>NC_064638.1:627245265-628740265 GCF_023864345.2 Schistocerca serialis cubense | reverse complement strand
ACGAAACGTGCTGTTATGCTCGGAGAAAAACATCTTTCAGCACAAGAAAAGCAGGGCTCCTCGTTGAGAACAGTGGTTCAAATATCCTTCTGGCCGTCCCTGTTCCGTGGTATGCCTATAGTGCTCTAGGGAAATACCGGGATGGTACATGTCAACAGGACATTCCAGAATTTCTTTAGCATCCCTCCCCAAGTCCATCTTGAACTCCATCTATAATGACCTAATCATCAATTGGTTGTTTAATCTTCCTTCTCTTTCCGTCCATGGAAGCTGTTCACCGATGTCGTAACGTTTGTCCTATCATCTTGTCTATACCTTTTGTAGGTATTCCCCAAATATTCCTTTCCTAGCTGACACTGCGGAAGATCGTTGTCAGCAACTTGGATGCACGACATGTTAAGCTGATTGTCCAATAATTCTCGTACTTGAAATGTTCGGTATTGTGTGGATGATGGCAAATCTCATTTCTTACGTCATCAGTCACCTATATTTCAACATTCTTCTGTAGCACCATACCTCAAATGCTTCGATACTGTTTTGTTCCGGTTTTCTAGCATCCATGTTTCTCTGCCATACAACGCAGTGCTCCAAAACTACATTCTCAGAAATTTCTTTCTCAATTTTAGACCGTTGTTTATTATTAGTAGACTTCTTTTGGCCATGAATTCTGTTTTTTTTCCAGTGCTTAATTGCTTTTTTTAATATCTTCCTTGCTCCGTCTGTCATGGGTTATTTTACTTCCTAGGAACCAGTATTCCTTAACTTCGTCTACTTCGTGATCCCTAATTCTGATATAAATTTTCTCGCTGTTTTCATTTTTGCTACTCTTTATTACTTTCGTCTGTTTTCAATTTACTCTCAGTCCACGTTCTTCCACTCGTTAAACTGTTCATTTCATCCAGTAGATCCTGTAGTTCTTCTTCACTTTTTCTGATGATAGCAATGTCATCAGCAATTCTTATCATTGATATCCATTCACATTCACTCGCTTTATTTGTTCATGCGACCCAGAATATATTAGATACAGGCTCCCAGGTAGATGCCATTTTCCTTGACTTCCGGAAGGCGTTCGATACAGTTCCGCACTGTCGCCTGATAAACAAAGTAAGAACCTACAGAATATCAGACCATCTGTGTGGCTGGATTGAAGAGTTTCTAGCAAACAGAAAACAGCATGTTGTTCTCAATGGGGAGACGTCTACAGACGTTAAAGTAACCTCTGGCGTGCCACAAGGGAGTGTTATGGGACCATTGCTTTTCACAATATATATAAATGACCTAGTAGATAGTGTCGGAAGTTCCATGTGGCTTTTCGCGGATGATGCTGTAGTATACAGAGAAGTTGCAGCATTAGAAAATTGCAGCGAAATGCAGGAAGATCTGCAGCGGGTAGGCACTTGGTGCAGGGAGTGGCAACTGACCCTTAACATAGACAAATGTAATGTATTGTGAATACATAGAAAGCAGGATCCTTTATTGTATGATTACATGATAGCGGAACAAACACTGGAAGCAGTTACTTCTGTAAAATATCTGGGAGTATGCGTACGGAACGAATTGAAGTGGAATGATCATATAAAATTAATTGTTGGTAAGGTTTGTGCCAGGTTGACATTCATTGGGAGAGTCCTTAGAAAATGTAGTCCATCAACAATGGAGGTGGCTTACAAAACACTCGTTCGACCTATACTTGAGTATTGCTCATCAGTGTGAGATCCGTACCAGGTCGAGTTGACAGTCCAGGTTTCGAGAGGGTGCGTTTCTGGATGAGGTATGGAATATATTGCTTCCCCCTACTTATACCTCCAGGAGATCACGAATGTGAAATTAGAGAGATTCGAGCGCGCACGGAGGCTTTTGGCAGTCGTTCTTCCCGCGAACAATACGCGACTGGAACAGGAAAGGAAGGTAATGACACTGGCCGGCCGGTGTGGCCGTGCGGTTCTAAGCGCTTCAGTTTGGAACCGCGTGACCGCTACGGTCGCAGGTTCGAATCCTGCCTCGGGCTTGGATGTGTGTGATGTCCTTAGGTTAGTTAGGTTTAAGTAGTTCTAAGTTCTAGGGGACTGATAACCTCAGAAGTTAAGTCCCATAGTGCTCAGAGCCATTTTTTTTAATGACAGTGGCACGTTAAGTGCCTTCCGCCACGCACCGTTGGGTGGCTTGCGGAGTATAAATGTAGATGTAGATGTATATGAATTTGAATCACATTCTTGAACCTTTGTCTTACTTCTGTCACTGCTTCTTGGGTTCACAGATCAGTGGGGCCTAAAGCCTACATTCCTGCTTTACATCCTTCTAAATGCTAGCACATCGTTCTTGGTCTTCCAGCCCTTATTGATCCCCTTGGTTCATGTAGACACTGTTCGAGTACATAACTCGTCATTCTCTTTACTCATCCCTGTTTTTCTCAGAATTTCGAATATATTGCACCATTTTACATTGTCGGACGCTTTTCCAAGGTCAACAAATACGATAAACGTGTTTTGACTTTTCTTCAGTGCTTCCATAATCGACCGCCACGTCAGAACCGCCTCTCTACCGCCTTTACCTTTCCGAAAACCAAACCGACTGTCGTCTAACATATCCTTAATTTTCTTTTCCATTCTTCGTATATTTTCCTTGTCAGCAACTTGGATGCACGAGCTGTTAAGCCGATTGTCCAATAATTCTCGTACACGTCGACTCTTGAAATGTTCGGAATTGTGTGGATGATGGTATATTGCCACTCTCATGTAATCCACACCCGAACGTGAACAGTTGTTTTGTTGCCACTTTACAATGGAATATTATCCATCCCTTTTGCCTGATTTCATCTTAAGTCGTCCAAATACAATCCTGGAAATTGAAATAAGAACACCGTGAATTCATTGTCCCAGGAAGGGGAAACTTTATTGACACATTCCTGGGGTCAGATACATCACATGATCACACTGACAGAACCACAGGCACATAGACACAGGCAACAGAGCATGCACAATGTCGGCACTAGTACAGTGTATATCCACCTTTCGCAGCAATGCAGGCTGCTATTCTCCCTTGGAGACGATCGTAGAGATGCTGGATGTAGTCCTGTGGAACGGCTTGCCATGCCATTTCCACCTGGCGCCTCAGTTGGACCAGCGTTCGTGCTGGACGTGCAGACCGCGTGAGACGACGCTTCATCCAGTCCCAAACATGCTCAATGGGGGACAGATCCGGAGATCTTGCTGGCCAGGGTAGTTGACTTACACCTTCTAGAGCACGTTGGGTGGCACGGGATACATGCGGACGTGCATTGTCCTGTTGGAACAGCAAGTTCCCTTGCCGGTCTAGGAATGGTAGAACGATGGGTTTGATGACGGTTTGGATGTACCGTGCACTATTCAGTGTCCCCTCGACGATCACCAGTGCTGTACGGCCAGTGTAGGAGATCGCTCCCCACACCATGATGCCGGGTGTTGGCCCTGTGTTCCTCGGTCGTATGCAGTCCTGATTGTGGCGCTCACCTGCACGGCGCCAAACACGCATACGACCATCACTGGCACCAAGGCAGAAGCGACTCTCATCGCTGAAGACGACACGTCTCCATTCGTCCCTCCATTCACGCCTGTCGCGACACCACTGGAGGCGGGCTGCACGATGTTGGGGCGTGAGCGGAAGACGGCCTAACGGTGTGCGGGACCGTAGCCCAGCTTCATGGAGACTGTTGCGAATGGTCCTCGCCGATACCCCAGGAGCAACAGTGTCCCTAATTTGCTGGGAAGTGGCGGTGCGGTCCCCTACGGCACTGCGTAGGATCCTACGGTCTTGGCGTGCATCCGTGCGTCGCTGCGGTCCGGTTCCAGGTCGACGGGCACGTGCACCTTCCGCCGACCACTGGCGACAACATCGATGTACTGTGGAGACCTCACGCCCCACGTGTTGAGCAATTCGGCGGTACGTCCACCTGGCCTCCCGCATGCCCACTATACGCCCTCGCTCAAAGTCCGTCAACTGCACATACGGTTCACGTCCACGCTGTCGCGGCATGCTACCAGTGTTAAAGACTGCGATGGAGCTCCGTATGCCACGGCAAACTGGCTGACACTGACGGCGGCGGTGCACAAATGCTGCGCAGCTAGCGCCATTCGACGGCCAACACCGCGGTTCCTGGTGTGTCCGCTGTGCCGTGCGTGTGATCATTGCTTGTACAGCCCTCTCGCAGTGTCCGGAGCAAGTATGGTGGGTCTGGCACACCGGTGTCAATGTGTTCTTTTTTCCATTTCCAGGAGTGTAACTTTTAAATTCTGGTTCTAATACTGGACCCCCTATTGCTTCCCTATCGACTCCTATTACTTCCTCTATCACGTCATCAGACAAGTCCGTCCCCTTATAACGCCTTCATTGTACTCTTTCCATCTATCCACTTTCTCTTCTGCGTTCTTAATGTTATCCCTATGATTATAATTTTACCGAAGGTGCTTTTGACTCATCTATATGCTGAGTTAGTCGTGCCGACTATCTTTTCTACTGTTGGAAAAATAAGGTGAACTGTATAGTAACAGTAAAACACTCCCCAGTTGCAAAATTTAATCATCATAACTGGTGTTCAGCTGGGCTAACTACCAGATTTCCAACATAACTATACATGAGTTATTTGTCACCGTTTGTGGTTCGAAGGAAGATGGATCGTAAAATTTCTTGCTTGACGTCGCAAAGAAACCGTTCAGGTTTGGAGAATCATGCTGACGGTCTGACGGTGTACATGGTTTCTCGCTTCACCAGTTAGGGACACTGTGTGTGTTCACCTTGTCACATGCATGTGAAGTGGCTTCATCGCAGATGGTGACTCTTTGTACAAAAATCAGCGTCCTCCAGTTTTAACAGCAGCTCTTCGGAAAATTCACTCTACTTCATTTTTTCTTGTGGCGTAAGGGCCTGCACTAATCGCACTTTGTACCGTTTCGATCATAACCGCTGAAGAAACAGCTTCCACAGCGTAATCTTTGGTATGAACAGGTCCCTGCTTGGCTTAATGACTTGCAAGGTCCTCGTTGAAACGCCCAGCCCACTCTTCCGACGTTTGCAACAGACACACGAGGTCAACCAGGACAGTACCCCTTACAAAGGCACGTAGCTTCCATGAACTGTCGGTACCACGTACCAGTGACATTCTTGTGTCATTGGTCTTTCCTAAACCGTGCACGAGACTCACCATGCACTGTAACTATAGATCTGGACACCGCAAAACAGAACTCACGGAAACCTTTTCTCTGTTGCTACGCCTGCGCAGTAAGCGTGACGAGCGAACAGCAGATAGTGCGTCAAGAACTTCGTCAATGGCCGCTGCTTACGCTGTGAGGTTTGCTCGTATAAATTAATCAGTCGATTTACTATTAATTTTTAAAAACGCGCCATTCATTTATAAACATGCTGTATATGATTTAAGTGCGGGAGCTGCAACTGGACACATGGAAAGAGAGAAGTGGGCCATCTTCAAGAGTGGAACAGTAATGTATTATGAAGCTGTTGTTTCCTATGAGCTATAGACATTAAGCCACAGCTAAAATGTGTTGTTATCATTGACTCCGAAAACTACAGTCACTAACACATTTCGTCCTCAATGTTTAAAATGTGATGAACCCTTATAATTAATTAGTCTGAAATAACATTTTTTACGATTTCCGCAAAAGCAAGTGCGCTATATTGGCAGTTGGAAGTCTGTGAGAGTCGGGAGCCGCATGTTACCGAGTGATGGTCAATAACTATGGTAACGTTGATTATGCAGCTTGTACTAAGCAGCAGCAGTTTGCGACCGTCAGTGGAGTCCACTGTCCAGTTTACAAGCGCTCGTCTGTTAAGCTTTGAGCTTTTTCTCACACAGAAGTGTGGTGTCACCGCCAGACACCACACTTGCTAGGTGGTAGCCTTTAAATCGGCCGCGGTCCGTTAGTATACGTCGGACCCGCGTGTCGCCACTATCAATGATTGCAGACCGAGCGCCGCCACACGGCAGGTCTAGAGAGACTTCCTAGCACTCGCCCCAGTTGTACAGCCGACTTTGCTAGCGATGGTTCACTGACAAATTACGCTCTCATTTGCCGAGACGATAATTAGCATAGCCTTCAGCTACGTCATTTGCTACGACCTAGCAAGGCGCCATTACCAGTTACTATTTATGCTGTAAAACACGTACCGTCAAGAGCGATGTTCACCAATTATGGATTAAAGTTAAGTATTCCAGAAGCTACGTACGTTTTTTGCTAGTCTCATTTCCTTGACCTGTTCCAGACCTCACGCCAGCCTGCGTGAGCTAAAACGCGTGCCTTTCGGCTTCCTCTCATAGTGGGTTGGCTCTCTTGCCAATCCACAACAGAAGTGTTCAATCGGAAGAAATGAACCTGGGATGCCACGAGTGAAAAAAAAAAAAAAAAAAAAAAAAAAAAAAAAAAAAAAAAAAAATTAAAAAATCGAAACATATTCGC
Source organism: Schistocerca serialis cubense (assembly GCF_023864345.2). Lineage (NCBI taxonomy): Eukaryota > Metazoa > Arthropoda > Insecta > Orthoptera > Acrididae > Schistocerca > Schistocerca serialis. Next base: position 628,733,819 of record NC_064638.1, on the reverse strand, counting down.
TAATGTATTGTGACGAATAATTTTATCATCAGTGCAACAGATGATACAGTTATTAGAGTGTAATTATGGTTTTGTATTGCTTCTAGATAGACAATTTTGTGGCGGTATGACGATGCCATATGTGGATAAAGTTGACTAGGGCTTCCGCAAAAGCAAGCGTCTTTTTTATTACGTTTAAAGAAAAATCGATATACATCCACAGAATGTCTCGATTCGGCGTCGCAAAATAGTGGAAGATATTTCAGAGTCTCAGAAAAACAGGTATAAGCTACAGAGCAAGACGTTTTATATAAATTGTCTTCAAAAACGAAGAGGTAACAATGAGAATGGCTGACCAAGAGAAAAGTGCCCGTAATAGAAAGGAAATGAGGCAGAGGTGCTTTCTTACAGTTCAACATGTATTTAGAAAAATTTGTGAGAGAAACAAATGAATGCTGCAGAACTGGCGTTGAAACTGAAGATGAAAAGTTATTAATAATAATTTTCACCAAACACATTGTTACCTTCAGTAGAAGTTAACAAGAATTGTAGGATAAGATGGATAGAATAAACTCTCTAAAGAGCGCAGGATGTGAAATGAGAGTAAACAAAAGGACGACGAAGGTAATGAGGCGGAGCTGAAGGTAGATTACTCGATTCATTCTAAACTGAGGCCCAGGTAGTGTGGAGGCAAATTAATGCATGGAGGATCAGGAATATGGGTACACGAAGCAGACTAGTAACGCAAAGAGGATATTCATTGATAAAAGTCCACCAGTGTCAAAGATAGACATAAATTTAAAGACGAAATTTATGAAAATGTAAGTTGCATCTACAGCACTATACACTGATGAACCAAAAAATTATGAGCGCTGCTCACCACGACATTGAATGTCCTATTGTAACGCTGCGGGCACGTGACGCTGCGAGGAAAGTATTGTACATAAGGGGTGGAGAGCAGAATGGGGAATCAGCTAACTACCATACGGGCAACACGTAGCGGAATCCAGTGACATGAGCGACTTCGACTAAAGTTAGACTGTTAACACCCGGAACCTGGGAACGAATATCTCGGAAACGGAGTAGCTGGTTGGCTGTCGGTGTGCTGATGTTGTGAGGATCTGTGGAAAGTGACTGAAAGACGGAGAAACATCAAGTAGGGAACAAGGTGTTGGGCATGGAAATGAAAAATCTTACGACAGAATTCCACGCTGGTGCAGACACAATTATTTTGGAACCTATCGAGTTTCGGAACACGAAGATCCACAGCAGGCTAAACCTACGTGTCCTCATTCCGACTACAGTGGGCATGAGATTATCGAGACTGGATTCAAATGGTTCAAATGGCTCTGAGCACTACGCGACTTCTTAGGTCATCAGTCGCCTAGAACTTAGAACTAATTAAACCTAACTAACCTAAGGACATCACACACATCCATGCCCGAGGCAGGATTCGAACCTGCGACCGTAGCGGTCGCTCGGCTCCAGACTGTAGCGCCTAGAACCGCACGGCCACTCCGGCCGGCTATCGAGACTGAATCGTGTACAAGTGGAAACTTGTCTTTTATTTCGTGAAACTTTCAGGATATCAAAACAACTTTTACATCATATTACAGTAAACTAGCTAGAGGGCACGAAATTTAGTTGTGTCCCTCCACCCCTACCACGTTTCGATTTATTGCAGATTTCACTAGATAAAATGGGTACAAGTTTTAGATGCTTAGCCCCATACGTGACGTGTTTCTGCATTTGAAAAAGAAAAAAAAGCAAACAAAAAATCAATTATGAGTCAAACTCACTTTGTCTTCAGATGGCAAGATAAACGGTATGGTAAATTAACGTTCACAAGTATTTGAAAATCTGACTAATACTACTCAGTTCTCGCAATTAAGGGGCAGTTATATGTGAACGTTGAGCTGGCGCTCAGTATGTTGAGGGTGTAACAAAAACGAACGGCACGAATCGCAGGACACATTCCTCACATGTAGACGAAGAAATTATGTTATATGAACATGGGTCTGGAAACGCTTTGTTTCCATGTTACAACTCATTTTCCGCAGCTAATTAACCATGAGAAACACACAAGAACAGAACGTTAGAATCATGGGCAACATGCGCTCTTGGTGACGCCTGGGCAGGTTGTGCGCCGTCACTGTTTTTGTTTTACATGTGCCTGTAGCCATGCGATGTACGTCATAGCTTGTTTACAGGTAACATTAGCTGTTGCAGCGATTAGTGCGACCGATGCAAGCACACGCGTAACTACGCAGAGTTAATGACAGACTTAGTTCGTGCAGTGGCAGTGTACACAAATGCAGAGATGACAGCTGCCCATTTGGTGTATGGATTAGCTGACGGCAATGGCGCTCGCGTTCAGCGTTTGCACAGGGAGGGATTTCCCCGACGTTTCAATGCATTGTTCATCGTATTAGGGAACATGGGCCTTTCAGCCTATACTCGCGACTGGGAGGTGCCTGAAGGACGAGGACACCGCAACGGGAGGTGGCAATGTAGTTCAAGAAGACCCTAGTGTCAGTGCAAGACACACAGCTGTAACACTGAATGTTGACCACATGTCTATCTGGCAGTGTTACGCGAGGGCCAGGTGTATCCGTAACATTTACGGCGTGTGCAGGCACTATCAGCGGCTGATTTTCCTGCACGGGTACTCTTCTGCGGATAGTTTATTCAGCAAAGTGTCAACCCTGATTTTACTGCAACGATACCGTTCACAGATAAGGCGTCGTTTCAGCGAGATCAGGTTGTAAATTTTCAGCACAGGCACGCATGGGCAGACGTCAGTCTTCAAGCAACTGTTGAAACAAGTGATCAACAAAATTTTCTGTCAATTTTTGGATTGGCATTTTTAGTGACTGTTTGGTAGGGCCTCAATGTCTTCTATCCAGACTCACCTACAAAGTTATCATAATTTTGTAGAGAATGTTCTACTTGACCTGTTAGCAGATGTGCCTTTAGCTGTGCGGCGAAACGTGTTCTTCATGCACTGTGGAACACCTCCTCATTTTAGTGTTAATGCCCGTCAGCTTCTACGTAATAGATTCAGTGACAGATGGATAGGTAGAGATGGATCAATAGCCTGTCCTCCACGCTCTCTGGACCTAAACCCACCGGGCTTTTATACGTGGGGACATATGAATGCTCTTGTGTGTGGAAACTCAGTGCGAGATGTTCAGAGTCTCCGTATTATGGAAGGCAGCGAAACTGTACGCGATATTCCAGCGGTACATCAGAGCATACGAGATTCAGTACGACGGCGAGTTGATGCATGTATCAACGCCCACGGAGGGCATATGAAACATCTCCTGTGAAAAGGAGCTGCATGTGGTATGCTGGTGCGTTCTGTTCGTATGTGTTTCCCATGATTAATGAGTTGCAGAAATTGAGTTGTAACATGTTCATACAACACAATTTCTTCGTCCACGTGTGAGAAATTTATCCTGAAGTATGTACCTCACAATTTTATTAAACCCTGTATAAATTAAACGAGACATTGTTCAGTGAAATTTTAAAATTATTAGTAAACATTACGATTTTGGAAATCAGATTTTAAAATTATAACAGTAAAATTTAAATCTTCAAATGAGGTTATAGCGTCGAGCACCACAAAATTCTGCATGCAGACTACGGGATCAAATCCTTCGCTGAGGTGGGAGGAGCTCGGTGCGGTGAGTGTGAAATGGCGTCGGTACAGGCCCAGCGCTCCCTAGGGGAGGGGCCGCCGCCGCAAGGGCCCGATCCTCCCTGGGTAAACTACTCAATCCCTTCGATTCAATTTCTGACCGGCTGTGCTCGCCACGTCGACGGAGAGAGCGTGAACGGAAACGGATTGCGTATCTAATAAACATAGGCAAACCCAAGTTCCCTTCGAATCCACACTCCAACTTAGATGCTGCCGCGAGTTCTCCTGACACGCTACGGACTTGTCCTCGGGAAACTTTACCCAATATAACTTTTTATTGGATTCGCAAGTGACGCTGCATTGAATGTATGCGTTACGACAGAAGACCTATAGCTTTCAAACTGTTTACTGCAAAATTGAGCTACTCAGTGTACTAATAATTCTAAAAGCGTGGCTTCAATGACTCAGCAATAATTGAATGGTTTTCAAGGAGACTGCCTTAAGAAAATTTGAATTTAACTCTTCATAAAATAATTTATCACCGTTACATAAAAAAGAAAACGATTTTTATTTTAAAGGACACTGTGTATACACTTATCTAGACAAAGTTGTTTGACACTTCCGCTCATCGCCAGTTGAGTCCAGTGGGTAACGGACTGTAGTGGTCTTGCATCGTGTGGTGTTGGCTGACTGCGAGAAGAGGGAAGACTGCAACCCGGTACTGGAACATAGCTTTCGCCTCTCGAAAGACACTTGCAAGTGAGCTACACAGTAATAACGCACTGGAATTCACAGGAGATGGATCCAACTTCCCGTCGGATTTAAGCTTTCCTTGGTTCACAAAAGTACCTGACACAAATATCGGATTGGTTGCTTTGAAAAAAGACATACAAGATTTTATTCCTCATCCTTGTCAGGCACAACCTTGACTTCTACCTCGTCTTCGACAAAGTAAACTGAAATATTGGGCACAGATAGACCAGTAGAGACAAGCGATAATGGTTATTTGAGTTGCATCTGACCACACTGATGATAACCACACAGTGATTGAAATCTAGATCTGCAACAAACAGATTATTAGTGACTGGTTGCTGCAGAATTTATCAATTTCAGAATAAACACAGTAGTTCACCACATGTTCCATTTGGAATCGAACCTGATCAGAGTATAGTGGAGTTAATTAGTGAGTGTGGAGGAGGTGGATGTGGGATCACACATGGTCATGGGAAGGAGGACTAGAGCTTATTTTAGGAGATATCAGACCCCCTTCCCTTAAAAGGCTCTCTACCAGTTTAGAGATTTCTTCAGCGAGTACACGAAAGACAGAATGTACCACACCAGAGTGCACGAATAAAACAGAAATTCGCTCATAATTATTTATTTTTCATCAAAATAGGCAGTCTATTAGAAATAAAGTACACAGCTTGAAGCTGAATTACATTCTTTCAGCGCCACGGCAATGTGCATTACGGAGTACTGGTACAGAGACAATATAATGTAGTTTATAATTCATTCGCCTTGTGGTAATTGAAGAAAACTTCAGAAGGCAATATCGCTAAAAAGGCATTTTAATGGATGACCAGTTTCGACGGAGCTTCGCTGTCATCATCGGAGGACGAACAGAACTTCATAGGGAAAATATTTTACAATCATCTCAACCTGTGAAATTTTCTTGTAACACAGCCTACGGAGTTATACTTTATGCTTTAAAATATTACAACGTATTAGTGTTGCGAGGCGCTTCACATTGCATATACACTTCCCACTACCGTGAAGATCACTACAAATCGGCCTGCCAAAAGTAAAATTACTATGTACGGATATAACATATCTGTATTGCGCCGATTACAGGTATTCATGTTCACCACCAGCTGGTGACTAACAGGGACGTGATATAAACATAACGACTGCCACATACGTCCACCAGGTGGCACTGTGGCGGTTGACTGGATTATCATCTTGTGTACAGCATTAGACAAAAATACATACTTCCATATAATTGTTAATACATTATTGAGGAATATTTTTAATTGCATTAATGTATAATCAAAATCAGAGAAATATAGAAATTTTTATGTATAATTAAAGTATGTAACACTGATAAACGTTGTGGGATAAATATTGGTAGTGATCTTCATGATAGAAAGGATGTGAATGGGCAACGGGAAGTGACTTGTAACACTGACGGACAGTGTGTTGTGATATTTTAAAGCGTCACGTATGTTATAACTCCATAGCTAATTTTACAAGACAGTTTACTGCATTGTGATATCATGATTGTAAACTATTAGCTCTATTTGCAGATCCGGCGATGAGAGCGTAGCTCTGTCGAAACCGGTTCTCCAACAAAATGCTTTTTTTAGCGATCTAGGCTCGTGAGGTGTTCTTCAGTTACCATACACTGCAGATCGCCCCTATGCTGACAATGTCAGAATACGAAACGTTTTGGCCACCAGTCGGTTTGGGACTGCCTCTTCTTCTTAACAGCAAGGAAAAAGATAAGTAAATTGACAAAACGTATTAAGTTCAACAAACAGTGTTTAAAAGCAGAAGATCGTTCGAAATATTCAAACTAAATATCAAAAATTCTTGAAGGCTAGCTAAAGCAGTGAAGTCCTTATCAGACAGCAAATGTACAAAATTTCAAATTAGAGATTTTTATAAAAAGATTCAAGTGTTAACTAATAACGTTGACAGGTATGAATCGCTTCTAAAAATAAACAAATGATCAGCATGTAAAAACATTACGTCATATTCAGTTATCTACTATTGCAAGTGCTGAAGTGATAGCGACTGGACACACAAAAAAGCTTAATCGCTCTGTCGAGAAACTTCTGATTCTATAACAAATGACGACAGGAAGATCATTCTTTTTTGTTAAGTTGAAAATTTAGCTAATATAGCTTTTAGTGATAGCGAAACTGAACTATTGGGGAAAGGTTTGCAGTATGATTTTCATAGTAAAATTGATCGTCGTAGTATAAAAGAGATAATTGCTGAGACTAAGACTGCTATAGACACATCTACTATGAGCAGACGTAAGGCGTTTGCTACAGTTGTTAATGCTACTGGAATTTTGAAAGATGAACGTGATCTATCATCAGGTACCAGAACTGAGGCCGAAATCTTGAAATCCATTATTGAAAAGATTACATAGTAATAGGGCAATTACCACAAAGGCATGTAAGAGAAATGTCACAGTGATTTTTTATGATCATAAGTACACTGAAAAAACTGATCTATTCTTTACTGATAACACTATAATACAAATAGAAAAGGATCCAACCAGTAAATTTAACATTGCTCTTAGTAAAAAGATCGACAATAGCTCCATTTTTCTAACGGAAAAAGAGGAACGTTACATTAATATGATGAACACTACTTTACCTAAATTTAAATCTCAAATTAAGACAGATAAATCAAACAAATTGATAAGACCAAGTGTTGATAATAGGACATAACTCAACTACGAAATAAATGAAACAGAAATAAAAATTGAAGGAGGAGTTTATGTTTGGAAGCCCAAAAAAATGGTAAAAACAGTAGGACTTCTGTCGGCTCTTCACGTCATTCCTACATCTAATAATCCGAGATCGCAAACTTGTATACAAATATACCGATTAACGGATATTTTAAAATCATAAAAAATAGTTTATTTTCCATCCGAAGTTATATCGGACAGAAATAATTGTGTTGATAAGGTTTCTCGAATTAACCTTCTCATAAAATTATTTTAACAATAAATATTATTACCCACAAAAAGGGCTTGCAACCGTGACAATGGCTGATATCTTTAGAAATAACCTTTAAAATAATTTCTTCTAGTTGTTTACAGATTTAAAAGAAAAAAAAATGGGATACTATAGATGCTATGTTGACGACATCATTGTTCCAGTAAAAGGCGAGAGACAGAGGGATAAGATTACTTACAGAGGTTAAATAGAATGCATGATAGGTTTCATTTCACTTTAGAGATAGACAAGGACAGTGCAATCAAGTGCTTGGATGTAAACATTAAGAAAAAAGGAAAACTATAATGACAGACAGAGTATCAGTATTACTACGAAAGCTAGAAACATCGACATGATTATAACTGCTTATTCATGTCATACAACGTGATACAAAATGGCTTACTTCACCACAATGCTACACAGGATCACAAGATTTCCCTCTGACAATGACAGCAAAAAAACAGAATTAGCGACTTTTAGATGGATGTCAGTGGCTACCGTCATAGTTTAGTAGGTGGCCTGTACAAAAAACTAGACATGAAACTTAGAAACAGGAATCCAGATAATGTCACTGTGAACCAAAATAATAAGAAAATAAAACCTAAAGTAAAAGATGACGCAATGACTTACGAAGGGAAGTTTCCGATAACAAAGAACGACAGTTCCTAAAATGAAAAGTGATTCTAGCTTTTAACTTTGCTAACACACTAAAAGTTAAATTAAGACATAATTTTGAAAATAATGAAGATACAAGGGCAGTTCAATAAGCAACGCAACACATTTTTTTTCTGAAACAGGGGTTGTTTTATTCAGCATTGAAATACACCAGGTTATTCCCCAGTCTTTTAGCTACACAACACTATTTTTCAACGTAATCTCCATTCAATGCTACGGCCTTACGCCACCTTGAAATGAGGGCCTGTATGCCTGCACGGTACCATTCCACTGGTTGATGTCGGAGCCAACGTCGTACTGCATCAATAACTTCTTCATCATCCGCGTAGTGTCTCCCACGGATTGCGTCCTTCATTGCGCCAAAAATATGGACATCCGACGGTGCGAGATCGGGGCTGTAGGGTGCATGAGGAGGAACAGTCCACTGAAGTTTTGTGAGCTCCTCTCGGGTGTGAAGACTTGTGTGAGGTCTTGCGTTGTCATGAAGAAGGAGAAGTTCGTTGAGATTTTTGTGCCTACGAACACGCTGAAGTCGTTTCTTCAATTTCTGAAGAGTAGCACAATACACTTCAGAGTTGATCGTTTGACCATGGAGAAGGACATCGAACAGAATAACCCCTTCAGCGTCCCAGTGGACTGTAACCATGACTTTACCGGCTGAGGGTATGGCTTTAAACTTTTTCTTGGTAGGGGAGTGGGTGTGGCGCCACTCCATTGATTGCCGTTTTGTTTCAGGTTCGAAGTGATGAACCCATGTTTCACATGTTTCATCGCCTGTAACAATCTTTGACAAGAAATTGTCACCCTCAGCCACATGACGAGCAAGCAATTCCGCACAGATGGTTCTCCTTTGCTCTTTATGGTGTTCGGTTAGACAATGAGGGACCCAGCGGGAACAAACCTTTGAATATCCCAACTGGTGAACAATTGTGACAGCACTACCAACAGAGATGTCAAGTTGAGCACTGAGTTGTTTGATGGTGATCCGTCGATCATCTCGAACGAGTGTGTTCGCACGCTCCGCCGTTGCAGGAGTCACAGCTGTGCACGGCAGGCCCGCACGCGGGAGATCGGACAGTCTTGCTTGATCTTGCGGCGATGATGACACACGCTTTGCCCAACGACTCACCGTGCTTTTGTCCACTGCCAGATCACCGTAGACATTCTGCAAGCGCCTATGAATATCTGAGATGCCCTGGTTTTCCGCCAAAAGAAACTCGATCACTGGCCGTTGTTTGCAACGCACATCCGTTACAGACGCCATTTTAACAGCTCCGTACAGCGCTGCCACCTGTCGGAAGTCAATGAAACTATACGAGACGAAGCGGGAATGTTTGAAAATATTCCACAAGAAATTTCCGGTTTTTTCAACCAAAATTGGCCGAGAAAAAAAATGTGTTGCATTACTTATTGAACTGCCCTCGTAAATACGCACCCTTGTACAACAAATTATAATTGTGAAATTAGCGTAGGTAATACTGTAGTGAGCTGATAGTGGCGATGCTCTGGTGAGTACTGAGTAGTTGGTGATGTGATTGCTTGTAGAATGGGAATACTCGTAGGTCTAGAAATAGCTCAGTGCTGATGTAAAAGTACGCCGTAACTGAACCAGAGAGTTATCATCTGATTTTTTGCCTTTTCTGTGTGGTTCTTTGTGGACTTTCATTTGTCATTGTGGTGTCTGTGGCCAAGGGCCAAGCACTGTGAACTATTGTTGCCGTTGGCACAAATTTTGTTTCTGGGGCGAAGTCTAACTCAAATTTCGTTATAATGTGCTGAAGGTGTTTTATTATCGTCTTGTTTTAAGCCTCGCCTTCAAGAACTGTAATTGGTCTGCAGAATAAGTTCCGTTATTTTATTAATTGATGGTTGTCATAAGTTTCCTTTAATTTACGTCTATGGTCACAAACTGTCTGATAACAGATTACCGGTTTCGGTCTTTAATGACCATCATCAGATCTGCAGCAAATGGGAAAAAACATAAATACACTCGAAAACTGTATACCGCTTAAGAACAATACATAGACCATAATGAAAAGTAGTTCTGACAAAATTTACATTTGTGCACTTTAAACTGAAGACGCATAACTGTTTCATAAAAACAAAGCCCTAAGTGTAGTACTACTGACAACATGATTGTGCATGTGATATTATCTATATGTATTTGACGAGGCTGGTGCTGATTCCGCATTTAACATTTGACGATGCCACTATGGCGGCAGTACATTAGGACTTTGTTTTTATGAAACAGGTATGCTTCTTCATATTTAAAGCGCACAAATGTAAATTTTGTCGGTACTACTTTTCATTATGGTCTATGTATTGTTCTTAAGCTGTATACAGTTTGCGAGTGTATTTATGTTTTTCCCATTTGCTACAGATCTGATGATGGTCATTAAAGACCGAAACCGGTATACTGTTATCAAACAGTTTGTGACCCTAGACGTAAATTAAAGGAAACTTATTACATATACGGGTCATCGATTTTTCGCGACGATGTCGAAGCTTGTGATGGTTGTCAATAAAGATATTTGATATTTAATAAATTGTTTGTAAAATTAATCACGACTGCAAAACCTCCATCCTGAACACCACTCCATCCAAATCCTAAGCTGCCGGCTTGGTGAAACCAACAAAACTGCAGGCCTACAAAAAGACTTTCTCGGAAGTCTTGTGTGTACTTTTTTAGACCATTGGTAAATCAGACCTGGTGCAGGCCGATACTATGTGTTACGTCGATTATCTGGAATCAAATGCCGTGAAATCAAACAAAATTTTACAGTAGGCACCAATCGAATGAGGCAGTGCAGCTGAGCTCATTTTCAGGCGGTTGGTGTTTCCTCTGTCCGGCTTTCCTGGTTTGGGTTTTCCGTAGTTTTTTTTAAATCATTTCAGGCAAATGCCGGCGTGCTTACGAGAGCCACGGCCGACCATCTGACCTATCCTCTTAATAGAATGCGTCTGTATTTTATGTTTATGTATATTTTGAGTAAATTATTTTCATTGCATTGTGAGTGCACACGCTATGTCATTCTGAAGTAGCCCCTGAATTAATAAACCCAACAAACTAATCAAATACATATGTGTTTCCAACTGCTTTCAGGCGTCGATTCCACATTTCTTGCAGTGTCGTATTATCTGAAATGAGTAATTTTTTGACGAATCATCCCACATATCGATTTTGATCTTCTCATTAATCTGAAGCTCTAATACAGAAGATATTCACATGCTGTAATGTTGTATGGATGTACATGCTGAACGCCTGTAGAACTACAGGGTTATGACAAATGATTGAAGCGATTTCACAGCTCTACAATAACTTTATTATTTGAGATATTTTCACAATGCTTTGCACACACATACAAAAACTCAAAAAGTTTTTTTAGGCATTCACAAATGTTCGATATGTGCCCCTTTAGTGATTCGGCAGTCATCAAGCCGATAATGAAGTTCCTCCCACACTCGGCGCTGCATGTCCCTGTCAATACGTTCGAAAGCATCGTTGATGCGAGCTCGCAGTTCTGGCACGTTTCTTGGTAGAGGAGGTTTAAACACTGAATCTTTCACATAACCCCACAGAAAGAAATCGCATGGGGTTAAGTCGGGAGAGCGTGGAGACATGACATGATTTGCTGATCATGATCTCCACCACGACCGATCCATCGGTTTTCCAATCTCCTGTTTAAGAAATGCCGAACATCATGATGGAAGTGCGGTGGGGCACCATCCTGTTGAAAGATGAAGTCGGCGCTGTCGGTCTCCAGTTGTGGCATGAGCCAATTTTCCGCGGGCTACGCGTGAAACTTGCCCGCACGCGTTCAACCGTTTCTTCGCTCACTGCAGGCCGACCCGTTGATTTCCCCTTACAGAGGCATCCAGAAGCTTTAAACGGCGCATATCATCGCCGAATGGAGTTAGCAGTTGGTGGATCTTTGTTGAACTTCGTCCTGAAGTGTCGTTGCACTGTTATGACTGACTGATGTGAGTGCATTTCAAGCACGACATACGCTTTCTCGGCTCCTGTCGCCATTTTGCCTCACTGCGCTCTCGAGCGCTCTGGCGGCAGAAACCTGAAGTGCGGCTTCAGCCGAACAAAACTCTATGAGTTTTTCTACGTATCTGTAGTGTGTCGTGACTATATGTCAATGAATGGAGTTACAGTGAATTTATGAAATCGCTTCAATCATTTGTAATAGCCCTGTATAGTAGAAACTAACGTCACCGCTCGCGAAACAATCTTGCGTTTGCTGGGCTGCGAGTTTCCAAGCGCTTGTTTTTTTTGACATGTGACCGCTGAATTTAAATTCAGGGAACGATTGATATACGTTATTAGTAAGGGTAAACATGGTCCGCAGTAGGCTGCAACGTGACAATTATGTAATCGTGCGATTAACTAATTTCGACTAAGCGTCCATGTCAAGCGGCAATTGAAGGTCTCCGACAGCTTACGGCCGAAATACCGTCACCAGAGGAGATCCCCGCGGACTGGAGAAAGGCAATCGTATGCCCGGTTTAAATAAAACGCGATGTCAAAAAATGCATAATTATCGAGGTTTCTCGATGCTGCAAATATGATTTCAAGTGATCACCACTCTAATAGTCGATTAAACCGATTGTTTGAAGGAATTGTTGGCATATAACAGTGTGGATTTACCTCTGGACGTTCAACCTTCGACCGCATCTTCACACTGAGACAAATGGTGGCGAAGTTTTATGAATTCGATGACGACCGACACCTTATGTCCATTGACGTCCGGCAGGCATACGATAGCATTAACAGGACCGCTCCCTGGGATATAATGCGGCAGTTCAGCATACCAGTGAAGTACATTAGACTGATTGCAGCTTGTTGCAACGGATCAAGTTGCCAAGTACACTTTGCAAATCAGTTGTCAGCACCCTTTACAGTTAAGAATGGTCTGAGACAGGGCGATCCTCTCTCACCAGTTCTGTTCAGTACAGAAGGTGAGACGTACAGTTGAGCATAATAGGTTCATGGAGATGGTTGGAAATGATATGATCCCTGCATTTGCAGATGATGTGGTGATTGTGGGCGAAACTCCTAGCGGAGTGAGAAAACTAAGGTCACTGGTCAATACTGAGAAAACAAAGTATGTAGTAATCTCTTGTCAAGATAATGATATGGACGCCATCATATAGAAGGCCATAATTTTGAAAGAGGTGAAAAATTCAGGTATGTGGAGTCAATATTGTAAAATAAAAGTGACACACAGAAGAAAATTTTGATAGAGGGCAAGTTACTTTCTCACCTATTTTTCGCATGCAGCAAATTTTTAAAGATTTTATTACAACTTGACGCACCTTAAGCGAGACTCCAGAAAGTTAACGGTTTCAGCAGGCATTAATAGAACCTGGTAGGGCACTAAAAGCATGAGATATTTTTATGATTCTTAGCTCGTAGAATCGGCTTGTTGGGCGTTGAAAGCAAATGGCGCCGAGCCCATCCCTTACTAAATCTTGCTGAACAGATCCACAGCCGCACAGTGCAGACAGGGCAGCCCCTAATTGAGATAGTGCTCCAGCAGAGCAATGCCACGATACCTGCCATGGTGCCAGCAGAAACCTGTGCAGGGGCAACAGTCTAAAGGAATGCATCTACACAGTGGAGCCATAAACTGGCCATTGTGTGCAAATCCATGCGTAATAAAAATTCACATGTTTTCATGTTCGTCGATAGTGCAAGTAGGCCAGTAATCCACCTCCCTCAACTGCCTCTGTTCTATAAGAAAACTCTGGCATCAGAGAAACATTTTGAGATAGAATCTTTATTACACCTCATAGCTAGGACTAACAAGCTCCAAGGCACAGGCAATTTAGATAAAGATCTTTGAGATTGTATCGGTTCACTTGTTGCCATGGGAAGCAACACGACTTTGGAGAAAATCACCTCTTCGCCCTCGGTGAAAACTTAAAAAAGCCAGTAATTGGCGGTTCCTTTTTTTTAGAGACGCAGGTTTCTTAACTCTTGCCCTGGCTCGACATGAGTTTATGCTGTCGTGTGGGAGGGGAGATTTAGCGCCTATAGAGACTGTGATTGGCTCAGGACAGGGTAAAGGCGGAGTCGTTCGTGCAGTTTGCGGGAAACGGGATTTTTTTTCTGTAGAGGTATGAAGCATGGGTCTGGTAAGGGACTTCTGGTCAAAGCTCTGGCATGTGTGGTTGGTACTCACCATCGTGCGCTCTGTCATATAAGTGAGCCAAATTGGTCCTTAGTACAACCAGTGAACGGGTGTGTCACACACTGAAATCTACCGTGATTTCAGGGGTCTGGTAGAGAATAAATTGCGATCCGTCTCCCTGATCGCTAGACCGTGAGATTTTTGTATTTCTTTTGTGGCCGAGACCGATTCACGCGTGCTGCCTCCACGTCTCACCTGCTCCGCTGCACGCATCTCGCCAGCTGCAAGTCACGTCGCCGCACGAAGTGAACAGGGTAACATACTGCCGCTCCGGAACTGTCAGGGCGTACAGATCTCGATCGCCACTTGCTCTCAGCTGCACATATGTGGAGTAACTTCAATAGATTTGATCAATCAAAGTCTGCTCAGGGTCAGATCAATTCAGCTTGTGTTATCCACATTTTAAGGGTCAGTGTATTTGAATCACTGGTCACCTATTTAAACTGTCTTTGCCAACCAGGATCCACCCAGTGTCAGAGTACTTGACTCACTGATCAGCTAGTTAAACTGTCTTTGCCAACCAAGATTCACCCAGTGGAGTATGAAATCATCTGTTAGTTGTTTAGGGAATTCAATCTGTAACTTGTTTAGTATAATTTATGTTTTTTTTGGTAAAATAGATGATGTTAGTACACTAAATTTTGCCAACATTCTCAACCAATTAAATAGTCCAAACAAGTTACCTTTGAATTCGATAAAAATAATGAGTGCGAGCTGGGTGTACAACAGTTTAAACCACCAATACGTGTCACGAATCGCATCCCAGGAAAGCAAAATACTAGTCCCGGTTGTATTGTATGGTTGTGAGACATGGGCAAGTACACAGATAATGGAAGAAAGTTTTCATGCGTTTGAGAGAAAGATTTTAAGGAAAATTTATGACCCAGAACACAATGCAGAAACTGCAAGATGGGAAAGAAGGCACAATGAAGATCTGTATCTGCGGTTTAAGAATGCTGATATTGGGAGAGTGATTGCAGGAAGAAGGCAGCACATGTTCTGCAAGAAGCGGGCACTCTTCCTAACGGAGCATTTCTACACGAGCAAACTGGTAGACGTCCAAGAGGTCGTCCGCGAACCAGGACCTTGGTCGCCCTGGAAGAAGCAGATCCAACAGCCAGCACTGAAGATGCCTGAGACAGAAGTATATGGCCAAACATATGTAATAAATTTCTCTGATATTACAAGTATTTTGGCATGATCCGTGACTTTGATGCGTTAATCACTTCATTATGTTCTATGTACGTCTTGTATTTGAATATTTTTATCTTCTGCCATGGGCCTAAATGACTTGGGTGTGTGGAATAAATGATGATTATAATGATGAATGTAGACGAAGAATTTAGACACATTTCGTAAGGTTTCACGATGTTTTCGGTCTGTAATAATTGTTCCCAGATAACTGCAAACGGGACTGGATACATATAACTGAACTAGAAGAACGGAAATAATGTTACATTTAGGCTTCACCATCGGAAAATCTCATGGACCATCATAGCCGTAAACACAGCACTACAGACGCGAGTGTGAAAATGCCAATGATGTCAGCAGAGTTCTCATCTATTTGTGCAAACAAACATTTTGATGTCCTTTTAGGAACAGAATATCGACTACGAGATAATTTACATATGAATCGGCTAACGACCATATGCAACAAGTTCTGGATTTAATGTACGATGAATTCGGGGACTGTGATTCTTCAACTTCTCCCGGCATATTTCTTGCTCGAACAGTCTACGGGTGTACTGCCGGTCCATAGTGTCCAACGGCCGCAATATTTCGGCGATCAGACATGTCGCCATCGTCAGGTGCGCTGACGAACTGAGCTCCTGAGGGCGGGCCGCCCACCCTCAGGAGCTCAGTTCGTCAGCGCACCTGACGATGGCGACATGTCTGATCGCCGAAATATTGCGCCCGTTGGACACTATGGACCGGCAGTACACCCGTAGACTGTTCGAGCAATTCGGGGACTGATTACCTCTTGCAACTCGAGCGCCGTCAGTGAAGAAATCAGTCATTAATATATGCATTTTATAGACACGAAAAGAGGAGACGGAAAGAGTCAGTTTTAGGACGTCCTCGGACCTTGATCTCATGCCACACCCCAACTTTGCTACCAGGCTTGCAGACACATCCTGGTGTCCAGAGACGGGACGCGTCCCGTGCTGACCAGCTCGGCGGCAGCAGTGCCGATGTGTGGCGGCCACGGTGCCCCGACCTCTGCCTAACCGCCCCGCGGGGTGCAGTCGCACGCTGTATAATGTGCGGTGAGCCGCAGGGGCCACCCTGTCGTCGGCCACCACGATACAATACGTCCGGTCGATAGCCGCCAACGCTATGACGCTGCGTCCTCAGTTTGTGGTAGCTCCGCTGCCGTGTCCTCTCGAAAACACTCACAGTCTTACATACAGTCTCATGTACAATAATCTGTCACCATCCAACAATTTTGCACACTAGAAAGTAACAAAATACTTTCGGTAAGTTATTTACTCTCCACGCATTTACCTTTTAAACAGATAAACATCATTACTTAATAGGACGAGTTAAAAGTATTGTTTCGCCCTAATAGAGTACAGGTTTGGAGCTAATGACTGTGGCTTATCGTAGCTTCGCTCCGCTGCCAGACACGGTACAGATATTTTCTGCCTTGCCATAGACGACAGGAAGAAGTAATGTTTACATTTTGGAGAGGGTTTGGAAATTTCTTTGCTCATGAAACGATGCCGTTTAGAATGGATATCGCATTCTTCAATGATTCTTACTTGTTCCCGCCCATAAACACCAATCCATCCTTATAAATGAGTCAGCCATCTCAAAAGTCTGACATAAATTCATTAAAAAAATGGCTCTGAGCACTATGGGACTTAATGTCTGAGATCATCGGTCCCCTAGAACTTAGAACTACTTAAACCTAACTAACCTAAGGACATCACACACATTCATGCCCGAGGCAGGATTCGAACCTGCGACCGTAGCGGTCACGCGGTTCCAGACTGTAGCGCCTAGAACCGCTCGGCCACCCGGCCGGCCATAAATTCATAAATTCATACTTCCATGTGGAAAACTGTAGCTGATTTCCCTGTAGGTAATATTTGTATGGCAATATATTATACGTCGTATAGTGAGGATTTCCTTATAATGCATCTGGATGAAAACAGATTGAAAAATTTGAAACGTTTCAGAAAATCACCTGAAACAACATATTAGAATATATTTCCTGAGTATGATGAGTTTTATGCTCTCTTCTTATTCATAATTTTCTCCAGGAACGTAGAACATTCATAGATCGGCGGAGAACCGTGGTACTATAACATGTGGAAGCTAGATCGAATTCCAGTATTCCAAGAAGTTTTATGTTGTACTGTCATGAATTATTTGGTGCTAAGGGTAGAGGAGGTGGCGTATAACAAGAGGAGGTGGCGTAACGTTTCTGTTTAGCAAACCATAGGTCACTGTTCTGAATATTATCAGAATCTTTTCCACACTATCTTATGTAAGGTAAATGATTCTGCTGATTGTGATCCGTCCGTCTGATGTGAAATTCAAGTCTCTCGGTACTATTCGTGAGTACTATACTACGACGTGGCACCACTCACCACTTTTGTCTTTCTATCCCTCAGTACCCATCCACACACACACACACACACACACACACACACACACACACACACACACACACACAAATACTCTTCCCTGTCATCTGAATCTGTTGTCGCGGATGTTGATCTTTGATATAATGTGACAATACTGCACTATTGGGGTTAATATTCTGGGGTGCGATGTGCGATGGTAAGCTCTGCGTAAAAATAGAAATGAAAGAGGAATTTATTGGTCTAAACCTTAACTTTGACAAACTCAGGAGACTGATTAGAGGCGTTAGGTTCTTCTTTTTCTTTTCTTTTTTGTCATCAGTCTTCTGAGTGGCTTGATGCGTTTCGCCACGAATTCCTTTACTCCGTTAACCTCTTCATCTTACAAGATGAACGCACGTCAGTCAGATTTTTATTTTAAATTTATGGTAAGTGAAGTTCAGAACTGAAATATCAATCCACCAAAGCAAATAAATGCACCTCTCAAAAATTGTCAAGAAAATCGACTTTGATATTTTCCTATCGCCTTTAATATCCTAATGCAAGATCGATTTTCTATGGGCTCTGTGGTAGAATGCTCGCCTGCTACAAAGGCTGCCTTGGTTCGATCCCCAGTTGCAGTAAGCTTTTGAACAAATGTGCATGTTCTACGAGCATTTCTGTGAAGAGCAAAATACAAATATGAAAAAAAGAATTAATTTGTATTTTGTAATGTAAACAATCTTAATTGATAGCCTTTTATTAAAAGATCAATAATTAACAATTTGCTTTAGCAATGAAAACTGGATTTTTGTGTGCGATATGTAATCAGAAATAATAGTGCATTTTTCATGAAAGCAACAGTTGGATATGTGTTCATTGGCATACATGTGATGAATTTTACATTTAAATGACATAGGTGAAAAACGGAAAAAGTAATAACGAAAATTAGACTTGAACCAGCGATTACCAGTCTCGATCGCCATCGCTATTTTTTGTCCTTTATGTGTGTTACGCTTCACAGTAAAGCTCCTAGAACATGGACTTCTATTTTAATATTTCCATTAGCCGAAAATCGAACTCAAGACACACACCGTTGGGTGGCTTGCGGAGTATAAATGTAGATGTAGAGGGCAGACGAGCATTCTGCGACAGAGCCACAGGCCCTGTCCAGACATCAAGCATACTTTGGCACATTAAAGCACCTTGGAAAACTTAGAAGTCGATGAGTTGTGTCGATAGCTTTGACGGACTTATAATTGAATTCTAAACTTCATGTACTATTATAAATATGAAAAGTTACAAAAATTGGATTATCGTGTGATGTCCTTTTCAGAATAGGATTTGCAACCTAAGTCTTCGGTTACTTGCAGGATATATTCCAGTTTCTGTCTTCCCAAAAAATGGTTCAAATGGCTCTGAGCACTATGGGACTCAACTGCTGAGGTCATTAGTCCCCTAGAACATAGAACTAGTTAAACCTAACTAACCTAAGGACATCACAAACATCCATGCCCGAGGCAGGATTCGAACCTGCGACCGTAGCGGTCTTGCGGTTCCAGACTGCAGCGCCTTTAACCGCACGGCCACTTCGGCCGGCTTCTGTCTTCCCACACAGTTATTACACTCAATAGGTCCCTAAACACTGAGGGGACAAAAGGCATGGGGTACCTTCTAATGTCGTGTCGGACCTTCTTTTGACCGCACAGTGCCGGCCGAAGTGGCCGTGCGGTTCTAGGCGCTGCAGTCTGGAACCGCGAGACCGTTACGGTCGCAGGTTGTAATCCTGCTTCGGGCATGGATGTGTGTGATGTCCTTAGGTTAGTCAGGTTTAATTAGTTCTAAGTTCTCGGGGACTGATGACAGAAGTTGAGTCCCATAGTGCTCAGAGCCATTTGACCCATTTTTGACCGCACAGTGCAGCCAACTAGACGTGTCATGGACTCAAAAAGTCGTTGGAATTCCCCTGCAGAAATACTGAGCCATGCTGCTTCTACAGCCGTTCATAATTACGGGCCTGTCGTTGTCGCCGAGCGGTTCTAGGCGCTTCAGTCTGGAACCGCGCGACTGCTACGGTCGCAGGATCGAATCCTGCCTCGGGCATGGATGTGTGTGATGTTCTTAGGTTAGTTAGGTTTAATTAGTTCTAAGTTCTAGGGGACTGATGACCTCAGAAGTTAAGTCGCATAGTGCTCAGAGCCATTTGAACCATTTGAACCAAATTACAGGACAGAAACTATTGCTCTGGGTTGGGACTCCTACAAAGCAACTCGCTGTTAACTAACTACGAAAAATGGTACATGTCGTTTTGTTCGCAAGTGACAAAGAGTGCACATGTTTAAACTAGAAATGAGTTACGTCGCACCTAATGGGATTGTTAACTAACAAGACGACCGCACCTACTCGTCATCACCATTCATCGTATATGCAAGACTTGGCCAGAAATAAAAGTAACACAAGTGGGAGCTTCAGATGGCCAAAAGTTTAGAAAAAATAGCATATTTGGCGAGGGGCGGGCGAAGAATTATTCACTTATGGTAGCGTGTCTGCAAGCAGCGGTTGGCACATCGGAAAGACTTCAGAATGGTAATCCGACGGTCATGAAGTCCATATGATGAAATTTTCATTATTTTCAATTTTACGTTACTTACACTCCAAATAAAGCGAAACAATGCCCACTATATTGTACTCATCAATATCTTCGTAAAAGGAATGAGAAAGAGGCAAAAGAAAATATGGAACTGCATGTAATTTCCAAGTGTTGTACTTAAAGCGTCCACGAGGACTTTCCAAGTAGGGGTGGTAATTAAAACGTCCAGGAAGCCCACCGCTGCAGCACACGAACAATAGGTTCTCCTGTTTTTTCGATGAATATTACCCCAGGAAGTAAAAATCCTCAACAGTAAAATAATAAAGAATCTAATGTTATACATGAAGTTCACACATACGCGTGACCGCTACGGTCGCAGGTTCGAATCCTGCCTCGGGCATGGATGTGTATGATGTCCTTAGGTTAGTTAGGTTTAAGTAGTTCTAAGTTCTAGGGGACTGATGACCACAGATGTTAAGTCCTATAGTGCTCAGAGCCATTTGAACCACACATACGCCACGCTTCATGAACATTTATTTGTAATACGAAATTTTCGTTTGCCTTTGGTTTTCATGCAGTTAATGAAACTATTAATAAGTACAATACACTGACCATTACGTCAGGTTACTGGAAGTGTAAGGAGCTTAAAAATTGAAAGTAGAAGAAAGAAAAAGGTTTCCGTAAGAGGGACTGCCCGACCTTTGGATTACTGTTCTGATATCTTTCCGCTGAGCTGACCGCTGCTTCGAAACAGCAACGTAAGTGGCTCACACCTCGTCCGTCCCACCTCAAACGTGTTATTGTTTCTAAACGCTTGGCTATCTGAAGCTTCCATTTTTGTTACTTCCATTTCTGGCTAACCCCGGCATGTACCATTAACCTCAACTAAATTGGTGATGACGAGTTGTTTGGTCTCCCTGGAACCATAGACAAGCACTGGACATTGAATTTTTCATCAATTACAAGAATCTCAAATAACGACACGGAATATTATTACTAGCCCTGGACTCGAACCTAGCACCTATAGCCGTTATATTCTAGTCAGGAACAGACGGTAAATATCTGTGACATACAACTGGCAACAATAGTTAATTGCGACGCAAACACTCTCGTCCTTAAGCTAACGAGGGGAGCAGAGTCGGAACGATTTACGCTGTAACAGAGGCGAAAGTTGCCACGAGTAGAATCTCTGTCATCAAAAACTTTCTTACATTACAAATTTAATTTAATTTAATGAACGAGTCACCGTGTAAGGTCATATGACACTTATTTCTTATATTAGTAGTAGGTTTTGGGATTGGACCGCTTCAGATCCATTGTTGCGTTGTTTCGCCATAATTCCAAATTCTTCAAGGTTTCCACAAGAGGAAGAATCTGTTCTATTGTTTCGTTGTTTCTCCACGATTCCAAATTCTTTAGCGTATCTCGATTCGAATAATGGTCTGGTATAAAAGGGTTTCATCATGTAATTCGCGCATTGTCAACAGTAACGATAGAGCCTAGTTTCGTCTCCTCATCACACTCAGAACTTTTTATCATATCATTCAAGTTCTAACACGCCACTCTTAACTACTGGTGCAAATGAATTCGATAGTTATCATATTTTTGTATGTGGTAATCAATGACAATATGAGCAGGGTTCGACCCAAAGGCAGCACAGAACTTATCGTCACGTTATTTATAGTTTAAACGTGCATACCACTCGTCACTGGTGAATAGAAACGATATTTTAACTTTATGCGCTCCTAGAAAACGACCTCGATAGATGTCTTCTTCCAGTTTTACTACAATTCAGATTCAAATACTGTCGCTAATGATGAGATCTGACAATGCTTACTTAAGGAACCGATAAGATGCTATGTTCGATTACCCGTCCAATAAAAAACTTTGTCATGTCATTTCATATTCAAACATACAAACACATTGTTACTTGGGAATGAAACCATATTTAATGTCTTTTTTGGTTAGTAGTCAGGGACAATGGTTCCTGGGAGGATGCACCTGCCAAGTACAAATATTTTCATGTAATTTCAAGATCATTCTTGCTAACTGACTCGTCATTCATGTCTCTATGTGCCTAGCGAGCAGTGACGATATGTGCTGTGTTCACATCTCGGTCAGGCGTTAGCTATTTGTGTTGGGTGTAAATCCATATCCAGGACAAAAATGTCAGTCATCTCATTTAAAAATGAAACTTGTGCGCAACCAGCTTTTCGTAAGCACCTTAGACACTTGACTTCCCTTGAGAGAGATAACAACGGTGATAGGTGACTTGCAAACTGCACAAAGATCCACGCAAATAAGAAATAAGGTGAGAAAGCTATCGATATGCTGTTTATGTTGACAGTCCATCGGCCGCTTGAGCTGTTAATCGTTGTTTTTCTAACTAGTTAGTTATTTGATCAGTTCGCTCAAAACTACATTCTCGGTTGTTTCTTCCTCAAATTAAGGTTTTTGTTTGATACTAGTAGGCTTATTTTGGCCAGAAACGCATCCTTTGCCTACGGTAGCCTGCTTTCTATGTCTTCCATGCTTCGGCCCCTAATGTGTCATTTTGTCTGTTTCTTTGTGGTCACCAAGTTTTGTAATAAGCGCCTCGGTGTTCTTATTTCTGCTACTCCTAATATCTTCCGTCTTTTTTCAGTTTAAACTCAATGTGCATTTTGCACTCATTACACTATTCCGTTTAACAGGCCCCGCAATTCTTCTTCACTTTCAATGAGAATAGCAATTCCATCAGCGAAACTCGTCATCAATATTCTTTTAGCATGAATTTTAATCCTACTCTTAAATCTTTCTTTTATTTTCGTTACTGCATCTTGGACGTGTAGATTTAAAACCAGGGGCTAAATACTGCATCCCCGTCTTATATCTTTCAATGCTGTTCTTCCAATAGTTCTTTTTTCTCTTTTGTCTCATATCAAATATTAGCTTGTAGCTTACTATTATTTAGCTCAGAATTTCGAAGATCTTGCTCCATTTTACATTGCCTAACGCTTTTTCCAGGGCGACAGATCCTTTATTAATGCTATGATCAGGGACGACATCAGAACTGCCTCTTTGGTGCCCTTACCTTTCCTGAAATCAAGCTGGTCGTCATGTAACAGAACCTCAATTTTCTTTTTATTCTGTATATTATTCATGTCAGCAACTTGAATACATGAGCTGTTAAACTGATTATGCGGTAATTCTCTCACTTATCTATTGATATTATCTCTGGATGGTGTGAATGATACTCTTTCGGAAGTCTGTTGCCATGTTTCCAGACCAACATGAAGATTCGTTCAGATGCCACTTCTCCCAATAATTTTATAAACTACAAGGGAATGTTATTTATGCGTTCCACCTTACTTGATCGCAAGTCTTCCAAAGTTCTGTTAAACTCTGACACTAATATCGGATACTCTGCGTCTTCTATATCGACTCCCATTTCTTCTTCTATCAGGTCATCAGAAAAGTTCTCCTCCTCTCAGATTTTTTCAGTGTACTCTTTTCTCTTATCACTCTCGTCTCTGCCTCAACTCTGGACCTTCATGTTTACGCCTTTCACTGTGTTTGTTTTGATTTTCGAAATACGCTGAATGAGTTCTTACGATATCCCATTTCCTTTTCGATTTCTTCATTTTTTACTACAGCTGTTTCTTAAGTATCTTGTATTTTTTTCTTCTCGTTAACATTTTTGTACTTCCTTTTTTATCAACTGAAATATTTCGTAAGTTACCCAAGTTTTTTTATTTATTTTTATTTTTTTACAGTGCCTTTATTGTACCCATATTTGTCTATCCACCTGTGATTATCCTTTTTACGAATCCAATCCTCTTCAACTGATCTGCCTGTTCACTGTCTCAGTATCTACAGCCTTATAAAAATTCAAACGCGCCTCATCATTACTCAGCAGTTCAGATTTCAGTTCTTTCCACATTGATTCTTCTGGACAATTCTTCTGTCTGCTTTTCATCATTAATCGGTTGTGATCTATTTCTACATCTGTACCTGGAAATGTTTTAGAGTCCAATACCTAACTTCGGAATCTCTATGTATGTTGTAATGCAGTTGGAATGTTCATATGTGCCTGATCCTCTTCCAGGTATACTTCCTCTTCTTGTGATTATTCCACAGTGTGTTCGCTACTATTAGCTGAAATACATGGTGACTCAGCTCCACCCACCGATGTCGTTTTATGTATCCTGCTATCTGGCCTTCAACAGCACCGTGCGAGATTTTCATATTCTTTCGCTCCTTACACACTAACTGCTTGTTGGGAATTGAGTAGTAGTACTCTTTTTAAGATATGCACTCCGTCTTCAGGAGGCAAGTGGCCCATCGCGACGATCCGACCGCCGTGTCACCCTCAGTTGAGGATGCGGATAGGAGGGGCGTGTGGTCAGCACACCGCTCTCCCGGTCGTTATGACTGTCTTCTTTGACTGGAGCCGCTACTATTCGGTCGGATAGCTCCTCAATTGGCATCGCGAGGGTGAGTGCACCCCGAAAAATGGCAACAGCGCATGGCGGCTGGATGGTCACCCATCCAAGTGCCGGACACGCCCGACAGCGCTTAACTTCGGGGATCTCACGGGAACCGGTGTATCCACTGCGGCAAGGTCGTTGCCGCTTTAGTAAGACATAACACGTTGTAAACTCTTTTGATATGTGTAAGTTATATGTGTTAGACTGCAAATCGCTGCTTACTACTGTGATTCACTGCACAAAACGCCGAAACGCGGGGCATTTCCACGATTGCTGCTGTGACAACACGATTTTTAACATACGTCACAGCAATACTACGAGGGCCTCACTGCGACGATTTGTCACGACAGGCGACAAACTCTTCCGACGACAACCGCTTGCGCACACAGTTAAGTTGAACTTCATTATCACACATTTTGTAATGCCATTTATAAGGGCAGTTGATTATATTACTGTGCTCTATGCTGCTATTACAGCTGCTCCCTTCCCGCCTTAACGGGTTATCAACTCCTGTCGGTTGTTTATGACTGATGCTGCCAACTGTTAGTTGTTTACCAAGCTATGTACTATCTAGATCCGCTTAGACAACTGCAATCGCTTCACGACGTCTGACACGGAAAACGCTTTAGCAACTATCAGTTAAAACGCTTGAAAAGAGTACGGGCGGAGCAAGAGCTAGTATAACACATATTTTGAACTAAGTACACAACTTTAATAAGACAGTTATCACTGAAGATTTCGAATATTCCGAAGATCGATTGCAGGATCTATTGTGTATACATAAAGATCTTGATAACAAAATGCACGAGCTTCTCGATAACGTTGGTTACGCTGCTGATGTGTTCAAATGTAAGGACTACATAGATGCAGCCAGTGCACTGTTGTACGCACGTTACGAAAAATAGAGGGAAAACTTAGGAATTCCATGGCTCACACTACCATCAGTGATAAACAACCTGCTGCGACCGTTACTTCTGCTGTTCCTCCACCTAATATCACATCGCCCATTATAAAAGTTGAGACGTTTTCTGGAAATTTTGAGATCTGGGCTCGTTTTTGGGAACTATTCCATCAATCGATTGATGAAGATCTCACTATTCACAAAATATTTCTGCGTGGCTGCTTAGAGGGGGAATCAAAGTATCAAATTGATGGTATTGCTGTGATCTCTGACACACGTGAAGAAACCCAGAGAATCCTCACAGCACACTGCGACGATAAAAATAGAACTATACAAGCTCACCTGAAGTATTTGGAATCTATTAAACCCATTCATTTTCCGAATCCAAACTCCCTTAATTCTATATTTATTTAGTCCAAACGCCGCAGCCAATCTCTTCGCGCGGTAGATCAAGACGTAAATTAATGCTTATAGTCTTGTACTAGCACCAAAAATTCTCAGAACTGATATCTGCCAATGCTGGCTCATTCATCTCAGGCAAACTGCTCTTTCAGAAGAGGGATATACAGCAGTTGATGGAATTTACAGGAACGGAAACAGACGCAACGCTTGCTTCGCAGAAACTCCGCTGTGACAAGAAAATTCTGACTCAAACTCCCACTGCTGCAGTCCTTCATGTCCGCGATGATCAGAAACAAACATTACCCAACCACAATAAAAACTACAGTCCATTTTGCGTCTTTTGCGAAGAACATGGCCATTTAGACCAAGAATGTAATGAGGCTACGCACCTCACTGAAAGAAAACAGAAACTGAAAAGCAGTGACCGATGTTTTCTATACCTAAACAGAGGACATAAAATGTCTGTTTGCGGGTAGGTGGGAGGGCATTTTCTACTAACTATAAGAAACCACATCACAAGTCGCCATGCGACAAAGATACGATGTGTAAGAAAGCACCAAAGACCATCGTCACTTCCGTTAGTAAAACAGACGCAACTACACCCACCTTCAGCTCCTTGCAGACTATTCAGGCACGCATCGCTCGACCAACAGGACTAAGTAAACTCACTGGATGCGTGCCAGGCAATGGAAGCCAAGCATCATTCATAGCAAAGTCATTAACAGAATATTTGAAACTGTCTGCCCCACACCAAAACAACTTAGTGTTTGCACGTCCGGACCTCGTAGTAGTTCGTTCAAATGGCTCTCAACTGCTGAGGTCATTAGTCCCCTAGAACTTAGAACTAGTTAAACCTAACTAACCTAAGGACATCACAAACGTCCATGCCCGAGGCAGGATTCGAACCCGCGACCGTAGCGGTCTTGCGGTTCCAGACTGTAGCGCCTTTAACCGCACGCCCACTTCGGCCGGCTTCGTAGCAGTTCCTCAGGACTGTGTAGCCTTATCAATTTCGAAATTAGTGTGGACTAATTCCACAACTTTCATCAACGCGTATGAAAGTGACCATTCCTTCACGCCATAGCCAAGAATTCCACAAGATATCAAGAGTGTAGCACAAGTCCGCACACTACAGTTAGCTGCCCCACAGACAGATTCCCTAGAAGATATATCCATCGAGCTTTTAATTGATAGTGATCATTACTATTGTCACCGATGATTTACCGATCCGCATTTATAAATTCACTGCTCTGTTTCCCATTATGTTAGACTGGATCTTCAATGACTGAGATCTGCAGCCTCTGTGAATTTAGCTGTTGTTAACTTTGTATTTCAGACTCAACTGCCCACAGATGAGCAATTGAGATGATTCTGGGTTCTAGTTACTATTGGCATTACTGCACATCATGATGTGGTAAATTTAAAGTTTCCTATGGGCCAAACTGCTAAGGTCATCGGTCCCTAGACTTACACACAACTTAACCTAACTTACACTAACTTACGCTAAGGACAACACACACACACACCCATGCCCGAGGTAGGACTCGAACCCCCGACGGGGGGAGCCGCGCGAACCAGGACAAGCCGCCTGTGGCCGCGCGGCTACCCTGCACGGCGGGAGCACGATTGCAAACATATTTCTGCGCAGCTATAGGTTACGACATTACTCATGCAATGTTAAGGAAGGACACTGCTGTAACCTTAGGCTGCATACGCAGTGATCAAAATCGATGGAGGACTGTCATCTGTAATAGAGTGACAGAAATTCATAGATTTACGTCCCTTTGTCAGCAGAGGTATTGTCCCAGAACTGATAACTCAGAGGATAACCTAACACGGGGATTTCTTGGCAATCAAATCCCATTTGAGCGTGTTTGATGGGAAGGACCGCCATGGCTTGGCCACCTAGAAGAGTGTTGGCCATCTGGTATTCCAAATATGCATCATGACCTCACGGAAGACACAAGGAATGCAAAAACACGTGATAGCAGTTGCTATACCGCCCAGCACAATAGAATTTTTTAAATTCAGTTCCTGTAGGGGAATATTTCGTACAAATGGCTGGATCCTTCACTTGCAAGTAAGATCCGACAAAAAAAAAAAAAAAAAAAAAAACCTTGGTGGGGAGCTAACAGCATTGGAGCTCGCAGTGCACACACTTACTGGATCACAATAGTCGAACTTCATCTCTTCACGCGGAAATTCCACGCCCTCCAGAACGGTAAACCAACCCGAACAGGACGGATCATCCATTCATTGAAGACGGACTCATTCGCCTTTTTGCAGAGCTCACCAGTGAGGAACAATATCCATTACTTCTAGATGGTTCACATCACCACACGAGACTCCTCATATTTCAAAAACATATTGATCGTCATCATCTTGGTGTCAGAGCTGTGTTATCGAAACTTCGGCAAGAACTGTTTTAATTGTTTGGCGACATTTAGATCGCCAAATCATTAAAAAGAGTCCTGCATGTATGTTGACAATGCAAGTTCATGAAGACTTCAGGAGGACAACAAATTGGAACTTTCCACCCACAGATCGAATAAGACCATTTAAACCTTTTACTGTCACCGGCATAGACTTCGCTGGTCCTCTTTACGTCAAGACAGAGTATGACCAGGGGAAACGCCTGTATATTACTCTTCACTTGTGCAACAACATGTGCATTACTTTTAGATCTCTGCTCCAGCACATTTTTGATGGCTCTAGAGAGATTTGATAGTAGACGTGGATTGCCGAGTACTATCAACACCGAAAATGCAATGACCTTCCACGCCGCTAACAAAGAATTGTCCGAACTATGGAACTTACTAACCACCCCCGAGACCCACAGCTTCCTCACCAAAAACGGAATCACTTGGAAATTCGTTGCACCACGTGCGTCTTGGTAGGATGGTGGGAGAGGATGGCGGGCACCGTCAAGCGATGCTTACGGGAAATGCTGGGACGATCGAGTCTGACTGCAGAGCAATCCTATACCATCTTGGTCAGCATCGAAGCTGCAGTAAACTAAAGGCAAATATCCCCAGGAGATGACGCAGAACCTCTGACACCAGCACAGTTTCTGGTTGGTGAAGACTTTTTAAATGTGCCCACTAAACCAGAAACTACCGTCACGCACAATCTGACCAAAGAATTCAACTATAGCAAAACCTAGCAGACGACTTTTGGAAAAGATGGACCAAGGAGTATGTTATGGAACTTAGGAGCTTCCACGGAGTTTAAGAGGCACATCTCCAAGATGTATTGACTTCCGGCCAAGTGATCTGGCTTTGATTCAAGAGCATGGGCGACAAAGATACATGCGGAGGAAAGGGAAAATAGAAAGATGTGTCCACGGAAGAGTGAATAAAATAAGTACGATAATACTGTGCACGCTAGAAGGACAGCAGATAGTACGTCCGGTTCAGCTGGTCACCTCCCTAGAGAGTGACCAGGGTCGGGAGGATGTTGGGAATTGAAATTGTCTGGACATTCGTATCTCTGCTTAGTAATGCTCTTTATAAGGCATAACATGTTCTCAACTCCTTTAATATATGTAAGTTATGTGACGGTTAAGTAAAGTGTTGTATTAGACTGCAAATCGCTGCATACTACTATGATTCACGACACTGCTACTCCACAAGAACGAATCGTTATATTCACGTATGACCTCTGAGAAATATTTCGCTACAGTTATAAGGCGTCAGGCAAATCCAACACCTTCCATGAAAACCCTGACATGATAAGCAAATCCAGTAGTATGTCACATAGCTCCGAATAAATCGTGACATTAAATTCACCACAGTAATACGAGTAACGAGTGAGCAAATGGAATACCACAGACTAACACAAGAATGCCTAAATGCGTGTCATACCTTCCCACCGTGAGACAGACGCAGTTCCGAGGGGAGAAACGAGAACAGAAGCCGAGAGCAGAACCGTCTTAAGCAAGAAGGCCTTACGATAAGGGACTGACACACACGTCGCCAGCTAACCGCTAGGACCACCCCCCAGCCCATGTTAAAAGCTAGAGCCCTCCAGAAGAACAGTATAGATCTTACGATAACACTAGAAGGACAACCCCAGTCGCAAGTTTTAGCGTGAGACTTTTTCGCGTCTCTGTTACGTCAGGACCACCCCCCAGCCCATGTTAAAAGATAGAGCCCTCCAGAAGAACAGTATAGATCTTACGATAACACTAAAAGGACCACACCAGCTGCAAGTTTTAGCGTGAGACTTTTTCGCGTCTCTGTTACGTTGCAAACTTTAAAAACATTGCCCCAACACGAAATGTATAAAGTTTCTCATTGGATAGACAGAATTTTTGTAGGCAGAGCTTAAGGTTAACATTGAGACCCTGATTGGTCAGATGAAAACACAGCCAGATAGTTTTTTTAAACCAACGTCGGTAAATTGCAGTAAGGAGAAGTTAGGAGAGAGTTGCTTCCGAGACAGCGAGGTGAGCGGAGCTGTGCTGCGCACCACCCCCTGACGAACACTGACAAGATAATGAACGCACACGATGCCACATAACAGCGCATAAAGCTTCACTCAGAACTGCAGAAGTCTCATCTGTTACACCCCCTTTTCGCGTAATACTAGTGTCGATCGTCAATTAAAGCTCATGGTGTTCACATTTGCCACTTGAAGTAAAAATCTGTTATATAGTTATTGAGAAGCCATATCAGCCACTGTAATTTACGACAAGTTAGATAAGTAATTAAAGATAATTGAGGGTCACTGTAGACCATTTTGATAGTTTTCTCTTTTGTGAAACTTAATTTAAACCTAGATTATAGATGTGATATTGCATAGGTCATCCTTCAATCCATTATAGAACTTGGAAATCCATTCAGGGAATATTCGTTCACATTTTTGTTGAACGCAGTTGGTTTTTACCATCCTGTATTAAAACATTTTCTTTTATCAATAGTGCAATTTATAAACAATGTTTTGTGAGTAGAATAAAATTTCCAATGGTAAACTCAACTGCTTTTTCGACGTTATTTTACGAGCTAACTAAAAATAGGAAAAACTTGAACCCCTTCCACTAAATTTAGTTAGTATTAAGATTCTTTTACAGGGAGTTCAGTGGAGCTGGCGCTGAAATCATTAAGTATTTGGTTATATCATCGCTAGTCTCACTGCACTCTTCTGAACTCTAAATGTCATGTGTGGTCTGACGTCTCCTTGCCAGCAACAGGTCCCAGGTTCAAACTAGTCTATTCCCTAAAAAACACGCTCAGAGCGTCGTTGCGCGAAAGTGGTAGGGAGACACAATATAGAACAACAGACACCACGCATAATGTTAGACAGTCATTTCAAGAAGTGGCTACATCTTGCTAGTGTTTCTAATTGAAGTGTCTCTGGTATGGGCAAATGACAAGTCGTTGTTTCAAGACTACAGATTTTCGTAAAATTAAGTATTTGGTTCCTTATCCTGTGATCAGTTGCACCATACTCTATAATAAGAAATACGCGAATATCTTTACACAATGTAAGTACTCTCAAAAGAAACTATTTTAGTTGCCACCATCTACTGAACTCTATATAGTTATAGCACATTTCCTGAAAAATGACTACAGAATGTATAGAACGATAACGGTTAGTAATATGCATTACTGATAATGGGAAATTGCGATACTAAGTCCACTGTACTCAATTAAGTGCAAACAATCAGTATTTTTAAATTCGGTTTGGTGCCTCAAGCGAGAAAGATACACTACAGCCATCGTCCAAGATCTTCATTGGTATTATACGATAAGCCTACATTGCAGTCTTCGAATGTGGCATACTAAAGTTGCTGCTCGTCTTATCCTTTCGACGTCAGCTCATTGCCTCAGATATATTGGATTTTTCTAACTGCTGTATATATATTTATAATATTGAGAATTTTTGATTGTTAGTGTCGTATAAATCAGGTGGTTATTAAACTGCAGGTACTGACATATCTTTGTGTATTCTAGTAATTTTAGCGGAGCTTTCTTGTTTTGAGATAAGTGTTGCCCGTAGTGTAGTATATTATTTTATTGCTCTTTATCGAGTCACGAATTTGAAATATATTAGATTTTCATAATCTGGACGTCCAGTACATCTAATGTTTACTTAATGATACTACCTTGTTTTCTTTGCAATATATTCTTTGTGTATTGATTTTTTTTTCTAATGTAGATAAAAAAATTATCAGTTGCTGTTTTCGACTTTCTGTTTTATCCCCCAATGACATTACGTAGTCTCTTATTCATAGTGTAGCACTGGGATTACGTCTTGTGATTTTTCAATTAAAATAGATCCTTATTTGCGAATGCACTCCATAGTCTGGGAATCAGCTGCCTGAAATTCGCGCGTACTTGTAAGATACATTGAATGCTGTCAAGGCGTTGTTGCAAATAGTTGAGACAGACAAACTGCTACCGACAGATCCCAAGGATCTGCTTTCTCTCAGTGAAAGAGTGGCCTGCAATTTGGCAGTCGACTGTGAGTTGCGTGCGTAGCATTAGTAGATACTCAGAGTAGCTGAAGCTACGTGATGGGAGATCGAAGAGCAATACTCCTATTCTCTTTATGAATGAGTGCTAAATAACGTCTGTCTGAAATCTGAGCTGGTTCGATACACTTTTTCTCTTGGGAATGGTCAACATCCAGTACTAAGTTAAGGAAGGTGATGGAGGATAATAATAAAACGGTTCTAATGGCTTTAAGCACTATGGGACTTAACATCTGAGGTCATCAGTCCCCTAGACTTAGAACTACTTAAACCTAACTAACCTAAGGACATCACACACATCCTAGTGAATTTTGCCTGGCGGCTTCAGTGAACACAGTCATCTCAGTACAAATCGAAGGTTCGTCGAATGCAATAATATTTGCACCATTTGTCGGTACGTCAGAAGGGGACATGTACAAACCGTTGCAGACCGCGGCTCATGTTGCAACAAACGATGCCTGTCATCTGGTTACTGAAGCAGTAGGGAGTTGCCTATTTCCAGAGGCTGGGACAGAGGTATCACTCAGCCAGCCTAGCTCAGACTGTTGACCTAAATCTAGATCCGAATGGAAGACCTAAGCTACATGCTCCGCTTGTCACAAGCGTGACAAGTTGGTTTTGTTACTAGGGTCCGGATTTTCATGCAAATGCACATTCTTTCTATTATTCGAGAAGTATGCTCTTTGAATAATAAGTTAGAATTATTTCTTTTCTTACGTTTGAGACATGGTTTTATAGTACATATAATTGAATATTTTGCCTGTTTTGTGAATAAGAGCAATATTTTCGAAAATGTTTAACTGTCCGGCAAATTTTGTGTGTTTTTTTTAATAAAAAACTTATTCTTTAAGAAATATGGACATTTTAAATTTTGTGTTTACGGTTACAGTTGTTGTGAAAGCTTATCTTTGTATTTATTTATGATTTTCCTTTCTTTCCGATTCGCTTCTAGGAGTTATCCATCACGCTTGCTCATGTAGCACGGGACCTTGGCTCTGGAATTTCGCTGGTCTCCCTGCACAGCTGCACCGACGTGGGTTTTAAGGGATTCGTCGTGGAGCTGCTACACTGAAACACTAAGCAACACTTTTAACATTGTCTTTTAATTTACATCCGGCTTTTTTTAACATATTTCGTTTCATTTTACCCGTAACATTTAAATTAATACAACACTAAAGCGACAAATGATTCATTTTCGAAGACTCTCTCAAGCCATGTTTGGGGTGACTGCTGGATAGAGGCTTGGTGCAGTGTTTTTTGTTCTTCACAATTAAGTGCGATGCCAGAAGTGAAAACGAGTAATCGGACTATATTGCAACGATGTGATTAGGCGAAACTTCATGGCAGATTAAAACTATGTGCCGGACGGAGACTCGAACTGGGGACCTTTGCTTTTCGCGGGTAAGTGCTCTACCATTTGAGCTACCCAAGCACGTCCTCACAGCTTCACTTCTGCCAGTATCTCGTCTCCTACCTTCCAAACATTACAGAAGCTCTCCTGCGAACCTTGCAGAACTAGTACTCCTGTAAAGTTTGGAAGGTCGGAGACGAGATACTGGCAGAAGTCAAGCTGTGAGGATTGGGCGTGAGTCGTGTTTGGGTAGCTTAGATGGTAGAGCACTTGCCCGCGAAACGAAAAGGTCCCGACTTCGAGACTCGGTCCGGCACACAGTTTTAATCTGCCAGGAAGTTTCATATCAGCGCACACTCCGCTGCAGAGTGAAAATTTCATTCTGGATGTGATCAGGTGTTCGATGTGGAGATAATAGCGATAGATGGCAAAATACTTTATTGCCATGCGTATGAAGAAACAGTTGTCATTGAGAAACGTTTCCAAGTCGTTCAGTATGTGGACGCCAATAACCACAAAGAGAACGTAAGATATAAATCCAAAAGTTCACCAGTTCAGATGTCGTTAGATGAATGTTGTAATAGTATTTAGATTTGTGTGAAGCTTTTATATCGGCAGGTATTCCGCTGTGGAAATTAACTTAACCTGTTCTGAGAAATTTCATCGAGAAGTAAGCAGAGTGTAAAGTGTCAGATGAATCCACTATGTGTAAACATTACGTATAATAGTGCTATGATCAAACCATGAAAAAAAAATACCCAGATTCAAAATAGTGGTGTCAGAAACAGAAGACTAGGGGAGACGGTTAATTTCAAATATTGTAATTGGGTCTCTTAGCAAAAATGTACACCCTACGCCGTATCTACTTGTAATAGAGCAGTTTCAAATAGCTCCAGAGTTTCATTTTTTGTCGATTCCATGAATTTACTGTGACCAAAAGACATTCAGTACGAGCATGTATTGCTGTCCGCGACTGATGCAGCAAGTTACACGATCCACCTGGTACTCTGAGAGGAAACGTTTGACTCGTCTTTCTCATGAGTTACATCGAGTTGCTGAAACTATTCATACAGATTTTAATCCTGTTGACTAGTCGGTGTCCGTTGTGAAGAAGGAGCTTGTTAAGGCACCTTATGGCCGCGGTGGTCTAGCGGTTCTGGCGCTGCAGTCCGGAACCGCGGGACTGCTACGGTCGCAGGTTCGAATCCTGCCTCGGGCATGGGTGTGTGTGATGTCCTTAGGTTAGTTAGGTTTAAGTAGTTCTAAGTTCTAGGGGACTTATGACCTAAGATGTTGAGTCCCATAGTGCTCAGAGCCATTAAGGCACTTTATAGAAAAGAAGCCTCCAAAACAGAAACTGTTAAGAGCGCCGTTTCTACATCTGATTCTAAAAGTGCAAGCTCAGTTCAAACTGCCCAAAATGTCCTGAAACCCCCAGATATCTTGCGTATGAATCTACTTATGTTCCTCATCTTCTGGTAGCAATCGTTTCTATGAGACAGGTAGTTCTACTTTATTTGATTTACTGTGTTCAGAACCACAGTCTCTAAACTTGATTCTGTCCCGGAAGAATTGGCGAAACAATGAAGTAGGAAGTTTAGAGTATACTTTCAAAAAATCCAAGATAGGAATAAATTTGTGAAATTGAAGAAATTAGAACCGGGAAGCGCACCGAACTTCCGAGCTACAAATCGCTAACATCGGAGCAAGTAGCCGCTTTTTTACATGTAGCCTTAAGTTTCTGTGAAGCAGAGAGAAGTTTCTCCGGCTGCGAGCAAATCTTGCGAGACCACAGGAGACGGTTTTCTCTGTAACACCTCAAACATTTAGTGGTAGTGAACTGTAACAGAAGGGATGCGGAGAACCAATTGTGAATACAATTGCTTTCCGTAAATTAATATAAGGTACTAGGTTTCTTCCATTTTTTGTTAATGTTTCTTTGTGAATCATTCACCGGTATTTACTCTTTTTGTCCTAAAACGATGTCAATTCTGTTTTCATATCATTTTATGCGAACAGTTTATGTGTATATTTTATGTGCAAATTTTAGATTTTTGGTTGCATAAATGCATACATATTTAAGGGATTATTACCGCGTGAAAATTCAGTCCCTAGTTGTTACACACCGCAGGCGGCTTCCACTGTGGGTGTGGAAACCATACAAAAGTTTTTTAAGTTAAGTGACTTCTTTTGCTAGTCAGTATAGATATCACTGCAGATATTTAAACATCTACTGAACAGGAAATCGCCATGAAACGAACTTTAGAACGTCTGTTTGACACCCTGGGCTAGAGAAGAGAGTTTAAATGTTTTGTCCGTTTGCGCGCTAAGTGGTAAACTAAGTTTACACACACTAGTACACTCGCTGTGCAAATATAAAGTTCGGACATGTGACAAAATGGCGATCCTGCTAGGATGCGAAATTACAGCAGGGTCGCCATGTGAACAGTGAACAGTGCCAGCAGATCTAAGAGAGAACGTTCATAAACTTCTTCCTTTCGAATAATTATTTGGCTTTATTTCGCATAATCTCGGGTACTCCAACACTGTAAGTTGTGAAGATATTGTTCCTGAATGTAACAATTTTTTTTTCTTTTTTTAGTGGAAGCAAAATCTTATCTATTTTTTCAATTGATATTTACTCTAAAGTTTCTTGGTTAATGTCTACGAAGTCTGTGATATGTAACATGCCAGCTGGTTAAGAGCTTCAATGGTCAAAATAGCTATATATAAATGTACTGTCTTATTGTAACAATTAACTATCAGTTTTAGTGTACCTACATATACACTCTATTGTAACGAATAACTACGCCACTCTCTCTCTCTCTCTCTCTCTCTCACTCTTACCCCCCCCCCCCCCCCCACACACACACACACTCACAAACAATCAAACAATCCGTT
Organism: Schistocerca serialis cubense; assembly: GCF_023864345.2. Taxonomy (NCBI): domain Eukaryota; kingdom Metazoa; phylum Arthropoda; class Insecta; order Orthoptera; family Acrididae; genus Schistocerca; species Schistocerca serialis. The sequence goes on along the minus strand of NC_064638.1, from coordinate 628,696,936 downwards.
TTCGAGGGAAAGGCGGTTTATTTTTAACATCGATGTGTTTCTCACTCTATTTATCATTGAGAAGGGCTAAAATATTTAATTATTTGTGTACAGATTCTTGTAAATTTACCGACCGCTTTATTGGGACTATAATACATTGTCCAATCACATTAATGTGATCACCTGTTAAAAGTCTGAGTAACGACATTTTTAATGCGCAGACTGCTGCGACACGTGCAGGAAGAGAGCCAGTGGGGTTCTGTAAGTGATATGGAGCCATGTAGACTCCAGTTCTGTGGATAGCTGCGATAGGTTTCTTGGGTGAGAATCCATTGCACAAACAGCCCGATCGAGATGGCCCCACAGATTATCGATTGGGTTTAAATCAAGGTGTTCTTGGAATCACACATGTACGGTCTTAGACATAAAAACTGACCGTCGGCCGGCCGCCACAGAGACTAAGTCCGAGTCGTTCACTTAAGGTGGCCAATAAAACTGACCGCCCCTGACAACTCTAAGTCCGGCCATCTGCACAATCTGGCAACACTGTAAGATGTGGAAGTGTTAGGAGGAAGTGTTGTCTACTTCCGAGATGCTCTCGGATTGTGTGAGCCCGTGGTCTAGTAGAGTCGGCTCTCAGCCGTGCTAGCGTGCGGAGCTGCTCCGCGCGCCGTCCGACGCTCCGCTCTCGGCGGTGTTTATTTCCGCGTCGCGGTGTTTGTGTCTATCGAGTCCAGTACTAACGTACACCGTGGCGCACTCGTACCGCCGTGCAACGATCAAAGTAACGTTTCAGGCCGAACATCCACGACCCAGAGCTTTCGAAGTCGAACAGTTCCTACGTGAGGATCTACGTTTGAACCCCCAGGACGTAATCGGCATACATTTTTCCATCAAAGTGTTGTCTACATCAAGATGTCGACGGAGGAAATTTGCAATGACATAATTCACCGTCATGCCACCGGACTGAAATTTAAACACTCTGATGGACATATGGGTGCTGTGACGGTCGCCCATGCTGGATTCGGTCTCCGGACATTGCGGGTGTTTGAGCTCCCGATCGAGGTGCCTCAGGATGTGGTCATTGCCGCTTTCCAACCATATGGCACCGTCTTGGGTCACGTCGCGGAGAAGTGGCAAACATTTACGACCTACCCCGTATTAAATGGCGTCCGGCAAATAAAAATTGAGCTGACGAAACATGTCCCATCGTACCTGCTGATTGGCGGTGTGAGGGCCATCGTCATGTATGATGGACAGCCACGAACGTGCGTAGGATGTGGCCAGGAGGGACATGTACGTTCCGAATGCTTACACCGCCGTTTAATACAGACGCCGTTACGTGACGAGACCCAGGCTTCGACAGTCACGTCCTTACCCATCACCTACGAAAAGGCTGCACAGGACCCCGCCGTACCAATCTCGATTGCGCCAGCAGCATCGTCAACGCCACCCGCCGCAGCACAACGCGCCGAGGACACAAGCACGGCGTCGCCTCCAGTGCTCGCTTCAAGACCGTCCGGTTTGCAGACCGAAACCGATGTTCCTGTTGGAACCATGGACGTCGACCTCGGTGTCGTGCCGACGTCTGCCTTTGTCCAGACGGGTTCGGCGTGAGACGACGGGCGACCACATTCTGATTCAGAAGGCCACATCAGAAAACAGTGGTCGTCTCGCAAACACAGGAAACGACGACGAACGCCTTCCGATGACGCCCTTTCTCAGACGGCCCCACGAGATGTCGACCTGATGTCTGACGGTGATCTCCCACATTGCGTCCAGTCACGCGATGTGGCAGCAACAGGCGCCCCTCCTGTGACGCCTACTCTCCCAGCCAGGGACGTGTCCTCGCCCTTGTCAACGAATGATGACGGCGGTCCCCCTGCCACTCATGTTGCGGAATCCACAACACCCGTTCCGGAAGTACGTGACCGTCACATGTCCACGTCGTCAGCTTCCTGGGCCGATGACGTTGAAGAAGAAGTGGGCCAGCGTGTCTGCACAGGAGTCCACCTCGGCGACACTGGGGCTGGCGCCCCGCCAGTAATTATCACCATGGCGGGACCACCGGCGGGTCTCCACCTGCCGGCTACATCTACCGCACGTTCTGCAAATACTGAGGGTGGCCGTACACAGCAATATCGTATCGCCACGATGAATCTTGCCACCATTCGTGCCCCACATAAACTGGCCATGTTCAGAGACACTATTTACTCTGCGGATGTGGATATAGCACTCTTACAAGAGGTGTTTGTGGCTGACTTCCTAGTTCCCACCGGATACAACGCCCGTGTTTCCCCTGCATCCGATACCGGTAGCAGCGTCGCCATCCTGCTACGCGACGGACTCCCTGCCGAGGACGTCATCTACCTCCCCACTGCGCGAGGTATGGCCCTCACACTGTTCGGCGTGCGTATTCTTAATATCTACGCTCCGTCCGGCACTGGCCGCCGTCATGACCGACAAAATTTTTTTGCCGAAAGCGTCACACCCCTCTTCACCGGTCCGCAGGACGATTTGGTACTCGGTGGGGATTTTAACTCGACACAAGAGCCCGCGGACCAACTCCCGCGACATTCCCCTTGTGCATCTCTCTCAGTGGTCATCGACCGTCTCCGACTTGTTGACACATGGAAGAAGCTCCACGGAATTCAACCGGGCTATACATTCTACACCTCTCACTCGTCAAGCCGCATAGATCGCATCTACGTTACCCGCTCCCTTGCTGATGGCACACGCCATGCGGAAGTCTGGCCCTTGGCCTTTTCAGACCATGATGCGTACCTCTGTGACGTCACTCTCGCCCGACAGCAAGTGTGGCATAGTCGTGGTCTGTGGAAACTCAATGTCGCTCACCTGACCTCCTCAGACTGTCGCCGTATGGTCGAAGAAGCGTGGGCACGCTGCCACCATCGTCGAGAAGCCTATGATTCCACCTTATCATGGTGGCTCTCCTGTGCAAAGCCGACCCTCAGGAAGACTCTGATGAGTTATGGGAAGGAATTAAAGGCGTGGCAAACTAATACCCTGCACTTCTACTACACCATTCTACGTGACTGTACGACGATGCCTTTCTCGCCAGCCCGGCAGTCGATGGTCCATCGCACGAAGGCGCAGATCTCCTTGATCATGCGGCGTAACTTGGAAGGCACTGTAGTCCGTTCTCGAGCTTCTAATCGAATCCCTCAAGAACGTCCGTCGATGTACCACCTCCTTCAGGAAAGACAACGACGACGACGAGCTCTGATCCAAGTCCTCACTGATGTGGAAGGGCGCCGGCACGACACCCAACAAAGCATCGGTCGTGCTCTCCATGCTCATTTTGGCGGGCTCTACGCAGCCGTACCGCATTCTGCAGCACTGGTCACAGAAGTCGCTCAGCTTACTACGAACACTCTTCCGGAGGATGCAGTGCATGACCTCCAAGACGACGTAACCACAGATGAAGTGGTGGACGCTATCAAGGCGGGTTCCGATAACAGATCTCCTGGACCTGACGGTATACCCATCGAATTTTATAAAAGTTTTCACTATTTGTTGGCTTCCACGTGGACGGCAATTGCACAAGAGCTGATGTCACCGATGACAGTGTTCCCGGACGCCTTTCTAGAAGGAATTATTATCCCCGTACATAAACCGCGCGGGTTATCGAGGGCCCAGGACTATCGACCAATTACTTTGCTCAACAGCGACATGAAAATATTCACACGGCTACTGGCATCGCGACTCAAGAAGGTCGCACGTTACGTCACATCCTGCGACCAGACTTCCCTAGGAGGCGACAACAACATCCATACGGCCCTTTGCCGTTACAGAGACATGATAGCATTAGCGCATCATCAGCGTCTCCCTGGCGCCTTGGCTTCACTGGACTTTAGCCAGGCTTTCGACCGTGTTGACCACTTCTATTTACGGACAGTTCTTCAGCATATGGGTTTTCCTGGCGGTATTGTCACAGTGGTTATGCGCCTGTTGAGTAGTGCAACCTCTAAAATCATGTACAACGGTCGTCTTACACCGTCCCTAGTCATCGCACGATCTGTACGACAAGGATGCCCTCTTTCCACGATTTTGTAAGCTTTCGCCTTGGAACCCCTGCTCCAGGGCATGCGCCAACGTTTGGAAGGCATGGCTGTGCAAGGCCACCGTTTTTGTTGTAGAGCCTACGCAGACGACATAGTACTATATCTGCGCAGTGAAGATGAAGTACGAGCAGCACTGACATGGGTGGCGACTTACGGAGAAGCGTCGGGGAGCTGCCTCAACGTGTGAAAATCCAAGGCCCTGCTCATTGGTGAGGGCTTGCCGGAGAGATGCGCTGCCCCCCTTAGTGTCGCCGCCACCATACGGTGTCTTGGACTTGATTTCACAGCAGACCTGCGCCGCTCAGCGACTATCAATGGTAAACGCTTGCTACAGACAATCAGAGCAAATCTCGCAGATCACCGGCTACGAGCTCTCGACGTTATCCAACGCGCGCAATACGTGAACATGTATCATGCTTCCCGTATACCACACGTGGCTCAAGTACTACCAGTCCCAAATCTCCTGGCGCGACGACTGTTGATGGCTTTCGGCTCCTTCGTCAGCTCGGGGATGTTATTCAAGGTGCAGTATGAATCCCTTGCACTGCCACGAGATCGTGGCGGGGTGGGACTCATCCACGTGCCGACTCGTATCAAGGCACAATACGTCAGCTCCCAACTAAAACTTTGGCATCGTTGCCCGCAGAGCCTTACTAGCCTCCTGCTTCACAACTTTGCACCGGCCTCCTTGTCCGCCCCTGTACTGGTATCGACCATTCCAACCCCCTTTTATTACATCCAACGATTTTTCCTGGAGTTCAGTTATATCTACCGGTCCTTACCACTTACACGTTTGTACCTCACGAAAACAGTCTCCGAATTGTTCCAACAGTGCCGCCCGTCCAACCCCATCGAACGTAAGTATCCACAGTACGTATGGCGCAATATATGGAAGGCGATCCATGCGCGTTTTCTCGAATCAGACGTTCAATCAGCGTGGTACATCACCGTGAATGCCAAACAAGTTAACTGAGATAGTGTGCACCGCATCCATCTCGCCGATTCATCCCTCTGCACCCACTGTGGAGTGGATGACACGGATGTCCACCGGTTCCACTGTGGCACAGCGCTAGGCGTCTGGACACTTGCGCGGCGAATTTTGGCGTTTCTTACTCGCCAGACACCGGCTCAGATCGACGTCCACATGCTTCTGTACCCCTATAAGACTTTCTACCCCTCCGCCAAAACTAACTCTGTGAATTGGATCTGTGGCCACACGATCCGCTATCTTTTTACTTCTGGTGACAAGTCTACGCTAGGATATTGGACATATCTCAACGAACGACACTGCGTCCTGATACGCAACCCACGCTATAAACAATATTTTTCCATAAATGTGAGTGTATGCTTTCCCCTGCGTATACAGCTGGCGAAGAGTTCTCGGGCTTCCAGCCGGGTGGTGGTGTCTTCAAACAGCGACGTTTCGACGAGTGACATACTCATCATCTTCTGGCCAGAAGATGATGAGTATGTCACTCGTCGAAACGTCGCTGTTTGAAGACACCGCCACCCGGCTGGAAGCCCGAGAACTCTTCGCCAATATTTTTCCAATTTCTTACGGAGCACTTTCGATGACCCACCTAGTAGCTGGAACGTCCAAGCCCTGAGAAGCTGAAAACTGTATAAACCGAACCGAACTGAATAGATCTGCTACCCAGAACCCACGCCTACGCCATGAGAAAACACGTTTGGACGAGCTGGCATGCTGTAGGCGGATACACTTCAGGAGCTCCTGTAAGAACTGGACTTTAACTACAAGTCGCACGACGACTTAAAAAGCTTTTCCTTCTTTATTCCTCATAATTTGTTCTTAAAGGAAAAAGAAATTTGATTTTGGATTTGAGAAACTTTTTTTTGTTCCAAAAGATTGCTTCTTCGCCAACAAGACGAAGGAGACTCATTTTTGTTTACTGGACGGAGGAACCAGTAGGATTGGAGTCTTTGTTTTCTTTTTGAAAAAAAAAATTCCTTATTTATTCCTCACAATTTGTTCTTAAAGGAAAAAGAAATTTGAGTTTGGCTTTGAAAAAAAAAAGCGGTTCTGGCGCAAAAAAAAAATAAATAAAAATAAGAAAAAGAAAAAAAAACAAAAATTAAAAAAAAGGTAACTAGCTGGGAATCGAAAAAAAGTGGCAATCGTTGTGCATTCTAAACTTAAAGTCGCCTGTTCGCGTCCAACTGTATTTTTTTTTTCACCACATTTCGGTCTAAAGTTATGAGTCTGATTGAACATCGAAGATAATGCGCTCAACATTCTACCCCCCAACAATAACAAGTACTTCCAGAAACAATTCCGCAGGACAGCTCGTGGCTGCGTAGGATATTACCGACTTTTGACTTAGAAAAGCTCTGTATTTACTTCATTTACTGTATCATTCGCAAGTATTATGAAAATGTGGCATTTCATAGAAAAAATTATGTATTCACAACAATAAAAAATATTTCGGCAGAAAACAAAAGTGGCATTATGTATTTGGAAGTACCGTAAGGTTTTCACTCTGACACTAAGGGTTACTGAAAGTAGCAAGACGAATTTTGCTCGATCGTTGTCTTACGATTCCTTATTGAGTTTGTACCTGCCTGCTTGTAGCCCTGCTACAAAAGAATTAAAAATCTGGCTTTCAGCGAGTCTCTTTCGAATGCAGCTTGCACCTGGTAGCCAAGCGTATCACCTGGGAAATGGTTTTTTCCTAAAGTGGGAAGACATCCTTTTGAGGTTGAATTGTTGGCAAATGTCAGTCACACGTGTGCCGTTGGTCTAAGCGTTTCGGTGTGTTGAATTTGTACCAATGATTTTTCTACAGGTTTTCTCTGTCCCAAATAGAGAGTTGAAGTCTCCCATTAGTATTTTCACGTCGTCTTGGTGAATTTTGCTCATAGTATTTTCGAGTGTGTTCCAGAATTTTTCGACATTTTCGGTGTTTTCCTTATTTTCGATGTTGGTCGGGGCATGTGCATTGATGAGTGTATATTTTTTACTGTGGCTCTGAATGGGCATAGTCATAAGTCGATTGTTGATGGGGCGGCCGCGGTGGCCGAGCGGTTCTAGGCGCATCAGTCCGGAACCGCGCGACTTCTACTGTCGCAGGTTCGAATCCTGCCTCGGGCATGGATGTGTGTGATGTCCTTAGTTAGGTTTAAGTAGTTCTAAGTTCTAGGCGACTGATGACCTCCGCTGTTAAGTCCCATAGTGCTCAGAGCCACTTGAACCATTTGATTGTTGATGGGTGTGATTTCTATGACAGAGTTGATGATAGATCTCTGTTCGAGAAATGCAATGCCGAAGATTGGTAAGCCTTTCGATACCTTTTGTTGTATTTTGCTCTTGAAGATACAGTGGTTTCCGTAGTGCAAGGTTTCATTGTCAGTTAATCGTGGTTCTTGAAGAGCAAGGGTGAGAATTTGTTGTCGGTCAATTTCTTTTGTGAGATTATTTAGTTTTCGTATTTGGATCAATGTATCGACGTTTAGTTTTCAAATGCATGTTTCCTGCTTGTATGGAAATTTACCAGAGATCTTCGATATTCTCTGCCGTGCTGACCTGGACTCCCCAGAATCCGAAAATCCAACTGCCACCTGTCGCCAGCCGGATTGTGTACAATCTGGGGTAAAGTTGACTTTGCTTGCATAGTTCATGTTTGCTTGTGTTTCATTGGTTTGGCTTGGGTGATACAAGGAAAGGGCAGGACCAGAGGGTGTTGAAGCCTTTGGAAGCAAATATTTTCATCCGAGCTCATTGAGCTAACAGACGGTGACCACAGTAGCGGTGATTTTCACTCAGACGTGTCTAGATTTTGGGTTCCACGGATTGAGTAGCCGTTCAGGATTGTGTTAGTATTTGGTTCACCCCAAGTATTTGATTTTCTCGGTAGCTCCCATGTAGGGGAGGGTTTCCCCTATCGGCCACACGGGATTTTTATTATTATTATTATTGTCATTAAGTTATCAGCAAATCCGATATGGTGTATCTTCCCACCACTGAAATAGATGTGTATTCTTAGATTCAGTATTTCCATCACATAAATATGGGTTATATAATTACGTTACATTGCTGCTAGCAGACATATTTCTCACTTTTTCTCAGACAGTTGCTACCTGTTACTCCATCATAGGAATTTATGTGCGCAGCAATATTGCAATACAGACGTTCACATTATCCGATTTCTGTAATTTCATTTCGATACCGGATCGCTCTAAATGGGCTCAGCCAGTCATTCTTAATGTGGACATGCGACTACGGCTCTCATCATATCATAGGCTGGGTAAACAACATTCTTAATCGGACTTTTGAATCTAGGTCACTTATGTATGACAGGGTCGGAATTCTTACACGCTGTGGAAAATAATAATCCAATGTGCTATTTACGAACACGTTATTTAAATATAAACATACGAACTAACGAGATAACAGTTTATTTACAGGAGCAGAGCCCCATCCATCATAGCAGGGCAGTGCGAGATTGGTTTCAGGGCCAAGAGAGGATAAAGATGTTGCCGTTTGTTCCACGATCACCGAACATCAACCAGATAGAGAACATGTGCGCAGAGGTAACAAGGTCATTGCCATGCGGACCTACAAATGTAAGAAATCTTTGGACGAATATACAAATGTATGATGGGAAGTAAACCATCACGCTAAATTGTCGACGGCTTAATGAATTCAATGCCCCTGCGCCTTCGCGAAATCTTACGTAACGATCGTGGGTGGGTTGGTTACTAAAAGTATACTCGGCCACAAAACCCATGTGGACAGTTATCCCATAATCGGTCAAGCTTTGCTTTGTCGCAGCTCTTTAGCATACAAGTCCATTTACTTTCAGTCTCCTCCTTACAATTCTTGCAATGCAAGGTAATTGAAAAATCGCATCCACTCGAAGCCAACGGAGGAATTGACTGGTGCATGTGTTGTTCAACACACAGTAGTTGTCACCCTCACTGGAATCAATGACTGTTTGTGTGTGTGATTTTCGTGTTCACGCACAATCTGAATCAATACTTTTAACATTAGAGAGACAACCAACAATAAATATTACATCAAATATCACTGTAAAGTATTTTAATGCGATGGGAAGTTACAAACTGAATTTTTACCCAACCCACGTCCTGCATATTACGTTAAGTAAGATGAATTAACACCGTAGTATCGTTATCATAGACAGTGCGTTCTTGTTGTCGAGGCTCGCGACAAGTGCGGCGATTAGCAATGCCCAATGCCGCCGCGATTTGTTTATGTTGGCTGAGCGTGGGCACTGCAGCAGACGCTTCACCATAAACAGAAAGAAATCACCTTGGCTCTGACTGCAGTAAGCGGATATCACTGCCTGCGGCCGCCCGGTGTCGCCGAGCGGTTCTAGGCGCTTCAGTCTGGAACCGCGCGACCGCTACGGACGCAGATTCGAATCCTGCCTCGGGCATGGGTGTGTGTGATGTCCTTAGGTTAGTTATTTTTAAGTAGCTCTCAGTTCTAGGGGACAGATGACGTCAGATATTAAGTCCCATAGAGCTCAGAGCCATTTGAACCACTGCCTGCGTGCGTAGTAACCAACGTGAGACTCTACTCACAGGTGCCATGGAGCAATTGCAACGGGTATCATGTCATTAGTCATCAGAATATTAACCAGTGATGAAATGTCCACTCTATTTGAATCCCAAGAAAATAGGAACCGTCTCACAAAGGAATGTGAGGTGACGTAACTGAAGAGAGACTCCAACTCGGATTGTGGTTAAGGGCAAATCCCAAGCGCATGGCCACGAACAATTGGGAGCGGAAACTTAATGTCATCGGAACCTTGTTGAAGGAACATGACATGCGATCGTTAGATCGACTGTAGAAAGTTCAGTTTATAAATACATACACACTTAGCAAAGAATAACGTGTCGCAGCAGTCTTACCGATACTGCAGGTCACTGCACATAAAATATTAGCTGTAGCGTCTTGGTATGTGAGGAAACAACATATCTTCAAAGCATCCTTCCACACGGCGACTTTGCAGAGGCAAAACGTAGAACTTGGAATTAAGACGTGCTTTGAAACTAATACATGCCACTAAGACAGGCATCACGAAACTTCTGTTCCTCTCGTTAGATCGTGGGGTAGGAACGCTCCTGTTAATGTGGCATGCAAGCCTAGATTACGTCCGAAAGTACTACGGCGATTGGAGCTGTATGAGACTTCTACCAGCACGTTAACACTAGAACGGTCTATGATTATATTACCAGACATCGTCTACACAAACCAATTCCGGTAAAAAATGGCTCTGAGCACTATGGGACTCAACTGCTGAGGTTATTAGTCCCCTAGAACTTAGAACTAGTTAAACCTAACTAACCTAAGGACATCACACACATCCATGCCCGAGGCCAATTCCGGTAAATTAACCTACAAAAAACTGGAGGAACGTCTGGAAAAATATCAACAATAAAATTCTACCAGCTAGAGTCAGTGCCGAATGGTGCGACGTTGTAAACGAAACCATACCAACAGCGGAACGATTATGGAAAATCAAATTGAGACCATCTCCATACTCCGACAAATGTCGGCTTGTAGAAACTGTAGCACACCTTATGTGAAAATAGAATCAGAATTTGGAACTGGACTAAGAGGAAATTAGCACTATCAACAGAACCGCAGAATGTCATATACCGATAACTGAAGCTTTACAACCCGACTCGAATTGTTACCTGTCCGCAAAGAATAACAGTTATTCGTGGCTTCTGGGAAAGTTTGTGTTTTACGTTGTAACAGACAAAACTTAGAACGTAGAAGAGTACATATTTTACATTGCAGAAGAACATTTTAAGCTGAAGAAGAATAACAAATATAAGGAATGGTTTCAAAATTTTTTCATCTATTGCTTTAAGTGGGCTACAAAGAGGTGGACGGTTTTATTGATTGGAAGCAGAATACTATTCTTTCACTTTTTTTATTCCTGGAATATTCTTTCACGTTGGTTCTAAAATCAGAAATGTTCTAATTTGCCAAAACCCCTCCGGCTCCGAAATTTCTTTCATTTGTTGAAAAATATATGGCTTCCTTTACAGACCTCATATGCATCCAGTGCATAATAACTTAAATTGTGAATATATTTCTGAATGAATGTTTGTTATGTATTTTTCCGTCTCCCATTCCACTGTTATAAGTTATGTACTACAAGGAACGAACGCCATTGGAGGCGGCAATCTGTATTTTATTTAACTTAATTACTACTTAATTACTACGTGAGACTCTACTCACAGGTGCCATGGAGCAATTGCAATGGGTATCATGTCATTAGTCATGAGAATATTAACCAGTGATGAAATGTCCACTCTATTTGAATCTTAAGAAAATAGGAACCGTCTCACAAAGGAAAGTGAGGTGTTACCAAAATATATCCTACATCCAAAAAAATTTTCTACAGGGCTTTCATGTATGCAGTAGTAGCACACAAGGAAATATTATGTCTTGGAAGCGTATATTTCATTTCCTCTTCTCATATTAACGCCCTTGTTTTAGTATGAAGTGAGAAAATAAACACGAAAACTAAACTTCCTGAGAAGCATATAAGTCATTTCCTCTTCTCATATCATAACTTTTGTTTTAGTATGAATTAAAAAAATAAACAGTTTAGGGTTACGAAGCATAATATGACACCAGATACTTATCGTAGGCGCTATCGGAAACGCAAAAAGCAGGGAGCTGTCTATTCTTTTGTCCAACAGTCTGTTTCCTTTCATGCATTACTCCCGCTTGGAGGTTCTTATTTAAGGACTTGTGGGCATCACGTTCTTCAACAGAATAAGCCTTGTGTTATTGTGCTAATTACGGTATGGAGAAAATGCAACAAAGGCGAGTTCCCCTAGAGCAGTGAGGATATTTGCACATGTCTGTATTCAGCAATGGCTGCCAGCTGCCACAACACTTCAAAGAATCCTTGCGGCAGGCAACACAACTGTGCGTGCACTTGAGACTTCAATCAGTAAGACGTCAGAGATGGATGGAAACGTCAAATTAACGTCGCCTTCTGAGTCGTATTCAATCCAGAATGAGGTGTTATTAAGGTAGTTGAGCGTTCTTGCAATTACACTTTTATAATTCCTATATGAATACTCCGATAGCCAAAAGAACCCGTTAGTGTGAAACCATCGGGAACTGCATTAATATCAAACTGTAAGAACTTGAGACAATACGTGGACCCTTCTCTTCGCTGGGTGACCTATTACTGTTATTTAGGATTCTCTCCGTCCTAAGCGTAATGCAAATGGAGCTTCAGAGGCGTTTTCCACTATTCTTGACAAACATCAGCAACTTGTAATCACTGCGAGTTACAACTGCGTGATGATAATGGTTCAGGTTGTCAGTAGTTGTGGTTGTGTTATGCTGTCAAACTGCTTACAGTAACGTTAATTAATGGTGGCGCACATAATTTAGCGCTGCTACCTATTTAAGGAAAGATAATGTTGTGGCGTCGTCGCTTCTCTTTATTTGGCCTCATCTTGAGTAATCCGATTTAACGAATATAGTACTCCATTCGCGGGCTGCTAATGATACAGTATGACTACAGAGATCATCGTGCGGGTATTACGTCAATTCTGCAATGAATTGCTTAACAAATATTACCCTTAGCTATGCAGCTGGAATGACTCATTACACAAGTACTATATGTTGCACTTGGTTAAGTGGTCAGTCTGCTGCAATCCTACTTCTACTGTTTGTAAAAACTTGTATACTTCAAAAATGGTTCAAATGGCTCTGAGCACTATGGGACTTAACTTCTGAGGTCATCAGTCCGCTAGCACTTAGAACTACTTATATCTAACCAACCTAAGGACATCAGACACATCCACGCCCGAGGCAGGATTCGAACCTGCGACCGTAGCAGTCGCTCGGTTAGGGACTGAAGCGCCTAGAACCACTCAGCCACAGCGGCCGGCCCTGGAGGTCAGCTTCTGCCAGTTTTTCCAGACTGTAGCACCTAGAACCGCTAGGCCACCCCGGCCGGCGTACTTAAATACTGACCATTCGTTATTTGAATAAATATGAACTACAATCTAATTCGCATATATATGACATGGGTTAGCGCTGGCACAAAGCAATGACCAAGGGTTGGATACCGTTGAAGTTCCGTTACTCTGATGGCAAGACAAATGTTCACAAATCACCTCTATTGCCTCAAAAAACAATTGCATCTTAAATATCGAAGGACCGACGTCCACAATGTCACAGCGCGTTGAAATACAGCTAAGATGGCAGATGAAAATTTGTGACCGACTGGGCTTCGAACCTGGACCTCCTGCTTACTATACAGACGTGCTGACCACTGCACTATTTTTTTTTTTAATGTTTGACAACACTTTCAGGACCAGATACGCGGAGGCAAAGAGGGCAGGGGTCGAAGATCCGAGGCCTGGCCACAATGACTCCCCCATACCTGTCACTGAGCAGCTGCATTATTCCCAAGTATTCCATGTTTGCTCCCGTATATTCCTTTAAATTGTAGAACAAAACTGAAGTAGCAATTAAGGTAAAATAAATTACAGATTGCCGTCTCCAACGGCGTTCGTTCCTTGTAGTACATAACTTATAACAGTGGAATGGGAGACGGAAAAATACAAAAAAAAAAAAAAAAAAATGGTTCAAATGGCTCTGAGACACTATGGGACTTAACATCTGTGGTCATCAGTCCCCTAGAACTTAGAACTACTTAAACCTAACTAACCTAAGGACATCACACACATCCATGCCCGAGGCAGGATTCGAACCTGCGACCGTAGCAGTCCCGCGGTTCCGGACTGAGCGCCTTAACCGCGAGACCACCGCGGCCGGCGGAAAAATACACAACAAACATTCATTCAGAAATATATTCACAATTTAAGTTATTATGCACTGGATGCATATGAGGTCTGTAAAGGAAGCCATACATTTTTCAACAAATGAAAGAAATTTCGGAGCCGGAGGGGTTTTGGCAAATAAGAACATTTTTGATTTTAGAACCAACGTGAAAGAATATTCCAGGAATAAAGAAAGTGAAAGAATAGTATTCTGCTTCCAGTCAATAAAACCGTCCACCTCTTTGTAGCCCACTTAAAGCAATAGATGAAAAAATTTTGAAACCATTCCTTATATTTGTTATTCTTCTTCAGCTTAAAATGTTCTTCTGCAATATAAAACATGTACTCTTCTACGTTCTAAGTTTTGTCTGTTACAACGTAAAACACAAACTTTCCCAGAAGCCACGAACAACTGTTATTCTTTGCGGACAGGTAACAATTCGAGTCGGGTTGTAAAGCTTCAGTTATCGGTATATGACATTCTGCGGTTCTGTTGATAGTGCTAATTTCCTCTTAGTCCAGTTCCAAATTCTGATTCTATTTTCACATAAGGTGTGCTACAGTTTCTACAAGCCGACATTTGTCGGAGTATGGAGATGGTCTCAATTTGATTTTCCATAATCGTTCCGCTGTTGGTATGGTTTCGCTTACAACGTCGCACCATACGGCACTGACTCTAGCTGGTAGAATTTTATTGTTGATATTTTTCCAGACGTTCCTCCAGTTTTTTGTAGGTTAATTTACCGGAATTGGTTTGTGTAGACGATGTCTGGTAATATAATCATAGACCGTTCTAGTGTTAACGTGCTGGTAGAAGTCTCATACAGCTCCAATCGCCGTAGTACTTTCGGACGTAATCTAGGCTTGCATGCCACATTAACAGGAGCGTTCCTACCCCACGATCTAACGAGAGGAACAGAAGTTTCGTGATGCCTGTCTTAGTGGCATGTATTAGTTTCAAAGCACGTCTTAATTCCAAGTTCTACGTTTTGCCTCTGCAAAGTCGCCGTGTGGAAGGATGCTTTGAAGATATGTTGTTTCCTCACATACCAAGACGCTACAGCTAATATTTTATGTGCAGTGACCTGCAGTATCGGTAAGACTGCTGCGACACGTTATTCTTTGCTAAGTGTGTATGTATTTATAAACTGAACTTTCTACAGTCGATCTAACGATCGCATGTCATGTTCCTTCAACAAGGTTCCGATGACATTAAGTTTCCGCTCCCAATTGTTCGTGGCCATGCGCTTGGGATTTGCCCTTAACCACAATCCGAGTTGGAGTCTCTCTTCAGTTACGTCACCTCACATTCCTTTGTGAGACGGTTCCTATTTTCTTGGGATTCAAATAGAGTGGACATTTCATCACTGGTTAATATTCTGATGACTAATGACATGATACCCGTTGCAATTGCTCCATGGCACCTGTGAGTAGAGTCTCACGTTGGTTACTACGCACGCAGGCAGTGGTTCAAATGGCTCTGAGCTCTATGGGACTTAATATCTGACGTCATCTGTCCCCTAGAACTGAGAGCTACTTAAAAATAACTAACCTAAGGACATCACACACATCCATGCCCGAGGCATGATTCGAATCTGCGTCCGTAGCGGTCGCGCGGTTCCAGACTGAAGCGCCTAGAACCGCTCGGCGACACCGGGCGGCCGCAGGCAGTGATATCCGCTTACTGCAGTCAGAGCCAAGGTGATTTCTTTCTGTTTATGGCGAAGCGTCTGCTGCAGTGCCCACGCTCAGCCAACATAAACAAATCGCGGCGGCATTGGGCATTGCTAATCGCCGCACTTGTCGCGAGCCTCGACAACAAGAACGCACTGTCTATGATAACGATACTACGGTGTTAATTCATCTTACTTAACGTAATATGCAGGACGTGGGTTGGGTAAAAATTCAGTTTGTAACTTCCCATCGCATTAAAATACTTTACAGTGATATTTGATGTAATATTTATTGTTGGTTGTCTCTCTAATGTTAAAAGTATTGATTCAGATTGTGCGTGAACACGAAAATCACACACACAAACAGTCATTGATTCCAGTGAGGGTGACAACTACTGTGTGTTGAACAACACATGCGCCAGTCAATTCCTCCGTTGGCGTCGAGTGGATGCGATTTTTCAATTACCTTGCATTGCAAGAATTGTAAGGAGGAGACTGAAAGTAAATGGACTTGTGTGCTAAAGAGCTGCGACAAAGCAAAACTTGACCGATTATGGGATAACTGTCCACATGGGTTTTGTGGCCGAGTATACTTTTAGTAACCAACCCACCCACGATCGTTACGTAAGATTTCGCGAAGGCGCAGGGGCATTGAATTCATTAAGCCGTCGACAATTTAGCGTGATGGTTTACTTCCCATCATACATTTGTATATTCGTCCAAAGATTTCTTACATTTGTAGGTCCGCATGGCAATGACCTTGTTACCTCTGCGCACACCGAGCGAGGTGGCGCAGTGGTTAGCACACTGGACTCGCATTCGGGAGGACGACGGTTCAATCCCGTCTCCGGCCATCCTGATTTAGGTTTTCCGTGATTTCCCTAAATCGTTTCAGGCAAATGCCGGGATGGTTCCTTTGAAAGGGCACGGCCGATTTCCTTCCCAATCCTTCCCTAACCGGAGCTTGCGCTCCGTCTCTAATGACCTCGTTGTCGACGGGACGTTAAACACTAACCACCACCACCACCTCTGCGCACATGTTCTCTATCTGGTTGATGTTCGGTGATCGTGGAACAAACGGCAACATCTTTATCCTCTCTTGGCCCTGAAACCAATCTCGCACTGCCCTGCTATGATGGATGGGGCTCTGCTCCTGTAAATAAACTGTTATCTCGTTAGTTCGTATGTTTATATTTAAATAACGTGTTCGTAAATAGCACATTGGATTATTATTTTCCACAGCGTGTAAGAATTCCGACCCTGTCATACATAAGTGACCTAGATTCAAAAGTCCGATTAAGAATGTTGTTTACCCAGCCTATGATATGATGAGAGCCGTAGTCGCATATCCACATTAAGACTGACTGGCTGAGCCCATTTAGAGCGATCCGGTATCGAAATGAAATTACAGAAATCGGATAATTTGAACGTCTGTATTGCAACATTGCCTCGCACATAAATTCCTATGATGGAGTAACAGGTAGCAACTGTCTGAGAAAAAGTGAGAAATATGTCTGCTAGCAGCAATGTAACGTAATTATATAACCCATATTTATGTGATGGAAATACTGACTCTAAGAATACACATCTATTTCAGTGGTGGGAAGATACACCATACCGGATTTGCTGATAACTTAATGACAATAACAATAATAATAAAAATCCCGTGTGGCCGATAGGGGAAACCCTCCCCCACATGGGAGCTACCGAGAAAATCAAATACTTGGGGTGAACCAAATACTAACACAATCCTGAACGGCTACTCAATCCGTGGAACCCAAAATCTAGACACGTCTGAGTGAAAATCACCGCTACTGTGGTCACCGTCTGTTAGCTCAATGAGCTCGGATGAAAATATTTGCTTCCAAAGGCTTCAACACCCTCTGGTCCTGCCCTTTCCTGGTATCACCCAAGCCAAACCAATGAAACACAAGCAAACATGAACTATGCAAGCAAAGTCAACTTTACCCCAGATTGTACACAATCCGGCTGGCGACAGGTGGCAGTTGGATTTTCGGATTCTGGGGAGTCCAGGTCAGCACGGCAGAGAATATCGAAGATCTCTGGTA
This sequence comes from Schistocerca serialis cubense, assembly GCF_023864345.2. Classification (NCBI taxonomy): domain Eukaryota; kingdom Metazoa; phylum Arthropoda; class Insecta; order Orthoptera; family Acrididae; genus Schistocerca; species Schistocerca serialis. The sequence goes on along the minus strand of NC_064638.1, from coordinate 628,679,320 downwards.
AATTTCCATACAAGCAGGAAACATGCATTTGAAAACTAAACGTCGATACATTGATCCAAATACGAAAACTAAATAATCTCACAAAAGAAATTGACCGACAACAAATTCTCACCCTTGCTCTTCAAGAACCACGATTAACTGACAATGAAACCTTGCACTACGGAAACCACTGTATCTTCAAGAGCAAAATACAACAAAAGGTATCGAAAGGCTTACCAATCTTCGGCATTGCATTTCTCGAACAGAGATCTATCATCAACTCTGTCATAGAAATCACACCCATCAACAATCAAATGGTTCAAGTGGCTCTGAGCACTATGGGACTTAACAGCGGAGGTCATCAGTCGCCTAGAACTTAGAACTACTTAAACCTAACTAAGGACATCACACACATCCATGCCCGAGGCAGGATTCGAACCTGCGACAGTAGAAGTCGCGCGGTTCCGGACTGATGCGCCTAGAACCGCTCGGCCACCGCGGCCGCCCCATCAACAATCGACTTATGACTATGCCCATTCAGAGCCACAGTAAAAAATATACACTCATCAATGCACATGCCCCGACCAACATTGAAAATAAGGAAAACACCGAAAATGTCGAAAAATTCTGGAACACACTCGAAAATACTATGATCAAAATTCACCAAGACGACGTGAAAATACTAATGGGAGACTTCAACTATCTATTTGGGACAGAGAAAACCTGTAGAAAAATCGTTGGTACAAATTCAACAGACCGAAACGCTTAGACCAACGGCACACGTGTGACTGACATTTGCCAACAATTCAACCTCAAAAGGATGTCTTCCCACTTTAGGAAAAAACCATTTCCCAGGTGATATGCTAGGCTACCAGGTGCAAGCTGCATTCGAAAGAGACTCGTTGAAAGCCAGATTTTTAATTCTTTTGTAGCAGAGCTACAAGCAGGCAGGTACAAACTCAATAAGGTATCGTAAGACAACGATCGAGCAAAATTCGTCTTGCTACTTTCAGTAACCCTTAGTGTCAGAGCGAAAACCTTACGGTACTTCCAAATTCATAATGCCACTTTTGTTTTCTGTCGACATATTTTTTATTGTTGTGAATACACAATTTTTTCTATGAAATGCCACATTTTCATAATACTTGCGAATGATACAGTAAATGTAGTAAATACAGAGCTTTTCTAAGTCAAAAGTCGGTAATATCCTACGCAGCCACGAGCTGTCCTGCGGAATTGTTTGTGGAAGTACTTGTTATTGTTGGGGGGTAGAATGTTGAGCGCATTATCTTCGATGTTCAATCAGACTCATAACTGTAGGCCGAAACGTGGTGAAAAAAAAAATGCAGTTGGACGCGAACAGGCGACTTTAAGTTTAGAATGCACGACGATTACCACTTTTTTTTTTTTTTTTCATTTTGTTCTTTATTGGTCGTTGTGTCTGGTCGTTGCGGACGTCGCAAGACATTCTGTTCAACTTCGTTGGTTGATCCTTCCACTCAGTTTTTTATTACAGAGGCCAACCGGCTCTCTGACCGAACACGCTGAGCTACCGTGCCGGCTAAAACTAACTAACCTAAGTACATCACACACATCCATGCCCGAGGCAGGATTCGAACCTGCGACCGATGCAGCAGCGCGGCTCCGGACTGAGGCGCCTAGAACCGCTCGTCCACAACGGCCGGCAAACTGTGTGCCCGACCGAGACTCGAACTCGGGACCTTTGCCTTTCGCGGGCAAGTGCTCTACCATCTGAGCTACCGAAGCACGTAACCTAAGGACAACACACAACACCCAGCCATCACGAGGCAGAGAAAATCGCTGACCCCGCCGGGAATCGAACCCGGGAACCCGGGCGTGGGAAGCGAGAACGCTACCGCACGACCACGAGATGCGGGCTAAAAATTCTGGAACACACTCGAAAATACTATGATCAAAATTCACCAAGACGACGTGAAAATACTAATGGGAGACCTCAACTATCTATTTGGGACAGAGAAAACCTGTAGAAAAATCGTTGGTACAAATTCAACAGACCGAAACGCTTAGACCAACGGCACACGTGTGACTGACATTTGCCAACAATTCAACCTCAAAAGGATGTCTTCCCACTTTAGGAAAAAACCATTTCCCAGGTGATATGCTTGGCTACCAGGTGCAAGCTGCATTCGAAAGAGACTCGTTGAAAGCCAGATTTTTAATTCTTTTGTAGCAGAGCTACAAGCAGGCAGGTACAAACTCAATAAGGTATCGTAAGACAACGATCGAGCAAAATTCGTCTTGCTACTTTCAGTAACCCTTAGTGTCAGAGCGAAAACCTTACGGTACTTCCAAATTCATAATGCCACTTTTGTTTTCTGCCGACATATTTTTTATTGTTGTGAATACACAATTTTTTCTATGAAATGCCACATTTTCATAATACTTGCGAATGATACAGTAAATGTAGTAAATACAGAGCTTTTCTAAGTCAAAAGTCGGTAATATCCTACGCAGCCACGAGCTGTCCTGCGGAATTGTTTGTGGAAGTACTTGTTATTGTTGGGGGGGTAGAATGTTGAGCGCATTATCTTCGATGTTCAGTCAGACTCATAACTGTAGGCCGAAACGTGGTGAAAAAAAAATGCAGTTGGACGCGAACAGGCGACTTTAAGTTTAGAATGCACGACGATTACCACTAGACCACGGGCTCACACAATCCGAGAGCATCTCGGAAGTAGGCAACACTTCCTCCTAACAGTTCCGCACCTTACAGTGTTGCCAGATTATGCAGATGGCCGGACTTAGAGTTGTCAGGGGCAGTCAGTTTTATTGGCCACCTTAAGTGAACGACTCGGACTTAATCTCTGTGGCGGCCGGCCGGCGGACAGTTTTTATGTCTAATACTGTACATTGCGAACTGTGTGCCACGTTGTCCTGCGGGTAGATGCAATCTTTCCTACGAAAAACAAGTATATTTAGTGACAGACATTATCCTCTAGGATACTTTTTGCAAACTTTTACCTTCCAGAATGACGAGATTACCAGGTGAATGTTACGGAAACATTCCGTAGACCATAAGTTCCCGAAAATCTTTGTAGGGTGTTTGCTTTCAAACATTTCACGTCGTACAAGCCAACAGCCATCGATCCGATGAAGCATAAAACGTGATTCATCTAAGAAAGTCACTTGTTGGTACTCAGCCACGCGGGATTAGCCGAGCGTTCTCAGGCATTACAGTCATGGACTGTGCGGCTGGTCCCAGCGGAGGTTCTGGTCCTCCCTCGGGCCTGGGTGTGTATGTTTGTCCTTAGGATGATTTAGGTTAAGTAGCGTGTAAGCTTGGGGGTTGATGACCTTAGCAGTTAAGTTCCATAAGATTTCACACACATTTGAACATTTTATCGGTACTAAATGGACGTCCAGTTGGGCTACTGGCATGCAAATTCCAATCTTCGTCGCCAATTAATAGCAGTCAACATGGATGCTTTACACAGGCACTTGCTGCGATGGCCTATACGCAGCTTTGCTCGCTGACCGGTCGTTGCGGAGGAACTGTTGGTAGCCCCTTGGTTCATCTGGGTGGTCAGTTGCTCAACAGGTGTACATCTATTGGCCCGAACACATCTCCTCAGCTATCGCTCACCATTGTCATCTAGGGCCCATAGTGCACCACGGTTGCTGCTGCGTCGGCTTTGGATATGGCAGTTTTGTCACGTCTGGTATACTTGAATAATGGCGGCACGCGAGCCGTTTACAAACTTAACGGTTTTTTAAATACTACCATCCGCAGCCCTGAAGCCAACGACCATGCCCTTTCGGACGTCATGTAAGTCGCTCCTTTCCGCATTACGACAGCGTCCCCCCGATCTGATTTATACACCCTCCACTGATGGTGCTGCCACTTGCCGTATGTGAATGATTGTTGCCCGTTGGCGTCAAACATGGGCGATGGTCACATTAATGTGAGTGGACCGTGTACTGCTTTTTTGTTCCCATATTAAAGCCAGTTTGTACTGCCCGACGTTTTAGGTTATGAAAATATTGTGGTTCTAATAAAAATGTAATAAGTATCAGAAACAAAGCTCTACCAAACGCTCGCATGTATACTAGGTGGAGGCTCACATATTACGCCAAAGTTTCCTTCTATCGACCTTGTCCAGCTCACTGTAGCAGCTGTCGCTTCAGTACTGCTGCCACATCTGCAGCAGCGACCATCGATCTGTCAGAATGTCACGCGGGCGCACTGCCCCCAGCGGTTTCAAGCCTGTAGCCTGTTGGACTACCAGCTGAGTCGCTAGGCGGCGTGTAATGTTACAGTCTCGTGTATTAACTTCCACCTGCGTCTGAAAACAGTCGCCACTTTGTTACTGGTGTCATAACTGTTTTAATTAGATCCAGTAGCTCACTATTGCTCCCATGATCTAGGAGTAGCGTCTTTGGTTAGTAGTCGAAACGTCCTCGGTCCCACCACGACTTAAATTTTGATAAATAACCAGCATTGTCGGCCGAATAATTCCGGCATAAGAAGTCACCCTCATTCAGCCAACGGCCTTGTCAAAGGGGGTGGAGGAGCGGACAGAGGTTCACGGCACTCTCTTGCCCATAGGGTGAGAAACTACCCACAAAGGCGGAAGAATCAGCAATGATCAACGGCATGAGGATGCAGAAAGCAATGGAATCCACTGCATTATGACACATAACGCATATCCACAGGACTTGTGGCCTGTAATTGAAAAAGTGTCATGATGATATCTCCATTGGCAAAAGATTCGGGAATAGTCCCACTTTCGGCTCTCCACGACGAGACTGCCAAAGAAGAGGTGACCATGAGAAAAAGATTTAGGAACCAACGAAAATGCAAAGGCTCTATCTACATACAGTAGGAGTCAACGAAGTGAAATGGAAAGAAGACAAGGATTCCTGATCAGATGAGTACAGAATAATATCAACAGGACCATAAAATGGTATAATGGGAGTAGGATTCGTTATGTATGGGAACGTAGGGCAGAGAGTGAGTTACTGTCAACAGTGCAGTGACAGGGTTGCTCTTATCAGAATCGACAGCAAACGCACAACAACAACGATAGTTCAGGTATACATGACGCCGTCACATGCTGAAGATGAAGAGATAAAGAAGGTATATGACGGTATTGAAAGGATAATACAGTACGTCAATGGAGATGAAAGTATGCTAGTCATGGGGGACTGGAACGTAGTTCTAGGGGAAGGAGTAGACGAAAAGGTTACAGAGGAGGAGCTAATGTTGGAAAAGGCCGGGTGATATGGGAAGGTTTCAGTTACATTACATCATGGTCGGGCAGAGATTCCACAATCAGATACTGGATTATAAAGCGTACTCAGGAGCAGATATAGATGCAGATTACAATGTAATAGTGATGAAGAGTAGGCCGAAGTTTAAGAGATTAGTCAGGAAGAATCAATTTGTATAGAAGTGGGATGCCGAAGCACTAAGTGAAACTGACGAGATACGCTTGAAGTTCTCTAAGGCTATAGACACAGCAATAAGGAATAGCTCACTAGGCAGTACAGTTGAGGGGGAATGGACATCTCCAAGGAGGGCACTCACATAAGTTGGAAATAAAAACGTAGGTGCAAAGAAGGTAACTGCAAAGAAACCATTGTTAACAGAAACAAATTCTTCAGTTGATCGATGAAAGAAGGATGTACAAAAATGTTCAGGGAAATTCGGAATACAGAAGTACAAGACGCTGAGGAATGAAATAAACATGAAATGCAGGGAAGCTAAGACGAAATGGCTGCATTAAAATGTGAAGAAACCAAAAAAGAAATGATATCCGGAAGAACTGACTCAGCGTATAGGAAAGTCAAAACAACCTTCGACGAAATTAAAAGCAAGGGTGGTAACATTAAGAGTGCAACGAGAACTCCACTTTTAAATGCAAAGGAGAAAGCGGAAGGTGGAAAGAGTACGCTGAAGGCCTCTGTGAGGGGGAAGATTTGTATGATGTGATGGAATAAGAAAAGGGCGTCGATTTAGAGGCGATGGGGATCCAGTATTAGAATTAGAATTTAAGAGAGCTTTGAAGGACTTAAGATCAAATAACGCAGAAGGGAAAGATAACATTCCATCAGAATTTCTAAAATCATTAGGATAAGTGGCAACAAAACAACCAGTCACGTTGGAGTGTAGAATGTACAACCTCTATGGCGAAATACCATCTGACTTTCGGAAAAATATCATCCGCACAATTCCGAAAACTGCAAGAGCTGAAAATTATCGCAAAATCAGGTTAACAGCGCATACATCCAAATAACTGACAAGAATAATACGCTGAAGAATGGAAAATAAAATCGAGGATGTGTTAGATGACGATCAGTTTGGATGTAGGAAAGGTAAAGGCACCAGAGAGACAATACTTAAGTTGTAGTTGTTAATGCAAGCAAGACTAAAGAAAAATCAAGACACGGTCATAGGACTGGTTGACATGGAAAAGAGTTTGGCAATGTATAATGGTGCAAAATGTTCGAAATTCGGAGAAAAATTGATTTAACCTATAGGGAGAGACGGGTAGTATACAATATGTACAAGAGCTCGAGGGAATAATACAGGGTTATTACAAATGATTGACGCGATTTCACAGCTCTACAATAACTTTATTATTTGAGATATTTTCACAATGCTGTGCACACACATGCAAAAACTCAAAAAGTTTTTTTAGGCATTCACAAATGTTCGATATGTGCCCCTTTAGTGATTCGGCAGACATCAAGCCGACAATCAAGTTCCTCCCACACTCGGCGCAGCATGTCCCCATCAATGAGTTCGAAAGCACCGTTGATGCGAGCTCGCAGTTCTGGCACGTTTCTTGGTAGAGGAGGTTTAAATACTGAATCTTTCACATAACCCTACAGAAAGAAATCGCATGGGGTTAAGTCGGGAGAGCGTGGAGGCCATGGCATGAATTGCTGATCATGATCTCTACCACGACCGATCCATCGGTTTTCCAATCTCCTGTTTAAGAAATACCGAACATCATGATGGAAGTGCGGTGGAGCACCATCCTGTTGAAAGATGAAGTGAGCGCTGTCGGTCTCCAGTTGTGGCATGAGCCAATTTTCCAGCATGTCCAGATACACGTGTCCTGTAACGTTTTTTTCGCAGAAGAAAAAGGGACCGTAAACTTTAAACAGTGAGATTACACAAAACACGTTAACTTCTGGTGAATTGCAAATTTGCTGCACGAATGCGTGAGGATTCTCTACCTCCAAGATTCGCACATTGTGTATGTTCACTTCACCATTAAGAAAAAATGTTGCTTCATCACTGAAAACAAGTTTCACACTGAACGCATCCTCTTCCATGAGCTGTTGCAACCGCGCCGAAAATTCAAAGCGTTTGTCATCGGGTGTCAGGGCTTGTAGCAATTGTAAACGGTAAGGCTTCTGCTTTAGCCTTTTCCGTAAGAGTTTCCAAACCGTCGGCTGTGGTACGTTTAGCTCCCTGCTTGCTTTATTCGTCAACTTCCGCGGGCTACGCGTGAAACTTGCCCGCACGCGTTCAACCGTTACTTCGCTCACTGCAGGCCGACCCGTTGATTTCCCCTTACAGAGGCATCCAGAAGCTTTAAACTGCGCATACCATCGCCGAATGGAGTTAGCAATTGGTGGATCTTTGTTGAACTTCGTCCTGAAGTGCCGTTGCACTGTTATGACTGACTGATGTGAGTGCATTTCAAGCACGACATACGCTTTCTCGGCTCCTGTCGCCATTTTCTCTCACTGCGCTCTCGAGCGCTCTGGCGGCAGAAACCTGAAGTGCGGCTTCAGCTGAACAAAACTTTATGAGTTTTTCTACGTATCTGTAGTGTGTCGTGACCATATGTCAATGAATGGAGCTACAGTGAATTTATGAAATCGCTTCAATCATTTGTAATAGCCCTGTACACGTGGACGACCAAGAACGAAGGGCTCGTATTAAAAAGGGTGTAGGACAGGGATGTAGTTTTTCGCTCCTAGTGTCCAATCTGAACGTTGAAGAAGAAATGATGGAAATAAAAGAAAGATGCAGGTGTGGAATTAAAATTCAAGGTGAAAAGATATCAGTGATACGATTTGCTGATGACATTGCTATCCCGATTGAAAGTGAAGAAGACTTACATGATCTGCTGGAATGAACAGGCTAATGAGTGTAGAATATGGGTGGAGAGTTAATCGAACAAAGACAGAGTTGATGAGAAGTAGGAGAAATGGGAACAGCGAGAAACTTAACATTAGAATTGATGTCCATTAAGTAGATGAAGTTAAGAAATCCTGCTACCTAAGAAGGAAAATAACCAATGACGGACGTGGCAAGGAAGGACATAAAAAGCAGACTAGCACTGGCAAAAAGGGCATTCCTCACCAAGACAATCTACTAGTATCAAACAGAAGAAATTTATGAGAATATGGGTTTGGAGTACAGCGTTGCATGGTAGAGAAATATGAACTGTGGGAAAACCTGAAAAGAAGAGAATCGAAGCATCTGAAATGTAATGCAACAGACGAATGTTTGGCACAGTAGAGGAATTTGTGGCGGAACGCATCAAACCAGTGGGAAGATTGATGACTCAGATAGTGTGTAAGTGTAAAAGCCATTATTACTGCATCTCAACCGTGCTTGGAACGGAAAGAAAATACTCAAACTGATCAAAAGTATCAGGTCAGCCTCGCCGGTATGAAACGAGACAGAGTATATTGTATGGTCAGTAGAGAAACAGCAGAATGTGTGGGCAGGGGACTTCAGTGACTTCGAACATGGACAAGACATTGGATGCCAACTGAGTAACAAATCCATCAGTTACATTTCAACGTTTCTAAGCTCCCCAGTTCACCTGCTGTGATTCTGAAGTGGAAAGGGACACAAAGTAAAACCAAAGCCAGGAAAATATGGTTTACTGGCGGATAGACACCGTGCAACACTGCTGAGGGTGGCTGTCAAAATGGCATGAAATCATCGGAAATAGTTACTCATGAATTCCAAAGTGCCACCAGCAGTCGAGACAGCATACGTTTCTGTGATCAGTGGTAGGCGATGCTTGAGGTAGTGTGAAGTCCGATGCCACTGGACAGCTCACGACTGGAGACGAGCGATTTGGAACGATGAATCGCGTTATGCCCTGTGGAAATCCGATAGCAGAGTTTGCGTTTTGGAGAACGTTACCTGCCATTATGTGTTGCACCACCAGTGAAGTACGTAGTAGGTGGTGTTGCAGTGAGGGAGTGTTTCTCGCTGTGTGAGCTTCTTATTGGGCTTGAAATACGAAAGCATATGAACACACTTCACTGCATTCCGTACCGCGTACAATGGAATACATTTACGATGAGCCAGAACGTCGACTTCACTCCAGACCCCAGCACCCGCCATCGCTACCTGCCCTAGTTTCGGCTCTTAAGGACGCATGGGCTGCCGTTCTCCAATAGACATTCAGACACTTCATTTAAAGTATCCAATGAAGAGTTTAAGCCGTCGTAAGGTGGAAACATCGCATACTGAAATTCACTAGCTGGTGTCCAGGTACAGAAAGTGTAAATGGTGCGTTTTTGTTTCTCGTGCTCATGTCCTTACCAAAATCGTCATTCTGCATCAGCTTCAAACTTTTTCAGCTTTTTGCTTTTCTCCGGATACTCATCGCGCTTTACTTTCAGCTTGATCATCGATAACAGTCGAGAACGCAGTTTCTGTCATGTCCATTTGATGAATTACCATTTCCTCCAAGGTTTGAGGATTGTGTTTTGACTTTTCTGTGCTGTGGTACGTGCGTGGTACATTTCCACGATATTGATATTAACATCTTCGGAATCAGTCCCGGTAATCATTCCTGTCCCAGAGAACATCAGATACTAAAGACGGAAAACGACGCTTGGGACGCTAGCTGGATAGCAGAGGATCAGATGAAAGAGGATTCTTCAAGTCCATCACAATCGTCAGCGGAGCACAATAATTCCAACTTCAACCTCCGGTAGTACTACGACGCAACTACATATGTCACATCATATTCGTAAATGTGAATGAACTGGCAGTGTTTTAGTGATACATCATGAGGATATACAAGGTAGAAGAGTTTCCTGTAAGTAGCATAGAGGAATGGCTGGTTGCAATGTCATCGGTTTTGCTATGAGGTTACTGTTGTCTTACTGTGCTGAAAGTTAGATTAAATTGAGACTGAATGAATGTTTTTATACAGTTTATCTTATTTATCGAAATATTTTATGTTTTAGAGCAAATTACAGCTATTTTCTTTTTAACAATTGAATAACTGGGCTGCCTCGGTATATTAGTGAGCTATTTTAGTAAATATTTCATCTCTTATTTTGCAACGTTCCTAATTTAGCCTTTAATATACAACAAAATGAAGTAATATTACCCTCAGTAACTTTATTGAGAAAACAAGCATATTTTTTCGTTCTCTTATAACGCTACAGCGTGTGGGTTTATATACTTTCTGTATATCAATCATAAAATGAGAAAGCTAGGTTGAGTGACATATAGCTGGCGAGCGATCCACAGCTGGCTGTGAAACCGCTTACAGGCATTCACGCATCATTAAATAAATATACAGTGTGGCTCAGGTTAGCAGATGGCATAATAAAAATGTGTGATTCTGAGTGTGTCTGCAGCGAAGTTATGTATTCACTAAAGAACACAGAAAGCCACAGAAAAGTAAATAAAAAGTCAAATAAAGTCTCCACCAACCATATACTACACACATTAGTTACGTTATTAAAGCTTAGATACGTTGTTTATGATGAGATTACTTGTGACTACGTACTTTTCACTAAACACAAAAATCATAATATAAGGGTTACGTCAAGTCAAGGAGTCCGCTGCAATCACACTCAAAGATTAGCCTCTGCATAAACAGTTATATAATTATCTTTATGTAATCGTCATTTGACAACAGTAGTAACCTACTAGCGTAAAGAATGAAACTACGAATTTTTCTAGTTTCTTACTGTTCTGATTCATAGCGTGAAAAGTAGCATGTAAGAAGCAGTTTCAGCTGGATGTAGAATTAATCTGTTAATCTGTATGATAATTAAATGCTAAAGTAGCGTAATGATTTATCTTCTGTGTTTTTTGTAAAATATTTTTAAAAATTGTAAATAATTTCCTTTGTGGTCTAGGAGGGAAACGCTGCTATGACTCAAGTATTGGTCACATGACCAAGTTGTGATGGGAGGAAACAGTGCAGATTCACGGTCGTTTGTCAGTGTTCGTCGTGAGGGTAAGAACTGTACGGCCTATGAGCCGCTCGTGTTAGTGTTAGAGTGTGATAACGTGATCAGCAGCGTGGAGTTACTCAACATTGAAGCAAAAGTTCGCAATTGTGAAGATGGTGTTACTCGTTGAGTTATCTTGAACAAATTTTGCTGACCTTTATATTAAACTATGTCTTAAAAAATGCTCAAATGTGTGTGAAATCTTATGGGACGTAACAGCTAAGGTCATCATTCCCTAAGCTTACACACTACTTAACCTAAATTACCCTAAGGACAAACACACACACACCCATGCCCGAGGGAGGACTCGAAACTCCACCGGGACCAGCCTCACAGTCCATGACTGCAGCGCCCTCGACCGCTCGGCTAATCCCGCGCGGCTTAAACTATGTGAACCTGATAAATTTGGGGAATTAATTGGCATTAGCATGCCTTTGTAAAACTGAAACACTGCATATCGTAGGAATTGTTTTCCTGCAAAGCTTTACAAAAATAGTCATTTATTTATTGTGAACATTAGCCTCTGTACGACCACCAGTTGAGGGAAGATGTTTTAAGGGAAGCGAAACTGAACTTGAATTTGAACTTGTTTCAAGACATATAATTGTATAAACGGACTGTTTCCAGATTACTTGATGGTTTCGCAGTCGGGTGTGTTTCAATTAATTGTTGACTGTTCATAGTTTGGCATATTATATACTAAGTTAGTACAGAGGTCAAAACAACTGTGTACAACCGAACGCATGTGCAGACGAGCCATATAACAGGTTGTGCACTTGCTCACTGGAACGTTGCACTCTGAATATATAAAGTAGCTTCTAATATGAGAACAGCTACACATAAATGATGCACCTACTAATCCTGAACAGTTACCTTGTTTATAAGATAAACCTGTTCGTGTTTTGTGGGGCTTGAATTTATGGAACAGTATTGGTTCAATATTTTATAGTTTTTTGGGGAAACATAAGCACGTTTTATGTGTAGAATGTATCGGATCTATACTAATTCATCGTTAGGAAAATATCAAGTTATATTCCAATTTTTCTTCTGTGTGCTTGTAAAAATCTTTTGATTAAATTATTTTACGTAAATTTAAGTCATGTATAAATGTATGCTGTTGTTTTTACAGCAACAGATTTTGTGTAGCTATAAATTAAAGATTGGTCAATAATCTCACCCTGAATAATACCGATTGTAATGTGTCTGTGATATGGGGACGTGGAAAACGCAAAACGTTGGCGCGCGTTAGAGAGAATAGTATGACGTCAATGAAGTCAGACCTACACAGTGCGGTCGTGAGCCTAAATTTTAAGCTATTCATAATCTGACCATTGAAAATGTGATATGTAGCGAGTTGTATTATTTCAATAAAAGACTTAGCTTGGCTCTGTTATTTTATTTCGTATCTAGAGTTAACTTTGCTGGTGATAAGTGCTATGGCTTGTGCTATCGTAAAGGTGTGACTAATCTACAACCTGAGGCAAAAAGAATATTAGACTGAGGTGCTGTGGAAATTTTGTAAGCAAAATACCAATTTCCAGCATTCAGTAAATTTATTACATCATGTACAACAAGAGGAGTATTAAGGCACACAATAATTTTTCAAGAGGATAGCGTGCTTACTCGTACGTGATCATTATTACATGAAACCACCATTAAGAGCTACCACCACATTTAAGTATATATTTTGTCGACCACGACTATAAAAATGTAATACCGAGCAATTAATTGTGTGTATAATACTGCAGTGTGTGACCCCAAGAGAAAATCTGTTTCCATGTTTCAACAATATAAATTATTCTCAAATTCCATTTGTCAATGCTTAACAATCACCAGAACACTCCTTTCATTTTTGTTAGGTGTGTACATATGTAAAGAATTTGAAAGATTGCTGAACTAACTTTAAAAGATGTGATTTTAATACTGCTTCACATATAATGCAACAGTGTGCATTTTAAATGTGGCTATGTTGACATCCTTTGTTCGAAAGTAATACAAATATTTATGGCTTCAGCCAAGCAGGAGGAAAATGCCTTTTTTCTGTAATAGTAAAGTAAGGAGTTATTATTTCTATGGAAACAGCTATTCATATTCACACCAATAAGTTAATAAAACAGTAAACAGTGACAGTGGCTTTTTACATTGCCATATTTCCAGTACACTAAGACTGATTCTTGAACTTTGTAGAAGTAGTGATCAACCCACACGTTATTAACTAACAGAGAATATGAATGCTGCTAAATTCACTGTCTGAACCACAGAGTAGTAATTCATTGGTCATTGTAATAAAGTGGCAGTCTGGAACCGCGCGACCGCTACGGTCGCAGGTTCAGATCCTGCCTCGGGCATGGATGTGTGTGATGTCCTTAGGTTAGTTAGGTTTAAGTAGTTCTAAGTTCTAGGGATCTGTTGACCTCAGATGTTAAGGCCCATAGTGCTCAGAGCAATTTCAGCCATTTTGTAACAAAGTGGAAGTAAATAAACGTTGTTATGACAGTACTGTCAATAAAACTACACATTTAAAAGTAATTAAATGACTGTTACCTTTAATAATACGAGAGTAATGGTAGTGTTTTGGAATGGACGAGTTACGTTTAGTTGATTCAGTAATCACATGTTAGTGTAGCAAGAAGATGGTTCGCGTAAACATCAGACTACTGTTAAAAGCCGACACTGTAAATTCAATTAACACAGCGTTAGTTTTACTGCAAAGCCCAGTAATTACAGATTCTGTTGTTTTACGAGTACGTCATAGCTTTCCAAGTCAGTCAAAGTTTATACTTGTTTTTACAGGATTTGCATTATTTTACAAAATTAAGGCAAATTATTTAGATCAAAGTCTGGCACAGTCAGTCTTTCGAAACATAGACTTTCACGACATCATCAGCATAATTAAACTTTCAGGTGGATTGTGAAATGTTAAATTTTGGAAATTTGTAGTTAGTTCCTATGGGACCAAATCGCTGAGGTCATCAGTCCATAGGCTTACACACTACTTAATCTAACTTAAACTAACGTTCGCCAAAGACAATACACACACCCTGTACGCTCGGCATAAATCCTGTGAAATGATAGCACACTCTCAGATATGCTAATTCACTCACTATATACTGAAGTTAAATTAGATCGGACGTCAGTGTATGTTAAAGTTGTACTGACAGTAAGCCTATTTTCTGAATTTCTGAATGAGTTATAGTACGTAAAGCCATGACTTTTATAAGACAGTGACTCATTGTAGGTGCTGAGAGTCATAAGGGCCTAAAGCACATCACCGTTGATTGTGAGACTGTAGCACTTATTTATGCTTCTGAAATCTGTTGATCTTATGGTGAGTCAGGTTTATCTGTGCTTGAGAACCACACTGCACATATAAAACTAATGAAAAGCTGTATCACTAGTTTCTCAGATATTCACTTAAATGTGGGATCGAAGGCAATGTGCTTCAGGACCTTATGCATTTCGGCGCCTCATTTGTATTCTAGTCAAGTGACTATGTTGTTAGACATTATTACTAGAGTTTAATCGTTTCCACATACGGCACTTCGTGATTGCAGTTAGTTGTTTACTGTACGGGAATCGGCTTTCGTGTGCAGTGTAAACGTGAACTATGTTGAATCTAAGTATTTTAAACGCTAACAGAAAAGTAAAGCTGTGAGGACGGGTCGTAAGTCGTGTTTGGGTAGCTCAGTCGCTAGAGCACTTGCCCGTGAAAGGCAAAGGTCCCATGTTCGAGTTTCATACCGGCACAAAGCTTTCATCTGGCAGGAAGTTTCACATCAGCGCACATTCTACTGCAGAGTGAAAATCTCATTCTGGGAACAGAAAAGTAATTTACCAGGAAAAGTTAGCAGCAAAGGAACTAGGGCCTTCGAGAACAGATCCTTTGATTGAGGAGTGACAAACTCAGATAAGAATGGTTACATGCGAACGTTTAAGAAAGAGGTGTACAGTTAGCACAAGTTGTGGTTGTGTGGGTGCAGCATAAGAATATCTCATTTTCAGCCCGGAAGTAAATTCGTGAACTAATACATATCTTATGGATCTTGTACATTTGTCCGAAAAAATGGAAAAGCACGAAAACTATTTTGCTATTGCCTTAGATTGTATTTAATTATGTACAAAACAACAAAATTCCACAAAAACAATTTCTTCGTTTGTCATACAAGTTTTGCCTATTATTATTAATATTAATTTTATTATTATTCGCAATGGCTGTAGTTGTATAAACTTGCTGATAAGCGTAACAGCATATGGTATTAATTTCACACTCCCTTCTCTGAATCTAAACATTTGTAAACACCCAGAACGTATACTCCCGAGTCGCCACTGGGTTTCAGACATATAGTGCCCTTCTTCAGAAGAATAGAATGCTAGCGTGATATCTGCACTTGTTACTTGGTGTATTTATACCGTATTTGTATATGTGCTATGATCCACATGACTACAGTAGTATACTGCATAAACCTGCTAATTTTTGACGCTTGCTAAAAATACGATAATTCTATTCTACTGAAAAAGGGCACTTGCTGCCTGAAGCCAGTACAGAAATAAAATTCCTTTGTACAATTGGCCGCTGTTTTTTTTTTTTTTTTTCAAGAAGCCACATAATTTGTATCAATTTAGTTTTCCACCAATTAGCCCTGTGGTTAATACTTTCCTTTTTACATGATGGTGCGGTTCTACGAAGTAGATGAGATACGTATAGATGAAGATCCACTCATAGGCCTGCAGCGAGGACTAATGTCTTGGTTACACGATTACTGACATCTCATCTTCGTACTTATATTTACGGTAAACCTTTTTCAGTCGTAAAATTTGAACTGATAACAGTTTACGGAAGGAACAAATAACATCAAAGCACAGTACGAAATGTCTGCAGTGTACTGTGGCGTGCGGTGAAATGGGATAAGCGCTTCTTTGTTCTGACCGCGACACAACTGGCTTCTGTCGCGAGCGGTTGGACGTAATTGCATCGTGTCGGGTTGCTCTGCCCAGCGACATTTAATTGCCCCTCCGTGTTACCTGCGGCGGCCACGTGGGCTGCATCTGTCCAGCACGCAGTACTGCGGTTGGAAAATCGATACGTAATCGATGGGGAATCTGTGACACGTACGGAGGCAA
This sequence comes from Schistocerca serialis cubense, assembly GCF_023864345.2. Classification (NCBI taxonomy): domain Eukaryota; kingdom Metazoa; phylum Arthropoda; class Insecta; order Orthoptera; family Acrididae; genus Schistocerca; species Schistocerca serialis. The sequence goes on along the minus strand of NC_064638.1, from coordinate 628,662,997 downwards.
CCCTTGAAACAAACGCGCAAAGCTCAGCGGAAATAAATTGGAGTTCTGAATGTACTGTTCACTGCAGTATTATTCTGTGAAGATTCCAGTCACAGTTTTTAGGTGCAAACTTCTATATATTAACTTTCAGTAAAGCACGAGTGACGGATGATTTCATTAGATGGCCAGGAATTAGATGAATCATTGTTTTATTACCACTCGTGTTTGTTGTTGATAATTCTTCCGGGTTACATGACTGTGGTCCACGGAAATCTTCTATTCATAACGTTTCGTCCAATACTAAGTTGGACATCTTCAGAGGTATGGCTGATCCTGCTGAGTCCTGCCGATGTCCAACGTAGTATTGGACGATACGTTAGGAATAGAAGAATTCCATGGACCACGGCCATATAACCCGGAAGAATTATCAACAACAGTACCATCCGGTCGTGAAAGCTTTCATTGTACTCGTATTTGTTGTTCCCACAATAACTGAACGCATCCAACATACGATGAAGCATTGTGATTATGGGTTCGATGTAGGGACAGCAACTTCTCCTTGGTAATGAATAACGTATAATTTTCAAATTATCGTAACTTCACAAATGTTTCAAGGTGATAATAATTTGGAAATGAGCAGCGCGTTGCGTGTATACCGTATGTCTTGTGAATGTTGAATATAAGTATGATTCAAATTCTTTGTGTTGAGCTGCAGCTTAAATGGATGTATAAAGGGCATCCCAACTAAATGTGAGAATTGCACAATAATTCGTAACTCAATTCCGTCCTGACAGGCCTCTGTATGCGGAATGGGCGGTATGTGGCCAGCACACCACTCTCCCGGCCGTTGTCAGCTTTCGCGACCGGAGCGGCTACTTCTAGCTACTCAATTGGCCGCACAGGGGCTGAATGCACGCCGCTCGCCAGCAGCGCTCAGTGACCTGGGCGGTCACCCTTCCAAGTGCTACCTAAGACCGACAACACTTCACTTCGGTGATCTGACGGAAACCGGTGTTACATTGTGGCAAGGCTGCTGTGCAGCTATATTTATAGCTATTTAAATGCACATTTATTGTTGTTGTGATCTTCAGTCTAAAGACTAGTTTGATGCAGCTCTCCTACGCAGCTAGCCCATGTTCTTCAAGCCCCTTTCTCTCTGCGTAACTACTGAGCATTACATCCGTTTGAACGCACTTACTATATTCAAACCTTGGTCTCCCTGTGCAGTTTTTATCTTCCACACTCTCCCCCATTACCAACTTAACGATTCCCTGATACCTCCTATCAACTGATCCCTTCTTTTAGTCAAATTACGTCACAAATTTATTTCATCTCCAATTCGATTTAGAACATCCTCATTAAGTATCCGATTTACTCGTCTTATATTCAGCATTCTTTCGTATCGAAACGTAGTATTAACTTCTTGTCTGGTTTATCGACCAGTTGCACTTCAGTAAAACGCCACCCTCCAGCAAATACCACCAGAAAAGATTTCCTAACACTTACAGCTATATGATTGATTGATTTTTACAGCCCCAAAACAAAACATTTACAGGGATGTAAAGCTTGTACAAGCAACGTCAATAAATGTACAAACAACAATGACAATAAATACACAAATAATTAATCTATGTTAGAAATTATGCTCACAGAAATCTTCCATTGTATAAAAAATTTTTGAATTAATAAAGTTCTTACAAATATCTTCAATTTTTTCAGCTCCAGACTCTTAACTGACTCTGGTAGTTTATTAAATAGCTTTACAGATGTCTGTTTGAAGCTGTTTAGAGTTTTGTTATATGAGCTGTAGTCTTTTCTTACATCATTACAGTGTCGTTTGTTATAACTATGTACATCAGAATTCAGATCAAAACTAGACAAGTTCTTTTTAATGTACAAGAGACATTGAAATATGTTTATACCTGGCAAGGTCATAATACTAAGTTTAATGAATAATTCCCTACAGTGAGTTCTGGATGGTACTTTACATATCAGTCTGACAGCTTTTTTCTGGACTGTAAATAAGCATTCTGAGTAGCAATTATTTCCCCACAAGATTGTCCTATATGTCAAATGAGAGTGAGTATAACTGTAATAGACAGAAAGAAAAATTTTCTCATCTACTATTGCTTGTGATTTTCGGAGCATAAATATTCCTTTAGAAATTTTTGGTGTTAAATAATTCACATGTGCCTGCCAGCCTAAATTATTTTGCAAAACAATGCCAAGAAACTTTACAGGAACTGTCTCTAAGGTGATTCTATTGTTACAAGAAATGTTTAATTCCTGTGTTCCACGTAAACTGATATCATCTGCATACAAGTAACAGTCTGTAGTATCATCTATTACATTGCTAGGTAGGTCATTCATATATAATATGAACAAGAGAGGGCCCAAGATTGACCCTTGAGGAACACTATGGTTAACGGGTAAGAAACTAGAATATCGGTTATTGAAGTAAACAGTTTGAGATCTAATAGATAGGTATGACTGAATAATTTTAACAGCAGAGACTGAGAAAACTACAGTTTTTAATTTCAGTGTTGTGGCACACAGTCTCAAATGCCTTTGATAAATCAAAAAACTTTGTACTTACAATAAATTTTTCTTCTTTTGCTTCAAAACAGTTGCATACATAGCTCATAACAGCATCACATGTTGATAGATTTTTCCTAAACCCAAACTGGCAAAGTAATTGATGAGAATCTAGAAAATTGATTATTATTATTCTCAATGACCTTGGATAAAAGTGGTACAAGAGAAACTGGCCTATAATTGCTAGGCAAATTATTGTCACCTTTTTTGTGGACTGGGATTACTTTAGCTACTTTTAATTTTTCAGGGAAACAGCTTTCAACAATGCAGTAGTTTACAATGTGACAGAGAACCTGTGCTGTATTATGTCTACTAAGTTTCAATATTTTAGAGCTGATATTGTAAATACCCAGTGAATCACTTTTGCTAAGAGAAAGAATGACAGAGTGTACATCTTCTACACATATGTGTCAAAAATAAAACACGTTTTCCATAGCATTTTGGTTTTTATAGGCAACATCCAAATAGTAGCTAGGTTCATGTTTACTTTCTGGTATCTTAGTAACTACACTATCTACACTGTTTACAAAATAATTATTAAGACTATCAGCACTAATTTTGGATCTAGATACAAATTCTTTGCTACCCAATGCTAGATTCTCATTAATGATTTTCCACATTTGTTTTGGATTATTAATAGCTTGTGCAACCAATTTGCAATTATATTCTAATTTAGCTTTCTTAATACCCATTCTGTACAGATATTTACATTCTTTATATCTTAATTTGGCATGCAGAGAAGATGAATTCTTTGCTAGGTAGTAGAAATTCTTGCATTGATCTGTAAGTTTTCGTAGTTCCTGTGTGTACCACTTATTTTTATTGATAGTTGATACCCTGCTCATTGACACATTTGTTCTTTAGTGGCAGGCCAATGTTAACTGCCCACATGAATAATTCAAGAAAGTTGTTGAACTGGTTTTCTGCTCCATTGTTACCATACACACACAACCAATTAATTTCTCTGAGACATTTTAGAAAAACAGATATATTACAGTCACTAATTGTACGTTGTGTCTTATAAATCACAGAAGGCTTGGTGACACTAAAAATCATTGCATTCATGTTTACATGAATAATAATTCCATGATGATCAGAAAGAAGAGTGTCAATCACATTTGTATCGTATTTTGAAGAATGAAAAGTTATAACAATATTGTCTATACAAGTACCCATGTTTACACTACCAGGTCTGGTGATTACATTCTTCAGCATGATATTCATACCATAGCTTTTAACTAAGCTATTTGTTTCCAAGCAACTGTTTTATCTAATAAGCCCTGTATGTTAAGAAACATAACCTTAGCAGTATAGTTAGGTATAATGTTATTAGATTTGGAGATACTGCCTGCTGAACTATTTATTTGCTTCCAAAATGAGATTTTCACTCTGCAGCGGAGTGTGCACTGATATGAAACTTCCTGGCAGATTAAAACTGTGTGCCCGACCGAGACTCGAACTCGGGATCTTTGCCTTTTGCGGGCAAGTGCTCTACCAACTGAGCTACCGAAGCACGACTCACGCGCGGTACTCACAGCTTTACTTCTGCCAGTACCTCGCCTCCTACCTTCCAAACTTTACACAAGCTCTCCTGCGAACCTTGCAGAACTAGCACTCCTGAAAGAAAGGATACTGCGGAGACATGGCTTAGCCACAGCCTGGGGGATGTTTCCAGAATGAGATTTTCACTCTGCAGTGGAGTGTGCGCTGATATGAAACTTCCCCCAGGCTGTGGCTAAGCCATGTCTCCGCAGTATCCTTTCTTTCAGGAGTGCTAGTTCTGCAAGGTTCGCAGGAGAGCTTCTGTAAAGTTTGGAAGGTAGGAGACGAGGTACTGGCAGAAGTAAAGCTGTGAGTACCGGGCGTGAGTCGTGCTTCGGTAGCTCAGTTGGTAGAGCACTTGCCCGCGAAAGGCAAAGGTCCCGAGTTCGAGTCTCGGTCGGGTAACAGTTTTAATCTGTCAGGAAGTTTCTTATTTATTTGCTGTTTTTTAGTATGGGTTAGGCCCTGGTCAACAGGAAGAGACCAAGCCTGGTCTGGACTAGGCTTGGTCAGTGACTCACGTTTCCCTGGTTCTTTAAACCTGCTTTCTCTTTACTATATTGGGTTGATGTAGAACTACTCTCAATTTAGTGCCAAAGTCTAATACTACTTTTTTTTGGAAAATTCGAGAATTCTTTCACTTACATATTTTTACCAAGACTGTTCAGGTGAAGTCCATGTAATGTATGAAATCTACTTCCTAAACTACTGATGTCCACAAATAATACATTTGTATATTTCCTACAAATATTAAACATAATTTCATTTGCTTTTCTTACTTCTAAATTGACGCAGGACCACATGGGTCTATCATGGCGGTGAGGTACTGAGAAAACTAGGACATTAGTGTTTCTTAAACGATGTAATGTTTCGTTAAGCGAAAGCTGAAGTCTTCTTGTTTCATTCTTAGCCTCATCGTTTGTGCCAGCCAGGAACACAGCAATACTTTCAGAATCCAGATCATCCATTTCAGTGTTTCTTGCTGCCACATAAAGGAAACAAGCATTTGGTTTAATTGCACTAGTGATGTCTTGTACATACTTTTCTCTCATCACTCGAGCAATATTTCTGCCATGGCTGTCTGCATATATACATCTACGCACGTTCTTGTTATTGGACGGGTCAGGTGTAGGTTGGCTATTAAACAATCGGCACACGATGTCAGATTCTTCTGCTTCTTGTAAATCTGACACTGGCTCAAAAGAATTGTTTATTGACAAAGTTTCCGTTTTGTTTTTCTGGGTCACAGCTTTTCCACTACCACCTTTCAAAATAGTTCTCCAATCTGAATCGTCTTGTTTATTTGTATCTGAAACGGTAATCTGCTTGGTATTGTTTACGTGAGATGTTTATGTATCACTGTTATTAGGTTTTGTTAGTTCACACATTGCATTGTCACTGTTGTTTATTACCGTTTTATGCCTGCAGGAATCGCATCTCCATTCTTTTGTGCATTTCCTGTCCTCTATTAATGAGGGATCCACCTTACCACATCGAAAGTGAAATAAGGCATCACACTCAGTGCACAGAATGCCACTTCTTACCGTTTTCTTACACTTTTTGCAAGGATGAGAAGTCGTATTTATTGCCGCTTTTGTGCCTACCTCCTGTTCATTTTTTAGTTTGCACTCGACCCATTTGTGATTTAAATCACGTATTTTCTCGATTACAAATTTAATAATTTCACCTGTACAGTCCTTCTAACTGACGATGTCGTTGAGTCAACATGTGAACGCGTAGGGGTAGTCTCCTACCGAGCTTCACGCCCAACAATGTACGATGAAAAGTGTGCTCCAAAACACTTGTGCGTGCACCTGAATTGTGCTCTTTCGACAGAGATGACACACATCTCCATCTGTCCTATTTTACAGAGCAGACAACCCTCCGAACCACATGTTCTGTGAAGAGTCATGCATGTCCAACCATTTAGTGCCGATTTTTAGTTTTACTGTCCTACCTCTTTCCGTAAATGCTCACGAGAGGAGCAAGAGAACATTCGACCAGCTTCGACGCATTCGAGATAGTCGCTCACAGGCTGTGCGAAATAGTAATCTGCCCTTTGTCGAGGTCGCTAATCTCAATGGATTTCCCCATTTGAAACGCATATCTTCGCTGTAGTGATGTCCGTCTGTGTCTCTTCCTCTTACATACTTGGTACGTTTGTTACCGCGTCACGTGTTCACAACCACACTAGGCGACATACATCTCATGGTGGGCTGTGGTCATAATATTTTGGCTTCTCATGGTAATAGTTTTAGCGAAAAAGTGAATCTGACTTTTTTGTAAGAAATTTAATTCACTTAATTTTGTACTGAGAAACATTTTCGCTAGCAGCCGCGGTTTTCGACTAATTCAAGAAAAAGCTAAAAAAGTGCCATTTAAAGCACTCAGGTCCCCACCACGCTCACAAACCTCTGCTGGAGAGTTTTAGTGTGTTGTTCCTACCACTGTACAAAAAATAATGAATTCACTAATTTTACCACTGTTCGAGCTTCTCTGGTCTTCGTTGACTGGGTTGGTTGCTTTTCATCCATGGTTGTCAAGATATCGAGAGAAAAAAGTACAAGCTGAGTGTCTCAGCTGCGACACTGTCTAAAACGGTGTTGATTAGCGGAGATAAGCTTTTCGTCTGAAGGAAATCATTATATTCGAGTTGAGAATATGTTCAATAATTCTGTAAGTTGAACGGAATGGACAGTGTCTTGAAAGGAGGATATAAAATGAACATCAACAAAAGCAAAACGAGGATAATGGAATGTAGTCAACTCGGGTGATGCAGAGGGAATTAGATTAGGAAATGAGACACTTAAAGTAGTAAAGGAGTTTTGCTATTTGGGGAGCAAAATAACTGATGATGGTCGAAGTAGAGAGGATATAAAATGTAGACTGGCAATGGCAAGGAAAGCGTTTCTGAAGAAGAGAAATTTGTTAACATCGAGTACAGATTTAAGCGTCAGGAAGTCGTTTCTGAAAGTATTTGTATGGAGTGTAGCCATGTATGGAAGTGAAACATGTACGATAAATAGTTTGGACAAGAAGAGAATAGAAGCTTTCGAAATGTGGTGCTACAGAAGAACGCTGAAGATTAGATGGGTAGATCACATAACTAATGAGGAGGTATTAAATAGGATTGGGGAGAAGATAAGTTTGTTGCACAACTTGACAAGAAGAAGGGATCGGTTGGTAGGACATGTTCTGAGGCACCAAGGGATCACCAATTTAGTATTGGAGGGCAGCGTGGAGGGTAAAAATCGTAGAGGGAGACCAAGAGGTGAATACACTAAGCAGATTCAGAAGGATGTAGGTTGCAGTAAGTACCGGGAGATGAAGAAGCTTGCACAGGATAGAGTAACCTGGAGAGCTGTATCAAACCAGTCTCAGGACTGAAGACCACAACAACAACAACAATTCTGTAACAATCCAGGGTTAAGGATACTAGTCTGTAATTTTGCGGGACGGCTATTTTTTCTTCCTTATATGCAGAAATCACCTGCGCTGTTTTCTAGTCACTTGGGACTTTACAGTGGGCGAGAGAGTCGCGATATATGCATGCTAAGTAAGAGACAACGCCATGGGGTACTCTCCGTAAAACGGAACTGGGGTTCTATCCGGACCTGGCGATATGTTTGTATTTAGCTCTTTCAGTTACTTCTCTGCCCCAGAGATGCCTGTTACTATGTCTTGCATACGGGAGTCTATGCGACGGTCGAGCGGCGGTATGTTTACACGATCTTCCTGCATGAATGGTTTCTTAAACGCGAAATTTAAAAGTTCAGGTTTCCTTTTGCTGTCTTCTGTTGCCACAACAGACTGGTCAGCGAGTGACTGGATATAAGCCATCGAGAAGCTTAACGATTTTATGGGGGACCAGAATGTTCTCGGGTTCTCGGGAAGATTTTTTTGCTATGGTATGACGGTCGTAACTGTTTTCTGTTCCGCCCATCTAACGTGTTACAAACAAACAAATTTCTACGATCTTGTGCTTATCGTCATTTGCGCGTTCTTTTTTGAACCGAGAGTGCAACAGCTTCAGCTGCCTTAGTTTCTTCCGAAATACCGCTAGTCTGTGGTGCACTAAGCGCTATCTAGTATTACCATGGTTCGATTCATGAGTAGTATAGATTTTTGATGTTTTCTTTTTTAGAGTTGGAGAGAAAAGCGGTTCAGGAAATTCAAAAATGAAAGGAAAACAATATACTGAGGAAAATGCCGAGAATATTTACTGAAATAAAAACTGGTCATGTATCGCCATTTTAAATAAAGAAGGTAATAATGATTCTCGTAAGTAAAAGTTAATATTGAGTTGATGAAGTCTTCAAAGGATCCTAAAATTGCAAGACACTATAATTTATGTTGTCACTCACCCATGTAATATATCACTAGTTGTTGGTGTTTTCACAGACATATCAAAACAGGCCACTGTTAGGCTTGCATTAGAAAGATGACAACCCTGATGTCAGTAATTACTAGCCAGTCTCACTTCCTACATCATTATCTAAATTTTTTGAGAAACTAATATTCTCTTGGGTTGACTCCAACCTCCTTAGTAATGAGATATGTCGTCAGTATCAGTTTAGGAACTGATAATATATTCGCTGAACACAATAAAAATTTTAAATTATTATAATCAGCTGTTGAGATCTTTTGTTTTTTTTTCAAACTCATTTCATGGTGTCAGTTGTAATAATGTATTAGAGAAATTAAGTTTTCATAGACTAAAAGGTTCTGCGCACTCGTGGATTACTTCATATATAAGAAGCGGAGTGGAGAATGTCGCATTAGGACTTTTGATTACTGCGAGGGAATAGTGATAAGTAACGCCTACGAAGTTTTCATGTGAAAACTCTTAAGGCTTTTTTAAGTAAAACGAACTTTATTAACACTCTATGTCTTTATTCTTCATCTCTGCATAGTCACCCTGGCGACGAACACATTTCTTCCCACGAGAGACGAGTTTGTTGATACTGTCACTGTAAAATGTTTGACTTGGTTGACGGAGCCATAACCTCACCTCAACTTGCACCGCTTCATCACTATGAAAGTTAAGTTCCCGAAAGTGTACTTTGGTCTGAAAACAGACGAAAATCGAATCAAGTCGGGAGTGCATGGGGTGTGACAGATGGTAGTGAACTCAAGACATCGGATTGCAATAGATGTCGCAGTGCTCGTGTGTGTTCTGGCTCGATTAAAGCACGCTGTTCCTAGTGTGTTGACATAGTTACGTTACACTCCGCCTTGTTACACGATAAATTTCGGATCCTTCTTGTGGCAGAGGATTGCAGCTGCGTCGGCGAAGCGGGAAAGTCGACCGAGTAATATGCATAACATGACATGCCTCAATCGATATTGAGAACAGCACAAAAAATTCTAAGGCGTTACTTTTCAGCACGGTCTCGACAATAAGGGAAGCCAGACCATCCTCACGGAGAGAACTAGCAATGGGAACACGACCATGACCAAATTATTGTTTCTCTTCAGTGTGAATGATTTAGCGTTTTGTTTGAATAAGAAGCCATATTTCATATTCTCTGATGTCGTATGGGATACAATTATGGAGTATTTCGTCATGTAGACATAAAGTTTTATAGCACAAAAGAAAGTAGTGGCAATGATATGTGGATTTCACACATACACATTTGCAGACATTTATTTAAGCCGTTGGGAATAGTAGCCACAACCTCGCATTCATTCATGAAATTTATTGTCAACAGTCCATTGCAATTTTAGGGTAATTTAGATATCCACCAACAGAGTGCCGAAAGGAAAAATCATCAGCTCTTTTCTTTTTTCTTTAGCACAGAACGGAGTGCAATATTCAACAATAAAACCATTTGACAACATGCTCATAGAAATAAAATATTTGACAGGCAGCGAAAGTATTTTCAAATGTTCTATTTCATAGAGAAATATTTAGCTCTGCAAATTATTGTTCAAATGACACACTCCGCATCATAACTTTTAAAGACGGGAGTCGCAGAACTAATTGCCTAAACTGATATTCTGAAAAATATATTAGCACATTTCTCATTGTCCTTTGTTTTCCGGTGTGTATGACTGGAAAGAGAAGAAAGGATTTTAAGCCACTGTTTGTTAATTTATTGTCAATGAAGTAAGGTTTTTGACAAAGGAGTGACGTTATCAATATATGCACCACAGCCAGTAAATGAAAGTGGCTGTGGTTTCTGATTCGAGTAGCTCATCATTTAGTCACAAGAGGCAGCATGTGTCTGTTTCCGGACCTTATTAATACCAGCAACCATATTAGATATAAATCGAAGTGCAAAGATGGTGTTTCAGTGTATGATTAAACCACACTGGAATGGAACATTAGTAGCAGAGATCAGGATAGTAATGTCACAGTGGCTTTTCGTATTTGACTATTGCAGTGCGGACACAATGAAAATGACGCACATGTTATCACTCTCAGTTGCGCTTGATGTTTCATTCCGCTGTGTTTTAATCGATTCAGTGAAACTTCTCACTTACCATCTGATGACGATGACGAATAACGGAAGAACATACGGCAGTACAGAGACTTTTATTTTCGGACATGTAGCTCTGGAAGTACTGCATCTTCTTTCAACATTGTTTCAGTCAAAAGTTCATCATTTTTCCAAGTAATATCTCTAATGAATTTACAGTCGTGGACAAAACGAGCGAGACTCCTAGCCTTTTCGTCATGCTGATCCGCACAGCTTAAAAGTCTGCTACACAGCATAACAGACAAGGCGACGAAGTGCTACCAACATACTATGCACAGGCGTGAAATTGACAAACGATCCGAATTTTCTCAAACTGTTTTCAACCATGTGTTCAAATGGTTCAAACGGCTCTGAGGACTATGGGACTTAAATTCTGAGGTTATCAGTCCCCTAGAACTTAGAACTACTTAAACCTAACTAACCTAAGGACATCACACACATCCATGACAGAGGCAGGATTCGAACCTGCGACCGTAGCGGTCACGCGGTTCCAGACTTTAGCGCCTAGAACCGCACGGCCACCCAGGCCGGCTTCAACCATGTGTATGACTATATTAATGCTGGTTAGTGTGTTAAACACAACACGTAAATATAGGATATAAATGAAAGAAGAAACGCTAATTAGTATGAACTGTACTAATAAAAATAAATTTCAGCTCATCCAGATAACATAACTGTTTTAGTAAGACAAAGTACCCCAGATCGTTACGAATTAGCAAAACGGGTTTTAAGGGCTGGGTAGACAGACAGACGGTCAAGAAAGTGAGACTAGTAGGGTTCCATTTTTACCGATTTAGGTGACGAAATCCTAACAACGAAAACAGTTACGACAGTTACTGAAGATGAGGGCCGCACAAATACCCCCCCCCCCTCCCCCTACTCTTTATTGGAAATGTTGTAGTTGCAGTCGATACATCAGCATATTACTCGTAGATATGCTTTCGATCCAAATCACGTTTACAGGAATGTAAATAAAATCCATTTGCCTATACACGTGGTAATTCAGATCCCAGTATTAATGCCACCGCGTTTTAGAAGTGCGAGCATTCCCATTGGCAGGTAGCTTAAGAAACACTTCGGCTAATGAACGTTTTCTGCCTGTGGCGAGTCTAATGGAGAATTCGAAACACTGTAGAATACGTTTGGCAGCTATGTAGCCGTTTATTTCCCGGGGTGGTGCAGAATTATCCTACTAAATTTACTCGCTAGTAACAGTATTTTGTTATTTCGATAAACATACCGAATGATTTTCACATAAGCGGTGACATAAAGGTAGAAAATTCTTGTTTTTGACTCCAGAAAGCTCTGTGCAACGGAAAGTGCAGATCATTTTGCCATTTTCATTGAGAAATTGCCGGCTTATTCAAGTCTGGCGTAATAATAGTGGGCTGTTTGCCTGGATTGTCTGATAGCGTAGTGAAAGGGAAGTCTGCAAGGGAAGTCTGATTTGTTTTCGGTTCTAGTTTCGATGGAGGCAGATAGACTGGTAGTAAAGCAATTTTAAGAAATTCTAGCGCCCCCAACACGTTTTATTGCAACCTTTATTCTGTACTGGCTTCCTGTGGATGTAAATGGTTCAAATGGCTCTGAGCACTATGGGACTTAACTTCTGAGGTCATCAGTCCCCTAGAACTTAGAACTACTTAAACCTAACTAACCTAAGGACATCACACACATCCATGCCCAAGGCAGGATTCGAACCTGCGACCGTAGCGGTCGCGCGGTTCCAGACTGTAGCGCCTAGAACCATTCGGCCACTCCGGACGGCTGTATGTAAATATGAAGATCTTGTAGAATTTGATTCTTCTTACTGATTACTTTTCCCGCTTATGTCAATAACTGAATTTACTTACGTGTGGTACTGAATGATTTTCGACTGAATTTCTTTATGAATCTTCATGCATTGCTAAATTTGCACATTGTCATGGTAGGTCAGCAACGGTAATCCAGTGTCACTGGTCAGAACGTTGACACAGACCGTTTCGCAGCCGAATATGCATAATATTTTGCTAATTCGTAACGATCTGGGGTCCTTCGTCTTACTAAAACAGTTATGTTGTCTCAATAAACTGAAATTAATTTTTATTAGTACAGTTCATACTAACTAGCGTTTCTTCTTTCATTTACATCTTATATTTACGTGTTGTTTTAACACACTAATCAGCATAGTCATACACATGATTGAAAACAGTCTGACAAAGTTCGGATAGTCTGTCAATTTCAAGCCTGTGGATAGTATGTTGCTAGTATTTCGTCGCCTCGCCTGTTATGCTGTGTAGCAAGCTTTAAAGCTGTGCGGATCAGCATAATGAAAATGCGAGGGGTCTCGCGTGTTTTGTCCGCAACTGTACTTGTCGTAATTATCTGTTACATGGTGTTCTTTCTTCTTCGAGCTGTACTTCTGTAGTCATTAATTTTTTTATGAGATCCAAAGAGCGCTGATTTCTACTGATAAATAACCATGATGGTTGGTAGAACAGACACTTCTACGTATTATAAAATGATTTTATTTGGTTTTAGTCTTTCAAGGTATGGGAAATCCTGTTCTGGAGAGTTTAATTTACTGTCTTCCGCCCTCGGTTCTACCCTAACTAATTTTAGACTCGTCATGATTCCTTCTTTCTCAAAACTCCGCTTGGTTTTACAAGATGTTACATGCTGCTCCGCCCAAAGTGTCCCTTCTTAAAAATTCGCCGTATCAGCCATTATCTTTCAGACTACTGAGATAATATTTTTCTTTTCTTAGTGCCACGGACAACGAAAGGCAATTGTACTGCTTGCCTCCTGGAGCAGACATTTGTGCTATTAACCTTCGTGAAAGTAAACTTTGTTTATCGTGAAAAACTTCGTGAAGAGTTATAAAGTGTCAAAAACTATAAAGACATACTTTCTTTACAAAAATATTACGAGAAAATATTAATTAAATGTGTCATGACCTACAAAGAACTGTTATACGAGACAGTAAAATCTATGATCGTTGTCATTCTTAGAGCATATCCTCTCATAAATTTTTTTACTCTCGCTTCTTCTTCTTCTTCGATTTCTGATGTTGTACCTTGGGCATGCTGGAGGTCAGACGTGTTTGCTGTAAGTGTAATTTGGTAATTTCAACAATAGATGAAGTTTCAGCCTGTATTGTTTCAGCTTATTGAAATTTTACGTCAAGAAGGAAGTAAAGGAAGTGAAAGAAAGTTTTTACGTAGAAACAAAAGTAAAAGAGAAACAAGATAACAGAAGATGATAAGAGAGGCTTCGAAGTGTTGAGAATGGACTGAACGGCTTTCATGGGACAAAATTTGGTTAAAGATGATCAAAGAAAGACAAAGATTATTACTGGTAGTAGAAGACCGATAGTTACTTGCTGAACACCAATTAGTGGAAGATATAGGCGACAGACAAAAGATCCTACTGGTTTCGGACAGTCTATGGTAATGGAGAACTGCGAGAAATCAGAAGTAGAAACATTCGTTGGTTGTAGTATAGAGGGATATGAAACATGCTGTGGAGTACGAGACTAGGAAAAGAATTACCAGAAAGGATAGGACCTCTGTAGTATAGACATCAGAAGTGCCCTCGTTTTCATACAGAACATTAGTGAAGCAAGGTAAAATGGAAGGTAAAAGAGCAATGAAAAGAAAATAATTTCTAGTAATGAAATTACACAAGAACAACATCAGTCCCATCGTAATCAATTGAATTGCTTCGCAGCCTAGTTTTTGAACAGTAAACCACTAAGCTGTGATTGAGGAACTGTTTGCGTGTAGACGAGGTTAAAGTTAGGCGTAGGCGTGGGAGATCCTGCCTTAGTAATCTATGGTATGACTCCCATTTTTACACAATTATCAGAGTAAATAATCTCTTAGCTTCAGATAGTAAAGAATGTTTTACAAACGCGTCTTTTAGATGTATGTATGCTATAACTGCCATTGATAGTCTATTACATGGAAGTTTGAAATAAATTCCTGCATCCGCACCCTGGGGAACATATCTAATAATTTTGACATAAAATTATTTTTATTTTTCTACATAGATGCAAAATGCTGTGATTGTATGAACACAAAGTGTTACAACTATTGTAAAATGAAAAAGGACTCTTTAATACGTCTAGACTAGCAGAAGGCAAAAAGACCAAGATAACCTTTATACATTGAACGTGAAGTATACTTCAAAAATCGAGGACTGTGCAACGCCAAATTTTTGTTCGTCGTGTCACAGTTGCAGTCTGGGCAGCTGGAAACTGCCTCTCTCTCTCTTCCTCCCTCTGCTCTGCCAAATTACTGGAGAGGGAACGACGGCAGTGGTCAGCCACCACTCAAAAGCGGGCCTCTGTTTACATAGCGCTCATTCGATTAGATTTCATTAAATCCAAGCTATTCGCGGAACGAGAATTGAAAAAATACCCGATTAATCGTATAATGTCTGAATGGAGGCTCGTGCAGCAGCAATGGAGTTTCTGGCATAAAGTTCAGAAGTGCTTGTAAGCGCACCGATCACACACTGGGATCGAGGTGTCCACTGTAAAACATTCCACAGCAAGCACGCGAAAGTGTTGTCCCTGCAAATAACCCCTGATATGTGGTGTTCAGCCAAATGACAAGTATTTTGGAAGAACATTGCTAAAGAGATTCAGACTAAAAATATAATCAGTAGCCATTTATTTTGTATTAAAGTGTCAATTTCCTTATAAGGTAGCCTTGGAGTTAACACAAGTTACATTTCACATGACATTTTTACGCAGTATGATTTCGCAAAGCACTAAAATCTGTCGGTAAGTGTTCAATTTTTTCTATATAAATAACGTAGTCAACTCATCAAAACTTGATAGAAACTTCAATACACTAACGTTTACTAAATTTCCAACATCAAGAGGGCTACATTTCACTGAAGTGATTTTTACGCCGCAGCGTAGGTAAATGACAATATGTAAATAATTATGAGTGCCGAAACGAATATTATTTACAACAATTTAGAATGATGCAATCAAAATCTGTATATATCAAAATCTATATGAATATATAATATAAATGTTGCCGTCTGATAGTTTAAACGTATTAAAGAGTCCTTTTTCAATTTACCATAGTTGTAACACTTCGTGTTCATACAATCACAGTATTTTTCATCCACGTAGAAAAATAAAAATAATTTTATGTGAAAATTATTACGTACGTTCTCCTCGTTGCGGCTGCAGGCATTTATTTCAAAGTTCCATGTAATAGACTATCAATGGCAGTTCCATACATCTACAAGATACGTTTGTAAAACATTCTTTACCATATAAAGCTAAGAGATTATTTATTCTGATATTTGTATAAAAATAAACGTCATACCATACATTACTACCATACTATAACTAAAATCTTGGTTAGAATCAAAAGGAGCTAGAAGATATTCCTGGGAAATCTTTGAGTCTACAAATCATTCAGAGTGATTGCTGGAGGACCTTCACGAACAACTTCCCCAATATTGTTGTACCAGGCTTGGTCAATGGGCGATACTTACATGAAGATCGTAGTAATAGTGGCACTCATTCTTTTTAACTTTACGTCTAGTCAAACAGATGGAAATCGGAAGGTGCTAGATCTGGACTGTAGGGTGAACGAGGAACAAGAGTCCAGTTAAGTTCTCTGAGCACCTCACGGGTACGCGGACTTGTTGCGCTGTCATGCAGAAGGAGAAGTTCGCTTGCATTTTTATGGCGACGAACATGGTGAAGTGATTTCTTCAATTTGCTGAGATTAGCACAACACACTTCAGACTTGATCACTGTACCATGAGGGAGGACATCAAACAGAAGAACCGTTTGAGAGTTCCAGAAGATTGTCTCCATGCTTTTACCTGCTGAGGGCGCGGTTTTGAACCTCTTCTTTGGAGACGAGATGGTGTGGAACCACTCCATGGATTGCTGTTTTGTTTTTGGTTCGAAATGATGAAGCAATGTTTCATTGCCTCAGACGATGTGAGATAAAAAATTGTCAAAATCAACCTCGAACGCGCAAGTAACTCCGCACAGATTATCCTTCGTTGCTTTTTATGATCTTTCGTTAGATGGCGAGGAATTTAGCACGCACACACCTTTGAGTGTCCCAAGTGGTGAACGAGTGTGTCATCACTACCAAGAGAGACGTCCAATTGCGATCGTGATCCGTCGATCACGACGAATGAGAGTGTCCGTGCGTTTCAACATTGCAGGAGTCAGTGCTTTATGCGGCAGGCCGCACACGGGAGATCAGACAGGTTTCTGTGACATTGTTGAGATGATGATCCAACCACTCATGGTGCTTTTTTTCACTGGCAGGTCTCTGTAGCGCCTATGAATATCACCGATGCTCCAGTTTCCTGCCAAAAGAAACTCAATGACCCCTGCCTGCCTGGAAAGCAGCTTCGTTACAGACGCCATATTGAAGGCCACCACCTACTGGAACTTCGTGAAACTGTAGGACTGAAGGGGGAATATTCCACAATGTCCCACAGCAGATTCCGCACTTCTTCAACCGGATGTGGCCGAGAAAGAAAAGTTAGTTACATTACTTATGGAACGCCCCTTGTAGGTTTACAGAGTTCCATCAGACCTGATGATGCTGGGGTAAATATTCCAAATATCTCATATCTGCTCACACAAGAGACAACTGCCTTTTCTTCTGCTGACGGCACCACGAATGAACTTTGTTTCTGCCATAATTTATGAACCTAATATTGTTTCGTGTCAACAGCTATGATTCTCGTACATAAAGCTTGAAGCACTACGTGGTACTATCAAGTGGCTGTGGGAACTGAATGGCAGGAATATGACGTGAAGGATCAGTACACTGGAATAAATGTGGCATATTAAAGTCGAAGCCGAAAGCTGGATAGCAACAGAGTAACGGAAAAAGAAACTTTGATACTGTATCGACAATTCACAATGAGTAAAAGGGTGAAAACTTCATGATAAATTCAAGCCTCGAAATGCACCGATGGAAAAACTGACTAACAGTGTTTCCTTCCGGAACATAAAACGTGATACAGTACAAAATAACTTCTCGTTCCAGCGGGAGAGCTGGCAGGTTTTTCGTTTTTTTTTCATTTTACTTTTTCAAGCTGCCTGAATTAGAAACAAGCCGCGAAAATACATTTCGGTTAATGTTCGGTCGGCGCGGAGCAGCGCGGCCCTCTCACCGGATTAAAAGCGAACGAGTTGTGCGGTCCGTGGCATCTGCGCGCGCGAGCTCTCTGCCGGGGCAGAGCAGCCTTCGGCAGCGAGTAACGAGTGGCGGGCAACCTGCAGGGCTGAATGGCCCTGAGGTCAAGGAGCGGCCAAGCAGGGTGAGGGTGAGGGGGAGGGTGGAGGGGGAGGGGGAGGGGGAGGGCGCGCGCGTGCCGCTTCACGGGCCGCACCTCGCACCTGCCGCGCTGCCTGACGTCACGCGGGCGAGACTCCCTCTCAGGAGACACCGCAGCTATATACACATTTCTGTTTGTGTATATGTATGTCTATATAATAGTTTATATATATATATATATATATATCACAGGGGGACGGACTATCCCCAACCCTTTTCAATATTGTTCTAGAAAAGATAATCAGGGAATGGGAACCTCACGTAAAGGGGATCCAAATTGGTATCAAGAAAGAGAACCGAATGAAAGTCAAGTGCCTTGCTTTCGCTGACGATATTGCAATCAACACTAATAACAGAACAGAAGCGATTCACGCAGTGGAAAAACTACATGAAATTTCACAAAAAACCGGACTACAGATATCTTATGAAAAAACCCAATATATGGAAAGGCAGCCAGAAAATAAATCCCCTTTAATAATGAAAATATGGTAAAATTGCACAAGTCTGCCATTTTAAATATGGTAAAATTGCACAAGTCTGCCATTTTAAATACCTCGGTGGAACTATACAGTCCTCAGGATTAAACCGAATTGCCAATGAACAAAGAATCACCAAGCTCCAGAAGGCCTACAAGCTAACATGGACGCATTACAACAAGAAGTGCATTTCGACAGACGCTAAATTAAGGTACTATACAACAGCGATTCTTCCAGAAGCAATCTATGCAGCTGAACCAATGGTGATTGATGGTCATTCAAAAATTAAGGAAATAGAAAAGCAGGAAAGAAAAATTCTCAGGAAGATTTACGGTCCAATCAACAAAAATGGCATTTGGATGAACAGACCACAAAACGAACTCTATAGAAAGACCAACATAGTAACAGATGAAATCAGAAAGCGCCGAGCCAAATTTTATACACACATCTACAGGATGGAAGACTCCAGAACAGCAAAGAAATTATTCAATATTATAACAAGGAGTAAATGTGGCACAGAATGGCTGAAAGAAGTCCAGAGGGATATACAGCAGATCAACATATAAAATCTCAAAGATCGCACCGAGTGCCGGCATAAAATCACAAGTGTGAAGTTTGGGGAAAGAACATCGCGTCAGCCTGGTAAAAAACGGACAGAGGAACGGAAGAAGGAGCATTCTGAGAGGATGAGGAGGTTTTGGCAAGCAAAGAAGAAAAACATCCGAAGATGAAATTCTGAATTCAACTTCAATCGCTCTCCTAAAGGGGAACAATCGTTATTATATATATATATATATATATATATATATATATATATATATATATATATATATATATATATATACTATTGGACATTAAAATTGCTACACCACGAAGATGACGGGCTACAGACACGAAATGTAAGCGACAGGAAGAAGATGCTGTGATATGCAAATGATTAGCTTTTCAGAGCATTCACACAAGGCTGGTGCCGGTGGCGACACCTACAACGTGCTGACAGGAGGATTGTAACCAACCGATTTCTCATACACAAACAGCAGTTGACTGGCGTTGCCAAGTGAAACGTCGTTGTGATGCCTCGTGTAAGGAGGAGAAATGCGTAACATCACGTTTCCGACTTTGATAAAGGTCAGATTGTAGCCTATCGCGATTGCGCTTTATCGTATCGTGACATTGCTGCTCGCGTTTGTCGAGATCCAATGAATGTTACCAGAATATGGAATCGGTGGGTTCAGGAGGGTAATACGGAACGCCGTGCTGGATCCCAAAGGCCTCGTATCACTAGCAGTCGAGATGACAGGCATCTTGTCTGCATCGCTGTAACAGATCGTGCAGCCACGTCTCGATCCCTGAGTCAACAGATGGGGACGTTTGCAAGACAACAACCATCTGCACGAACAGTTCGACGACGTTTGCAGCAGCATGGACTGTCAGCTCGGAGACCATGTCTGCGGTTGCCCTTGACGCTGCATCACATACAGGAGCGCCTGCGATGGTGTACTCAACGACGAAGCTGGGTGCACGAATGGCAAAACGTCATTTTTTTCGGATGAATCCAGGTTCTGTTTACAGCATCATGATGGTCGCATCCGTGTTAGGTGACATCGCGGTGAACGCACATTGGAAGCGTGTATTCGTCCTCACCCGGCGTGATGGTATGGGGTGCCATTGGTTACACGTTTCGGTCACCTCTTGTTCGGATTGACGGCACTTTGAACAGTGGACGTTACATTTCAGATGCGTTACGACCCGTGGCTCTACCCTTCATTCGATCCCTGCGAAACCCTACATTTCAGCACGATAACGCACGACCGCATGTTGCAGGTCCTGTACGGGCCTTTCTGGATACAGAAAATGTTCGACTGCTGTCCTGGTCAGCACATTCTCCAGATCTCTCACCAATTGAAAACGTCTGGTCAATGGTGGCCGAGCAACTGGCTCGTCACAATACGCCAGTCACTACTCTTGATGAACTGTGGTATCGTGTTGCAGCTGCATGGGCAGCTGTACCTGTACACGCCATCCAAGCTCTGTTTGACTCAATGCCCAGGGGTATAAAGACCGTTATTACGGCCAGAGGTGGTTGTTCTGGGTGCTGATTTCTGAGGATCTATGCACCCAAATTGCGTGAAAATGTAATCACGTGTGAGTTCTAGTATAATATATTTGTACAATGAATACCCGTTTGTCATCTGCATTTCTTCTTGGTGAAGCAATTTTAATGGCCAGTAGTGTACTAATTGATCTCAGCTATACGTGAAATGACATGTGTTATGTACACATGAAGAACAGATTACTAGTTGAACACCGTGGAGACGTTGTCTAAACGTTTTTAACAATCAAGAGACACTGAAAAGTGTCTTTGAGTAAAATAAATAGTTATACAGCAACACAATAAAGGCTTTAAACGAAGGCAAAGTTCGAGTAATGGAAGAAACTTGTTGCATTGAAAGGCTTTAGAAGATTTCATCAGAATCTGACCATTAATCTTAGGGTGTTGCTCTTTCAGTCGTAAGACGAAATTATATAAGAGACGCAACTTGCCGAAAACAACTGTCGCTGATGGAATTTTTTAGAACTGGAATACGCATACTTTTTAAAGTGAGGCCCTAGATGGCTGCGTCCTCGCAAACCTCGGGGCTGCGTGTTAAAAGATCTGATACAAAAGGCTAACTGTTGTTCGCGTGCCCTGAGTTGACCTTGAAGTTTTATCTGTGGGCAATGATTCAGTCGACGTACGTATCACAAGAGAAAAAAAGAAATAACTTTTTTCCAGTGGCGCGCAGACTTTTCTTTAGGTAGGTAAGAGAAGTTCTGCAATGGAGTGGTGAAAATTACCAAATGAACAGAATTCTAAATAATGGGATGTGAAAGACTTATATGTGTGATCCATGAAGAGGAACCATTTGTTAGAATTGGTTCGTACCTCAAAGGAGCTGAATCATCTTGATTCTACGCGTATTCAGCTAAAATCGTACAATTTCGTTTGCGCTTATAATTCGTTTGCATTATATGCTATTTTCAGCCCTATAAGGGCTACAGAGATAATTGTCCTAGTTCACTACTTTATGCTAACCCTTTTAATAATACTCACATATACCTCTTACTTTTGACATCACTTACTAGCGTTTTTCATTTCACATCACAGACGCAACTACATTAAAAGTTTATAAAACATTTCCATCTGTAAGAGGAATACGCGTTTAAGTTATTTTGTATCCGAGAAACTATACTTGTTTCAGAAATCAAGGAACCACTTGATGGAAGTAATTTTCCATCAAAAAATTCACAGCAAATTCGGCACATGCCTACAATCTATTAATCAATGAACCATTCCGCGAACTAAAGGAGCAGGAAATAAATGTTTTGGCCGGCCGGAGTGGCCGAGTGGTTCTAGGTGCTACAGTCTGGAACCGCGCGATCGCTACGGTCGCAGGTTCGAATCCTGCTTCGGGCGTGGACGTGTGTGATGTCCTTAGGTTAGTTAGGTTTAAGTAGTTCTAAGTTATAGGGGACTGATGACCTCAGAAGTTAAGTCCCGTAGTGCTCAGAGCCATAAGTGTTTTCCTCCTAGAGTGTGTTTAATGGCGAAATTAGTTACGTTCTTACACTTAACTGCTCTTGATAGCTCAGTAGACACTCCAGTGATAACCAGAATAGATTACACAAACGCAAAGGTATGACATTTTCAGTTCATTAACAAAAAAAAAAAAAAAAAAAAAAAAAAAAAAAAAAAAAAAAAAAAAAAAAAAAAAGAGTATTACTTCGTGGCGCTGCGAATGAAATGTGTAATTACAATAATGTGTAAGACGCATGCTTCGGCAGTCGTAGGTGTAAAAACGACAGCTTTTCTTTCAGATCTTTCATTTGATGTCTGTTCTCTTTTGGGACTAGTTAGCCAGGATCTAAAATCCAGCAAGAGCTATGTAGTGAAAGAAGACTAATTACCTGAATGACTGTTTTACTGTGTGGAAAACGTGTAACTTGTCGGACTGCCTGTGACATTTCTACTTTACATCTACTACTATTAGTCGAGGCCTTCTACCACAGTGCGAAACAAATTACAGCTGGCGTTGATGAGGGACGTAGACGGTAGTTTCTAAATGCTCCCCGTTTATCTTTACTCTTCCGGTTTCAGTTTTATAGTATACAGACGGAATGGTCGTTTATTTGAACTAATGAGTGAAAATGGATTTGTATTATTAAGATGGCAAAAGCTGACGTTGTAGTGATCATTGGGTGTTTTCGTTCATACAGGTTTGTCGTTAGAAACCTAAATATTTCATAAGTAGAATCCTAATATGGCTGGAAAAACAATTTTTCTACCTCTCTGATGAACTAATTTTATGTGGGTCCTGTGTGCAATAGCATAAGCTTCACGTTCATCAGTGAAACAGATGATATATTTATATCAGACGAGACTAACAATAAGAAAACGTGTGAGAAATATACAGTGATGAGACAAACATCTGTTTGACAGCGGGTTGGTCCACCTTCCGAACGCAAAACAGCAGCGATTCAGCAAGGGATGGATTTGACAAGCACTTGGCAGGATTATGAAGGTATGTGGCATCAAACGTCTGCACACAGGGCATAAAATCCCGTAGATTAAAGGGTCGATGGTTTGTGAGCGGGCATCTGCTGCCCATCAGCGTCTCAGATGTGTTCCCCCGCGTTTATATCAGCCGAATTTGGTGACCAAGACATCAACGTGAGTTCGCTATCATGTCCTCAAACCACTGAAAAAAAAAAGGCCACTGTTCTCCTGCTGGAACTTTCCATCGCCGTGGACTGCAATAATATTCACGTAGTTCACAGCTTTCATTCTGCCATCGATTAGGATCGTAGATTTCATGGCATGTCACATAAATGTCCACCATAGCAAAATCCTGCGCCTGCTGGCCTGCGTCCTTGACACGCTGCGTGTTTCAAGCAACCATTCGACTAGATGATGGTTTATCCGGAGACTACTATCGACCTGGTACAACGAGAAACAGGAATTAGCCTTTCAGGAGAGATCTTTCCATTGATCTACCGTCCTGTCTTTTATGATCCCGTGCCCACTGCGGACAAAAAAGGTGTCAATGGAGGAACACGTAGAGGCTGCCCTCTGCGAATCTCCAAGTTCAACAACGTGTGCTGAACGGTCTGCTTCGAAACATTTGTGGCTGCGTCACCATCGTACTCTGTCGTCATATCTACCACGGATCACCGCCTATCCTGCTTTACAGGGCAGGAAAACATCCGAACTTAATCCAGAGGCTGAAAACGCCGCCACAGTTGTAAAGTACTTTTATTATCACACAAATGCGTAAACAGGTGACTAAATTTCTGATATGCTAGTTCCTAGGCACCAGGCCAAAACAATCTATCCTGTGTCAAAAACGCTATTGTCATTATAGTTACCCACTTGTGGCTCCTATTGTTGCGAGAATGATTCCACATTCCTCTATACCCCGCTTACATACTTTTCTACTTGCGTCACATGCACGCAGCGGCACCCGATACCATTCAAGAAAACACTAGGCAGTGTTTGTAATTAGAGCTGTAAAACTACCATAGCCTACGGAAAGTAGGCGTAGACTATGATAGTTTCACTAGTAGCTTTGGTCAATTAAGATTGTAATTGCATTACCTGTAGGTTAAACCTATAACGATTTACCTAATTTTGATTACTCAGTTTGCATGTCTTGTATGTCGTATGTTAACCGGGGGCCTAGAAACGACGGAGAGGTTCCGTCCTCGCCGCAGCCGCAGTGGTCCACAACCCCACGACGACTGCCGCAGTCCACTTCACCCCTCCGCCGCCCCACACCGAACCCAGGGTTATTGTGCTGTTCGGTCTCCGGTGTATCGCTGATCGCAGCTGCGTATTCTATCTGTTTACATGTCTCTGTATTTGATTACGCATGCCTTTACCAGTTTCTTTGGAGGTTCAGTGTGTGTGCTGCATTTGGGAAAGTTTTTGATCGGTCCTTATACCAGGTTCTACAACTTTGCTTCCGACACTTTTTATCGAAGTTCGGGGCTTTATTGTGAAAAACTTACAAAAAAACTGTGATTCATAGTATTGCCCATCGCTGTCCACTACATTGTCCCATCTTTCGGATAGCATACGAATCCCGTGGCGGAAGAATTGGGTATCTTTTATGGGGATCAATGAATCGATTCAATATTGTACTTGTTCATATGATCGGAAGTGCTGGTCAGCCAGATTGTATGCCACTGATCGAAAAAGGTGGTAGTCAGAGAGAGCAACGTATGGGGAATACGACGGGAGGGATAGGACTTCTCCTTTCAACGTTTCCATGTACACTCCTGGAAATTGAAATAAGAACACCGTGAATTCATTGTCCCAGGAAGGGGAAACTTTATTGACACATTCCTGGGGTCAGATACATCACATGATCACACTGACAGAACCACAGGCACATAGACACAGGCAACAGAGCATGCACAATGTCGGCACTAGTACAGTGTATATCCACCTTTCGCAGCAATGCAGGCTGCTTTTCTCCCATAGAGACGATCGTAGAGATGCTGGATGTAGTCCTGTGGAACGGCTTGCCATGCCATTTCCACCTGGCGCCTCAGTTGGACCAGCGTTCGTGCTGGACGTGCAGACCGCGTGAGACGACGCTTCATCCAGTCCCAAACATGCTCAATGGGGGACAGATCCGGAGATCTTGCTGGCCAGGGTAGTTGACTTACACCTTCTAGAGCACGTTGGGTGGCACGGGATACATGCGGACGTGCATTGTCCTGTTGGAACAGCAAGTTCCCTTGCCGGTCTAGGAATGGTAGAACGATGGGTTCGATGACGGTTTGGATGCACCGTGCACTATTCAGTGTCCCCTCGACGATCACCAGTGGTGTACGGCCAGTGCAGGAGATCGCTCCCCACACCATGATGCCGGGTGTTGGTCCTGTGTGCCTCGGTCGTATGCAGTCCTGATTGTGGCGCTCACCTGCACGGCGCCAAACACGCATACGACCATCATTGGCACCAAGGCAGAAGCGACTCTCATCGCTGAAGACGACACGTCTCCATTCGTCCCTCCATTCACGCCTGTCGCGACACCACTGGAGGCGGGCTGCACGATGTTGGGGCGTGAGCGGAAGACGGCCTAACGGTGTGCGGGACCGTAGCCCAGCTTCATGGAGACGGTTGCGAATGGTCCTCGCCGATACCCCAGGAGCAACAGTGTCCCTAATTTGCTGGGAAGTGGCGGTGCGGTCCCCTACGGCACTGCGTAGGATCCTACGGTCTTGGCGTGCATCCGTGCGTCGCTGCGGTCCGGTCCCAGGTCGACGGGCACGTGCACCTTCCGCCGACCACTGGCGACAACATCGATGTACTGTGGAGACCTCACGCCCCACGTGTTGAGCAATTCGGCGGTACGTCCACCCGGCCTCCCGCATGCCCACTATACGCCCTGGCTCAAAGTCCGTCAACTGCACATACGGTTCACGTCCACGCTGTCGCGGCATGCTACCAGTGCTAAAGACTGCGATGGAGCTCCGTATGCCACGGCAAACTGGCTGACACTGACGGCGGCGGTGCACAAATGCTGCGGAGCTAGCGCCATTCGACGGCCAACACCGCGGTTCCTGGTGTGTCCGCTGTGCCGTGCGTGTGATCATTGCTTGTACAGCCCTCTCGCAGTGTCCGGAGCAAGTATGGTGGGTCTGACACACCGGTGTCAATGTGTTCTTTTTTCCATTTCCAGGAGTGTATATTTTGACGGGTTTTGCGACATGAAGTCGGGCAATGACCTGCTGAAAAATCACCTTTACCTGTCTATCACCGTATTGTGGCCGTTTGTGTTTCAGTGCTGGGCTCGAACGCATCAATTGCTTTCGATAATTATGTCCTGTGACTGTCTTCGTCTGTTTCAGTAGCTACGAAAACGTTCTGCCTTTCACCGCCATGCTGGTCTTCGACATCATAATCACTGTTCCTAAGACATGTTGGGGTATTATGAACTTGCCATCGCCTCCAAGCAAATTTGGGTACTACTATGAACTGGTAGGATCCTCTGTTGAAGATGTGGCTTTGAAAACCATGAAGGAAGCAGTGGAGGAATCTGTAGAAATGAACAGTGGTTCTAGGGATTTGGTAGTGGCATTAGATGGTTCCTGGCAAAAGAGGGGTCATTAACCCCTGAATGGGGTTGTAACTGCTACTTGTGGTGATAGTGCAAAAGTGATAGATGTTGCAATATTATCAAAACATTGTAGGCGCAAAAATAAAAACAAAGGAGAGCACAGTGGAACCTGTGAGGCAAATTTTAGTGAATCAAGTGGAGCAATGGAAGTGGATGGAGTGAAACAAATTTTTGAACGTTCAGTTCCCAGATACAATGTTAGGTGGAAATACTACCTTGGGGATGGTGACTCCAAAGGTTTCAAGACCATAGAGGAACTGAAACCATATGGAAATGAATTTGTAGTTGAAAAGTTGGAATGCATTGGGCATGTGCAAAAGCGTACGGGTGCATGGCATCGAAGGCTCAAACAAACTTTGGGTTCAAGTAAGCTCAGTGATGGAAAGACAATAGGAGGGAGAGGCAGGCTTACTGATGAGGTGATTGAACGTCTACAGAGATACTATGGGTATGCTATAAGGCAAAATACTAGTAATGTTAGTGACATGCGAAAAGCAGTGTGGGCATTGTTCCTTCATACTGCCTCTTCCAATGAATACCCTCAACACAGCCTGTGCCCAAAAGATTCCTGGTGCAAATATAATGCAAAAAAGAACTATGATCACAAACATGGTTTGCCAGCAGCTGTGGTAAATGCAATAAAACCAATTTGTCATGACTTAGCACAGGCAGAATTGTTACACAAATAATGTCTACACAGAAAGACGTAGAATCCTAATGAGAGCGTAAACAATTTGATTTGGAAAGTGATTCCTAAAAGAGTGTTTGTAAGCATAAATATACTGCACTTTGGCATTTATGATGCAATAGCAACCTACAACCAAGGGAACAGTGTGAAGTGTGAAGTTCTGAAGGCATTAGGACTTACAGCTGGGGTGAACACTGTACGAGCACTAAGAAATATTGACAGAGAAAGGATAAGAGGAGCAGAAACAAGAGAAAGGCATATGAAGTACGATGGAACAACAGGCCAGAAAAGAAGACAGAAGAGGAAGCTTTTGGAGGATGAAGAAGAAGACCCTGATAATCCATCCTATAGTGCAGGAATGTATTGAGAAACTTTGATAGCCATTTCCCATAAACTAGAATTTTTCGAATATAAGGAACATTTTCTCAAAATCCACTCAAGCTAGAGAGATGAAATTTTTATACAGCACTCCTAGTGGTCAAACTTACATAGTAACACAGCCATTTGGCAATATGTTCAGTAGTTTCATTTCAGTTTAATTATAAAGCAATAATTTGTAAAAAAATTTGGGTCATTAATAAAAAAATAATTGGAAAGAAACTAGAAAAGATACTCCAAAATCCCTCTGTCATAACTGCAATACTAAACCACCCTATATGTAAAAAAGAAATTCAACATTCTCATTACTGTTTTGTAATGCAGAGTATTAACTAAAACTGGGATATGGTATTCAATTATTAAAGTATTGTATATTAGGATGAAATAATATATAAATAGTTCTGTCAACATTCTTTAGCTGTTGCGGGCCATTAATTATATGGGTAGCCACGTAGCGACAGCTTACTGTGTACATGAATGTGGAATTTATTTTCTCTAGTGACAGAGACGATTCGTGCTCTGAGACTATCGGATGTCATTTCAATTAATGAAGTTAGTCTGCAGTAGTCATAGGACTTTCGCCGAAGAATAATATGGGATGCCATGTAATAACGAGCACGATCGCCGAATACTGGGTAGTCTCACAGAGAATCGTCCATCTGATACGAAGAAGTTTGTCAGAACGCACCTATCAGCTCGTAAAACCATCTACAGTCACTGTCCGATGCGATCTGTAGAAATATTCACACAGCCAGGAAATAGACTATACCCTGTAACCGCTGATATTGTGTTAGCTCAATCATAATTGGGCGTAGAGCGTACAATGTGAACAGTTGCGATTAATGTGTAACTCAGCAATCATTGATTCCAACAATACGCAAGGATTATTTGGGGTAGATGACCGAACGAGTTTATGCTTACGACTGTCTATCTCTTGCGCTGGACGTTGAGGAGACAGCAGCGTCATAGTACGCTTTTCTCCTCGGTTCTAAAGGTCTCCGAACACGAAATGCGACAGAAAATTGTGAGAAATCCATGTAACATTGTTGATTTCTAAGGCAACACTACTAATATCACAGTCATGTGCGGTGTTACAAACACTTATATAATTTTTAACCACTTAGCGTCGTCGCTCGGTGTCATTACCGTGTAACTGCGGCTGGATTTTGAAAAGAAAATGTATCGATTACGTTTGTCATCAGCTTTCACGGAACTAAGTTTGTATTACATTAACTTATTTCTTGCAGTGTATCCTGTTACTTATAATTCAGACAAAAGGTGTATCCCTTTTGCTTGGACTGCAATTATAATCTGTAATTCTACTACCTGTAAAACTACAGCTATCGCTTTAGCTATTTCTATTAGACTAGACTACATCTACTAACGTAAAAACTGTATCTGTTACGCCACAACCCATTTCACTACTCTCAGTGTAGTATCTTGTGTGAGACTAAAATATATTACAAACAGAAAAACCAACAGTTTTTGCGTGAGGGATTCCAGAAGGCATTTCATCGCGCCCCGTCCGTATGCGTGAACTGGGTGCCACCCAAGTTCGCTTTGAAGAATTTGACACCTGAAGTTGTCTCCTGGCTCCCTAGTCGCAGGACGGAACTTCCCCACTCCCGAGGGATATCGTTGGGTGCGGTGAAGAGCACCGTCACTTGCCTGCCCACTTCACTCCGGTATTGCCGGCCGGAAGATACTTCTACAAACGGCCGAAATTCTCAGGTCCCTTCCACAAAGCCACGTTCAGTTGTGTTTCCTTTCCCAAATCGTCGCCTACAAAAGGCGAAGGGTCATGGCCCGTCAACAAGTGTATCAATCCTATTCAGAAGCGTCGTCTCCAGCCTCTTATTTGGTGATGCTGTACGTCCGACTCTTATTAGAGCTTCGTTCCATATTTTCTGCCACAAGAGTTGAGTATGAAAGCGAATTTGTTGTTTGCTTGTTTACTATAGTCTTCACTTGATGGTAGGCTATACTCTGCGTCCAGTAGGTGCCGCTTTCTTCCATATCTGAAAAACGAGCTGACGAGTTCCGGATATTACTTTTAACGTCTCAACTGATACAGTAATAAAAGCACCAGTCAATCGAAGAAGCATCCACTTTGCACTCTGTTAACTACAGATGCTGCTGTTTTGGGTGCGAGTCTGTGTGTCCACGCACTCGCACAATACTCCTTTTTTGGTAGTTCGGGTCATATCATGATCCTCATTGTTCCCAAAGGTATGTTTTATGCATTACTGGCTATGCTAATAATTTCATTCACTATGCTCCTGTCTCCGTTGGTAACTCCTTAAAGTGTACACTGTAATATTGTAGTTCCTCCAAAAGGAGGTGTAAGTATGTGGTGAAATGTTTTCTTTCTCTGGATCTGTTGCTTCATTGCGCAGTGTTAAATGTGGAATACTACACAGTATTTAAGAATTACGATGCCCTGTCAAATTAAATACGCTAAACTGAAAAGCTCCTGAACGAACAGGATTTATAAGGCGTTGTATCATTCCAGCAAATTACAATGCTAAGCTTAGCCGATGAACTAATGCACTGTGATTGTTAAACATTATGAGCTGTATTAAAGGAATATTACATGATATTTGACAATTACTATGAACGCACTGATCAACAAATCACAGCACTGTAATTTCCATGAATGATACAATACCGTATTAATCGTGTTCCTTCAGGAGATTAATCACTGTAATGTATTTAATTTGAGAATTTACACAGGTCAGTTAAATGAGCGAAAGGTAATGCGCCTTCTGGACGAATTGTCTGTATTTTTATAAATACAAAAGAAGAGTTTGTTGTAACGGCAATATTGCGTGCTTAACGTGTAAATCAAACGAAAAGTTCCACTTTCGGCTCTTGGGCATATGCTATCCCATTCTCATGACCTATTTGCCACTATATTTAACTTCATCTTTTATGCTATGTATAAAGAAACTATGAATTCTGTTGAAAAAGTGAAAACATGCAGCTTCACGTAATAATAAGCTATGTGACAACGCCCAGGCAGAGATAATCTACCACATACTATTGGAACAGAGTGTTGAGCTTTCAGGAAAATGGAGAAGACTGACTCGATGTAATTTGCTCATATTAAGAGGGAGAGAACTGTAATGAATTGGGACTAATATGGTCTGAGATTTTGTGGAAATACTGAATGCAGTTGCTAGAGTATATTATTTTTGGCGGACACCTTGATAAATCTATAATCGATAGAATTACGTCCGATTGTGGACGAGTTTTGAACTGCGACACATAAATGTTAGGGATTGTTACACTGGTTTGAAGAATATATGCTATTAAGTATTCTTGCAGTTGTCTCAATTTCACTTTTCGAATTTAAAGATTTATTTTTACGCAAGTTGTGGGAATGTGTGAAGGATGACGGGTTAAATAGAGTCTGCAGCACGGTCATTGCCTTTTGAGAAATTCATTTGATGTAATTTCATTTCATTGCTACAACTGATTAATAACCCGTTCATTCTCCACGCAGAGCGCCGCAATGGCACAATTGCGGACTATCTACTACTTATAATTACTACGAGAACGGAAGAGTGATCGCTTTTGTTAGTATACTATTATTAACGCACTTAGCCTCTGACGCAGCACACTTTCGCTGAGAATGTGAAGTCAGATTCACCTTAAGAAGGCATTCAAATTGGATTTCAATTGACGGAGAGAGCTTTCAGTGATAATTTATTGAACTGACGTGATAAAAATTTCTAGTACAAAGCTTTTATTCAATAAACGTATTTCACAGAATTTAAAGAGTTTTCAGAGCCCCATAGTCAAGTACATACACACTTAGAAAACATCTGCGTCAGATTATATAAATTATTATCGTAGAAGTGCAATACAATGAGAAGCTAAAATGAGTACGTTTGGCCACTATCACTTAACTCTGCATAAGGCATCGGTCACTTAGTCAAAGTCTGACGGTGCCACTGCGATGAAAACTACTGAGATGGGACGAGAATTCGCTTTTCAGTAAGCGTAACGGTGGATCTGCATTCCATATGTTACAAACGCTGCTACCGAAATTTCTGAGTGGAAGACTGAAGGAGGTACGAATGGAATTCGATGCAAGCAGACCACGAAATATGATGTGATTTTGCAGGGCGGAGGCAAGTGCAGCAGGTTTATCTAGTGTGCCACTACTGGGGTGCCTCTGGCCGCTCGGTTTGTTGGCGTCTAAGCAGCTGGTTTTCTGATGCAGCCTGTTGTGACGGATTAAGAAACGTATGTATATTATTAAGTTGATCAGCGACAAATTACCTTATATTCACTCTCCCATTAATTTCAACTGTAATGGTAGCTTACACGAGTCTCGTAAGGTATAATGCAGCTTTCTGTTCTGCGTTATACTGGGGGATTACAGTTGATTTGGGAATCGTTGTGTTTTTGGGATTATTCGAACAGCTACTACTCCTAAGGAAGGCCGTTAAATTGAAGATGTACTTCATCTATCTATTTCCATTGATTTTTATGTAATAACACGGCATTTCCACGTCAGCATAACTGAACTAAGGAGCTGAATCGATGAAGTACGTAGAACGGTACCAAAAACTCGGATGAACACTTAATAGATTTCATATTAATAATGAATTTTAAAGTAATTCTTAACGGCTTTACAACCTGCAGATTGTGTGGCTATAATGTATTTATATTGCTCTGTAGTTTTAACTATTTCCATGTGTCACTGTAGTGCATATGGTGACAAAGCGCGACGCTATGAACAGAAATCTGTCAGCAATAGCATTTCTTCTGGCCCACGTGAATGAGAACAGTAGAAAAAAGATATCAAAGTTGAGTATCGATATTACGATACACCGTAGTGGTTACAGTATTCGGTAAAGCCACCAAGTCTTGCTGCACTTCCTGATATGAAACCCACAGTGCGGGACATGCTTTCTTAACAACGTTCAAGAGACTATGTAGAACGTTGTGTATTGCCTACTTCCATTGTCCATTCGTCGAGTGGTTCTTGGGAGTCCAGCGTGTGGCATGTGTTGTGGGTGGCCAGTCAGAGGCAAAAATAGAGGGTTTTCGTATATTTAGGAACTTGAAACCAGCCTAACATACTGTATAATACTGCAGTATAAGAGCATAGTATCAACGCTATCCTAAGTGTAGGGTGGATTATAGTGAGTCTGAGGTAACGTTTGGACGAATACGGTAATTCGTACCTCTATAGAACATTGCGCAACATTGCATCTTGCTTTCGTTCTGTAGTCAACTCTAGAAAAGTGCTGGAACGTGAAACTTAGCTGTTTACGTACGAGGTCAAAATACTTGGTTGAATGCGATATTCTTACGCAATGTGACAACTGGCAATGATAAGAATGAATATTGGATTAATTTGGGCCAAAATAGAACACATCCGCTCAAAATATACTTGTGTTTCAAACTCATTACATCAAATGCATATGAGGATCAACTTTTGTGAGAGAAAAAGTGTTCGCTGAGATTTGGTGGCCCTGGGAAGACGAGATTTCACCAAATTAGCTGACCAGTTGTGCTGTACCACTCCCCCCATACTACCTAATTCAGTATATTGATAGTAATTTTCAACACAAAAACCTGAAGCACGAGTGTTTATAATCGAAGAAAGATATAGGAGCTCGGCCTACCTCTTTCACACGAAGCAAGCAACTGGACAACATGCAAGACACATAGCTTACGGGCACCTCACAGTGCTTTTGTCCTGCTGCACCTCAGTAGTATTCCGATAACCAGGTATAAAAGAAGCCTAGTGTCGTTCAGAAGCATCAACGAACATTGTTTGCTGTAGCACAAGTTGTTCCCCATGACGTGACGTATCACCCCTGTACATTTGTTGCAGAATCCATGGAGCACCATGTGTATTACCGCGCTACTTCCATGTTACATTTATAAGGAGTTTCTGATTTGTAATTTACGTTATTTGCATAACTCCATTGTTTCCGCTCAGGTATGTTAACTACATACTTATCAAAATAAAGTGTTGCAGTTATAACAGTCGCTTTAGGCTGAATGTACCAACTAATACAGAAAGTAGCAAAAGATTTTTTCATCTTTCACGTCTGATGGACATCGAAAAGAAAGAAGTATTTAGTGGCAGTAAGGCGCTTTGGGCTGCGCCGTGAAGCGAGTCAGGATTCCTTAATTACAAGAACTGTGCTTCAAAACAGGCAAAAGACGTGCTTTTGAGTACAAATCTGGAATCGTGTCTCCACCTGATGACCTGATACTGTGGTAGCAAATCACTTCTGATAATCTCTCTCTCCATATGCGACTAGTGTACGACAGAGAAGACAGTCCATTCTTCACGTTTCGTCTTAGTCGATGACATGACTCGCACCAAAATTCCAAAAATGTATGTCTGTGAGATGGCATAACAACCAGCATGTGTATCCGAAGAACACTTAGGCGACAAAAGTCATGGGATAGCTCCAAATTTCGTGTCGCACCTCCTGTTTCCCCGGGTAGTACAGCAACACGACGTGGCATGGACTTAACAAGTCGTTGGAAGTCCGCCGCAGAAATATTGAGCCTTGCTGCCTCTATAATCGTACGTAATTGGAAAATTGTTGCCTGTGAAGAATTTTGTGCAAAACTGACCAACCGATTATGTCCCATTGTGTTCGATGGGATTCGTGTCGGCCGGTCTCTGTGGCCACATCATTCGCCCGAATTGTCCAGAACAATTGTGGCCCAGCGACATAGTGCATTGTCACGCATGAACACGAAGTCAATTAAAGGCTGCTAATGGTCTCCAGGTTGACGAACATGACCATTTCCAGTCAATGATCTGTTGAGTTGGACGAGAAGACCTAGTCCATTCTACACAAACACAGCCCACACCATTATGGAACCACCAGCAGCTTCCATGGTGCCTTGTTCACAGATTGGGTCCATTGCTTCATTGGATCTGCGCCGACTAAATCCTACCGTTAGTTCTTACCGACTGAAATCGGGACTCATTTGAAAGGCCACGGATTTTCAGTCGTCTAGGGTCGAACCAATATGGTCACGAGCTCAGGAGACGAGTTGCAGCCGATGTCCTGTTGTTAGCAAAGGCACCAGCGTCGGCAATCTGCTGCCATAGTCCCTTTAACTCCAAATATCGCCGCACTGTTCTAGTGAATACGTTCGTCGTACGTCCCACATTGATACCTGCGGTTACTTCACGCAATGGTGCTTGTCTGTTAGCATAGGAATCTCAATGCAAAGGCCAAGGTTATTGGTCGTTAAGTGAAGGCCGTCGGCCACTGTGTTGTCCATGGTAAGAGGTAATCGGCGATATTTTGTATTCTCGGCACACTGCTCACTATTGACATTGTGGTTCTCTGATTAATGAATTACCTAACGATTTACGAAATGGGATGTTCCACGCGTGTGACTCCAAATACCATTCTGAGTTCAAAGTCTTATAATCACGTCGGAAACCGTTTCAAATGACTCACCTGAGTACAAATGGCAGCTCCGCCAGTGCACTATTCTTTTATTTCTTGTGTACACGATACTAACGCCATCTCTATAAGTGCATATCGCTACCCTATGACTTGACGCCTCCAGAATTCGTAAGGGAATAAGTTAATAGCAAAATATCTTCGCCATATATTCGAAAAATCGTTGCTTATTATACGTGTTATAATAACGAGCAAATTCTACAGTTATTGTGCTTCAGTGGTTGAAACAATTTTCTTCACGTAGTTCACGCAGGGATGAATGGATGATTAGCAAATTAAAAACAAATGCGTTATAATCAACGGCAATTTTTTTCCATATGGAGGAATAACTGAAACAATTCATGATTGAAATATTATGTTTCTTTTGAGCTTCTGGTTACTAAAAAAAAAAAAAAGTGACGAGATTGTAACTGCTGCATTTCAATCCGTCCGCGAGGAGCAACGCTTATTACTGTAAATAGCAATTTTTGATTTTTGGATGCGTAGTTTTCTAGCTGTAATACTCAAATTGAGAGTAAGAGGGGAAAGTAACGAGAAGGATGTAATTTCCGATTTTGCTTCTCGTTAGTGGTTGTTAACTCGTGATTGAAGGTCTGTCACACTATTACAAGTAACCGTCACTTTTTGCTACACATTAAGAAGCTAGAAATTCGTCGCAGCCTATTTTTGTGCGGTAAGGAATGAAGAAATAGTGCAGAAGTTGTATTTTCGATTCAGCTTTTTTACTTGAGACAAGACTTTCACGCGGCAAAAATGTTAAGTTTTGGTACTATTTGAAATGTTTTAGATTTACGGTTGCGGATCAAGGTAACACATTGAACCTAGAGGTACTCATGGTTTCATCGCTTCTGTGATGTGTCTAGGAAGGTTTTTCAGCTAGATATGGCTTTCCTTCACTGACTGGGTAGACTATGGAGGTGGAGCGTGAATGGGATAAGGCAGCCGGCAGTGATGGAAGCTTTCCTTGTGGTCCTCTCCACAAGCCGCTCACCAGACTCGCTCAAAGAAAGGCGGCCGTGGCGCCGCACCGTACAGTAGACTAAGGGCAGGAGAGTAGAGTAGGAGGACAGTAGGGTACAGCACAAAGCAGGGTGCCGGCTCAGCGCTGCGCCGCGGCTCTCTCTTAATTAGAACCGCCCTGTTGGGAGCGCTGCCTTGTTTCTCGAAAGCAACGGAAAGACCGGGCCTGAAAATTTACGCACCATGTACGCCGTTCCTTTGTCGTCATTAATGAGAACTGCTGTTTCTCTCATCCTTAAGTCTGCAATTCAAACATTATTTAAGTGGTGCCCTTTGTTTGTGTTCTCGCGTTTTATTATAGTAAAAATGCTTACCGCATTAGCAAAAAATTAAAGTAATAGTCGATATATACTTATAAGAAAATACTTTGGGCGCGCATTGTCTAAACTTCCATACGATTAGGAATACTGCAAATTAACTAATACCTAGATACAGTTGGACTCAACATAAAAACAATTTTCGGCTTCTTCGTAAAACTGGATGATAAACGTGACGAAATTCGGGAATATGAGCGTGACTGATAGCTGAAACTAAGGTAATCTTCAGTAAAAATCGCTTAAAGAATGCGTTATGTTTAATACACTTGGTATCCCTTCGACCGAGCGGGTGGCACAGTGGGTGGCACTCTGGACTCGCGTGTGGGAGGAAGACGGTTCACATACGCTTCCGATCATCCACATTTAGATTCGCCGTTAATTCGCCAAATCACTCCAGGCAAATTCTGGGATGATTCTCTTGAAAGGCCACCGCCGATTTCCATTCCTATTCTTGAAACAATCCAAACTTGTGCTCTAACGACCTCGTTGTCGATCTTCCTGCCCCCTTACCGGTACGACACTGACCTTATGAAACTTACGAGAAACGCCTGGTAGTCCTTTCCGTTGAGTTCTGAGAGGCTTATTTAATAGTTTCTACACACTCAAAGGTCTTTGCTAAATTGCTAAAAACAACTGAAGAGCTACGCGAGGTTTGAACCAGTTAAGGCGTACGCCGTTGGTAGATGCTGCCAGATAAATGATGGGTAAACAATTTACAGTTTCTGTAATTCGTTTTCGAGTAGCAACCTGTACTGTTTTCTGCATGTTTATCTGTTCAACTAGTAAACGCAAAGATATGGCAACGCTTAAAGATATCGCTTTTAAATGTGGAAAATGACATGATTCTGACTGGCTGTGTTTTAAATTACTTTATTTTCACTATTAGTTTCAGACACTGTCCATTTTCAAGAGCATCTATAGTATCAGTTGTGGTCCCATCGTTGACACAGCACAGTCGTCATTTTATGAGATGGCAGTTGACGACAGTGCTTTGCACAAATTCGCATGGTACGCATATTGTTTAGCGAATTGACAGCGATGCGTCCATATCTGTTACTATAGATGCACTTGGCTACGAACAATATCTGAAAATAGTAGCGGAAATTAAAGTAATTGAAAATGGAGGCTAGTAGAATCAAAGTGTTTCTCAAATTTATTGAGGCTGTGGGGCCCTACCCAGACGAAATTAACTTGAAAATGTCTCACAAATGTTTTATAAAGTAGCATGAAATACTTATTGGTACACTTTAAGCATTTATATAAGTTTAGAAGAAACCTCAAGTGGAATAAAAACTACGATTGTTGTTGTGGTTACCAATTCATTACATACATTGTCCAAATCATACTGAAAAAACAGAACTAGTTTGTGAGTAGTATCGGCTTGTCAACGTACCTTCTCGCGTTGAAGGACAATTCTGTTTTCCACCCTGACTATAGGGAAATCACTGTTATTTATATCACTGTCCGCTGATTTCTGGCTGTTCGG
This sequence comes from Schistocerca serialis cubense, assembly GCF_023864345.2. NCBI lineage: Eukaryota > Metazoa > Arthropoda > Insecta > Orthoptera > Acrididae > Schistocerca > Schistocerca serialis. The sequence continues at coordinate 628,625,084 of NC_064638.1, read as the reverse complement.
CATTTTCAAGCGCATTCTCCTATGCTTGTACGTACGAGTGTAGGAGTATGCATTTGAAAATGGCAAAAAGCCAAAATCAGCTGATCGTTGTGAAAATAAGTTATTTTATCACAGCCAGGGTAGAAAATGGAATTTTTCGAGAGTAACTTTGTGTCTGTGGCATCAGATACAAAAAACTTCTCACGTTCGTTATGGGTGGTCTGATTCCACATTTCACCGGTATCGTATCTAAATATTTTTATTGATTGCTTACGTTAGGGAAAGATCGTAATTATTGTATGACGATGTTTTCTTAAAGTCAGAGCCAGCTGCAGGATATATGTGTGTATAACAAATATTTATTTATTTGGTCTCATTTTTCCTTCCAACCAACGTGAAGAAATCGTGGAAAACCTAGATCTTGATCAGTGGACCACTATTTGAATGTACACTCAAGGGATCGTCTATGCAGCTTTGATCTATTTCACAACTAGTCTGAGAACGGTTCTCTCAAGATAAAATTGTTAATTTATTCAGTCTTCTCTTACGCCGAAGGCTACCAAACCAAGTAAATTTTGTTTCTTTATCAGTTTCTGTTATTTGTTTTGGAGACAATCTTCAGCAAAAGCGTGTCACCTTTGATGCAGCTGACTTAAAGCAACATGTTTATTCCCTAACGTAATAAACAGAAATCGTTTTCGGTTTGCAGTGTCGTTATTTTATATGGTATTTATGTCAACTTCGCACTTTCCTTTCACATCTCCCAGACGTTTATCCACCCCATAATGAAAGGGAGTTGAGACAGTTTGTCGTTAGATATTACCAATAACCACTTAACATCTCTGCGGTGTATAAAGTAATATGTTCACATACTTTCACGTTTTTCCTTTACATGTGAGATGGTTTTAGCGATAAACAGTTACGACAATTTGATGCTTAATACTAGCTACACTACTGAAAAACTCTGTTGCGTACAAAATTATTTTATTTGCAATACGAGCTTTATACGTGGTACAATGATTGTACCCCGTATTTGTTATGAGGATTAGATGAGATAATGAAATGAGGACCTATGTTTATTAGCTCCGTGGTCGATCACCGTAGTTGAAATTTCCTGGCGTTGGTAGTCCTGCTCATTCTTAAGAGTCAAAATCGGAATCAGATGCAACTTGCGACAATATTTATCCACTTGAGAATGTGCTTCCCTCTATAAAATGCCATACACATTGTTGTTTTACACAAGACGCCAACTTCTTTCCCTACTAATTTCTCTGAAATCTCCTTTTGGTTATTTTCATATACGAGGGTTGGAACTTTAATAGTGGCAACTATTTATTTCAGCTAGTACAAAATAGATACGTGTTTCAAAGTTTTACTGACCTTCAAATTAGCCACCAGCATTGCGTAAAACCCGTTGCCAGCGATGTGGAAGTCGTAGGATACTCTTAGTAGTGCCAGCTGTGTTGACAGTTCGAGCGACGCGGTCTATTGCCCAACGAATTTGTAGCATTTCCGAAGCGTATGCCGTGAAGTGTATCCTTCAGTTTAGAAACTGAGTTGAACTTACGAGGGCTTAAGTCAGGGGAGTGCGGTAGGTGGTATAGCACTTAGCAACCCTATCAGTCAAACAAATCAGTAACAGCTTGCACTGTACGTGATTGAGCATTGCCCTGCAAAATGATGGTCAGGTCCTGCAGAAAGTGTAATCATTTCTGTCTATATGCTGTTCGCTTTTGGAACGCAACCTACGACCATTTTATGTCTACACCCTTATAATTTTTCAAATTGTGTGAAGGTACGAACAGTTTAGCTTGAGAAACTATTATCAGTCGAACACACAATAACGCAAACTTTGGAAACTTTGTCCTGAAGGATGTCATTAGACTCTCCAAAGAGCTCCGATCTTCAAGAAATATCTTACTGTTACACCCACTGCTGCTATAGGCTCACTACATAAATTACTAATTATAATCTTCAAGTTGTTAAGGCATAAGGGTTATTAAATCAAAAGCTTACAAGAAGCTGAAAACGACACTGCTTCTACACTGTTTTTTGGAGGATCACCTCTGGTGTGTAAATTAACTTTCTTTTAGAGTTTGAAGATGTTTCATTCCTGTGCATGACAAACGATTGTGATACTGCTCCCGAACAGTTTCTGGTGCAAACGGTTGGTGTATATAGCTCTTTATATTGTAGGTGAGGCTGAACGTACTGACCTCTGAAGTCGGCCCTGATGAGCTTGTCGCCCCTGGCTCGGTCGCCCTGCAGGGCGCGCACGCGGACCCAGAGCGCCATCCCGCTGCAGCTGTAGCCGCCACCTGCTGCTGCTGCCGCTGCCTCTGGGAAGCGCCTCGCGCACTGCCTGCCGCTACCCGCGCCACAGGCGGCCGCGCTCGCCAGGGCCACAGCGCATGCGCACCGCACTCCTCGTTCTTATCGTCGCCTTCCAGCCGCTGCGATATCGGAATGCTTAGCTCGCGATCAGCTCTCCCAAGAAAAACACACCGGAACCTATTACTCGTACTAACTACCTATACACTGGACTGGAACGTAAAAATAGGCTTTTCCCTTTTGTCTTTTCTATGAGTACATCTGGTGAGCAAGATGTATGAGACAGGCGAAATACCCTCAGACTTCAAGAAGAATATAATAATACTAATCTCAAAGAAAGCAGTTGTTGAGAGATGTGAAAATTACCGAGCAATCAGTTTAATAAGTCACAGGTGCAAAATGCTAACGCGAATTCTTTACAGATGAATGGAAAAACAGGCAGAAGCTGACCTCGAGGGCCGGCCGCTGTGGCTGAGTGGTTCTAGGCGCTTCAGTCCCTAACCGCGCGACTGTTACGGTCGCAAGTTCGAATCCTGCCTCGGGCATGGATGTGTCTGCTGTCCTTAGGTTAGTTACGTTTAAGTAGTTCTAAGTTCTAGGGGACTGATGACGTCAGATGTTAAGTCCCATAGTGCTCAGAGCCATTTTTTTGACCTAGGGGAAGATTAGTTTGGATTCCGTAGAAATGTTGGAACACGTGAGGCAATACTGACCCTACGACTTATCTTAGAAGAAAGATTAAGGAAAGGCAAACCTACGTTTCTAGCATTTGTAGACTTAGAGAAAGGTTTTGACAAAGTTGCCTGGAATACTCTCTTTCAAATTCTAAAGGTGACAGGGGTAAAATACAGGGAGCGAAAGGCTATTTGCAGTTTGTACAGAAACCAGATGGCAGTTATAAGAGTCGAGGGACATGAAAGGGAAGCAGTGGTAGGGAAGGGAGTGAGACAGGGTTGAAGCCTCTCCCTGATGTTATTCAGTCTGTATATTGAGCAAGCAGTAAAGGAAACAAAAGAAAAATTCGGAGTAGGTATTAAAATCCATGGAGAAGAAATAAAAACTTTGAGGTTCGCCGATGACATTGTAAACCTGTCAGAGACAGCAAATGACTTGGAAGAGCAGCTGAAGAGAATGGACACTGTCTTGAAACCAGGATATAATATGAACATCAACAAAAGTAAAACGCGGATAATGGAATGTAGTCGAATTAAGTCGGGTGATGCTGAGGGAATTAGATTAGGAAATGAGAAGCTTAAAGTAGTAAAGGAGTTTTGCTATTTTGGGGTGCCAAGTAACTGATGATGCTCGAAGTAGAGAGGATATAAAATGTAGACTGGCAATGGCAAAGAAAGCGTTTCTGAAGAAGAAAAATTTGTTAACATCGAGTATAGATTTAAGTGTCAGGAAGTCATTTCTGAAAGTATTTGTATGGCGTGTAGCCATGTATGGAAGTGAAACATGGATGATAAATAGTTTGGACAAGAAGAGAATAGAAGTTTTCGAAATGTGGTGCTACAGAAGAATGCTGAAGATTAGATGGGTAGATCACATAATTAATGAGGAGGTATTGAATAGAATTAGGGAGAAGAGAAGTTTGTGGCACAACTTGACAAGAAGAAGGGACCGGTTGATAGGACATGTTCTGAGGCATCAAGGGATCACAAATTTAGTATTGGAGGGCAGCGTGGAGGGTAAAAATTGTAGAGGGAGACCAAGAGATGAATACAGTAACCAGATTCAGAAGGATGTAGGTTGCAGTAGGTACTGGGAGATGAAGAAGCTTGCACAGGATAGAGTAGCATGGAGAGCTGCATCAAACCAGTCACAGGACTGAAGATCACAACAACAAATGAGCACAAATTTTTTAAATTGATAAATTATTATTCATTCACGTATTAGACATTTTAAAAACTAAAACTCCTATCACATTTATCAAAACAGAAGACTTGTGAATTGTTGAATATGTGAAAACGCATTCTGTTCCCTTGCTCATTGGTACAATGCAGTATCAGCATATTGTTGGCATACGAAACTGGCTGCTGTCGCTTTGTTAACATATAGAGCACTAGTCACGCGATGTTACCAACTTTTCTCGTTTACGGCCGTCTGTGTTTACTTTTTCCTAGACGCCCATTTACGCCTATACATGATGCATTATTCTTTCTCACGCACCAGCAGACAAGCAAAGCGTTCGTATTCCACATCTACATATACATCTACATGGATACTCTGCAAATCACATTTAAGTGCCTGGCAGAGGGTTCATCGAACCACCTTCACAATTCTCTATTATTTCAATCTCGTACAGCGCGCGGAAAGAATGAACACCTATATCTTTCCGTACGAGCTCTTATTTACCTTATTTTGTCGTGGTGATCGTTCCTCCCTATGTAGGTCGGTGTCAACAAAATATTTTCGCATTCGGAGGAGAAAGTTGGTGATTGGAATTTCGTGAGAAGATTCCGTCGCAACGAAAGACGCCTTTCTTTTAACGATTTCCAGCCCAAATCCTGTATCATTTCTGTGACAATCTCTCCCATATTTCGCGATAATACAAAACGTACTGCCTTTCTTTGAACTTTTTCGATATACTCCGTCAGTCCCATCTGGTAAGGATCCCAAACCGCGCAGCAGTATTCCAAAAGAGAACGGACAAGCGTAGTGTAGGCAGTCTCCTTAGTAGATCTGTTACATTTTATAAGTGTCCTGCCAATAAAACGGAGTCTTTGGTTAGCCTTCCCCACAACATTTTCTATGTGTTCCTTCCAATTTAAGTTGTTCGTAATTGTAATACCTAGGTATTTAGCTGAATTTACAACTTTTAGATAGACTGATTTATCGTGTAACCCATGTTTAATGAGTTCCTTTTAGCACTCATGTGGACAACCTCACACTTTTCGTTATTCAGGGTCAACTGTCACTTTTCACACCATTCTGATATTTTTTCTAAATCGTCTTGCAGTTTGTTTTGCTCTTCTGATGACTTTATTAGTCGATAAACGACAGAGTCGTCTGCAAACAACCGAAGACGGCTGCTCAGATTGTCTCCGAAATCGTTTACATAGATAAGGAACAGCAAAGGGCCTATAACACTACCTTGGAGAGAGCCAGAAATCACTTCTGTTTTACACGATGAGTTTCCGTCAGTTACTACGAACTGTGACCTCTCTGACAGGAAATCACAAATCCAGTCACTTAACTGAGACGATATTCCATAGGCACGCAATTTCAATACGAGCCGCTTGTCTGGTACAATGTCAAAAGCCTCCCGGAAATCCAGAAATACGAAATCAATCTGAAATCATTTTTTTATTAATCTTTATTCATCGTAACATCATCTCACTATGACATAGGATTTGTCAAGTTCAATAAATACAAATCAGTAGGCCAAAACATAGAACACACAAAATACATACATGCTTATTAGAATAGAACAGGTAGCCTACGGGGACAGGACATGTTGTCAGCTGCGGCCTTGATTAAGGAACCATCCTAGCAGTTGTCCCAGCGATCCGGGAAAACCACGGAAAATTCAGATGAGGATGGCCGGACAGAACGGCTCCATCCTCCCGAATACGAGGTCAATGTCATGACAACTGCACTGCTTCATTCGCTATTTCCCTATTGTCTAATGTTTCTTAATTTACACACAATTTGTTTCAGGTAACTTGCAATATGAAACATACACACGTCAAAAAAGTTTGGCGTTACCTCGGTTCCGAGAGTTCCGGATCATGTTGGTTGGTTTAGAGGCGGGAGAAGGGACCAAACTGAGAGGTGATCGGTCCCTTGTTCCTCATAAAACAATGCCACAAGTGTGATAATAAAACGGACGAAACATAACAAAACGGAAAAAAGGAAAAGCGACAAGAACGAAGGGAATGCAACGTACACTAAAAGGAACAAAAGAGGACAAGGTAACAACACAGAGACCCTAGAAACAGAAGAGAGTAAAACATGAAAGCAGATTACGGTGGCTGGCCAACCACGAGAATAAAAAGATAAAGCCAGCCACTCTGCAATACATTAAAACCTCCACCCTAAAAGCACTGGGGTGGAGGACACAGAGGGACAAAGGACATGCGCTAAAACCTACATCGAAGTATAAAACCCACTCTCACGGATAAAACGTAAAACTAAAGCTGCTGTGGAGGCATTGTCGCCCAACACCGAAGGCAGGATGCTGGGAAAGTGAAAAGTCTGCCGCAGAGCGGCTAAAAGTGGGCTGTCCAGCAAGAGGTGGACGACTGTCATTTGGGAACCACAGCAGCACTGAGGGGGGGAGGGGGTCCTCGCGACTGAGCAGGTAACCATGCGTTAGCCACGTATGGCCAATGCGGAGGCGGCACAGGACAACTGATTCCCTGCGAGAGGCCTGCATGGAAGACTCCCACACATTCATAGTCTCCTTAATGACACGCAGTTTGTTGTGCGACTGTTATGCCATTCCGTCTTCCAAAGCCGGAAAACCCTGTGGTGTAAGAACACAGGTCAGCTTCGGAGATGCCTATCTTCAGGAGCGGTTTCCGCGTCCCCTGTTTGACCAGTTCGTGGCAGGGGATTTCGACGTGCCCTGGGATTCACACAAACACCACGGAACGGCAGGATTGTTCCAGGGAATAGATGGACTCCCCAATGGACGCTACCAGAGGGTGGCGAGTGTAGCACTAGTCGATAGATTGTAGGCTGCTCAATGAGTCAGTACACAGGAGAAATGACTCGGGAGGGCATGAGCGGATGTACTCAAGAGGACGAGATATAGACGCCAGCTCTGCAGTGAAAACACTGCAGCCAACAGGCAAGGTGTGCTGCTCAATATGCGAAGCCTACGTGACCGCCAGCCATTGAGCCGTCAGTGTAAACCACTTCAGAGCCCCAGAACATGCCAAGAATCGAGAGGAAGTGACAGCGGAGAGCGGAGGGGTTAACGGAGTCCTTAGGGCCATGCGAAAGGTCCAGACGAGCTGCGGCCGAGGAGTACACCATGGAGGCGTACGTGAACGGACCGCACGTAGAAGTGTGCTCCCTGCCGCCGTTGGATAAGCAGCTGCAGCAGCAAGTCGTATACTCCTAGCTCACTCATTTGTTACATAGTTTAATTCTTAATTTCTTTGCATGTTTTTGGTACTTGCATTGTTTAATTCATAAATTTCGGGCGTATTATAGTATTTGAGAGTTGTAGCATCGCGTTTTAGTACCTGAATAGTGTAAATTCGCGTAGTCGTTTGTCTACTGTTTTGTTTTGAACGGCCAGTGTCGGTTGGTCGCAGTCAGTGTGCTCCCTGCCGCCGTTGGATAAGCAGCTGCAGCAGCAAGTCGTATACTCCTAGCTCACTCATTTGTTACATAGTTTAATTCTTAATTTCTTTGCGTGTTTTTGGTACTTGCATTGTTTAATTCATAAATTTCGGGCGTATTATAGTATTTGAGAGTGTAGCATCGTGTTTTAGTACCTGAATAGTGTAATTTCGCTTAGTCTCCTTCCGCCGCCGAGCAGTGTCAGCAGTGCGCAAGTAGCAGCATTACTGCATTTACTAGGCAATCTTGTATTTTAATAACCGTTTAAATTTTGTCGATTTGTTTGCACTCTCTGTAGATTAGTTCAGACGTTCTTTGCAAAACAGTTTTTAGCATGGATAGGGACTGCAACTGCTGTGTTCGGATGCAGGCTGAGTTGGCATCCCTTCGCTCCCAGCTTCAGGCAGTGTTGGCTTCGGTCACACAGCTCGAGGCTGTTGCCAATGGGCATCACTGTGGGGGTCCGGATGGGGGTTTGTCGGGGACGGCCAGCTCGTCCCACGCATCCCCTGATCGGACTAAGACTGTGGTTGCCCGGGATACTGCCCGCATTGAGGCTGATCCCTCACCTGTGGTAGAGTGGGAGGTCGTTTCAAGGTGTGGCAGGGGGCGAAAGATATTCCGGAGGGCTGAACGGAAAGCCTCTCCAGTTTGTCTGACGAACCGGTTTCAGGCTCTGTCTCAGGCTGATACTGATCTTCGGCCTGACATGGCTGCTTGTCCTGTTCCAGAGGTTGCCCCTCAGTCTGCAAGATCCGGGCAGTCGCAGAGGGTGGGCTTACTGGTAGTTGGGAGCTCCAACGTCAGGCGCGTAATGGGGCCCCTTAGGGAAATGGCAGCAAGAGAGGGGAAGAAAACCAATGTGCACTCCGTGTGCATACCGGGGGGAGTCATTCCAGATGTGGAAAGGGTCCTTCCGGATGCCATGAAGGGTACAGGGTGCACCCATCTGCAGGTGGTCGCTCATGTCGGCACCAATGATGTGTGTCGCTATGGATCGGAGGAAATCCTCTCTGGCTTCCGGCGGCTATCTGATTTGGTGAAGACTGCCAGTCTCGCTAGCGGGATGAAAGCAGAGCTCACCATCTGCAGCATCGTCCACAGGACTGACTGCGGACCTTTGGTACAGAGCCGAGTGGAGGGTCTGAATCAGAGGCTGAGACGGTTCTGCGACCGTGTGGGCTGCAGATTCCTCGACTTGCGCCATAGGGTGGTGGGGTTTCGGGTTCCGCTGGATAGGTCAGGAGTCCACTACACGCAACAAGCGGCTACACGGGTAGCAGGGGTTGTGTGGCGTGGGCTGGGCGGTTTTTTAGGTTAGATGGCCTTGGGCAAGTACAGAAAGGGCAACAGCCTCAACGGGTGCGGGGCAAAGTCAGGACATGCGGGGACCAAGCAGCAATAGGTATTGTAATTGTCAACTGTCGAAGCTGCGTTGGTAAAGTACCGGAACTTCAAGCGCTGATAGAAAGCACCGAAGCTGAAATCGTTATAGGTACAGAAAGCTGGCTTAAGCCAGAGATAAATTCTGCCGAAATTTTTACAAAGGTACAGACGGTGTTTAGAAAGGATAGATTGCATGCAACCGGTGGTGGAGTGTTCGTCGCTGTTAGTAGTAGTTTATCCTGTAGTGAAGTAGAAGTGGATAGTTCCTGTGAATTATTATGGGTGGAGGTTACACTAAACAACCGAACTAGGTTAATAATTGGCTCCTTTTACCGACCTCCCGACTCAGCAGCATTAGTGGCAGAACAACTGAGAGAAAATTTGGAATACATTTCACATAAATTTTCTCAGCATGTTATAGTCTTAGGTGGAGATTTCAATTTACCAGATATAGACTGGGACACTCAGATGTTTAGGACGGGTGGTAGGGACAGAGCATCGAGTGACATTATACTGAGTGCACTATCCGAAAATTACCTCGAGCAATTAAACAGAGAACCGACTCGTGGAGATAACATCTTGGACCTACTGATAACAAACAGACCCGAACTTTTCGACTCTGTATGTACAGAACAGGGAATCAGTGATCATAAGGCCGTTGCAGCATCCCTGAATATGGAAGTTAATAGGAATATGAAAAAAGGGAGGAAGGTTTATCTGTTTAGCAAGAGTAATAGAAGGCAGATTTCAGACTACCTAACAGATCAAAACGAAAATTTCTGTTCCGACACTGACAATGTTGAGTGTTTATGGAAAAAGTTCAAGGCAATCGTAAAATGCGTTTTAGACAGGTACGTGCCGAGTAAAACTGTGAGGGACGGGAAAAACCCACCGTGGTACAACAACAAAGTTAGGAAACTACTACGAAAGCAAAGAGAGCTCCACTCCAAGTTTAAACGCAGCCAAAACCTCTCAGACAAACAGAAGCTAAACGATGTCAAAGTTAGCGTAAGGAGGGCTATGCGTGAAGCGTTCATTGAATTCGAAAGTAAAATTCTATGTACCGACTTGACAGAAAATCCTAGGAAGTTCTGGTCTTACGTTAAATCAGTAAGTGGCTCGAAACAGCATATCCAGACACTACGGGATGATGTTGGCATTGAAACGGAGGATGACACGCGTAAAGCTGAAATACTAAACACCTTTTTCCAAAGCTGTTTCACAGAGGAAGACCGCACTGCAGTTCCTTCTCTAAATCCTCGCACAAACGAAAAAATGGCTGACATCGAAATAAGTGTCCAAGGAATAGAAAAGCAACTGGAATCACTCAATAGAGGAAAGTCCACTGGACCTGACGGGATACCAATTCGATTCTACACGAAGTACGCGAAAGAACTTGTCCCCCTTCTAACAGCCGTGTACCGCAAGTCTCTAGAGGAACGGAGGGTTCCAAATGATTGGAAAAGAGCACAGATAGTCCCAGTCTTCAAGAAGGGTCGTCGAGCAGATGCGCAAAACTATAGACCTATATCTCTTACGTCGATCTCTTGTAGAATTTTAGAACATGTTTTTTGCTCACGTATCATGTCATTTCTGGAAACCCAGAATCTACTATGTAGGAATCAACATGGATTCCGGAAACAGCGATCGTGTGAGACCCAACTCGCCTTATTTGTTCATGAGACCCAGAAAATATTAGATACAGGCTCCCAGGTAGATGCTATTTTTCTTGACTTCCGGAAGGCGTTCGATACAGTTCCGCACTGTCGCCTGATAAACAAAGTAAGAGCCTACGGAATATCAGACCAGCTGTGTGGCTGGATTGAAGAGTTTTTAGCAAACAGAACACAGCATGTTGTTATCAATGGAGAGACGTCTACAGACGTTAAAGTAACCTCTGGCGTGCCACAGGGGAGTGTTATGGGACCATTGCTTTTCACAATATATATAAATGACCTAGTAGATAGTGTCGGAAGTTCCTTGCGGCTTTTCGCGGATGATGCTGTAGTATACAGAGAAGTTGCTGCATTAGAAAATTGTAGCGAAATACAGGAAGATCTGCCGTGGATAGGCACTTGATGCAGGGAGTGGCAACTGACCCTTAACATAGACAAATGTAATGTATTGCGAATACATAGAAAGAAGGATCCTTTATTGTATGATTATATGATAGCGGAACAAACACTGGTAGCAGTTACTTCTGTAAAATATCTGGGAGTATGCGTACGGAACGATTTGAAGTGGAATGATCATATAAAATTAATTGTTGGTAAGGCGGGTACCAGGTTGAGATTCATTGGGAGAGTGCTTAGAAAATGTAGTCCATCAACAAAGGAGGTGGCTTACAAAACACTCGTTCGACCTATACTTGAGTATTGCTCATCAGTGTGGGATCCGTACCAGGTCGGGTTGACGGAGGAGATAGAGAAGATCCAAAGAAGAACGGCGCGTTTCGTCACAGGGTTAGTTGGTAACCGTGATAGCTTTACGGAGATGTTTAATAAACTCAAGTGGCAGACTCTGCAAGAGAGGCGCTCTGCATCGCGGTGTAGCTTGCTCGCCAGGTTTCGAGAGGGTGCGTTTCTGGATGAGGTATCGAATATATTGCTTCCCCCTACTTACACCTCCCGAGGAGATCACGAATGTAAAATTAGAGAGATTAGAGCGCGCACGGAGGCTTTCAGACAGTCGTTCTTCCCGCGAACCATACGCGACTGGAACAGGAAAGGGAGGTAATGACAGTGGCACGTAAAGTGCCCTCCGCCACACACCGTTGGGTGGCTTGCGGAGTATCAATGTAGATATAGATGTAGATGTAGATGGTAAAGGGAAGGACTCCTTAGCCCCAATCTGGGCCACTGATGCGAGAGATGGACTGCCGCGGGCGGGAAAAGGAGACGGTAATTCGGATGCTCAGGGGAACTATGAATGTGTGCTGCGTAACTGGCGAGCAGTTGCGCACGTCTGATCTGCAGTGGAGGGACACCAGCCTCCACCAGTACTCTGGTCGCCGGACTTGTCCTAAAAGCTCCTGTCGCTAATCGAACCCCACAGTGGTGCACAGGGTCGAGTCAATGCAATTCTGAAGGCGCTGCCGAACCATAAACCACACTCCCATAGTCAATTCGGGATTGGACAAGGGCTCTGTAGAGCTGCAGCAGCGTACAGTGATATGCACCCCAATTTGTGTTGCTCAGGCTACGGAGAGCATTGAGGTGCTGCCAGCAGTTTTGCTTAAGCTGACGAAGATGAGCGAACCAAGTCAATCGAGCGTCGAAAACCAGTACTAGGAATTGATATGTCTCCACTACAGTGAGAGGATCGTCATTGAGGTAAAGTGCAGGTTCCGTATGAACGGTACGACGCCGACAGAAGTGCATGACACACGACTTTGCGGCTGGAAACTGAAATCCGTGGGCTAGAGCCCATGACTGCACGTTGCGGATAGCTCCCTGGAGGCGCCGCTCAGCAACTACAGTACTGGAGCAGCAGTACGAAATGCAGAAGTTGTCTGCATAGAGAGAAAGTGAGACGGAGGGCCCTACAGCTGCTGCTAGACCGTTAATGGCCACTAAAAACAGGGAGACACTCAATATAGAGCCCTGCGGGACTCCAATCTCCTGGATATGGATGGAACTATGGGAGTCACCAACTTGGACACGGAAAGTACGGAGCGACAAGATGTTTTGGATAAAAATAGGGAGTGGTGGTTCAAATGGTTCAAATGGCTCTGAGCACTATGGGACTTAACATCTATGGTCATCAGTCCCCTAGAACTTAGAACTACTTAAACCTAACTAACCTAAGGACATCACACAACACCCAGCCATCACGAGGCAGAGAAAATCCCTAACCCCGCCGGGAATCGAACCCGGGAACCCGGGCGTGGGAAGCGAGAACGCTACCGCACGACCACGAGATGCGGGCTAGGGAGTGGTCCCCAGAGACCCCACTCATACAATGTGGCAAGGATATGATGTCGCCAAGTCGTGTCGTACGCTTTACGTAAGTCAAAAAAGACGGCAATCAGGTGCTGCCGTCTGGAAAAGGCTGTTCGGATGGCAGACTCGATGGACACAAGATTATCAGTGGTAGAGCGACCATGGCGGAAGCCGCCATGAGTGGTAGGTCCGCTGTTGTTTTCTATCTACATAAATGATATTTTGGATAGGGTGGATAGCAATGTGCGGCTGTTTGGTGATGATGCTGTGGTGTACGGGAAGGAGTCGTCGTTGAGAATGGCAGCTAACTCTAAATATAGATAAACGTAAATTAATGCAGATGAATAAGAAAAAGAATCCCGTAATGTTTGAATACTCCATTAGTAGTGTAGCGCTTGACACAGTCACGTCGATTAAATATTTGCGCGTAACAATGCAGACCGATATGACGTGGGACAAACATGTAATGGCAGTTGGGGGGAAGGCGGATAGTCGTCTTCGGTTCATTGGTAGAATTTTGGGAAGATGTGGTTCATCTGTAAAGGAGACCGCTTATAAAACACTAATAAGACCTTTTCTTGAGTACTGCTCGAGCGTTTGGGATCCCTATCAGGACGGATTGAGGGAGGACATAGAAGCAATTCAGAGGCGGGCTGCTAGATTTGTTACTGGTAGGTTTGATCATCACGCGAGTGTTACGGAAATGCTTCAGGAACTCGAGGGGGAGTCTCTGGAGGAAAGGAGGCGTTCTTTTCGTGAATCGCTACTGAGGAAATTTAGAGAACCAGCATTTCAGGCTGACTGCAGTACAATTTTACTGCCACCAACTTATATTTCGCGTAAAGACCACAAAGATAAGATAAGAGACATTAAGGCTCGTACAGAGGCATATAGGCAGTCATTTTTCCCTCGTTCTGTTTGGGAGTGGAACAGGGAGAGAAGATGCTAATTGTGGTACGACGTACCCTCCGCCACGCACCGTATGGTGGATTGCGGAGTATGTATGTAGATGTAGACGGAGCCAGCAAGCCACGTGACTCCAGGACCCAACCCAACCGCCGACATACCATACGTTCCAGCAGCTTACAAAGCACGTTGGTGAGGCTGATGGTCCGATAGCTATCCACATAAAGAGGGTTGTTATCGGATTTGAGCACCAGAATGATGGTGCTCTCCCACAATTGCGATGGAAAGACGCCATCGCACCAGAGCCGGTTGAAGATGACTGGGCCTGGTACCCGAAAAGACGTTTGATCTTTGCCCAGACTTGGGAAGGTGACGTGTGGTGAAGATGTGTCTCTCTCAACACTCCTTCTTCCGTTGTTTGATAAGGTAGTGATCACGGGCACGTGGCCGTTTAAAGGCTACGAGGAGCTCCAGGTAAGGTTGCGCTTATGCCGCTGTAGAACTCGTCGACGCTTGTTAATTGCTTCTGCGCTTTCCGGCGACTACCAAGGGACTGCATTACACCTCGGGCACCCTAAAGAGCGAGGGATCGCGTTTTCTGCCGCAGAAACAATTGTGCTAGTCACCTGCTCAACCATCACATGGATGTTACCGTCTGAGGTAGATTCAGCGGTGACAGCAGAGTTAAAAGTTCCCCAGTCCGCCTTGTTCAAAGCCGATCTGGGCAGGCGTGCGTGTGCCTGACGCTGCGGCAGTGATAGGAAGATTTGAAGGTGGTCACTACCACACAGGTCGTCATGTGCTCTTTAGTGGATAGATGGGAGAAGTCCTGGGCTGCAAATTGATAAATCGATCGCCGAGTAACTACCATGAGCCACACTGAAATATGTTGCGGCCCCAGTATTTAAGAGGAAGAGATCGAATTGCGACAGTAAAGTTTTGACATCTCTGCCTCGGCCAGTAAGCACAGTACCACCCCACAAGGGGTTTATGGGCATTAAAATCTCCCAGAAGTAGGAAAGGTTTAGGGAGTTGATCAATCAATGCAGCTAATACATTCAGGGGTACTGCTCCATCTGGAGGAAAATATAGATTCCAGACAGTTATTTCCTGCGTCGTCCTTATTCTGAAAGACACAACTTCAAGATGGGTTTCAAGGGGCACATGTTCACTACAGACCGAATTTAGGACATAAACGCAAACGCCACCTGGCGCTTGGTTACAGTCGCTATGGTTCCTTAACTATCCCTTATAACTGTGGAGGCCATGGGTCCTCATTGCTGGGAACCAGGTTTCCTGGAGAGCAATGCAGATAGCAGGTGTAAAGCTTAACAGCTGCTGTAGCTCAGCCCGGTGGTGAAAACACGGCCGCAATTCCACTGGAGGATGGCATCGTGAGACTGGAAGGCATTGAACATTCAATGAGGCAGTTTACGCCTCAGAGTCACCTGCTGCCACCGATTTATTGCCTGAGAAGTCTGTATCCATTGTGTCTGATGGTCTGGCGAGATCTAGGTCCTCAGCTGACGCCAAAATCTCCACCCGATCCTCAGACACAGAGGTTGTAGGTAGTGGTGGTGTGGGTACCACTGCAATTTCCTTGGTCTCAGGGGTTTTCTTTTTGGATTTCTCTCGCTGCTCCTTGGGTTTCCCTGGCTGGGAGGACTTCATTGGCTCAGTCTCCAGGACTGAGGATAAGCGTGAAGCCCTACAACCAGCTGCTTTTGGGCTCTTCAGCCACTGGCAGGTGTCGTCTTTCCCACCAGAAGAAACCTGGAGTGACCCAAGGGACCCTTGCCTAGCGAGAGAAGCCGAAGTAGACTTACGCTTCCCCAGCTTAGAAGTGGGGACTGATGTCCCCGATGGTTGGAGGGTGTTGCTCACGAAGTAGGTGGCACAGGAGCAACAGGGAGGGAAATGCCTCCCACCATCAAGGAGGCAGGTGTAGTATTCCGGCTCCGAGGGATGAGCTGGGTTGGCAGAGCTGATGGTGCCAGAACTGTTGTAGCGGCGGCGTAAGAGGGTGCCATACGCACAGGATGCCGGTGTTCGAATTTTCTCTTAGCCTCAGTGTAGGTCAGTTGGTCCAGGGTCTTATACTCCATGATTTTCCTTTTGTTCTGGAGAATCCTGCAGTCAGGCGAATGGTGCTCCCCGCAGTTGACACAGACAGGAGGCCGGGCACATTGAGTATTGGGATGTGACGGGCGTCCGCAATCTCGGCATGTGACGCTGGAAGTACAGCGGGAAGACATATGCCAAACTTCCAGCACTTAAAGCACTGCAATGGGGGAGGGATATAGGGCTTTACATCACAATGGTGGACCATCACCTTAATGTTCTTGGGCAATGTATCACCCTCGAAGGCCAAGATGAAGGCACCAGTGGCAACCCGATTATTCTTTGGACCACAGTGGACACACCGGACGAAATGTTCACCTCACCGCTCAAAAGTGGCGCGCAGCCCATCGTCGGATTGCGAAGGAAGGTCTCTGTGAAATATTATACCCGAGACCATACTTAAGCGTGATGGTTACAGAAACATCCCCCAGCTTGTCACAATCGAGTAACTTCCATGTCTGGGCGGAGGATGCTGTTTTGACCCAGATCTCATTTTGGACAAGCCCTTTATCAACCTGGACTTGTCCTCTAAATACTCAACAAAAAACAGAGTCTTCCTCATCTTGAAAGATTCCCCATCAGCTCTTGAACATACAAGGTATTGGGGTGAATAAGATCCGCTGCCCTCCTTAGCCTGACGTTCCTCCCATGGTATGGCCATGGAGGGGAACGCTTTGGGGTCATACTTCTGTGCATTGAATTGAGCTCGTGATCTCTTCGAGACTGCAGCAAAGCCACCTGGCAGAATGGCCATTGCCGGGAGTCCCGATACCCCAGGGGAATGGGCTTCTACCCCTTGAAATACATGGGGAGTTAACGGCGCAGGCATCAGAAGAGCGATCCTTGTATGGTCAGGGGGCTACAACCAGCAGGGTACATGGCGGCCCCACCACAACGGACTAGTTACCGTGCTGGATATCAAGTGTGAAGATGATATTGGTCATCGTCGACGCAGAAATCGTCACTGGATAGTGCATGGTGGGAAACGGTCCCAGGAAGGTGTACTCGCCCAAGAGATGGAGAATAGGCAGGAGTGCAATGCGACAACGAGAAAGTAGGCTAAAGATCTCAATGCACGATGGACACGATGCACCTTCTAAGGCGCCCTTGTTCAATTGGCTCGCTCTTCGGGAAAATTTTGAAGAATGGGGGTCAAACCCAACAGGGGACCATCACATAAAGGCCGAAACGTGTGAAACTCCTTTTAGTCGCCTCGTATGACAGGCAGGAATACCTCCGACCTATTCTAACCCCGGACCTGCAGAGGGATCCGGATCATATACTGAAAACTGGAATAGAGATCAACATAAACATCATTTCCGCCCTTTTTATTGCTCATTAAGTCCACACATTGCTTGTCGTATCACCATCAGAGGTGGTCATTAAGATTGACGTACACACCGGTACCTCTAATACCCAGTAGCTCGTCCTCTTGCATTGATGCATGCCTGTATTCGTCATGGCATACTGTCCACAAGTTCATCAAGTTCATCAAGGGCTTGTTGGTCCAGATAGTCCCACTCCTCAACGCTATTCGGCGTAGATCCGTCAGAATGGTTGGTGGGTTACGTCGTCAATCAACAGCCCTTTTTCAATCTATCCCAGGCATTCGATAGGGTTCATGTCTGGAGAAAATGCTGGCCACTCTAGTCGAACGATGTGGTTACCCTGAAGGACGTCATTCACAAGATGTGCACGATGGGGGCACGAACTGTCGTCCATGAAGACGAATGTCTCGGCAGTATGCTGCCGATTTGGTAGCACTATCGGCGCCACCAGCGGCGTACGTCGGCACCCGAAAACAGCAGGGAACCTCCACCTTTCTGCACTCGCTGGACAGAGTGGCTAAGGCGTTCAGCCTGAGTGGGTTGCCTCGAAACACGTCTCTGACAATTGTCTGGTTGAAGGGATATGCGACACTCATCGGTGAAGAGAACGTGATGCCAAACCTGAGCGGTCCATTCGGCATGTTGTTGGGCCCATCTGTACCGCGCTGCATGGTGCCGTGTTTGCAAAGATGGACCTCACCATGTATGTCGGGAGTGAAGTTGCGCGTAATACGACATCCTGCAGCTGCACGAAAAGCTTTATTCTAAATGGTGGCGTTGCTGTCTGGGTTCCTCCTAGCCATAATCCGTATCTGTCATCCACTGCAGTAGAATCCCTTGGTCGGCCTGAGCGAGGCATGTCATCGACAGTTCCTGTCCCTCTGTGTCTTCTCCATGTTCAAACAACATCGCTTTGGTTCCCTCCGAGACGCCTGGACACTTCCTTTGTTGAGAGCCCTTCCTGGTACAAAGTAACAAAGCGGACGCGATCGAACCGCGGTATTGACCGTCTAGGGATGGCTGAACTACAGACAACACGAGCCGTGTACCTCCTTCATGGTGGGATGACTGGAACTGATCGGCTGTCGGAACCCCTCCATCTAATAGGCTCTGCTCATGCATCTTTGGGCGGGTTTAGTGACATCACTGAACAGTCAAAGGGACTGTGTCTGTGATACAATATCCACAGTCAACGTCTATCTTCAGGAGTTCTGGGAAACGAGGTGATACAAAACTGTTTTGATGTGTGTAGTTTTGCCTTCGTTGACACACGCTGAGGACATCCGTTGGTGCCTCCTGGACTGAGATGAAGCAGTTGTGCCCCTTGTCTCAGCTCCCAGACGCCATATTCAGATATGTTCCACCATCTATCTGATAAACGTATCCAGCGGACATTACTCCCATGCTCTGTACATCTTCATACATGATCCATGTGAAGGTAGTAAACCATCATCATATAGTGAAACGTGACTAGATGCTGTAGCTACCTCTTTCATTTATATCAACTACTTAGGCTCCTTTAAATAATCTTGAACTGTCTAATACTTTTAATCATATTAGCTAACTTTCCAAACTAGTGTATTTGACCAATATCTTTTACTCCCTCTGGCAATTTATCATAAAATTTTATCCCCTGATAAAAAATGCTGTTTGTTATGTTTGTTTGCTTTTCCTAGGTAAATGTAACTGCAAAATAGCTCTTGTTCCATATTTATGTATAGAACTATGACTGCAGTATTGAGTATAAGGAACGATCAATAAGTACTGCAGCAATTTTTTGTGAAAGCAGGCTGGTTTTTTCCAGAATTCCAACACACGGTATTATTTCCCTCTGTTTTCGCTACAAAAATCTATACTTCTACATATTCTCTGTTCAATGTGATGCCCGCACACTACCTCACTGGAAGAGCGTGTATGATAGCATGGCACCAGCATCATACTGCATCAATAACTTCTCCATTATACACCTAATATTTCCGCGGAGCGCATCCTTCATTAGGCCAAACAGATGTATGTCGGAGGGTACGAGATCTGGGCTGTTGGGTAACTGAAGAAGAACAGTGCAATGAAGTTTGTGAGCTCCTCTCAGGTGCGCAGACTTGTTTGAGAGCTTCCGTTGTCATGGAGAAGAAGTACGTTTGCATCCGTCGATCAAGTCGAATGAGAGTGTCCGGACGTTCCAACACTGCAGGAGTCACAGCTGTGTTCGGCCGGCCAGTGTGCGGGAAATCCGAAAGGTTTGCGCGGCCTTGTTGCTATGATGACAGACGCCTCGCCCAACGACTCACTGTACTTTTGTTCACCGTCAGGTCTCCGTAAACATTCTGCAAGCGCGTATGAATATCTGAGATGCTCTGGTTTCCCACCAAAATAAACTCAGTGACAAATCTCTGCTTGGAACGCACCTCCATTAGAGACACCATTTCGAAGGATAAGTATCTGAACGTCTTGAAACGATAGGGGCTGAATCAGAAATATTCCACCACGTCCCACAAAAATTTTGCACTTTATCAACCAAAGTTGGCCGAGAAGAAAAATGCGTTACATTACGTATTAAACACCTCTCGTAATATTTTCCCTGCTATGTTACACAGATTTGTGGATGTACTCACTTGGTACAGTAAGGACGTCCGATTTTGTAAACAGCTCTTTACGATGAACCGAAATACTACTTCCAGTTATTATTATTGTTGTAGTCTTTTTCTGCAGTTTAAAAAGCGTGTCCATGTTTTGTGCTTTCGATTCTCAGAAAAGAATCCCAAGGCTAAGCACTGAATGTACATAGGTATAGTATGTCACCACAAGAAATAGGCTGTTGTAAGCTACCGCTTCTCTTTTGCTCTTTTCTGCTGATGGGTAAGCCTGAGAGCCGAACGTATGAGTCGAGCGGTTCTAGGCGCTACAGTCTGGAACCGCGCGACCGCTACGGTCGCCGGTTCGAATCCTGCCTCGGGCATGGGTGTGTGTGCTCTCCATAGGTTAGTTAGGTTTAAGTAGTTCTAAATACTATGGTGCTGATGACCACAGCAGTTAAATCCCATAGTGCTCAGAGCCATTTTTTCGAAATTATGAGTGAAAACTTTTACACAACGGATTTTATAACGCTAATTTTTCCCCCTGGCACTTATACGCTCTCCAGAAGGATAAGCTTATCCTTTGCTCTATATGTGACGTTAACTAGTCGTATGCAAATCTGGTTGGTTTCTAACCGTATCCTCCGTAAATGCTAGAATGTTCAGATGTGCTGACCTACAAACACTGCCTCCACCAGGTGGTTGCAAACATGAAATACATAAATAAGGAGATAATAAAATGACGAAGGAAAGTACCAGCTATGAAATGATACACTCAGTAGTGTTAAATTCTTTACTCTTCTTCAATTTACTCTATACAAGATTACACAGTACGAGCAACATTTCAGTTCTGCCTATTCACGTTTGGTAATCGCTCTGTCTGGCACTGTCCTGTGATATATTCGTGGCCCGTTAATTCAAGCGCGGAATACTGACATCAGCTATGGCAAATGCAATTATATTTAGAACTACACGCGCTTCTAGCAATGGAAGCCTCAGCATAGAACGAAAAAGACAGGTGATCAGCAATTTACTTTACTTCCCTAACCGCCGTTGCGAATGTACGACCACTACAGTGATCTGACGCTTATCGCTGCGAAGGTTCTCGCCTCAGCGAGATAACATAAATTCTACCTCGCCAAAAGCTTCCGTAGGCACCCCCACAGCTACCGTGGAACACCAGAAGATCCTCAAGCTCTCGCTACAAGTACTCTGTCCCAGTAAGGAGGTCGCACACCTCTCCAGGACCAACCTCTCTCCTCGACGCCCCAGGAACAAGTGTTTCTTAGTCGCTACGGTTTTTCGTTGTTCCTTTTCTTTTTTTCTTCTCCCCTTTAATGTGCGTGGCCAATCATGTTGCTGGAAGGCGTTCGTTTCCGAGCGCCGACCAATCTCAGTTTTGCAACCGACCGTAGTTTCTAGAAGCATCCAGAATGTTCCAGAAGCTTCCGCTCCGGCCATTGGGAAAACCAGCTACACGCCGCCACGCGTTTTGTGAGCGAGCCCCTGTGTCTTCTCCTTGTCCTCGGCCACGTGGCTCCCGCTAAGCCGCGGTCCACCCGCCTGGGGTTTCCAGTAGCTTACGGGCGCTGTTGTCTTCAGCTCTCTGGCCTGCCTGTCTCGCTTGTGTCTTTCCCGTTCTCCTGCCAACCTCCCGTATCCGTCCGCTTCACTATCGCCCAACGTGCAGATATTCTGGTACAAATTAAGATCCCTAGGCGATGTCAGTATCGTTAATGGTTCCCTGTCTCGATGTTTATTTTATTAAAGGGTCTTCTTTTCGGAGTGGTAGTTGTAATGTGGCTCAAAATGATGCCACCTTACAACACCGTCCCGTTCCCAGCAGTTTTGTACTTGCATGAGGTGACTCTAATAGTGTCGTCTTACGCAGTACAAAATTCATTTACATTTGCCCTTGTTATCATTCCAAATTTGGCAAGGGCAGTGGGACAGATGAATACCAATGTGTCTGTATTGCATATTCATACTTGGGATTCTACCAACTTTGGTTAAATTTAATTTAAATTAATTGACATGGTAATTATTTATAGATTGATTCATTCATGCTTTATGCTGTTAATAGTCCTTGTTTGTGGCACAACGATTACAATGTTCAGGTGCAAGATTACGCATGTCAGCAAAAGAAAACTGTAAACTAACAATGAGATTTATCTATTTAATTATGGCAAATGGTAGTCCCTTTATTTTAAATTAAGTTCTTGTTACGTAGCCACTCATCCTTCCCTAACTGAATCTATAGTAATGCAACATAAAAACATATTTGATACACGTGGTCGTCCAATATTGACAGTTCTCATGTTCGCAGAGGGCAGTTTCGTCATTATCAGTTCATTTAAACAAATAGATATTCAATTTCATTTTAGCTAATTAATATTCATCGCATATACAAATTCCTGTGTAATTGGATCTGGACGTGTTTCTGTCTCTGGTGTATGAGTCAGCTTTACATAATTGATAATCTGTCTGGGTAAGTCCAGTACTTACTTTTAGTGTACATCTTGTAAATTCAATACAGTCAATATTGTTATTTACTTTGGCAATTTGTATTAAAGGAAATTACCACTGCCCGTTTTTGGATCTATCTCTCAGTATAACAAAGAAAAACAATATATAAGTATTCAGTGAGTTCGCTTACAGGAAAATGGGTAAACATGATTAATCAGATACACTTTAAATTAATACAGTTTAGAAAATACAAAATAAAGAAGAGAAAAAAAAGGCCTCGATAAAGTTGTGTCTGTGGGTGTTAGTACGAGTCTATCTGATGTGGCTCTACTGTTTGTTTGATCATAACACATAGGCACTGCTTGACATTACACTGACACTATTGATGCTAGTTTATTTACAGTAGGGCACTGTAGTCTGTGTGTGTGAATTATGGCATGAACTGACGCGCGTCTCTGGTCTGAATTCACTCTAGTAACTTGGCAATGGGGGGGATGGCATGTCTGTTCACAAGGTGAGCAGCCAGGCAAAGTGCTGCTGTGAGGGGCAGTTTCATGGATTTTCTTCACCGTGACAGATAACTGGTCTATAGGAAGGTACACAGGTTTTTATATGGTGCAAGTAGTGGATATATGGAAACCTATAGTTCTTCTTCGTTGTCTAAGAGTTTGTGTAGCTGTCCCTATTTCAGTCTTCATATATTTCTTCTTTGGCCTTTAGTTTTTTGTGTTCCTAATCTTTTTGCTTCGTGATCTTCTGTCTCTTGTAAACTCTTGTAATCAGGTAAGGAACATAGTTTTGGTGGTTAATATTACTATGAGGATTGGGTTAGGTCTCCTGCTTGGAAGTTCGAGCTTTTGTAGTCGCCTCGGTTCCCGTTGGATGGTGTCGGAAGACGCGAAACTATTGTACTCACGACACAGAAGTCGCTCGTTAAGTAATAATTTTACTACAATGGTAGCGATGCTGTTTTCTTTCTCAGTACACAAACGTCGTCTGTGTGAGGCCTGCGTTCGGTTGCTGTGATTCTAGCAGTTATCTGCCATGTCATCTGCTGTCGATGTCTTATTGAACATGGCCCTCGTTAGGGCGCTTGCTGAGCGGTCCCGTTGATACCTGGAAGGCAGCGGCGCGTGTCTGCTGTCCCGTTATCTTTTGTGCGTGCAGTCCTCGCCAACCGCGGTTTTCCCTTCTGCGTCCGCCAGCAGTTCAGCCACCCCGGCACCCGTCTCCTCCAGTGTTATCATGGGAAGCTCGTCATACTCGTCCCGGTTCTCTGAATACCTGCACCCACTAAAGTACACAGTCTCAATCATTAATACCTGTACATGGAATTTAACACATACATAAACATCTTACATACATAGAATGCCTTTCTAAGATGGTCGGCAGTGACCCTTTTTCAGCAGATATTATAATTTCTAATTTTATCCTACTTCCAATTTGATGGTTACATGTATTCTATGAAGCTCTCGCTTTACATTTAAACCGGCTTACGTGGGAGAAATATTTTCATTAGTACATTTTGTGCAGTCCAACACCAAGGTCCATGACATGAGTAAAAGGTTTTCTACACTGTTTGTTAAAACTGTACAACTAACAAGCTAAAGAATACACAAACGCACTGGCCAGCGTGTCTACTCTACTTTTTTCGTACAACAACAAAAAAACTCCCTGTTTTTTTAATCTCAGAAGCCTTCTTCCGCACCGTGGTTCTCTGGTTGCGAAAGGTGTGTAGTTTTCCCTGTTAACATAAGAACAGAATGCGCCACAGCGCAAAGATTGCGTTTAGTCATGTCTTTCTCTGGTACCTGCAGACAGATGAATCATTTGTGTGATATTGTGATCGCTGCTCAGTATCACAGGTACTATAATGCGATCTTATTATTAACCCATTTTCTCAAGCGACAATTTTCGGAATTTCTTGTGCCTATATTTGGCGTGTTCTCTACTTGTATTCCCTCATATTTTTCTCTCATTTTAGTGCGTTCATACGCCATAGCGTATATCAGTCCACCCTTATACATTTTATCACCAACAAACATAAAAGAATTTCCTCTCAATAATCTCTCGCGAACTTTACCCAGAGCTGGCCACCCAATTGACCTCTTATCACTATAAATACATCAAACTTCCCTCTTTATTTTGCGGTGCGCTTTTGCGAACTTTACGCAAAGCAGGCCACCAATTCATCAACATAAACACTTCGACATAACACTGCAGGCATACGCATTTGTTTCCGTAAATAATGTCTATCAAGTCACTTACTGGTGGCATTGTATTCACGCAAATTAAATATTCTGTACAGTTAATCGTTCCGAAAACTGTCGTCCCCATTTATACTGGTGATTCTGTTATTACACACTCAGATGACTAGAATATGTTTAAATAGATATAGCTTTTCATGACTAAACTCATTAGTATCGTTCTGTCCTTTTCAGGTACAGACCAGATGAAATCATTAACAGATCCTTCATATGCTGGTGTCATATCTATTGTTCATTTCCCACAGCGTAATACTAATCATTTTATACTAGAATTATTATATCTGCTTACTCTAGACTTAGCAATAATTTACATAATGTACATCTCATTCTACGTTTTACTCTATGAAGCACTTGATATGGCTTACGTGGCGTAAACCAAGTGACTTCCCTGTTTTGATGGACTCCATTTCCACTGCGTTCGCATGTGCCAATCGCCTAATACTTACAGGCCCGTCATAGACATCGAAGAATTTGTGCAAAGTCTCCTTTGTTTGTTGGCCAAACGGTGAGATTTTACTAACACTCGCTGCCCAACAACAAATTCACGCTAATTTGCCTTTGTATCTGCTCGCTTCTTACGGTTTTCTCCTGCCATGCGAATGTTACGTAGCGCCTCTGCTACGAGGGCTCTATGTTGTTGTCGTTTCCTGGGCGGGAAATCGTCTAGTTCCCTTATCCTATCTGGGGCCGGCCTATTTTTTTATACAGAGATTGGTGGTAGCAATGTGGTGCTATGAGGAAGTTCATTAATAACATCCTGAAAATCTTTCAGGAAGACATCCCACGTTGCATGTCTTTTGTCACAATACAGTCGGCACAGGTTTCCTAGGTCCTTCATCGTTCTCTCTGAGGGGTTTGAACTGGGTTTAAACCCCTGTGATGAACACGGGTTTTATTTTGTGCCTCCGTAACATTCTCTTCCAAATCTCTGATTTTGGGGGCCCTTGTCAGAAAGAACTACATCAACCGTCCCGACCTGGGTCAAGAAGTCTTTGCAGAACGCCTTGCTTACCGTGAGGCCTGTGGCTCTCCGTAGTGGTGTCAGAGTAACGAACTTAGACGTTAGATCTAACACTACCAGGATGTATCTATATCCCCTTGGCGTTGCCGGCAAAGGACCCACTAAATCAGTGGCCGCGATATGGCATAATTTCTTGAGTATGATTGGGTACATCGGGGCTTGCAACGCTACTGTTGTCGTCTTTGCCTTTTGGCACCTTTTGCAGACGGCCAACACCTTATTCGCCTCTCCATGTTTTTAAAGTGACATATCCCTTTTAATTTTAGAAAACATTTACGAGCACCAAAGTGCGCATAACTTAAGTGGGTGTACCAAATTAATTTATTGATGACTTTTTCTGGGACACACACTACCCATAGTGACTCGTCCATATTCGTTCTATAGAAGAGAATGCCCTTTCTAAGGAGGTAGTGTTGGCGTATATTTGGCTGTGTACGATCCCTCCATTTCCGTTTTATCTCCACGAGTGAGGGATCCTTGTCCTGTTCCGTCATGATATTCTGCATAGTAACGGTAATGAAATTCTCGAACGCCACCTTTAGGAGCAGATACAAAGGCAAATGAGCGTGAATTTGTTGTTGGGCAGCGAGTGTTAGTAAAATCTCACCGTTTGGCCAACAAACAAAGGAAAATGTTCGTGTTCTAGCTCCTCTGCTGCCTGTTCAGTTATGCCTAACGGTGAACGCGACAACGCGGGGGCAATAACATTGGTGGACCCTGGTACGTCTACTGTCGTGAACTCGTATTCCTGTAATGCGGTAATCCATCGAGCCAGTCTTCCGTGCGTGAGTTTGGCAGTCAGCAGGAACTCAAGTGCCTTGTGATCAGTATATACCTTTGTTTTTCTGCCAAAAAGGAAATATCTGATTTTTTGAAAACCCCAAACTATGGCTAGGACTTCGAGTTCCGTCACCGAATAATTGCGTTCACTCTTCGTCAAAACTCTACTCCCAAACGCGATTGTTTTGTGTACCTGTTTTCCGTCCTGCTTGTACTCTTGAAATATCATCACCCCTAATCCAGTCTTCGCACTATCCGTCACCATGCAAAATTCCTGCGACAAATCCGGGTGTGACAGTATGGGAGCCGTAACAAGTGCTGATTTGAGCGCCCGAAACTCCCTGTCCGCATTCTCGTCCCATACCCAAGGTGTCTTCTCACTCGTTAACTGACAGAGGCGAGGCGTCGCTAAAGAGCTTACATAAACAAATTTCTTGTAGAAACTGGTTATTCCGAGGAATTCCCTCAGTTGCTTCCTCGTTTTTGGTTCAAAAATGGTTCAAATGGCTCTGAGCACTATGGGACTCAACTGCTGTGGTCATAAGTCCCCTAGAACTTAGAACTACTTAAACCTAACTAACTTAAGGACAGCACACAACACCCAGCCATCACGAGGCAGGGAAAATCCCTGACCCCCTCGTTTTTGGAGTAGCAAATTCGGCTATAGCCGCCAGGCTTTCGGGATCAGGAGAGATACCTTCACTATTTACAATGTGACCCAGAAAGTGCACCTGACTGCTTCCAAAACATGATTTCCTGATGTTTGCTGTTACCCCAGGTTGCTTCAGTCTGCCCACCATTTCCCCCAGTAGCGCGTTATGTCGTTCCCACGTGCTCTCAGCTATGAGGACGTCGTCGACATAAGAAATGATCCTTTCTTTTAGGTTGTCACTTAATATACTACTAAAGCCTCTAATGAAAGCGGCTGATGAGATACTTAAACCGAATGGCAACCTACAGAATTGGAAGCACTGTCCAAATGCAATGAATGCAGTGTACTTACGGCACGCTGCATCCAGCTCGATTTGCCAGAAGCTAGACTTCATATATAATGAGATGAATACAGTGATCCCGTGGAATTTCTGGAGTAGTTCCTCTAATCGTTCAGGTCTATCCGTTTCCGGGACAATAATCGTATTGATCTGACGCGAATCTAATACAAGACGGATTCCGCCATCCTTCTTCTCGACTACTCTTAAAGGGCTGTTGTACTCTGATGTTGCTGGTTCAATGACTCCACCACCCCTCATTTTTTGTAATTCTGACAAAACTCTGTCTTGGTATGCCCAAAGTATGATGTTGGGTGGGACGCGGAAAGGTCTATGTTTCCTGACATTGAATATGTATCGGTATCCTTTTATTGTACCGGTCTTGGGTAGAAAGACTTCTGCATTATTATGCAGCGTCACTTCTAACTCTTGTTTCGACTTAGGAGGTATGTTCGTTAACGCCTGCATTTTAGTGTCTATTTTCTGATGAATTTCCCGTAGCTCTTCTCTCTCCGTCATGCAAGGTTCTTTACCGTTTATCTTTTCCCAGGGAACACTGTCGTTTTCGGCCTGTCGGTCAGTAAACTGTAACCTTCGGCAGTTTGTCGGGAATTGCGCCTTTATGGC
Organism: Schistocerca serialis cubense; assembly: GCF_023864345.2. Classification (NCBI taxonomy): domain Eukaryota; kingdom Metazoa; phylum Arthropoda; class Insecta; order Orthoptera; family Acrididae; genus Schistocerca; species Schistocerca serialis. The sequence goes on along the minus strand of NC_064638.1, from coordinate 628,597,071 downwards.
TTCCTCGTCAAACCTGACTGTGATTCTTTCTTTCTCCCCTATAGTAAGTTCGCCTCTTCCCAAATCTATTATTGCCTTTCGGGCGGAGAGAAAATCAACCCCTATTATGATGTCTGCAGTTAATTTGGGAATGACAGACTTGATGTGAGTTTGTGCCCTTGGCAGTCAAAGTCAATTAGCGTCTGTTGCGAAATTTCAGTGCCTTTCCCCATTAGCGCGCCCCTCACTTTCGATTTCCTTACTGCAAGCGTTGATGGATTTACGGAGTCTCTCCATTCATTATATAGGGAGTCAGATATTGCTGACAACTCGCTTCCACTGTCTATTATCACCGTGCAGTTGATCTCGCCTATCTTTATTTTTACCAGAGGGTATATTTCTGCCCTACATTTCCTATCCTTTTCTTCTAATAGTAGTTTACCCATATCTTCGTATTCTAGCATGTTCATTTGACCGTATCCGATATTGTTTTCGGGCTGTCTTTATGTCGTGTCCGACCTGTGGCCTAGTCAATTATCATTGTCTTCTTCGATCGCTTGTACGCGTCCGGGATTTGGTGGCCGAATTTCAACTTCATGCCTGTTTTCGGTGCGTCCGTTTCCTTGCCAATTATGATACGTCTGCGTTCGGTTGTGGTTTCTGTTGTTGCTCCACTGTCCGCTATGACTCCTCCACGTGTTCGCTCTCTGATCATTATGCTGCCTGTTATTTCGATTGTTTGTCCAATTGGGATTGTTCCCTGTCTGATTTTCACGTTGGAAGTCTCGCTGAGGCGATCTACTACCATCATTGTGCCAGCCCTGTCCTCTACCGTTTCCGTTTTGGTTTTCCCAATTAGCCCTTTGTGTGTCCTTTTGCACTTTCCTTTCTTTGTTTTGCTACTCATTAAAAGCGAAATCGACTTCCCTTAACGTGCCTTTAAATATCTCGACGTTGTCACCGCACCTACCAGCTAGGGTTTGTTGATACGCGATCGGTAATTTCATGTAGCATAATCTGATTATTTCTGCTTGGCTACACGGTTGGTCTAAGTACTGGTTTCGTTTGGTCATGTTTTCGAGATATTTGACGGAGCTGCGGAAACCCGAACTTTCAAGATTTCGGCCCATCATGAGTTCTTGTTTAATTCTGTCTTGCGTTTCTTTCGACTAATACTTGTTGAGGAACGCAGTACGGAATTCTTCATAGGTATTGCAAGTTCTCGCAATATTTCGCATCCACTCTGCGGTGGCGCCATCCATATGTGAACAGACAAAGTCTAACTGATATCAGAGCGGCCAATGCGGTGGTAAACTTAGGTCAAATTGTCAGATGAATGTTTTCGGGTGCAAGAGATTACCGTCGTCTTTGTAAAAAAAAAAAAATAAATAAATAAAATGGCTCGGAGCCCTATGGGACTTAACATCTGAGGTCATCAGTCCCCTAGACTTAGAACTACTTAAACCTAACTAACCTAAGGACATCACACACATCCATACCCGAGGCAGGATTCGAACTTGCGACCGTAGCAGCAGCGCAGTTCCGCACTGAAGCGCCTAGAACCGCTCGGTCATAGTGGCCGGCTCGTCTTTGTAGTGATGGAACCGCCGGACCGATATAAAGTGCTTAAAATCGAAGTTGTCTTCTGACTTCGGTATCTCACGTCTTTCTTGTCTTCCTTCCTGTTCACTGTACCGGAAGTTTTCGTTCCTCAGTGTAACGGCACATTCGGAATTATACAGTTGGTGTGCGGTGGTTCGGATTAACGGAAAGCAATTACTTGAGTCAACCCTAATGTTGCTATTCGCACGGTTGTTGATTAGTGGGGCAGGTGTATTCAAAGGATTTGTACGTTCTGTGCCACCGTTGGCCGTATTAAATTCGCTCTCCGTGTTCCCATGGTGGATTACATTAATTTCTGATCCGCTATTCGCCGTTTACGTGTGACTGGTTGGCAGTGACATTGCGCCTGTACTTGAGGGGCTATTACTTCGGTCTTCTATAGTCTCTGCATTTTTGCTCAGTGACTTTATTTCCCCTGCTAGCCGCTCCATTTCTTTAGTCACGTCTATTTTTAGTTGTTCGAGCTCTGCATTGGGTGCTCCGTTCTGTGATGCGTCTCTGGTACGTAATTGTGTTTCTTCGACCTTCTTTATCCGGTTCTGGAGTTTGTGTATCGCTCCCTTTCCGACTTTCGCGGTTTGCAATGTTTCCTCTATCCGGCTGTGAATTCCCTTGATTTAGTTTTTCATACTAGTTTGAATTCCCTTAATTTCGGTTTTCATACTATTTTGGATTTCTGTCTTGTTACTTTTCATTTCGTTACTCATATTTTTAAGAAACACGAGTATGTTTGCCATTCCTACCGCGTTAACACCTTGCACGTTATTTGACACAATAGGTTCTGAACAAGCGCGGACATACCGGTACTGTGTTCTATCAACCTCTTCTTGCCTGCTATACCTACTATAACCTGATGCGTGGCTGCGTGCTGACGCATTTGATTGTGGTCGGTCGTAGTAATTTCTGTCGGTTTTATGTTCACGTGGGCTAACTACACCGTAGTTTCTGATGGTAACAACTGCATCTACGTGTTCTCTAAGATCTTCCTTGCTATCAGATTCTCGTCCCCTGGCTTGGCTATCTTCCTCAAGAAACTCCCTGTGATCCGCGTTCACCTCATCAGTACCCTGCGCACCTAGCATTCTCAATTCTGCCTCGTCCCATCGATTCTCGTTACTCCTATTTATTCCCGCCATTTCACTATTAATTTAGTCTATTGTATCTACTTGTTTCTGTAATCGAGCATTAGCTCTTGTTAGCATGAGGCGTAGGCTTACTCACTATTATCCCTCACACAAATAATAACTAAATTGTCACACTCACACCTACAAGAAATAACATAGTAATCACTTAATTTTCCTAGACAACGTGGTGATTACGCAGTGCACATACAAACACATATATAAAACACTCCTTACGGCTCCAACCAGCCAGCAGAAGCCAAAACAAGTCATTATCCCAAACAACTGAAAACACTGGAACCAACGAGCAGACGCCCAAGCACAGCAGTAATTCTACAAATTATTCTAAGACACTAAAGCCAGCGAGCAGACGCTAAAGCGCGGCAACAAACGCAATTCTTATTAAACTAGCATTTATAACGCGTGGTTCTATGCATCTACGCATAATTTATTCAATCAAGCTGAGATCACGATTAATATGTAAGTAATTATTTACTGAGACTTCAAATTGCTATCTCTTCGAATTTTTGCTGACTGTGTTTCAGGGTTCTCAGGAATTTATCCTGGCAGGGTAAGCCAATTGTAAGCTACCGCTTCTGTTTTGCTCTTTTCTGCTGATGGGTAAGCCTGCGAGCTGAACGTATGAGTGAAAATTTTTGCACAACGGATTTTATAACGCTAATTTGTCGCCCTGACACTGATACGCTCTCCAGAAGGGTAAGCTTATCCTTTGCTCTACATGTGACGTTAACTAGTCGTATGCAAATATGGTTATCGAGGGACACGAAAAAGGAAGCAGTGGTAGGGGAAGGGAGTGAGACAGGGTTGTATCCTCTCCCCGATGTTATTCAATCTGTATATTGAGCAATCAGTGAAGGAAACAAAAGAAAAATTTGGAGTAGGTATTAAAATCCATGGAGAACTTTTGTTGTAATTCTGTCAGAGACAGCAAAAGACTTGGAAGAGCAATTGAATGGAATGGACAGTGTCTTGAAAGGAGGATATAAGATGAACATCAACAAAAGAAAAACGAGGATAATGGAATGTAGTCGAATTAAATCGGCTGACGCTGAGGGAATTAGATTAGGAAATGAGACACATAAGGTAGTAAAGGAGTTTTGCTGTTTGGGGAGCAAAATAACTGATGATGGTCGAAGTAGAGAGGATATAAAATGTAGACTGGCAATGGCAAGGAAAGCGTTTCTGAAGAAGAGAAATTTGTTAAGATTGAGTGTAGATTTAAGTGTCAGGAAGTCGTTTCTGAAAGTATTTCTATGGAGCGTAGCCGTGTATGGAAGTGAAACATGGACAATAAATGGTTTGGACAAGAAGGGAATAGAAGCTTTTGAAATGTGGTGCTACAGAAGGATGCTGAAGATTAGATGGGTAGATCACATAACTAATGAGGAGGTATTAAATAGGATTGGGGAGAAGAGAAGTTTGTGGCACAACTTGACTAGAAGAAGGGATCGACTGGTAGGATATGTTCTGAGGCATCCAGGCATCACCAATTTACTATTGGGGGAGCAGCGTGGAGGGTAAAAATCGTAGAGGGGGGCCAAGAGATGAATACACTAAGCAGATTCAGAAGGATGTAGGTTGCAGTAGTTACTGGGAGATGAAGAAGCTTGCAGAGGATAGAGTAGCATGGAGAGCTGCAACAAACCAGTCTCAGAACTGAAGACCATAACAACAACATGAAATGATACACTCAGTAATGTTAAATTCTTTACTCTTCTGCAATTTACTCTATACAAGATTACACAGTACGAGCAACATTTCAGTTCTGCCTATTCACTTTTGGTAATCGTTCTGTCTGGCACTGTCCTGTGATATATTCGCGGGCCGTTAATTCAAGCGCGGAACACTGACATCAGCTATGGCAATTGCAATCATATTTAGAACTACACTCGCTTCTAGCAACGTGAAGCCTCAGCATAGAACGAAAAAGACACGTGATCAGCAATTTACATTACTTCCCTAACCACCGTTGCGAATGTACGACCACTACAGTGATCTGACGCTTATCGCTGCGAAGGTTCTCGCCTCAGCGAGATAACATAAATTCTACCTCGCCAAAAGCTTCCGTAGGCACCCCCACAGCTGCCGTGGAACACCAGGAGATCCTCAAGCTCTCGCTACAAGTACTCTGTCCCAGTAAGGAGGTCGCACACCTCTCCAGGACCAACCTCTCTCCTCGACGCCCCAGGAACAAGTGTTTCCTAGTCGCTACGCTTTTTCGTAGTTCCTGTTCTTTTTTTTCTTCCCCCCTTTGATGTGCGTGGCCAATCATGTTGCTGGAAGGCGTTCGTTTCCGAGCGCCGACCAATCTCAGTTTTGCAACCGACCGAAGCTTCTAGAAGCATCCAGACTGTTCCAGAAGCCTCCGCTCCGGCCGTTGGGAAAACCACCTACACGCTGCCACGCGTTTTGTGAACGATCCCTCGTGTCTTCTCCTTGTCCTCGGCCACGTGGCTCCCACTAAGCCGCGGTCCACCCGCCTAAGGTTTCCAGTAGCTTACGGGCGCTGTTGTCTTCAGCTCTCTGGCCTGCCTGCCTCGCTTGTGTCTTTCCCGTTCTCCTGCCAGCCTCCCGTCTCCGTCCGCTTCACTATCACCCTACGTGCAGATATTCTGCTACAAATTAAGATCGCTAGCCGATGTCAGTATCGTTAATGGTTTCCTGTCTCGATGTGTATTCTATTAAAGGGTCTTCTTTCCGGAGTGGTAGTTGTAATGTGGCTCAAAATGATGCAACCTTACACTGTTACAAACTGATACTGATACCCTAAGAGCATAACATGCTGATGACATTCGTTTTGCCAGTATCTCTGTATGTTCACTCCATGTTACCTGACAATCAATGTTCATACCTAAAACTGTGAGTTCGCTGCAGTCTCTACATATTTATTATCTATACTTAAAGTGGAAGAGTTGTTTCTTCTCTGTATACTGAAGAGCGTACCGTTCAACGTTAATTTATTATATTCTGCGAACTTGCAAACATGCTTTCTGTAATAGCTCTGTGCTTTATCGGTGACTATGAGGTTGCTGTTATCGCCAGAGAGAACTTTTCTCCATCTCTTACACTGCCTGGAAACTCATTGGTACACATTAAGACCCAGTAAACTACCCTGAAGAACACCTGTGGTTATATATTTCTTGTCTGACAATTGTTTTACTAAAAATTTAGCATCAGCGGACGTGTGATAAATCGCCTCCTTTTGCAGCTTGTTTTCCAAGTAAAAATGAAAGCACTCATTCATTGTTACTCTTACCTAGCGCTTATACTTTGGACAACTGAAGAATATGCCAGTAACGCAGTCACCCCCATCAAGAGCTCAACTCTGCAGTGGCCGATACTGTACTACTTCCACTTCTGAATCGGAACAGCGTTCGTTAATGATGTTGTATTTTCTCATGTAACATATCAGTCTCTTTTTCATGACTGCTTCAATTATCTTCGAGAATGAAGACAGCTATGAAACTGACCTGTAGTTTTTAATGCTTTGCACCTTAAGGGCACCACTCGTGCGTGATTGGGCACTCTGGGAAAACACGTGAACTAAAGGATTCATTTATTATGCGTGTTAATGGAACTTTTATGCTACCTACGCACACCTTCAGAACAGAGACAGGAAGTTTATCTACGCCTGCTGACTTCTTATTTCTTAATTGATCTACTGACTTCCTGATTTAAGGCTCTGTTGTGGGAAACAACATCAATGTACTTGCTGTGGATCGCATTGTGGGCGCTATATGTGTTTTACGAAGACATTGCTGCAGCACCTTCGTAATACCAGAGAAGTAATTATTTACAAAATTTACTAATTCCTAAGGGCTTTCTATTATTCTGTCTTCGTCTTTGATTTGTATATTATTGTACTTGTGTCTGTCTTTTCTAGTTTCTTATTTTTAACATCCCACATCACTTTGTTTTTATTTTCTGCGTTATGTATTTTTTTGCCATTGAATGAGTTTTTTGGAGCAAGCAGTACTCTCTTGTACATTTTTTTATACCTGCGATAGCACTCAAGGAAGTGTAGATTAGGGCACCGCTTTTGCTAACAACTGAGAAAGTATGTGGCGTTTTGTCCATACTCTCGCTAATCGTGTCATTCCTTGCACATATAGGTGCCTGATAAGTGGAAACACAGGCTTGTTGAGTGTGTCTGAAATTTAGTTTAAACACATAGGGACTACACTTTATTAAATCAAAAGATACTTCCATTTTCACAGAAAAGTTAGTCCTTGATTGTGTACGTATATAACGGTATCGCTCTTTATGAAACATGCCCCCAATTTTTTGTTGTCTCACTGAAGATACGCAATGGCGGCATGCTTTATCGCTCAACTGCTTTAGAAGCATTTCATCAGTAATGTATAAATTTGGTTGTTACGTAACGTGCTCCAGGAAGATGCCAGCATCTTCAGGCCAAAGGTTTTCATTCTTTTTTTTCTGTGTCTTCTTTTTCATTAACTTGCTGCACGCTTTTCATTATTTCTTCATCACTCAAGAAAGCTCTGAACACCGTTAGCTCCTTCGCGAAAATTTCGACTGAACACACCTACGGATTTAGCCAGCTGTCAGTGCCTATAACGATTTGCTCAAATAGTTACAGGCACTAAAAGCTGGCAGTCGAAATTTTTGTTAAGGACCTAACGGTTTTCAGAAAGAAAAGGATAAATACAATTGGCGGTGGCGTATTTGCTGCTGTTAGAAGTAGTTTATCTTGTAGTGAAACAGAAGCAGATAGTTCCTGTGACTTAGAATGAGCATAGGTCATTCTTGGCAAGCAAAATAAAATAATAATTGGATCCCTTTACTGACATCCCAATTCGGATGATGCAATTGCTGAAAGATCCAAAGAAAACTTGAACTAGATTTCTAACACATATCTGGCTCAAACAATTACACTGGTCAACACTAATTTTCTTCCCAAGGATATTTGAGTGGCTTTAGGATGAGTTAGTGGTGCTGAGGACGAATATAGCAACCATTAATGCAGTTTGGCTCTAGTTTTTAAAATAATGCATGATTTATTCAAAAAATTAGAAAAAATTGCTAATACTGAACTCGAGCGCTACAAACTACAATGAAAAAAGAAAATAATCTTTATAAATAGCTTCTATGAAAATCTGATAGGCATTTGTCCACGTATAAAACATAATTGAAAAGTTTCTCTATAAGTATATCATTTTCCGTCCATGACGAACCGCTTCCTGCACGCTTTCCTTTTATAGGTCTCCTCAGAACAGTCACGTTGCAGATTCCAGCAATAATCTGCCATCATATGCCTGTCCCATCTTCCTTTATATCTTTCCTCTATTCCTTTCATATCTTGATGGAACCGCTCTCCTTGTTCCTCACTGAAATCACCTAGATTACGAGGAAATCGATCCAAGTGGCTGTGAAGGAAGTGCAATTTTATGCTCATGTTAGCTCCTAAGTTTTGAAAGTTAGTGAGCATGTTTTTGACCAGTTCCTCGTAATTGGGAGCTTTATGATTGCCCAAAAAACATTCTACAACAGCGACAAAACTGTTCCAGGCCGATGCTTCAGTGACAGTCATGACACTTGTAAAATTGGTATCGTTGATGAGCCTGCGAATTTGAGGACCATCAAATATTCCTGCCTTAAGTTTTTCACTACTGAGTCCAGGGAACGTATTGCAGATGTATGTGAAGCAATTACCACTTCTGTCTAAAGCTTTGGTGAATTGCTTCATTAGTCCTAACTTAATATGTAATGGTGGAAGAACAATCTTGTCCCTACTAACCAGAGGTTCATTAATGATGTTTGCTTCACCAACAGCCAAATGTTCCCTTGGAGGCCATGTTTTCTGCTTCCAATGTTCGTGCTTTGCCCTACTATCCCACATGCAGATAAAACATGGGTGCTTTGTGTATCCACTTTGTTGTCCAAGCAAGAAGTTCACCATTTTCAAATCAACACAAATCAACCACTGGTGCTGCATATACTCAATTTTCTGCAGAACCATCTTTATGTTAGAATATGTTTCACAAAGTTTTGTTGAGTGGGCAATTGGAATAGATGCGTAACGATTGCCATTGTGTAGGAGAACACATTTTAAACTTCTAGTGGAACTGTCTATGAAGAGATGCCAGTCCTCTGGTCTATATTCCGGCAGCCCCAGTTCAAGTAAAAGTCCAGGTATATTGCTGCAATACACTATAACCTCTTCTTGGTTGAAGTATGGAAGAAGGTTTTCTTCTCTCGTCCGGTAAGCTGTTATTTTAACACTTGGATGAAGACAGTTCTTTTCCTTAAGCCTGGATGCTAAGAGTTCTGATGCTTGCTTTGAAAGATTGAGTTCTCGTATCAAGTCACTGAGCTCCTTCTGGTCGTACTGCTGGGGTTGTGTCTCACGTCCTTCGTATTCCGAACCACTACTTGTACATTCCTCGCCGTGCACATCGTCATCTGATGATGGTAGCGTTGGTAATGTTGTGAAGGTTGGTACAGGAACATCGTTGCTGTGCACCACCGGTCTTCTTGCTGACTCCAAATCAGGATATTCCCACTTTCGTTTTTTGAACCTATTAAAACCTTTCACATTAACAATGCAAAAATAGCAATCATCTGTATGGTTCTTCTGCTCTCGCCATACCATAGGCACTCCGAAGTTTAAGCTTTTCCTTTATCGTTTTGTCCACTGCCATAAGCACTCCACACAGCATTTACAAACTTTATGGGGTGCCCACGCCTTGTGTTGATCTCCAAGTTTAATTCCGAAATATGCCAGATACGCTTCCTTCACAAAAGGAGTGATATTCTTCCTGTTCTTTTGAAGAACGTATTCACCACAAATGTAGCAGAACTCATCTGGATGGTTCACGCAAAGACGGCGTGAAGAACTCATGTTTTCCTAAAACAAAATTGCACAAATACTACATATTATGCAGAACTTTCTTGTATTTGCATGTTAATCACATCCAACAAACATCATTAATTGTTTTGTGTGAAATGAATACTCACCTCTTATTTGCTACGTCACGATGAAAAGGTTCTATCTCCTTGAAGCTGCACTGCACATGTGTGTGACTTTCGACCATCGCCATTTTTCTTGTTTACACTGAACGCTACCTATCGGCTGTTGTGGGGATTACCTCGGCCAACAAATGAATGTCGAGTACCGCCGAATTCAAATCTGCACAACCCTCAATATCTTCAACACACGCACTGCACAACAGGACTGAACACATGCTGACAGTGTGATGTTTGCATGATGTAATCCTCAACCACACAGATGCACTCCCTGAGCACAATTGTTTAATAAAGATAGTACAATATCACTAATTAAAAAATAGGTAGCAAATACATTACACCATATATGGACCCTGCAGTCGATATTATCCACATGAAACTCTCATTTCCACAAATAACCTATATCTCAAAAACCAGAGCCAATAGGGAACAAGTACAAATATACTCGGAATGAGTATCATAACAATATCGCATTTTCGTTCAAACTTCCCTGGTAACGAAAAAAAAATTTTATTTTGTAGAGCTGTGTTATAGTTGGTGGTGACTTTAATTCACTTTCGATATGTTGGTGAAAATAATTGTTTAAATCCGGAGGTAAGTATAAAACATCATCCGAAATTGTGCTAAGCGCATTCTCTGAAAGTTACTTCGAGCAATTACTTCACGAGCGCACTGGAATAGTAAACGGTTGTGAAAAGACACTTGATCTCTTAGCAAATAAATAATCTTGAGCTAAAAACGAGCATCAAAACGAATCAGAGAGTAGTGAATACAGTGCTGTCGTAGCGAGACCGAATGTCCTGACTCCCAAATCCACCAAAAATATATACATTCAAACAAGCAGATAGGAATTCTCTTGACGCCTTCCTGAGAATCTTACTCCTTCCAAATTAGAATCATAAGTGTAGACTAGATGTGTCTTGAATTCAAAGAATCAGTATCGACCGCAATCGAGAATTTGTACCAAATAAAGTAACAAACGACGGAGCTGATCCCCCACAGTACACAAAATGGGTCATAACATTGTTGTAGAAACAATGGAAAACGCTTACCAAACTTAAACGAAAGCAAAATCTCCAAGATTGGCGATCTGATCTTTTACAGAAGTCCGAAATTTAGCGCGAACTTCAATGCGAGACGCTTGTGATAGTTTCTACAGCGAAACTTTGTCTCGAAATCTGACAGAAAATCAAGAGAGATTCTGCTCGTATGTAAAATATGTTGTCTGAGAGACACAGTCACTACCTTGTTCGTGCGAATACAATGGAAATACTATCGACGGCAGTGCTGCTAGAGCAAAGTTACTAAACACAGCTTTTCGAAATTCCTTCACCAAAGAAGACGAAGTAAATATTCCAGAAATTGTACCAAGAGAGTAACTTAAAAGTAGATGTCCCCGGAGTAGTGAAGCAACTTAAACCACCTAATAAAAGCGAGTTTTCCGGTCCAGATTGTATACCAGTTTGGTTCCATTCAGAGTATGCTGATGCATTAGCTCTATACTTGACGATCATACACAACCGCTCACTCGACGAAAGAACCGTACCCACAGACTGAGATATTACACATGTCAAACCAATATTCAAGGAAACCAATGGAAGTAATTCAGTAAATGAATGGCCCATATAATTATCGTGAATATGCAGCAAGAACTTTTGTAGATATAATGTGTCCGTAGATTATGAATTACCTCGAAGGGAGCGGTTTATTAATACATAGTGGAAACAGATTTAGAAAACACCATTCTTGTGAAACACAAGACCGGCAACACGAAGTGTTGAGTGCTATCGCCAAGGGATTTCAAATTGATTCCGTATTTCTAGATTTCCAGAAGGCTTTTGCCACTGTACCTCAGAAGCAGCTCGTAATCAGATTTCGTGCTGATGAAATATCGTCTCATTTGTGCGGCTGGGTTCGTGACTTCTTGTCAGAGAGAGGTTGCAGTTCGTATTAACTGACGGAAAGACGTCGAGTAAAACAGAAATGATTTCTTGCGTTCCCCATGGTACTGTTATAGGCCCTCTGCTGTTCCTTATCTTTATAAACGATTTAGGAGACAATCTGAGCAGCCGTCTTAGGTTATCTGTAGATGATGCTGTCGTTTATCGTCTAGTAAAGTCATCAGATGATCAAAACCAATTGCAAAATGATTTAGATGAGGTGTCTATATGGCGCGAAAATTGAAAAATTGACCCTAAAAATTGAGGCTAAATAATGGCAGTTGTGGGCTTACACACAACTAAACGGAATGATAAAAGAATAAAATCTAATGGCCGTAAATTCAACTAAGTACCTAGAAATTACAATTACGAAGAACACAAACTGGAAAGAGCACATAGGAAATGTTGTGGGAAAGGCGAACCAAAGACTGCGTTTTATTGACAGAATACATAGAAGATGCAACAGATCTACTTTAAGTGATTGCGCTTTTCCGTCCTCTTTCGGAGTTCCGCTGCGTGGTGTGGGATCCTTACCAGATAGAATCAACGAAGTATATCGAGAAACTTCAAAGACTGGCAGCACGTTTTGTTCTATCGAGGAACAGGGGAGGGAGCGTCACGGACATGATTCAGGAATTGCGGCGGAAATGATTAAAACAAAGGCATTTTTCATTGCGGTGGCATTTCTCCAAGAAATTTAAATCACCAAATTTCTCCTCCGAGTGCGAAAATATGTTGTTGACTCTGACGTACCTAAGGAGAAACGACCAGCATAATAAACTACGAGAAATCAGCGCACGGAAAGATATAGTTCTATTGTTCCACGTGCTGTTAGAGATTAAAATAATAGAGAATTAGTGTGAAGTTGGTTCAATGAACTCTGTGCGAGGCACTTAAGTATGATTTGCAGAGTAGCCATTTAGATGTAGAGCCAAGTTCGGTCGTCCACGTTTTCATCAATCATCCACTGAGCGACATGTTCATCGTCAATTTCTCATTCTCCTGGGAACTTGTGGACATGACACTGTAAAAAAATATGATTTTGAATTGACTACCTCATCGCTGTCGCTCGGTACTGGCTCCAACTCTCTCCAATTTATGCCACGCATCTGTTGAATGGGAAACATCATCTAAGTTGACTGCTTTCCAGACCTTCGACGTGGCATCGACAGAGTTGTTTTCTCATTCCTTCAGCAAGAAGCATGTGGACAATGATGTTTAACTGATTCCAAATTTCCCTGGCCCCTGGGCTGAATCAGGGCTCTCACACTCGATGGAAAACGAAGTATTTCTCTTCCACTGGACGGGTTGTCAGTTGTAAAAACAGCGTTCGATGGAAGCTTTTTCGTCTTTATATCTTTTCTCATAGCTGGTATAAACGATTCGTGGAACCAGTGAGAGAGTATTTTTACGTCCATCCACCCTGTCATTAGGTGAGAGACGTTTACCGGGACTGTCAGCTGCCGCACGCCCAGGACCGCTTCGAGTACATTTTCCACGTAAGCGGCTTTTTGTTTGGCCCTTCCCTCTCTTTCCCCTTTTCCACCGTACACTTCCACCAATCTACGTTTTCGCTACTACTTGTGATACGGATCGTACACAATCCTCGCACTTAAGCGCCCACCCCAGCTTGGCTCCCAAAGCTGCGGCTTGTGTTCCTTGGGTCTTACACAGGCCATGCGCATGCCATGTCGTTTTATTGTTTGATAGCCAACTCTCGCTTGCTGCGAGCAAGTCACTGCCGCCAAGTTGTTTGCTACACGAAGCTGCTTTTATTATCCTATATTATCGTACCACTGACTGGAAATCTTTTACTGCGTTGTTATGTAAACCATCTACAAACAGCTACATACAGTTCTGCAGTCTCATTGTTTCGCATAACCTTTCGTTTTCCAAACTCGCTCTCTATTTGTGTTGTGTACTGTCGAATAACAACTTTTTTTAATGTCATAAATAGTTGCTCGTCCGCGAGTGCACTCAGCAGCAATGGCTTTAAACAGGTATTTAGGGATGTATACCTACAGAATATCTGAGAAGTTGCATGAAAAGTTCTCTAAGTGTGTAAATCCTGAACGACTTGCTTCAGATTTGACACAGTGATTTCTTGGCACACACCCCTTAATAGTTAATCTTCACTGTTGAATACTCCTTAGTATATAGCTTACGCCTTTTTTTAAATTTTTCTATGTCTGCTCATTATGAGAAATAATTGTAATAGTGTTTAAATAAAGGCAGGGCATTAATCAGATATAGTCTGTCTCTCTTACACTGCCAGTACCCGTACGATATTAACGTTACAGCATTATGTTTAACACATTCATAGGAACTATTATGTATGTATTATAGTAACAACTGATTTGGCTAAAGTGTACGAAGAAGGGGACAAGTGGCAAAGTAGAAGAGTGGCATGTCTTACGAAATAGCTTACATGGTACTAGAGGGAGAAATAGGGGGCAAAAACTGTAACAGAACAGAGATGTTGGAATATAACACGTAATGGAAGGCGTTGAGATAATGAAGAAGTAACTGAGACATGCTGGTTTGATGCTCAGGTAACTCAAGACGTCAGCTGGAAAATAGATATTACATTAAGCCCAATTTATTCTGCATTTCCACTATGTATCGATCATTCTGACACAGCAATTATCTGATCCTCAAGTATTCCATTTTCGTAAAAGCTGTGTCCACAGAATCGGGCTACAGAATGAGCCAATTTATGGTCGATCGACGATCTCTGTCTCCGACTTTTTGGACTCTGTAATTTATAATGGGGTGGTTTCATGCTCTTGTATTCTCATGGCGGTCGCCTATTACGAACGTTGTTAACTTTAAGACATAAGGACAGGTGTGTCAAGTGGTATGGAGAACATAGCTCAGCAAAGGTCAGGCAGCGCAGGGCTGCTAGAAGATCTTGTCGCTTTCTGTCTTTGGGCGGTCAAATTCTGTTTTCAAATGCGAAGGCTGCATAAGTTTTCTTCATTATTATCAACACTGTAATGTACATATCTGATAGCATAATAGAGTTGGCATAGTACATAGCTATCGATCGTACTCACAGACGCCAGTACACTGTGGTTCTCCTCCTGTCCTCAGTGCCAAAACGATCACCACACCTTCTTTCTGAATTCCTCACAACCCAACGTCCACACCTGGTTGTATCCCAAACAATTCCTCTGGCCTTCAGTAAACATTTACGACGCAGTCAGAAAATCCACATTTCGTTAATTATCATCTTGGAGATATTTTCGATTTCCTCATATAGTTTCATGATGTAAAAGGTTCATGGTAGCTCTGAAGCTGGATGTCACGTTCATCATTTTAATACAACGATCGTGCTCCAGGACACCTTTGGTCGGATGCTTCAACAATGATTTTGAAAGTTTTTCAGTTCCTCTGCAGGCCTAAAGATGTTCTACCTCTACATCTACGGGCATACGTCGCATCTCATCGTATGGTGCCTGGCGGAGGGCACGTTGTACCACTGCTAACTATTTCCTTTCCTGTTCCATTCGCAAGGGAAAAACAACTGTCTCACAAATGGCTGTGTGCCTCCTTGCGAGTCCTAATTTCTTATCTTATCTTTGTGGTCCCTAACGTGAAATGTACATTGGTGGCAGCACCATCTAAAGTTAAATTCTGTAAAACAATACAGTTATTGTCATTCACTGCTACATTGGTGGGGGAAGTAGCAGTAGATGAAACTGTCGCGCAACACTTGGTGCCGTGCGTAAACTGTTTCAGGGCACGCTCGAATTCCCGCCTCGCCGAACAGTTGGTGTCAGCTTGGATCCTGCGCCCCCGTCGCGCCAGAGAGCGTCATTAATGGCGAGCCGGCGGATACAGCGCTACGTCGTGGTTTGCTGCGGCGGTATTGGGCAGCTAAGGGCAGTTATAAATTCAGAAATGGAGAGGCGACTTGGTGTAGGAGCCTGGACCGAAGGCAGTGGCTCGCAACGTCTCGGTTTGGCGCCAAGGGCCTCGCATGGCACATCGGCGGAACTTGCTTTTGTATCAGCGAACGAGTTAGCTGCAGTGGTTAGGACACAGCACTCGATTTACAGAGGACGGCCATCCAGATTAAAGTTAAAAAATGTGGCATTTCAGTCTTCGGTCGCTATTTTTTTAATTTTCAATAACCGGTTTCAGGCTAGCTGCCCATCTTCAGATCATATATTGCAGTTACAGAGTAACCTGTCAGTACAGAAATATTGGTTCGCTCAGTTATGACAGCGAACCAATAGTTCTGTACTGACAGGTTACTCTGTAACTGCGATAAATGATCTGAAGATGGGCAGCTAGCCTGAAACCGGTTATTGAAAATAAAAAAATAGGGATCAAAGATTGAAATGCCATATTTTTCTTCAAAGAACGATCGCGGCTATCCCAGTAAGACAATCATGTCTAGTTTTGATAAAGAGATTAAAGTTTTCTGTGATTTCCCTAAATGCCAGAATGGTTTGAAAGAGCACGGGTGATTTTCTACCCCTACCTTCTCTCATCTGAGCGTGAGCTCCATAGCTAGTGACCGCGCTGTCAACGAGACGTTAAACTCAGATCTTTCATCTGTCCAGTGCGACCGGCCAGTAGAGTTTCCGCATTGAATGCAGTTCATTGTAAAAGAATTGCATGAGAGGAATGGAATCAGTCACATCTTCTGGGAGACAGCGCCGTGTCGCCGTGGGAAGCGCTGGACAAGGCTGTGGTGCGTCAACGGGCACAGACGTTGGCGCGACAGCAGATCCTGTTTCACTGTACGCTAATGTGTTGTGGGGGACGAGCGAGCACTGGTGGGAGTGAGATTGGCGAAGGGGACTGGCAGATCCTGCAGGAAACTCAAGACTGTCACCTGGACTCGGAGAGGATAGCGTAGAGACAAAAGGCAGTGGAGTTGCGGAACGTCAGCACAGGGTGCGGCCTGTTGTTAACGCGATTCAACGTTTAGATGGTGCAGCATACAGTGTTCGCCTCTGTACTTCCAGAAGATATCTACATCTACATCTACATCCATACTCCGCAAGCCACCTGACGGTGTGTGGCGGAGGGTACCTTGAGTACCTCTATCGGTTCTCCCTTCTATTCCAGTCTCGTATTGTTCGTGGAAAGAAGGATTGTCGGTACGCCTCTGTGTGGGCTCTAATCTCTCTGATTTTATCCTCATGGTCTCTTCGCGAGATATACGTAGGAGGGAGCAATATACTGCTTGACTCTTCGGTGAAGGTATGTTCTCGAAACTTTGACAAAAGCCCGTACCGAGCTACTGAGCGTCTCTCCTGCAGAGTCTTCCACTGGAGTTTATCTATCATCTCCGTAACGCTTTCGCGATTAGTAAATGATCCTGTAACGAAGCGCGCTGCTCTCCGTTGGATCTTATCTATATCTTCTATCAACCCTATCTGGTACGGATCCCACACTGCTGAGCAGTATTCAAGCAGTGGGCGATCAAGCGTACTGTAACCTACTTCCTTTGTTTTCGGATTGCATTTCCTTAGGATTCTTCCAATGGATCTCAGTCTGGCATCTGCTTTACCGACGATCAACATTATATGATCATTCCATTTTAAATCACTCCTAATGCGTACTCCCAGATAATTTATGGTATTAACTGCTTCCAGTTGCTGACCTGCTATATTGTAGCTAAATGATAAAGGATCTATCTTTCTGTGTATTCGCAGCACATTAGACTTGTCTACATTGAGATTCAATTGCCATTCCCTGCACCATGCGTCAATTCGCTGCAGATCCTCCTGCATTTCAGTACAATTTTCCATTGTTACAACCTCTCGATACACCACAGCATCATCTGCAAAATACTTCAGTGAACTTCCGATGTCATCCACAAGGTCATTTATGTATATTGTGAATAGCAACGGTCCTATGACACTCCCCTGCGGCACACCTGAAATCACTCTTACTTCGGAAGACTTCTCTCCATTGAGAATGACATGCTGCGTCCTGTTATCTAGGAAATCCTCAATCCAATCACACAATTGGTCTGAGAGTCAGCTGGTCATCAATTAATCAATAATGAACAAAATAGAATAACTCTATATTAATATGACAATTCACTGAGACTGGTGGATCCGCCAGAGGTGGGTGACAATGGCGTTTACGTAACTTTAATGCAGCAAGTCCAGTTGTATCCCAGAACACCGTTTGTCAGGATACGCTGAAGCATTCTCCTCGGCTGCTTTTACGCAAACATTCAATTTATCACACCTTGCACGATGTGTTATGCAATTAATATCCTGTTAGTAATCGGTGACATTGAAAATCTAAAAGCGAAGGAATTAAAATTGGACAGATCACTGCATGCAGTAATAGCCATCTTTACAGCTGATCCTACGTTATAGGACACTACATGTGCTATCTTTCGTAGTCGGACACCAAGTCGGTAGTGGCGCTGCTCGCACGTACAGCGGGCGCTGTGACTTCAAGCTGGTCGCAGACTGATGAGGCCGTCACATGGTTTACTGCTAACCTCTGGATGCATTCTCCCTGGTGTGGTATCGATAATGTAAGACACTACAGCACTTGGACGCAGCAGTGATTTAAAATTAATTGGAATGTAATCACTTAAGTTGTTAGGTACTCAGCCACGCAGGGTGGCCGCGTGGTTTGAGGCGTCATGTCACGGACTGCGCAGCCCCTCCCACCGGAGGTTCGAGTCCTCCCTCGGTCATGGGTGTGTGCGTTGTTCTTAGCATAACTTAGTTTAAAGGTGTGTAAGTCTAGGGACCGATGACCTAAGCAGTTTGGTCCCTTAGCAATTCACACACATTTGAACATTTTGTTAGGTCTCAAACAGAGATCCACCAATCTCATCATTAAAGCCCATCACTTAAAATATAACTGAATGTGCAAGTGAAGACCTTGCCACAATTAGAAAACAGATTGATTAAAATGATAATCCAATCCGGTAATCATGTACGAAAAGATTTATATTAACCAACAATTATTCATACACGGCATCCAGAAAACAGCATTATCAAAAGGACATTAGCGTCATACAGCCCATTGCCACCATGATTTGTCATCTCAAACATTGTCTTCAACGGGCACAGCTGACGATCCACCCCAGAGCTCGACGCGCATGCACAAGCCCATTTCTCCGCGGCACACTTGTCGGTGTGAGCTCCTTGATCGCCACCACATGGTGACACTTAGCGGCACGCTTTCCTGCCGTCCTATGTAACTCGTATTGTTGCAGCATTTTAATTGCCACGCATTTGTGACGTCTAACGACGTCACAGTACAGGGTGTATCAAGAAGAATCATTCGATTTAAAAAATCATAACTATCATGTTATTTGAGATATGTGCATGAACAACGTACTGCTAGAAAGAGCAAACTAGAGCTTTACATGGTTACCGCTATGTAGCAGTAGTGTGCGCCCACTTCAGTTTTAGTAAAAATGGTGTCAGGACAACAGAAAACGTTTTGTTCAAAATGGTTCAAATGGCTCTGAGCACTATGGGACTTAACTGCTGAGGTCATCAGTCCCCTAGAACTTAGAACTACTTAAACCCAACTAACCTAAGGACATCACAAACATCCATGCCCGAGGCGGGATTCGAGCCTGCGACCGTAGCAGTCGCGCGGTTCCAGACTGTAGCGCCAAGAACCACTCGGCCACTCCAGCCGGCAAGCGGTTTGAGCTCTACGTTTTGAACATTGTGGACCAGTAATAACTGTTCAGCGTGACTTTCGTACTGGGTATGGTCTGGATCCTCCTAAAGCACAGGGCGTTAGACAACGCAATGAACAGTTCCCAGAAACAAGTTTTTTGTGTAAATGCAAATCGCCGGGCCGGCCCCGAGTGTCTGACACATACGTCGAACGCATCCGCCATAGTTTCAAAAGGAGTCCGCAGAAATCCGTTCGTCGTGCAGCTCGACAGCTCAACATGCCCTCTATGTCCGTCTTTCGTCGACTTTTACGCACGAAACCATACAAAATTCAGCTACTGCAAGTTCTTCGTGAAGATGACAAACAACAACGTGTGGAGTTCTGTAATTTCGTTCTTGGCAAGATGGATGACAGTTTTGTTCCACGCTGTTTAGTGACGAGTCAACATTCTATTTAAACGGAAAGGTGAACCGTCATAATTTGAGAATATGTGGTACGAAACAACCACATGAACTTGTACCACTCTCCAAAATTCATTGTGTTCTGTGCAGTTTCACGGTAAAAGGTATATGGTCCATTTTTCTTAGCCGAGAACACTGTCACGGAGGCACGTATCTCGATATGCTTGAGAACTTTCTTTTCCCGCAGTTGGAGACTGATTTGATCGACTTCATTTACCAACACGATGGGGCACCGCCACACTGGCATCTGGAAATGCGGGAGTTTTTCAGTCCAAGAAATATAGACGTGTCAAATCGGATGATTCATTTTGATACTCCCTTGTTGTGTTCTGGTGAAACGCAGTGGGTTTCGGATATTGCAAAGCTGCAAATTATCTGAGGACTTGTATTTTAGCGATGAGGTTCTAACAGCTCATGTTGCCTTTCTGTGTGCCTTGGTAACTGATGTACGTTTGGTTGTTTTGTAGCTATAGATTGTCTATTTTGTCTTATTGTCTGCGTGTGTTTGTTTAAGTTGTTGGACTGCCTTTGTGCTACCTCGTTGACTAGTGTGTTGTTGCAGTTTATATCGAGTCTCCTTTTGTAAAGTTAATCTCTCTGGGGCGAAGCTTTTTTATACGATGGTACTTGTATATTAGTTTACAATTTTATTAGTCTATATTCATCTTAGGTTTTTTATTATTATTGTGGGGCGACTGCTTATTTTCCTGAATATTGTGTTATTGTAGCAGGTATGATATCATTTGGAAAGTTAATAGCTAACTCCTGGTTTGTTTCGACTATGGCATGCATTCTGGTAAATGTATGAATTATGCTGTTAATAAAACTAAATCACAATTGATTTCAGAGTCCACGCTTCCGCCAACCTCAGTGAAATCCCGCGCCGCAGCTTTGAAATTATTGATTACCATAAAATAAAGTATTACTAGTCAAGGTTTCAGAAAAGAAACGATAGCATTCAAGAAACTGTGTGTAAAATTGAAGGAATCACTGTTAAAAATCCAGATAAATGTTGACACTGAAGGAAGAACTGGGGATAATTCTAGACGGTGCTGACAATGGGAAAGATCTGACGGTTACAGCCTTTTGTTTTCGTTCTGTTCATTTCTAGGAATTAGGTTTACTCTAGGCAGCTATTTTCGAGTCCCACATAGTAATATTAGCAACGGGTTCCCAGTAACAGAATTTGATTTAGAACCAAGGGAAGAGAAAGGAACCAAGGGAAGAGAAACTTCCCCCAGTCTAAGGATCTGAGTCACTTTTAATTCAGTTCTGCGAAAATACGTCCCACGCTGAAATATTAAAGAGTAGAGCGTGTCTGTGTATCTGTTTTATATTTAACAAAGTATTTTTGATGATTTGCTCCACAAATGCCGTTAACCTACGACGTAAAGGGCCTAGAAGAATGTTCTACATGTGTCGTCGGCTTTCACCAGTGGCGTAGTGGTGTGTAGCGGAAGAGCTGTTAGCCGAGAGACACGAATTACTCGCGTTACTTCTCGATATACTGGTTTGGCGAATATTGGCGTTTATGATATAAATAAAGGTTCCTTCTGGGCATTTCTGTAGCTAATGTGTACCATTTAACTGATTTTTTATGGAAACAGATATTAATCAATACGTCTAAACTACGGAATATTTGTTGTGGTGACAGGCTGGTAGTAGTTAATTCCTATGAAATTTGTAACTTTACTTGTGGTGGCGGACGCACACGGAATACTTGCGTTGTCTAGACGGCCTTTTCTTCAGTTTGTGCTATTGTATCGTATTTTCGTTCTGTCATTGATGTATCTAGCAACTTATATGATTAAATATTACTAATGATTTATTTTTAATTGTGTATGTTGTTTTTAATGACACCCCTATGAATTGTTCGTTTTTTGTGGACGGCCCGTTATTAATTTTCTAGTTTTGCTGCGTCTTGGCGTTTCTGTTACCGCTATACATGGCAGTTTGGTACTTTTCTTGTTGAAGTAATTATTATGGGATCTCTCACAGCTCTGGAAATTTCTGTTTTTTGACAGTCTGATCTGAAGTTATTTGTATGAAATACGCAATTTTGGTATTGATGACAGGCTCTCACGAATTATTCTCGTTGTGTACATGGCCGTTTGTATATTTTCTGCTACTGCAGAATCGTGCCGTTATAAACTGTAGCCTAACCCGATTACATTGGAAGCCGACCGTCTGGTTGTGAGTTGGCGAATCACATGAGTTAGAAAGCAAAGAAACTGATTGTGGTAACAGACTGATCTGTAGCACAGCCAGAAATCTACTTTACATAAATTCAACTGTTTGAAAACCACGAAAACAACATGTGCTGAAAGACTTACTTGTAGTGTAGCCCGAGGTCTGTATTAGGTATACGAGTTATGTCTAAAAAGATCCGACCTCTGATTTTCCCGCGCAAAATAGAGACGATAGCGCGGCGCCACTGTACACAGTAAAGGAAGAGACCTTTACGCGCGAGCGTGAATTTTGTCCCCGCCTTCCTGCGCGTCAGTCGCTGCATGTAGGTCGCTGAGTGGGGTGCTACACAAAATGGTCGTCGGATTACCGATGCTCTCAAGATGACTGAACGTGTTGAGAAAAGATACTGCATCAAATTTTGTCAAAAGCTTGGTGATTTTCAAAGTGAATCAATTCGTAACATTCAGCAAGTGTTTGGAGAAGATGCGATGTGTGTAACACAAATTAAGGAGTGGTTCAACCGATTAAAAAATGGCCGCACATCAGCAGAGAGTTACCAGTGTTCTGGCAGGCCCCAAACTGCTCGGAGTGAAGTTGTTGTTAAGAGGGTGCAAAATTTAGTGATCGCAGATCGTCGTTTGACCGTGTGGAAGATTGCCCAAGAGGTTGGAGTGAGTAAAGATTCTGCACATGCAATTTTGCTTGATGATTTGAACATGCACCGAGTGGCTGCGAAATTCGTGCCAAGTTGTTGTCGCCGGTACTAAAAGACCTCCGTTTTGACGTTGCGGAGAACCTTCTGGACACCCTACACTGATCCTGGGTTTCTGAACACTGTGATTAGTGGAATGAGGCCTGGGTGTACGGGTACGCCACGGAAAAAAAAAGACAGTCGTCGCGATGGAAGCACCCCGAGTCTCCAAGGCCGAAGAAAGTGCGGCAGGTTCGAAGCAAAATCAAAGTGATGCTGACTGTCTTCTTTGATGCCCGTGGAATTTTGCATCGCGAATACGCGCTGGAAGTACAAACAGTGACAAAGGAGTACTATCAAGATGTTCTCCGGCGAATCCGTGACGCAGTTTGGCGCAAAAGACCAGACATGTGGACGGCGAAAAAGTGGCAACTGCGTCACGACAACCCTCCCGCACACTCATCCCACTTGATCCAAAATTTCTTGCCCAAATATGGAATTACAGCCGTTCGCCAAACTCCCTACTCTCCAGACATGGCTCCCTGCGACTTCTGGTTGTTTCCAAATAGAAGACACCACTGAAAGGTTCGCGTTTTGAGAGTAGAGAAGAGATAATGCGGAACACGACGACAGTGTTGAACATTATTCCAAAAGAAGACATCTAGAGGTGTTTCCGACAGTGGAAGGATTGGTGGGCTAAGTGTGTGCAAGCACAAGGGGCCTACTTTGAAGGGGATTCGAAATATTTTTTCTGGCCAATGGTTAGATACTTTTTAGATAGCCCTTTTACATTGTCGAAGGAAACGATTGCTAAAATGAAAGTGATGGTACCGTAATATTTGCTCTAGTTGATCTGTATCGTATTACAAGATATTTGTTTCACTTTGCAACAACCTAATTGCATGACTGATTTTTCTCGATATTTAGACGACTTAATGGAATAAAATATCTGTTGACGTTGTTTATGAACGAGTATTATCGTTGGCTAAGGACAACGTACAGAGTACTGAACGTATTCAGTTCGTTGGTTGTCATCCTTATTTGGCTATTAGTTCCCAGTACATCTACATTCACGAGGTATCCGTTGTCAGAAATAGTTCGGGATTTCCGAATACTGTGTGAGCTACATTTATTGCCGAAACAAATTATATTTCCAAGAATATGTTGGCTACTTATATAGGACCGATTTGTTGTGTTTACCTTCTATCATTCATCGCAGGGGCCATCGTTAACAATAGCAGACTTTGGAAGAAAAATGGTTCAAATGGCTCTGAGCACTATGGGACTTAACATCTGAGGTCATCAGTCCCCTAGAAGTTAGAACTACTTAAACCTAACTAACCTAAGGACATCACACACATCCATGCCCGAGGCAGGATTCGAACCTGCGACCGTAGCAGTTGCGCGGTTCCGTACTGAAGCGCTTAGAACCACTCGGCCACCGCGGCCGGCACTTTGGAAGACTCCGTGGCATTGTAAGTTCACTTTTAGTTTGCAGTACTTCTATTGTGTGATAGCTTTCACCTCTTTCGCTTAGTAGTAAGTTGTTTTCAGCTACATGGACAATATTTTTAAAAATGTCCGTCGATTTCTATCCGATTAGTATCCATTTCTTAATTTACAGTTTCTGTACCATTAGTGATGCGAACGGTCTTGGCGGAGTGGCGACACCGGTTCCCGTCAAGTTAAGCGCTGTCGGGCTGGGCTAGCACTTGGATGGGTGACCGACCGGTCTGCTGAGCGCTGTTGGTAAGCGGGGTGCACTCAGCCCTTGTGAAGCAAACTGAGGAGCTACTCGCTTGAGAAGTAGCAGCTCCAGTCTTGGAAACCGACATATGGCCGGGTGAGCGGTGTGCTGACCACATGCCCCTCCATATCCACATCCAGTGACGCCTATGGGCTGAGGATGTAACGGCGGCCGGTCGTTACAATTGGGTTTCATGGCCTGTTCGGGAGGAGTTTAGTTGTCGGTTATGATTCGACGTACTGCCTAACAGGTCGTCTGAAATATTAGGAAATTGGTACTGAAATCTTATCATAAAAACTGACGGACAAAATTGCAATACCGAAAAATAATTAACCTAGAGTAATGAAATTTCGGTAATACTTTTGTGTAGGTAACGTATTTAAGTGATTGTTATTGTGAGACAACAAGTTCTTGTGAGCGCGAGATAAGCTATTGCAAATAGGAAATGCTGGTACATTAATAATTAGCGTAACCGCTAGAATGTTGAATGGAGGCATGCAAACGTGCATGCATTGGGTTGTACAGATGCTGGCTGTCAGTTTGTGGGATGGAGTTCCGTGACTGTTGCACTAGGTCAGCCGGCCGGTGTGGCCGAGCGGTTCTAGGC
This sequence comes from Schistocerca serialis cubense, assembly GCF_023864345.2. Classification (NCBI taxonomy): domain Eukaryota; kingdom Metazoa; phylum Arthropoda; class Insecta; order Orthoptera; family Acrididae; genus Schistocerca; species Schistocerca serialis. The sequence continues at coordinate 628,572,078 of NC_064638.1, read as the reverse complement.
GCTTCAGGCTGGAACCGCGCGACCGCTACGGTCGCAAGTTCGAATCCTGCCTCGGACATGGATGTGTGTGATACCCTTAGGTTACTTAGGTTTAAGTAGTTCTAAGTCTAGGGGACTGATGACCTCAGCTGTTACGTCCCATAGTGCTTAGAGCCATTTTAACCATTTTTTGCACTTTGTCGGTCAATACAGGGACGAGTATTGCTGGTTGTGGGTGGAGCTCTGGACTCCTTCTAACAAACACACGGACGTCACTGGCTGGAACACAGAAACGGCTTTCATTAGACAACACAACAGACCTCCACCCAGCCCTGCACTCAGGTCTCACTTGGCACCACTGAAGTCGCAAACTGTGTTGGTTTGGCGTCACTGAAATACACGCTTCTGGTCGTCTGGCTCGGAGCTGTCCTTGAAGTTACCGATTGGTAACACTTTCTTGTATCACTGTCGTGCCAATTGCTACTCAAACTGTTGCTGCAGGCGCAGTACGGTGCGTCGGAGCCGTACGCCGAACACGATGGCCTTCCCTCTGGGTAATGCCTCGTTGCAGTTCTGAGTTCGTCCATCGCACATTCTCGTGATCGCCGCTGCCAGCAATCATATACAGTGGGTACATTCCTTCCATATCGTTCTGCAGTATGGCAGAAGGAACGTCCAGTCTCTCTTATCCTAATAACACGATCTCGTTCAAACTCCGTGAGGTGTTGTGTCTCTGTCGCCTTGAAGGCATTCTTGATTAACATCAACTCACCACGTCAAATCTCAAAGGCAACTAACGCTCACGACCGTTACAGTGTGTATTTAAAGCAAACCTGATTAGCATCCTCATAGTGGCACTAATAGCACCGCTCTTGTGAGACAGGCACAAAATTTGAATAATCTTTCAGATACAGAAACACGCATACCTACTTCGTTTATGTCTCACAACTCCTTCTTTTTTGTCAGTGTATATATAACTGAAGTGTATTTTCGAATAGTTTCCGCTTTTACGAGAAACATTTCTTTCCAATTCATGCTATAGGTTTTGACGTCCATTATCGCGGCAGAGCATGTTTCTACGATATTCGATTCAGTTTTCTTTCTGTTGCTGTAGTTATTTCTTACAGCATTCGTTACAATATTCGTGATTCGAAGTATTTTTTTCCCAAAGTGGTAAACCTTCTGACTAAAAACTGTGCAGTGCAGGGTAGTCGCGCGATCTGAGGCGAATTGTCTCGGTCCGCGCTGCTTCCCCCGGCGGAGGTTCGAATGCTGACTCGGGCATGGGTGTGTGTGTGTGTATGTGTGTCGTCCTTAGCGTAAGTTAGTTTACGTCATATTAACTAGTGTGTATGCTTAGGAACCGATTACCTTAGCAGTTTGGTCCCATAAGACCTTACCACAAATTTCCAAATTATTTTAAAAACTGTGTTCCTTTAGGTTACATTCACTCAATCGGCAAATACGACGTGACAGTTTGCCCATTATTTAAGACATTTGTTGCGTGTTTCCTACGTCAGTCGCCAAAGCCAACGACTGGTACCTGACCTTCCTCTTTATAGCAAAGCAAGTTCGTTGCCTCAAACAAAAATTTAAAGAAAAATATTAATATGTTTTGTGTGTGTGTGTGTGTGTGTGTGTGTGTAGGTGAACAAATTCTGTCGCATAAAATTTTTGAAATTTTTGAAAACATAGTCAGCGATTTTAAAATTTATTAAAATTAAAATTTAAAACAGTCTTGATTTTTATACACTCCTGGAAATTGAAATAAGAACACCGTGAATTCATTGTCCCAGGAAGGGGAAACTTTATTGACACATTCCTGGGGTCAGATACATCACATGATCACACTGACAGAACCACAGGCACATAGACACAGGAAACAGAGCATGCACAATGTCGGCACTAGTACGGTGTATATCCACCTTTCGCAGCAATGCAGGCTGCTATTCTCCCATGGAGACGATCGTAGAGATGCTGGATGTAGTCCTGTGGAACGGCTTGCCATGCCATTTCCACCTGGCGTCTCAGTTGGACCAGCGTTCGTGCTGGACGTGCAGACCGCGTGAGACGACGCTTCATCCAGTCCCAAACATGCTCAATGGGGGACAGATCCGGAGATCTTGCTGGCCAGGGTAGTTGACTTACACCTTCTAGAGCACGTTGGGTGGCACGGGATACATGCGGACGTGCATTGTCCTGTTGGAACAGCAAGTTCCCTTGCCGGTCTAGGAATGGTAGAACGATGGGTTTGATGACGGTTTGGATGTACCGTGCACTATTCAGTGTCCCCTCGACGATCACCAGTGGTGTACGGCCAGTGTAGGAGATCGCTCCCCACACCATGATGCCGGGTGTTGGCCCTGTGTGCCTCGGTCGTATGCAGTCCTGATTGTGGCGCTCACCTGCACGGCGCCAAACACGCATACGACCATCGTTGGCACCAAGGCAGAAGCGACTCTTATCGCTGAAGACGACACGTCTCCATTCGTCCCTCCATTCACATCCTGTCGCGACACCACTGGAGGCGGGCTGCACGATGTTGGGGCGTGAGCGGAAGACGGCCTAACGGTGTGCGGGACCGTAGCCCAGCTTCATGGAGATGGTTGCGAATGGTCCTCGCCGATACCCCAGGAGCAACAGTGTCCCTAATTTGCTGGGAAGTGGCGGTGCGGTCCCCTACGGCACTGCGTAGGATCCTACGGTCTTGGCGTGCATCCGTGCGTCGCTGCGGTCCGGTCCCAGGTCGACGGGCACGTGCGCCTTCCGCCGACCACTGGCGACAACATCGATGTACTGTGGAGACCTCCCGCCCCACGTGTTGAGCAATTCGGCGGTACGTCCACCCGGCCTCCCGCATGCCCACTATACGCCCTCGCTCAAAGTCCATCAACTGCACATACGGTTCACGTCCATGCTGTCGCGGCATGCTACCAGTGTTAAAGACTGCGATGGAGCTCCGTATGCCACGGCAAACTGGCTGACACTGACGGCGGCGGTGCACAAATGCTGCACAGCTAGCGTCATTTGACGGCCAACACCGCTGTTCCTGGTATGTCCGCTGTGCCGTGCGTGTGATCATTGCTTGTACAGCCCTCTCGCAGTGTCCGGAGCAAGTATGGTGGGTCTGACACACCGGTGTCAATGTGTTCTTGTTTCCATTTCCAGGAGTGTATTAAGCTGACGCTTGTTTTATCATTAGTATTTTACAACTATGTTTTTTTTAACTATCTGTATCTCATTTTTATAATGGTTCTTATTTTAAAAAACTACAACATGTAAACTGTCACTCCACACTTTGCTAATTTTCATTTTGTTATCCATATATTTCTATCAAAGGATGCTAGTCGTCGCTTATTTTTGATGTCCACTTTATACTTTGCCATAACGGTATTAGGCACCTGGTTCCCACCAATCACCAATCACTTTCATTAGCATCCTGTTCCCAATATTTGAAGCTGACACAGACAATTTCTTGTGAACAGATTTTAGAAGAAAACGTAATTTTAAGCTGATTATAAACCTATAATTTTATCCTTTTATGACATATAATTTTGTCATAATGACGAATACTATGCTATATTGACAAAGGCGTCAAATTCCGTCAATTATAACCTTGTTACAGCATCATTGATTGTCACAATGAGAATAAGACGCTATTTCCATAGCAACCGCCGATATATCTATGCAAACACTGTTTTCGTGGTCGAAATGTCAACCCTTGAGACATCTTTATTAGTACACTAGTACACAATAATCATCGATCATCTGATGCCTGCCTCACCGGGCTAGTACGCAGTTTCTACGGCAACTATCGTTGCACTTTAGTAACATCATTCCCCTGTTATTACAGAAATGTTGGTGTGGTTCCGCCATAGTACAGTTATTTTCATGGCACTGACATCAGAAGAGAGCAAAATTAACCGTATTTCTATGGCATCGTATAACCGTAACTTGCGACGTATATCCCCCTAGTACAATCTTTGACAGCACCACTAACGTCCACAGCGGAACAGGACGCCATTTCCATGATAACCCTCGATTATCCACGTAAACACTGGGGTAACGATAATCTTTGGTGCAGATTTGTAGTTCTGAGCTTAGAGGACAGCATACTCTAAGCCTTATTCCATACCAATGAACCATTTTAATAGTATAATTTATATTCATTGACGCATAATGATCAATAATTGACATTACGCTGTATTCCAACTGCAACTGTTCCTTCATAGTTATGTGTTAAGTTAACTAATGATGAACGTGTTTTCTGATTGGCTACTTACGATGTCATACTCAGAACGGTGGGTGTGACCAGCCCTATTAACACCCGTTCCCTCCTTGCACAGTCAGCAGTTACACGAGCGTCGAGGGTTGACGGAACTCATCTAACAGTGTCCATCCACCGCTCAGGGTGGCTGTTACTCAAATACTGTTTATATTATAATGTTAATGTCGAAATGCAGTAGCACCACACCCTCAAAGATTGCATTCACTATAGGTTCCCTCAAACACCTCCATTTTCCTGCATTTATTTATTTCTGTTTATCTTACTTATATTGCTTAAGTTCCTTATATATTCTGTAGTTACATTGTTAATTGTCTCTTCTTTCGATTGGTTTCTTTATCACACTCCATGTTTCATACCTCCTGATGTAGGCTTGTCTAGTACTAATTTCATTTTATTTTATTAGTTTTGTCTATTAATAGAAACTTACGTGGGAATGCTATTCCTATTTTGTGTTAAAAGAAACTTACGTGGGAATGCTATTCCTATTTTGTGTTAAAGGTTTACCTGTTTGCTCTGTTGTTATTTATGAACTGTTCAAATTTTACTTTTTCATTGCATTACCGCTACACTGTCAAAGATGTTACGTGGTTCGCAAACGTTGTTAACTTCTTTGGTGATAAAAATCAGTAAATGACTGAAGATGGCCTTGTAAGCCGAAAACCGGTTAACAATAAAAGTAATATTGTAGAACAAAAACAAACTGGTTATTTTCATTTATTGTAATGTTGTTCTACAAAGAACCGACGGAAGATTCTGTTAACATAATTTATTACTATTTATTTTATCTTTATATATATAATTCTACTGTACGTGTGTATGTCACTGAACTCATCCTAAACGGCTGGACCGATTTGAATGAATATTTGTGAATGCATTCAAGTGGGGGCCTGAAAAATTTACGTTCTTAAATCAGCACGGTAGGTGACGTTGCATTTTTCTGTGCAATATTGAGCGTATTATGTTCAGATGTAAGTTACGTGAATAGGATTTCGTTTATTTTCGACATTTTAATTTGAGTGCATTATATTAAGTGTGATTCGTTATTTTGACATTTTAATCTTACATTACGGTGTCTTTAGATATTTTAGGTGTCGCGTATCAGTGAATATTACGTGTATTATATTCACATATACGTTACGTACATAAAAAAATGCCACGTTTTCGTGGACGAGGAGGAAATATTGGTCGACGAACTCGGAATTCACAATTAGCCCAGAACCGTCGGTTAAATAGATCGGCAGAAGATTGGTGACGGACAATGAAAATTTAAGAAACCAGGCTGCAATCAGACGTGCTAATGAAAGTCAAGAGCAACGCAACGAACCCTTTCGAGCTAATGCATTGAGACAAAGACTGGCCCGTCAACGAGTCACCGACACATTCAGAACACATGAACAACAGCGGTTTCACGTATATAGCGCATTCACACGTGCATCACTTCTTCGCCTTTGGTTTAATTATGAGTCGGACATCGACTATTCGTCACATTCACAAATAGTAATCAGTGCTATGAACAAACAATGCCAGCACTGTCATGCACTCAAATGCAAAGGTGAATCGGCCGGTTTCTGCTGCGCGTCTGGAAAAGTTGTATTGCCACCATTGAATTCGCCTCCAGAACCACTGAAAACACTATTGGTTGGAGCTACATCTCAAGCTAAATTGTTTTTGCGTAAAATTCGCTAATTCAATTCGTGCTTTCAAATGACATCATTTGGAGCAACAAAAATCGTTCAGAATGAGGATGGTCGCAATTTCCAATCAACGTTTAAGGTTCAGAGCCAAGTGTATCATCAAATTGGTTCTTTAATGCCGATGCCTGATACCGATTCAAAATTTCTGCAAATCTACTTCATGGCTGATGAGGAGCAGTAAATAAAGGCACGCTCCCAGTACCATACTGAGCAGATGGAGGAGCCAGAAATTATGGGTATTTTAGAATCGTGTTTACAGAATCACAACCAGTTGGACTAGTTTTTCAATACCGTTTCAAACAGACTGCAAAACGACAACTATACGATCGTCATCAAAGCAGGCAAAGTACCATCTGGGCAGCACGCGGGCCGATATAATGCACCGACCATTAATGAAGTTGCAGTTGTTATGGTTGGCGACGCATTTGAACTTCGAGGTATACGAATCCAACGCAGAGATATCACAGTGCATAAGATTGAAGATAGTCATCGCTCTTACGACGCTTTGCTACATCCATTGATATTTTGGGAAAGAGAAGACTGATATCATTTAAATTTCAAACAAAGAAATCCAGCAACAGGTACAATCTACAAATGTCATTGCCTAATATTTTATTTTTATGCACGATTAATTTCTTTTTGTTTTAATTATATTTTTACTTTGCAGGTGCAGAAACCAGCAAGAAAGTGAGCGCGATGAACTTCTGGCATATCGGTTGATGATTCGTGCCAATGAAGACAATAATGTTCTCCGATGCCGCCAGCTGTTTCATCAATATATCGTTGATATGTATGCGAAAATTGAAAGCGAGCGATTACGATACATCAGGTATAATAAAGCGAAACTTTGAGCTGAGGAATACGTTCATTTGCGTGATGATTTCCGATATGCCACTCAGTCATTTTAGTATGCCCTCACCTAACCTCCCAGCAACAGACATCATTAACAGCGAGATTCAGCACGAACAACAGTTAAATACGGTCTGCTTAACTACTTTCGTTGAAAATAATGAGCAGCTACTCACTGATGAACAAAAGAATGTATACGATCGAATTAATTTGTCAATTGCAGCAGAGCAAGGTGGATTCTTTTTTTGGACGCACCAGGTGGCACTGGAAAAACGTTTCTCATATCACTAATACTTGCGCGCTTTCAATCACAAAATCATATTGCATTAGCAATTGCTCCATCGGGTATTGCAGCCATTTTGCTTGATGGAGGACGGACTGCACATTCAGCACTTACGTTGCCGTTGAACATTCACACAAATCCAGATGTAGTGTGCAACATAAAAAAGCATTCCGGTATGGCTAAAGTTTTGCAAAAATGTAAAATTATTATCTGGGATGAATGCACTATGGCCCACAAGCATTGTTTGTTCATAGCACTGATTACTATTTGTGAATGTGACGAATAGTCTATGTCCGACTCATAATTAAACCAAAGGCGAAGAAGTGATGCACGTGTGAATGCGCGATATACGCGAAACCGCTGTTGTTCATGTGTTCTGAATGTGTCGGTGACTCGTTGACAAGCCAGTCTTTGTCTCAATGCATTAGCTCTAAGGGGTTCGTTGCGTTGCTCTTGACTTTCATTAGCACGTCTGATTGCAGCCTGGTTTCTTAAATTTTCATTGTCCGTCACCAATCTTCTGCCGATCTATTTAACCGACGGTTCTGGACTAATTGTGAATTCCGAGTCCGTCGACCAATATTTCCTCCTCGTCCACGAAGACGTGGCATTGTTTTATGTATGTAACTTACATGTGAATATAATACACTTAATATTCACTGAAATGCGACACCTGAAATATCTAAAGACACCGTAAAAAAAGATTAAAATGTCAAAATAACGAATCATACTTAATATAATGCACTCAAATTAAAATGACGAAAAATAAACGAAATCGTATTCACGTAACTTACATCTGAATATAATACGCTCAATATTGCACAGAAAAATGCAACGCCACCTATCGTGCTGATTTAAGAATGTAAATTTTTCAGGCCCCCATTTGAATACATACACAAAAATTCATTCAAGTCGATCCAGCCGTTTAGTTGCAGTATAGATACATAACCTAGATACCGGCTGCAGCGCCATCTTCTTCGCTGATTTGTGAACATATATCATTCAGGCCCCCACTTGAATGCATTCACAAATATTCATTCAAATCGGTCCAGCCGTTTAGGAGAAGTTCAGTGACATACACACGCAAAGTAGAATTATATATATAAGGATTATAACGTCTTTACTACTTTGGCAATATATCTTTACAGAGTCTGAAGATGAATTTTATGGAGTCGAAACCGGTCACTCACTCCAATAAAAATATTTTAACGAGATTGCGATCAAGACTGATTTAAATATTAATTTTAATAAATTCTCTCGCACTTGAAATTAGAAGTCTGCAGTGTGTGTGTGTGACTCCTTAGGTGCTCAGTATGGATTATATGTGGTTTGTTTTCGTTTTTGGTGTTTGCAGCGCGTGGTCTCGCGGACGCGTTCTCGCTTCCCACGTACGGTGTTCCAGGTTCGATTCCCGGTGTCAGGGATTTTCACCTGCCTTGAAATGACTGGGTTTTTATGTTGTCCTCATCATTCACGAAAGTGGCGAGATTGGACTGAGCAAAGTTTGAAAATAAGCTGATGACGAACAGTGCCATAAGGCCATTAACAGTTTTGTAGCATTTGCTTAGTACTTGACTTATTTGATAACTTCATTTTAGCATTTCAACTTGGGGTGACCCTTGTTGTTTTTAAGTATCATCTTACTCTCACGCATTTCAAGTGTAACATTCAACCGTATATTTCCTCATTGTAAAAGGTTTAATTTTTGTCTTAATGAATTTCTGTTCTAGTTCACTTTTTGGTATCATTAGTTTTCCACTTCCAAACTAGCTCCATACCACTTCAATGGTACTTTGCTGTTATCTCACTGAAGCACAACTCCATCCGAGGAAACAGAGGACTGCATTGCGGAGCTGGGACAATACTCGCAGGTTGCATTGAGCCGTCGTCTTATCAATACACCGACATAGTGGGCGAAGCAAGTAATGCCCCTGCAGCTTGTGGCGGCCATCTTGCCGCCCTGAAAACCAATTGAGATATTGCAGGGTACTGTGCCCGCCCATGCTAACGTGTTCGGAATACAGGTTCAACTCAATTATCTAGCCAATCGTCTGAAAGATCTCGCCTTGTTTAGTATTGGCACTTGGCGGAAGGCTTAGCCATTTGAAACTCGAGAGTAGCTTGACGATAATGAGGCTTCTGTTCCTGGGAAGGATGATCAACAACAGTCGTTAAGAGTCGACTAGGAGTGACCAGGTAGAAGGGAGGAAACTCTTTACCAAACTGCCCAGCCCCCTCTATGGTGCAGTGGATCACCAGCTTCTCTATTGGCACTAATGAACAAGTGGTAAACTTATTATGGTAATCTGTACCCTTGAAAGACCAAGTTGCTATCTTTCACCTTTCCGACTCAGTAATATTTCAATTTTTCGGCCCATTAAGTCATGGGAAGCTAAGTATAACATTTTCGGAAGCCATTGGCGTGGGTGAAACATTAAGTGCGTTCCAACAGAAATTGTTATAAGAAAATTTGCCAAGTCAATGTTTCAATAACGTAGCGAATCGATATTTCTACCACGTTCAAGGACATGATGAAATTTTAAACGTCCATGTTCATCAATCGTGGGTACGGGTCAGTGGCTGGTCAGATATTTACCAAAGAAATGCGTTCAAGTATGTGTGAATGCCTAAGGGACCAAACTGCTGAGGTCATAGGTCCCTAGACTTACCCACTACTTAAACTAACTTATGCTAAGAACATCACGCACATCCATGCCCAAGGGAGGAGTCGAACCTCCGGCGGGAAGGGCCGTGCAATCCTTGACATGAGGACTGAAACCGCCAGGCCACTTCGTGTGGCTATTTACCAAAGAAAAATAGCCAAACAGAGATTTGTTTTCAGAAGCTATTTTGTTTAGACGACCAGTTTCGTCAATTATTTTAACTGGGAGGACCGTCTCCTTGACGGGAATAACGCACGAAAACCCCGCTACAGCGTGACTCACCGAAACGCAGCACAGTGGAAACGAGTAAACACCGACGAAACAGCACTCCATCGAATGTGAAGATGGGAAGTACCATACACCTTCAGTGAGTGGCAAAGTAGTTAAGCATACTATGGCGAAATTCGATGCCTTGAATGCGGAAAAAATAGCCGATTTCGAAGACATTTTGAGTGAGATTTCGACCGAGCTGAAAGTCAAAAGAGTGTCTCCAGTCATCTCCTCTTCTCTGGCCCGTAGTGCTAACAAGGTTACTTCTAGAAGGGCAGATAGAGGCTCTCAACGTAGAGAATATCAGATTGGGACAGCAGCTAGAGGTGCTTAGCTCGGCAAAATTGTTATAAGAATCACAGTCTGATGAAGCTCCTCGCCAACCAAGTCTTGAGGGATAAATAGATATGCTCAAGAAGGAAAATTAGAGGCTACGGAAATGAATACTTGTGTTGTTAGCTAGAAAATTTCTCAAATGCCAAGGAGAAGATTAACGACTTATAGACAGAACTGCAGAAATTACGAGAACAATAAACTTCTTAACCCCGAAAGCAGAACCTCCTCCATTCCGCAAACAAAAAAATAGAGAAAAACTGAGGTGGAAATAGAACAGGCTAAAGAAAACAGGCCACGACCTTATGTTTTAGGCCCACTATCAACCAAACTACAAAGGAAGTAACAGAAATCATAACCCCCCAACAGATTCTAAATGGAAGTTGAGAATTGAAGCGATCAGAACAACACAAAGTGTGGTAGGCGTCGAGAAAGGAATGAAAGAAGATTGCAGGTAACTGTTGGCGAAGGCAGAGACAGTCGAGAACATCAAGTGTGAAGAAACACACAAATTAAACTTGGAAGACATCGTAAATGAAGAAGTGCTTGTTTAAGAGGTCACAATTTTTTTGTTAGCAGAAGAGCCAAAACCGTGTTACGAGTGGAGGCCGAAATGCACGCGTTTTAGCTCACGCAGGCTGGCGTGAGAAAGGAAGAACTATACTGACGTGAGGTCTGGAACATGAAAGGAATGAGAATTCAGAAAGCGGACGTAATTAGTTTGATACTTAACTTTAATCTATTAATGATGAACGTCGCTCTTGACGGTACATAATTCGCAATATTATCTGTTCAGAATACATTCTTGAATAGTAATTATAGTAACTGAATATGGTGCTTTGCTAGGTCGTAGCAAATGACGTAGCTGAAGGCTATGCTAAACTGTCGTCTCTGCAAATGAGAGCGTATGTAGACAGTGAACCATTTCTAGCAAAGTCGGCTGTACAACTGGGGCGAGTGCTAGGGAGTCTATCTAGACTAGACCTGCCGTGTCGCGGCGCTCGATCTGCAATCACTGATAGTGGCGACACGCGGTTCCGACGAACACTAACGGACCGCGGCCGATTTAAAGGCTACCACCAAGCAAGTATGGTGTCTGGCGGTGACACCACAACAATAACATTTAAGACGGGCACAAAAGGAAGAAGCACCACAGACTTGGTCCTGGAAGTGAAACAAAAAGTTTGAACTTTTTATTGAAAATGGAAAGAATTTTTATTATTTTCCAGGCCCTGGCTGTGGAAGAATATGCTGCTGTGACAAAATAATTCAAATGTTGCGACTTGGGGCTTTCTGCCAGAGGTGCAAATTGTCTGTGCAAAGTGTGGTGGAGTAGGCCATACAAAGGCGGAGTGCAGAAGACCTCCTGTTGGCTGCATCACACGGAGATATCGAAATAGAACCTGCAACAAACGAGGAGGAACGGACTTCCTTCTTACAGACCACTGTATGATCGACAAATCGCCAAAACTGAATATGAATAATCCCAGTCACAGTTATAAAATGATGAGAAAACTACAACTTAATATGATAAGAACTACACTTGCGAGTAATGAATTACCAAACATTATGGGCGAAGAAAACATAGATGTGGCGTGCCTGCTGGAACCCTACTCACATAGTGATAAGCTAGTATGTCTCCCTAATAATAAAAGAGCAATAACAGGAGGTCCAAAACCAATTATTGTGGAAGCCATAGATACAGTTGTTACAAAAATTGCGCAGTTATGCGCCAGCCACACGTTAGTAGTGAAGTTAGCGAAGGATAATGACATCTGGATAATACTCACCTTGTATGCTCAGTACTTCCACGATATTCATCAGTACGTGGAATGGAAAAAAGAGGCGGCAGAATATGCAAGAGATAAAAAGCTCGTAATAACAGTGGACAGAAATGCGCTATCGACTTTATGGTATACCAACACCACAAATGGCAGAGGGTCAATCGTCAGTGAAACCATTGCCAAATTCAAGCTGCCTTCAATACCAACAGACCACAGAACAATATGGCAAATGAAGGAGCGCTACCAACTGTGATGCATGAGAGATGCCAGACATAGTAGATAGTGATCACAGTGTCATCATAATAGAACTCCAGATAATACTCGCCAGGCATGAGAAAAACGAGAAGCGTTTCAACCTACAAAGAGCCAATGGATGAAACGTAAGCACTTAATTGAAGCAACGATTTAGACTCAGTAGAGGACAGCATCGACTATAGTAGTTCGTATGATTACCCAGTCTATCGCAACAGCACAAGAGGAGGCAAACCCTAGATTTAAAAATGGACATAGGACTAAAACAGCAAGGACGCACGAGCTCACACGGTATTATGTGGAGAATCGAGGAAGAAACGACCATTCTACCCAAGAGCAGCTACTATCCAGGAGTACAGAGAAGCAAAAGCCATTTACAGAGATAAGCTACAAACAACAAAGAAGCAACATTGGGGTAATTATGTCCATACGCAGCTGACAGATAATATTGCGGAATGTCGTATAAACTGTTAATAGAGAAGGTTAGATCTCCCCTTTTCCTGTACATATTAAAGCAAGAAAATGGACTTAATACAGAAGGATGGAGAAACACAGCCGAATACTTTTTATCCAAACTCCTCTCATATGATGATGTGCCATCGGATCTACCAGTGCAAGGGCATTGCTGATTGTGTGACTCTAAGAGTAACCTACCTTTTCGCACAAGAAGAAGTTCAAAAGGTTCAAATGGCTCTAAGCACTACGGGACTCCATATCTGAGGTCATCAGTCCCCTAGACTTAGAACCACTTAAACCTAGCTAATCTAAGGACATCACACACATCAATGCCCAAGGCAGGATTCGAACCTGAGACCGGAGCAGCAGCGTGGTTTAGGACTGAAGCATCTAGAACCGCTCGGCCACAGCGGCCGGCCAAGAAGATGTATCACGTGCGATATGAACAATCAAAAAGAAAAAGGGCACCTGGCCCAGATGGCATATGTGCGAAGACACTTCACCATATCGCTCCACAAATAACATCTTTCTTAATAGGTGTTCTAAATGACGCACTAACTCAGAGAAAAGTGCCATCAACATGGAAAACGGCCAACAAAGAAATATGATGATAAAGTCTATTCAGATCCAAAGACGTACACTGTATGTCTCCTCAATATGCTGGCTAAGGTCCAAGAACGACTATTACGTGATGGCTTACAGTCACATTGTGAATTCCATGACCTCAACCAACTACAATTTGGGTTCCAGAAAAAGCTATCAACAGATGATACTATACACCCATTCCTAGGCCTCATTCACAGAATACGCAAGAAATATGTCACAGTGATACTCATAGATATTGAAGGTACCTTTGACAATATGTGGTGGCCTACACTGTTTGCACAGATTAGAGATTTACGGGTGCTAGCATCTTTATATCAAAATCTGAGATATTATTGTCAAGGAAGAGTAGCACAAAGGTGCGCAGGGTATCGCAGAATGTTGAATAATGTGACCAAAGGATGCCCACAAGTATAAATCCTTGGTCCTGTATTCTAGGACATAACTCTAGAACCACTCTTGAACATTATAGAAGAATACTGATGGCATGGTAGCACATGCAGACAATCTACTAGTGGCGGTGTCAGCCAGTTTAAGAGATGGCGCCGAGACAATAAGGTCGCTGTAGCCCCAAGTAAAACATTTTAGATCCCTGTGATAGGAAGCCTTCGAAGAAATCTGATCATAATGCTTGCGAACCATAATACCGCCAGAAAAAGTATCACCAGGCACCTGGGAGTGCACCTGGATGATCAGCAATCGTTCAACAGCCACATACACCTAGAAACGTAGAAAGCAGTTAAAATTTTACATAAACTGGCTGGAATGAATACGTTCAGTATAGAATGCCACTGAAATACTATGTAGACAACAGTGAGCTTCACAGCGAGTACATGGGCGCATTGGCTTCAGTTATCAACAAATGTTACGGCGGCCCATCGTAATCAGAGAAATGTTTTGTAACGAATAAGGATGCTTTCGGAACGACGTCAATAGAGGCTCTATGTGTAGTATTAGGGACTTAACTAATTGACCTAAAAATGCGGTACAGAGCTGTAGTGAAAAAGGAAGATGTGTTTATATATTTTTCCCAGATATCAGGGAACGTCTAAAAATGAAATACGCCGGTCCCAGCCGTGGTATGATTCATTTCTTGACTGGCTACAGACCATATCCAACGCACCTAAACCGTGTGAATCTAAGACAGTCTAAGACAAGAAAGTAGTTGCGAATGCGGTGACCGTATCATCCCAGAACTGTATACTGCAACAAATATGAGCAGGAACGGCAACCAGAAATGGCTCACAATGATGTCAACTTGTCAATACGGGACCCCGAAAGGTGGGAATAACTCAACCAAATTGCTGACCACATTTCAAGAGCTCTCCAGGCTGAGTACAGAAGGGTACGACCACATAGAGCGCTGGTACCAAGAGCACAACATCAAGACTGCACAGATAGTAGCAGCCTGGCCAGGGAAGAAGTATTTTTTGTGCAGGTACCGGCATAAGAGTCGGATGTGTTCTGCAGAGGCAGAGCAGTCACCATTCCATAAATTCTGTTTGAGTAAAGATCGAGGATGTGGCTTGTAGGAGCTCCTGGGGTGTTACCCAGAAGTTCTCAAAGACAGGCTGCGGGTCACCGACTGAACTCAGTTGTTGCTGACGGATCAGGTGCCAGTACTCTACTAGCTGCACCTGTTGAAGACGAGAGAATTAAAAATGTTGATCATCTTTTGGGTGACGATGTAATTCAACTTTCGGTCTCACCGTATGCATCGCCGATCCTTTTTGCTTCCAAAACCAACTGGGTAAGGTTACCGGCCAGTTGTAGGTAGCAAGACACTGAAAAGGTGATTCAAGAATCCATACCTTCATAATTGTTTTACTTCGTTTTCAGTTGTTCACCATTCTTGACCTGCATTAGACCTACCACCAGGTGACTCTCGTCTAGGAGTGCAAGTCTTTTGCTGCTTTCTGCATGGCTTGAAACCTTTTTGAATATAACAGAGTTCTGTTCGGATTGATGTAAAATTTTAAATGTGTTTTGAACTATCTAGACGGCGTGGTTAAGTACAGCAAAAATCTCAGGGAACACATGGATCATATAGGTCACGTGGACTGTAAAACCAGCTAAGGTCAACCTGGCCCAAAATGAGATCTCGTTCGTTGGCCATCTTGTGTCCAGTGAAGGTGTGAGGGTCGATAAAGACATTCATCCGTGTCCGAGCCCAAGGATAAGAATGATATGTAGGGATGGTGAATTTTTTACGCCAACTCGTTCCCAACTATGCACAGCTGGCTGCCCGCTTAACCAACTGCGGAGGAGGATTGAGCATTTTCAGTGGGGTGATGCACACTGAAGGCAGCTTTGGCTAGTGCAGCCATTCTAGCTTACCATAATTTGATGGAGTTTATCGTTCTGGGAGTATAGCCGTTCTCCTACAAGACAAGTAAGGAGAAAGATAGCGTCTTCGTTATGTGTCTACGTCTTTATTCATGGTAGAAGGCAAATAGTCTGTCCACTAATTAGAAGCGTTAGCCATAGTATTTGGACTAGAACGATGCAAATTTTTTTCTTGGACGCAAGTCATTCTGCTTAGAGATCGACAACCACCCTTAAATCCTGGGTGCTAGCTAGGCCACGGAAGACAGATGAGACAACGAGGTGGGCTGTGCCAGATATCCACCTGCTGTTTTAACATTCATCGTGTAACGGGTACGGATAAGTGAGTGACTGACGGCCGACACGAGTCAGAGACAGCGGATCTCCCGCAAGGCGAGGAAGAAGTGGCCTATGTTGGGACGGTCCTCAGGGAGATTCTGGTGATGTTTGGAGGGTTAGCCGAGAACCAAAATACTGGTCCTCCATTATGTACATTAAAACAACTGCTTAAAGTCGGAGAAGGATATTTTTGTAACAATGGATTATTTCGTTGTGAGGGAAAGGATTAAGATCTGTCTGCCCCAGAAGTGGATTCCTCCAATTTTAAATACATTCATTATTCTTTTTGTGGAGGGCATTTGCGATTGTATAAGATCATTATAAGGATTGAAGAACACCTCGCATGGCCAACATCAAATGGCGATGTCTGTAGATTAGTGGCAAGAATTAGTGGCCAGTGAGAAAAATGATTGAGAGCGGAACGTAACCCCAGCACCTTGTCAAGGCAGCTTAGCTCTGAAAGGGAGGCGTACCCTTTGGGCAATATATTCATTTAATATCTTTGTCCACTACCCCTTTCCAAATAACGTAATCGGAATGTGGTGGATGCATTCTACCATTTTGTACACATGAAAATATGGGGTCATGCTCGACTAGCTATAGGGAATTGACTTGCTGGAAGATGTGGGAGTTATAGGTCCGCGTTTACCGAGGATTTATGACCGATTTGTTGGGCCGAGCAAAGCTGGATGCCGGTGGCGTCGTCTGTGGATTGTTCCTAGCGCCTACACGGAGGTTGGAGTTTAACTGTCAGCTGCTCGACCGTTGGAGGGAGCGGGCCTGCTCCGGGAACTGGTGTATGTCCATAATTTGGAGTATATGGCGAGACGTTTTCTCTATGTGTGACTCACTGTATCCTGATTTCTTTCGGGCCTTCTCCTTACGAGGGATGTCCAGAAAGTAAGTTCCGATCGGTCGCGAAATGGAAATTACAGTGAAAACTAGGAACGTTTTATTTGCAACAGTTAGATACACCTTCCACTACTTCTCTACATAGTCGCCGCTCCAACTTTGAGTTTTGTCGTAGTGTTGTATCAACTTTCCAATATCCTCGTCGTAGAAAGCAGCCGCCTGTGCTTTCGGCCAGTTTTCTGCACTGGTCTGCAGCTCGTTTTCTGTGGAAAAATTTTGTCTTCATAGCCAGCGGTTCTTGTGAGCAGAGATGAGACTCAGGGGGAGCCAA
This sequence comes from Schistocerca serialis cubense, assembly GCF_023864345.2. Classification (NCBI taxonomy): domain Eukaryota; kingdom Metazoa; phylum Arthropoda; class Insecta; order Orthoptera; family Acrididae; genus Schistocerca; species Schistocerca serialis. The sequence goes on along the minus strand of NC_064638.1, from coordinate 628,554,777 downwards.
TTACGGAATGTATTGTGGGTGATCAAACATTTCTCATCGGAAAGGCTGCAGGAGCGTCTTCATTGCCCCTGCAGTGTGCGGCCGAGAATTGGCATGAAGAAGGAACTGCTTGATAGTTGTGTTATGTGGGCTGCCTGACACAGGTGAAATCTCTAACCAGGCCCTCCTACTTGATGGGAGATGTTATTCCCTACACATCTTTACGTGCTCACTGTTCACTCAGAACTGAAAAGAGCGACGCGATACGATCGACGGGCATACTAGAGACATTGCCCAGCACATCTGTGCAAAGCTTCACCGGATTTTCCCAGTGGTTTCGATTTAATGACCGATCGGAACTTACTTTCTGGACAACCCTCGTATTTGTGTAATTTTTCCAGTCCGCTATAGTGTCTGGAGGATTTTCTGGACACGTATTCGCGATTTGTGGCAAATCTGTATGAATTTCAAATTTGGTTGTCTACTCGCCACGGGGCTGAATTGTTGTGTGTGCAAGACGTGCTTTCCGTCATATCATTCTGTAGATTATCGGCCCTAATTTAAAGTGTCTTGCATTTTATTAAAATAGTGTGTGCTTCCTCACATATCATTTAATGTCTTGTGCTTTATGAAAATAGTATTTAATCAATGTTCGGCAGCTTTTATCTCATTAATGGTTTTGTCATTGCATTAGAATAATGTTTTGCCCTTAATGTTTGCCCAGTTAAGCCTCCTTATTTTGTTAGAATGCTGTTTAACGCATTCGTTGTTTGACAAACTTATTTTATGATTTGCTTTAGTATTTAAGTGGAATATTGTCTAATTCTATCTATACATGAGTGTTATACCACAAAATATTATTTAACGCATTATCTATCAGGGCCCTCATTGTATGCATTGGTCGATCTGGTGACAGTCAAAAAAATGGTTCAAATGGCTCTCAGCAGTATGGGACTTAACTTCTAAGGTCATCAGTCCCCTAGAACTTAGAACTACTTAAACCTAACTAACCTACGGACAACACACACATCCATGCCCGAGGCAGGATTCGAACGTGCGACCGTAGCGCCTAGATACGCTCGGCCACTCCAGCCGGGGGTGACAGTCACTAAATGATTTTGTAATACCTCTGTGGTAAAGGTGCTTTAATGGTAAGGCAACTGGCCAGCAGATTATATCAAGTCCGTGATACATGTCATCTGCTATTTTCCGAACTAGCGGCCTATGTAATAGATCGTCAACCGTTTATTTATCGTTGCTACCATTGCGGCTCACCGGGCTTAATTGATTCCGTCTGTATATTTGCTCGTCTACTGGCACTGCTTATTATATTGTAACATCTGAAATTAAGGGCTTAACTTGCTTTGTTATTTTACATGTCCGTTGTAGATGATTTAATCCAGTTGATTTACTCTGAATCCCGATTGCGTACATGCAAGCGACGCCGTTTGGAGGTGGGCGTTAGTTTAACTTAAGCGTAAGTTTAATTGGATCTTGCTCGGCCATTGCGCTGTGAAGCTCTTCGTGGTTAAACTTAAGCTCCTCAAAACTAATTACTAATTTCTATAAAACATGAAACACACCTTCACCAATTGTAAACATGTTACATAGCCGCTGGTCATTAATTTCGTTTCCCCTGTATGTATCGTAAAGGTACCTATTAAGTTTCTTTAAAGTCTGATTCTGTCCACTTAATTTTGGTAGACGTTGCTGGTAAACTGGTCTTATAGCCGTGAAATGTGTTCCTTAATGTAAATCGTATGTAAAATTGTATTACTTGAAATGGCTTCGCTATGGGAGACACATATCATTGGGACTTAAGCCGTTTATGCTGTTACGAATAATGTTCGATTGGTCCTGACCTGTAACTCTTCGTTAAACACTTGTACTGCAGCTACTTAAAACGTGCCATTATTTTTGGCTTCACCTTGAAGACCCTTAAGCTGTTGTCCAGCTGCTAATAGTAAGTACAGTCAGTTGATGTTCTTCAATAATCTGTTAACGAGCAACGCAGGGTGATTAACATTAGTAGCTACTTCTTCTGTTTGAATTATATAATAAATTCATTTCCGGCCTCCAACGTGGGGTGACCCTTTTTGTCCTCAATTATCTTCTTACTCTCATGCATTTCAAGGGTTAAATTCTACATCTACATCAACATCCACACTCCGCAAGCCACCTGACGGTGTGTGGCGGAGGGTACCCTGAGTACCTCTATCGATTCTCCCTTCTATTCCAGTCTCGTATTGTTCGTGGAAAGAAGGATAGTCTGTATGCTTCTGTGTGGGCTCTAATCTCTCTGATTTTATCCTTAATGTCTCTTCGCGATATATACGTAGGAGGGAGCAATATACTGCTGGACTCTTCGGTGAGGGTATGTTCTCGAAACTTCAACAAAGCCCGTACCGAGCTACTGAGCGTCTCTCCTGCAGAGTCTTCCACTGGAGTTTATCTATCATCTCCGTAACGCTTTCGCGATTAGTAAATGATCCTATAACGAAGCGCGCTGCTCTCCGTTGGATCTTCTCTGTCTCTTCTATCAACCCTATCTGGTACGGATCCCACACCGCTGAGGAGTATTCAAGCAGTGGGCGAACAAGCGTAATGTAACCTACTTCCTTTGTTTTCGGATTGCATTTCCTTAGGATTCTTCCAATGAATTTCAGTCTGGCATCTGCTTTACCGACGATATACTTTATATGATCATTCCATTTTAAATCACTCCTAATGCGTACTCCCAGATAATTTATGGAATTAACTGCTTCCAGTTGCTGACCTGCTATTTTGTAGCTAAATGATAAGGGATCTATCTTTCTATGTATTCGCAGCACATTACACTTGTCTACATTGAGATTCAATTGTCATTCCCTGCACCATGCGTCAATTCGCTGCAGATCCTCCTGCATTTCAGTACAATTTTCCATTGTTACAACCTAACGATACACCATAGCATCATCTGCAAAAAGCCTCAGTGAACTTCCGATGTCATCCACCAGGTCATTTATGTATATTGTGAACAGCAACGGTCCCATGACACTCCCCTGTGGCACACCTGAGATCACTCTTACTGCGGAAGACTTCTCTCCATTGAGAATGACATGCTGCGTTCTGTTATCTAGGAACTCCTCAATCCAATCACACAATTGGTCTGATAGTCCATATGCTCTTACTTTGTTCATTAAACGACTGTGGGGAACTGTATCGAACGCCTTGTGGGAGTCAAGAAACACGGCATCTACCTGTGAACCCGTGTCTATGCCCCTCTGAGTCTCGTGGACGAATAGCGCGAGCTGGGTTTCACACGACCGTCTTTTTCGAAACCCATGCTGATTCCTACAGAGTAGATTTCTAGTCTCCAGGGAAGTCATTATACTCGAACATAATACGTTTTCCGAAATTCTACAACTGATCGACGTTAGAGATATAGGTCTATAGTTATGCACATCTGTTCGACGTCCCTTCTTGAAAACGGGGATGGCCTGTGCCCTTTTCCAATCCTTTGGAACGCTACGCTCTTCTAGAGCTAACTATATATTTCCTGATTTTAAAAGGTTTAATGTTTTCATGTTGATAAATCACTGTTCTAGTACACTTTATTTTGTGCTTCCTGTACCTTCTCCTCCCCAAACCAGTTCGCTGCCGTTTCAGTAGGGAGAATAGCAGTTAGACAATCTTGAATACCAAGTATGAAAAGAATAAAGGTATTTACATTTTCAGGAGAGTATTTTGGATTGTGAGCACAGTGAGGAACGAGAAAGTGGACTAGCACAAGTGAAGAACGTTTTATTTTAGACAAACAAAAATCAGATCGTTAATATAGAATAAGAAAGATCTACATGTCTGGAATCTAATATTTTATGACATTGAACCTGGGAAAGTAGCACCCAGGAACAACAGGTGACTGAGACGTCTGAAATGAAGATTTACGAGCACGTGTTGAAAAAGACGCAGAGAAACGAAATATCAGTTAACAATGTTGTTGGGACGTGTCGCAAAGCATTCAGTGAAACACCACTGAGTAAAGAAAATGACAGTCTTTGATCTGATATTCGTGCTATTACTTTCCTACACACGCAGTAATAGATTACTGTATGTTCACTGTGGCTTCTTCACTCTGAACATCCGCGTTTTCTTTAGCTTTCTTTTCTTCTTAAAGTTTATTGCAACGAATGATTCTCCGGAACTGGGAGAATTCGGTGGAAAGCAGCAAAATACCTTTCTGGTGACAGCAATATTATGAAAAATTTGTTTTTTGACAGCAGTTGCGCTCCGTGCAGTTTTTATGAAGGGGTTCCCTTGAAGATTGACTGCACAATTCAAAATAATTAACATGTGAAGGCTAAAAATGAATATCGAAATATTTGCTAAAGTAACACGCTTGCGTTACGCTAAATATTTGTATGAAAAACCCATTCGCCTTTGAGTAAGAGCACAGAATCTGTCAGTGACGGATTCACTAAAGTTTACGACGCTATGTTTGAAGTCTTTCTGGATGGAGAGCGGTACCCGAGTTACTAGCTGATCTTCACTCACAATACTTGACACAAACGTTCTTATTCTCTTCTGGGTAGAGACAGATCGCTCTCCCTCTGACGTTGTCATAGTGTGGTAACAATCACTTTCACCAATTTCAGTGTTCCATAAACAGGCTCAAACGAATTATATTCGAGCAGTAACTACATAAGTTTAACAGCACCTGTTAGATTTCTAACATCATTCCTCATGAATAGTTTATGAAGCTTCGTTCTCAGCTTGTTGCATGTAATGAAGGGATATATTTCATTTGTGATATCCAGTAACGTTTACCGAAGCTGACGTGCATACGAGTAAACTTGTCAGAATTAAATAAAGTTGAATTGACTGTACGATACGCCAACGTGTGGCATAATATATTTGAATACAGACAACAAAAATAGAAATTCTGAGTGTTCTAGTTTCAGACGGAGTCCTCGTGTTTGAGATAATTTTAATAGTTTACCGAGACGTAAGCCCAATGTGTTCGAGGCATTCAACAAAAGAATATTTTTGTACGCAACCTGCACAGTTCAGATTTAAAATTCTAGAAATAGTTGGAAACATGAGGGACTTTCCTGTAGATTGTTTCAATTATCACAGCTGTTCGCTATGAAGAACAATGAAAACATAATGAAAATCTCACTAATAACAGCAAAAAAACCAAACGTCCATATGCTGACATGTTGCTTGGGCTAAAAGCAGATTCAAGTTATGGGCATAACAATAAACAAAAGAGGCATGTTTAAAATGCCTTTTCAGTAGAGTCTATCACCTGAACCACGACCACTCATGAGAGCTGCACCACCGTAGCTCTGAGAAATAACTGTGTGTGAATTATCCACAATACACCCAGTAAAGTTTCTTTAAATGTTTCTGATAACGTTTTCGCATCATGTTCACAAGAAGTGAGGCAAGTCCAAAACATTTTTAGTCAAAATATATCTGATAAACTCGATAAACTGTGATATTGTTGAGATATAAGTTGGTACAAAATCAGCCGCAGCAATTTCCTTTCTTACTTGGTTACGTTAAACCTCCAGCATACAGGAAAGTAAATTATTTTGAATATGTTTAGAAGCACTTTTGGAAACGTAGCCTTCGAAACACGATCGTTACGCGCAACATAAGTTTCAACGCTGAAATTTAGAAGACAGCGGAACATTCCCGGATTAGATGAGTCACTGTGTTCGCCAAGTCCACGAAGCGCGAACTCAAGATCATCAGAAAATTTGACACAGAGCACCGTTTTAGAGCTTACGGAAAGATTTTTGCGGAACTGATCATTGTGCCTTTCAATGGGCTGCCTATAAGCACTGTCCAGTTGTTCTGCAACATGCGTATTAGTAACTAACTTTCTCGCCTTAGCGCTCCCAGCATTTTCTTTTCCAAACAACAAACAGAAAACAGTAAAATGTGGTATCACAACCAAACACCCAATTCCTTTTTCTCGTAGATATCCAGTCTGAAAATTCTTACAATTTCCTTACTATTCATTTTAGTTTCCTCGACTAATTTGATTTCCGACGCCGGTATCGCTAGGTCCTTGATGCAGAGCTTACTTTCAAGTGACAGAGAGAGAGATTACTTTCCCTAAGCCTCTGCACTGAATTATCACATACTTGACACTGTAAATACCGCACACTTGAGAACTCACGTCGCAACGTCTCTGCATATCGAATCCTCCCGCATAACAAACAATAAAATCTGTTCACGGCGTTAGTAACTCAACTGCATCAAATGCCAGCAAACTTCTGACTATCGTTGCTGACTAGACTCTTCTTCTTATTGTGGTTTCAGGACAGTAATAGTTCGCAGGTACCAATGACAAAACGGATATTAATGAGTTATGTTTGGCAAGGTTCAATATCAGGAGAGAAAGTAAAGGTAGTGGCGGATACACACTAGGCTGTTGATTAAGTGCTCAGAATAGGAGAAGCCTCCTGCACCCGCTTACTCCTCCAAACCTCGCCAAAGAACTCAACGGCTACTAGAATGTAATCTCTGGGGATGTAGAACTGGATCTTGCGCACGGGTCAAGCCCTGCACGTAAGAGCTGGCGGGAAATTGGGAACATGACTGCAGACGTCGTTGAGGAGGTTTAAAAATATTACTAAATGATTGTCACAGAGGCAGGAGAATGGATTAAATTTATAATCTGAGCCGTGGCTGGCTCATGCTATGCGCTGGATTAAGCCTTCGTTGCGGTTCTCTGCTTAGTCTCCCGTGGTTATAGCGATTGTGCTGTTATACTCTCCTTCCGCGGGTGGCAGCAGCGATGTGTATCTATATTCACACCTTGGACTATCTTTGACCTGGCGCTTGTAGTTTCCGGCTGGGCGGTGTGCGACCAGTCGGTCGGTTGGGTGGAATTCTCGGAGGGGCGCAGTTTGGCCGGGCACGCAGGCGGTCTCTATGCGGTGTCGGAGTGTGTGGCGCTGTTCCCATTGCTACGTCCGTGGCTCACCGATCCTAGACACGAAAACTGAATTTTGATTTAACCTACCATCAAGTCAAGACTGTTCACATTGTTTCGTTTGGAGTTCACTGTCGGCTATTGGGATATTCCCGCGAGTAACAACGTGGTTTTCAAGTTGGAAAATTCTAGCCACCCTCCGGTCGAGTTTCCCTGTATTTGGTTATTTGAATTGAAGTGCACCAGCTGAATCTTCTACCTTGTGGCCGTTAACGTTCCGGTTACCTGCCCTGGCCGTTGACGTAAATTTCAGGCAGTGTGGTTTCCTCATCGTGTTGTTGCTGTACACCACGGTGTGTAGTTTAGCCGGCCGTGGTGGCCGAGCGGTTCTAGGCACTTCAGTCGGGAACCGCGCGACTGCCACGGTCGCAGGTTCGAATCCTGCCTCGGGCATGAATGTGTGTGATGTCCTTAGGTTAGTTAGGTTTAAGTAATTCTAAGTTCTAGGGGACTGATGACCTCAGAAATTAAGTCCCATAGTGCTCAGAGCCATTTGAACCATATGAACGGTGTGTAGTTTGACAGCTCCATGTATGATTGGTTGTGGGCGCCAATATCTTCTACGTTGTTCTGTTGAACTCCTTGTTGTACCTTGGTCGGGTGAAGTGGAAGTTATCTTGTCGGTGGGTCCGTTGACTGTCGGTCGGTTAGGTTGTCGTCGGGTTGTGATTGGTTGGCCCGACTGCCTGTCTCACCTAAGCGAGTGTTAGTGGTTGAATTCCAGGCCGACCATCGAACGTATGAGCGCCCTTGAGTGTACTGCCCTATTTTTTTTAAACTTGTTCTTGTTGTTTGTACTTGTATGGCTTCTTAGCCGATTTTGGTTTTAAATTAGAGTTGATTTGCTCTGAAGGCCTTCAGCCTAGTTTAAAGTACTGTTTCACGCAAGCCCTTTGGCATTTTAAAATTTTTAATGTTGTTGAATTTTAAGTCTTGGGCGTTCAGCTGATTTTGAGTTTGAGTTGTTTGCTCTTAAGACCTTCAGCCGAAATTAAAGAATTGTTTCACGTAAGGCCTTTGGTATAAAAAAAAATAATAATGTTACGGAGTTTTAAGTGTTAGGCCTTCAGCCGATTTGAATTTAACTTGTTTACTTCAGCCTAACTAAAGAACTATCTTAAGATAAGGCTTGCCTTTTAAATTTCTGATTGTGTTTGCGTTTTAAGTTATTGGCCTTCAGCCGTTTTAAATTAAAATGGCTTTCAGCCGGTAATTAAGTCCCAAAGATTAAAGCTGTGTGTTTAAAAAATTTTTTTTCGGGGCTCTTGTAATGTTTGATCAAGTCGTATGTGGTGTGTAACTGACAGCCCTTCATTTTGGCCCCTTTCCACAATTTATACTATCTGTCCTGTATTGCGGGATTATCAGGGCGTTTCATATTCCTTTTCCATTTCATTTCAAAAGTTTCTCAGGTACAAATATTCATATATTGGTCCATTGGTCCATTGCTCCATTGCACCAAAGATGAATAGAATCCGTTTTCATAATTGTGACCGAGCGAGGTGGAGCAGTGGTTAGCACACTGGACTCGCATTCGGGAGGACGACGGTTCAATCCCGCGTGCGGCCATCCTGATTTAGGTTTTCCGTGATTTCCCTAAATCGCTCCAGGCAAATGCTGGGATGGTTCCTCTGAAAGGGCACGGCCGACTTCCTTTCCTATCCTTCCCTAATCCAGTGAGACAGATGGATGACTTCGCTGTTTGGTCTCTTCCCCCAAACAACCCAACCCATTATTGTGACGGAAGCCAGGTAAAAATGCTATCTGTGTTCTCTTCTCATAAAACGTCTGCTCTGTTTGGCAGAAGCTGCAAAAAGTACGTACCCAAAGTACTTTGCAAAATCTACAGAGCGCAGTAGCTATTCTAAGGGAATTTTAAGACTCTTAAAGGCCGAGACAGGAGGCAAGTAATATGTGTTGCTTGGATCTAAAGTACCTAGGTAGTGGAAAGAGAGATTCACCTATCGCCTGCGGGCCTTCGGCAATGGCGAGGCAAGCACCTGTTGTTTGCACCTTCCTGTTTTTCTGCTTGTGAGGCAGAGCACGTTTATTTACTCCGGCGTAGCAGCCTGTCTTTGTGTCCGTATTCAACGACTATCATGCCGTTTTGCTATTGCCGAGCTACGATTAAATTACCTTTTCGTTTGGATTATACTAGAACAAAAGTGTATGATGTAGAACGGTTTATACGGGACGGAATGCGTCTCCACCGCAAGATGTTCTCGGGATTCATTTTTCTTTAGTAGTACTGAAGAGTTATGCGCCGTCGTTGTGTTGCGCCATTCTCACCATCGAAAGTTCCGATACTGACATCCCAATAGGGACTGTTGTGGCTGATCATACTGTTTTTGGCCTGCGAACGTTGACAGTGCCGTCGGACGTTGAGGTAGGTGCCTTTAAACCTTACGGCAAAGTCGTCAGTCACGTTGCTGAAAGTGCAAGGATTTAGAAACCTATCAAGTCCTCATTGATGTCCGCCAGATAAAAATTAAACTGCGGAAACGCTAGCTTTCTTGCTTGGTCATTGCGGGATGCAAGGCTGTCGTCATGTACGATGGCCAGACGCAGACTCGTTCAGATTGTGGTCAGGAAGGCAGTGTCGGTTTAGGATGTCTCCGACTGGTTCAGATGCCTTTTTTGGGACGTCGCTCTCCCTGCGGAGCCCACAGTGTTACATCTATCTTATGCGACTGAGGCAGGGCTGCCTGTTGCGCCCACTCGGAGTCAGTCGTCACCGGCGTCGGCTCCTCTTGACGACGAGATGGAAATTATGGCTGTCTTACACCGCCGCCGGAGGAAGTATCAAAGAAAGAGATCCATAGGCAGCAAAAAGACGTCTGTTCTGATCCCACGGTTGTTAACCATGGGACTGTATCGACCTCGCTTTTCTGCGGTCTGGTCACATGTGTGACGACAGCCGTCCGCCATAGAAGCAACGGCCGCCGAGGAGACCGAAGACGACTGCCTCCAGCGGATGTATGCACGATATGACGACCCTCCTATTGATGATGCACTGTATTCCGACGCCCTGGCGACGGATGACGCGACGTCTCTTCCTGACACCAACTACCTTCTCCAGCCTGCGTCTGATACGGTTAACCCCTCGCTCCCTTTCTGTACCTGACGCTACCTGTAGACGCACCTATGAAACTCTTCCACTGAGCTAGGCTGGTGAGACGTCTGTTTTCTCGGCGGACGACGTCGGTGCTGACGATGGACGTTCTAGAGGTGTACAGGACGATGGAATCCCCCTTAGTGGAGTCGACATCCTCCCTGTCACAATGATGTGCACTCCCACGGATGCCTAGCGGGGAGCTCTTCGTGTTTCCTCCGCGTTTGCATCGCCAGCCCATCTGGTGATGACAGCTTTCCAAACTTAGCGCATAGTCAAGGTCTATATATAATACACACGAAGACAGTAACTTGTTCTCGAAAGAACAGTTACTGTTGATGACCGTGCAGCTTTTCCGTGGAGTAAATAACTGAAAACCTCAGCTGCCGACAGGTGTTGTTGATATACTCTGATGTGAACAACTGAAAATGTGTGCCCCGACCGTGACTCGAGCCCCGGATCTCCTGCTTACATGGCAGACACTTTATCCATCTGAGCCACCGAGGACACAGATGAATAGCGCGACTGCAGGGACTTATCGCTTGCACGCTTCCCGTGAGACTCACATTCCCAACTGTCCACAATTCTACATATGTATTGTACCTTATAGACATTTGCCCACCCACTCATTACTCGCGCACGCTTTGGCGATTCCCGTAAGAGTTTGGGCAACCTGGGCGCATTCGTAGAATGTAGAATTGTACACAGTTGGGAATGTGAGTCTCACGGGAAGTGTGCAATGGATAAATCCCTGCAGTCGCGCTATTCATCTGTGCCCTCGGTGGCTCAGATGGATAGAGCGTCTGCCATGTAAGCAGGAGATCCCGGGTTCGAGTCCCGGTCGAGGCACACATTTTTCAGGTGTCCACATCGAGGTATATCAACACCTGTCGGCAGCTCAGGTTTTCAGTTAGTAACCGGCATATATGTTACAGACTTTATTGCTGCCTCCCTCAAGCGCAACTCGTGCACTCGATGTAGAGCTCCGAAGGAAACAGCAGACCACATCGATGTAGTGAGCCTTAGCAAATCCGGCCGTCCCCCCAGAACACACTCATATCCACTAATTAACACTTTAAAGTGATTGCTTCCCCGTCCAACGCCAGTCAATCATTCTACTGGTAACTGATGGCACGTCCACAGCCTGTACTCTCTTGCGTCTTATCTAGAAATACGGTACACTAAAAGCCTGTTAGGAACACACTTAACTGGTGGCCGATACGCTCACTACTAATACTTCGTGCTTCTGCCCTTCCCGGAATGGTGTACATACTGCCACATTTGTTCCGTCGAAATTCCTCCTTGGTGACACTCTATTAAACTGTACAAGAACTGCAAAAGCACTGGATTGAGCGTATCATTTAAATACATCAACTTTTTGAACGGGTACTACCCTCAGAGATCACTCTGTCCAATACAACATACTCCGCGGCAGTGTCATAATGGTTGAGCCTATAACCTTAGCCGGAAGACGAAAAGCCGTCGTCCACTCTACCTCACAAGTTGTACCTACATCTACACCTACATACTCCGCAAGCCACCCAACGGTGTGTGGCGGAAGGCACTTTAAGTGCCTCTGTCATTACGTCCCTTTCTTGTTCCAGTTGCGGATGCTTCGCGGGAAGAACGACTGCAGGAAAGCATCCGTGAGCGCCAGAATTCTCTAATTTTACATTCGTGATCTCCTCGGGAGGTATAAGTACGGGAAGCTATATATTTGGTACCTCATCCAGAAACGCACCCTCTCGAAACCTGGACAGCAAGCTACACCGCGATGCAGAGCGCCTCTCTTGCAGAGTCTGCCAATTGAGTTTGCTAAACATCTCCGTAACCTTATCACGCTTACGAAATAACCCTGTGACGAAACGGGCCGCTCTTCTTTGGATCTTCTCTATCTCCTCCGTCAACCCGACCTGGTACGGATCCCACACTGATGAGCAATACTCAAGTATAGGTCGAACAAGTGTTTTGTAAGCTACCTTGTTAGACTACATTTTCTAAGGACTCTCCCAAGGAATCTCAACCTGGCACCCGCTTTACCAACAATTAATTTTATATGATCATTCCACTTCAGATCGTTCCGTACGCATACTCCCAGATATTTTACAGAAGTAACTGCTACCAGTGTTTGTTTCGCTATCATATAATCATACGATAAAGGATCCTTCTTTCTATGTATTCGCACTACATTACATTTATCTATGTTAAGGGTCAGTTGCCAGTCCCTGCACCAAGTGCCTATCCGCTGCAAATCTTCCTGCATTTCGCTGCAATTTTCTAATTCTGCAACTTCTCTGTATACTACAGCATCATCCTCGAATAGCCGCATGGAACTTTCGACACTATCTACTAGGTCATTTATATGTATTGTGAAAAGCAATGGTCCCATAACACTCTCCTGTGGCACGCCAGAGGTTACTTTAACGTCTGGAGACGTCTCTCCATTGAGAACAACATGCTGTGTTCTGTTTGCTAAGAACTCTTCAATCCAGCCACACAGTTGGTCTGATATTCCGTAAGCTCTTACTTTGTTTATCGGGCGACAGGGCGGAACTGTATCGAACGCCTTCCGGAAGTCAAGGAAAATGGCATCTACCTGGGAGCCTGTATCTAATATCTTGTAAGTCTCAAGAACAACCTAAAGCGAGTTGGGTCTCACACGATCGCTGTTTCCGGAATCCATGTTGATTCCTACAGAGTAGATTCTGGGTTTCTAGGAATGACATGATACGCGAGCAAAAAACATTTTCTACAATTCTACAACAGATCGATGTCAGAGATATAGGCCTATAGTTTTGCGCATCTGCTCGACGACCCTTCTTGAAAACTGGAACTACCTGTGCTCTTTACCAGTCATTTGGAACCTTCCGTTCCTCTAGAGACTTGTGGGACACGCGTTAGAAGGGGGGGGGGGGGGGGGCGGCGGCGGCGGCAAGTTTTTTCGCGTACTCTGTGGAGAATCGAACTGGTATCCCGTCACATCAAGTGGACTTTCCTCTGTTGAGTAATTCTAGTTTCTTTTCTATTCCTTGGACACTTATTTCGATGTCAGCCACTTTTTCGTTCGTGCGAGGATTTAGAGAAGGAACTGCAGTGCGGTCTTCCTCTGAGAAACAGCTTTGGAAAAAGATGTTTAGTATTTCAGCTTTATCCTGTAGCGAAGCAGAAGTGGATAGTTCCTGTGAATTATTGTGGGTGGAGGTTACACTAAACAACCGAGCTAAGTTATTAATCGGCTCCTTTTACCGACCTCCCGACTCAGCAGCATTAGTGGCAGAAAAACTGAGAGAAAATCTGAAATACATTTCACATAAATTTCTTCAGCATGTTAGTCTTAGGTGGAGATTTCAATTTACCAGGTATAAACTGGGACACTCAGATGTTTAGGGCGCGTGGTAGGGACAGAGCATCGAGTGACATTATACTGAGTGCACTATAAGAAAATTATCTCGAGTAATTAAAAAGAGAACCGACTCGTGGAGATAACATCTTGGACCTACCTATAACAAACAGACCCGAACTTTTCGATTCTGTAAGCGCAGAACAGGAAATTAGTGATCATAAGGCCGTTGCAACATCCATGAATATTGAAGTAAATAGGAATATAAAAAAAGTGAGGAAGGTGTATCTGTTTAGCAAGAGTAGTAGGAAGCAGATTTCAGACTACCTAACAGATCAAAACGAAATTTTCTGTTCCGATACAGACAATGTTGAGTGTTTATGGAAAAAGTACAAGGTAATCGTAAAATGAGTTTTAGACAGGTACGTGCCGAGTAAAACTACGAGGGACGGGAAAAACTCACCGTGGTTCAACAACAAAGTTAGAAAACTACTGCGAAGGCAAAGAGAGCTTCACTGCAAATTTAAACGCAGCCAAAACCTCTCAAACAGAAGCTAAACGGTGTCAAAGTTAGCGTAAGGAGGGCTATGCGTGAAGCGTTCAGTGAATTCGAAAGTAAAATTCTATGTACCGAATTGACAGCAAATCCTAAGAAGTACTGGTCTTAGGTTAAATCAGTAAGTGGATCGAAACAGCATATCCAGACACTCCGAGATGATAATGGCATTGAAACAGAGGATGACACGCGTAAAGCTGAAATACTAAATACCTTTTTCCAAAGCTGTTTCACAGAGGAAGACCGCACTGCAGTTCCTTCTCTAAATCCTCGCACAAACGAAAATATGGCTGACATCGAAATAAGTGTCCAAGGAATAGAAAAGCAACTGGAATCATTCAACAGAGGAAAGTCCACTGGACTTGGCGGGATACCAATGCGATTCTACACAGAGTACGCGAAAGAACTTGCCCCCCCCTTCTAACAGCCTTGTACCGCAAGTCTCTAGAGGAACGAAAGGTACCAAATGATTGGAAAAGAGCACAGGTAGTCCCAGTCTTCAAGAAGGGTCGTCGAGCAGACGAGCAAAACTATAGAGCTATATCTCTGGACGTCGATCTGTTGTAGAATTTTAGAACATGTTTTTTGCTCGCGTATCATGTCGTTTTTGGAAACCCAGAATCTACTCTGTAGGAATCGACATGGATTCCGGAAACAGCGATCGTGTGAGACCCAACTCGCTTTATTTGTTCATGAGACCCAGAAAATATTAGATACAGGCTTCCAGGTAGATGCTATTTTCCTTGACTTCCGGAAGGCGTTAAGAGCCTACGGAATATCACACCAGGGGGGGGGGGGGGGGGGAGCTGTGTGGCTGGATTTAAGAGCTTTTAGCAAACAGAACACAGTATTTGTTATCAATGGGGAGACGTCTACAGACGTTAAAGTAACCTCTGGCATGCCACAGGGGAGCGTTATGGAACCATTGCTTTTCACAATATATATAAATGACCTAGTAGATAGTGTCGGAAGTTCCATGCGGCTTTTCGCGGATGATGCTGTAGTATACAGAGAAGTTGCAGCATTAGAAAATTGTAGCGAAATGCAGGAAGATCTGCAGTGGATAGGCACTTGGTGCAGAGAGTGGCAACTGACCCTTAACCGAGACAAATGTAATTTATTGCGAATACATAGAAAGAAGGATCCTTTATCGTATGATTATATGATAGCGGAACAAACACTGGTAGCAGTTACTTCTGTAAAATATGTGGGAGTATGCGTGCGGAACGATTTGAAGTGGAATGATCATATAAAATTAATTGTTGGTAAAGCGGGTGCCAGGTTGAGATTCGTTGGGAGAGTCCTTAGAAAATGTAGTCTAACAAGGTAGCTTACAAAACACTTGTTCGACCTATACTTGAGTATTGCTCATCAGTGTGGGATCCGTACCAGGTCGGGTTGACGGAGGAGATAGAGAAGATCCAAAGAAGAGCGGCGCGTTTCGTCACAGGGTTATTTGATAACCGTGATAGCGTTACGGAGATGTTTAGCAAACTCAATTGGCAGACTCGGCAAGAGAGACGCTCTGCATCGCGGTGTAGCTTGCTCGCCAGGTTTCGAGAGGGTGCGTTTCTGGATGAGGTATCGAATATATTGCTTCCCCCTACTTATACCTCCCGAGGTGATCACGAATGTAAAATTAGAGAGATTCGAGCGCGTACGGAGGCTTTCAGTCGTTCTTCGCGCGAACCATACGCGACTGGAACAGAAAAGGGAGTTAATGACCGTGGCACGTAAAGTGCCCTCCGCCACACACCGTTGTGTGGCTTGCGGAGTATAAATGTAGAATGTAGATGTATGCCGAATGGCTCCATCTCTTTCCATCTCGACCCTAGCTATATGGAAGAACAATACCACGTTGTCCTGTGACAGTTTGGCTATACGCTGTAACTTCGTGGGAAACAGCCTTTCCGACGGTGGCAGTCCCATCATGAATTCTCTTGGTGTAACCAGCATGGAACTAAGTGGCCCGTTCACCGCATGAAATATCGCCTCCTGAATTATCGCCACTTCAGTCATAGCATCCCCAAGCTGGTCCACTAGCCCACGCAGTACCCTCGCTACATTCAATTCGTTCTGCAAGGTTCTCAGTTGATTGTGTATTTTCTCTAAATCGCTACAAATCGTTATTCAGAATCTCCTTCGTTTCACTAGCGCACCGTGTTAGCTCTGTTGCTAATTCCCGTATTAGTCTCGTGTTATTCAACACCCCTTGTTCGTTAACCGAATTGTGTTCCACTCCACACCATCCTTCACAGAACTTACCATCTTCCGAAACTGAAAAACAGTGTTATTTAACTCCAACATTTCTTCTTCGTCCGTTGCTCAAAATATTGTCTTTAACAATTTTCCTCCAGCATTTATCCAAACCCACTTCAATCAAATCCTACCTTGAGGAACCACGTCCACCAACTGTTGCTACAGGACCCATTATTTACTGTAAGTGAACTGCAACTCCTGGTACTCTCCCTTTATCTCCCTAAATAATTTATTCTCTTGTGTCTCCTTACACAGTTCCGAAAAGGCATCCTCCAACCTACAAACCTCATTCCTAATCCGGCATATTTCCACTGTCGTTTTTAGTGTCCATTTATGACTAGTAAACCACACATCCGTCCGGCTCGAGTGCTTCACATCCGATTCTAGAGTCTGAACAAACGTTCCCTCCCCTGCCTCGCCCTTGCAGACGTATAGCAACAGCAGGGCCACACTTGCTCCTCAGGATATCCTTTGCCTTTTCGCCACCTGTAGAACAAAATTACTTTCATAAGGTGCGTCATGGTCCCGATTTGAACAATGACCCGAATATATTAGTAGAATAAATTTCCCTTACTTCACGGCTATGGTCACAAATTCTTTGTCATTGGACTACCGCTTTAGATCTATAATGACCATCCTAAGATCTATTTTACATAAGCATCCATAGACGTGAAGTAAAGTAAATTTATTCGAAATTACACTATCACCTCATCTCTCGTTACGAGGAAGCAGAATCTACAAAAGAATAATATCAGTTAATAACGACATGAAAAACTAACAACTCCATAAAAAAAAAGAAATGTCCCTATGTCAATAAAAATACATACTCCCTGATATACTAAACCTGAATTCCTCCAACAAATAACATTTATACAACTTACTTACACTCCATTATCTATAAGGCAAATTATGCACTTTAAGTTACCTATTCCTTCTTTTTACCCCTTTTTACCCCATGTCCTGGTTGGTTGCTAATAATTCATGTATCGCCTCTATCATTGCCTTAAACGGTTGTATACTACTGTTGTGTATAACAGAGGTGTTTTTGAGGAACTATATCTTCAAGTTGACCGATGAGGTCATTTCTACGACCTGTAATTTTGTTAAAATTTTTGTCATTTTCCCCTTCGACATATAGGGAGTAGTGTCCATTACTCATTGCCCCTCGCGGTATTACTACAATTTCCCAATGAGTCTGTTCAGTTGTTCCTGATTTATAGCGCCTTCGTACATTCCTTCAAACGTCCCTAATTCTTCTGGCAAACTACCTCACCGACTCATCATCTGGTCAAAATTTAGGAATTAAAAACTTCAAAGGGAGATTGCACTTTCCTGCCGTACACCCCCACAAATCCCCCCAGGGCATCCAGAACTCTTTTGTGGATACGTGCGTAGCGAGCACGGGATCCCGAGCTAATAAGGCCTTCCTTCCTTTCTGGGCTGCAAACCTTCCCTTTCCGCATCCTTCCCCATCCCCCATCTTCGCCCCCCCCCCTCACCTCTGGCTCTTTCCTTCCCTTTCTTCCCCTCTGGGCCCCCCTGCGGGTCCGGGGATTAGAATAGGTCCGAGGTATTCCTGCCTGTCGTAAGAGGCGCCTAAAGGGAGTCCCTCCCCCTCAAGGGGGTAGTTAGCGCCTGCATCCGGAGACTGACGATTCCACGACCTCTATTTGCGGTCATTTTGCTTTTTCACTTCTCGTTTCTTCCTTCCTTTGGTTGGTTCCTTTCTTTGCTCTTAAACACCTCACTGTCTTCCTTACTCTTTCCCTTGCCTTCTTCTCCTTGCCTTCTCATTACCCTCTTCTCCTTGCCTTCTCATTGCCTTCTTCTCCTTGCCTTCTCATTGCCTTCTTCTCCTTGCCTTCTCTGGTCTCTGCCCCGGCGTTTGAGACAGTCTGTCCTCTCTCTCCCTCTCTCTCTTCTTTTTCCTCTTCTTCCTTCCTCCCTGTGCGCGCCTGAAGGCCGACCCATGCGTTCGCACGCGTAGCCGGTGATGGGGTAACGCGTAATTCCCCGCCCTGGGTAGACATGTAAGGCACGCACATACCCCCTAGTAAAGGCCAGGCCCAGGGAGGGGTGATTGCCTGAGCTGATACCTTCTGACCATGCCGATTGGTCCCTCCGTCTGTTCCTCGGGAGGTGTGACCTGAGGTGTAAACATTCACCTAAGGCGGGAGTGCCCTCTGAGAGGGTCCCCACAAGGAAGGAGCGCGCCATCGGAGAAGCTGGCAATCATGGGGGATTCCTCCGCAATGGATTTCACTCCATCTCTCTCGACTTCTGCCCAAAAACGGAAACTTGACCAGCCACCAGTGACAAAAGTACTACCGCCTGCCCCACAGTTCCTCGTCGTTTCTCGATCTGAGGACGGAAAGGATTTTTCCTCTGTCAACCCTTTCGTTATCCAGAAGGGCGTAAATGCCATAGCCGGATCTGTCAAATCTTGTACCAGGTTGCGTAACGGTACCTTATTACTAGAAACTGAGAGCGCCTTTCAGGCACAAAAACTGCTTCGGGCCACACTCCTGTACACGTTCCCTGTCCGGGTGGAGGCTCACCGAACTTTGAATTCGTCTCGTGGTGTGGTCTATACTAGATCCCTCGACAGATTGACTGACGAGGAGATTTAATCTTTCCTCGCTGAGCAGGGCGTGACGGCTGTCCATATGATCATGAAAAAGGTCAACAATGACCTTGTACCGACCTGGACACTTTTCTTGACCTTTGATAGTGTTAAGCTGCCATCGCGCATCAAGGCGGGCTACGAGGTTATTTCTTTTCGCCCCTATGTCCCGACACCTACGCGCTGCTACCAGTGTCAGCGTTTCAATCACACTCGACAGACTTGTTGCAATGCGGCTAAATGTGTCACTTGTGGCAGGGATGCCCATGAGGGTGACTGTCCACCTCCGTCTCCTCATTGTGTGAACTGTCAGGGTGACCATGCCACATCCTCCCGCGACTGTCCTGTCTATAAGGAAGAACGCTGTATCCAAGAAATTCGGGTCAAAGAGAAAGTGTCCACCTCGGCTGCTCGCAAGCTATTGGCTAGTAGGAAGCCCACGCTGCTCCCAGTGGGGAAATACAGTACTGTCCTCGCCTCTCCTCGGACTACCAGGGAGGTGGCAACCCAGACATGCGATCTGACCTTCAGCACCACGGTCGTCCGTTCGGCCAGTGCTAAGATCGCGCGGTCGACGTCTCCTCTTCCTCCCATCACCCCACAGACACCAGGCCCTTCATCAGCTTCTGCTAAGACGAAGACCCAGAAGTCAGATGCACGGGCCTTCAAGAAGGAACCGTCCCGTGCAGACTTCCTACGTACCTCGACCTCCCAGCCTTCGACCGGTACTTCCACCAAACGACCTTCCAAGAAGGCTCATAGGAAGCACAGTTCTCCTTCTCCGCCACGGCGCATTTCTTCTCCTGCACCACCCAGCGGTTGCCGCCCCAGGCCGTCATCCGTTTCGCCTGGCCGCACCGCTGGTAGCCGAACATCTGGCCGTTCACCGGCGGAGGAAGCTCCCCCTCCCGGCCATCTTACCAAGATGGCCGATGAACCTATAGACCCAATGGACGATGACTGTCCGCCTACTGATAGCGGCGGCAGTGCTCGCTCGAAGCCAGGCCCTCAGCGGCCTTCGAGGTGACCCCTTCTTTCATCTTCCTTTTCTTCTTACGATGGCACTTATTCAATGGAATATTCGCAGCATTCGCTCCAACCGAGAGGACTTGAAGTTGCTGCTCCGCTTGCACCGTCCGCTCGTCGTAGCCCTCCAGGAAACGAAGCTACGCCCATGCGATCAAATTGCCTTGGCACACTACACCTCTGTGCGTTTTGACCTACCCCCTGTGGTAGGTATTCTGGCTCATGGAGGGGTTATGTTGCTGGTCCGGGATGATATTTACTACGATCCCATCACATTGCACACTGGCCTGCAGGCAGTTGCCATCCGCATTACTCTCCCCACTTTTACATTTGTACCGTCTACACTCCATCGTCATCTGCCGTTACCAGGGCAGACATGATGCAGCTTATTGCTCAGCTACCTGCCCCATTTTTGTTAACTGGAGACTTCAATGCCCACCATCCCCTTTGGGGCTCTCCGGCATCCTGCCCGAGGGGCTCCCTGTTAGCAGACCTTTTCAACCAGCTCAATCTTGTCTGCCTCAATACTGGCGCCCCTACTTTTCTTTCGGACACATCTCACACCTATTCCCATTACACCTCTGTATATGTACTACCCAACTTGCACGCCGGATTGAGTGGTATGCACTTTCTGATACGTATTCGAGCGACCACTTCCCGTGTGTTATCCATCTCCTGCAGCATACCCCCTCCCCGTGCTCATCCAGTTGGAACATCTCCAAAGCAGACTGGGGGCTCTTCTCTTCCAGGGCGACCTTTCAGGATCAAGCCTTCACAAGCTGCGATCGTCAGGTCGCACACCTCACGGAAGTCATTCTCACTGCTGCTGAATATTCCATCCCTCACCCTACTTCTTCTCCACGTCGCGTACCGGTCCCCTGGTGGACCGCAGCATGTAGAGACGCTTTACGTGCTCGTCGACGTGCTTTACGCACCTTTAAACACCGCCCTACAGTGGCGAATTGTATCACTTATAAACGATTACGTGCACAGTGTCGTCGTATTATTAAAGAAAGCAAGAAAGGCAGCTGGGCTGCTTTCACAAGCACCTTCAACAGTTTTACTCCTTCTTCTGTTGTCTGGGGTAGCCTGCGCCGGCTATCTGGCACTGGCTTGATGGTCGCGAATGACGTCCTTGTGGCCCCGGAGGATGTCTCCAATGCCTTCGGCCGCTTTTTCGCAGAGGTTTCGAGCTCCGCTCATTACCACCCTGCCTTCCTCCCCCGCAAACAGGCAGAGGAGGCTAGGCCACCTAACTTCCGCTCCTCGAATCGTGAAAGTTATAATGCCCCATTCACCATGCGGGAACTCGAAAACGCACTTGCCCGGTCACGGTCCTCCGCTCCAGGGCCTGATTCTATTCATATTCAGATGCTGAAGAACCTTTCTCCTGCGGGTAAAGGTTTTCTTCATCGTACTTACAATCGCATCTGGACTGAGGGACATGTTCCCGCATGCTGGCGCGAGTCTATTGTTGTCCCGATTCCTAAACCGGGGAAGGACAAGCACTTGCCTTCCAGTTATCGACCCATCTCGCTTACCAGCTGTGTCTGTAAAGTGATGGAGCGAATGGTTAACTCTCGTTTGGTTTGGCTGCTCGAGTCTCGACGCCTACTTACCAATGTACAATGTGGATTTCGTAGGCGCCGCTCTGCTGTTGACCATCTGGTTACCTTGTTGACCTTCATTATGAATAACTTCTTGCGGAAGCGCCCGACCGCGGCTGTGTTCTTTGATTTGGAGAAGGCTTACGACAGCTGTTGGAGGGCGGGCTTTCTCCGCACCATGCATACATGGGGTCTTCGCGGTCGCCTCCCTCTTTTTATTCGTTCCTTTCTAATGGATCGACAGTTCAGGGTACGTGTGGGTTCTGTCCTGTCAGACACCAATCACCAGGAGAATGGGGTGCCACAGGGCTCAGTTTTGAGCGTCGCTCTCTTCGCCATAGCGATCAATCCAATAATGGATTGCCTCCCAGCTGATGTATCAGGCTCCCTTTTCGTGGACTATTTTACCATCTATTGCAGCGCGCAGCGTACACGTGTCCTGGAGCGCTGTCTTCAGCGTTCTCTTGACCGTCTTTACTCCTGGAGTGTCGCCAATGGCTTCCGTTTTTCTGCCGAGAAGACGGTCTGTATTAACTTCTGGCGCTACAAAGAGTTTCTCCCACCATCCTTACGACTCGGTCCCGTTGCTCTCCCATTCGTGGAGACAACAAAATTTTTAGGTCTTACATTTGACAGGAAACTAAGCTGGTCTCCACATGTGTCATATTTGGCTGCCCGTTGTACCCGTTCTTTGAATGTCCTCCGTGTTCTCAGTGGTATGTCGTGGGGAGCGGATCGAACCGTCCTACTTCGTCTATATCGGTCGATCGTCCGCTCCAAGCTGGATTATGGGAGCTTCGTATACTCCTCTGCACGGCCATCCATCTTACGCCGCCTCAACTCCATACAACATCGGGGTTTACGACTTGCGATCGGAGCGTTTTATACTAGTCCCGTAGAGAGTCTTCATGCTGACGCTGGCGAATTGCCACTCACCTACCGGCGCGATATACTGCTTTGTCGGTATGCCTGTCGGCTACTGTCAATGCCCGACCACCCGTCTTATCGTTCCTTTTTTGACGACTCTCTCGACCGTCAATACGGGTTGTATGTCTCTGCCCTGCTACCCCCTGGAGTTCGCTTTCGTCGCCTCCTTCAACACCTTAATTTTTCACTCCCTGCAACCTTTCGAGTGGGCGAGAGCCACACGCCACCTTGGCTCCAGGCTCCGGTTCGCGTTCACCTTGACCTCAGCTCGTTCCCAAAAAAGGTTACCCCCGGTTCGGTCTACCACTCCCGTTTTGTCGAACTTCGTTCGAAGTTCATTAATATGACCTTCATTTATACAGATGGCTCAAAGACCAATGACGGGGTCGGGTGTTCCTTTATTGTCGGGGCACAAAGTTTCAAATACCGGCTCCATGGCCATTGTTCGGTCTTCACAGCTGAGCTCTTTGCCCTCTACCAGGCTGTTCTTTACTTCTGCCGCCACCGACATTCTGCTTATGTCATCTGCTCCGATTCCCTGAGCGCCATCCAGAGCCTCAGTGATCCGTATCCGGTTCACCCTTTCGTGCACCGGATCCAACGCTCTCTTCAGCAGCTGGTGGACGTCGGTTCTCCGGTTAGCTTTATGTGGGTTCCTGGCCATGTCGGTATCCCTGGGAACGAAGCTGCAGATGCCGCGGCCAAGGCTACGGTCCTCCAGCCTCGGACAGCTTCTTGTTATGTCCCTTCGTCGGATTGTAGCAGGGTAATTTGTCGGCGCATTTTATCGCTGTTGCATGCCGATTGGGCTGCACTTACGGACAACAAGCTTCGGGCTTTGAAACCTCTTCCCACGGCTTGGACGTCCTCCTCCCGCCCTTCTCGGCGGGAGGAGGTCGTTTTGGCCCGGTTACGCATTGGCCACTGCCGGTTCAGCCATCGCCATCTGCTGACGGCTGCGCCGGCGCCGTTCTGCCCATGTGGGCAATTGCTGACGGTCCGCCACATTTTAACGTCCTGTCCGGATTTTCACACACTGCGTTTTGATCTTGGCCTGCCATGTACTCTAGATGCTATTTTAGCGGATGACCCACGAGCAGCTGCTCGCGTTCTTCGTTTCATCAATTTGACAAAGCTCTCTAAGGACATTTGATTATGCTGCTTTTTTAATCCTATGCCTGTCAGTCTGTCTTTTATCGTGTTTTCCCTTTTAGTTGTTGTTTTAAACTTGTGCCTCGCGGTGCATTCTTAACGTAGTCTGGGCGCTAATGACCATTGAAGTTGTGCGCCCTAAAACCACAAAAAAAAACCACAAATGGCGACAAGACAGTTGCAGCATGAACCTTTGCATTTTAGGTACACTGTACATAGGCGTCCCAATCGTCGTGTCTGGAATCTATGTAGTACCTCAAAATCGTCGCAATTGTCTCATGCAAGCTCTCGGTTCTCGCACCGGTTTGCGGATGAAACGGACTACGCAATACGCAGCATAGTAGTTTAATTAAATCCGAGACAAACTTCGTACCCTGGTCCGTAATTATGGTCTCAGGCACACCAAACTTTAATATCCAGTTATTTAGTAAGGTCTGCAGAAGCAAGGGATAAGGAGTGCCAGGTATTTAAATCACAGCCACGTTTTTGTTTTATTTACGAGGGTTTGTTGTGTGGACCACACCACAGTGTGCAGTACTAATGTTGCGAGCAGTGCTGTGGAATTTTACAGCACAGTAGCGGTCCGTGTTAAGGCAAGAATCGTGCCGGAGCGATTTCACGAGATGATGGTGAACTCATGTTGATGTCTTGGGCAACAGATTCACCTAGCCAGAACCTAACGCAATACATCTGGGACGCAGAATCTATGTCGTATTGGGTGGATCAACATTTCATGGGTTTCTGGAAAGCCCTGTGTTTCCAATGTTAAAATTGCGCTTATAAATTACATGTTTTCTCAAAGACTATTTGAGCTGGGAAGTTGAAATTTTTACAGGTTATTTATTGGGGTATTGGCTACAGCGTAACACAGAGATTTTTAAAAATTTGAATTCAAGGAATAATGTTTTCGTTTGTAATGGAAATTCACAACTTTTTTGTGCCATTTTTGTTTATAAATTCAACAGTATACAGGGTTTTGGAGAAACGGTGTGTTCAGTTGCGCATAAGGGACTGTGTAACGTTTCCTGAAAATCTGAAGCAAATTAGTTTGGTAGATCCTGAGAAAACATATAATTTGTATGAAAAAAATAAATCTTCTGGGAATCGAGCGGATTACCTTTTTACTGCATACCCGGTACATAGGATGGATTATCTTCATCTTCTGCAAACTTCTCCTCCAGCTTACTCTTTGTCCTCCTGCTGTTTACTCTGACTTGTATTTCTAGGCTATTTAGAGCCCTGTCGCAGCCCGAAAACATTACTTTCTCAAGCAAGCATCGTTTGTACCATGTTGAAACGTATTTTCATCCCCCCTGTGGGTCCGGGGTAAGAATAGGCCCGAGGTGTTCCTGTCTGTCGTAAGAGGCGACTAAAAGGAGTTTCAACTGTTTCGGCCTTTCATGTGATGGTCCCCCTTGGGGTTTGACCTCCATTTTTCAAAATTCTACAGAAGTACGAGCCTTTTGGGGAAGGATGCCTTACGTGGTGTCTCACTGGTCCTCAGTGCACTAAGACCTTGGCACTCAGCATTGTAACGGTGTTGTAACCACACCCACTATTCCTCAAATTGGGCCTAAACACCTGATGGGTTGCACAAGTTACGCCCATAGTGCGTCCCCATCTGCACCTACGATCATGATGGACTTTCCATGGCACCCGATTCCAGCACGGTAGCCAGCCTGTTGTGGTGGGGTCGTCATGTACCCTCTAGGTTGTAGCCCCCTGACAACACAGGGATCGTACTGCCGATACCTGAGCTGCACCCTCCCCACGTCGGCCAAGGAGTAGATGCCCATCTCCTTGGGGCATCAGGACTCCCGGCAATGGTCATCCTGCCAGGTGAACCTTGCTGAGGCTGGGTGGCACCCGTGGGGAGAGCCCCTGGTCAGAGTGGGTGGTATCGGGGCGGACGTTTCGCAGATGAAACGTCAACATGTATCGGATCGCTCTGTGGCAGAGTCTTTTAAAAAGAAAGGTACTGTCTCTGGTTCTGGTTCTCCTGCCCTTTCCCCCTTGGCCACTCCCTGGGAAGAAGGACAGGCCCACTGGCTTGGGGCGAAGTACTTCCCCCACTATTTAGTCTGTTCTCGGACTGATGGGGGGACGTTCGCCACCTCCAAGCCCATGTTCTTTGCCCAGCACATCGAGGACATCTTCGGGGAAATCGAGGCTCTCAGTAAAATTCGTTTGGGGTCCGTTCTTATAAAGACCACCTCTGCCACTCAGTCGGCGGCGCTCCAGGCGTGCGACCGACTAGGGGATATCCCAGTGTCCATTGTCCTGCATCTGGCACTGAATAGGACGCTGGGGGTTATTTTTCATCGGGACCTCCTACTGCAATCTGATGAGGAGCTCAGGGCCAACCTGGAGTGCCAAGGCATGCATTTCGTCCGGCGAGTCCAGCGCGGCCCCAAAGACCGTTGCATCGACACCGGGGCCTTTATCCTCGCCTTCGAGGGGGACATTCTCCCGGAGAAGGTATAGGTGATGTGCTACCGGTGCAACGTGCGACCTTACATCCTGCCTCCTATGCGCTGCTTTTGGTGTTTGCACTTTGGGCACATGTCGTCACGGTGTGAGGCTGAGCCCCTTTGTGACGATTGTGGACGTCCTCTTCATGAGGAACATACATGCACCCCACCACCTCGGTGCATCAATTGTCCTGGCATCCACTCACCTAGATCTTTAGACTCCCCTGTGTATCAGATGGAGAAGAAGATTCAAGAATTAAAAACTTTGGATCGCCTCTCTTATTCTGAGGCCAGGAAGAAGTATGACCGCATCCATCCCGTGACGTTGACAACTTCGTTTGCCTCAGTCGTGTCCACTCCTTCCACAGTATCCTCACCCCTATCCTGTCCCCCCTCCACCTCCTCACCCCATCCGGGGTCTATGCCTCTGCCTCCCAAATCCCTCCCTTCCAAATCCTCCTCCCTCATTGCCCCTGCCCCCTCTGCCCCAGGGGCCACCCTTCCTCCTCCTCCCACTCCGCCGCCTGAGAAGCGATCCTCTTCTCAGGCATCCATCGGGGAAACGTTCCGGAGACTGGCTTCCGAGGTCCAGCGTTCCAAAACAGACCCCGCACGTGCGGACCTTCTTCGGGTCCAGTCCACCATCCCTGTGCCTCATCGGACTTCACAGAAGGCCTCCAAGAAGAAGTCTTTATCCCCCTCTCCACCCCGGCGCGTTTCGTCTGACGCTCCATCCGTGAGTCGCTGCTCCCAGCCATCCTCAGTTTCGCCGGGACGCTCTGCTGCCAGGCGCTCAGCTGGCCTCTTGTCGATGAATGATGCTGCCCCTCCTATGCAACCCGGGAAAGCGGCTGCAGCTGGCGACGATTCGATGGAACAGGATCAGCCTCCCGCCGGTTGTAGCGTTGTTCCCTCGAAACCTGGCCCTCCGCGGCAGTCGAGGTGACCAGCTCTTCACCCGTTTCGTTCCCCCTTTTTTCTGACTAGCGATGGCTTTGTTACATTGGAACATCAGAGGTATTCGATCTAATTGGGAGGAATTACAACTGCTCCTCCGCCTGCACTGTCTGCTCGTCCTTGGTCTCCAGGAAACCAAGTTGCGCCCAACTGACCATATTGCTTTTACCCACTATACCTCGGAGCAGTCTGACCTCACCCCTGTGAACGGTATTCCAGCTCATGGTGTGGTCATATTGTTCGTTCGGGACGATGTCTATTACCATCCCATCCCATCCCATTGACCACCCCACTCCAAGCAATAGCTGTTTTTATTACTCTTTCTGCTTTTACTTTTTCCGTTTGTACCGTCTACACTCCATTGTCATCCACAGTTAGTCGGGCTGAAATGCTGCGCCTGATTGTTCAGCTTCCTCCGCCGTTTTTATTGTTTGGCGACTTCAATGCCCATCATCCCGTTTGGGGCTCTCCTGCATCGTGTCAGAGAGGCTCCCTCTTGGCGGATGTCTTCAACCAACTCAGTCTTGTCTGCCTCAATACTGGCGCCCCGACTTTCCTCTCGGACTCTACTCATGCCTACTCCAACTTGGACCTCAGGATCTGTTCTACCACTCTTGCCTGTCAGTTCGAGTCGTATGTCCTTTCTGACACCTATTCGAGCGACCACTTCCCCTCCCCCCAGGGGGTCCACAACTCTTTTGTGGATACGTGCGTGGCGAGCACGGGGCCCCGAGCCATTGCAGCCTTCTTTCTCTCCCACGCTGCATTTCCTTTCCCATCCCCTCCTTTCCCCTCCATGCTCCTTTCCCCTCGTCCTCTCCTCTCCCTCTATTGATGTCCTTGCTTATGTTGGCCCCCGCTATCCTCCTGGTTCTCTTGGTTTTACACTCTGGCTTTGTTGCATAATCATCTCCTCCTTTTGACCTCCATTACAAAATTTCTCCTCCGTAGTGTGAGCCATTCATAACCAACTGCTTCAACATCTCAGTGCTCCACAACAGCAACATGTTCTTCGGGTGTTTAACCGTATCTGGCTCCAGGGTGACTTCCCTTCTCAGTGGAGGGATAGCATTGTGGTTCCTGTCCTTAAGCCTGGTAAGAACCCCCTATCTGTTGACAGCTATCGGCCAATTAGTTTGACCAATGTTGTTTGTAAGTTACTTGAATGGATGGTAGCCCGTTGGCTCAATTGGGTCCTCGAATCTCGGGATCTATTGTCGCCTTACCAGTGTGGCTTTCGAGAGGGACGGTCTTCAATCGATCATTTACTTCGCTTGGAATCCGCTGTTCGGCAGGATTTTTCCCATCGCCGCCATTTGGTTGCAGTGTTTTTTGACCTTCGCAAGGCCTATGACACGGCCTGGCGCCATCACATCTTACTTACCCTTCATCAGTGGGGTCTTTGGGGCCCTCTCCCGATTTTTATCCGCTAGTTCCTGATCCATCGGTCATTCAGAGTTCGAGTTGGTACTGCTTTTAGTTCTCCACGGACCCAGGAGACGGGCATCCCACAGGGTTCTGTCTTGAGTGTCCTTCTTTTCCTCATTGCTATCGATGGACTTGTGGCCTCTGTCGGTCCCTTGGTCGCCCCTGCCCTGTATGTGGATGATTTCTGCATTTGGGTTAGTTCCTCCTCGATGGCATCTGCAGAGCGGCAGCTCCAGGTAGCTATAAGGCGTGCCTCTGCATGGACCCTCTCACGCGGGTTTCAATTCTCTCCTTTAAAATCGCGAGTGGTCCACTTCTGTCGCCGTACTATGATCCACCCTGATCCAGAGCTTTATCTCGCTGCGCAACGATTGCCTGTGGTCCCACAGTTTCGTTTCCTGGGTCTTCTTTTCGACAACAAGCTCACTTGGCTGCCCATATGAGACTCCTAAAGGTAGGATATTTCCGTAAACTCAATGTCCTTTGCTTCCTTGCCCACTCATCTTGGGGTGCGGACCGTTCCTTCCTCCTCCGTCTTTATTGTGCTCTAGTTCTGTCTCGCTTGGACTATGGTTGTCAAGTTTATGGTTCAGCTGTTCCTTCCACACTGCATGTGCTGGATCCAGTCCACCATCGTGGTATCCGTTTAGCCACCGGTGCCTTCCCTACTAGCCCTGTTGATAGTCTCCTAGTTGAAGCTGGGATCCCCCCCCCCCCCTTTCTGTTCGGCGGTCCCAGCTTCTGGTGTCTTATGTCCTCACTATCCGTTCCTCTCCCACTCATCCTTCCTATTCTATCCTGTTCCCCGACCATGGACGTCGCCCACCTGAATCCCGCCCTCGGGCGGGTTTACCGGTTGGGCTGCACCTTGCGTCTCTTTGCTGTGATTTTCAGCTTCTTTCTTTGTCCTGTCTTCCTCGCTCCCTCCCCTCCACCCCTCCTTGGTTAGTTCCTCGGCCTCGACTTCGGATGGATCTCCGCCGCGGTCCGAAAGATTCCATCCCCCCGGTGGTGTGCCGTTCCTTTTTCCGCCAAATTTTGTGGGAGTTTCGGGATGCTGTTGCTTTTTACACTGATGGCTCTAAATCTGCTGATCGTGTTGGGTATGCCTTCACGTCCTCTGTTGGAACGGAAAGTCATCTGCTGCCACCTACATGTGGGGTGTTTACTGCGGAATTGATGGCAATTTCCCAGG
Organism: Schistocerca serialis cubense; assembly: GCF_023864345.2. Classification (NCBI taxonomy): domain Eukaryota; kingdom Metazoa; phylum Arthropoda; class Insecta; order Orthoptera; family Acrididae; genus Schistocerca; species Schistocerca serialis. The sequence continues at coordinate 628,525,157 of NC_064638.1, read as the reverse complement.
CCCTTACATTTATTAAACAGTCCCAACACAACCGCGTTTTGTTATGCACGGACTCGATGAGTGGCCTTCTTGCTATTGACTGGTGTTTTTCGCGCCATCCCTTGATCTCTGCCATCCATGACCATCTCGCTGATATTCACCGTGCTGCTTGTTCTATTGACTTCCTTTGGGTCCCTGGCCATGTGGGTATCCCGGGTAATGAGCTCGCTGATCGTTTGGCTGGGGGAGAAGTTACTTACCCCCCGTTTTCTGTAGCATCTCCTGCAGCGGATTTACGGCTTCACATCAAATCCCACTTCGCGCAGTCATGGGCCAATTCTTGGGAGGCTACTCCCCTGTCTAATAAACTTCGTGCAATTAAGGTGACACCAGGCCCGTGGCGTTCTTCCTTTCGCATCTCCCGAAAGGACTCGACCACACTGTGTCGTCTCCGCATTGGCCATACTCGGTTGACCCATGGTTTTCTTTTGCGTAATGAGCCACCCCCACTATGTGGTTGTGGAGCCTTCCAGTCAGTAGCCCACATTTTGGTTGATGCCCCCTTCTTTTGGCTCTGCGTGCTAAGTACAGGCTCCCCCACACTTTACCTTTGATGTTGGCTGACGATTCCCGGATGGTCTTTCTGGTTCTCGGTTTCCTCCGGGAAAGTGGTTTTTATTCTCAGTTTTAAGGTTTTTAATCTCTCTCTGGTGTTGGGGTGGGGCGGTGAGTGTTTGAGTGTCTCCCACTGTAAGCAGTGTTCGGAGATTCCTGATTCACCACCCTGACCGAATTCCTCTTTTCTTCCCCTTTTACTCTGTTTTCACCCTTTTTTTTTTAAGGCTTGGTTAGTCTTTCTATTCCCATACGTACTTTCTACATTATAGCAGTTGTACCTTTTAAGTCACAGGTGGTCTTGCCTATGCTGCTTCAGCATAGTGTTGGGTTCGTTCTCTTGCCGACTTCCCTCATTTTGTTTTTTACCAATGACAACATGACTGCCTTTTCACGTTTTTTCCCTTTTTCCGTTTTATTGTTCTGACTTTACTGAGTTGTCCCATTAGCGGAATGGCGCATATTTGAAACAAGGGACTGATGACCTTGCTGTTTGGTCCCTTAAACCTCAACCAACCAACCAACCAACCACTTCCCCTGTGTCGTTCGTCTCCTGCACCACACCCCATCCCCACGTCCTTCGAGCTGGAACATACCGAAAGCTGACTGGGAACTTTACTCCTCTCTGGCGACCTTTCCGGACCACGATTTTCTCAGTTGTGACAGTCAGGTCGAATACCTCACGGCTGTTATCATCAATGCTGCCGAACGTTCCATTCCCCATACTACCTCTTCTTCACGTCACGTTTCCGTCCCCTGGTGGAATGAGGCTTGTAGAGACGATATCCGTGCTCGACGGCGTGCTTTACGCACCTTTCGCCGCCATCCTACGTTGGCGAACTGTGTTGGATACAAACGACTCCGAGCGCAATGCCGTAGAATCATCAAAGACAGCAAAAAAGCTTGTTGGGCCTCTTTCACCAGCTCCTTTAACAGTTTTACTCCCTCTTCTGTCGTCTAGGGTGGCCTGCGCCGGCTGTCGGGCATTAAGGCCCACTCCTCGGTACCTGGCCTGACTTCAGGTAATGAGGTCCTTGTTGATCCTGTGGATGTCTCCAACGCCTTCGGCCGCTTTTTCGCGGAGGTTTCAAGCTCCACCCATTACCACCCTACCTTCCTTCCCAGGAAAAAGGCAGAAGAGGCTCGGCGACCTTCCTTCCACTCGCTGAATCTGGAAAATTGTAATGCCCCCTTTACTATGCGGGAACTCGAATGTGCACTTGCACTGTCCCGGTCCTCTGCTCCGGGGCCAGATGCCATTCACGTTCAGATGCTGGCCCACCTTTCTCCAGCAGGCAAAAGCTTCCTTCTTCGTACCTACAATCGCGTCTGGACCGAAGGTCAAGTCCCCATGCGTTGGCGTGACGCCGTCGTTGTTCCTATACCCAAACCCGGGAAGGATAGACGCCTTCCTTCTAGTTAACGCCCCATTTCTCTTACAAGCTGTGTCTGTAAGGTGATGGAGCGCATGGTTAACGCTCGGTTAGTTTGGATTCTTGAATCTCGACGGCTACTTACCAATGCTCAAAGCGGCTTTCGTCGCCGCCGCTCCGCTGTTGACCACCTTGTGACCTTGTCGACATTCATCATGAACAACTTTTTGCGAAAGCGCCAAACGGTAGCCATGTTCTTCGATTTGGAGAAGGCTTATGATACCTGTTGGAGAGGAGGTATCCTCCGCACTATGCACAGGTGGGGTCTACGCGGTCGCCTGCCCCTTTTTATTGATTCCTTTTTAACAGATCGAAAGTTTAGGGTACGTGTGGGTTCCGTATTGTCTGACGTCTTCCTCCAGGAGAACGGAGTGCCTCAGGGCTCCGTCTTGAGCGTAGCCCTTTTTGCCATAGCGATCAATCCAATTATGGATTGCATTCCACCTAATGTCTCAGGCTCTCTTTTTGTCGATGACTTCGCGATCTACTGCAGTGCCCAGAGAACATGCCTCCTGGAGCGCTGCCTTCAGCGTTGTCTAGACAGCCTATACTCATGGAGTGTGGCAAATGGCTTCCAGTTCTCTGAAGAGAAGACGGTTCGCATCAACTTTTGGCGATATAAAACGTTCCTTCCGCCATCCTTACATCTCGGTCCCATTGTTCTCCCATTCGTGGAAACAACTAAGTTTCTGGGGCTCAAACTGGACAGGAAACTTTGTTGGTCTCTGCACGTCTCTTATTTGGCTGCCCGTTGTACACGTTCCCTTAATGTCCTCAGAGTTCTTAGTGGTTCATCTTGGGGAGCGGATCGCACTGTCCTGCTTCGCTTGTATCGGTCCATAGTCCGATCAAAGCTGGATTATGGGAGCCTCGTCTACTCGTCTGCTCGGCCATCCCTCTTACGCCGTCTCAACTCCATCCACCATTGGGGGTTACGTCTTGCAACTGGAGCATTCTACACTAGTCCCATCGAGAGTCTTTATGCTGAAGCTGCCGAACTACCATAGACCTACTGGCGCGACGTACTGCTTTTTCGGTATGCCTGCCGGCTGTTGTCAATGCCCGACCACCCCTCTTATCAGTCCTCCTTCACCGATTCTCTCGACCGTCAGTATGGGTTGTATGTGTCTGCCCTGCTGCCCCCTGGAGTCCGCTTTCATCGCCTGCTTCGACAATTGGATTTTGCCCTCCATACCACCTTCAGAGAGGGTGAGAGCCCGACACCACCGTGGCTCCAGGCTCCGGTTCATATCTATCTCGACCTCAGCTCGCTCCCGAAGGAGGGTACTCCAGCTGCAGTGTATTGCTCAAGGTTTGTCGAACTTCGTGCGCGACTTGCCAGTCACACCTTTATTTACACTGATGGCTCCAAAACTGACGATGGTGTTGGCTGTGCCTTTGTCGTCGAGGCCGAGGCCTTTAAATACTGCCTCCTCGACCAGTGTTCCAGCTTTACGGCCGAACTTTTTGCTCTCCATCTGGCCGTTCAGTATGCCCGCCGCCACCGCCATTCATCGTATGTACTCTGCTCTGATTCACTCAGTGATCTTCAGAGCCTTGGAGCTCCATATCCGGTCCATCCCTTGGTGCAACGGATCCAGCAGTCCCTCCATTCTTCTGCTGCTGATGGCTCTCCTGTCAGCTTTCTGTGGGTTCCCGGCCATGTAGGAGTGCCTGGGAATGAGGCTGCTGATGCTGCAGCCAAGGCTGCAGTCCTCCTGCCTCGGCCAGCCTCCCATTGTGTCCCGTCCTCTGACATTAGTGGGGTTGTTTGTAAGAGCTTGTGTCTTTGTGGTGGGATATTTGGTCATCACTTCAAGGAAACAAGCTCCGGGCAGTAAAACCGTTCCCAACTGCTTGGACAACCTCCTCCCGATCTCGGCGAGAAGAGGTCCTTCTGACCAGGTTGCGGATTGGGCATTGCCGGTTTAGCCACCGCTACCTGCTCTCCGGTGACACAGCCCCACATTGCCCTTGTGGTCATGCATTAACAGTGCGCCATGTTTTATTGTCGTGTCCCCGTTTTAGTCAATCTCGTCCTGTCTCTGCCATCTACTTTACAGGATATTTTAGCTGATGACACTCGAGCAGCTGCTCGTGTTCTTCGTTTCATTACTTTGACTGGATTGTCCAAAGATATCTAACTCCTTCACTTATTTTATCTGCATCTTTGTAAGAACTTTCTGGTGTCCCCCCGCCCCTTGAGTTTTACTAGATTCTATGTGCTCTAACAATTGTGACTGGGCGCTAATAACCTCAGTAGTTGAGCGCACTTAAACCCAAAAAAAAAGTATTTTCATTCCCATATTTCTAAATACTTTGCGTCTTCAACGTTGCCATTATTGAAAGTAGCAACAGCATCATACACACCAAAGTGTAATATTCTTATTCCAACAAACACAGTCTTGGGGATTCTTGACAATATAACATGATTTACACTTTCATTGGGATTTTGAGTTTTACAATTAAAACATTTTTTGAACAGTTTAGGTGCTGCTCCGTCTCAGGAAATAGGTTTTATCACCTCCATTGCTGCATCAGGCAGGCTACGTCTGTGATTGCACGCTTTACCAGTTAGCAATCCCTTGTTGTACTTAACCAACTGTTTTCTCCTTTGGGACAGAAGTAATGATGGGGATTTTCATCGGTTGAAAAAGTATGAAAAAAGGAGTTCAAACAACGTTCTTCAGTTCATCGACACTGTGTGTGTGTTTTGCCTAATAGACATTCCATAATACTTCTATATTTCGTCAATTACACTGTCAGTTAACCTTCCCTTCCCATCCAACCCTGTACCATCACAAAGTTTTTGTTTTTTGTAAGAAGCTTTCAGTCGCCAAAGTCTTGATCCCATTTGTTTCTGTACATGTCCAATACACTCAGATTTCTGCGCTACAGCATTATCACCATAGGCTTTCAGTTCTTGAATGTGCTTGAAACTTTTAAAATCACCGTCACCAAAGTAATTCACATATCGCACTTCATCACGTGCAACAAAACGTTGAAATATACTAGCAACACCAGCCACTTGTATTCCTACACTACTGCCACTATAGTTAGCTGTGCAATTATATTCATGTGAACCTTTACTTTTTTTGTAGACACCTACAGTATTTAGGTATTACTGCTGCATCTAAAACTTCCCCTGTATACATACTGATGGCGGATACTACACCATGATGTGTGTTCCCATTTGTGCAAGGTAGCATCGAATGCCGCAGTCAAGCCATTACCGCTGATTTCTATTACCGCCTCTTCCACAGCTTTCATCATTGATTCTATATAGACATCTTCCACTTTAGACCCTATAATTCTATTATAGTTCGTACACTTGGAAGATTCATCATGCCACAGAAAACTACACCTGCAGTAGCACCCCTACCAACTGTACGCAAGAAATAAACAAATCTATTGTTGTTTTCATAGATTTTGCGATCATTTTCTTCATTTAGAGTTTCTGCAGCACTGTGCCAAACAGTGGTCATGTATGAACACTTACCAAACTTCAGATCCAATTTCACTGGAAGGTTCTATATGGTTTTTACAGAGAGTTCCAGAGCGACTTCACTGCATTGATTACGTCTTACACAGTTTTGCAAAAAATTCCCTTGAGAAATGAAATATCAAATATTTAATTCAAATCCGATTCGCCCTTAAAACATTAAACTTTTCACTAACTGAACAATCTTTCTCAGCGAAGTGCTTTCTTTCTCACTTCAATTGCAATGATCAGGTGTACCAAAAATGTTAGGTTCACACCCTTGGTTGTCGTCTTAATTATTTGAGATATAAACACCTACATTTTTGGCTTTCCAACATTTCTCCTTTTCTTACATGCCTTCAGTGGATTTATAGTCACTTTACTTTTACCAATGATTATCCTTCAATAAAACAGACACTTCAATGAACAGAATTCGCTACGAATACCTTCAGGATTACAAAAGAGTAACTAAACATGAAACACACGACAATGGAGTGAGCAATTAACATACATCAAAAAAGGTTTTCCATCACCCCGGTTCCCAGAACTCCTGGGGACAGACGTTGACTGTGGATATTGTATCACAGGCACAGTCCCTTTGACTGTTCAGAGATGTCACTAAACCCGCCCAAAGAGTAAACAACCATGCAAGAGCAGCACCTATTGAACGAGGGGTGTCCGACAGCCGAACAGTTCGTCATTACACCAGGAAGGATGTACATGGCTCTTGTTGTCTGTAGTTCAACCATACCTACACGGTCAATACAGCGGTGCGATCGCGTCCACATTGTTACTTTGTGCCAGGAAGGGCTCTCATCAAGCGAAGTGTCCAGGCGTCTCAGAGTGAACCAAACCGATGTTATTCAGACATGGATGAGATACAGAGAGACAGGAATTGTTGATGACATGCCTACTCAGCGGTCTCGCCATGGAAATAGGTGTTCTGGCAGACTCGGCTACATGAAACGTGCTCTGGTTGTTAACTATATCTGTCTACACTGGCTTCGGTCGGTTTCTAAAATTTTGCTTTAATTCCTTTACTTGTCTTTATGTTCTTAAAAAATTAATAGACTAGATATTCTGATTTCGACCTGTTAATATACCTTATGAAACCCAACAGACAAAATTTTGCTGAATTAAATCATGCGACAGGAAAATCTGAGTACCAAGTCTATTTTACCAAAAATCTATCTTATTATTTAGTATTGCATTAAATATTTGTTGGAATTGTACAAGACTTGGATTTCTTTTAAGTAATCGATTCATATTATTTTTGTCCTGGTTGATCTGACTGTAAACACACAAAGAAAACACTCAGAAAATAAATTTCACAATGTATCAACACTGAGAAATTAACCACTTACACGCATTGCCTAACATGACCATCTGGTTGGGGAAGGCATGGATATGCACACAAAAGAACATGGGGATGAGGAAATTTGGAAATTTGTGGTAAGGTCTTAGGGCCAAACTGCTGGGATCATCGGTCCCTAAGCTTACACACTACTTAACCTAACTTAAACTAACTTACGCTAAGGACAACAGACACACCTATGCCCGAGGGAGGTCTCGAACCTCCGACGGAAGGGGGAGGGCAAGGGGGGGGGGAGCTACGTGGACCGTTTCAAGGCGCCTCTGACCGCGCGGCTACCCCGCGTGGCCATGGGGATGAGGATAGAAAATAGCGTAATTCATACAAAAAAGAAGAAATTTAAGTGATTTTCCACTACCGATAGCTGCTACCAAGCCTACTGCAAAGTCAGCGGAGAAGTCATGGCTCAACCCTAATCAAGCGCCAAGCGTCAAAAATATACATTAAATTACACATTACGAAAACCATGATAAATACTTCACACATGTAAGTATTCGATCTATACTGCAAATTTCATTCTATGTAACGATTAGATAAGAACTGAATTTATAAGAATTCTGAGTAAAACGTACATTAAAATGCCTATTGTGTACAGAAAGAATCCGTCTGTTTCATGAGAAAAATCAACCCTAATTTAAAAATCTACATGTGTACTACATAAATGCTGAAGGTGCAAGTACTTACTACAGACCAAATGAAGAAATGAACTTGCTTCCTGACACTCGTTATGCGAGGTCATAACTGAACAAAGGCACCGACCTTCAACTCCTAGCAAATCATAAATAATACAAAAATTCAACCCCACGTTTGCATAATAATACTTCATGAACTTATTTGAGACGTTTAAATCAGTTCCATATAACTAGCTGTAATGAGAATATAGAATCCTTGTATTGTGCTTCACGTGATAGCAAACCTACTCAGACACAAACTGCTTCCTAGAAAAATGTAGTAATAATAAACACGAAATTATACACACTGTAACTAGCACGATTTCTCCCTACTGTCCAAAAGGCTGAAATAAACAGTATTAAGAACAAGTAAAACAGTACATCCAAATACTTAAATCTGCAGAGTGTCAAAGGTACATCTGTTCTTACCAGGTCTCAGCGTCAAAATATCCCACACTGGACCTATTGTAACTGCTGTCGCCTTTCAAGAAGAAAGGTGGCTGCATGCCAGTATCTTCTGACCAAACACCTTTCTGTATTTTCCTCTGTTTTATTACTAGTTGGCAAACTGCTCGAGCGACCTATAGTTACCAGCCACCCTTGCGAAACTCACATTGAGATGCGCATACTGGATTAAATTACACGAATACCACGTGATAAGGACATAGTTAAACAAATATCAGTGTACGAACTGAATGTAAACTGACTCACTTCCTTCGTAAAGGCTTACTACTTTCGCATACAAGTAGGGGGGGGGGGGAGGAGGAGGAGGAGGGCAACGGAAAACAGTAATGACTTAACATGACTGGAAGATAATGCATGAAAAGATCTGAAGTATAGGGCTCACAAAAACAATCAGTAGTATGATCAAGGTGTACAATATTTGGGAAACTGAATAGTATAAGACGACCACAATATTATTGCACTTGGGGGCTTAGGGAGTTTCGGTTGGCATTTCATTACTCATGGTAGTCAGGATTTATACTATGTGCACCAGTAGTGATCTGAAATTGTTGATAGTATGATGCGGTTTCTTCAGCCACCACTGCACTTTTCTGCTGTAAATTCACCGTGTATAACGGCCAAGTACACTGATACAGTGGTCCAGTAGTAGTTGTTTACGATTCGCGTGCTTCTGTGGGAAAAGGCACTCATGAGTGAACTAGTGACTAATATGACGAGACGGCATATATACTACAGCAGTCTCTGTGTCTTTCATGTCCGAAGTAAACGAAGACTACCACAGTGTGAGGGAGGCCAGCCTACATGCTGCAGTGTACCATCAGGCCAGAGGCGAATAAATCAGAGGCAAATACATCAGAGGCAAAGCAGCAAGGGGGTCTTCCTGCAGATACTGTCTCTCATGCCAATGGTGATGCATCGACCGAAATGATTTGGATTTATTTTAAAGTACTGAAGATTGACTTGTACTAACTGACAGCAATTATGCAGCACATCGTAGCTAATCATAGATTCATGCGACTGACATCGGCCTATCTCCAAAAAAATATTGGAAAACACTGGAACACTGGTGGACTGAACACAATGGGAACAGCCTTAGGTTTATTGAATGTTTTCATCCCTCCAGGTCTATTATCGCACATCACAAGTATCTGTCTGCTTATGATCACAATTTTAGAAATCACGTACTCGCGTACGAGATGTTTACCTTGAGAACGTCGGAATCTTCCAACCAGACATTTTCCTTAATACATAACCCGAAGTGTCGGAAATGAAAGAAAAATGAAATTCAAGATTTCAAAATAATTGCAGAGACTCCAAAAGAGCGAAGGTCGGAGCTTATCATTAATGTACCATCGATAGGTGTAAAACAAGCCTTTACTTCAAAGAAACTCTTCCGGCAATTACCTTAAGAGATTTAGAGAAACCATGGAAAACTTAAGCTTGGATGGCTGGACGGGGAGCAGAAACTTGGTCCGCCCGAATGTGAGTATAGTATGGTAGCCGTTGCGCCACCTCACTCGATTCACAGGCTCTGTAGTTCCCACTTATTAACCCAGTAGAACTCACGTGACTCTGCCTTCATCCTTCAGCGATTTTCTTGGTGAAGCCTCTGCTAAGATACCGCTATAAGCGAGCCGTGCGTGCGGGGCACTGCGGGATGGGGAGTGCCGGTCCAGATATGCTTACGGGACCGGTCAGAATCCGAGTCACTTACAACTAGTGAGAACTGCAAACACCTGCTGTGAGAACTGCAAACACCTGCAGTGAGAACTGCAAACGACTAACTATCAGGTGACTTGCATGTCATTATACTACGATGACTTAGCTTTATATTATCCATGATCAGTATTTTAAAATATAAAGACAAAGAATAGAACATCAAGCATATTGTTTCAGTAAAATATGTTATTTTAATTGTAACGCTCTATTTTTTGAGACATTACAACTGAAAAGATTCAGCCCAATTAATCTTTAATGTATGCCCTATGTACTGGATGGAACTTGTATATTCCATATTGGACTCAAAACGGCAATTGCAGCAGCAATAAAAAGAATTTTGATGATCAGTAGCACTCTTCGTAGGAACAATGTCATTAACCTTCGACACGATATAGCTTAGGTATCCTATATGAAGAAAACAACAGATGTGAATTAGTTACAATATTCCAGAAATAACAGAACAGGATACTTACACTCCCTTCCCAGCGTTCGTACACCGCCACTTAATATCCACCAATGTATAAAAATTTCACTTTACGTAGTCTGATTCATATGTGTCCGCACCTACATTAGTTTTTCTTGTTATTCAGAATCTGTTTGTCTCCAGGGCAGTGTAAAAACATCGAAATTTCGGTTCTGGTAGCTTTGATCCGTCACGACATTAATTTCTCTCATCATGCTTGTCCGATGTTTCTCTTAACAAATTTGTAACTGTAGGGTCTGCTGGTACGCCTATACACTATTGCTATGAACACCTATTTAGTTTCATTATTTATACGGTTTTTTAGAAATATAATTTGATCATTTCGTAGAGATTCTTTGTTTGTCTACAAGTTTAGCTGTCATTTGCTCAAAATGGTCTTATCATTACTTCGCTGTTTATTAGCGTGCAAAAAGGATAACGCCTGAATAAATAAGGTAGCAAGTCTGAGGATTTTCACTGTGTGTTATGTGGTTATCGTAGTGTATCACCGCACATCTGTCACATTTTCTTCTCCACTGTCCCTCTTATTACATAGCATGGCGACAAAGTCAGTATTTTTTACTTCACTTTTTTTGAAACTAGGACTTTTATAATGTACAAATATTCGAGCCCTGAGATTATGCGAGCCATTTGTTGTAATACTCATTCAGTGTGTTTCCAAGACGTATTGTAATTGATTTCATTTGATTAAGAAAGTAACCTTTGGTGGCCGTTTTCGATATTGCTAAACTTTCCAGGGTGTTAGAACCCAGGGATTTCTTGTTTAAATTTTTCGATCCGATATTTTCACTATTTGGATGAGACCTTTTTCCAAGAACAGGCTTCTAATTTAAGTTGTGACTGAAACTTCCTGGCAGATTAAAACTGTGTGCAGGACCGAGACTCGAACTCGGGACTTTTGCCTTTTGCGGACAAGTGCGGAATTAAAGCTGTGAGGACGGGTAGTGAGTCGTGCTTGGGTAGCTCAGATGGTAGAGCACTTGCCCGCGAAAGGCAAAGGTCCCGAGTTCGAGTCTCTGTCCGGCACACAGTTTTAATCTGCCAGGAAGTTTCATATCAGCGCACACTCCGTTACAGAGTGAAAATTTCATTCTAAGTTGTGTTTGCTTAATCTAGGAGAACTGTCCATATTTTAGTTATTATGCTCACATGACAATTACTTTTTACTTAATTTCAAACAAATCTTTCGTATGATACTCTACAAAGTCATTGATCAAGTGTTCAGTACTTGTCTAAAATTTAATTTCGATGGGTTGAATAATATGATACTCTGCGCCAACACGCTTGGTTAACTACTGCCCTATCCTATTGTTCAAAACCGTATTGCATTCTAAGTTCCTTAGTGCTGAAATGTTCAGATTTGTGTCTACCGTAAGGTGTATTTTATATTCAGTTTGTCTCTTTCCTCAAACCTATGCTAATGAAAGTTCTTATTTGTTATTATTATTATTAATGAATTCTTCCAGTAAATGGAAGACGTTAAGCAAGTAACTTAATCAACTTTTCCTTAGGTCCTTCTTGTTGTTCCGAAAGCTTTTCATTCTTTCTGAGAAAGTTTGTTTACGTAATTCCGATTACTTTTGTCGGTACTGTTGTTGTTTTGGCTGCTCCGATGTAACACCATATGTCTACTCTGCGTCTGAAGGTGCATCTTCGTAAAATATCGGTTGGTCTTACGTTTCCGTCGTTGAGGTCTTTCTGAATTTCCTTCAGTCATGGTGTTGAGTTCTTAAGTGATGCTGCATAGTCGATCATCCTTTTCGTCAGTCGCTTTTCTTGTTGTCTGTTGAGATGACCAAAACATTTCATTCGCCTTTCTTACAGTCAGTTTTTTTGTCTGTTGTTCTGACTGATTTTAGCTTGTAACCGTCTTTGGTATATTCCTAGTGATCTTTCTCTCTTTTTGTATTTCTCCAAGTACGTGTTTTCTGTCAAGCGTCAGTGTTTTGCTTGCACAGAAGACTGTTTGTTTTAAGTTATTCATTTGTATTGTTATTTTACTGTATTCCTGACAAGTAATTTTTATACACATCGGCAAGTCAGTTTCCAAGAAGTACATAGCAATCAGTATTTCTTGGTTACTCTTAGCTTTATGATGTTTTCTTTATTTCACACGCCAAACATTCTTCTCATCAACGTCTGTATATTTACTTCACATATGATAAGGACTGATACGATTCATGGGATACTGTTATACAAAAACCAGACTATTGCTTATGACATTAATGACTTTAAGTGAATATTCATTTCTTTTGTTACAATATCTTTATACAGCCTTTTTTCTACAACGCCCATGATAACTGACACAGATCTCAACCTAAGATTCCTGGATATATGTCTGATAAATCTCTTCTCTCATATTTTTAATAAGTTGCAAAGAAAAAGTCATCACTACTACTTTTCTATACACAATCAGAATCGAACAACAAATTCGAAGAGTTCTATGCAACGCAATATGCAGTTGGTCAACACTGTAATGTAATAATAGATTTTCACATGAATAAAAGAATTACTAGCGTTTTAACCAGATAGTAAAAGTGAGTGTAATCAAATTTAATGTGTCCCAAGATGCTCTGGAATCTCAAGATAATTCTAAAGCAGGAAGGAGAATGATGAAAAAACCCATAGAAATCAAGAAAGTCCAGAAACGAACCCCTTAATAGACATGGTGGGGATTAAATGTAGCAAAAGTATGTAGCTCGTATAATGAAGAAAAGCATTGTTGGCACAAAACCCCGAAACTGACAGAGGCAGGTATTTCAGTTTTAACAGGATTCTTCGAGAAGTTATAATAAGAAACAGAAAAGAAAACCAACACAAAAAATTGCATTAAGCGCTGAGCACGTAGTGTCTTGCATCCAAAGAAGCTTGCTTCGTACATGGGACCAAAATTTCTTCCACAGCAAGGTGATATGGATTTCTACATAGTGTAATGCCTGCGATAAAATTGTTCTGGCTTTTCAAAAAAATGTGATTATGTGCCTAAAAGTAATATATAATGAAGTAATGATAGGGTAACATCCAATGTTACCACTCGGAGTGTGCAGTCTCAGAAGTCTGAAAGTGGTAGGGATCTAGAAAACCTGGGAATGGAAATACAAAAGTTCCGATTGGATACAGTTGAGGTCAGCAGAATGAAATGGCAAGAAAATTTGGATTTCAGATCAGACAAATGTAGGGTAATATCAACAGCAGCAGTAAAACAATGCGAGTAGTATTCGTTATGAATAATAGGTTAGGGCAGAGTGTGAGTTGTTATGAACAGTTCAATGACAGGTTTGTTATCAGAAAGAGCAGCAAACCAATGCTAACAATAGTGTTTCATGTACACATGCCGATGTCACAAGCGGAAGATGAGAATGTAGAGAATATGTATGAGGGTATAGGACGCATAATTCAGTACACATATTAAGATGATAATCTAATAATGATGTTGGAATGAAGCACAGTAGCAGGGGCAGGGATAGAAGAAAGAGATATGAGAGAATCTAGTCTTGGTTGTAAGGATGAGAGAGGAGAAAGACTGTGTTTTGTAATAAAGATAATGATAGCGGGGAGACTTACTTGTAACTGCAGTATGCTATCATGTGCGATTTTATTTAGCATGAGCCAACATGAGTTGAAGTTAATTGCACTGAAGATAGCTACGCAGTAGTTACCGATCTGCAATAAAAAGATTAAAAATTTACGACCTACGCTGCCTTTCCTCCTATCTTGTACTAAATTCTATGTTCTACCTTCGACCGGTGTACGAGAATGACAGATAGAGAACTACTTAAGTTCAGAAAAATAACAGTGGGGTACCCATTACATTGTAAGTTGAACATATGGTGAGCCTATCCTCTTTACTAACACCAGATTATGACGGGTCGCCTTCGCGAAACTATAGACCTGTCTTACTGGCTAACTCTTGGAGAATTGTGTAACATATATTATGCTCAAATGGCATGTAGGAATTAACTTTCTCCTTTCCTTGAGATCCAGAAGAACGTGGTCGTACGATAGAGATCACAACCGATGTTAATCGTAAAAGGGACTATGCATGCACTTTGTGGCATTCCCAGAAAATGTGAACACCTCCAGGTAGGATGAAGAATATGTAAATTTTTACTGGAGACGGTATCCATAGCAAAAGGAATACTTGGTGTGAATCAGGTGAAACTACTTCACTGTAGATTAAGAGCTGTAGCTGGTGATAGTATTAATTCGTTCGGTTTGGCATGCACTTCCGAATCGGAGAGAAAGATTTCTGGGGTTGCTTGGAAGCGAAAACTATGATATTGTCCTGGGACTGGATTCGATGAGTAAACATCACTTCAAAGTTAATGTGGAGTGGAGCATGGTAAAACTAGAAGGAACATCATTCCATTTTGGTTGCCTTGTCAAAAATATCATAACGCAGTATGGTGAACACAAGATGTTGGGAAGCTAACTAGCCTGTGTGCAAGCTCTCTTACACTTGACTTCTGAGAGAAAATATCGAAAGTTACAGGGAATTTAGCAAGGATGGTGATAGGAGCATATTAGCCAATTAACGCATAACCCTTAGCAGAATATGATGAACTGGACAAAGTGCAGTGCTTTGCATGCAGTAATTTGTTTCATGTGCAAGAAGTTGAGTGAAGCTGGGCACTGCCGATTTGCATATATAATTTTGGACTACTGGAGGTGGAGTTATCATGAGGTGCACTGACAGCCAGCGTGAAACAGGTAAAAGAAGAAGAACAGAGATTTTTGTGTACTGTGTTCTAAGCCAGGACAGTCAGCTTCTTTAGCCATAGTTGCAATGAAATAATAGGGAGGTAACTGAAAAATTGTTAGTGGAATACATGTACCATTGCCAGTTATGCCAATGACAAAATATAGTATTCGAACTGGAAATGAACTGTCAGTGTGTAGGAAGCCATATTAAGTTCAACACTACATCGAGCTGTTAACGAAGTTATTTATAAAATAACAGCTCTTCGGCAGAATAATAGACGAAATTATCAGCTCGCGGGGGGTGCTGGTGGTTATTGTTCCAAAGAAGAGCTCAGATGACAGTAGGTCCTATAGATGCTGCTATGAATAGCATATTTTAATCATCGTACAGTCACAGATGTGTGCTCATTGCCACATATTATAGAAAAGTTCGATAACTTGGGAAAACTGCGTTATTTTATCACTATGGATTTATTAAGAGAGTACCATCAATTGGAGCAGCACCATGAGGCAGACCTAAGACCTCATTTAGTTACATCCACTCATTGTTATTACTGCTAAATGCAATTCGTATAGAATAAGTCACTGGCAACATTCCAACATCAGTTGTATAGGTTGTTATAAGACCCAAAACAGTAACAGTGTATATATATCTAGCCGATCTTACAGTATTTTCATAAGATATTCAGGAAAATGTGGTATATTCTCAGGATACCATTAGTTGATGACAGATGGCACAGCTAACAGTTCATGGAAGTTTCACTTTGTATTGACAGAAATTCACTCGTTGGACCATCTTATGGTGTGTGAACAAAGCAGCCACTTGTACTAGCCATGTGTGAATTCCCTACTCCTCTTACTGGAAAAGAGTTTCCTTCTTTTATTAAGGTTAGCCAGTTATTATAGGAAGTTTACGCCAAAATTTTCTCGTTGAGATGGCCTCATACACTTATGTTAAAAAGGGATGCAAGACTTAAGCAGGCTCTGAACTGTGAGCAAGTCTTTGAATATCTGATATACTACATGATGGTGCTGAGCAAGGTCTGATGAATAACATGCATAGTGATAATTTAATACATTTATTAATAACAACACATACAACAAAACAGAAATAATTCTTTTAAAGCAAAGAGCACGTGCTCACATTTCAAGTCAAGCTTAACCAGTCAGCTATACAATTCATTAAGATATGATTTTATAAAAGTGGAACATGATAGTGGATATACTTCAACAGATGCCAGCTTATATTGAATTTAAATGTGACCACATACCAGCTTAATGCCCTTCTACAATCCAGATATAAAAGTATTTAAGAATGAACTGCAATGTGAAATAATAGCTTGAATTTAAATGTAAATACATTGTGTCTTAACTAGTTACTCATAAGGAAAAATAATACAATGTTATTTAATAAATGACATCAGGTTCAGGTAATGGTTGAACTAACAGTGCTAACATACCTACAAGCACCAATTAAATCTGCCAGTTACAATATCCAATTGACTCAGAAATAAATACCAGCGACAAGATTTTTTGTTCAGTCTGTGGACTGTACATCTGCCAAACACTAGGGTGGCATGTAATATTACTAACTGGAATGCATCATATGCCAAAGGGTTCGCTGTACAACTGGTGTGGCTACATAATGGGTTACACAGTACAATAGCTCAGGCAACCTGAAAAGTAATCAGAGTTAGCCCTCGCCAACAACTATTATAATTCTATTGTACCAATGTGGGCTGCTTTTCTTTTGTGTACCCTGAGAGGATCACAGTGCTTAGCAGTAACCAAGAACTGTTCTTAGAGTACAAAGATGAAGTTTGTTTTTGATTTTGCGAGTTATCATAACCTTTAGTATATATTACTCGAGTTACATTGGGCACATAAGCTCTGACAGTTTGAAAAGTCACCGCCCAACCTTATAATATAAGCTCTTTAATAGAATTACTCATTAAGTCACTGAACCTTAGCTGACTGACATAAATAAATGATATACTAATCCTGGCCATTTGCATGTAATTTCACTTGCACTTACAACACTGTATTCAAAATACAAGTGTCAGCGACTACTAAGCAAACAAAATGCACATTGATTAAATGGAGGTGCCATCTGCAGCACTGTATCGGAATGTTTAAAATAATGGTCATATTAGTCACACATATCAAACACCATCACTGCAGTTACTATGTGGGTGGACAGTGCTGATGTATTACTTACCTGGGCCAACACTTTAATTTAAATGAAACATACTGCCAATTTCGCTGTTCTTGATAGTGTCAAAGGCTGAAAATTTAGCTTTGACTGAATCTCTTGGGTTATTGTTTCCACAACTGTCAATAGTAACCAAGAACACGAATTGTAATCGAGTATAGTTCTATGGGCAAGTCATGAGGTTGTTTACCGGGCTGAGTACAATAAACTTTTCCGTTTTACTGGCTTGGCAACTCATAGTAAACATGATAAACCCTTTCCAAACTGTCTTGTTCTCAGCTCATGATTGACTGCCTTGCTCCAAGTTCATGCTTCCCCAGCATGGTCTTCAGGTGGCACCCCACTGCAACCAAACATATCGCAGTGCCAGAGATGTGCCAACAGTTTGGGCACTGAAAGGTCCTCACTTTTTTTTTTTATAAAAAACATTTTTTACTATCTTGAGATGCCTGCAACCAACCTTTACAGGGTATGTTCTGCCAGGAAATAGGTTGGACCAAACACCTGATAGCATGTGCACTGAGGCAGCTTAATGAAGCAGAAAAGGATTGGTAACCTTTAGAGAAGGAGATATTAAGACTGATTTATGGTAGTACATATTCCCGTTGCTGCATCTATGGTGGCCATTTCAAAGCCACAACAGATCACACACCTATAAAGTGACTAATGGGCCTTAAATATTTACTAACTGCTTCACCTAATGGGCTTTATGACTTAGTGAGCATAGTTTTGAAGTAGTACACTGTTCCAGGATATTAAATGGCAGTGCTGATAGATTAAGTTGCAAGGTATACACAGTAGAACATGGTAGTTCTGTAGAGAGTGCCTTAAGGCCCAAGTGGCTGACAGAGTGTCAGTAATTTGTGATGGAAGCCAAGCTCTGTGCTGAGAATAGGTTGAACCACAACCAAACTACCTGTGAGCGATGTGTAGTCATGCTGGCAGGTTTACATGACAGGGTACAGAGGCATGCCCATGACTATACTTTACCAGGGTGTAGGGGTCGTCATACAACTAGATGACTGAATATTGATGGGAAAGGTGTAAACAAGGAAAACTGAATACCATGTGCATGGGGAGCTGAGCTACATCATCAAAAAGTGTATGACAGAGATCAACAGACCATTCCAGATTATTGGTTTAGATATCCGCAGACTGTTTGCACAGACACCAGTGGGGAATCAGTATGTCTTTACTAGGACAGGACACTCTTTACTTTATTTAACAAAGGTGAATCACAATGTTTAACTGACAAAGTAGAGCTTGTTGTCCACCTTTCAGTGGCCTTCATCCCCCCCCCCTCCTCCAGTTACAATTACTAATATGAACTATTCGAAAGTAATAATGGGATTCTTAAAGAATTGAATGGCGTTTTACTCACCAAACCCATACAATATGTCGCAATTCTTATATTCATATATATATGAAAAATTTATGCAAATTTCCCATTATACATTATCAGGTGGTATTTTTATCACCTTTCTCAAGAAACAATGAATTTTTTTATGTTATATAGATGGATCTATGTCAAATAAAAGCTGATCAAAATAGATTGTTCTCTGTGATGACAAATTTCAAAAGAAAACGAATATTTGTTCCTTGTTATGTGGCATATGTACGGTTGGGCTGTGGAGGGTTGAGTTTGTTTAATTAACATGGTTGAGCTAAACTTCCTTTATTTCAATACAGGCAGAACAGAGAAATGCAGTGGAGTTTCTGACATATCTTCATCTTCTGCAGCAAGGGCATAACTGCAGCATACACAGGTGAGAAGGACCAACAATGAGTTCTGAAATAGAGATCTGTATCGCTAGTCAGCCTTTAATTATGGCAACACTAACAGTTTGATTTAACTGACCGCTGTATGTGTAAGGGGCCTAAAGTAATCTAACAAACCTGACTATTTGGCAATGATTGTAGCAATTCAGTATGACAATTAAATTTCTAAGATGCCTATAATATTTAATTCAAAATAAGTAACTGTAAAATGAATCCCAATTCTTTAAAAGTCTTCAGTAACTTAAAAACGTTACCAATTGCTTGAGGGCAAATAAATACAATATCTCCAAATGACACTGATTATTTAAATTTTGGTAGGCCTTTAAACTTTATCAAGCAAGGTGAGTTATATAAATAAATAGGGTGGATCATTTTAATCCATAATTGGGAGTAACTCAGGATGGAGATGAGATACAGCAAAATGTTACAGATAAAAGTTGTAGATGGCAAAGAGAGTCACACATTGCGACTAATGGTCACGACCTCGATCGTGATTTTGAAGGTGATATGGAGATTAAAGTAATTTTTTAATGGAGACCTTAATATTTGATTAAGGCTTTGAAAAGAGTGGCAGCTGTTACAAATGAAATAAAATTATCCCAGTACTTGGCTATCTCAATGCAGATCAAATAACCAAACATGTTTTTAGTTCTAGTACGGATTAATTTAGAACAAAGGAGGGATACAACAAATACGGTGTTAGATACAAGCTGGAAAGAGCGGCCCAAAAAATGAAAGCCAAGTGGACTCATTCAGTGACCTGAAAGTCAATTATCTACGTTTCATTTATGTTTGTTCTCTCTTACAAGTGCCACAGTAACATTTATATGATATGATGTATTTATTTTTGACAAAAAAACACGTCAATTAAAACTTAAAGTTCAGATCTTCATTTGAACTTTCTAAACCTGATGTCACAGATGGGGTTATCCATGAAACAAGATTCAATCTTCGAATGACCTTCGATAATTACCTTTAAGTCCGCAATCCGTAGCTGAGTGGTCAGCGTGAAGGAAGGTCAATCCTAAGGGCCCGGGTTCGATTCCCGGCTGGGTCGGAGATTTTGTCCGCTCAGGGACTGGGTGTTGTGTTGTCCTAATCATCATCATTTCATCCCCATCGATGCGCAGGTCGCCGAAGTGGCGTCAACTGGAAAGACCTGCACCAGGCGAACGGCCTACCCGACTGGAGGCCCTTGCTACACGTCATTATTATTACTATTATTACCTTTAAAATCACGGTTATTTGCAATGATATGTGACCCATATGCCCCTTCCAATTCGCATCTAACTTTGTATTTTGCTGCATCACTCCTCTACTCCAGTTAATCCGACTCCAGTTAATCCGTATTAGAACTGACAACATAATTGCTTATTTGACCTTGACTGAACCTTGCCATGATCTTGAATAATTTATCTTTACCTATGTAAAATTTGCCGTTCTTTTGAAATCTTGGATCAAATATCAGATATTAGGTTTCCCATTTAAAAAAAAAAATCGTTTTAACCTCCAAATCGTCTTGAAAATCACGCTCATGGTCACTGCCATTAGTTAGTAGCAATGCAGACCCTCTTTCCCATCTACAACTTTTATGCAAAATATTTGCCTAAATCTCATCTCCATCCGAGATATTCCCTATAATGGATTATAATGGTCCACATGTGTGTAAGGTTGCAATTTGCTACGTACTAAATCGCCTTGCTTGTTGAAGTTTCAAGGTCTACGACAGCTTAAGTAATCAGAATCGTTTGGCGAGCTTGTAATTATTTGCCTTCGTGCAGGAGAGATCCTTTTTAAAATTATCTAAGAACTGGATTCATTTTGAAGTAGCTCATTTTGCAGAGTATTAGAGATCGGAATTAAATATGTTAAGCTCCTTGGAAATTTAATTGTGATAGTGAGACGCACACAGGACACCGCTGTGATGTGACACATATGTGACTACAAACTGAAAACAGAATAACAGAACCAACCACACAACCATCTAATCTTCAGCATTCTTCTGTAGCACCACATTTCGAAAGCTTCTATTCTCTTCTTGTCCAAAATATTTGTCGTCCATGTTTCACTTCCATACATGGCTACACTCCATACGAATACTTTCAGAAATGACTTCCTGACACTTTAATCAATACTGGATGTTATTAAATTTCTCTTCTTCAGAAACGCTTTCCTTGCCATTGCCAGCCTACATTTTATATCCTCTCTACTTCGACCATCATCAGTTACTTTGCTCCCCAAATAGCAAAACTCCTTTACTACTTTAAGTGCCTCATTTCCTAATCTAATTCCCTCAGCATCACCTGACTTAATTCGACTACATTCCATTATCCTAGTTTTGCTTTTGTTGATGTTCATCTTATATCCTCCTTTCAAGACACTGTCCATTTCATTCAACTGCCCTTCAAAGTCCTTTGCTGTCTCTGACAGAATTACAATGTCATCGGCGAACCTCAAAGTTTTTATTTCTTCTCCACGAATATTAATACCTACTCCGAATTTTTCTTTTGTTTCCTTTACTGCTTGCTCAATATACAGATTGAACAACATCGGGGAGAGGCTACAACCCTGTCTTACTCCCTTGCCAACCACTGCTTCCCTTTCATGTCCCTCGACTCTTATAACTGCCATCTGGTTTCTGTACAAATTGTAAATAGCGTTTCGCTCCCTGTATTTTACCCCTGCCACCTTTAGAATTTGAAAGAGAGTATTCCAGTCAACATTGTCAAAAGCTTTCACTAAGTCTACAAATGCTAGAAACGTAGGTTTCCCTTTCCTTAATCTTTCTTCTAAGATGAGTCGTAAGGTCAGTATTGCCTCACGTGTTCCAGTGTTTCTACGGAATCCAAACTGATCTTCCCCGAGGTTGGCTTCTACTAGTTTTTCCATTCGTCTGTAAAGAATTCGTGTTAGTATTTTGCAGCTGTGACTTATTAAACTGATTGTTCGGTAATTTTCACATCTGTCAACACCTGCTTTCTTTGGGATTGGAATTATTATATTCTTCTTGAAGTCTGAGGGTATTTCGCCTGTCTCATACATCTTGCTCACCAGATGGTAGAGTTTTGTCAGGACTGGCTCTCCCAAGGCCGTCAGTAGTTCCAATGGAATGTTGTCTACTCCGGGGGCCTTGTTTCGACTCAGGTCTTTCAGTGCTCTGTCAAACTCTTCACGCAGTATCATATCTCCCATTTCGTCTTCATCTACATCCTCTTCCATTTCGATAATATTGTCCTCCAATACATCGCCCTTGTATAGACCCTCTATATACTCCTTCCACCTTTCTGCTTTCCCTTCTTTGCTTAGAACTGGGTATCCCTCTGAGCTCTTGATATTCATACAAGTCGTTCTCTTATCTCCAAAGGTCTCTTTAATTATCCTGTAGGCAGTATCTATCTTACCCCTAATGAGATAGGACTCTACATCCTTACATTTGTCCTCTAGCCATCCCTGCTTAGCCATTTTGCACTTCCTGTCGATCTCATTTTTGAGACGTTTGTATTCCTTTTTGCCTGCTTCATTTACTGCGTTTTTGTATTTTCTCCTTTCATCAATTACATTCAATATTTCTTCTGTTACCCAAGGATTTCTACTAGCCCTCGTCTTTTTACCTACTTGATCCTCTGCTGCCTTCGCTACTTCGTCCCTCAAAGCTATCCATTCTTCTTCTACTGTATTTCTTTCCCCCATTCCTGTCAATTGTTCCCTTATGCTCTCCCTGAAACTCTCTACAACCTCTGGTTCTTTCAGTTTATCCGGGTCCCATCTCCTTAAATTCCCACCTTTTTGCAGTTTCTTCAGTTTTAATCTACAGGTCATAACCAATAGATTGTGGTCAGAGTCCACATCTGCCCCTGGAAATGTCTTACAATTTAAAACCTGGTTCCTAAATCTCTGTCTTACCATTATATAATCTGTCTGATACCTTTTAGTATCTCCAGGGTTCTTCCGTGTATACAACCTTCTTTCATGATTCTTAAATCAAGTGTTAGTTATGATTATGTTGTGCTCTGTGCAAAATTCTACCAGGCGGCTTCCTCTTTCATTTCTTAGCCCCAATCCATATTCACCTACTATGTTTCCTTCTCTCACTTTTCCTACACTCGAATTCCAGTCACCCATGACTATTAAATTTTCGTCTCCCTTCACAATCTGAATAATTTCTTTTATTTCATCATACATTTCTTCAATTTCTTCGTCATCTGCAGAGCTAGTTGGCATATAAACTTGTACTACTGTAGTAGGTGTGGGCTTCGTATCTATCTTGGCCACAATAATGCGTTCACTATGCTGTTTGTAGTAGCTTACCCGCATTCCTATTTTCCTATTCATTATTAAACCTACTCCTGCATTACCCCTATTTGGTTTTGTGTTTATAACCCTGTAGTCACCTGACCAGAAGTTTAGTTCCTCCTGCCACCGAACTTCACTAATTCCCACTATATCTAACTTCAACCTATCCATTTCCCTTTTTAAATTTTCTAACCCACCTGCCCGATTAAGGGATCTGACATTCCACGCTCCGATCCGTAGAACGCCAGTTTTCTTTCTCCTGAGAACGACATCCTCTTGAGTAGTCCCCGCCCGGAGATCTGAATGGGGGACTATTTTACCTCCGGAATGTTTTACCAAAGAGGACGCCATCATCATTTAATCATACAGTAAAGCTGCATGCCCTCGGGAAAAATTACGGCTGTAGTTTCCCCTTGCTTTCAGCCGTTCGCAGTACCAGCACAGCAAGGCCGTTTTGGTTATTGTTGAGTGTGTAACAATTTTGAATTACTGTGCTGGTAAACCCCTTGCGTTATTTGATTTTCAAACAGCTGAGCAAAACTGAACGTACTCAGACATTCCTCTCTTTACTTATTCCGATAATCACTAAACGGACACACAATATTTTAGCGCAACGTCATCTGACTTTCAATAATCCCTACAAAAGAATGGCCCTGACGAACATTAGCCTATACGTTTCACAGATCACTTACCTCACAAAAATCTTCGTTCCTCGAACTACTGCAATACAGCGAGCGCCACTACTGCCAGCTGAATAAAAGATTCAAACTACTAAAGGCACTAACTACTGATAGGCATACTAACCTAATGAAAGATTTTGATAGAGAACAAACAATGTATTTACCTTAATAGTGTTCAAAAGTCATAATATATATATATATATATATACACTCCTGGAAATTGAAATAAGAACACCGTGAATTCATTGTCCCAGGAAGGGGAAACTTTATTGACACATTCCTGAGGTCAGATACATCACATGATCACACTGACAGAACCACAGGCACATAGACACAGGCAACAGAGCATGCACAATGTCGGCACTAGTACAGTGTATTTCCACCTTTCGCAGCAATGCAGGCTGCTATTCTCCCATGGAGACGATCGTAGAGATGCTGGATGTAGTCCTGTGGAACGGCTTGCCATGCCATTTCCACCTGGCGCCTCAGTTGGACCAGCGTTCGTGCTGGACGTGCAGACCGCGTGAGACGACGCTTCATCCAGTCCCAAACATGCTCAATGGGGGACAGATCCGGAGATCTTGCTGGCCAGGGTAGTTGGCTTACACCTTCTAGAGCACGTTGGGTGGCACGGGATACATGCGGACGTGCATTGTCCTGTTGGAACAGCAAGTTCCCTTGCCGGTCTAGGAATGGTAGAACGATGGGTTCGATGACGGTTTGGATGTACCGTGCACTATTCAGTGTCCCCTCGACGATCACCAGTGGTGTACGACCAGTGTAGGAGATCGCTCCCCACACCATGATGCCGGGTGTTGGCCCTGTGTGCCTCGGTCGTATGCAGTCCTGATTGTGGCGCTCACCTGCACGGCGCCAAACACGCATGCGACCATCATTGGCACCAAGGCAGAAGCGACTCTCATCGCTGAAGACGACATGTCTCCATTCGTCCCTCCATTCACGCCTGTTGCGACACCACTGGAGGCGGGCTGCACGATGTTGGGGCGTGAGCGGAAGACGGCCTAACGGTGTGCGGGACCGTAGCCCAGCTTCATGGAGACGGTTGCGAATGGTCCTCGCCAAACCCCAGGAGCAACAGTGTCCCTAATTTTCTGGGAAGTGGCGGTGCGGTCCCCTACGGCACTGCGTAGGATCCTACGGTCTTGGCGTGGATCCGTGCGTCGCTGCAGTCCGGTCCCAGGTCGACGGGCACGTGCACCTTCCGCCGACCACTGGCGACAACATCGATGTACTGTGGAGACCTCACGCCCCACGTGTTGAGCAATTCGGCGGTACGTCAACCCGGCCTCCCGCATGCCCACTATACGCCCTCGCTCAAAGTCCGTCAACTGCACATACGGTTCACGTCCACGCTGTCGCGGCATGCTACCAGTGTTAAAGACTGCGATGGAGCTCCGTATGCCACGGCAAACTGGCTGACACTGACGGCGGCGGTGCACAAATGCTGCGCAGCTAGCGCCATTCGACGACCAACACCGCGGTTCCTGGTGTGTCCGCTGTGCCGTGCGTGTGATCATTGCTTGTACAGCCCTCTCGCAGTGTCCGGAGCAAGTATGGTGGGTCTGACACACCGGTGTCAATGTGTTCTTTTTTCCATTTCCAGGAGTGTATATATATATATATATATCAGTTCATGATATGCAGTATTACAAATTTACTCTTTCTGGCGGACACACGTCCAGATCGTCCGCTCTTAAAATTCTGTCATCTCTCTCCCCACATCCACCACTGCTGGCGGCTCACCTCCATCTGCGCAACGCTATGCACTGTTAACAGCCAACTGCCCAACACTACAATAGCGACTATTTCAACAATGCCCACCAGCCACAGACTGCACACAGCACAGCCAGTGATTTTCATACAGAGCGCTAGGTGACGTGACCAACATAAAAACCTAAACAGCCTACTTACATATGTAGACCCTTAGCCGAGGATGCCTCACTGGAATCTTCTGATTTTTCCTGGTAGTTTGTGTAATTAGTGTAGCTATTGTTTATTGCTAGCGCGTAATTATAGAGAGTATTTCCTTTGTAGTTGTAGTTTTTCATTGTTGTACAGTAAAACAGTTGTGGTATGCATGTAGATATGCACCAAGTATTTCGCAGCTGCACTAGCAATTAACGAGATATTATTTTCAGTGCTATGTTAATGTGTTTTCTTATTTTGCTCTTCAAATTGTGCTTTTCTGTGTTATCGTGTGAAATATTGTGACAATAATGGCGTGTGAAAAACGTAATACTAGGCTCCAAAGTAAACTGAAAAATGACAGTGAAGACGAGAGTAGTGTGTTAGCTCCACCGAGTAATGAATTAACTAATGTTCAAAGTAGCAATTTGGTAATTGTGCATGGGGAAATGGAGCAGGCGGCAAATAATTATGTAGACAGTGAAACAATTAGTGAACAGGGAAGCATTATCGATCGATCGGTCGGCAACAGCTCGCCTCAGGAATCCGAAATGACAGGACACAATATTGCAAATACTGTACAAAAATGTTTCAAATGGCTCTGAGCACTATGGGACTCAAGTGCTGAGGTCATAAGTCCCCTAGAACTTAGAACTACTTAAACCTAACTAACCTAAGGACAACACACACATCCATGCCCGAGGCAGGATTCGAACCTGCGACCGTAGCGGTCGCGCGGTTCCAGACTGTAGCGCCAGAACCGCGGCCACCAGCGGCCGGCTCAAATACTGAAGATTCAGGTTTTGGGTCCTCACTGTTTTCTCAAATTAGTCAAGACACATTTTCTGCTTGTCAAAATGTGAATGTTGCCGGTACAAATGCACTGCCGAATAGCATAGAGGAACAGATTCCAGACCCTAATACATTATTATTGCAATTAATGCAACAAATGAAACAAAATCAGAGATAAACACAGCAACAGTTACACACAATGGAACAAAATCTTCGAAAGTTAGACACAATGGAACAACTCCAGAGACAAACAGAGCAACATCTTCAAAAGTTAGACATCACGCTTGAACAAACACGTGAAGGTCTAACTGTTAATTACTTAAAATCGAATCGAAATGCCAAAAAGTCTGTAATGACGTAAAAACACAAATTTTTGAGCATTTCCAACCTGTTATTTCGCGTCATGAAAATGCATAACAGAATCACGAAGCAACCATAAAGAAACTGAAAACTATGGTTCATGAAAATCACGACACCTTGCAAGCTAAAATTGACTCAGTTGCATCTACCGATTCGGTTACGCAACTTGCAAAAACTCAGGAAAACTTAAAGGACACAGTAGATACGGTTTCAACACAAATGGACACTCTGGAATTTGGTTCAGAAAAACACACTGAGGAAATAAATTCACTATCGGAGAAAGTAGCCGAACTTTCGGATCAGTTCACTGACTTATCTACAAAGGTAGATGATGATCTGAATGACACAAGAGCTGTAGCCTTCACTGACACAGAAGAGTACGAACAAATTAAGAAATTCAAACAAAATCAGAATCAAATTAATACGCAACACAAAAGAGAAACCCGGGAAGTATAAGATCAGTTGGCACAAGTAATACAAGAATTACATATTTCAGAGGACATTCGCACTCCAACACGGGAAGAGGGACGTAGAAATACGGAAAAGCCACAAAATAATAACAAAGGGCATTTCGGAAATTATGACAGAAATTGGCAAGGGTAACAATGACCGATATGGGACTCGCCGACACGATGATTTTGACTATAAGCCCACATCCACCACTGCTGGTGGCTCACCTCCAACTGCGCAACGCTATGCGCTGTTAACAGCCAACTGCCCAACACTACAATAGCGACTATTTCAACAGTGCCCACCAGCCACACAGTGCATACAGCACAGCCAGTGATTTTCATACAGAGCGCTAGGTGAATTTACCAACATAAAAACCTAAACAGCCTACTTACAGTGGGTGAAATTAAGGTTAGTAGTACAGAGTAGTAGGAAATGCTTCGTAAACAGGTTAGCAAAACAATTGCGAAAAACAGGGGAATTGCTTATCCACATCGTTCACGACAAGCATATGCTACCTTGTAGCGGAAAGGTACCGACACACGCACACAGGGAACAACTTGATTAACGGTTAAGAGACCACGTGCGCAATGCAATGCACAATCTCGAGTCAGATTACAATTCAGCGTTGTAATGATGTCAGTAGCAACGTACACTGGCAACAACCAATGGGAATGACAACACCCACGATTCCACTTCTCTGCTCGTTCATCAACGAATTGTTTTGAAATGTAAAAAGAAGTGTGCTCCTTGATTGAAGTGATGCGGAATTACAGAAGATATACTAGCATATGATACAGTGAAGCATTAAAACTGTTCTTCCTGGGATTCTCATAACAGACATTTCGACACCGTCTTACTCAAGAACAAAGGTTAAAATGTACTGAAACGAATTGCACCTGATGAGAGACCGACAGTATCGAAATGATTCGTGTGATTAAATAAAACACGAAAAAATTATCACTGAATGAGTTGTGATCCCTACTTCATAAACATTTTTCAGTCTCATTTCACGTCGAGCCGGGAGGAGTGGCCGCGTGGTTTGAGGCGCTATGTCACGGACTGCGTGGCCCCTCCCGCCGGAGGTTTGAGTTCTCCCTCGGGCATGGGTGTGTGTGTTGTTCTTAGCATAAGTTAGTTTAAGTAGTATGTAAGTCTACGGACCGATAACCTCAGCAGTTTGGTTCCTTAGGAATTCACACACATTTGAACATTTTTTTTTTATTTCACGTAAAGATTACACTCGAGATGGCAACGTAGTCAAATACTGTATATTTTCATCGTGTCAACTACTGCCATTCAACATGCAGACCACAACACTAAAGCATGATTTGTAACGAGGACTACATCTCTATGGAACTTTGTGTTGTAACAACAGGTTCGGAGCCTCTTCAGAGGGGGAGAAGTTATCGCCGCTGAACAGCAGACTAGCTTACCCTGAGTATGTAAGGCTGTGTGTGCGTGCGTGTGTGCGTGCGTGTGTGTGTGTGTGTTTGGCGCTTACGGAGTGTGGCGGGACCGCCAGCAATTTCCGCCTACGGCGGCAACCAGCGCCTGACAGCGGCGCACGCTACCCGTAATACACGACGCCTGCCTGAGTTACTGCCTCTCCCAGCAGGGGTTCCCTCTGCAGTCTGTAGCACATTTCCATCGCTAGCTAAACAAAGCCACTTGCCCTTCTTGTCTAAGTAACAGCTGTTTCTCAATATCTGCCCCAGATTATGTCGTGACTTATCAATTCTTATGCCCTTCATTACTACTTGTAAAGGTGTCCAACTAATATAGACATTTATGACAACACAGCATTGCACTTGCAAAATGCTACATTGGTTACACTGATGTCGGTTTGTGACTAAGTAGAGTCAATTTTAATTTTAAAAACCAACAGCATCAGTTGCACAGTTTACCTAGATTTACCTAGGTTTCAGTCGGGGTAACCCAACCTTCTTAAGAATAAAAGTAACTACAGTTTGTCCATAATGGACATCGTCAAGCTAAAACTACAAATCCAAAAAATTATCGTCAGACTGTAAAAACTTACCTGAAACTGCCTCGGGCCCACTTCGCGACCGCGATGTGGCACTACTGCACTCGTCCCGTCGTCCACGTTTCGGACAAATACAGTGCTGTACGACAAACATACGTTATTGTAAATTTTCTTCTGTGGTCACGGTTTCCATTTTGTAATGTTAACGTCAATTTTAGTTTACAGAACGCACTTTTCATGTGTAAAATACTTTCTGCAATATCTCTCCTGTATCTTCCATCTTGACCTATTCTTCTTCCGAGATCAGCTCTTCGAGAGTTTTGTCGAAGTTTAACATTGGGCCCACCATCACGCTTTCCAGCTGTCTACAGCATTGAATTGGTTGTGATACTGCTTTCTTTATTTGTCTGTAACCATGCAACAAGTAAGTTCATACTAAAAGCGTGTGATCTGTTTACTAACAGTTGTGAAGGTTACTGTCATTATGGAATCACACTAAAAAAAATACTAAAATAAGGATACCAGGAAACGCCGATGGTGAAGACACTTTTCTTTTGTCTTCTTGTCGTCATTCTCCTTCCTGGTTAGGTGCTACCTGTCACGAATTTACCTCATGTTCCAACCTCTTCATTTCAGAGTAGCTCTTGCAACCGTATGCCAGTCTCTGCCTTTCCGTACAGTGTTTACCCTCTACAGTTCCCTCAAGTACTATGGAAGCTATTACGTGATATCGTGTCAGATGTCCTATTATCCTGTCCCTTCTTCTTGTCACCTCCCCCCCATGAACCATGGACCTTGCCGTTGGTGGGGAGGCTTGCGTGCCTCAGCGATACAGATAGCCGTACCGTAGGTGCAACCACAACGGAGGGGTATCTGTTGAGAGGCCAGACAAACGTGTGGTTCCTGAAAAGGGGCAGCAGCCTTTTCAGTAGTTGAAAGAGCAACAGTCTGGATGATTGACTGATCTGGCCTTGTAACAATAACCAAAACGGCCTTGCTGTGCTGGTATTGCGAACGGCTGAAAGCAAGGGGAAACTACAGCCGTAATTTTTCCCGAGAGCATGCAGCTTTACTGTACGATTAAATGATGATGGCGTCCTCTTGGATAAAATATTCCGGAGGTAAAATAGTCCCCCATTCGGATCTCCGGGCGGGGACTACTCAAGAGGATGTCGTTATCAGGAGAAAGAAAACTGGCGTTCTACGGATCGGAGCGTGGAATGTCAGATCCCTTAATCGGGCAGGTAGGTTAGAAAATTTAAAAAGGATAGGTTGAAGTTAGATATAGTGGGAATTAGTGAAGTTCGGTGGCAGGAGGAACAAGACTTCTGGTCAGGTGACTACAGGGTTATAAACACAAAATCAAATAGGACTAATGCAGGAGTAGGTTTAATAATGAATAGGAAAATAGGAATGCGGGTAAGCTACTACAAACAACATAGTGAACGCATTATTGTGGCCAAGATAGATACGAAGCCCACACCTACTACAGTAGTACAAGTTTATATGCCAACTAGCTCTGCAGATGACGAAGAAATTGAAGAAATGTATGATGAAATAAAAGAAATTATTCAGATTGTGAAGGGAGACGAAAATTTAATAGTCATGGGTGACTGAAATTGGAGTGTAGGAAAAGGGAGAGAAGGAAACGTAGTAGGTAAATATGGATTGGGGCTAAGAAATGAAAGAGGAAGCCGCCTCGTAGAATTTTGCACAGAGCACAACATAATCATAACTAACACTTGGTTTAAGAATCATGAAAGAAGGTTGTATACATGGAAGAACCCTGGAGATACTAAAAGGTATCAGATAGATTATGTAATGGTAAGACAGAGATTTAGGAACCAGGTTTTAAATTGTAAGACATTTCCAGGGGCAGATGTGGACTCTGACCACAATCTATTGGTTATGACCTGTAGATTAAAACTGAAGAAACTGCCAAAAGGTGGGAATTTAAGGAGATGGGACCTGGATAAACTGAAAGAACCAGAGGTTGTACAGAGTTTCAGGGAGAGTATATGGGAACAATTGACAGGAATGGGGGAAAGAAATACAATAGAAGAAGAATGGGTAACTTTGAGGGATGAAGTAGCGAAGGCAGCAGAGGATCAAGTAGGTAAAAAGACGAGGGCTAGTAGAAATCCTTGGGTAACAGAAGAAATATTGAATTAAATTGATGAAAGGAGAAAATATAAAAATGCAGTAAATGAAGCAGGCAAAAAGGAATACAAACGTCTCAAAAATGAGATCGACAGGAAGTGCAAAATGGCTAAGCAGGGATGGCTAGAGGACAAATGTAAGGATGTAAAGGCCTATCTCACTAGGGGTAAGATAGATACTGCCTACAGGAGATAAGAGAACGACTTGTATGAATATCAAGAGCTCAGATGGAAACCCAGTTCTAAGCAAAGAAGGGAAAGCAGAAAGGTGGAAGGAGAATATAGAGGGTCTATACAAGGTCGATGTACTTGAGGACAATATTATGGAAATGGAAGAGTATGTAGATGAAGATGAAATGGGAGATATGATACTGCGTGAAGAGTTTGACAGAGCACTGAAAGACCTGAGTCGAAACAAGGCCCCTGGAGTAGACAACATTCCATTGGAACTACTGACGGCCTTGGGAGAGCCAGTCCTGACAAAACTCTACCATCTGGTGAGCAAGATGTATGAGACAGGCGAAATACCCTCGGACTTCAAGACGAATATAATAATTCCAATCCCAAAGAAAGCAGGTGTTGACAGATGTGAAAATTAACGAACAATCACTTTAATAAGTCACAGCTGCAAAATACTAACACGAATTCTTTACAGACGAATGGAAAAACTAGTAGAAACCAACCTCGGGGAAGATCAGTTTGGATTCCGTAGAAACACTGGAACACGTGAGGCAATACTGACCTTACGACTTATCTTAGAAGAAAGATTAAGGAAAGGCAAACCTACGTTTCTAGCATTTGTAGACTTAGAGAAAGCTTTTGACAATGTTGACTGGAATACTCTCTTTCAAATTCTAAAAGTGGCAGGGGGAAAATACAGGGAGCGAAAGGCTATTTACAATTTGTACAGAAACCAGATGGCAGTTATAAGAGTCGAGGGACATGAAAAGGAAGCGGTGGTTGGGAAGGGAGTAAGACAGGGTTGTAGCCTCTCCCCGATGTTGTTCAATCTGTATATTGAGCAAGCAGTAAAGGAAACAAAAGAAAAATTCGGAGTAGGTATTAAAATTCATGGAGAAGAAATAAAAACTTTGATGTTCGCCGATGACATTGTAATTCTGTCAGAGACAGCAAAGGAGTTGGAAGAGCAGTTGAATGGAATGGACAGTGACTTGAAAGGAGGATATAAGATGAACATCAACAAAAGCAAAACTAGGATAATGGAATGTAGTCTAATTAAGTCGGGTGATTCTGAGGGAATTAGATTAGGAAATGAGGCACTTAAAGTAGTAAAGGAGTTTTGCTATTTGGGGAGCAAAATAACTGATGATGTTAGAAGTTGAGAGGATATAAAATGTAGGCTGGCAATGGCAAGGAAAGCGTTTCTGAAGAAGAGAAATTTGTTAACATCGAGTATTGATTTAAGTGTCAGGATGTCATTTCTGGAAGTATTCGTACGGAGTGTAGCCATGTATGGAAGTGAAACATGGACGATAAATAGTCTGGACAAGAAGAGAATAGAAGCTTTCGAAATGTGGTGCTACAGAAGAATGCTGAAGATTAGATGGGTAGATCACATAACTAATGAGTAAGTATTGAATAGGATTGGGGAGAAGAGAAGTTTGTGGCACAACTTGACCAGAAGAAGGGTTCGGTTGGTAGGACATGTTCTGAGGCATCAAGGGATCACCAATTTAGTATTGGAGGGCAGCGTGGAGGGTAAAAATCGTAGAGGGAGACCAAGAGATGAATACACTAACCAGATTCAGAAGGATGTAGGTTGCAGTAGGTACTGGGAGATGAAGAAGCTTGCACAGGGTAGAGTAGCATGGAGAGCTGCATCAAACCAGTCTCAGGACTGAAGACCACAACAACAACAACATCTTCATGTCAGTGTTTTCCATATATTCCTTTCCTCACGGAGTCTGAGGGGAAGCTCCTCTTTCCGTATCTTATCAGTTCACCCTATTTTCGACAATCTTCTGTAGTACCATTTCTCAAATGTTCCGATTCTCTCCTGTTACGATTTTCCCACAGCCCATGCTTCACTACCATACTGTGCTCCAAACATAAATTCTCACAAATTTCTTCCTCAAATTAATGCATATGGTGATACTAGCAGACTTCTCTTGGCTAGGAATGCCCTTTTTGCCAGTGCTAGTCTGCTTTTGATGTCCTCTTTGCTCCTTCCATTATGGGTTACTTTACGCAGTAGAGTTCCTTAACTTCATCTACATCATGATCACCAATCCTGATGTTAAATTTCTCACTTTTCCCATTTCTGCTACTTTTCATTACTTTCGTCTTTCTTCTGTTTACTCGCAATCCATATTCTGTAATCAGTACAGTGTTCATTCCATTCGGCAGTTCGTGAAATTTTTCTTCACTTTCAGCGAATCTTATCATTGATATCCTTTCACCTTGAATTTTAATTCCACTCTTGAACCTTTCTTTCATATCCATCTTCGCTTCTCCGATGTAGAATTTAACAGTAGGGGCGAAAAACTACATCCTTGTATTACACCCTTTTTAATCGGAGCAGTTCGTTCGTGGGCGTCCACTCTAATTCTTCCCTCTTGGCTCTTGTACATATTGTATATTACCCATCAATCCGAAAAGCTTACCCCTATTTTTCTCAGAATTAAGAGCATCCTGCACCATTTTACATTATCTAACGCTTTTTCCAGGTCGACAAATCCTATGAACGTGTCAAGATTTTTTTGTCGTTTGCTTCCATTATCAACCGAAACTTCAGCATTGCCTCTCTGTTGCTTTCACCTGTCACTGATCGTCATCTAACACATCCTTAGTTTTCGTTTCCATTCTTCTGTATATTGTTCTTGTCAGCATATTGGATGCATGAACCATTAAGGTGACTGTGCGATAATTCTCGCACTCGTCAGCTCTCACGGTCTTTGTAATTATGTGGATGGTGTTTTCCGAATGACAGAAGGTATATCTCCAGACTCATATATTCTACACAACAACGTAAATGGTCGTTCTCTTGCCACTTCTCCCAATGATTTTAGAAATTGTGATGGAATGTTATCTATCCCTTCTGCCTCATTCGTTTTTAAATCTTCCAAAGCTCCTTTAAATTTTGATTCTAATGCGGTATCCCCTATATCTTCAAGATCATCTCCCCTTTCTTCTTCAATCGCATCAGACAAACTTTTCTCTCATAACGACCTTTAGTGTACTCCTTCCATCTATCAACTCTCTCGTCTGAATTTAACATTGAATAATAATAACTTACGTAGTTAAAAGCGTTCCACACTGATGAACTGAGCACTCTAGTAAAGGCAGTCTGAACTGAAAAATTTAGATACTTGCAAACATAATGTAGGACCACTGTATCTGTACAGTAAGTGGAACATTTGATAAACAACGATGGTGATGATAATAGCTAATGTGTTTTAAAGCGTTCCAAACTGGTGGACTGAGTATACTAGTAAAGACTGAATTGAAAAATGCAAATACTTTCAAATATAAATTGGCGCTATTGTACTTGTGTATTAAATGGAACATTTGATAAAATTTCTTGATTACAATTAGTCGCTAATACGCTTTCGTTGGAACTTTCAACACCACCTTTGTTTTTAATTCAAATGGTTTCACTCTTTCTGTGGTAGTTTCTATATTCATTCTTCAATTATAAATCTAGAAAATGTTATTTTGGCACCTGTTGATTCTCAGTTTATCACTGCCGTTAAGGTTATGAGACTTACATTACGCTTCCTTTTCAGTCTTCCGTTACCACTTACTCTCCGTTTCCGTGATAGTCGATCGCGTTTACCTAGTCATCACGACCTGTCAAGAGTAACAATAGCAAAAATCTGCAGCTTGTGCGCCTATTGTACACAGCAGGCCGATGGGTTGTTCGATATACGTGGGACCTAGCATATCCCTTCCCTACCTAGCCTCTTCCTTAGTTTCAAAGGAGCGATGTGAACATGTTGTTAATGCTGATAAATTTATTGTGTTTATTGTATTCATATTATGCACCTGGAGTTGTTCACGAGACTTTGTACAGTTCTGATTCTTAAGACCGCGACTACAGTTGACTCGTCTGCCATGTTTGTAGTTTTGTTGCCGCTCTGGTTAAACAGAGCGTTGCCCCGGGTGCACCATCTTGGAGGTTATATTCACTTGGTGCTGGCACCTCGAAACACCAGATCAAACACTGGAACACATTTTGGACGACGACCAGAAAGGAAATTCACCTGAAAACACTACGTAGATGCAACATCTGCAGCTATTAACTGGCTAGATTCCTTGAATATCCAACTATGGTGAAAAATGGATATCTCAACTTCTTTTAGCTACTGGTGGTTACACAGCTTTCATTACTGCTTATACATGCATGCAAATGTACTTGTTCATGTATCTGTTTTACTGATTCGTACCGTTTTACCTTATTTCGTATCAAATGAACTGTATACACTTGTAAGAAGACAACTGTATAGCTCATACTCTTAAAAAATAACTAAAGTTACGGGTCTTCCATTAAATCGATTCATTGTTTTTATAATTAATGCTACTTATTCATTTTGAGCTTGCGTTCAAATTTTCTTGACCTATTTTTATGGCGAAACTACATTTCCTGAAATTATGTCCAATGTAATGACTTATGTATTACCTCATAAATAGAAAATGAATAATAATAGTCACAAAGCAAAAAAAAAAAAATATTATTTTATACCCATAGTCGTCTATCGGTTTCTTAATATGACTTTGCCTAGAGATCCGTTAGGGAATAGAGAAACCGTTTAAATATACGCTGATAGGAGCTGCACCCAGAAGGACTCGAGCGATCCACTGCACAGTGGCTTGCTATGTCGCGCGCCATCATCTGTGCGAAAGATTACTTTTGCATGGTCAACCACGCAAGCAGGGAGCGTGGGTAGGGCTGTGACGGTTTGCTCGTCCATTTAAGTAAGGATGACAGTTATTGAACTGCATGAAATAAAATCATCATAACTTCTGAATGGTTTCGTCTAGCGACGAAGCCCACTTTCGTTTGGATAGGTTCGTAAATAAGCAAAATTGGCGCCTTTTTGGGACTGAGAATCTGCTTTTCGCGATCAACACGTCTCTTCGCCCTAAATAGGTGACTGTTTGGTGTCGAATGTCCAGTAACGGAATAATCGGTGCGATATTCCTTGATGACACGGTGACTACCGAATTTTACATCAAGTTTCGGAAGATGATGTCATCCCCATTAACCAAAATAACCCTGATTTCGACAAGATGTGTTTCATGCAAGACCCCATAGAAGCAGGAATGAGTTTGATGCCTGGAGGAGCGCTCTGGGGACCGCATTCTGGCTCTGGAGTACGCAGAGGCTACTGGCGTGGGCCTCGATTGGCCCCCATACTCTCCGGATCCAAACACATGCGGCTCCTTTTTGTGGGGCTTTATTAAAGACGACGTGTGCAGCAATAACCCCAAAACCAATACCGAGCTGAAAAGAGCCATTCGGGAGATCATCAACAGGATTGGTTTCCTACACTTTAGCGGGTCATGCAGAATTTCGCTATTCGTCTGCTCCACGTCATCGTCAATGATGGCAGGCATAACGAACATGTCAGAACCTAAATCCGAACATCTGTAGCGACATTTACATGTTAAATAAAGGGTGTGCACGCCATTGTTTGTAACTAATTTAAGTTTTCTTCGTATAGTTAAATGATAAGGGACGCTGGCCAATAGGATAGCGTGTGGCGTCACCAGAGTGTCACATGCGCGTGCACATGTCCAGGTGACACGTTCGACAGCGGGTTGCTCAGCTAGAATAGGTCGAGAGGGGTCTCATCGTGGGGTTGTGGGAGGCTGGTGTAGTGTAACGACGTAAGTTTTGTATAAATGATTTTCTTTGGACATATGACCATGTGCAGACTTCGTCACCTACGTCAGTTACAACACACTTCAAAATTATTTAAACTCTTTTTAAATTGTCTCTGAATGGTTCTTGAACGAAACTGTAAAACATTATTTGAGTCGTATGCGCAGAATTACGTCACTCAGTCCAATTGGTTTGCGCAAACTTTTTCAATTTAGATGTCGTTTGTTTCTCCTCAGAAACGATATTACTGCAAGTTCTCTGCTTTAATAGATATTAGAACCACATTGAATAGACTTTCAAGACTCAAACTCACGATGAACGTTGTCAAAAATTAATAATCTTGTCAAATAAATTACTTAACATAATTCTTCATAAATAAATTCTCGGAACACGTATTTAAACTTTTGTAGTATACACTAGTTTATTATCTTCCTATATATAGACGTGAACCTGAGCCTTGACAAGATAGGACTGAACATTTACAACACGATTAAACTTTCTATGACGTCATTGTTGTACAAACATTACAAACTCTTATTTTTTTCAATTTTTAGAAGCACGACGCAACAACTCGGTTTCAGGATCTTCTGTTGCTCTTTGGCTGTCGACCCGCGACGTATAGTGGCCAGCAATTTTCTCTCAGGTCCCGGCAGTGAAGAAGCTGTCTCCGTTCGTTGCGCCGCCCTCTCCGTACATGAAACATGAAAAATAAATACAAAACTTGAGATAATTCACAGCCATTACAAATATTACAAAAATACATAAACAAAACAGTAAATTAAACTTATATTCACCTGCAAACTGGGCTGACACTGGTGGATGGGTGACGCTTCAATTTCGCGTCCCACTACACTGGATGGCTCCACCGTCGTATTGCGCGCCTCACCGGTCTTACGGACACCACCATTGCCTGTTGTTGACAACAATGGATACAGGAACTTACATGCCCTACAAGTAGGGCCTGGATGTCCGACATACGTCACAAGGGGGGGATCGACGAATTGTCCGCCACGTGCGAACAGACCCAAAGGCAATGATAGAGGCCAATCAGCGGGCTGTCCTGCCTTGTATGCATCATACCCTGAACGCATATACTACTGGCAAGTGGTTGTATGACGCAGGGCTCACTGCGTGCCGACGGTTACGACACCTGCCACTCACACCCACTCAGCGTCGCGCCCGACTCGCCTGGTGTCGCCAAGAACGTTCACGGGTCCCTGCAGACCGGCGACGGATCATCTGTACTGACGAATCCTGCTTCTTTCTTCAAGGCGACGACTACGTGGTCTGTGTCTTAAGGCGCAGTGGAGAGCGTCACGAAGTGGTCTCGCATCACACGTCTCGCCAGCATAGTGTGATGGTGTCGTGAATAATATCTTACGGAGCCCGTTCACTGCTAGTGCTCCTAGCGGGCCCCATGACAGCCTTACGGTACTTGAGGAGATCCTGCCACCTGTGGCTCTGCTATTCCTGAACGCCCATGACTGCCTTATTTCAACAGGACGACGCTCGTCATCATACCGCTCCACTTCCCGTGCTTTCCTTGCAGCTGTGGACTACTATGCCATGGCCAGCCGCATGGCTGATCTCCCTCCAACGTGTGTAGTGCCGTGGAGCGTCCCATCAAGGCAGGACCTCCACCCACCAGTCTGCGGGAACTACCCGCTCAGGTGCAAATGGCAAGGGATGGAGTACGACTGAAGTCCATCCGAGACCTGAATGACACTATGCCACGTAGTTTTGATGGTTGTGCTCACATCCATGATGGCGTGATGCCATTCTAACATGTACGTGTTGTTGCCTTGCAGAGCAGTACATTTCGATCTTTCAAATTTGAAAGTGTAATAATTTCCTATATCTAGTACTATCCAACTCCCTGTCAACCGTGATCACAATCTGCCTTTTCCTTCTGACTACAGCTTTTTTAATGCCGATCAGTGTAGATAATTACGTGCAGTTCTAATTACGGTACTTTCACTGGATAGCATGCTTGGATCAAAGATTTAACACGCAATGGGTAAATCCCAACAACACATGAAATTAATTAAATATCACAATGGATAATGCAAAAGCCAAGCATTCATACCAGTGAAGGCAACGAACTACGTATTGTGTCGTTGTAAATCACGTGTCCCACTTTATATTACATACCTGTCCATCTTTCACGCTAAGTGCCATGTAGTTGGATATTTATCACACCTAACTAACAAAGTGTAGGAGTACAGAACAGTATCAGATGATAGAAAATCAATTATAGAAACACGGTAATTCTTTTTATAATGAATGATGACCATTTATTTATAGAAACAAATGAAACATGTAGGATCGTCACCAACAGATCTGTATAGCAATTTTATCGGATAGAAATTCATATTACGATTATGAATACGTTAATACAAAAGATTGTTATTTGGAGGTCACTTAGGATGTTATTATAATTGAGCTACAGGGATATGGGGAATGAGAAATGGATTGAGACTCGCATCAAAGAGACTATGACTCCAAGATGTCAACACAAAGAATCACAAAGTTTGATGTTCGCACCAATTTCGCACCGATTTATTTTTCTCCCACTGACTGTTAAAACAACCAGGGAAACAAAGAAGAAGTCATTAACTGACATTATTAAAAGTGCATGCAATTTCAATCAGTTTGTTAAAAATCGAAAAAAGAAAATTTCGAAATTTGTGATTAGGTCCTATGGGCCCAAACTGCTGAGGTCATCGGTCCCTAGGCTTATACTCTCAATCTAACTTAAACTAATTTGCGCTAAGGATAACACACAACCATGCCCGTGGGACGACTCGAAGGTTCGACGGGGGAACCCGCGCGAACCGTGACAAGGCGCCCTAGACAGCGCTGATAACCTGCTCGGCTCGAAAAAATAGATTAACAACAGTAATTCCCCGTGGATGTTTGGGTTTGGTCGATACATAATTTCACTGGCTACACAAACCATGTGATTACTATGTAGAAGCTAGGAGATTATGAACGCATTAAGGCATGGTACACAATAAGTGTAATGCTAAACACAAAGGACGATCATTTGAAAACGGCATTACCTTTACAAGAAATTCTCCACAAAACACAAACACCATTAAATAAATAGACTTAACAATAAATACTGAAGGCACACGATTCTGAACTCGTGGTGTGATGATTCGAGTTCCTACAAAGTCGAGACTACCAAAATACTCCTACACAACTTTGATTAATGTCGAAACAGAACAGACTGCACATGCCTAAAAACTTAAACAAATACATTCAAGTATCTCGGCCCACACAGAAACGAGCCAGCTCACGTGAGCACAGTCACTCCTTTACCTGGCCAGCGACGCTGTCAAGCGCGGCGCCCAGCCGGAAACGGTCCCACTTTGAAACCGCGTGGCGATGGGGAGCGTTGACTCTGACCATCTACTGCACTACAATACTCTGAACCTAATGTTTATCTTTGGCTCTGCTCTCAACTTTCTTTCTTTGCTAAGCTGCCCCACCATTTATCTTGGCAATAATTTCAGAGCATCCATGCCAAATATGGTTGCCTGCAAAAACATTAGAACTACAGCCACAATCATTACTAAATGGGATTGAATTATCATCATCATCATCATCACCATTTAAGACTCATTATGCCTTTCAGCGTTCAGTCTGGAGCGTAGTCCCCCTGATAAAATTCCTCTATGATCCCCTATTCAGTGCTAACATTGGTGCTTCTTCTGATGTAAGCCTATTACTTCAAAATCATTCTTAACCGAATCCAGGTATCTTCTCCTTGGTCTACCCCGACTCCTCCTACCCTCTACTGCTGAACCCATGAGTCTCTTGGGTAACCTTGCTTCTCCCATGCGTGTAACATGACCCCACCATCTAAGCCTGTTCGCCCTGAGTGCTACATCTGTAGAGTTCATTCCCAGTTTTCCTCTGATTTCCTCATTGTGGACACCCTCCTGCCATTGATCCCATCTGTCAGTACCTGCAATCATCCTAGCTACTTTCATATCCGTAACCTCAACCTTGTTGATAAGGTAACCTGAATCCACTCAGCTTTCGCTCCCATACAACAGAGTTGGTCGAAAGATTTCACAGTGCGCAGATAACTTAGTCTTGGTACTGACTTCCTTGTGGCAGAAGGGAGTAGATCGCAGCTGAGCGCTCACTGCATTAGCTTTGCTACACCTCGCTTCCAGTTCTTTCACTATGTTGCCATCCTGGGAGAATATCCATCACAACTAAGTCATCCGCATATGCGAGACTGCTTATTTTGTGTTCACATATCTTAATCTCACCCAGCCACTCTATTGTTTTCAACATATGATCCATAAATAATATGAACAACAGTGGAGACAGGTTGCAGCCTTGTCTTACCCCTGAAACTACCCTGAACCATGAACTCAATTTACTGTCAACTCTAACTGCTGCCTAACCTTTAATTGCTTGCAAAAGTTTGCCTCCTATTCCATAATCTCGAAGAACAGACAATAACTTCCTCCTAAGAACCTGCTCATATGCCTTTTCTAGGTCTATAAAGCATAGATACAATTCCCTGTTCCACTTGTAACACTTCTCCATTATTTGCCGTAAGCTAAAGATCTGGTCCTGACAGCCTCTGAGAGGCCTAAACCCTCACTGATTTTCATCCAGTTTGTCCTCAACTAATACTCGCACTTTCCTTTCAACAATACCTGAGAAGATTTTACCCACAACGCTGATTAAAGAGATACCTCTGTAGTTATTACAATCTTTTCTGTTTCAGTGTTTAAAGACTGGTGCGATTACTGCTGTCGTCCAATCTGATGGAACCTGTCCCGACTCCCACGCCATTTCAGTTATCCTGTGTAGCCATTTAAGACCTGAAATTCCACTGTATTTGATGAGTTCCCACTTAATGGACAGAAAATGATATTTATTGGTATATCAACGAGCAGATTGATCCAGCCGCTCTCCAGAGGCCAGGAGTAACTCGAATAGAACAACATGCATCACCAAACCCAGGACACATGTATGCAAGATTAATCGCAAGTCCTACGGTTATGTAAGATTCTGAGTGAAACGTTTCAATAGGTTACAATGAAATTTTGTTAGTTGTTAATTACTTTTCTATACGTTTAGTACTCAGATATGCCCTTTCAGATGTAACAACTGAAAATCTAGCATTTGTACGATATTTTAATAATTGTATTATTTAATAACATAATGTACGTAATGAGTCAAATTTCAACAACAAAATCATTGCATAAAGTCACTAAAATAATTTATTTGTTTCACGATAAGTTTCAATTGAGAGTGAGATATTGAACTGTCCAAACGAGTCCTGGAAGAAAGAAATTGGATAAAAGTAGACAATGCGTTTCATTTCTTACTTTATGATAATACTGTTCACGGTGGAATACGTGTACCTAAAGTATTTCTTTTGAACGGATATATCTAACTGCTTCCACTAACTCAGGAAGTTGTATGTACTGAAGAGCGTTTAAGATGTTTCTTGGGCAAGAAAGTAAACCATTTTTGTAAAAGGTGAAAACAGAGCTGGAACAATAAACCGGAAAGCTTTAACTACATACTGGTTGCGAATGGATTATTTTTGGGAAACCAGCTTATACATCGGGAACTTTTACTTTTCTATACGTTTAATACTCAGATATGCCCTTTCAGATGTAACAACTGAAAATCTAGCATTTGTACGATATTTTAATAATTGTATTATTTAATAACATAATGTACGTAATGAGTCAAATTTCAACAACAAAATCATTGCATAAAGTCACTAAAATAATTTATTTGTTTCACGATAAGTTTCAATTGAGAGTGAGATATTGAACTGTCTAAACGAGTCCTGGAAGAAAGAAATTGGATAAAAGTAGTCAATGCGTTTCATTTCTTACTTTATGATAATACTGTTCACGGTGGAATACGTGTACCTAAAGTATTTCTTTTGAACGGATATATCTAACTGCTTCCACTAACTCAGGAAGTTGTATGTACTGAAGAGCGTTTAAGATGTTTCTTGGGCAAGAAAGTAAACCATTTTTGTAAAAGGTGAAAACAGAGCTGGAACAATAAACCGGAAAGCTTTAACTACATACTGGTTGCGAATGGATTATTTTTGGGAAACCAGCTTATTCATTGGGAACATAAGGAAATACACTCCTGGAAATGGAAAAAAGAACACATTGACACCGGTGTGTCAGACCCACCATACTTGCTCCGGACACTGCGAGAGGGCGGTACAAGCAATGATCACACGCACGGCACAGCGGACACACCAGGAACCGTGGTGTTGGCCGTCGAATGGCGCTAGCTGCGCAGCATTTGTGCACCGCCGCCGTCAGTGTCAGCCAGTTTGCCGTGGCATACGGAGTTCCATCGCAGTCTTTAACACTGGTAGCATGCCGCGACAGCGTGGACGTGAACCGTATGTGCAGTTGACGGACTTTGAGCGAGGGCGTATAGTGGGCATGCGGGAGGCCGGGTGGACGTACCGCCGAATTGCTCAACACGTGGGGCGTGAGGTCTCCACAGTACATCGATGTTGTCGCCAGTGGTCGGCGGAAGGTGCACGTGCCCGTCGACCTGGGACCGGACCGCAGCGACGCACGGATGCACGCCAAGACCGTAGGATCCTACGCAGTGCCGTAGGGGACCGCACCGCCACTTCCCAGCAAATTAGGGACACTGTTGCTCCTGGGGTATCGGCGAGGACCATTCGCAACCGTCTCCATGAAGCTGGGCTACGGTACCGCACACCGTTAGGCCGTCTTCCGCTCACGTCCCAACATCGTGCAGCCCGCCTCCAGTGGTGTCGCGACAGGCGTGAATGGAGGGACGAATGGAGACGTGTCGTCTTCAGCGATGAGAGTCGCTTCTGCCTTGGT
The DNA here is from genome assembly GCF_023864345.2 of Schistocerca serialis cubense. NCBI lineage: Eukaryota > Metazoa > Arthropoda > Insecta > Orthoptera > Acrididae > Schistocerca > Schistocerca serialis. The sequence continues at coordinate 628,480,882 of NC_064638.1, read as the reverse complement.
GCCAATGATGGTCGTATGCGTGTTTGGCGCCGTGCAGGTGAGCGCCACAATCAGGACTGCATACGACCGTGGCACACAGGGCCAACACTCGGCATCATGGTGTGGGGAGCAATCTCCTACACTGGCCGTACACCACTGGTGATCGTCGAGGGGACACTGAATAGTGCACGGTACATCCAAACCGTCATCGAACCCATCGTTCTACCATTCCTAGACCGGCAAGGGAACTTGCTGTTCCAACAGGACAATGCACGTCCGCGTGTATCACGTGCCACCCAACGTGCTCTAGAAGGTGTAAGTCAACTACCCTGGCCAGCAAGATCTCCGGATCTGTCCCCCATTGAGCATGTTTGGGACTGGATGAAGCGTCGTCTCACGCGGTCTGCACGTCCAGCACGAACGCTGGTCCAACTGAGGCGCCAGGTGGAAATGGCATGGCAAGCCGTTCCACAGGACTACATCCAGCATCTCTACGATCGTCTCCATGGGAGAATAGCAGCCTGCATTGCTGCGAAAGGTGGATATACACTGTACTAGTGCCGACATTGTGCATGCTCTGTTGCCTGTGTCTATGTGCCTGTGGTTCTGTCAGTGTGATCATGTGATGTATCTGACCCCAGGAATGTGTCAATAAAGTTTCCCCTTCCTGGGACAATGAATTCACGGTGTTCTTATTTCAATTTCCAGGAGTGTAGCATCTACGCTTAGGGATAAGGGTTCTTCAGAAAAAAAAAAACGGTCAGGCAAAGCTCACAATAGGTATCCTTTCCTTTTGCAAATAAGGTATGACAGCTCAACGTAAATGTATATAAGGGCCGGCCGGAGTGGCCGTGCGGTTCTTGGCGCTACAGTCTGGAACCGAGCGACCGCTACGGTCGTAGGTTCAAATCCTGCCTCGGGCATGGATGTGTGTGATGTCCTTAGCTTAGTTAGGTTTAATTAGTCCTAAGTTCTGGGCGACTGATGACCTCAGAAGTTAAGTCGCATAGTGCTCAGAGCCATTTTGTATATAAGGTAACTCATGCGGGATCAGATTATACAGTTTCACGAAATATTACTACAGTATTATTTATGATAGTCCACACCAAACAGGCAGGCACAAAATGGTAGTGAACGATTTCTCTTAACAACACATACTTTGAGCGACAGTGAGATTATGTCACCTAAGGCAGAGCTTGACGCCCTCAAAATGCAGGCGTAGAATATAGGCTAAGTTTACTGCGGGGAGCCGTGAGACGTCCAGTCTTAAGGTAGATATAATACGCATTCCAATATTTCAGACATGTAGTTTCTGAACAATTCCTTAATAAAGTAGTACTGCTTTTATCAAATCGCGCTTGCATCGAAATAAGAGAAAAACCTTTATGTACTTCTAGACTAGAAATGAATTCGGTGACCTTCATTTCAATAAATGGATGGAACAGTTTCTCAGGAACGTGCATCGTAGGCTTCTCTTAATATGTCAGCGACGCCGTCCCGACGTCGACAAAGTGAAAGCTTGCACTAGAGGCCAAAGACCAACTTTGTTCGAAGCACAACAGTCCCACGACACTCTACTGCTGCCTTTTCGCGGCATCGGTAACCTGCTCCTTCCTTCATTCATCTTATTTGTCCTCAGCTTCATAGTCGCGCCTTCACATTCTCTTAGCCGGTTCCTCAGTCCTTTGTACCCTCTCTGCCAGCATTTCATCTTCTTTCCGTCTTCACCTCTTCGCCATTCTCCTTCTACCTCTCTCTAAAACACACATGAACAGTGACGGAAAGATAGAGAGTGAGAAAGAGAGAGAGAGACAGAGAGAGAGAGACAGAGAGAGAGAGAGAGAGAGAGAGAGAGAGAGAGAGCTCAGGGGCGTCTGGAATTTTTCATTTCTGTTGGTAGACGTTATTTCTTTTATCGGCGTTATCAATTGCTGCAATGCGTGCACCTCAGCTACTCATATGCCCTCCAGCCAATATAACAACAAGGAACTGAGAAGAAAGGGAAATGTCTTATTATAGGAAGTAGTGTAACTCATGGCACCCTTCTATACGCTCGAAATTCCCTTGGTATTCGTTCCCTCGCCTCCGTTTTCGTCTCGACCTACAGTGGTGCGCAGGCGTGACCGTATTTTATCGTCGCCTGCCTGGCTCACTGCGCCAGGAATCCTCAATAATAGCTGCGGTAAATCACGAACTGGATGGATATCACCTGTGCCGCGCTGTGCCACACGATACGCCGTCTCCCTATTTCTTGCGTCTCAGTTGTATCGCATTAGACAAAGCAGAAAAAGTAGATGCAACAATCTGTTTACAGAAAAAGGAAATAAGTTGTAGACGAAAGGATTGCAGGTGAATGAAGAATATAAAAAAATAAGAAATTCAATAAAATAATAGATTTGTGTTCTGGGCACGTTCAGTAAATTTTTGAAAACCATCACTTGGATACTACCGCAAGCTCCTGTACGTATAAGGGGACAGTCAACTAAAAACGAGGCAAATCTAAAACAGTAAGTAAACTGTTTATTATTTCAAAAGTAATCGTCATATCTGATAACACATCTATTTCACTGTGAGACAAGGCTGTCACTTCATGGAAAAATGTTTTCAGTTACCTACGGAACCATTGTTATACGGAGGATTGCATCTCTTCGCAAATCGACGGCAATGAAAGTCTTTCACTCAGTGCCCCCCCCCCCCCCCCCCCAAAAAAAAACTTCTAAATCTCATGGGGAGAGATTTGGGTTACATGGAGGACGTGTAAGGTCTTCTCAGAGACCTGGGCACTCTGTCATGTTGACAAGGCTACCTTGACCAAGGTCCATAAGTTCTCTCTGGACGTTGAGTGAAAGTGGGAACTTAGCCGTAACAAAAGGTTCGAAGTGCTGTCTAGTGCTGTTAACTCATCTGAGGTGACACAAGGTGCCTCCCCTGTTGGACCAGAGGCCGATTTCCTGCCAAGACCGGACAAGTGCAGAGGTTGGGTATGATAGTCGTTGGGAGCTCCAACGTAAGGCGAGAAATGGAGCCTCTCTGAGAGATAGAGATCAGAAACGAATGCTTAGAGGGCTCGCCTTGGTCGTGGTGGACGCTCTGCCGGCGGATTCGGACTGCTGGGTGCAAATGGCCGAAAATCGTGGTTCATGTCGGCATGAATGACACCTGTGGCCTCAGTTCTTAGGCCATCCTCGGTTCCTTTCGGCTGCTGGCTGATTTCGTGAAGGCATTCACCATCGTAAGCGCATTGCAGACGAACAAGGAACCTCTTGAGTGTTATACAGGAAAAGGCTAATGTTATTTACGGCATTTGGCGCCCCATATATCGTCTACCATGCAACCTCTATATTTGCTGTTAATGCCAACACGGGACGAGACTGGAGGTGTCCAGTGGTGAGCACAGCATGAGGCTACGGAGCTTAGCTGAACTATTTACAGCGCTGGTGGTGATGATACAAACCGGAGAAAGGGCAACGATAAACAAAGAAAACGTTGCAATATATCAACCACAACAGTTGCCGAAGTTGACATTTCTTCAGGAAGAAATCCAAGGAATTTTACAGGCTGAGAAAGAAGTGGCGGATGAAATATTAGCGATTCTGCCATACGAGCCAGTGGAGTGTGTGACATCGTATACGGTGGACTGTGTGGGCAATGTACAGGAGGAGTACAACGCTGACGATAAATACTTAACACGTGAAAGTGTTATCGAAACAGGTGTCCACTTGTGTAGTTCATCATCCTTGTCGGACGGGAGCTACAAATCCCATCTCCAGTGAAAGGTAGTAAGGGACAACCTTTTATGGAAGGAGCGGGCACTAAACATAATTAAGTGCATGGGAGATCGTCCGCAGCACAGCAAAACAAAAAAAGAAACAAATACGAACTGATTTCGAGTCAGTCCGCAGCAATATGACAGTGTAGTGCATAAGGAAAACTACAGATAATCAAGGGAAGACAAGGCGCACTAGTTACAAAAACTGGCGTTTCCGCATTTCAAGGAAGTTCGATACAATTTACAGTATGCGTACCACATTATGCACATCAAATTACGCAAGACACAGGTTACAGTGATTTCAAAGCACTGCATTACTTCAAACAGTAATACAGAATTGGATGACGTAAGATAACGGAATTTCAAGCAAAACATCGACGATGCACAGAACACTGCAGAATCGGCCCGAAAATTTGTAGATGAGATAACTTATCCTATCGTTCAGTAAGGAATTTGCTTTCAATTCCAACCAGTCGAGGTATGAACAGGAAATGCGTATGAAAGGAACCATGGAAATTAGAGGTACGAAGAGAGTTATATCAATACCTTAACGCATTCGTATACAATTATGCCGAAAATTGAGTGGAAAGTTATTTATTGTGCCGTGAGAAGTTGGAGATCTTCTGCCCCTTACGATTCTTTCTTGTGTGCGTAATCTTGCAGGACCAGTAATCAATATTTACGTCACAGCAAGCAAGAGTGGGAAAACTGATGTAAGAGAACTGCAACTACGGTATGACCACTGCTTTTGGCCAATAGCTGGTCACAATAACTTGCTTTTGCTTGATCCCTGATCTGCGTATAAATATTATTTTTCTTTACAGCAAACTATCCCTTCTGAAAAATATGTGACATTGAAATTCACGCCTCCTGGAACCACTAGATAAATTCAGACTCTTGATGTTTCTTTTTGCTTGCCCATAAAACGTATTATCACAAAACCTGCGTGCCTATGAAACATAGGTATTATCCCACTACCTGCAGCTACGCCTTGAAGGATACCCACGTCCACGAAAAGCTACACGACAGTTTCGCGTTCGGTTACAAGCCATCACATTCCATCAGTTCTCATCACACCCTTACAGCATTGTGATTCTGTATGCATTCTTTAAGAATGGTTTAAGAACGGTTTGTAACTCCCAAGGACATAAGTTGTGAACGAAATGGTTGCAGGTAAATGAAGAATATAATAAAAGAAGAAATTCAATAAAATAATAGATTTGTGTTCGGAGCACGTTCAGTAAATCTGTATAATGTAAACCTTTGTTATCACTGTGGCGCGCCAACTTTCATTTGGCCTTCGTGATGCAAGTTAATTGTTTGTTTTGAACATTCGTTGAATTCGACGATATCTATATTGTGAAGTGTAATACATATATTGCATAGAAGATTGATCTTTGCGTCTCCAGGACACGCATTTTCTGTTGCCCTCCTACTGTACAAGGTGAGTCATTAGCAGTTAATGTTTTTCCCGTCGTCGTTGTTAACACAACGAATTCAAATGAGCCTTACTAAAGATTGAATTTGTGACCTCGCAATCAAGGAGTTCCTTGTAAGGTCCCGATTTGTAGCATGGTAGTCAGTCTTTCTCGGTCCTCTAATTGGGAGCGGAGCGGAAGTTCTAAACCAGAGACTTAGACGATTTGGGGACGATACTGGATGCGAATTTCTCGACATCCGCTATCGGGTGGGGAGCTGTAGCCACCCTACAACCCCTCCCCTGCCCCCCAGTATGTCAGGTAGGGAACAAGTGTGGCACGCACAGTGGAGTTTTTTACGTTAGAGGGCACCCCCTCCCCCCCCCCCCCCCTCCCAGCCTGTGATCTGTGATGAATTGCCTACAGAAATCGGATATCAGTTTATCAGTTTCATTATTCTCAAGGAACGTTCGTCCTCCCCTATCGGAAATGTAAAAGGTTAATGTTTTAGTAGCAGGGGCATCCATGATTAGGCCACAGAATTAGAATGGCTGATGTAAGGGTTATCTGGATTCCCAGATAATAATATGAGTAGAAAGTTGGTTAAAACTAGGAGTGAATAGCAACGAAATCCTAGATAGAGATTGGAATGTTTGTAGTAACGAAAGGTTATTCATCAGTAGCGGCGACGTATTTATTGGAGTAAAGAAGTCAATAATATCTAAATAGGTTATTACGGATTGATAATGTGACGTAACCTGGGTAAAGTTAAGCGTCGAAAATTGGTCAAAGATGGTAATCATATGTTTATATTGACAGCCTGCGACAGTTGCTGTAGCTTCCTTGCGAACTTGTAGAATTTTGTGAATAAGTAGTCTGATCACGCTATTGTAATAGGGGGAGACTTTAGCTTGAGAGCTGTAGAATGGGAGCCTCACACCATCAAAACTGATGCCAGAGACAGCGGTTTGTGTGACATTACTCTGAATGCCTCGTCGGAAAGTTATCTCAAGCAGACAGAGGACAAACTCTTGAGAGTAACAATTTAGACCTAGCAACAAACAGACGTGAATATCTCGAATCAGGTAACATAGAGGAGGGCATCAGAGCCCTTAAGACTGTGGTAAGCATCAATCACTACGGGAGGAATGAGAACTGTTGTTAAGACAGATAGGAAAATACTCTTGCTTAGTAAAAGAGACAAGACGCAAATTGCAGAGTACATGTCGTAGAACTGTGGAGCATATTTTGTGCTCACGTATTATGGCGTTTGTGGAGAACGAAAATCAACATGGATTCCAGAAACAGAGATATTGCGAAACTCAGCTGTCTCCATCCGCTCATGGGATCCAGAGCGCTATAGACATCGACGTTCAAGTTGACGCCGCACTACCTATTTCAGGAAGGCAATTGATACATTGTTAAAATTCATGGTGAAACCTTCAGCTGTCCTTTACTTTGCACAATTGGCTGCTAGTTTCGGTCAGTGACCATTATCAAACTTACCTGGCATAAACGTCAGGGAAGTTATGGTATAACTTGAGCGAAAGTATTTGCTCTTTTGAGTCCACCATAGTACATAATTTTTTTATAATAACAAACGTGCACAATAATTTTCGTTAAGAAGGAAGATCACAACAGTTAGTAACACACTGTATGATGGTCAGTAGCAGCCAATTATACAAAATAGAGGACAGCTGAAGGTTTCAACATGAATTTTAACAATTATTAGGCGGCTGGATATCCCAAACTGCAAACATACATAAATGCGTTTGATACATTTAATGAAAAAAATACGAGTTTACCGAGTATCGAAGTAATCGGACTGAAGTTGTGACTGGATTCAACACTGCTTCCTCAGAGGAACAGAAATACAGGTAATTTTAGGATTACCCCAAGGGAGTGTGACAGGTCCGTTAATGTTTGTAGTATATGTGAATGTTTTAGTAGAAAGTATCGGAAGCTGTTTCGGACTGTGCGAAGATGACGTAGTTGTATACAAGAAGGTAGTAACGACAGAAGACTGTTTCGAACAGCCGGAAGACTTGCAGAGAATTGACGAATGTTGTGGGCACTGGCAGTTGGCAATGGAAGCAAATAACTATAACGCATTGCGCTTACGTAGAAGAAATTAACCTACTGGTGACAAACTGCTGGAAACAGTAGCTACCGCAAAATATCTAGGAGTAACCATCGGTAGTGATCTAGGTGGAATGAACACATAAAACAAATAGCAAGGAAAACAGATGCCACATAGATTCATGGCAAGAACCGTAAGAAAATGTAACTCATCCACGAAAGTAGTGCCATACAAAACACTTGTTATATCGATTCTTTAACAGTTTATGGACAGGTACCAGACTGGATCAATAGAAGACATGGACAAAATCCAATGAAAAGCAGGGAAGCGAAGTGATTCAGTCGAATGAAGACAGCACCGTCAAATATTGCATATCGCAATACGCATTAACCATGTACACTGCTGTCTGCACAAAAGAGCTGTCACGTTTTGCAGAGTAATTCGCGTCCCACTACCACAGAAAGGCTGAGATCCGCTTTCGAATCCCATCCCGGCACAATTTTAACTTGCCACAAATAATCTTTCTTTTTTTTCTTTCTTTGTCTTCTGACTGGTTTGCTGCATCCCGACACGAGTTCTTCTTCTGTGCCAATATTTCACCTCAGAGTAGCACTTGCAACCTTCGTCCTCACTTACTTGGCGGATGTATCCCAATCTCTCTGTTCGTCTATAGTTTTTACCCAGTATACCCCCCCCCCTCCCCCCTCTAGTACCATGGAAGACATTCCTTGATATCTCAGATGTCCTACCATCCTGTGTCTTCTTCTTGCTATTCTTCTTGCCAATGTTTTCCATTTATTCCTTTCTTATAAGAATCTCCAGAGAGTCTCCTCATTCCTTACCCTATCGGACCACCTCATTTTCATATTATTGTGTAGCTCCACATAACAACTCTTTCCTGTTTCGATTTTCCTATAGTTCATGACTCACTATCATAGAATTCTGTGTTTCAAACGTACATTTTCAGAAATTTCTTCCTGAAAGTAAAGCCTATGTTTGATACTAGTAGAATTTTCGTTTCCAGAAATTTTCCTTTTGCCGTTGCTAGTCTGTTTTTGATGTCCTCCTTGCATCGTCTGTCACGGCTTATTTTGCTGCATAGGTAGCAGAATTCCTTAACTTCATCTACCTTGTGATCAGTTACGATGTTAAGTTTCTCGCTGTTCTCGTTTCTGCTACACGACATTAGTTTCGTCTTTCTTCGATTTATTCTCAATCCATATTCTGTACTCATTAGACTGTTCATTCCATTCAACACACCCTGTAATTCTTCACTCTCACTGGGAGTAGGAATATCATCGGCGAATCTTAACATTGATACCCTTTTAGGTGGAAGTTTAATCCCACTCTTGAACTTCTCTTTTATTTTCGTTATTGCTTTTTCGACGTATAGATTGAACAGCAAAGGCGAAAGATTACGTCACTGTCTTATACTGTTTTCATGCGTGCATTTCGTCCTTGCTTTTCCAGTCTTGTTTCTTGGTTCTTGTACATACTGAATATTACCTGCGTTTCCCTATAATTTACCAATATTTTTCTGAGAGTTTCAAAGAATTTGCACCATATTACACTGTCGAACGCTTTTCCAAGGTCGAAAACTCCTGTCATTGTGTCTTTATTCAAATGGTTCAAATGGCTCTGAGCATTGTGGGACTTAACATCTGTGGTCATCAGTCCCCTAGAACTTAGAACTACTTAAACCTAACTATCCTAAGTACATGACACACATTCATGCCCGAGGCAAGATTCGAACCTGCGACCGTAGCGGCCGCGCGGTTCCAGACTGTAGCGCCTAGAACCGCTCGGCCACAACGTCCGGCTGTGTCTTTATTTTTCTTCAGTCTTGCTTCCACTATCAGTCGCAAGGTCAGAACGAACTCTCGGGTGCCTTTGCCTTCTTTATATTATTCTTGTCAGCAACTTGGATGCATGAGATGTAAGAATGATAATATGACAATTCCTTCACTAATCGACCCTTCAATCTTAGGAACTGTGTGGATGCTATTTTTTCGAATGTCTGATAGTATATCGCCAGTCTTATACGCACAGTCTACGTACCAACGCAAATTATCATTTTGTTGACACTTCCTCCAGTGACTTCAAAAATTCTGGTGGAATGTTATCTATACCTTCTGCGTTATTTGCTCGTAAGTCTTCCAAAGTCATTTAAATTCTGACTCTAATACTGGATGTCTCTTGAATATTGACTCCTGTTTCTTCTTATGCCACGTCATCAGACCTCCACTCATATAGAAATCCTCAATGTACACTTTCCATAAATCCGTTCTCTCCTCTGGCTTTAACAGTGAAATTCTCATGGCATTTTTGATGATGCTGCTCTTGCTTTTAATTTCACTGAAGATTGTTTTGACATTTCTGTATGCTGAGTCAGAAGTCCCGACAATCATTTCTTTTTCCATTTCTTCACGTTTTCATGTAACCGTTTTGCCTTGCATCCCTGCTCATCCTATTTATTTCATTCCTAACTGACTTGTATTTCTTCCTTCTTCCGTCCATCAACTGAAGAATTTCTTTTGTTAACCATGCTTTCTTCGCAGTTACCCTTCTCGTACCCTTGTTTCTCTCTCCCACATCTGTAATGGCCCTTTTTGAAGAAGTCCTTTCGTCGTCAGCTGAATTTCTTACCGCGATATACATCAACGCAGTATCTATAGCCTCAGAGAACTTCAAATGAGTCTCTACATTCTTTAGTACTTCCGTATCCCACTTCTTTGCCCACTGATTCTTTCTAACTTGTCTCTTAAATTTCATCAATACTGTACTGGGTGCTGATTCTATACCTGCCCTTGGGTACGCGTTACAATCCAATATCTGATTTGTGACTCTTTGCCTGACGATGATGTAATCTAACTGTAATCGTTCAGTATCTCCCGGCATTTTTGAAGCACACATCCTCATCTTGCGATTTTTGATCAAAGTATTAGTTACTGGTAGTTGAAATTTATTACGAAACTTAGTCTTTCTCTTCCCTCATTCCCACTACCAAGCTCATATTCTCCCGTAACTCTTTCTTCTACCTCTCCTCTGCAACTAACTTTCCGTCCGTCATGGCTATTAGATTTTCATCTGCCTTTACACGCTGAATTACCCGTTCAGTATCCTCATATAATTTCTGTATCTCTTCATTTTTTGCTTGCAAGTTGGCATTTACACCTGAATTATTGTTGTTGGTGCTGGTTTTCAGTCGATTCTGATAAGAACAACCTTATCATTGAACTGTTCACACTAACACTTTCTCTGCCCTACCTTCCTACTGGTAACGAATCCTACTCCCGCCACAAAATTTTCTGCTGCTGTTAATATTACCCTATGCTCAGGTGACCAGAAATCCTTGTCTTCTCTCCATTTCACTTCACTGACACCTTCTGTATGTAGACTGAGAATTAGCGTTTCCATTTTCCGATTTTCAAGCTTTTTCCATTTTCAGATTTTCAAGCTTACCTACCTCGTTCAGACTTTTGACATTCCACGCCCCGACTCGCTGGACGTTATACTTCTATCGGTTATTCAATATCTTCCTCGTGGTCACCTTCGATTTGGCAGTTCCTTCCTGGAGATCCGAATGGGGGATAAGCCAGAATCTTTTAGCAATGGCGAAATCATCATGATAGTTTTCCAATTGCGCGTGCTGTGTCTCTAATGCAGTGGTTTCCATTTCCTTCTGCATCCTCAAGCCGTTGATCATAGCTGATTCTTCCGCCTTTTAAGGCAGTTTTTCACCCCAAAGACAAGAAAGTGTCCTCATTCTCTGTCCGTTCCTTCGCCCTCTTTGACAACGCCGTTGACAAAATGCCGGAAGTCGTAGGCCGACGTTGTTGATTACTTATATTCTAAATCTGAACAGTGGTGGGGTTCTAACCCAGAACCAAGGACCTTTGGATTACCAAACAAAGATGTTACAAGTAAACCAAGGTTATCTACTAATCAAATAATCTTTTTAGCATGTACAATAGACAAAATAATTTCTTTTTCTGTAAAACTATGATGTTTGCGATTAAAAGGTACGTCAGTAACATTTTTTTTCGGACATGCTAGTTTCACTGCATCAAGGAAAGTGGTGTCTAGATGAAATAATGAGTTTGATTCATTGATTTTAACAGGAGACCTAAAACAGCTTAGGTCTAACCCGCCACTGCCCGCACCGAAACTAGGTTTATTGTGCGGTATCGCTCCCTGTATATCTAGTAAAGCCAACCAGTGCCCTTAAATAGTGCAAGGAGTCCCTCTACCAGTTTTTTGTTAGACACAATTTCTTCAGGTCTAGTTGTCCTGAAGATTCTTCATCTTTTACTCTCCAATGCCATGCATTCAAAGATTAGGTGTGATGCAGTTTCTTCACTGTCATCACAGATCCTACATTTAGGGTCCTCTTCCGTTATGCCCATTGTGTGTAGGTGTCTTTTGAAGTTCCCATGGCCGGTCATCAGTCCAGTCATGAGTTTGATCTCTTTCCTGTTCAATCCTAGGATTACAGAGCTTCTTTCAAGACATGGCTTGGACATCATTACCTTACCACGTTTTTGTTTATGGACCGTGGTCCAATATCCTGCGTGCTGTTTCCTAAGCCAGTTCCGTAGTTCTAATTTGATCATAGCCTTGGTGATTGTCAAGACAGGTTCCGGTCCAATAAATGGAGTTGTTGCCCCCATCCTAGCCAATATATCGGCTTGTTCATTGCCACAGATCTCTGAGTGGCCAGGGCCACACACTAGGTACACCCTATTGCTTCCCCCTAGCTCCACCACAGCCCTGTGGCAATCTGCAACCATCTTGGATCTTGTTGCAGGAGCTACCAGTGATTTCAAGGCTGCCTGGCTGTCTGAATAGATGTAGATGCTACGGTCATTGTAGCCCCTACTCATATTCTCCTCCACACAGAGGCCAGTTTCCCTAGAGAGATGCTGCTCTCCAGTCTTGGCTGAACCCCGTACAACCCTGCCCCATCGCCTTGATCTGTTTTCGACCCATCAGTGAACCAAACGATGTCCCCTGTACGGTGTCTAACTGTTTTCTTCCTCTGATCCCTACTTCCAATTATTATGCTGTAAGGCTTGTCAAAGCAGTACGGAGTTATTATATAGTTAGTGGGCACTTCCCCAGCCATACCTAGATTTACCTCACTCACTATGTTAGTGTGTGATTCTGGATATCCGAATGAGACCCAGTTTTGGCCAGTTTTAAGTCTTTATGCCCCAGCTGCTGCCTCCATCTTAAGACAAAGGTGAAGTGGAGGCATATCCAGCATGGCTTCCATTCCAGCGGTTGGTGTGCTGCTAATTCCGCCCGTTGTGGCTAAGCAGGCCAATCTCTTCACCTTAGCAAGCTCTTTAGCAGCAACCCACTGATCTACCTTCTTCCACCACACTATGGCCCCATAGGAAATCCTAGGTCTAACCACTGTGGTGTATATCCAGTGCATACCCCTGGGGATTAGGTCCCAGTTTTTGCCACAAACCCTCCTAGTACTTACTAAAGTGCTTTTTGCCTTGGAGCAGATACTCTTAATATGAGAGGTCCAAGTTAGCTTCTCATCAAGGTTACCTCTAGATATTTCACTGTCCCCTTCACAGGTAGAGTTTCATCGAGGAGCTTTAGATTCCAACTTGCATGCTGAATGTGTCTCTTCGTAAATGGCACCACAACAGTCTTCTTAGGATTAGCTCTCAGATCCTGTTTAATGCACCATTTTTGCACAATGTCCAACCCTCCTTGTGCCATATTCGAGACTGGAATTTGCCAAGTATTACTATGATAAGGTCATCTGCATATCCTTGGCAGAAGCATTGACTGGAATTTAGTTCCTCAATGAGTTCGTTCACCACTAGATTCCACAATAGAGGAGACAAAACTCCTCCTTGTGGGCAGCCTCTAGTAGTCTTAATTACCATCTTTTCATTCATCATGGTAGCCTCTACCTTCCTTCCACTAAGCATGGCTCTGGTCCACCTACATATAGTGGTCCCCAGGTCATGCACCTCTGCTGCCCTTACCATGGAATCGAAGGTCGTGTTACTAAAGGCCCCCTCGATATCCAGGAAGATGCAGAGGGCTATTTCTTGGAAGTGAAGTGCTTTTTCCACCTCCCTGACGAGTTGGTGGGGACATGATTTACCTGGTTGGTATGCATGTTGGTTCAGGTGTAGAGGGACCCTACATAGCCTCCTATCCCCAACGTATACATTAACCAGTTTTTCCAATGTTTTGAGAATGAAGGAGGACAGACTGATTGGTCTCATATCCTTGGCCTTGGTATGATCAATTCTCTCTGGCTTTGGAATGAAGACAACCTTCACTGCTGTCCAAACATTGGGAATGATTCCTACTGCTAAGCTAACCCTAAATAGCCTGCATAGCATTCTTATAAGTTTTCCTCCTGCCTGTTGCAGGAGAGCTGGAAAATTCCATCTTGGCCAGGAGACTTGAACGGCTGAAATGTTCCCACCGCCCACTGGATTTTATTGAAGTTCACACACTCCTTGGCTGATTCCCAGTCCTCTCTTCGAGTGTCTGAGAACCGTTGTCTCTCTGGGGTCACATACTGGTCTGTGTTATCCGGCAGAGCATATTGAGGAAAGTGAGTTTTGAGGAGCAATTCCAGCGTCTCATGTGCTGCCTTTGTATATTCCCCATCCTCCTTCCTCATCGTACCTCCTGGATTAGTTGGTACTCTAGTGAGAATCTTGTGAAGTCTGGCTTGTGCAGCCGTGCCTTCCACTTCCTCACAGAATGCCTTCCAGGATGCCTCCTTTGCTTGTCTTATTGAAAGATTGTAACTGACAAGGGCGTCACGATATTTAGCCCATTGTCCTTTACGTCTCGCAATATTAATGTTTCCGTACCTGTTTTCTTTGCGTTTCCAATTTGTTATTCCACCAAGGAACACTCCTATTTGTGCACTTCCTGGTGATTGTGCAGTTGTCCTGATATGAGGCCACTATGGCAGAGGTAACAGCCTCTGCTATTTCCTCAAATTCTACTGGCTTCCTTATTGTGGTTTAAATTTCCGATAAGCCTAAGTCAAGGTCCCTCCTATATGTCTCCCAGTCTGTTTTCCTGGGATTTCTATAAGTCATGCTCTGTCTGATTCCCATTTCAACCTTGGATTTAATGTACATGTGGTCCGATGAGGATGGCTCCAACACCACATGCCATTGTTTGACATAGCTACCCATCGTCATGGAACCAAATGTTATGTCAATTACTTCTTCCCTTCTGCTATTCCTGAGTGTAGGTTCATTGCCCCTATTCAGGACCTCTAAGTTGTTAGCTAAGAGGAATTCAAGAAGGTACTCACCTCTACTGTTGGTGTCCATGCTGCCCCAAGCTAGATTGTGGGCATTGGCATCGCACCCCACCATCAGTTGGTCACCTTGCCGATGGCAAGACTCTACTAGTCTCCTCACCTCCAAGGGAGAGGGAGAACTGTCTTCGTAAGGAAGGTATTCTGAGGCCAAGACAATTTCCCTAATGATACTTTCCTCACATTCCTGCATTTTGATGGTCACTAAGTCCCTAGAGCAGAAATCCATCATTGGCATGAAACAGATGCCGTTCCTAACATAGATGCATGTTCTGGAGTTTCTTAGATTCCTAGCATAGATCAGCTTACCTCCAGTGCCTCCGAGGCCCGATACACCCCCTTTGTATAAATGGGGTTCTTGTATCAGGGCCACATCCACTTCCTCTCCCCAGGCAGCGGCTCAGGGCAGCAGAGGCCCCTTTACTGTTCTGGAGATTAATCTGCAGCACCTCCAGACTCCATCTTACTGCCATCTTTGAGGTCTTTGAGAACCCTGATGGTGACCTGCGAGAACCCTATTTCAGTTTTAGGTCCTGCTCCTGCATCGCCTTCAGGGACTTCTCACCAACCTCAACCACTGGGGTTTGTCCTTCCGGAGCAACCTTCTGGTTAATCACTCTCCAGTCTTCTGTCGGGTCTTTTGGGTTCTGGGCCCCTATTATCCCGAACAGAGTCTTGGGAGAGACTTCCTTAAGGATCTTGGGTACTCATAATGATATCTTTGCGGACTTAAGAAGCTCCACTGCCATCTTGACCAGCAGCTTCGCATCTTCCCATGGGGATATCATGGGCACCTTGTCTTTGAACCATTCTACTGTGTGCGCCCCCCTCACAGACAAAACTGAGTGCACCACCATCTAAATAGACCCTCCTGAAGTTGGGACCTGGGCCAGCGTTCCCCCCCCCCCCCCCCTTCCAATCTATTCAAAGAGGGCTATCTGTACTAGTTCCTCCTGCTGTGAGGTAATGGCCACCAGTGAATAACCTTCCTGCATAACTGCCATCCTAAAAACCGAGACTGCAGTACTACAGGTCTGTTTCCCTATTTCTTGCCTCGGTTTTTTTCTGGACTCGCTTATCCAGGGAGGAGGGAGTCTTTGATTCCTCCCTTATCCGCTTACTACCTGTCTTTGACGTTTTGGGGGTCTGTGTGTCCCCTTCAACGTGCGACAGTTTTTCCCTGTGGGTTTGGTTTCTAGTCCCTTTACTTCCCTCCATTTGTGTTTAGGATGCCATTCTTTTTCTTCCTTTTCCCTCTGTTCCATGAGTAGCTTCCTCCTTCGGGCCCCAGACAAGCCTTTGATCTTAATCTGGTCTAGCTTCTCGGTTGCAGTTCCCACTCCTGGCTCAGGTCTAGACCCTGATTCAGAAGTGGAAGTGCCTTCCATCGGTTCAGTCCCCGATGTATGGGTGTCTCAGGTCTCAATTTGCCTCTCAGTTTCTTTTTCTGTAGTCGTGTCCATGTAGGTCCCACGAGATTTGGGGATCTAGAAGGACCACACCACGAATACCCCGCGCGTTGTAAGGCTACTTACTCAGGGAGGTCGCCCGGTATCCCTGAGGCTCCGTTTGCGACATATCTTCCCATGTGCCACGCACCCCTCAGCACGGATCACATCACACCTTGGGTTGGGTCAGGGAATAGGGTAGGACTAGGAGAGGACAGGGAAGAAGGGGCGTTGTGGGATACTCTTAGTCTGATCCATCGGCTGAGGCCTTTCCGGCAGTAGGTCCTCTACATTGGCATAGCCCTCAGCTTCCCGCCGATACGCAAGCTTCTCCACCTGCACGGACAGTGCTTCGTCAAGGTGGTGTCCCCCAGAGAGGTGAAATAATGGGACTGGCACAGAGCAGAGGTAGAGAGCCAGATTGTAGTACGGATTCGTCAATTAATGACAAATGTCATGGATAATGTGGAATCAACTAACACAGTGAGACAGTGAGTTATTATATCTTATGTGTTCGTAATTTAGGGTCCATTAAAGACAAGATTATTCTGTTCAGTCAAATCTTTGGAATATGCCGTGGAAGTTTATTGTTCAATAACGTTCTTCTATGCACAAGGGTTGTTATTCGTCTGTAGTTCATTAGTTAATGTGTCACATATTTTTTTTAGTTAAATAATCTTACGTTGCATTTACACTGAAATTATTCCACTTGTTTTATTCATATTTCTAACATTAACATTTTTCACCTCTGGAAATTAAGATTCTCTGTACATGCACTAGTTAAAATCTTTGATCCAACAAAATTTCTCTGGAGCAAATATTTATCTTTGTATCTGATGATGGCGTAATAGCCGAAACCCAGTTCGCGTAACAAATAATAATCGTTGTAGTATATTACATCAGTGTTGTCTGTGTTTCGTTCATAATGTATAAAATATTATATCAGGCAGCGCAGGCGCAGTCAGTCAATGCAGATAGGGGACCCAG
This sequence comes from Schistocerca serialis cubense, assembly GCF_023864345.2. Lineage (NCBI taxonomy): Eukaryota > Metazoa > Arthropoda > Insecta > Orthoptera > Acrididae > Schistocerca > Schistocerca serialis. Next base: position 628,463,880 of record NC_064638.1, on the reverse strand, counting down.
CATTAGTCAAATTTTAAAAGCGGCGTGGAAGACTTGAGATTAAAGAAGGCAGATGGGATAGGTAGCATTCTATCTCAGTTCCTAAAACCATTGGAGGGAGTGATAACGAAACGACTGTTCATTTCGGTTTGCAGAATTTGCAGGGCGAGTCACGAGGAAGGTAAATGGTATGATGGGTGATAACATTGGGGATTCTCAACGAAAAAACGTCAAATGTAATATATGCCTTCTCTTAACATTATCCAACATACAGTTGGCTGAAAATCACGGGAGTCTTTCGCATGCTTTCGTCCACCAACACTCACATGCTAATACGACCAAAGCGATATTAGGCTACGTATTGTTGTCTTTACTTACCTTTTCAATGCGCACTTCACATTCCGTATGACGAGTGACACATTACCCCGCTGAAACGTATCTTGGGCGTGGATCAGTCGCCACAGAGTCATTTGTTAGCCACTGAGGTCACCCCATCTTATTCCGTTAGATTACTGTTTGTTCAGTTGGCTTAAGAGCGAAGTCTATAAACGCAGAGTGGACACCAAGGAGGAAATTCTCGCTCGTAAAGGACCATACGAATCAGCTCCGATCAGCAACACACCAGCTGTCTACAAGAGCTGCGAAATGAATTTCAGTTTACGGTGGACTTTTTGAATAGCTTTTGTTAAGAATTGTTCACAGTTAAACAAAACACTGGGGCATAGTGATTCATTTAATATCACCTGCATTGGCCTCGACCCCCCATCTTGTTTATGGGTTGGCAATAAGGCGCTAACCGACTGAGGTCAGGGCTCCAGAATTGGTAGCACGTTCGCGCGCTGCCATGCTGCAGCAGGTTGACGTCACTTCGGCGATGGTCGGAGAGACAGGAGCGGCAATTTGGATTCCTTTAAGCCTATTGAAGGTCTTGAAAACACTATTTGTCTTCTAGAGGGAACCCAACCTGGTGACAGTCAGCTGGATTGAGTGCAGGCACTGATAATCCGTTACGTTCAGGCATTACTTTCTGGTCTTAAAGTTCTGGTAGCTTCTTGGTTGTCAGCTTCGAATAGTTCCTTCAACTTTGATCATCTTGCGAGGCTTAGCTCGGTGCCTTCTACTGTGTGGGGATGTCGGGTGCCTGGGGCATGTTTCCTCTACATTGTTGAAGTCCGAGCGGGTATCTCGCTATTTGAGTTGCTGACTAAGCTATGGCTGTGTATTGGTCGTCTTGCCGAACTTTAGTCGGTCTCTTCCCGGGGCAGGGACGTCGGGTAGCCAGTGGGCATGTTTCCTCTGCAGGGATGGGTCTGACCGAGTGTTTCGCTTGCGGCCTTTCTCGGCCACTGTCGTGTGCCTTTTTAGAAGTTGCTAGTTAGTTTATTTCGGCATATCACCCTCGGGTTCTTGTTTGAGGGGGGGCGAGGTTGAGCTGTGCGTGGCTCATGTTATCGTCATCATGTATTTTACCCCCTGTTTTTAACGTACTTCCACCTCACTACGTTAATTTAAATTACTACTGTCACCGAGAAGCTGCTTTGCCTGACCGTGACCGGCGTTAGCAGCACGTATCGATACATCCCCTCTCCTAGTATCTTTGCTAGACTATTACTTCCCGGTCGTTGTCTGTCGTAAGCCAGTTCGGGTCGCGAGTTTGGGTCAGTTGGAACACGTCTAGAGCGGAGTCCGGACCTGCCAGTCGGGGAGTTGCAATGCGGCACTAGTGCAGTCGGATTGGAGCAGCAGTGAGCTCTGCGTCGACATGGGTCGCCCGGCCATTGATGCCACGCATCACTTGAGCCGGGCCGCTGTCTTGGTGGATCGTCAGTCGGTCGTCCTATTGGACGACGCGTTTTGCTCCCCGATCGTTCATGAGTCGCCTGTGTGTGTGTGTGTGTGTGTGTGTGTGTGTGTGTGTGTGTGTGTGCGTGCATCGACTCATGACTTGTCTTCGTGCATGCTTAGTTACTGCTGTGTATCATTCAGGTCTTCATGCAAGTGTGTGTCAGGTTGTGTGTGTAGTTTGCGTTAGTTCTACTGACGACGATTTTGGATGTCGGCTTTCTGGGTTGAGTGGGTCGGCTGCTGCGGACCAGGAAAGTTATCTCCTCACGGTGCAGTCGGCTGGGTCCGCTGGCTGTCCTTGCGCAGTGTCGGAGCGTGTGTGGAGCTGTCCGATCGCTACGAGCTTCGTGGTTCGCCGACCAAGGACGTCAAAGTTGAGCAGTGGTTTCAACTACCCAAGCCATGTGCATTCATAATGTGTGGTTCATATCGGTGGTTTGCTGTTGGGGAGGTTTTCCTGTGAGCAAAACCGAGTGTTTCTATTGCTGAAATTTTGCCGCCATGCAGTGCAATTAACTATATTGGTTGACAACAATTCGAGTGCACCAGCGGAATTTTCTGCCTTGTGGCCGTTAGTTTTCCAGTTACCTGCCCTGGCCACTAACGTAATTTCAGGCAGCGTCCTTTCCTCACCTGTTGTCGCTGTCCAACATGGTGTGTAGTTTTGACAGCTAACATATATTTCACTGTGGATGATCACGTTCGCAACTTTGTGTTAGAGTTCTCATGTACCGATTGGTGGCAAGCAAGTCGTTGTGTCGGTCGGTCCATGACTGTCCCCTGGTTGGGTTCCGACGGATCAAGTGTAGTTGGGCTCACCACCTGTTTCATCTAAGTGAACGAGGGCAGACCGACCTCCCTGGAGGCTTCTGAGTGCCGTTTTCGTTATTGTCCTTCTTACCGGTGTTTAATTCTCTGTTGATAATCTATCATAGCCCATGATTTAAAAATTCTCGTTTTTACTGGACTTTATGTATTTTGAATTTTGAAAAATCAATTGTGGGCCTTAAGCCACTTAAAAACTTATTCTTGAAATTACCCTTGAAGCAAGAACATTGCGGCCTTTTGCCTTAAAGGATTATGATATTATATTTAAAATTTTATTGTGGCCCTCAGACGCTTGTATTGCACCTTGCATATGTTTGTTCTATCTGCTTTTGCCTTCAGGCTTTCCAGCCTACCTGTGATACCATATATATTTTAATTATTTTATTTGCTATTTTAACTGCATTTTTATTTTGTTGACTTTTAATATTTCTTTTGTGGCGACCCTCGGCTGTGAAATAATTGCTTTTGAACTCGTAGTTCTAAAAGTTCGGCTATGTGCAGTTTTGGTTTAAAGGTGTTATTAAATTATAATAAATTACAATTCTGAGTAAACCTGGCCGACACCTTATTTGGCCCTTTCCACAATCCTAATCACCTGTTCTGCCCTGCAGGTTTAGCGGGCTGGTCCTGGGTTCGAACCCAGCTACTGATTACATTTTGAATAAAAATGATCAGCGATGGCAGCCGAAGACTTCTGAGATGTCATCCTCGCTCTGCCGACGGCCTTGTCCAATAGGGCGGAGGAACGGACAGAGATTAAAAGGCGGAAGAATCACAAGGGACAGCCAAGGGGGGGGGGGGGCACCATGAGAATAAGATGGAATAACCAAGGACGGGATTAAATTCCACGAGAGGGAGCCTGGAATGTCAGAGGTCTGAAGACATATACAGTCTCTTCGACTGTTCAGAGATGTCACTAAACCCTACTGAAGATGTAAACAACCATGCATGAGCAGCGCCTATTAGACTGAGGGGGTCGGACAGCCGATCAGTTCCAGTTATTCCACCAGGAAGGAGGTACACGGCTCGTGTTGTCTGTAGTTCAACCATGTCTAGACGGTCAATACCACGGTTCGATCGCGTCCGAATTGTTACTTTGTAACAAGATAGGCTCTCAACTAGGTAGTGTCCTGGCGTCTCGGACATGGAGGCGATACAGAGAGACAGGAACTGTTGGTTCAAATGGCTCTGAGCACTATGGGACTCAACTGCTGAGGTCATTAATCCCCTAGAACTTAGAACTAGTTAAACCTAACTAACCTAAGGACATCACAAACATCCATGCCCGAGGCAGGATTCGAACCTGCGACCGTAGCGGTCGTGCGGTTCCAGACTGCAGCGCCTTTAACCGCACGACCACTTCGGCCGGCCAGGAACTGTTGGTGACATGTTTCGCTCAGGCCTTACAAGGACTACTACTGCAGTGGATGACCGCTACCTACGGATTATAGGTCGAGGAAGCCTGACAGCAACGCTTCCATGTTGAATAATGCTTTTTGTGCAGCCACAGGACGTCGTGATACGACTCGAACTGTGAGCAATAGACTGCATGAGACCTGAGTTTCTCCTGGCGTATACAACTTTCAAATAACTTCCGGGAATTCAGCCAGGTAACACTTTCAGCGACCGCCGATATTTCGGCGGGAGAACACCCCGGCCTTGAAAATGGCGGGGTGTTCTCCCGCCGAAATATCGGCGGTCGCTGAAAGTGTTACCTGGCTGAATTCCCGGAAGTTATTTGAATAGACTGCATGATGAGCAACTTCATTCCTGTCGTCCATGGCGAGGTCCATCGTTGCAACCATGGCACTATGCAGGGCGGTGCAGATGCGCCGAGGAACATGTCGAATGGACCGCTCAGGATTGGCATCATGTTCTCTTCACCGATGAGTGTCGCATATGCCTTCAACAAGACAATCGCCAGACACGTGTTTGGAGGCAATCCGGTCAGGCTGAACGCCTTACACAAACTGTCCAGCGAGTGCGGCAAGGTGGAGGTTCCCTGCTGTTTTGGAGTGGCATTATGTGGGGTTCAATTGGCTCTGAGCACTCTGGGACTTAACTTCTGAAGTCATCAGTCCCATAGAACTTAGAACTACTTAAACCTAACTAACCTAAGGACATCACACACATCCATGCATGAGGCAGGATTCAAACCTACTGCCGTAGCGGTCACGCGGTTCGAGACTGTAGCGCCCAGAATCGCTCGGCCACCGCGGCCGGCCTTTATGTGGGGCTGACGTACGGCGCTCGTGGTCATGGAAGGCGCCGTAACGGCTGTACGATACGTGAAGGCCATCATCCGACCGATAGTGCAACTATATTGGCAGTATATTGGCGAGGCATTCATGGACGACAATTCGCGCCCCCATCGTGCACATCTTCTGAATGACTTCCTTCAGGATAACGACATCGCTCGGCTAGAGTGGCCAGTATGTTCTCCAGACATGAATCCTATCGAACATGCCTGGGGAAGATTGAAGAGGGCTGTTTATGGAGGACGTGACTCACCAACCTCTCTGAGGGATCTACGCCGAATCGGCGTTGAGGAATGGAACAACCTGAACCGACAGTTTCTTGATGAACTTGTGGTAGTATGCCACGACGGATACAGGCATGCATCAATGCAAGAGGAGGTGCTACTTGGTATCAGAGGTATCGGTGTGTACAGAAATCTGGACCCATCTCTGAAGGTCTCGCTGTATGGTGGTACAACATGCAATGTGTGGTTTTTATGAGCAATAAAAAGGGAGGAAATCATGTTTATGTTGATCTGTATTCCCATTTTCTGTACAGGTTCCTAAACTCTGGGCACCGAGGTGATGCAAAACTTTTTTTGGATATGTGTAGATGTAGTTAGGGTCAGTGAAGTGAAAGAGAGAAGAGAAACGCATTTATGGTGCTGAATCTAGGGTGATATCAACAGCAGCGGAAATCCCTTAAACTGGTGCGGTAATTCTTCTAAATTGCTAAAGGTGCCAGGTTACCGCGCAACCATCTTCCGCATTCTGCATCTGGTGTAATTCCTTCTACAGAACTAGTAACCATCTCAGACTCCCTGGCTTTGATATAACATGCGCGCACTGTGCCGCGGAACCTGTTAACGTAATCGCCAAAATGTTCATTTACTTACTTCTATGTGCCAGTAATGTGACTCAGTTAATTTCGCCGTAGCAAGCGGAGGTGTAGCCCTTTTACATAACTGCTGATTAAATCCCGCGAAGAAATCCCTTTCACTAAAACCTTAGCTGTCGTGCATCCTGAACTACGCCTAGCGTGAGACTTTCGTTTTTTTCAGTACCTCCTTTTGTTCAGTCAGCCACACCATATTTGATAGATATTGCACCACATCAGGTACGGATTCATTAAAGAAATCATCATTACTAAACATTGCTGCTGTGGCTGAGGAATCAAACAAAAGTGTTTGTCCCACCCTGCAGTTGCCCCTGCCAGCTTCTCACCTCTTTTACCTCGTGTCAGATTATCGGCCTATACCTTGTGCAAGTCGGTACGACTCCATTGCACTGAACGGATTGACATCAAATCCGAAATTTCAACTTCCGTCCAGCCAACCTCTCCTCTATCTCATCCAACATCGAATTCTGCTCGTCCCCCCACATATTCTAACAAATCAATGATCCTGTTCCGATAATGCACAGACCTAGCTTGTAATCCATGCCCCCAGTCCATCGAAGGTGATTTACACTGCAAGAGTTGTACAGGTAAATCAGATTCGGAGGGCACCGAACTAACAACAGTGATAACGCTGCGCACTTCAGTCACTTGCGCCGACTCACCGGTGACCTGCTGCAGCTCCGCCACTACGCCTGCCAGAACCTCCCAATGCACCAACACTTCGCACGTGAGATTTTCCTTTCTGAATCAAGTGACAGCCAGCAAGTCCCTGATGACTGCCATTACAGAAAGAGCTCACAAGAAAGCAAGGCAGAATCCCGTATTTAGAGCTTGATCCTATCAGCCTATGGTCTTGCCTGCACAATCCACAACCACGCTCTGTTTACAGAATGATGCCTGGGATTTAGTTGGAGTGGGGTTCGCGCTGGGGTTGTGCAGATGTGGGCATAATTTTATAATTATTTATTTAACATACAAAATATCAATAAATGAAGCATGAACCCCTCTGGAAAACAACTAACTAATAACTTCATAAATATCTGCATTTTTCTCCTTCTTTAGAGATGACATTTTCGCTTAAAATGTTATTTGAGGAACATTGTCTAGTCAAGCACGAGATTAGTGTTAAACGTCCCGTCGACAACGAGGTCATTAGAGACTTAGCGCAAACTGGACTTAGGGAATGACAGAGAAGGAAAGCGGCTGTGACCTTTTGAAAGAAATGGTTCAAATGTCTGAGCACTATGGGACTTAACTTCTGATGTCATCAGTCTCCTAGAACTCAGAACTGCTTAAACCTAACTAACCTAAGGACATCACACACATCCATGCCCGAGGCAGGATTCGAACCTGCGACCGTAGCGGTAGCGCGGTTCCAGACTGTAGCGTCTAGAACCGCTCGGCCCCCCCAGCCGGCTTTCGAAAGAACCATCCTGGCATTTGCCGCAAGTGATTTAGGGAAATCGTAGAAAACCTGAATCAGGATGAACCGTCGGCCTCCCGAATGAGAGTCCAGTGTGCTAACACTGTGCTATTCCGCTCGATCTGCTTCATCAACCTATGTTAGTGTTGATGTACTGAGAAGGCGTTAGCTCTGTTCCTTTATTGTAAAACTTACATAATTTTTCCCTTTGAGATGTATGAGCTTTCTTTTTGAATGACACTAAGTGGAACAAAATGTGCCACGAAAACAAAGCACAATAGTAAAATAAAGAATGAGAAGGCACAAAAGCACAAAGTCCAGTTTTATACAACTGGTGCTTGCGGCGAAAATAGTTTAACTTCGGATATCAACAGGCGACGACACCGCCAAAACGTTTCTCCCGTGAAACTTTCACGTGACGTGACGGTCCATAGGTGGTGTGTGTGAATGGCGCCGTTTGAAATGCGTCGTGGAATGTTTTGATGTGACGTGACATGATATGACGGTCACTGAGAACTGACTGACTGCTTCCCTGGCTAACTAGTTCTCCACATCTCCCACAGAATGAAAACTTCTGTCGAGAGCTGTCGAGAGACTGACATGCCACCGTTCGACAGGAACTCCGATTGATGAAGCACCAGAACCTGCGTAGAATCATGTACCCGTATCTCTCATCTCAGCTTAGTTCGGCTCCATGTCCATCCGAGGTAGAACCAATGTTACTCCCGTATATAGCCCATAATAAAATATGAATTTAATCATTTATTCTTCCTGTTATACAGCATACTTTTAATGACCAGCAGTTTATAAAACATCGAAATACGATGTAATGTCCTAACAAGTGTTCTCGTAGGAAAATTGCCTTTTACTTCATTCCTCTCTGCCGTAGGATGGAAGGTGATCGAGAAAACGTGCCAGGTGCGCATGTACGAGTGAGCAGGACGCACTTGGATTCGCTGTCCGCCTTTCTTGTGTATCACACTCAAATTAAAGTTCAGTCATGTCTCAGAGTTTGAAGAGTAATGAATTGTCTCGCCCATTTGCACTTGCTGTAGTTGGTTTTGTTGCTGTCTGGCTATCGGTCTGCACACACGAGGCTTGGGTCGCGGGCTAGCAGAACCCTCAGCCCGACACACTGAGAAGAGAAACTCCATAAAACAAGTTAGGTGAGCCCCTGCGAGAGCGTTAATCTGCAGACTTTAATTTGCATAACAAGCAGGGTAGATGTTGTCGAGAGATAGGGGTTGCAGTTCACTGGTTCATGAATAATCCTGCTTTACACTTCTACTGGAAACCTCACGGCCTCTTTCTTTGGCTAAGACTTTATTAAGTGTAGTCAGTGCTCGTTTCTTCCAGTACAAGAACAAAAACTCCGTAGTCTACATTTTGTTTTTCTGAGGAGTCAGAATACAGTAGTTCCATCTAGGGTAAGAAGCTATTATGTAAGTTAAATTTATTACATTTTGGCTACAGGATGGAACTGGGTCGTTAGCACAGAGGAATAAATACTACGTATTTACGATTCGATATTTTATCGTGGCATGTACTGGTGTTTATCAATATGACAGCCCTATCATGGGAACTGCGGAAAATTATATCACTATCTGCAATACTGATTCGCTATTAAAAATAAGAAATTATTTTAACAGGATCAAAATTTCAGTAGCATTTCCACGTGTAGAAAGGCAATCAGGATGAAAAATGCTCTTCAAGGCAACAAAAAGGGTATATGTGTTCTGGACAAAGTTAGGGATGTGAAAGAGTAAACTAGCTTTCCCACTTATATGGCAGCTTTAAAGCCATTTAAATAAAAATCTTGACATATCCACGCTTTCTTATTTCTTAGTGTTATTACTCATCTCATGTAACGCAATGCATTGTGTCAAGAAAAGTAACATGATACATTATCCCATGTGGTATAACGTGAACTTGCCATCATGTCATTGAATATAGCACCTGTCATCCCCACTCTGGGGTACTTCCTATTATAGATGCACCCCCACTCTGACATTTTCTGCTGTAGATGTATCCCACTATCTAGAAACACATAAATTTGTATGTGTTTGTTCTTACACCCTCAAAGTAAAAGTAACAGGAGTGGGTCTAAGAGAGCTCACTGCACTGGGGAAACAGAGTCAACAAGTAAAGAAGAGCGTATATCTCAAGATGTTACAATTTAAATCTCTTTGAAGCTGCTAAATAAGTCGGAAACTTCTTTTCCATTCCTAACTCTGCCCAGGACATCTTCGCCTGTTTTGTACTACGATAGGAGCAGTTTTCATCCTGGTTGATAACCTTTAAATTAATTTTGATATTAGATCACCGTAGCATGACAACTGACTTAGAGTTTTGTTGACTTGGGCTACGAATGATCTGAAATATTTTAAAATTGGCTTTCAAACCATGTTGCTTGAATCGTGGCAACAGATAAAGCTTTCGCAAAGAACAGAACAACCAATAATTACATGAATTTGTCCACCTTCTTACAAAACCTGAACCGATTCGCACGACTCTGAAACATAGAAATGGCGCTCGGAAACGCGCTTTTTGTACGTAAAATCCGAATGAAGTAGATTTCTGAAAGCGAATTTTCCGTTTGGTCGTGAGAATGATTTTTTTATTTATTTGATTCACTTTAAACCGTTTCTGCGCATTATTTTCAAGTAAGAACGAATTTTAGAATTTTACGTGCCCCATTTAGCTCGACTTTAAGGCATCGTGTTTCGGCAACGGATAAGCTTACTGGATGAAAACAAAAATCGTTTCGACTTTATCAATTTTTCTACCTTAGTGTAAAGTGTGAACGGATTGGTGCAATTTTGAAATACAGAAGTGGTGAGCTTCAAAAACCCTCCAGAAAAACTTAACTTTTTTTTTTTTTTTGGCACCTAAAATCCAAACGAAGCAACCGTTTTTTCAACGATTAAAACTTACTTTAGACCAAGATCTGATACACCACTAAACCAAATTTGAACCATCAGTCTGTCCAGTCAGGAGTTATCCCTAAATAACTGCTGATGCACGTAAAATCAAAACGAGGGTGACTTTTTGCACCTAAAATCGAACGGTGCACATGCAAATGGTGCCACTGGCTGAGCATTGATTTCAGCCCAATTAAAATCTTTTGCAAAACGAATAAATCGATTCGCCAGTTCGTCGTTCACACCTTGCACTGTAATGCAGGCACAGTAAGACAAATGTTCGAATGGCTATGCAAATGGCCACTGGTCCGGGCTAAACCGAAAGCATTTTACCCCATATTCCTAGCTCAAATAACAACCGAGCACCAAGACCCCCAAAAGCGATTCGGCGCACGGCCTTTTCAGACGTATTTCTTACGATAAACGAAGGAAATAAAGTTTCTTTCCGTGTGATCTGCATTCTGCCTGGTCTGATATATCGGCACAATATCCTATCACGTACCAATATGTTTACCTCACTCACATCCATTGCCTGAAAATATTTAGCCTATATTTTCTAATCTCTGTATTCCTCTATAATGTGACCCTCTGCGGCTACCTCTCCTACTGAGGAGGCTATTACGGCATGTGTTAACACTTGCAGGTAGTGTTTTCCGCATAGTCCTTACATCATTTTTCATCAATCTATCTAATTTTCAGCAACCAATACAGCGGTTCTCGTGTACCCTGGTTTTAACTTGCTGATTTAGCTATTTTTTGCATTACCTATAGCAGTGCTTCTAATTAGGTACTGATAATAGACAAACAGCTGAGGTCATTAGCCTGTTATTACGGTTCTCACGTTTCCCGAACTACAGTTCCAAAACAGCTGGCTTCACAGTGGTAGAAACCGCGAAGTTGCAGAACGAATCCGGTATTTATTGAGGTGGTAATGCGCCAGAGGTGGGACAGACCAGTAAAGATGAATGTCGCTGAATGCTGAGGGAACGATTGAGTAGTCTCTGCTAGTTCAACCAGATAAATGTTTGTACTCGCAATATTCACTGGGCGTAGCAGAAAAAAGTGACATCCAATACCCTCTCTTTGACCATTGTATCTGGGAAACGTGGTACCTGCGTTCCGGATACGTAGAGCCCGTACTGCTACCCAGAGATTTTACCTCACGGGTATACGTGTGTCAGTGGGCGCTCTGGTATAGTGGGGGCCTTTAAGTGGAAACTATAGCGAATTCTAGAGAGGCATCTGGTGGACAGCTGGTGTTCGCGAGCGACACACAGAGGGCAGGGCTGGCTGTCGGCGGAACGGCCGAGTATGTGAAGCAGCTGTGGCGCTTTGGAGGAGCGTCACTGGCAAGGAGGGCGCCCGGGCTGTTCTGGTGACCCTGGAACGTCCAGCTGCTGTCGGAACACAGGCAGGAGCACCGGGTCGCATGGCGGAACTGGGTTTCGTCGGGGCGATGTGTGGCGTTTGACGGAATTGCTTGCAGTACCGAGTCCGTGTAAGCTGCTCTGCTGGCTGCTACCCTCGTTGGTGAATATTAGTGATTTGGAAGTCGTTCTTCAGTTCTCACCGTTACTGTTTACTATTAAAGCTGCCCTGCCCGCAAAATACTGTGTTTACATACATCACGTCGGCATGGTTATTTGAACTGGTTTGGTTGTGCCCACGTTCTTAGTACCATACAGCATTTAACGTTTTACGGAATTTCTTGCTTGCTAAGTAATAGCTGGATTTTGGCAAATAAAAAAAGAATACATTTGTTGTGTATCCCCTGAACTGAAGGTGATCTGGAAGATTGTGTATTCACCGTCTGAGGGTAGCTCAGTGTAACCTTACCACTGCGAAGTTTGTTTCACTTTTGATAAGTTTTAGCTTCCCGTTAGTGGTGGCTCACTGTCCCCTTACTAATTTAAAATTGTGAACATCATCTTAACGTCTGAAAACTTTCGTTCCGCCCTTGAAAGGGGGGTTCAGTGTAATTTTACGATTGTGAATATTTGCTTAAGTTTTTGAAAAGACATTTTATTTTAATTCGCCTTTAAATGTGGCTAAGGATTAATTCTTCTATATTTATCTATTTTTAAAGGTGGCTTGGAGTAATTTTTACCTATGAACATCACCTTCAAGTTTTTAGTAGGTTTTAATCTACAGTTAAAAAGTGGCTCAGTTGAATCGTTTCCTTTTGTAATCATTGGCTTAAACGTTTTCTTCTATGCTCTTGTTGCGGGTTGTTTAAGGTTAAGCATAAGTCTTGATCACTTAGTTCAAAGTACCATATTGATTAATAGAAATAAGAGTATGGCCCATTAATTAATGTTTGGTGTGATTGGATGAACTCAACATGTTTGTGTAATGTTGCTGAAGTTATTAATTCTCTAATCATTGAGCAAACAGTTTGACATCGGAATATTGTTCTGCAGTAAGTTGAGTCACCTAATATCGGTTTTGTAAAAGTGCCGCAGATTACCATGCGATGTTGTGTTGAATCCTAAGTAAAGTTATCGAGCTTGTGTGTAAGTGTATTTTCAAGTATCTGAATTTTCTCAGTTTCATCGCATTGACAATTTTTTAGTGTTTTTAGATTAAAAGTCAAGTGACGCTGTCTGAACATTTGCCCTCAGTCTCTGTTTTACGATACAGATTTACGAGCTCGTCTGTTAAACCATATTTTGCTTAACTGTTCCGTGCATGTTACCAGTGTATAGTGTTCGAAGTGTTTTGGCCAATAAAGGGAAAGAGTACATAGTTTTCGTTTATCCCTGACATGTGTTCAGTCCTTCCATTCCATCAGCCCGTGTCCTGCTTACCTTCCATATCAAAACAGTTTAACACGTTTTGTGACACGGCTCCGGTTGTTATAAGTCAACATGTGTGCCGCAACCATTCCAGGTGAAACAGGATTTGGGAGAAAGCCACTGTTTATGGCTCAACTGCACTGGTCATGTGGAATGCGGCGTCAACATTTCGTTCTCGTGAGAACTGTTCTGGAGGGGTACGTTTGCGATTTGTACTCCGTACTTCCAACACAGTCCCATAGTTATTGCAAACTACGCTGCGTATAAAGAAGCGCAACGATGTCTTACCAAAGGCTGATGCTTAACTGTGTTGCTCATCACTGCCGTGCAGATCACAGCTGCATCCTCTCCTCGTCCGTCCCTACCATTGCTGCCCCCCCCCCCTTCACCACCACCACCCACCACACCCCACCCCACGCTCTCTCCCTCTCCATCCCCCCCCCCCCCTCTCTCTCTCTCTCTCTCTCTCTCTCTCTCTCTCTCTCTCTCTCTCTCTCTCTCTCTCTCTACCCATATCGACATTCACTGTCTCGATATAACGAAAATTGCCTTCAGGCAGATCTAATTAATGAAACACCCAAATTTTGAAATTATGTACACAATATTTCACGTTATAGTGACACTTCTGCAACTTGACACAAAAGAGAATCTCTGGGAAAGAACTAACGGCAACAAAAGCGGAACCATCGGAGGACACTAATCGTCGTCCAGAATGATTTTTAGTTTTTTAAGTGAAACCACAGTCAAGACCACTGTGGAAAACTTGTCACGTTCGACCGATGATCTCTGTCCACTAAGAGTCTATTCCGGTCTCGGGAGACTTATTTCTTTACGCATGCCACGATTTTCTCCAAGGCCTGGAGCAGGCTATTTGTGGTCCAGCACTATTTAAAGTCCATGTTCGTTTCAGCCAAATGTCGGGAGAACTGATAGTGGGGGCAGATGGGAGTATATGGCGGGAGGGTTCCTAGTTGAGGCATTGGCAAACCTCCCAGAAACCTCAGACAGTTTTGGGGGGCTGTAGTTGTTATTAATTTATTACTGCAAGACTGGGGTGTAGACATTTGAACACAGTATAAGTTGCAAAATCAGACTGCAAATTGACATTAAAGATATACGTTAGTAATTAGGAGGATTACTCCTACTCCCTTCTTGGGTATTGGTGTGACATGTGCAACTTTCTAGTCATTAACTATAGCTTGTAGAAAGGGCGAGCGGTTGTATATATTTGCTAAGTATGGAGTAGGAGGAGGATTCGTTATGAATAGGAAGGTAGGGCAGACAGTGTGTTACTGTGGACAGTTCAGTGATAGAGTTATTCGTATCAGAATCGACAGGAAACCAACACCGACGATACAAGCCGACGTGGCCAGCTGAAGATGAAGAGATAGAGAAAGGAAACGAGAGTATTCAAAGGGTAATAAAGTACGTAAAGATATACGAAAATCTAATAATTATGGAGGACAGGAAAGCAGTTGAAGGGAAAGGAGTAGCAGAATAGGAGTTTGGAACAAGGAATAAGAGAGGAGAAAGCCTAATTGAGTTCTGAAATCAATATCAGCTCATAATAGCGAATCTCTGTTCAAGAATGAGAAATGGAGGACATGCACTTGGAAGAGGCGGGATGATACTGGAAGATTTCAGTTACACAACATCAATGTCAGGCAGAGATTCCGAAATCAGATACTGGATTGTAAGGCGTACCCAGGAGCAGACAGAGACTCAGATCACAATATAGTAATGATGAAGAGTAAGCTGAAGTTTGAGAGATTAGTCAGGAAGAATCAATAAGCAAAGAAGTGGGAACGGTAGTACTAAGGAATCACGAAATACCCTTGAAGTTTTCTGAAGCTACAGGTACAACAATAAGGAATAGCTCAGTAGGCAGTACAGTTGAAAAGGAAAGGGAATCTCTAAAAAGGGAGATGACAGAAGCTGGAAAGGAAAACATAAGTACAAAGAAGGTAACTGCGAATAAACCATGGGTAACAGGAGACATACTCCGATGATAGAAGGAAGTACAAAAACGTTAAGGGAAACTGAGGAATACAGAAATACAAGTCGCTGAAAAATGAAATAAATAGGAAGTGCAAGGAAGCTAAGACGAAATGGCTGCATGAAAAATGTAAAGCAATCGAAAAAGGAAGATTGTCCGAAGGACTGATACAGAATATAGGAAAATCAAAACAACATTCAGTGAAATTAAAAACAAGTGTGGTAACATTAAGAAGGCAACAGGAGCTCCACAGTTAAAGGCAGAGGAGAGAACGCGCAGGTGGAAAGTGTACACTGAAAGCCTCTGTAAGCGGGAAGATTTGTCTGCTCTAACAGAAGAAGAAACAGGAGTTGAAGTGATAGGAACTCCAGTATTAGAATCATAATTTCAGAAAGCTTAGAAGGACTTAAGATCAAATAAGGCGGAAGTGATAGATAACATTCCACTAGAATTTCAGCTCACGTGTGCGAGAATTATCGCACAATCAGCTTTACAGCTCATGCATCCTAGTTTCTGACAGTAATAATATACTGAGGAATGGAAAAGAACATTGAGGCTGTGTCAGATGACGATCAATTTGGCTTTAGGCACCAGAGAGGCAATTATGGCGTTGCGGTTGATAATGGAAGCGACACTAAAGAAATATCAAGAAACGTTCGTAGGACTTATCGACCTGGAGAAAGCGTGCGACAATGTAAAATGGTGCAAGACGTTCGAAATTCTGAGAAAAATAAGGGTAAGCTGTAGTGAGAGAGACGGGTAATGTACAATATGTACAACAGCCAAGAGGAAATCATAAGAGTGGACGACCAAGAACGAAATGCTCGGATTAAAAAGGGTTGAAGACAGGGGTGCAGTCTCTCGTCCCTACTGTTCAATCTGTGCATCAAAGTCGAAATGTTGTAAATAAAAGAAAGATCAGGACTGGAATAAAATTCCAGTTGAAAAGATATCAAGGACACGATTCGCTGATGACATTGCTATCCTGAGTGAAAATGAAGAAAAATTACATGATCTGTTGAGTAGAATGAACAGTCTGATAAGTACAGAGTATGAATTTAGAGTAATGACGAAAGTAATGAGAAGTAGCAGAAATGACAACTGCGAGAATCTTAAAATCAGGATAGTTGGTGACGAAGGAGATGGCACCAAAATAACCAATGACGGACGGAGCATGGAGGACATCAAAAGTAGACTAGCAATGACAAATAGTGCATTACTTGGCAATAGAAGTATAGTAGTATCAAACATAGTCCTTAACATGAGAAAGAAATTTCTGAGAATGTATGTCTGCATCACAGCATTGTATTGTAGTGAAACATGGACTGTGGGAAAACCGGAGCAGAAGAGAATCGAGGCATTTGAGACTTGGGGCTACAGACGAATGTTGAAAATTAGTTGGATTGATAATGTACGGAATGAGGAGGTTCTGAGCAAAATGAGAGAGGAAAGGAGAAGGGACAGGATGATAGGACATCTGCTAAGGCATCATGGAATGACTTCGATGGTAGTAGGGGGAGCTGAGAGCTCAAAATTGTAGGGGAAGACAGAATTGGAATACATCCAGCAAATAACTGAGGACATAGGTTGCAAGTGCTACTTTGTGATGAAGAGGTTGGCATAGGAGACGAATTCGTGGCGGGCTGCATCAAACCGGTCAGAAGAATGATGACTCAAAAAAAAGTATGGAGTCATTTTATGAGCACACAGCGAAAGGAAATAGCTAGACTGGAAGCATTGCCTTGATTAACTGATTTATGCTGCTTCGCTTCCGAGGATATCAACTTCTAAGCCATTCATATCGACAATTGCTCTTGATTCGAATTCTGGAATATTTACTTCGTCTTCTATGGTGAAGGGATTCCGCAAAACCGTGTTTACTGGCTCTGCTTTAGTAACAGTGTCATCACTAACGCTAACAATGCTATCGGACAGTAAAGGTATTGATTGAGCTTTGCCGCTAGTATTCATTACAAATGACCAGTAACTCTTTGGGTTTTTTGCCAAATTTCGAGACCGTTTCGTTGTGAAAACTGTTAAAAGTATCTTTCACTGAAGCTCGTGTCAGATTTCGAGCTTCTGTAAAACTACGCCATTCTTGGACATTTGGCGTTCTGTTAAATTTGGCATGCTTTTTCTGTTGGCTCTACAGTAGTGTTCTGGCGTGGTTTGTGTACCATGGTGAATCAGCACATTGTGTTATTAATTTTTTTGGTGCATAACTCTCATTTGTCATCCATAATATTTCGTTGAATTTAAACCATATCTGCTCTACACTTACGTAGTGACATTGGAGGTAGTGTCTCTTACAAAGGCTTCAAGCGAATTTTTATTTGGTTTTTTAAACAGATATAGAACTGTGAGATTTAAAAATTTCCCGACGTACACATTGTTCCACAAAATTTCGGGAGAACTGCCGGGTGTTTGTAACTTCTTGCTACAATATTTCATCGCAGAGTCTACTGGCCATCTCCAGGTGATACTGGCGAAAACGTCCTCCTGCTAAAATTTCGTCATTGTTATTATCTGTCAAAGACGACCTAGAGCTGCGAAAGGCAGGTGTTTACAGGATTCCATGCGAATGCGGCAAAACTTATATAGAGCAAGCGACGCGTACTGTGCAGGATCGCACTGTAGAACATCAGCGACATACTCGTCTCCTTCAGCCTTGTAAGTCTGCCATCGCCGAATACCGTATTTCCACTGGTCATGTAATGAATTAAAGTGAGACCAAAATTGTGGCCCATACGTCTAACTTTTGGAGTTCTGTTATTAGTGAATCCTTCGAAATACGATTAATCGAGACGGCAGTTTTCAGTTGAATTAGGCATGGAATCTAATTGTTTAAAAACCTCGTGTCCTCCGTAGCCAGCGTAGTTTTGTGATGGAATCGTGGGAAGACAATTGAATTAGCCTGCCGCGGTGGCCGTGCGGTTCTAGGCGCTGCAGTCCGGAACCGCGGGACTGCTACGGTCGCAGGTTCGAATCCTGCCTCGGGCATGGATGTGTGTGATGTCCTTAGGTTAGAAGTAGTTCTAAGTTCCAGGGGACTGATGACCTAAGATGTTAAGTCCCATAGTGCTCAGAGACATTTGAATCATTTGAACAATTGAATTCATACCGATACGGCGAGTTTCCACCACGGAGGGAGCGCGGCGCAGCAGAATCGAACCCGCTCAAGTAGCGCAGGCGCAACGCAAGTTTCAGCGTGCAATAAAATCTCCAGGACAATGGAAGTCAATGCATATTGATATGTTTTTTTCCGATAGGTGCATACTTTTATGTGATAAGTAGATAATTTATTATTTTTGTTTATCTGAGAATATATACTTACATTTTTGTGATTTACCCACGAAAGGGACACCACAGCATTTCAGACTTTTAATTTGCCTGCACACTACCTTATTTGAAACATAACGTGACAAAGCCAGAATGCTTTGACCATTCCCAAGTTGGCGGCTGTCGAAAGCAGCGAAACCACGATTATGTGGAAGAAAATAATTTTCGTTCTTATAAAATATGTCACTAAAATGTGATTTCTTTCTGAACGTCTCACTATCATTTTACGATTATTCGGATTCCAATGAACTACCAGTATCATCTCAAGTTGAAACGCAAGGCCGTAGTGAGCTGAACTAGATGGAAGAACACTGCATTCAGAATCTGTAGAGGAGTCATCATTTACGTCGACATCCAATACTTTTATCCTCACTGTCGCCCTTCGTTAATATCTCCACGATCATTTCTTCAGTAGAATAGCAGAGAAAAACGTTGTGATGCTAATCCTGACGAACAGTAAGTTATAGAGCAGAAAACGAAATCATTGTAGATAAAGTAGCCGAGCACAAATTAGCAGCCATAAATGCGAAAATGTACAGAGATTTGGGGCCGGAAAATCGCCTAGGGCTTAAGCTTGTCAGCATCACACAGGTACCTGAGAGGTGGCGCTACTGTAATAATCGTCAGCTCTCGGGAGGCCTGAGACAACTCGTCAATAATGCATCAAGCAAAACTCATAGGCAGCGATTAAACTCGTCAACAGCATCCTGAACGGCATGACTAGTTTAGTCGTCAACAGCAGTTAATGGGTTAATGGTCCATATTATTATCTAGTTTGGGCGACTCTTACATTGATTATGTTATTGGGTGTTTACTAGGAGATAGGACCTGGATAAACTGACTAAACCAGAGGTTGTACAGAGTTTCAGGGAGAGCATAAGGGAACAATTGACAGGAATGGGGGAAAGAAATACAGTAGAAGAAGAATGGGTTGCTCTGAGGGATGAAGTAGTGAAGGCAGCAGAGGAACAAGAAGGTAAAAAGACGAGGGCTAGTAGTAATACTTGGGTAACAGAGGAAATATTGAATTTAATTGATGAAAGGAGAAAATACAAAAACGCAGAAAATGAAGCAGGCAAAAAGAAGTACAAACGTCTCAAAAATGAGATCGACTGGAAGAGCAAAATGGCTAAGCACGGATGGCTAGAGAACAAATGTAAGGATGTAGAGGTGCATGTCACTAGAGGTAAGATAGATACTGCCTACAGGAAAATTAAAGAGACCTTTGGAGAAAAGAGAACCACTTGCATGAATATCAAGAGCTCAGATGGAAACCCAGTTTTAAGGAAAGAAGGCAAAGCACAAAGGTGGAAAGAGTATGTAGAGGGTCTACACAACGGCGATGTACTTGAGGACAATATTATGGAAATGGAGGAGGACATAGATGAAGATGAAATGGGAGATACGATACTGCGTGAAGAGTTTGACAGAGCACTGAAAGACCTGAGTCGAAACAAGGCCCCGGGGGTAGACAACATTCCATTAGAGCTACTGACGCCCTTGGGAGAGCCAGTCCTGACAAAACTCTACCATCTGGTGAGCAAGATGTACGAGACAGGAGAAATACCCTCAGACTTCAATAAGAATATAAGAATTCCAATCTCAAAGAAAGCAGGTGTTGACAGATGTGAAAATTACCGAACTATCAGTTTAATAAGTGACGGCTGCAAAATACTAACGCGAATTCTCTACAGAAGAATGGAAAAACTGGTAGAAGCCGACCTCGGGGAAGAGCAATTGAACGGAATGGACAGTGTCATGAAAGGAGGGTATAAGATGAACATCAACAAAAGCAAAACGAGGATAATGGAATGTAGTCGAATTAAGTTGAGTGATGCTGAGGGAATTAGATTAGGGAATGAGGCACTTAAAGTAGTAAAGGAGTTTTGCTATTTGGGGAGCAAGATAACTCATGATGGTCGAAGTAGAGAGGATGTAAAATGTAGACTCGTAATGGCAAGGAAAGCGCTTCTGAAGAAGAGAAATTTGTGAACATCGAGTATAGATTTAAGTGTCAGGAAGTCATTTCTGAAAGCATTTGTATGGAGTGTAGCCATGTATGGAAGTGAAACATGGACGATATCTAGTTTGGACAAGAAGAGAATAGAAGCTTTCGATATGTGGTGCTACAGAAGAATATTGAAGATAAGGTGGGTAGATCACGTAACTAATGAGGAGGTATTGAATGGGATTGGGGAGAAGAGAAGCTTGTGGCACAATTTGACTAGAAGAAGGGACCGGTTGGTAGGACATGTTCTGAGGCATCAGGGGATCACAAATTTAGCATTGGAGGGCAGCGTGGAGGGTAAAAATCGTAGAGGGAGACCAAGAGATGAATACACTAAGCATATTCAGAAGGATGTAGGTTGCAGTAGGTACTGGGAGATGAAGAAGCTTGCACAGGATAGAGTAGCATGGAGACCTGCATCAAACCAGTCTCAGGACTGAAGACCACAACAACAACAACAACAACAACAACTAGTTTTCAGAATGACTTTAATGACAAGCTGAAAATATCTCCACCAGAAGATAACCGCATATTTAACATTTAAAAGCAGATAAATATATCTTGATATAACAGCTTTTAAGAAATATGAAATGCATTGAATTGATAGACTCGGTTTCAGATAAAGCAGGTGTCAGATTTCGGTCCATTGGTGGGGCACTGGGAAAATGCAGTTTGTTTACAATGGAGATCACAAAATACTAGTGCGACCCATTCTTCAATATTGCTCAAATATGTGCGCTCTATAAGAGATAATACTAACAGTTATGCTGAATGCATGCGAAGGCTGGCAGTATGAATGGTTGCAAGCTGTATTTTCGAAGAAGAGCGTCAAGGAAATATTCACATGAACAGCTAGATACTAACTACCCCCCTTACCCACTCCCACCACTCCCGAAAGTTTATTTACAAAGTTTTAAGAAACTACATTGAGGATTCCAGAAAATATAACAACCCACTACGTATATCTCTCGCAGGGCCCGCAAGACTAATTAAAACGGGAGCAAAGGCTTATAAGCAAATATTAATGCTGCGTTCCATACTCGAATATAATGGGATAAACCGTAATATGTGCTACAATGGGAAGTAATTTCATAATGGTTTACCGAGCATAGATACAAATGAAGATCCATCATCAATATTAATCTCAGACTGATTAGCCTAGAGAAGCAATAGGGAAATGGCGTGTTTCTTGAAGCCTTCTCGGCGGATACAATATTCTGTCATCACCGACTCGCCTCGGAGGTGGCTGTACGGTTAACAGCTCAAAGTAACGGAACACGAAATATTGCTATCCCGGTTACACACCTGAAAGATGATGGAATAACACAGATGTGAGATCTGGCGTTACAGGCGCTGTTTGAGCACTGGACATTAGCACTGGACATGTCTGTTACATGATAACAGAGGTGATCTGCAGCCGTCTGAATCTCTATTTAGAGTGCCACTTAGCCATTAGCGCAGTAAAGTGGTCACCCATACATGGACACCTGCTCCTTTCGCTGTGTTGCAGTGATACAGCGAACTACACGAATAATCGCTGCTCTGGTTGTACGCTCCACCACAGGATGGTGCAAGAAAAACCGGCCTCGAGTGCAGACTGCCCACCAATTACTCACGAATTTTTGCCCGCCACCAGCAGGTACAACAACAAATAGATGACCATCTAGTAATTAAATTAGATAATGTATAAATACTGAGAGTCTAGTCTAGTTACAAGAGCTTCGAAACGACAGGCGACAACGACCAGTCTAATTACCGGGGCCGACTCTTCCTGCGCCAGCCTGTATTTTCGTCCACTGAAGGCGCCCGCCAGTCGTGTTGGTCATTAGTAGAATACAGCTCTTATTTTCAGCAGGTAGAAAATCAGTGCAGCACAATTCAGCAAAAACTGAATCTGTTGAAGACTGAGTAGAGTCCCGCTCTGCACCTGACAGGCGAAAATGTTCCTGTTCAGAAACTGAAGGAAATGGGTTAATGTGTCTGGAATCTCTACATGAGATCTCGATATTCCGTTAGGATTTTTAAAGGCTCTGTCTTATCCTATTTCGTCTCATGTGACCTTTACAACATGTACGTGTTCCGTCAGAAATTTTCGCGGTTCTGGTCACGTACATTTATTGGAGTGGAACGAAAATACGAGTACCTCAAATGTACACCTCTCCTTCGCGAAGTCAGCATATTGGCTTGTCGTGTGCATCAGGCTGTAAGTAGTTTCCTCGTCATTTCAGAAACTTACAGTTGTACGTACAATAGGACACTCACCCGGATAGCACGTCATTTATTCTTCTCTGGCTACTTATGTGCGCTTTGTATGCGAACATTAACAAGCATTTTCTCCCGGATTAGTATTTACAAAAAGACCATTTGGTAATATTTCTGAAACTCAATGCGTTTAACAAATGACTATGAATAATCCCTTTAATTTTTCAACTTCTCTCAATGCGGCAATCACTCCTATGGATAATTAAACTTTCGCTACTTGAGAGGGCCCTGATGGAAAATGAGTAATCGCAGGGCAATGAAACTTTGTGGAAACATTTTTAAGTACATGAGAAAGAGAAATGACGAATAAATCATTTAAAGTACCACATTTTGCTTTCCACAAAAGGGGATATAAATCTCGCCGCCTTGGAGGTTACGCAGTTTGGAAGGATCCTCAGGCAATTGTTCGGTTGAGTCCAAAGCAACTCCCTCTCGTCCCAGAGCAGGGATTGCATGTTGGCGAAGCAGATCAGAGTAGCATATGCCGTTCACACTTCACGTCCTTGGTTTTTGAGGTCCGAGTTCCTCAAAGAAAGATGGACGAATCATGAATTGTGCCGTGAAGCCACTTCACACTGTGACACTACGCAATGAAACTTTATGAACGTTCGTTGGCGGTGACGGTTCCCAAATGTGACAATTGTGAGGGTTCACTGACCCATCACAGAGTGTACTTCATCACTTAAGAAACTACTCCAAGGCCACGCGTCGTCAAATTCAAACTTTGCGATAAATGTAAGAGCAAAGTCTACTCCAATGTCTGCATCACGTGGAAAACTTTGGTGAATAATATGAAGTTAGTACGGATATCACTTTAATATTGTTGGGAACACTTTTAGAACTGCGGACCGTGGAGTGTGCAGCTGTCGTTAAATATCGCGCACTGCTAGAAGATCGCACAGTGGCATCCAACGTCATCCAGCATTCTCAATCATGGCAGGAGTGACTTCGACATTTTGTGACGCAAGTGACTGTCAGCCACTCTCAGGAACAAACCGAATCATTGGCCCATCGTTCCAAACTACATAACCATCAAGTTCAGCAGACTTGAACCCTCTCATGTGGAAATTAAGTTGTGTTTCTTTCAATGGTTTATTCGTTATTTCTCTTACGCATAGTCTTACAAATGTTTTCACGAAGTTTCATTGCCCTAAGGTCATTCATTTTTCATGGCGTCCCGTCAAGTAGCGAAATTTTAATTACGACCAATCTGTATTTACCATTACAATTATCATGCGACCTATCATTGTGCATATCATTGAAAGCTAACAGCGGGAGCTTTCCTAGTTTCATTATTGCGTAGAAGTTTATGATCATGGGTTAACGGGGACTTCCTGTGGTAATTACTTTCCACTTTTACTATTAATTGGACCTTCTTTATCTTAATGCCTCCTAAACAGATACCCTTAATGACATACTTTCTGATTTAGGCACATTTTCAGTGGCTGTTTGGGGAAGATTGTAATGTATCTGGAAATTCTTTATAAAAATACTGAAGGGCATTCAACGGGAATAAAAGCGTCGTATGCACAGTTCTGTATACTGGATATCGTAGTTTCTTTCGTTGTCACGAACTGTGGATCAGACAGTCCCTGCTGGATAGCTGTACGCTTAAAACAGACCACACTAAGGTGGGATACAAAACCGCAACAAAGTCGTAAAGAGAAATTATCGCCGAGTGTTGCCGTTCCGAGTGTGTCGTAAATTCGTGTGACGTTTACGAGGGTATGAACTGCGACCGCGGTAAACAGCAGATGAAAATTTACAAGCGTGGCGTTAAACTATTACGAGAGGTGTTACGCGCACAAATGTTATCCAGACAGAGATTTCTTTTAGTGACGTGTCGCTGTATCTGAGCGCAGCAACTCTGAGCTTACTAAATTCCTAAAATGGCGATGGGAAGTCCACCTCGGCTTGAGGATGTTTCTGACATGATGTTCTCTGGTTCTGTCGCTCTTATTGCATTCCTCGTCATCAATAATCTGCACTCTATACTCTTATGTAGGCCTCTCCCAGCGAGCATCAAACTGTATTTTTACAATTCATATTGTTATAAGTAGCCATTTTGTCTCGTTCAGTTTTTGCAGGACATCATCACTACCTACTATATTAATTCACTTAATCTTCAACATTTCCCCACAACATTTCCAAAGTTTGTAATTGTTTCACTTCTATCTCCACAGAAATATAGTTTTTGCCTCCATATAGAACTGCACTTCAGTCATAGTTTTTCAATAATATATTTTTCTTCTCTCAAGCTTTTATTTTTTAGACTTCACGCCTTTTTCCATACAGTGGTCCTTTCTACCAGTCTTTCTTGCAATTTGTGATTGTCTCATCATATTAAGAAATAAGTTTATGCTTATCTCTAAATTCGTTAGCTCCAGTTTACATACTGTAAGAGAACAGACACACAGCATAATGGAAAGCTGGATTGTTCAGACTGACATAAAGCTGTATCTTGATACCTATAACTGTACCTCTGTAGATCTCTGGTTTTTAGTGAAAATATTTCATTGCACAATATTCCGGCAACTGGAAACCTTTCGCTGCAACGTACTTTAAAAATTCTCTTAAAATTACACGTGGATTGAGTGAACGCATTAGGCTCGGAAAACTGAGATGCTACCGTCCACTCCTAGGCTATTGACCTCCTGCAGCCAAAATGAAGCAGACAGACACACCCACACATCGATAGTAAGCCATCACAAATTTTGTAGTCACTACCCTATTTCATAGGCAGCAAAATTCGTCCACCTCTTTTAGAATGCCTTGTCCTAGTTTAGCATCCAGCCCTCAGCGTATCACTTACGGCAGGGAGCATTATCTTACTTCTTTGTTCTGTGCATATTATAGCATCAGTTCACTCTCACCGGCCAGTGCTATATCATCGGCGAACTATCTTATGATCATTTTCTGGTACTTATAACTCCCAGATAGAGATGGTCCTCTGCTTGCACCATTGCTCGCATTCAGTATTAGTGGTGACCTTACGTAGCCGTGCCTTCCGTGGCTGTGACTTCTGCAATTCCGTGAGAGCTCCCTATCAATGGAAAAGATATTCCATTCCAAATTATCAAAAGCCGTCTTCGTAGATATGAATACAGCGCATGTTAAAAATTGGGACTGTCTGCTTTCCTGGTCAGTAAAGCAGAATGCCATTCATAAATACATTACCAAGAGAACATATCACAACCTTATCAGAAATCTTCCTGTTTCCTTCCCACACAAACGATATTTATGAAGGACTGAAGAAAAACATTGGAGTTTAACGTCCCGTCGACGAGTTCTTTAGAGGCAAAGCACATGTTAGAAAACAATAATTATTCATCCTACCGTTATCTTCAGCGATTTAAGGAAACACGGAAAAAATCTTAATGGCCAGGCGTGGGTTCAAGACGTCTGCTCCGTAATATGATAACACTGTCTTGACTACATCGTGCGGTACTCGAAGATTTCGAGTAAGAATTTATCAACGTTAATCGTTTATCTCGCCTCTCTTTCATTAATTATACGACAAAATTTGCTTCAGGCTATACAAAAGGTTGTGAAATTCTCAGCAGATTATCTGTGCTTGAACTCTGGTAGAACCGCGCTGGCAGAGTGGCTGTAGTCACCCAGACAAGGAGTAAAAATTCATCTAAACTATCCTTAAGCGGTTGTTCTGAATAATGTGCCAGAGTATCCGTACCATAGTTCGTGATCCCTGGATGCTATACATATATTCAGAGAGAGCTATTTGTCTCTTCAGATCCCAGAATGCCCACCAGTGCAGCTGTGTTGTACATGGAAGGTGAATTGCTAGCTGGTGTTGTGGATGGCAGCTTGCTCTAAATGTAGAAAAATGCGAATGAGGAGGAATAACAATTCTGAAACGTTCGAATACAGTATTAGTAATGTGGTGCTTGGCACAGACACATAGATTAAATATCTAGGAGTAACGTTGTTGAACGATATGAAATGGAATAAGCACCTTAATACTTGGGAAGGCGAATCATGGACTTTGTTATATGGGGAGAAATTTGAGGGAAACAATTCACAGGCGTGCAGATGGATTTATTACTGTAGGTTCGACCAGCATGGAAATATCACGGAAATGATTCGTGAACTCAAATGGGAATTCCTGGATGGAAGACGACGGTCTTTCCGCGAGGCACTGAAATTTAGAGAATCGGTATTTGAAGTTGACTGGAGATTGATTCTACTGTCACGAACGCACGTTTGACATAAGGACTGCAAAGATAAGACGAGAGAAATTAGGGTTCGTATGAAAGCTTACATACAGTCTTTTTCCCCTTTACTCTATTTGCGAGTGGAAAGGAAAGGACATGACTACTACGTGGTACCGTCCGCCATGCACCGTACGGTGGCTTGCAGCGTATGTATGTAGATATAGGTGTAAATGTAGTTGAATTAAGTCCAGAGAGTGTTCACTGGGATCCATCGTGTCCCGGACATCTCGAACCCAGCTCCTGAAAGGCATGTATGACTGGGAGGTGAAGAGGTTGGCACACGAGAGGAATTCGTGGCGGGCCGCATCAAACGAGTCAGATGACTGATGAAAGAAAACCTTACGACATTTATTTGCCCTTCCAAAGAGCTGAGTTCAGTTGTCATACGGCTTCCTTGCCCAGCCCTATTTTATTATTTATGACATCTTCACTTTTGCAGTTTAATGATGTTGTAGCCCCCAGACTTAACCCTGATCTTACTGGCTCCAACCATCAGATCCCCTATAGTACTGTCGTCAATCTTCAGTCATTCAGGATATGTCAACCTGATTACCAAGCCCTATCTGTCATATTCCTCTTCTAATTTCCGAAACATTTACTCAGCATCATCCTGGTCTCATTTACGATGACCTGGTCATCAGCGAAGAGAACTATGTAAAAGATTTCGTCCCTTGATATTTGCTCTTCCAGGCTTCAAGGGCTTCATCCACAGAGATTTAAAATACAGGTAGCTTATGACGTAGGCCTTTTGTAATAGGAAACTCGGGTGACGCTGAATTTCCTGCTTTGACAGCACTTACAAAGTCAGTCAGAACTGTTTAACTGCTTTGAAGGACGTATTTGCCGCTTCACTGTTTTCATACTTGCCCATATACTGTTTCATGATACAGTGTCATACGCTTTTGCAAATCCACGAAGACTAACTGGGTCTCTGTCCCTCTGGCAGTTCTCTATTAGATTTCGTAATGGATATTCTTCATAAATACATGAATGTCCTGGTCTAGAACCATTATGTTCGTCATATATATTAACTTTCTTTCTTGTAAGATTCTCCCGCGTAATGGTGTTAGTGGTGGCATTACACTCACGACCCTGTGATGTACACAGTCCTGTCTATTCCCCTTCTTGTAGATTGAAGCAATAACAAACATTTTTCCATTCCTCAGGTACACGACCCATTTCCAGACAAGTATTAATACAGCTGGATCAAGGCATCATCCGCAGCCGTAGCAGGTAGCTTTATTAATTCTGTGTTTATTCCACCCGCACCCAGCGATTTCCCATTTCTCATATGCTTCACAGCTTTAGCCTCTATATTTAATGCGACGTTATCTGTCGTGTAGACAAATGTCCATCCTTTTTCTTAAAATTTCACATTCCTTGTGTAAATTCCTTTCTCTTCTCCAATTTTTATTAGAGTAATCCCAGTACATTGTTTTCAACCCTCATCGTCTTCAGTCTGTTCCATGCTCTGCTTGCTCTAGTACTACCAAAGTTCTCTTCTGTATCCTCTCCATCTTTCTGTCATGCCTCATTTAGCTTTACTAAAGGCCCTTTGTTCGTCATTCAGTTTAGCTCCGTATGTTCTACAGTCTTGATCAAGTCAACACCTTACGTCAGCCACTTATTACAGGCGTCCCTTTCTAATGTTCACCACTTTCTCTACTTCCTCATTCCACCATGGATTTCACTTCCATTTTCTTAATTTATTCTTCCTAGAGCTTCGAAGGCCGCCTCATTTGTCATTGCTTTAACGAACTGATACATACTAATATCGCCTCTCATCGAAATTCGACCAGTTGTGTTGATATCGCGAAAATATAACTGCGGATAACATGGTGAACGACCATACGTGGAAGTCACTAGATCTGATCTATGATAAAAAAAAAATCGTATACCTTGAAGTTATATACTCTACGTAAAATCGCGTCTAAAATTTTAGCAGACTTCAAATTTGCTAACTACTCATCTGCTACTACTTTTCGAATACAGGGACAGTAGATTCCTAAAATCAGTAAGTAATGGTCTGATCCACATAAGTTCCCCACAAAATTCTCACCTCGTTTATAAACAGCCATGTTTTCTACCGGGTTATCACGTAGTCAGTCATTGATCTTAGCTTATTAGTTGGTTGTTTCCATATACAGGGTGACAATTATTGAACTATATGAAAAAAGAATCGTCATAACTTCTGAACGGTTTGCGTTAGGATGTTCAAGCTGCACGGTGGCCGCGGGGCATGACGGTAATTAGTATGCGCATGCACGGTTTGGTTTAGCGACGAAGCCAACTTTCATTTGGATGGACTCATCAATAAGCTAGGAAGCACGGAATAATCCGAGCGATATTCCTTGATGGCACAGTTCAAATGGCTCTGAGCACTATGGGACTTAACATCTGTGGTCATCAGTTCCCTAGAACTTAGAACTACTTAAACCTAACTAACCTAAGGGCATCACACACATCCATGCCCGAGGCAGGATTCGAACCTGAGACGGTAGCGGTCACGCGGTTCCACACTGAAGCGCCTAGAATCGCACGGCCACACCGGCCGGCGATGGCACAGTGACTACCGAACGGTATGTGAATGTTTTAGAAGATGATTTCATCCCCTTTATCAAAGTGACGCTGCTTTCGACAAATTTTGGTTCATGAAAGAAGGAGCTCGACCCCATCTAAGCAGGAGAGTGTTTGATGTTTGGAGGAGCACTTTGAGGACCGCTTTCTGGCTCTGCTGTACCCAGAGGCCACTGGCATCCGCCTCGACTGGCCGCCATGTTCTCCGGATCTGGACACATGCGATTCCATTTTGTGGGGTTATATTAAAGACAAAGTGTACCGCAATAACGCTTAAACCACTGATGAGCTAAAACCTGCCGTGCAGAAGGTCATCGGCAGCATGGATGTTCCGACACTTCAGCGAGTATTACGGAATTTCGCTATTCATCTGCGACACACCATCGCCAATGATGGCAGGCGTATCAAACATGTCATAACCTAAATACGAATATCTGTGGTTACGTTTACATGTTGTGTAAAGTGTGTGCACGCTGTAGTTAGTAGCATTAGTTATGTCTTTTTCATACAGCTCAATAATTGTCACAATGTATGTTGACGCATTGACTTATGCCTAAACCAGCAATACCTAATCTTCAAACGATTTTTGGTGACAAAAGTCTATCAGCCTATCCGTATTGCCCTTAAATGTATTTTCCTCATACCGACAACAATGTTACAATTATTTTGACACCACGTACATGCATTCTGATTCCCTATAATTAAAGTTTAGGGTCCATCACTCATCATTTCCAATGATCCCGTCAATGCTACAAAGAGTTTTTGTGCCGAGTCTTGATGTCGTCATTTGGCGCATACAGTGCCACGATCACGACTGAATGGCTTAATATTTCCATCAGCGCCAGCAGAATCCTTTTACTGATCTGAATTAAAGATTTTATACCTTTTTGTACTTCTTGATAGCTATGGCACTCTATGGTATTGAAACATGGACTGTGGTAAAATTTCCATGGTGCTAAATGGAACTGTAGAGGGTAAAAATTGTAATTGGAATACATCCAGCAAATAATAGAGGTCGTAGATTGCAACTGTTACTCCGATATGAAGAGCTTCGAACAGGAATTTGTAGCGGGCGACATCAAGCCAGTCAGAACACTGAAGACGCAAAAAAGCGTGTCAACAACACTACTGTTGAACACAGACACTAAACTGTTAAGTATAATGCTCCAACAAAATTTTAAAAGAGCACAATAATATTTTACTGTTTCAAAGTCAGTTATAATAATACCTCATACAATAGTACATAAATATTCAGTGAGGAGGAATGGATTTCCCAATAGGTCTCTAGCAATAGAGCTAAATCACTCCGCATGTACTCTTATAGCCACACAATTCATAACAAGTTCTAACAAAATAATGCTCGAAATCCTCAACTGCAGAATAATCAACAAGTTAAGACAAAACCCCTGATCTAAGAGATAAGAAAATATTGAAATTGACACAGATTACACAGAACAAGTATAACGTTATCAAGCAGATATATTGCAGCGCCAACTCAAATATGTTACGCTAATAGAAAACCTTTGTATGCACACGTATCACCAACAATATTAACAACATCAGATATTCAGACAATGACAAGCACTTAATACAGCTCAATCTCAATCCTGAAAGGTATCGTGATACCAAACCCAATACTTGAGAATTCTGGAACATTGTTTTGTTTGTAGCAACACGAATCTGCCCTAACACCTTCCCACAAACAATGAGGTTAAACATGGTTGTCAAGGTCACTGAGCTAACGAAATTGCGCCTGCAATCGCCTGTAGTAGACAGTGAGCAACACCTGCAAAATTTCAAAATATAACTAGCACACTAGTAAAGCAATCCACAGCGCTAAGCCACGAAATCCATAAGATCAAAGGCTTAACCGCACGGTGCAATGCTTGAAAGCTTACTTGCACAATCCTCTGTACCAGGCACACAGCAGTAGTCACAGCCAAGTCCGTGCTGTAGAAGCCAGTGGCCTGTGTAGGGAGGGTGCGCCACTAGTTATGCAGCCCACCGCATCGCGCTGCGTGTTGTGGCACAGCGAGTCCTGTGAGCGGTCACCTGTGTTCCGCAACCGGAGTCTGCCGCCAGAAGGTGAAGGCAGTGACTTCGGTATTTACGTATTATTGTAAGAAATTAAGGGGTTTCAATATCAAACATACGGCGAATTTTTATGCTTTTAAAGAAATTAAATGTAATTTATTGATTTCTATTTTAGGTAAAAAGGTACTTATTATTTAATTGTTTAATTTCCGCTGATACTTGTTGTACTTTCATAGACATTAAATGTAATTTACTTATTTAACATTGTCGTTATACTTTGCTCCCACTAATTTGATTGTATTCTCTCTTGTACAGCTGCACCCGCTATGTCCCTGTGGTGAGGGTACTTTATAGTACCGATCATATTGTGTATGGCTTTTCCCTAAAATTCTGGGGATTGGCAAAAAAATTCGTCTCTTATTATTCACGGAGATGGCGGTAGGTAACACGATCATGACCAAGAGCAGTGTTACGTTTCGTGTGGAGTGTATTGATGATATCCAGAGTGGTGATGGGGCATTGAGTTCATTGTGTGTAATGTTGTCTAAGTACTGGAAGCCAGGAGCGAGTGGAGGGACAGAGGTGTCAGTCCGATCGTGGGCATCCAGGAAGAGGGAGTAATCGAATTGGGGATCGTCAGGGAGGGTAAAGATATCAGAAAGGTAGGAGGCAAAGTGATTGGCCTTACTAAGGTTGTCAGGGAAGGGTTGGTCATCATGAAGGAGAGGGTAGTATGGGAGGGGGGGGGGGGGTTAGATCCGGTAAGGTGGCAGAAGGCAGACCAGTACTTGGACGAGTTAATAGGGAGTGTAGACGGGTGCATGTCTGTCGCAGTCTGGCGTTTCTTTGCCGCGAGCAAGTTTTTGACTTGTCTTTGTAGTTGCCGGTGGCGTCATAGTGTGTCTGGGTCATGTGTGTGAAGGAAGTCACGGTAGAGACGGCGGGATAGATGGAGTAGGAGGATGGTCTGTGGGGGTAAAGTGGGACGGTGTGGGTGGATGGCAACAGTAGGGATGTGGGCCACCACGGCCTCAGACAAGGTCTGCAGGCGAAAGGAGGTGGCATGAGTAACATCATAAGGGAGATGGTAGGTGAGGAGGTGGCTATCAACCTGGGTAGAGAGGGTATCCCGGTAGGCATTCCAGACGACACGAGAATAATCATGGACGTATTTCGGGGGAGGGCCGATGCGAGGATCGGGATAGGGCGACGACTGTCTGAAATGGTGAGGAGGACAGGGAGATGGTCACTACCAATGGGGTCAAGGACATCAACCATTATGCGGCCAAGAAGGTTAGGGGAGGAGAGGATGACATCTGGAGTCATACTGGATTCAGGACGAGTGTGCTGGGGAATGGGAATGAGGTCGCCTTGGAGGGAGGAGAGGAACCGATGCCACCACCGTAACTGGGCTGCGGAATGACTATGGATGTTGAGGTTGGCGGCAATCATGTAGGAGGAGAAGGTGTGGTCGATGTGGGAAAGGAAGTCAAAGGCAATAGACGCATTAGGGTGGACATAGATGGTGGCGCAGGTAATGGTAAGGCCAGGGAAGAAGAGACTAAGGATCAGGTGTTCTGTGGGGTCAGGAAGGAGGGGTTGGAGCCAAACAGGTATCTGGCAGTGGTGGCCGATGGCTACTCTGCCACACGCCCTATCGTGAGGGTATTATCGGAGCGGTGAGGAGGAAAGCATCCACAGGGTGTGCAGGAGGAGCTTCTTGTTTGCTGGAAGGGAGCAGATGTTATTGAACAAGATACGGTGGTGCCGCGCCATGACAGGAATTTAGACAAGGGTGTCAAGATGGGAAAAGGTGAAGTGGGCTTGGTTGTAGGAGTAGGTGGCATATGTGTTAAGGTGGAAGATGGACCGGGCGGTGAGGGATATTTGCTGGAGGGTGTGGGGGCACTGGAACAGGTGGAGGACGATGGTGACAAACCTGATAATGTCCTCAGCAGGGGGGGGGGGGGTAGGAGGAAAGGAGTTGCCAGGTATGGTGGGGGTGTCCAGAGGGTGGATGGGGACAATGAGTTCAGGAGTGGTGTGGGGAGTCAGGCCTTGCACTTCTGGGAGTAGGTTCGGTGCGGGAAGTTGCAGGTCTTGCAGGAAGGAGGGTGCTGGAGGTTGGGACACTGCCGGAGGAAGTGCGCCTGTTTGCAGTGCGGGCAGATGGGGGCCTCGCTGCACTCAGATTTTGGGTGTGCATTGTATCGCTGGCACCTCTGGCAGTGGAGGGATTGAGGAGGGGAACGGGAGGAGTCGACTTTGTACCGGCGATGGAATAGGAGGGCACCCTCCTTCAGGAGCAGGTCGATGTAGGCGGCGTGTTCGAAGAACACCTGCATAAGGCAGGTGGGCCCGGCTGTGTTGAAAATCTGGTGTACCGCCCTTATTTCAAGGTACGGGTGTGCCTTAAGCTCCACCAACACCTCCTCCTCCATGATCGTAGGACTAAGCCGAGTGATCACATCAGGCGGGAGGGGAATGGGGAAGGAGCAGGGATGAGGGAGGCATTGGGGCCAAAGCGGATAATGGGGATTCTGGACAGGATGTCAGAGTGAAGGGTGGGGCTAGAGGAGGTGATAAGAGCAGAGTCGCGGTGTGGAGTGAGGAGGGAGATGGGGGCCCTGGGAAAGTGCTGGCAGAAGAGCAGGGTGAAGTTCCGGGCCTCAAGGAGTGAGGGATCAGGACAGAACAGGAGGTCTTTGCAGGAGGAGGGGGAGGAGGAAGAGGAGGTGGTAGAAGGGACATGTGGGGAGACATCCATGGCATACACGGGGGTGGGAGGAGGAAGAGGCTGGGATTTTTTGGGAACGTAAGAGGTGGTGGTACTGCTGGGATGTTTAACTGCTACAGAAGGATGAGAGGTGGCGTGGGGGAAGGGAGCAACAGGGAGGTGGCGGGTGGTGGCAGGTCCTGTTGTGGGCGCTGGTGCTGGTGTTGACGATGGCGATGGTGAAGGCAATGGAGAAGGCAATGGCGATGGCGATGGAGAAGGCAATGGCGATGGCGATGGAGAGAGTTGCGCGTGGGTAGTGGCCCTCCGGGCCACCATCCTTGTGGATGCTGCTGGGACAGTGGCAACAGGATGAGGGTGGGGAGGGAAGGGATCAGAGGAAGAGGCTAAGGGGGAAGGAGCCAAGGACGGGGTGACAAAGAGTGCAGGAGAGGGGAGGGTGAGAATCAGGGGGATGTAATGAGGGGGAAGGGGTCTGGGCACACCATGTAATTGTGATGGCGGTGGCGGATGATCATATATAGATGACAGCGGTGGTGGTGGAAGTGGTAGTGGGTGTAGTCATGATTACAACAGGAACACATGGAAAAGAACAGGGCAGGACTAGACAAAACAAAGAAGAAAACAAGGAACTCACAAATACGGACGAAGACGGACGAAGATGGACAAAACGCTGACTGGGGCTGATGCCCCAATCCGCTGCCGCTGGCGGGAGGCGACCGCAGGGGCTGCTGAGCTGCTGGGACTGCTGCCGCTGCTGGGACTGCTGCTGCTGGCTGGACCGCTGGCTGGTTGGACCGCTGGGAGATTGGCTGGCTGTGCCGTTGTCGAAGGGCGGTACTCTTGCGAGGTACCGCCGGAGATGTGTGAACTTTGTCAAATTCACGCCGCTAAACATGTAGCTTTTTAACGTTTGAGCCAAGAAATGGATCTCAGCACATTACTCTACTGCTATGAGTTATATACAGAAATACGACGCTTATCCAAGATAAACTGCTAATGAGAATACAGGGTGTTTCGAAAAGGACTTTAAAACTTTGAAAATTCATATAAATTAATTCACAGTACCTACAGAGGTGAATGTAGTGTCAATTTGTCGGGAAATACATCAGTTTTGTCTCGCGTAGTTCGCTAGTGCCGAATCGCACCGTAAGACACTGATTAAATTGCTAGCAAGAACTTCTTGGCGGATTTGTTAAATCGATTACATGAGGATGAACGTTTTTGGATAAAATCATCTTTTCTGACGAGACGACTTTTCACTAAGTGGCAAGGTTAGCACACATAACTGTAGGATTTGGGGCAGTGAAAATCCACATTAAACGTTGCAACATGTTCGTGATAGCCCTAAACTGAATGTTTTTAGTGCATTGAGCAAGAACAAAGTTTACAGCCCCTTTTTATTCCGTGACAGAAACATCGATGGGATAGTGTATCTGGATATATTGCAACAATTTTTGATAGCATAGATCGAAGAAGATGACCAAGAACGAAGTGTTTACTTCATGCAAGAGGCTGCGCTACCCCACTACCTGGCTGTGACCACTTTCCAGGTCAATGTATTAGCCGTGATGCGCCAACTTCATGGCCCCCACGTTCCCCAGACGAGACACCACTCGACTATTTCTAAGTTGTATCCATCAAGGATATCGTGTTTGTAACTCCTGTGCCGGCTTCTCTACCTGAACTTAGAGCAAGACTTAACGCCGCCATTGAGCAAGTTACACCTGCTATGGTACAGCGAGTTAGTGAAGAAATTTACTTTCGATGGGATGTTTGTAGAATAACCAACGGAAGCCACATAAACATCTTTAGTTGAAGGTAAAAAAAAAAAATTATATGAATTTTTTGAGTTGTTAAGTCCTCTTTGAAACACCTTGTATGTGAATTTAGAGATGAGATACTTGCAGTTATGACTATTGAGGGGCATGAGTTTGCGAATTTATTTCCAGATGATGAACGGTTATCTGCGCTGGCATATATTTCCGATATTTTCGTACACTTAAATGAACAAAACGGAAGAATGCAAGGTAGCAACGACAATATTCTGACTAGTTTCAATATATTCAAGTATTTATTAATAAGCTAAACTTATGGATACAGGCAACGAAAGCGGATTGTGTGAGATGTTCAAAACTATATAGCCTCTTACTGACGGCAAAGGCGCTTATGGACTAAATCGAAGAATATTTAGTTCTTGCAGATGAATTTCGTTCAATATTTTGGAGAGATTGTTGAAGATTTTGACTGGGTTCGTGGTCCATTCGGAGATTCGAAACATCATCCTAATAATTTCGCTTCAGAGGACCTCACCGATTTGAAAGCAGACAGAACGTTCATCAAAGTGCCCTTGAATACACGTTGATTATCAATAAGCAGCGGGTACCTGGCTATCTCTGAGATGGCAGTTAATGTGTTATAATAATTTTTGGCTACACACTTGTGTGAATTGTGCTTAAAGTCACCGACTGGAATCAAAACATTAAATAAGGATGTAGGCTTAGATCCAAGGACGAAGAAATGAGTCTGGCTTGTCAACGATTATGCCACGGATTAGCCGTTTGTGTGCACCTAAGCAGGCTGAAGTATCACATTGAAGGTATGAGTAGAGTTGATTACTTTAAAATTTGTGTCAGAAATGTCTACTTACTACAGTGAGTTAAAGTTAATACATTGTTAATAAAAGCATGAGTATTACTGTTTAATAATAATAATAATTGGTTACATAACATAATAATTCGCCGGCCGGAGTGGCCGTGCGGTTCTAGGCGCTACAGTCTGGAGCCGAGCGACCGCTGCGGTCGCAGGTTCGAATCCTGCCTCGGGCATGGATGTGTGTGATGTCCTTAGGTTAGTTAGGTTTAATTAGTTCTAAGTTCTAGGCGGCAGATGACCTCAGAAGTTAAAACGCATAGTGCTCAAAGCCATTTGAACCATAATAATTCGAAAATAATATTTAGACTGATACTGTGTTGAGGGGACAGACATTTTGGTGCGCCATGTTGAGTCGAGACCTGAGTATTAAAAGGTTGTGGAACACTAGTTTATACCGCCGAGTTGGATCTCTTGAGGGTATTCGGGTGTGAGCGGATATAGCTGCATATGAGTGGCCATCGAAATGGTGACCATTACGTTTGTCACTATGTCGTGTTGTGTGTTGAAACGGAAGTGTACATGCTGCTCAGCCATTCGGATATCTCGGGTATACACAATGGGTTTTGCGCGCGATTCAGCAACTGGCAGTTCTTGCATCATTTTTCTTAGTGTACACACAGTTTCCTCGAGTATGAGCCAGGAGCTGGTATTTTTGATCTTCGAATACCTTTGATATTAGTTTTACTAAGAAGCAATGGTAGAGTTATCCGCTTCGCCAGAGGCGGATAAAATAAAGCGGAAGGAGGAGTTAAAACTTCTCAAAAATCCAATTCTGCAGCAAGAAACACATTTTGGGACAATTTTTGTGTACTAAAAATTTAAGACAACGCTTGTTCTTGGATCTGCTCAGTGCGTGAAAAGCAAGTATTTCTTATTATACAAGTTATCATCGTGCAACAGAATTTCGATTAGGACTCGAAACTCTGCGAAGACAGCTGCATATAAAACGAAGAAGAGCATGTCAAAAACATGTACAACACACATTAATGTGGGGGAAGGTCACTAGTGTCACTAAAGATATCACTCTACATTGTTGCCAGATTTCCTTCTCCCTCCCTGTGCTGCCAGCCCTTCCGCTTTTCAGGACAGTTGGGGGCTTAACCATGGTAAGAAATTCAAGGAGTTTGATCCTACTGGCTGGGGAAATGAACGCAGCTTACATTGGCGCCAAATTTATCTCCTCCTCCACCTGACTAGACCTCTCACCATCACCTATACCCTATTCTATGGTGGTCAGTTGGATGACGTAAAAATGTTGGAAAATCCACAGTCGCTACTTACCCAGGCATGCTAACCATTACTTGTGTTCTGTACACGATAGTAAAATGATAAACCACAAATGAGAATGGTAGATTTTTAAAAAAATTGCCACTGTCAGATATGTGATATATGATATATTCTTCACTGTCACCAGTCTGTAATAGTGATTTAGATTCTCTTAAACAGTAGGAAAGTAAAAAATAGTGGGCAAATCAAAGATACAATTCAAATAGCCCACTTAAGCTTGCTTGCTCAAAGTATAAAATAATGAGAAATTAAACAAATCAAAAATTTAACACTGCTTTTATGTTTTGAAAGCATGGTCTACAAATGTTTTACAATCACCACTGTCAGCCATAAAGCAAGGACCTTACACAACGCCCACACACACACAAAACCATGCGTAACACATCAATCACACTACAGATCACAAACGAAATATCACTAAAATTACGGAAATAGCTCCTTGCTTCATGTTATGGATGTTTCTGACCCATTCGGAGTGCATCATATAATGTGCTAGCAAAGAAAGGATCAGATTTGATGATCCCATTACGAAACAATCACGCTGCTGTTGGTCTCACGAGTGAATGCCATCTTAACATACCCCGGGCCATGCTGCTAAATGATCACCTTCGCCACTTTGTGGAGGATGACACCACATCACCAGCACACATGCACTGTACTGACAGAGCTCTACAGCTCCACGGCCTAACCGTCTCACTGGAGCGTGAATAATGAGGGCGAGAGATATGGTCGGAGCTCACAGACATGCTGACGTATCACATGCCGCTACAGGAACACAGCCTGACCAGTTGCCATCCCACAATTCGACTGTGTATCAGAGTAGCACAGGAAATTCCAAGGAGAAGCATGTGCATTGTCACTATAATTTACTACGTCATTTTACACATTATTGATTTTTGTGAGGTGTTTGCTTTGGCCACCTTCGCCCCACTTCAAGTTGCTAGCAGAGCCCCATGACATCTCGCCGCGCCTCCCTGCCAAAATGCAGGTTGCTACCCTCTGTGGACAGCTACCACCAGATGCATTAGAGATAGCTTTGTTTAAATTCCTTCCGCTAACTGGGTGCACAATGCGTAGGGCATGATTCTCGTCCCGGCTGTGTCGACAGATATTTGCAGTTTTCGATCTGCAGTGCGTCGCTGGAGCTAGCCAAATACTGCTTGTACGTCTTTGATATAACTCTTAAAGCTTCTTAATTGAATTAAACGTTATTAACATTCGACATCCTTGTTCTTTATACCTAGATATTTATTTTTCAACATTGTCACCGTGGCGACGATAAAGTTCTCCCGAAGAGGGACCAGTATTTTACTACGGCCACTGTAGAATGTTTCATTTTGTTGACGGCGGTACAATCTCATCTCTGCTTGCACGGCTTCATCGTTATCCAAGTGAAGTCCTCGAATGAAATACGTATGGGCCAAGTCGTGACTGTATAGAGGATGTTCGATGACAGTGAACCCAAGCCATCAGATTCCTACAGACGTCGCGGCGCTTGTTTGTAGTCCGGCATTGCCACTCTTAAGGAGATATTAATCCTTATTTAGACGAATTATTCGTACTCGAAACTCAATTACAGCACACTGTTCCTCACTCACCCCCATAGTTACATTACACACCGCCATGATGCACGCCACAATTCGGAGACTTCTAGCGGCAGAGGGCTGTATGTAGACATGAAGAATAAAGATATACCGTATTAAGAAGCTTTAAGAGTTATAAAATTTCTGAGGCATTAGTGTCACCACACAATCCTACATGAAGAAACTGAACGGGTATTCGGACGTAAATGTAGATGATTATCTAATAGTCATGAGGGACAGGAATGTGCTTGTACGGGAACCCGTAGATGAA
The DNA here is from genome assembly GCF_023864345.2 of Schistocerca serialis cubense. NCBI lineage: Eukaryota > Metazoa > Arthropoda > Insecta > Orthoptera > Acrididae > Schistocerca > Schistocerca serialis. The sequence continues at coordinate 628,423,973 of NC_064638.1, read as the reverse complement.
AGAGCCACGGGAAAATTTGGTTTTGGTATTAGGAATGAAAGAGGAGAAAGAGTAACATAGTTCTGCAGTAAATTTCAGATAACACAGCGAAAACGCTGTTCAAGAAGCACATAGCATAGCGAATGTGGTGTTCAAAAATCACAAGAGGAGAAGGTGTACCCAGAAAAGGCCCGGATACACTGGAAGATTCCAACTGGATTACATCTTGGTCAAAGAGAGATTTCAGAATTAGATAGTAGATTGTAAGGTGTACCCAGGAGCAGATAAAGACTCAAATCATAATTAAGTAATGTCGAAGAACAGTCTTAAGTTCAAGTGAATCGTACAGAAGGAAGAACGTGGAAGGAAGTGCGATACTGAAGTAATGAGAAATGATGAGAGACTCGTTTGAAGTTCTCTCAAGAGAGAGCAGGCTGTAGGGGATGGTGAGAGGGGATGGTGACGAGTAAAAGGTCTAGTGAAAATGATGGTGTCTTTGATTAGTAATCAAAACGTCCTCAGTCCCGGGTTCGAAACCGCCACCCTTAAATTTTGATCAGTAATCAGCGTTGGCAGTCGAAGGCTTCCGACCACCATCATTCTGCCAACGGATTTCTCAAAGAGGGCGGAGAAGCGGACAGGGGTTCAGGGTTCTCTCTTATCCTTCGAATGGGAACTGCACCTAAAGGCGGAATAAACGGCAATGATCAACGGCATGAGGATAAAGAACGCAATGGAAACCACTGCATTAAAGACACACAACGTGTATCCACAGGATGATGATTTCTCCACTGGCAAAAGATTCCGGAATAGTCCCCCATTCGGATCTCCGGGAGGGGACTGCCAAGGGGCAGGTGATCATCAGAAAAACATTGAATAAGCAACGGAAGATTAACGTTTGTACCGGGTCGGGGTTTAGCGACACTAGATATTGAGCGTCAGTGACAGAGGGGAGCAAAGGTCATTATTATGTCAGGGATGGCGGGAGGGAAAACGACACTTTGTGGGCGGTGGAATGGGCTCTGCCCTTGGCTGAAAGGGTGAGGTGTGAGTGAAACATTGGTGGTTACAGTAACAGTCATTTAATGAGACATAAGACCCTTTAAACAAACAGACTAATACAATGTGTTTTAACTCTCTCTGTTCCTCGCGGCGGCGGAGTCGTAGCGTGCAGATTCCAGTGACCGCTGATACGGCGACAGCTCGTGTTGCAACGGCACGCCAGACGTCGTATCCCTCCCTCGGTAACATGCCCGTAACTCTCTGCGGCAGCGGCGTGGCCTTCTCCCTGTGCTTTCGCTCACTGAGTTATTAACAAGCGGCTACGGCGTGGGGCAGAGTACCCCACAGGTCAGGCGTCTTCTGGCGGAGTTGATAAACACCTAGGTTCACAGCTGACTCATTTGGTGAGATCGCAGTCCTTTGGACCTCACCAGCCACATGGATAAGTATCACACGGACTTCTTTCTGGTAACATCTGGGATAGCATCTTCTGCGCTGACCTATTGGTAGGTACCGACATCTTCTGTCGAGTAGCATAGCGGCTAAGTCGTTGTAGCCAAGTATGACGTCCGCTGACTAAACATCGGTCCGTCTTTCCAGGAGACGTTCCTTCGTGTCTTCTGTCTTCCCTCGAAGGACCACCTCCAACGACCACTCACGCCCCTTTTTTTTCAGAGAATTTTTTTGAAATGGTTCAAATGGCTCTGGGTACTATTCTACTTAACATCTGAGATCATCAGTCCCCTAGACTTAGAACTACTTAAACCTAACTAACCTAAGGACAGCACACACATCCATACCCGATGCAGGATTCGAACCTGGGACCGTAGCGGTCGCGCGGTTCCGGACTGAAGCGCCTAGAACCGCTCGGCCACAGCAGCCGGCCGCTACGAGAATTCAGCCAGGTAATATTTACAGCGACCACCGATATTTCAGCGGGAATACACCCCGCCATTTTAAAATCACAAACTGCAACGGTGTCATGATGAAAAACGTGTCCCACTTGCCAAGGTTGTGCACAATATTCATTCTTCTGCCGCCCATCACTTCAAGCAACGTGCTGGCTTTGCTCTTGTGCGTGAAAGGATTCCCTTTACTCGTCGACGATAGGATTCTGTTTCCAAAGAGATGTTTTGTTTCCATTTAATGGCACCTTCATTATTGTCTGATTTCACTTGGGATTGGTTGGACGGTGCCTCATGGATTCAAGCTGATTGGGAATGCAATTCTGTTATTGCTACCCATTTGGCAATGTTTGAACGTTTCCATCGCTTGGAGACTGATTTTATATCTCGACGTTCTGTGATAAATCTCACAGAAACATTTTTTGACGATGCAACCTTATCCGTGCTAGGGAAGGGTTTAAATTTTGCACCCACACCGAAGAGTTTGCCGGTAGCTGATTTTATTATTTCAATTGAACAGGCAGTTTGCAAACTACCTCCTGACGCTGCAGAGGAGGTTAGGAGGGATGCATGTCGTGTGTTGACTAGGGCTCGTCCACCCAGGAGTAATGCAACAGCAGCAGAGAGGGCTGCTTTGAGAGTAATTTAACAGCAGCATAGAGGGATACTTTACGCTCTCTCAAAGTTGATCCTGACGTTATTTTACCTGGGGACAAGAGGAATGCCTCCGTTGTTTTAAACAAACAGGATTATGTACAAAAGATGCAATGTTTTTATCTGACTCAGCGTGTCACAGGATCGACGCTGATCCCACAAAAAGTGTTGAAAGAAGGACCAACAGCTTCCTGAAGAAAAGTGGTAGTCTTAACACCTATAGTGCTGTTCCCCCTGCGTTATATGGCACTCCGAAGGTACATAAGGAAGGGGTTTCTGTCCGTCCTATAGTGAGCAATATCGGTGCTCCGACATATCGTGTAGCCAAGCATCTTGGTTCTCTGTTAAGCCCACAAGTTGGTCGGTGTGAGCATCATATCAGGAACTCAGCTGATTTCTTGAGCCGTTTGGAGGGAATGCGGTTGAATAACTGTGATACTTTAGTAAGTTTTGATGTGGTCTCTCTGTTCACTCGCATTCCCCTGTCAGATTCGTTGCGGTTAATTGAGGTTAGGTTTGGTGTTGAATTAACTAACCTCTTTTGACATGTGTTGACATCCACTTACTTTTTATTCAATTACCAGTATTACGAGCAGACAGATGGAGTTGCGATGGGTAGCCCGTTCTCCTGTGATGGCAAATTTGTTTATGGAAGACTTCGACGAACGTGCATGGGAGTCGGCGCCTTTGAAAGCCGCCTGTTTCTTCAGATATGTTGATGGTACTTTTGTTGTTTGGCATTGTGGTAGGAAGAATGTCAATGCGTTTTTAGAACATCTGAACTCGCTCCACTCGAGCATTCGTTTTACTATGGAGGTGGAAGAGGATGGTTGCCTTCCCTTTCTTGACGTTTTGGTTACGCGGAAGGATGATGGATAGTTGGGACATGCAGTTTACCGGAAACGTACTCACACTGACCTGTATTAACAGGCTGATAGTTGTCGCCATCCGGCAAAGCATAAAGGGGTACTTCGTACCTTGGTACACAGGGCACATGTCATTTCCGACACTGAGACTTTGCCAGTTGATGTGGCCCATCTTGAAACTACATTTCGTCAGAATGATTACAGCGAAAGACAGATTGAAAGTGCGTTGTGCTATCTTCCAACAGTGCATCGGGTGACTGATGATAATACTGAGTCGACACCTAAGTCTACTGCCTTTTTGTCTTAATGCAGGAAGCACTCCCAGCAAGATCGGTCGTATTTCACGGAAATACGATATGAAATGTGTCTTCCGATCTCTATCTAAAATTAAAGTGCTTTTGGGATCTGTTAAGGATGATCTTGGTTTGTGTAAGGCGGGTGTATATTGCATTCCGTGTAGCTGTGGCAAGGCATACATTGGTCAGAGTATCATGACCGTGGAGGACCAATGTACTGCGCATAAACGGCACACACGATTACAGCAGGCAAGTAGATCTGCTATCGTCGAACATTGTTTGGATACTGGTCACCTTGTGTCATATAACAATATCGAGATATTTGCATGCACATCCAGCCATTGGGACAGTGTTATTAAGGAGGCAGTTGAGATTAAATCAGCGAACAACCTTGTAAACAGGGATAGAGGTCTTTGTTTAAACTCTGCTTCGAATCGTGCTGTCTCGCTAGTCAAAAAAGAGGGACAGAGTCACCTGCTAGTTAGTAGTCCACCACTACCGATATCTCTGACTTTGGTCATCTTTGGTGGCACTTGTGGTCAGCGTGTGAGCGGTATCTTTTCTTAATTACTCCAAGAACCGAAGTTTCAAATTTGCTTTTACATCACCTGTCCGTTGCAATTTTGCAATTTGTGACCTGACAATGGTGGGATGTATTCCCATCGAAATATCGGCCGTTGCTGTAAATATTACCTGGCTGAATTCCAGTAAATTGTTTGAATTGTATACACGAGGAGAAACTCGTCTCACACATCACGCTTATTTGTCGGAGGTATTTATTGGGTGTTTTTGCCCATATCCCGAAGTTTCTAGGGCGGCGACTGACTCTTCGGTCGTTAATCGATGCTTCTCAGGTTGGGCAGAAACGTGCAAATGACGATCGATCGATTAATCGATGAAAGAAGGAAGTTCAAAAATGTTGAAGGCAGTTCAGGAATACATAAACACTAGTCGCTGAGGAATGAAATAAATAGGAAGGGCACGGAACCTAAGACGAAACGGCTGCCTGAAAAATGTGAAGAAATCGAAAAAGAAATGATTGTCGGAGGGTCTGACTCACCACATGTTGTTGTTGTGGTCTTCAGTCCTGAGACTGGTTTGATGCAGCTCTCCATGCTACTCTATCCTGTACAAGCTTCTTCATCTCCCAGTACTTACTGCAACCTACATCCTTCTGAATCTGCTTAGTGTATTCATCTCTTGGTCTCCCTCTACGATTTTTACCCTCCACGGTGCCCTCCAATGCTAAATTTGTGATCCCTCGATGCCTCAGAACATGTCCTACCAACCGATCCCTTCTTCTAGTCAAGTTGTGCCACAAACTTCTCTTCTCCCCAATCCTATTCAATACCTCCTCATTAGTTACGTGATCTACCCACCTTATCTTCAGCATTCTTCTGTAGCACCACATATCGAAAGCTTCTATTCTCTTCTTGTCCAAACTAGATATCGTCCATGTTTCACTTCCATACATGGCTACACTCCATACAAATGCTTTCAGAAACGACTTCCTGACACTTAAATCTATACTCGATGTTAACAAATTTCTCTTCTTCAGAAACGCTTTCCTTGCCATTGCCAGTCTACATTTTATATCCTCTCTACTTCGACCATCATCGGTAATTTTATTCCCTAAATAGCAAAACTCCTTTACTACTCTAAGTGTCTCATTTCCTAATCTAATTCCCTCAGCATCACCCGACTTAATTTGACTACATTCCATTATCCTCGTTTTGCTTTTGTTGATATTCATCTTATATCCTCCTTTCAAGACACTGTTCATTCCGTTTAACTGCTCTTCCAAGTCCTTTGCTGTCTCTGATAGAATTACAATGTCATCGGCGAACCTCAAAGATTTTACTTCTTCTCCATGAATTTTAATACCTACTCCGAATTTTTCTTTTGTTTCCTTTACTGCTTGCTCAATATACAGATTGAATAACATCGGGGAGAGGCTACAACCCTGTCTCACTCCTTTCCCAACCACTGCTTCCCTTTCATGCCCCTCGACTCTCATAACTGCCATCTGGTTTCTGTAGAAATTGTAAATAGCCTTTCGCTCCCTGTATTTTACCCCTGCCACCTTCAAAATTTGAAAGAGAGTATTCCAGTTAACATTGTCAAAAGCTTTCTCTAAGTCTACAAATGCTAGAAACGTAGGTTTGCCTTTTCTTAATCTTTCTTCTAAGATAAGTCGTAAGGTCAGTATTGCCTCACGTGTTCCAACATTTCTACGGAATCCAAACTGATCTTCCCCGAGGTCGGCTTCTACCAGTTTTTCCATTCGTCTGTAAAGAATTCGCGTTAGTATTTTGCAGCTGTGACTTATTAAACTGATAGTTCGGTAATTTTCACATCTGTGAACACCTGATTTCTTTGGGATTGGAATTATTATATTCTTCTCGAAGTCTGAGGGTATTTCGCCTGTCTCATACATCGTGCTCACCAGATGGTAGAGTTTTGTCATGACTGGCTCTCCCTAGGCCATCAGTAGTTCTAATGGAATGTTGTCTACTCCCGGGGCCTTGTTTCGACTCAGGTCTTTCAGTGCTTTGTGAACTCTTCACGCAGTATTTTATCTCCCATTTCGCCGTCATCTACATCCTCTTCCATTTCCATAATATTGTCCTCAAGTACATCGCCCTTGTATAAACCCTCTATATACTCTTTCCACCTTTCTGCCTTCCCTTCTTTGCTTAGAACTGGGTTGCCATATGAGCTCTTGACATTCATACAAGTGGTTCTCTTCTCTCCAAAGGCCTCTTTGATTTTCCTGTAGGCAGTATCTATCTTACCCCTAGTGAGACAAGCCTCTACAACCTTACATTTGTCCTCTAGCCATCCCTGCTTAGCCATTTGCACTTCCTGTCGATATCATTTTTGAGACGTTTGTATTCCTTTTTGCCTGCTTCATTTACTGCATTTTTATATTTTCTAATTTCATCAATTAAATTCAATATTTCTTCTGTTACCCAAGGATTTCTATTAGCTCTCGTCTTTTTACCTACTTGATCGTCTTCTGCCTTCACTACTTCATCCCTCAGAGCTACCCGTTCTTCTTCTACTGTATTTCTTTCCCCCATTCCTGTCAATTGTTCCCTTATGCTCTCCCTGAAACTCTCTACAACCTCTGGTTCTTTCAGTTTATCCAAGTCCCATCTCCTTAAATTCCCACCTTTTTGCAGTTTCTTCAGTTTCAATCTGCAGTTCATAACCAATAGATTGTGGTCAGAATCCACATCTGCCCCAGGAAATGTCTTACAATTTAAAACCTGGTTCCTAAAGCTCTGTCTTACCATTGTATAATCTGATACCTTTTGGTATCTCCAGGATTCTTCCAGGTATACAACCTTCTTTTATGATTCTTGAACCAAGTGTTAGCTATGATTAAGTTATGCTCTGTGCAAAATTCTACAAGGCGGCTTCCTCTCTCATTCCTTCCCCCCAATCCATATTCACCTACTATGTTTCCTTCTCTCCCTTTTCCTACTGACGAATTCCAGTCACCCATGACTATTAAATTTTCGTCTCCCTTCACTACCTGAATAATTTCTTTTATCTCGTCATACATTTCATCTATTTCTTCATCATCTGCAGAGCTAGTTGGCATATAAACTTGTACTACTGTAGTAGGCAGGGGCTTTGTGTCTATCTTGGCCACAATAATGCGTTCACTATGCTGTTTGTAGTAGCTAACCCGCTCTCCTATTTTTTTATTCATTATTAAACCTACTCCTGCATTACCCCTATTTGATTTTGTATTTATAACCCTGTAATCACCTGACCAAAAGTCTTGTTCCTCCTGCCACCGAACTTCACTAATTCCCACTATATCTAACTTTAACCTATCCAGTTCCCTTTTTAAATTTTCTAACCTACCTGCCCGATTAAGGGATCTGACATTCGACGCTCCGATCCGTAGAATGCCAGTTTTCTTTCTCCTGATAATGACGTTCTCTTGAGTAGTCCCCGCCCGGAGATCCGAATGGGGGACTATTTTACCTCCGGAATATTTTACCCAAGAGGACGCCATCATCATTTAATAATACAGTAAATCTGCATGTCCTCGGGAAAAATTACAGCTGTAGTTTCCCCTTGCTTTCAGCCGTTCGCAGTACCAGCATAGCAAGGCCGTTTTGGTTAATGTTACAAGGCCAGATCAGTCAATCATCCAGACTGTTGCCCCTGCAACTACTGAAAAGGCTGCTGCCCGTCTTCAGGAGCCACATGTTTGTCTGGCCTCTCAACAGATACCCCTCCGTTGTGGTTGCACCTACGGTACGGCCATCTGTATCGCTGAGGCACACAAGCCTCCCCACCAACGGCAAGGTCCATGGTTCATGGGGGGGGACTCACCACAAAGGAAAGTCAAAATAACCTTCGGTGAAATTAAAAGCAAGGGTGATAACATTAAGAGAGCAACGGTAATTCCACTGTTAAATGAAGAAGAGAGGGCGGATAGGTGTAAAGAGCACAGTGAAGGCCTCTATAAGGGGTTAAGATTTGTCTGATGTGATAGAAGAAGAAACTGGAGTCGATTGAGACGAGGTAGGGGATCCAGTATTAGAATTTAAGGGAGCTTTTGAGGACTTAAATTCAAGTAAGGCAAAATGGATAGATAACGTAACATCAGAATTTCTGAAATCATTGAGGCAAGTGGCGACAAAACGACCATTCACGTTCGTGTGTAGAATGTATGAATTTGGCGACATACCATCTGACTTTCGGAAAAATATCATTCATACAGCTCTGAAGACTGGAAGACCTGACAAATGACAGAACATGGCACAACTGCTTAACAGTTCATACATCCTAATTTGTTGACAAGAATAGTATAAAGAGGAATGGAAAAGAGAACTGATGATATGTTAAATCACGAGTAGCTTGGCTTCAGGAAAGGTAAAGGCACCATTGGGGCCGTTATGACGTTGAGGTTGATAATGGAAGTAAGACCACAGAAAAATCAAGAAACAGGACACATTCATATGATTTTTCGACCTTGAAAAAGCGATCGACAATGTAAAATGGTGCAAAATGTTCGATGTTCTGAAAAAAATAGGGAAGAGATATAGGGAGAGACGGGTAATATACAACATGTACAAGAGCCAATAGAGAGTAATAAGAGTGGGCGACCAAGAACGAAGTTCTCGGATTAAGAAGACTGTAAGGCGGGGAAATAGCTTTTCGGCCCTATTGTCCAATCTGTACATCGAAGAAGCAGTGATGGAAATAAAAGAACGGTTCAGGAATGCAATTAAAATTCGAGGTGAAATGATACCAATGATACAATTCGCTGGTGACATTGTTATCTTGAGTGAAAGTGAAGGAAAATTACAATAACTGCTGAATGTAAGGGACAGTAATGCAATGAGTACAGAAGGTGGACTCAGAGAAAATTGAAGAAAGACGAAAGTAATGAGAAGTAGCGGAAATATGAACAGCGAGAAACTTAACATCAGGATTGATGGTCACGAAGTAGATGTAATTAAGGAATCCTGCTATCTAGGCAGCAAAATAACCAAGGACGGAACAAGGAGGATATCAAAAGCAGTCTAGCATTGATTGACGAAAAGGGCATTCCTGGCCAAGAGAAGTCTACTAGTATCAAAGCACAACATTCTATTATAGTGAAACATGGACTATGAAAAATCGGAACAGAAGAGAATCGAAGCATTTGAGATGTGGTACTACAGACGAATGTTGAAAATTAGATTGAATGATAAGGTAACGTATGAGGCGGTTCAGCGCACAATCGGAAAGGAAAGGAATATGTGCAAAACACTGACAAGGACAAGGGACAGGATGATAGGAGGTCTGATATCAGGGAATGACTTCCATTGTATTAGAGGGAGCTGTAGAGGGAGAAAGCTGTAGAGGAAGACGGAAGACTGAGATTGGAATACATCCAGCAGATAACTTGGGACGTAGGCTGCAAATGCTGTTCTCAGCTGAAAAGGTTGGCACAGGAGTGGAATTCTTGACGAGCCGCATCAAACCAGCCAGAAGAATGATGACACAAAGAAAGATGTGGATACTGCGATAAGGAATATCACATCAGCCGTTTCAGTTGAACAGCAGTGAACATCTCTAAATAGGGAACTCAAAGATGTTGGACAGTCAGACATGTGTACGTGGAAGGCAACTTTGAAGAACCCTTGGATAACAGAAAGAATACTGCAGCTGTTAGAGGAAATGAAGTACAAAAATGTACTTGGAAACAGTGGAATACAGCGAAACATTTTTTTTTTGTGAGCTTAAGTCCTTTGACTCATTTGCTGCGGCCGCCAGGAATTCCTCATCATCTCAGAGTAGCACTCTGTCCTCAATTATTTGCTATCATCATGTCCCTTCCGCTTGTCAGTTTTCCATATTCCTCTTCTGGCCAGTTCTGATGAGAAGCTCTTCATTCATAAACTTATCGTTCCATCTAATGTTAAAAATTCTTCTGCAGCACCACATCTCAATTTCTTCGATTCTCTGCTGTTCTAGTTGTCCCACAGCTTATGGTTCAGTACCACACCGTGCAAACGTACATTCTCAGAAATTTCTGCACGAAACTGATACTGGCAGAATTCTCTTGGCCAGGAATGCCTTTGCTCCTGTGCTAGCCTCCTTGTTATGTCTTCCTTGCTCCGTCCATAGTGGGTTATTTTGCTGCCTAGGTAGCACTACATCTATTTCGTGGTCCTCAACTCTAGGCTTCTCGCTGTTCTCATTTCTGCATTACGTCTGACATCTTCCTTCGAGCTACTCTAGGTCCATATTCTGTACACATTACACTTGTCATTGCGTTCAAGAGATCCTGTAATTCTTCTTCGCCTTCTTTACTCTAACCTGTGCAAATCTCTTCATCTCCGAATAACTACTGCAACCTACATTCTCCTGAATCTGCTTTCTGTATTCATCTCTCGTTCTCCTACGATTTTTATCCTTTACGCTTCCCTCCAGTACTACATTAGTGATCCCTTGATGCCTCAGAAGGAGTCCTACCAACCGATCCCTTCTTCTATTCAAATTGTGCCACAAATTCCCCTTCTCCTCAAATCTGTTCAGTACCTCCTCATTGGTTTCGTGATCTACCCACCTAATCTTCAGCACTCTTCTGTACCACCACATTTCGAAAGCTTCTATTCTCTTCTTGTCCAAACTATTTATCGTCCATGTTTCACTTCCATACATGGCTACACACCATACAAATACTTTCAGAAAGACTTCTTGACGCTTAACTCTATAGTCGATGTTAAGAAGTTTCTCTTCTTCAGAAACGCATTCCTTGACTTAGCCAGTCTACATTTTGTATCTTCTCTACTTCGACCATTGTCAGCTATTTTACACCCCAAATAGCAAAAATCATTTACTACTTTAAGTATCACATTTCCTAATCTAATACCCTCAGCATCACCTGATTCGATTCGACTTCATTCCGTTATCCTTGTTTTGCTTTTGTTGATGTTCATCTTATATCCTCCTTCCAATACACTGTCCATTCCATTCAGCTGCTCTTCCAGGTCCATTGCTGTCTCTGACAGAGTTACAACGTCGTTGGCAAATCTTGAAGTTTTTATTTATTTTCCATGGATTTTAATTCCTAGGCCCTTTTTTCATTTGTTTTCTTTACTGCTTGCTAAACATATAGATTGAATAACATCGGGCTAAGCTACAACCTTTCCTCACTCCCTTCTCGACCCTGCTTCCTTTTCATGCCCGTCGACTCTGATGACTGCCATCTGGTTTCTGTACAAGTTGTAAACAGCCTTTCGCTCTCTGTGTCTTACCGCTATCCCCTTTAGTATTTCAAAGAGAGTATTCCATTCAACATTGTCAAAAGATTTCTCTAAGTCTACAAATGCCTTTTCTTAACCTATGTTGTAAGATAACCTCAGGGTCTGTATTGCCTCGCTTGTTCCATCATTTCTACAGAATCCAAAATGATCTTCCCCGAGGTCGGCTTCTATCAGTCTTTCCATTCGTCTGTATATAATTCGTGTTAGTATTTTGCAACCGTGACTTATTAAACTGATAGTTCGGTCATTTTCACACCTGTCAACACCTGTTTTCTCTGGGATTGGAATTATTATATTCTTCTTGAAGTCTTAGGATATTTCACCTGTCTCACACATCTTGCCCACCAGATAGAGTTTTATCATGGCTGGCTCTCCCAAGGCTATCAGTATTTCAAATGTAATGTTATCTACTCCTAGCGTCTTGTTTCGACTTAGGTCTTTCAGCACTCTGCCAAATTCTTCACGCAGTGTCGTATCTACTATCTCATTTATCTACGTCCTTCTCCATTTCGATAATGTTGCCCTCAAGTACATCACCCTTGAATAGACTCTCGATATACTCCTTCCACCTTTCTGCTTTGCCTTCCTTGATTAGGATGAGGTTTCGGTGTGAGCTCTTGATATTCATAAATTCTTTTTTCTCCAAAAGTCTCTTTAATTTTCCTGTCGGCAGTAGCTATCTTACCCCTGGTGATACATGCTTCTACATCCTTACATTTGTTCTCTAGCCATCCCTGCTTAGCCATTTTGCACTTCCTGTCAATCTCATTTTTGAGACGTTTGCATTCCTTTTCGATGGCTTCATTTACTGCATTTTTATATTTTCTCCTTTCATCTATTAAATTCAATATCTCTTCTGTTATTCAAGGATTTCTGCTAGCCCTCGTCTTTTTACCTACTTGACCCTCTACTATCTTCACTATTTCAACTCTCCCAACTACCCATTCTTCTTCTACTGTATTTCTTTGCCCTGTTCTTGTCAATCGTTCCCTAATAGTCTCTCTGAAACTCTCTACGACCTCTGGTTCTTTCAGGTTACGCATTTCCCATCTCCTTAAGTTCCTACCTTTTGGCAGTTTCTTCAGTTTTAATCTACAGTTCATATCCAAGAGATTGTGGGCAGAGTCTACATCTGTCCCTGGAAATGTCTTCCATGTATACAACCTTCTTTCTGGATTCTCAAACCAAGGGTTAGCTATGGTTAGTTATGTACTGTGCAAAATTCTACCAGGCAGCTTCCCCTTTCGTTCCTTACCCCCAGTCCATATTCACCTACTACTTTTGCTCCTCTTCCTTTTCCTACAATCGCATTCCAATCCCCCATGATACTAAATTTTGGTCTCCCTTAACTATCTGAATAATTTCTTTTATCACCTCATGCATTTCTCCATTCTCTTCATCATCTGCGCAGCTAGTTGGTATATAAACTTTAACTATTGTGGTAGGCGTGGGCTTCGTTTCTATCTCGGCTACAATAATGCGTTCACTATGCTGTTCCTAGTAGCACATCCGAGTCCCTATTTCTTTATTCATTATTAAACCCACTCCTACATTACCGTTATCTGTTCTTGAACGTTTCTTCTATTTTCATCATTAATTCTTCTATGTTCAGATTGAACAACAGGGCAGAAAGACAACATCCCATCCGTAAACCCTGTTCAATCCGAGCACTTTCTTCTTGGTCTTTCACTCTCATAGTTCCATCTTGGATCTTGTACATATTGTATACCACACCTGATGCCTTATAACGACCCCGATTTTTCTCAGAATTCCGCAAATTTGCGCCATTTTACATTATCGAACGCATTTTCTGAGGTCGACAAATCCTGTGAAAGTGTCTTGATTTTTCTTTGTTGTTGCTACCATTAGCAATCGCAACTTCATAACTACTTCTACGCTGTTTTTACCTTTCCTAAAGCAAAACTGATCATCCCCTAACAGATCCTTAGTTTTATTTTCCATTCTTATGTATGGTGTTCTTGTCTGCATCTTGGATACGTAACCATTAAGCTGACTGTGTGATAAGTGTCGCATTTGTCGGCTCTTTCAGTTTTGGAATTTGTGAGGATAACTTTCTTACTGAAGTCTGATGGTACATCACTCGTCTCATACGTTATTCACACCATCGTGAATGGTCGTTTTGTTGAACTTCCTCCAATGATACTAGAAATTCCGGTGTAATGATATGAATCGCTTCTGCCTTATTTGATTGTAAGTCTCTCAAAGTTTTTTTGAATTCTGATTCTAATTCTAGATTCCCTACCTCTTCCCTATCACGTGCTGCTTCTTCTTCTACCACATCAGGCACGTACCCCTCTCACAGAGGCCTTCAGTGTACTCTCTTCAACTAAAAATTCTTTCCTCTGCATTAGACACTGGAATTCCCAATGTCCCCTTAAAGTTACCACCATTGCTTTCAATTTCACCGACGGTTGTTTTGTCTTTGTTGTACACTGTGTCATTCATTCCGACGATCATTAGTTTTTCGATTTCTTCAAATTTTTCATGCAGCCATTTCGCCTTGGCTTGTTTCCACTTCCTGTTTATTTCATTCTGGAGTGGATTTCCATGAACATTTTTCTATTTCCTTCTTTCATAAATCAACTGAAGTATTTCTTGTGTTACCCATGGTATCCTCACAGTTTATTTGTACCTACATTTTTGTCCAACTTCTGTGATAGCTCGTCTTAAAGATGCCGATTATCTTCAGCTGGACTGCATACTGACGGCTCATTATCGCAGTATTTATAGCCTCACAGAACTTCAAGCGTATCTCTTCATTCCTTTGTACTTCCGTATCCCACTTCTTTGCGCACTGACTCTTCCTGACTCGTGTCCTAAAATTCAGCCTACTCCCCATCGTTACTAAATTACTGTCTGGGTCTACATCTTCTCCCGCGTACGCCTTACGATCCAGTATCTGGTTTGAGAATCCCTGTGCAACCCTGATATCTTACTGGAATATTCCCGTAGCTCAAGGCCTTTTTCCAGGTATACCACCCCCTCTTGTCATACGTGAAAATTTTTTACAGAACTCAGTTAATCTTCCTCCTCTCTCATTCCCACTACCTAGCCAATATTCTTCCGTAAACAATCCTACACCTCCTCCTTTCACTACAATCTCCTTCCAGGCCCCCCCATGGCTATTAGATTTTCATCTGTTTTTACGTACTGAATCACTCTCTCAGTATCCTTGTGCACTTTCTCTCTCTCTTCATCTTCTGTCAGCGACGTCAGTATGTATGTCTGAACTACTCTTGTCGGTGCTGGTTTGCTATGTTTCCTGATGAGAGCAACCGTGTCATTGAACAGTTCAATCTCACTCCTTGCTTTACCTTCCCATTCATAACGAATCCTACTCCAATTATACTATTTTCTGCTCCTGTTGATATTGACCAGAAATCCTTGTCTTCTTTCCATTTCACTTCACTTAACCGCACTGTATCTAGTCTGAAGCTTAGCGTTTCCATTTTACAGATTTTCTAGCTTCCCTACCACATTCTAACATCTGACATTCCACGCCCCGATTCTTAGCACGTAACCCTTTCCTTAGTTATTCAGTCTTTTCCCATTTAACCTCCCCTTAGCAACCCGCTCCCATAATTCCGAATGGGAGTCTAGTGCGGTTGCTTTTAGCAAATGAGGAATCATCATGATAGTTTTTCAGTAACAGGACACGTGTCCTCTGGCTACAGATTATCTGTCTTTAATGCGGTGGTTTCCATTGTCATCTGCATCCTCATGGCATTTATTATTGCTGAATCTTCCGGCTTTTAGTGGCAGTTGCCACCGTAAGAGCAAGACAGTGCCCTGATCGTCAGTCCACAACTCCACCATATTTGACAATGCCGTTGGGCAGAATGAGGATGGACTCTTATGCCGGAAGTCTTCCGCCACCTTTGTGATGATTTTTATTCAACATTTAAATAGTGCCGGTGTTGGAACACGGAACCGAGGACTTCTTGATTACTAGTCAAAGACGCTACCGATAAACCACGAGTTAGAAATGAGATAGGTATCAAATGAGGGCAGACAAGGCGAATTGGCAGCAAAAAGATGTGAAGAAATTTAAAAAAAAAAAATAGTCGAAAGGACTAACTCAGGATTTGAAAACATAAAACAATCCTTGGTGAAATTAAGAACATAAGTGGTAAGAATGCAATCAGAATTCCACATTTGAACGAAGAGGAAAGAGCATATGGGTGGAAGGAGTGATCTGAACGCCCTATGATTGTCTGGTGTCTTCATAGAAGAAGACATCTGAGTCGACAACGAAGACGTGTGGGATCCAGTATTGGGATCAGAATTTAAAGGAGCTATGGAAGATTCGAGAACAAATAAGGCAGAAGGGGTAAATAACATTCCGCCGAAATTTCTAAGCCGCGCGGGATTAGTCGAGCGGTCTAAGGCGCTGCAGTCATGGCTGTGCGGCTGGTCCTGGCGGAGTTTCGACTCCTCCCTCGGGCATGGGTGTGTGTTGTCCTTTTTTGATAATTTAGGTTAAGTAGTGTGTAAGCTTAGGGACTGATGACCTTAGCAGTTAAGTTCCCTAAGATTTCACACACATTTCAAAATTTTTTTCAAATTTCTAAAATTGGGACCCTAAAGCCTTGATCTTGCTTAAGTGAACCCAATCTCGATGTCCTGGAGACTCATGCTAAACCACAAAAGAGACTGGGTGGGTATCTCAACAGCTCGGAACGTCCCAACAAATCTCAGGATCATCTTACCGGTAAACATGTCTGCAGCACTACTATATCTTTTAAAGTATATAACGAGGATCAAGGCGCCAATTGTAAAAAAAGGTAGGACATCTCCTACTGTTGTACTGATCTGCTTGCCGGCGGTGATCCAATTTAATGTTGTTAAAGGACCACTTCCAATTATTTCTGATGGTGGTGGCGTCCAACATCTCAGGGAGGAAATAGGAAAAGTAACGGGTTATGCAAAATTTTTCCCGAGGACGTGCAGCTTTACTGTATGATTAAATGATGATGGCGTCCTCTTGGGTAAAATATTCCGGAGGTAAAATAGTCCCCCATTCGGATCTCCGGGCGGGGACTACTCAAGAGGACGTCGTTATCAGGAGAAAGAAAACTGGCGTTCTACGGATCGGAGCGTGGAATGTCAGATCCCTTAATCGGGCAGGTAGGTTAGAAAATTTAAAAAGGGAACTGGATAGGTTAAAGTTAGATATAGTGGGAATTAGTGAAGTTCGGTGGCAGGAGGAACAAGACTTTTGGTCAGGTGATTACAGGGTTATAAATACAAAATCAAATAGGGGTAATGCAGGAGTAGGTTTAATAATGAATAAAAAATAGGAGTGCGGGTTAGCTACTACAAACAATAGTGAACGCATTATTGTGGCCAAGATAGACCCAAAGCCCATGCCTACTACAGTAGTACAAGTTTATATGCCAACTAGCTCTACAGATGATGAAGAAATTGATGAAATATATAACGAGATAAAAGAAATTATTCAGGTAGTGAAGGGAGACGAAAATTTAATAGTCATGGGTGACTGGAATTCGTCAGTAGGAAAAGGGAGAGAAGGAAACGTAGTAGGTGAATATGAATTGGGGGGAAGAAATGAAAGAGGAAGCCGCCTTCTAGAATTTTGCACAGAGCATAACTTAATCATAGCTAACACTTGGTTCAAGAATCATGAAAGAAGGTTGTATACCTGGAAGAATCTTGGAAATACTAAAAGGTAACAGATAGGTTACATAATGGTAAGACAGAGCTTTAGGAACCAGGTTTTAAATTGTAAGACATTTCCAGGAGCAGATGTGGATTCTGACCACAATCTATTGGTTATGAACTGCAGACTGAAACTGAAGAAACTGCAAAAAGGCGGGAATTTAAGGAGATGGGACTTGGATAAACTGAAAGAACCAGAGGTTGTAGAGAGTTTCAGGGAGAGCATAAGGGAACAATTGACAGGAATGGGGGAAAGAAATACAGTAGAAGAAGAATGGGTAGCTCTGAGGGATGAAGTAGTGAAGGCAGCAGACGATCAAGTAGGTAAAAAGACGAGGGCTAATAGAAATCCTTGAGTAACAGAAGAAATATTGAATTTAATTGATGAAAGGAGAAAATATAAAAATGCAGTAAATGAAGCAGGCAAAAAGGAATACAAACGTCTCAAAAATGAGATTGACAGGAAGTGCAAAATGGCTAAGCAGGGATGGCTAGAGTACAAATGTAAGGATGTAGAGGCTTGCCTCACTAGGGGCAAGATAGATACTGCCTACAGGAAAATCAAAGAGGCCTTTGGAGAGAAGAGAACCACTTGTATGAATATCAAGAGCTCAGGTGGCAACCCAGTTCTAAGCAAAGAAAGGATGGCAGAAAGGTGGAAGGAGTATATAGAGGGTTTATACAAGGGCGATGTACTTGAGGACAATATTATGGAAATGGAAGAGCTTGTAGATGAAGATGAAATGGGAGGTAAGATACTGCGTGAAGAGTTTGACAGAGCACCGAAAGACCTGAGTCGAAACAAGGCCCCGGGAGTAGACAACATTCCATTAGAACTACTGATGGCCTTGGGAGAGCCAGTCATGACAAAACTCTACCATCTGGTGAGCAAGATGTATGAGACAGGCAAAATACCCACAGACTTCAAGAAGAATATAATAATTCCAATCCCAAAGAACGCAGGTGTTGACAGATGTGAAAATTATAGAACTATCAGTTTAATAAGTCACAGCTACAAAATACTAACGCGAATTCTTTACAGACGAATGGAAAAGCTGGTAGAAGCGGACCTCGGGGAGGATCAGTTTGGATTCCGTAGAAATGTTGGAACACGTGAGGCAATACTAACCTTACGACTTATCTGAGAAGAAAGATTAAGAAAAGGCAAACCTACGTTTCTAGCATTTGTAGACTTAGAGAAAGCTTTTGACAATGTTAACTGGAATACTCTCTTTCAAATTCTGAAGGTGGCAGGGATAAAATACAGGTAGCGAAAAGCTATTTACAATTTGTACAGAAACCAGATGGCAGTTATAAGAGTCGAGGGGCATGAAAGGGAAGCAGTGGTTGGGAAAGGAGTGAGACAGGGTTGTAGCCTCTCCCCGATGTTATTCAATCTGTATATTGAGCAAGCAGTAAAGGAAACAGAAGAAAAATTCGGAGTAGGTATTAAAATTTATGGAGAAGAAGTAAAAACTTTGAGGTTTGCCGATGACATTGTAATTCTGTCAGAGACAGCAAAGGACTTGGAAGAGCAGTCGAACGGAATGGACAGTGTCTTGAAAGGAGGATATAAGATGAACATCAACAAAAGCAAAACGAGGATAATGGAATGTAGTCAAATTAAATCGGGTGATGCTGAGGGGATCAGATTAGGAAATGAGACACTTAAAGTAGAAATGGAGTTTTGCTATTTAGCGAGTAAAATAACTGATGATGATCGAAGTAGAGAGGATATAATGTGTAGACTGGCAATGGCAAGGAAATCGTTTCTGAAGAAGAGAAATTTGTTAACATCGAGTATAGATTTAAGTGTCAGGAAGTCGTTTCTGAAAGTATTTGTATGGAGTGTAGCCATGTATGGAAGTGAAACATGGACGATAACCAGTTTGGACGAGAAGAGAATAGAAGCTTTCGAAATGTGGTGCAACAGAAGAATGCTGAAGATAAGGTGGGTAGATCACGTAACTAATGAGGAGGTATTGAATGGGATTGGGGAGAAGAGAAGCTTGTGGCACAATTTGACTAGAAGAAGGGACCGGTTGGTAGGACATGTTCTGAGGCATCAGGGGATAACAAATTTAGCATTGGAGGGCACCGTGGAGGGTAAAAATCGTAGAGGGAGACCAAGAGATGAATACACTAAGCAGATTCAGAAGGATGTAGGTTGCAGTAAGTACTGGGAGATGAAGAAGCTTGCACAGGATAGAGTAGCATGGAGAGCTGCATCAAACCAGTCTCAGGACTGAAGACCACAACAACAACATGCTAAAACCAAGCATACTGGAATGGCTTGATGTGCTTCTCGCACTGCCGCATGAACGCAAAATTTAGCCAGCTAAGTGACTCAACCAATTTATTTTAATCTTTGCTGTGGTAAATTATAAGGGCCGCTTTGAAATTACGATTCACTCACTCAGGAAAGGAAGCTTGTGGGCAATAGGGAACTGTGGTGACACGTTTAACTGCATTCTGAAAGCGAAAATGTCTGACTTCCCTAGAAACAATTACAGTTTCGTTTAAAAGTTATTTTCGTTTGATTTTGTTGGTTGGTTGCCTTTGATTTTGTTTAGCTTTGAGTGAATTCGCGAATTTTCAACTTCGAGAGCAACCAAATATGTGTGCGTGCGAGACTGCAACTCGAATTTGGCCCGGTTTGTAATCTTTCTAACAAAATTTGTAAACTTTACTATAGATCTGTTTAATTAAACAAAGCAATCCACTTGCGTTAATTATCTGCCTAATAATACTGTTCATGACGTGGTCCCTGTGCGTTGATAATTTTCGCAACAACTTGATCCTGAAATGAAAAGTCTTACGGGTAACGTAATTGCTTGGAAACGCTGTGTTTGTTGCTCTCTGTTCGCCAGCTGCAAATTTCTAACTACGTAGGTGAGGGCTTAGTGCAATGCTCCAAACAACAAGTATACTATTTTACACATCATCGAGTGCGGCACTCTTTTAAATAAGAAATGACTTGGATCGAGGATGTGGACAATCTCTTAGCTGTTTTAAATTATCTAATATATTGTTATTGGCACGCAGTTCATGTTACAACACTCATTAACACTGACAAAAGGGCAATAGTGGTAATGAACAAAATACCATACAGTGAATATAATCTTTAATGAAATTTCTTAACTTTTTGATATGGATATCTCATTCAACAATGAATTCTAGCTACGTGGCTACATATCCAATAAATAAACACATTACCTTCATTCTGTTTTGATTCTGAATTACTAATCAAATCCTTCTCGTCTGTTTCACAATATTCGAATACAAATCATTTTACTTAAACACAGATGCACTTAACTTTGCGTCTACATTACCACTAGTCCTTCGCTCGGCGTCTGTCTCAATACTACTCTAACATACGAGGGTTGGAACTTTAATAATGGCAACTATTTATTTACAGCTCGTACAAAATAGATACGTGTTTCAAAGTTTTGCTGACCTCCAACGTAGTCACCAGCATTGTGTACAACCCTTTGCCAGCGACGTGGAATTCGTAGGATACTCTTAGCAGTGCCAGTTGTGTTGACAGTTCGAGCGGCGCGGTCTATTGCCCGACGAATTTGTAGCAGTTCTGAAGCGAATGCCGTGAAGTGTTTCCTTCAGTTTAGAAATCGAGTTGAACTCACGAGGGCTTAAATCAGGGGAGTGCAGTAGGTGGTATAGCACTTAGCAGCCCTATCAGTCAAACAAATCAGTAACACCTTGCACTGTACGTGCTTGAGCATTGTCATGCAAAATTATGGTCAGGTCCGCAAGAAAGTGTCATCACTTCACCACGTTAAGTACCCAGGCTTATGCGGCATAGCCAACACACAACTAAGGGCTTTATTATCAGTCTCAAGCAAAAGGGTTCGATGTCCTACATAAAACTTCTCTAAGGTGCAAAGAATTGCCAGAGCTTCTAACTTGTAGGGAGAGTCATTTACGCTAGATAAGCCCTAGGACAAATATGCCGCAGGACATCCCTCGCCATTGTACTCCTGCGACAAAACAGTCCCCAGTCCATTGTTGGATGCGTCTGTTTTAACTACAAATTCTTTCTCGAAGTCAGGAATGGCTAACATAGCTGCTGTACTAAGAGCCTGCTTCAAGGCCTCGGTAGCAGTTTACCGACTGTTCATTGAAGCAAAATGCCCTCACAATGCAACGTGTTAAGAGGCGCTGCTAACTGAGCAAATCCATACATTATGAACTTGCAGAAAATGTTGATCATCCCAATAAATTGAGCTATGCCTCTCTTATTCTTAGGCTGAGGAAAATCCTTGATGGCCTTGGCATGTATTGTGCCGACTTTCACTCCACTTGCTGACGATATTTCCAAATGCTCCAAATGTACCTTATTATGTTTTCTAAAAAGACAGGATTCCCTAAATATCACCAAGACCTCGTGTAAATGGTCAACGTGATCTTCAAATGTGTGGCTATACACAACAGCCGAGTAGTTGTAGACGAAACGAAATTTCGGCTCATCCATCACAGTATCTAAGAGTCCAAACAAAACGAGTGCATCAGTAGGCAAGGCAGATGGCACACGACTACATTTAAATCAATTGTAGCCGGTGCAGAAGGCTGTCAATGGTTTCGAATACTCAGTAAGGGGAATCTGATGGTAGGCCTGGTTGAGACCTAACACAGCAGAGAAACAAGCCCCCAAAAACCATGTAAAACAATTGTGCAAATCAGGCAGGGGCAGTGACTCCAGAACTACCTTACGACTTTGTGCCCTATGATAAAAAAATAGCCTTTACCCTCCGCCCCCCGGTTTGGGCATCAGAAACATGAGTGATGCGTATGGAGATGTTGATGACCTGATAACCTCTTCTTGCAAAATTTTATCAATTTTTCTCAATACCTACATCTTGCGCGTGGACAATCATATGGTGAATGACGCAGTGAGATAAATCAGTCAACTGGATTCGATAACGAAAACCATTAATAATCCACAGACACTCCAAAACCTCACCAAGCGCTCAACCTCTCCCCTCTTCAAATGAACCACGTGAAAATCCATTTCACTTGTTCGTGCTTGATTAATCCGACCTTAGAATGTTGCAAAACTGATACCGCCGACTTGACTTAAACTTAAAACAAAATGTTTCGTCTGCAAAATCCAGCACTCAATTTGCCTTATCAAGAAAATCACAACCCACAATGACATCAGCACAGACTTTTTCACGATGTCAAATATACCGGTCCACAAAAAATAATAAATCTTGCTGTGAGCCCCCACTCTACTCACAAATGGAACAGACTCGCCATTAACTGAAAGAAAGTTTTAATTAATTGAGGAAATTTACAAATGCTTTCATACTTTGAAAACCCTCTGTAAACTCATTAAACTCAAATTGCTACCCTAGTCCCAAAGTGCGCATACTGACTCGATTAATTATGGTTGGTGTTAGTTCAGGAAATTCACAAATGTTTCTATTGTTAAAAAACACCGTAACCTCATTAAACTCAAATTGCCGCATGAGTTGCAAACTGGTTCTTGATTAATTAAGGCGCACACACGCGGTAACGAACCACGGCCCGTAGCACGGAGGTTATTATAGTTATTATAGTTTCTCGCAAAATGGCCTTGTTTCGCACATCGAAACAATATCTTTGCCTGACGGAATTCGTTTCTCAGTAAACTGAGAAGGAGCTGCACTTGCTGCAGCCAACTTCCGTTGAACTATCCTTTTTCTCGACATTAAAACGAATTCCTTCAATAGCGCTAGCAATGCGGTAGAAATCACGAAGGCTTACAGGTTTCTTATAGAATGCAACATTCGAGCGGTATTACTGTCACATACCGCCCAAAATATTAGTAACAGTTTGTTCGTTAGTGAAATTAAGAATTAAATCTACTCTAGGCATCCTAATACTCTCAACGTAGTTAGCAAAGGTCTCGGTCGACGGCTGAACAACATTAAAATTCTTTAGTAAGCTCATTTCTTACTCTCTCAGAAACAATTTCTTGAATAATTTTGCTACGAAAATGCTTCATCGACTGCCCATCGAGGATAACGTTAGGAATCATTTTCGGGCCGGCCTGTGTGGCCGTGCGGTTCTATGCGCTTCAGTCTGGAACCGCGTGACCGCTACGGTCGCAGGTTCGAATCCTGCCTCGGGCATGGATGTGTGTGATGTCCTTAGGTTAGTTAGGTTTGAGTAGTTCTAAGTTCTAGGGGACTGATGACCACAGATGTTAAGTCCCATAGTGCTCAGAGCCATTTGAACCATTTTTTTTTAGGAATCATTTTCACTAGCAGGCCCCCTCGGCTGATGGATATATCATCTGTAAAATGAGAACATAAGAAATTTGAAAAACCTCAACATGAATCAGCAACCTAGCAAACGAATATAGAATTTTAAAATACTGTCCCTTGTTTAGACGATAGGTTGACCAATTCCTTGTATAACAGGAAATATTGGATTCAGCAATTTAACAGACGAGTTGTAAATTTCAGTCTGCCTGTTATTAACTGAGATGTTACCCTGGTTACCGACATCCATAATCCTTTGACCTTCCTCACTGCCTTGCTAATGAATGATATTCATTTTCTGTTGAAGGGAAATAATTTTTTTATAATAAATGGTTTTTCTAATAAATGGTCAGTTCCTAAGATAGAGTGAATCCGATACAAGAGATAGTGAGGTGGGCCACTACGTTGCAAGACGTCGACATTACTTTGAATTCCGACACGTGAAACGCATAACTTACCTCGTTCATCGTCTCCGTGGTGAAACACCATGGCCAGTCCACAGCACCGCGAAGTTTTTGTAACAGTTCTGCTACACTTCCTTCCACGCACACTAACTTTGTATGTTAGAAGGTATTTGTTGAGACGGCCCATACCCAGAATAGCTCGTGTAGCCATGATAACCAGTTACATGTAAGGCAAAAACTTGAGCAGTACACGAGTGCGAAAAGAAAAGTCTTATGCACAGTTACAATACACAATATAGCTTGGTTTAACGTCCTTCTTGGTATCAAGTTATGGTGTAAAACTACGATTTAAGTTGAGCGAGAAGCGTCTAGACTATGTAAACAGTTAACAAACTAAACAGTCTCTTTATTGAAACTTCCTGGCAGATTTAAACTGTGTGCCCGACCGAGACTCGAACTCGGGACATTTGCTTTTGGCGGGCAAGTGCTCTACCATCTGAGCCACCGAAGCACGACACACACCCGGTCCTCACAGCTTTACTTCTGCCAGTATCTCGTCTCCTACCTTCCAAGCTGTGAGGACCGGGCGTGAGTCGTGCTTCGGTAGCTCAGATGGTAGAGCACTTGCCCGCGAAAGGCAAAGGTCCCGAGTTCGAGTCTCGGTCGGGCACACAGTTTTAATCTGTCAGGAAGTTTCATATGAGAGCACTCCGCTGCAGAGTGAAAATCTCATTCTGGAGTCTCTATTGATCCTTGAGAATACATACTAACCCGGCACAAATGAATCAATGAACAAGGAAGAAACATCTCATAACTAAAATCAGACACTTCATAACAAGTAAAACACTTCAGATTTAATTTTACAATGATACAGCTCCGACTCAAAAGAAACGGATTTCATATTGGCCCCTTGGGTAGTTAAGGGAACTAAAATAGAAGGTACGTTGTAAAAGATGCAAAACATAAAATTTTCAGGCCAGCCAAGATCGGTCACAAACAACATAGATGGTGAAATTCTAAGAACTGAGCGACAAGACTTTAAATAATGAAAACTTTTACTTCAGCTCTCGATAGTAAAAAAATTATTAGAACGAGGAACTTTAAAATGCTAGGCACCAAGGGAAATTTAAGATTTGTGGTCTCAGCTGAAGGTAATTAACTCTTTAAGAACAATTAAATAACACAGACGTACTGGAAAACGTCAACTTCATGAATTTAAGTAAACTAAACATCACAGTAAACCCAATAACTTCATTACTGCACCACAGTAGACACATGATTTATAGTAAACCGCTTACGCAATAATGACTAACAATCATGAAAATGTGAAACTGCATAACAGAGCAGGACAAGGTAAACGTAGAGTTCCTGGAAAGATTAGTCTTCAACACCTTAGAAGCTAAGCAGAGAGCAAAATGGCCATCAGAAACTGATAACTAAGGCCGCAATAAAATATATAAATACACGATGAGATCAAAATTATCCGGACATCTGACTGAAAATGACTTACGTTCGTGGCGCCCTTCATCGGTACTGCTGTAATTCAGTATGGTGTTGGCCCACCCTTAGCCTTGATGACAGCTTCCACTCTCGCAGGCATACGTTCAGTCAGGTGCTGGAAGGTTTCTTGGGGAATGGCAGCCCTTCTTCACAGAGTGCTGCACTGAGTAGAGGTATCGCAGTCTGTCGGTGAGGCCTGGCACGAAGTCGGCGCTTCAAAACATCCCAAAAAGTGTTCTATACGATTGAGATCAAGACTATGTGTAGGACAGTCCACTAGAGAGACGTTATTGTCGTGTAAACAATGCATCACAGGCCGTGAATTATGAACAGGTGCTCGATCGTGATGAAAGATGCAATCGCCATTCCCGAATTGTTCTTCAAAAAGGTTCAAATGGCTCTGAACACTATGGGACTTAACACCTACGGTCATCAGTCCCCTAGAACTTAGAACTACTTAAACCTAACTAACCTAAGGACATCACACAACACCCAGTCATCACGAGGCAGAGAAAAATTGTTTTTCAACAGTGGGGAGCAATAAGGTGCTAAAAACATCAATGTAAGCCTGAGCTGTAATAGTGACACGCAAAACAACAAGGGGTGAGAGCCCCCTCTATGAGAAACACGACCACACCATAACACCGTCTTCGAATTTTACTGTTGTCACTAAACACGCCGGCAGATGACATTCACCTTGCAATCGGATCAGCACATTGTGTACCGTGATTCGTAACTCCACACAACGTTTTTCCACTGTTCAGTCGTCCAATGTTTACGCTCCTTACACCAAGCAAGGCGTCGTTTGGCATTTACCGGCGTGATGTGTGGCTTATGAGCAGCCGCTCGACCATTAAATCCAAGTTTTCTCACCTGCCGCCTAATTGTCATAGTACTTGCAGTGGATCCTGATGCAGTTTGGAATTCCTATGTGATGGTCTGGATAAATGTCTGCCTATTACACATTACGACCCTCTTCAATTGTCGGCGGTCTGTCAATCAACAGACGCTTTTGTGCTGAACGTATCCCTTCACGTTTCCACTTTACTATCACATCGGAAACCGTGGACATAGGGATGTTTAGGAGTGTTGAAATCTCGCGTACAGACGTATGACACAGGTGACACCCAATCAAATGACCATGTTCGAAGACCGTGCGTTCTGAGGAGGGCCCCATTCTGCTCTCTCATGATGTGTAATGGCTACTGAGGTCGCTGATATGGAGTACCTGGCAGTTTTGGACAGCACAATGCACTTAATATGAAAAACGTATGTTTTTGGGCGTGTCCGGATACCTTTGATCACATAGTGTACTATTCAAGGTGAATCCTTAGAACAGTAACACGTGGAGGCAGTGGCCCAGGCAAACAGCTCGTTTTCAAGTGAACAGCTGATGCATTTTGCAAACAGCGCCTTGCCAAATGATGCGTCTAGCGGTTTGGTTTAGTTTCCACAAACGGCTACCATACTGCAGAAGGTCGTAGCTCCTTCCAAAATAACCAAGTACATTCGATGTCTAATAAATGATTCAGTCACGTAAATCACAAATAATACCGGGCACGAAGATACGCAGGCTGTCAATAGCTGAGTGGGAATCATGTTTGCCCCTGGAAGCTAGCAGACTCGGACATCAGTGTCACAGCAGCTGCGCCTGCGCACCTTACGGTCTACGCTCAACTCCACAGATAAACACTGCTGCCGACAAGAAGTCACAGCCATGGGGCAGAACTACACTGTTTCGCTTCACGGGCTTTTCTCGCGAGCGCCTCGTCCCACAGCTATAAGAAGCCTCTTCAAACCAACAGCGGCACCGCCAGAGCGGCCGCTGGCAACTTCAGGCAAATGATAGCACACGTAAAATTAAATCGAGCTATTGGAGTAGAGATTGAGCCAGCAGCCAATTGGCTCATTACTCTTGCAATTCCTCTGTTTCATTTTGTGTTTATAACTCTGCCTCCTACCAAAAAAAAAAAATGTTGAAATGTGTGTGAAATCTTATGGGACTTAACTGCTAAGGTCATCAGTCCCTAAGCTTACACACTACTTAAGCAAAATTATCGTAAGGACAAACACACACACCCATGCCCGAGGGAGGACTCGAACCTCCGCCGGGACCAGCCGCACAGCCATGACTACAGCGCCCGAGACCGCTCGGCTAATCCCGTGCGGCGCCTCCTACCACCGAAGTTCACTAATTCTCACTGTTTCTAACTTCAACCTGTCTATTTCCCTTCTGATACTTTCTA
Organism: Schistocerca serialis cubense; assembly: GCF_023864345.2. Taxonomy (NCBI): domain Eukaryota; kingdom Metazoa; phylum Arthropoda; class Insecta; order Orthoptera; family Acrididae; genus Schistocerca; species Schistocerca serialis. The sequence goes on along the minus strand of NC_064638.1, from coordinate 628,396,371 downwards.
ACCTAGCTGCACTGAAACATGAACTGTGGGCAAATCGGAAAAGAAGGGAATAGAAACATTTGAGATGTGGTGCTACAGAAGAATGTTGAAAGTTAGCTGGTCTGACAGCTTACGGAATGAAGAGGTTCTCTTGAGAATCGGCGGAGAAAAGACTTATGAAAGACACTGACAAGAAGAAGGAACAGAATGGCAGGACAACTGTTAAGGTATCACGTAATAACGACAGTGAAACTACACCAAACTAACTTGAACCTCAAGTACAACAAATCCTGCTCAGCCAACATCGTTCCTAGGTGAAAGAGCTTGGCTGAAATATGAAATTTGCTCCTTGTACTAAAAAAAAAAAAAAAAAAAAAAAAAGAACTTAATGTCAGCTTATACAAATTACACCTAGAATTAGCAAACCAAATCCCCAGCTCCTCAGTACTGTATGACACAATAGAATAAATCTCCACCCACAGAATGCAAAAGAAATGGCAGAAACAAGAACAGAAATTAAATAAACTCATGAACAAAAACTGCTCTAAAACCGATACACACATTCCATGAACGCTTGATTAATTTTACTGACATAGCACTCACCAAAGAAGAACAACAGCTACTTGAGAATGGCCCAAAGTATAATTTGAACACCAACATAACGCATAAGACCATAGAAAATCTTATTACCGAGACTGAATACATCATAGGACAACATGAAAAAACTAACACTCAAGATTTCAACCCAGGCCTAACAAGAGAACTAGTGACAGAGGAAATGAAACAAATCATCAGAAAGAACAAACCATCCATAAACACAAATAAGAAAACATCTGATGAGAAAACCATAAACAGTATACACAGAAAACTAAAACAACAAAAAGGCTCTCATTACCAAGGCAGACAAAGGGAATGCTCTAGTCTTAATGACACAGGCAGAATACATTGAAAAAACAGAAAAATTTCTGGCAGAGAATGAAATAAGCAAGCTAACCAGTGATCCAACACAAAGATACCAACGAAATGTAAAGACCCTCTTAAAAAACATCACACACACCTTGACACAGAACCAGACAAAAAGGATGACACAAAAGAACCCTAAAGCTCCACTCTTAACAAGCCTGCCAAAGGTCCACAAACCCCTCATCCCAGTCAGGCCAGTGTTTGACATCAGAAAATCCCCATCTTACTTACTAGGGAGACACATGCACACATTCCTACAGAAGACATACACATACACAAACAACAGAAGCATCAAAAACACAGGAGACATAATAGAGAAAATTTGGAATGTCAACATCCCCCTAACAGCAAAACTGGTATCTTTTGACATAACATCCATGTACACGTACATACCCACAGAAGAAACTATATACATTATAGAACAACAGCTAAAATGCAATAAATTCCCAGATGCACATATAAATGAAATCTCATCCATTCTTAGGCTAATCACAGGACAAAACTACTGCACTTTCAACAACAACTTCTACTTGCAACAAGTGGGGATTCGCATGGGGTCCCCCAATCAGTGGAATCTTAGTCAACATTTTCTTGGACCGTATAGAGATCACAATATTCAATAACATTGTAAAACAAGGAGGGTGCAAAATTACTGGTACCGATATGTGGATGACATAATCTGTCTTATAGATGAAACACAAAGCAGGATAGAAGAGCTCCAGAGCAACATCAACACAGTACACCCACAAATCCACTTCACAATGAAAATGGAAAACAACAAGAAACTAAATTTCTTGGATCTTACAATCACAAGAAACAACCACCAACGTGAATTGTCCATCTACAGAAAACCGACATCCACAAGCACTGTTATCCACAGCTCATCCAACCACCCGACAGTGCATAAATATGCCAGTTTCACACACATGCTCCACAGGATAAACAGAACACCTCTTAAAACAGGAAACTACACCCAGGAACTAAACATAGACAAACAAATTGCTGTTGATAACGACTACAAAGCAGACATCATAAACAAACCCAACAAGAAGGTTAAACGGAAACATGCAGCACACACAGACAACACAGCAGACCACACCACTTCAGAAAAAAAGAGAGAGATGGTACACACTAACATACAATAACAAAATATCACATAGAATAGGAAACGTCTTAAAAAAGCTAGGGATCCCAATAACATTCAGAACAAACAATACAGTTCAGAAAAGACTAAGACCAGTCAGAATCCGGCGCCCGGGTTCCCGGGTTCGATTCCCGGCGGGGTCAGGGATTTTCTCTGCCTCGTGATGACTGGGTGTTGTGTGATGTCCTTAGGTTAGTTAGATTTAAGTAGTTCTAAGTTCTAGGGGACTGATGACCATGGATGTTAAGTCCCAGAGTGCGCAGAGCCACCAGTCAGAAAAACCTCAGACCAATTCAGTAACGCCGGAATATATCAACTGACTTGCAATTCTTGTCAGGCCCACTACATAGAACAAAGAAGCAGAAATTTCCGAACGAGGTACACAAAGCACATGAGAGCTCTAAGAAGTGACAGCACACGTTCAACTTTCGCAGAACATCTAATGAACAAAAACCATAACCCCACTTATATCGAAAACGATCTACGCATTCTGGGAAACAGCAACAGTCTATACCGACAACTAACGATAGAAGAAAATTACTACATACAAAAGGCTATAGTCGAAAGGAAAATGTAATAAATGAGGACACAACACTCTGCAACAACACACTCTTTACCGCTCTGAGAGAACTGACCAAAGACACAGAACAGAAAGCACACACACGCAAAGGAACCACTTCCCCATCACACACAGAGACATACATAAATAATGAACAGAAGTCGTCGTAATTCGCGCTACAGTTTTTCATAGCCTTTCTCGCCACTTGCGATACGCCTCTCACGATACACGCGAACAGCAAGATGACGTAATATTCTGGATCAGAAACAAAGTGCAAAAGTTTTGTTTTTCTGTGTAAAAAGCAGCAACACACCATCCAACGAACTGAGTACACGAATAGCTAAGCAACAGCTAAATACACATCAAAATAACTGGTTTCCACAAACACTACCACAACCCCAAGTATATACTGCTGACATACGAAGTTCACCTTTGAGTGTTTATTTACTAACAGCCGCTCACATGGTTGCAGATGACATGTTCGCTAAGTATAAAAAGACGGCAACAGAAAAAGAGCACAGAAAATATGTCACAAACAGCGCCAATAATAGCTTAAAACATGCCGTATCATACAAAAAATAAGGTAGTATGAAAGTATCAATATAAAACTATATTTCAAAAGACAATTTGTAAAAATGTAATTATGTTTTACTGTGTTTGTACAAATTATACCATTTTCTGCATGTTTTAGATTTAAAAAAAAACACTGATGATCGTGATATTTGTCGCCGAAACTAGTTTGGGATAATAAAGAAATAAACAAATAACGCGGTGTTTGCATCATGGCGGACTCAGTTTGTGATATTACTGTTTAACTGACATGATACGTGGAGGAGCTGTGGAGCGTAAAAATTGTAAATGAAAACAAATAAGACTCAGGAGAGGAATTTGTGGCGATTCGTATCAAACCAGTCAGAAGATTGATGATTTAAAGTGATAAATTTTAATTTAAAAAATGCACAGATAGAAAAAACTATTAAATATGTATTGTTGAGAGACAGCTTTCTGTGTGCTACCTACGATTCTACAAATAATAAAAATCGCTATAATGTTGGTTGTTTCCATTTAATTGAATTACATAATGCATACATGTTTATCATTAATCTGCTGCACAATATGTTGAAATCTGTTTGTATCTGCCTGCGTGTTTCGTCAGTTTTTTGCTCATAATTCGTAAATATTACGTAGGTTTCTAACTTATTTTAAACGATGTACTTGCTTTCTTGCGATCAGAGAGAAACCACAATGTAATTTGGGGTGAAGTCGGGTATGAGGTATGATATCGAGCAGATACCGGCGGGCATATGCTTTCGGCCACAGTCCGACTGAAATCTCGCAGTACCCAGCCATACCTGTCCATTACAGGTCCCTAGTTCTGGCACAGTCTTCCCAGTAACCGGCGAAACAGTGTGCGACCCACTCTTAACGGTGATGACCTCCTCTCTGTGTCAACAGCCACTCAGACTCCCGACTAAGCTGCAGCGCTGCTTCCTAACAAACTCTGGACCCAAGGAAACAGCGGCAGCTCTGCCCTCCTGGAACACGAGGCCAGGACCTCAAGCTGCCAGGAGGCTGTCGCCACCTGTGTCGCAGTCGTTTCCGTTGGGTGCACTGAAAACTATGGAAATTATTTTGTTATTAAATTGTATTAATGTATCTATATGTTTCCTAGAGAAGTTATTTGCATATTGCCGCTATTCCTCTACGTATGGCTTTCTTCAACAATTTTTTTTATTTATTGCTGCTAAATGTTACTTTTTCTTCACCAGAAATAATTAGTACACTTAAAGCTACGATTTCAGCACGCTGTCATGCTGAACAAATTTGCAAATCACACATTAGGAAACGATACTACCGACATGAGAAGTGAATCAAAAAGTGTCTATGAACATGTGTTCCATTACGTATTACAACAGAGCCATCGTTACATCGTCCACCAGAACGGCCTTTACTGATTTTCACTTTTAAAAGAATAAGAAAATAAACTCCACTCGCTTTTGTCAAACTACCAAGCAAAAATAGCTTACACCTAGTTCAGAAGCATGCCGTTATCTACCACTGATCCCTTTGCAAAACCAGCTAAATTCCACGACTCATCTTAATACTCTGTACATAATTGAAATTAATCGTTCTATTTCCTTTATATTACCGTTTTAGAAGATTACTGCTTGTGTAGGAAAAACAGTAGGCTTCGTCTCCTGCCACTAACGTGTGTGTTCATCACAGTTCTGACAAAAGCCGTCCTCTTCTTATGCCTGCTCAAAGCAGAGTAGCAGAACAGAATAAATGGCGATTGTCTTCGCTACAATGGTACTGCGAAAACAATGACTAATGATACGTGACTCCAGACGGCAAGTTTTCGTATATACCTTGGCTCCTCCGTAATACTGCTGTTGCTATTGCGTTTGCTTCTGTGGTAACATATGGCACACTGATTGTCCAACTTCCCCGGTCCGTCTGCTCCCATTCATTTGCGCTCTAGCCTCTTACCGCGTCGGTATCTCTGAGGTTTTGTTACATGAAACATTACAATGCAAAGAAGTTAGTTAATTGTAATTTTTAAAATAATATCATTATTTCAAATAAATTTAATAAGAAATTAAACTTATTATCTGGTGTTAATGCTGAAGTACACTGAAATTACTACTGAGTAAGAAGGGAGATATAATATATACATAGTTCGTAATTTTCACTCGTGTATCCCACACATCTCCACTCTCTCACTGAGCCGCGCGCAATGAAGCTACATAAGCTGTTACGGTCATTGAGTACATCGTCATCATTGTCAATTCGGATGCAGCCAGGATTGGGTATTCTACGACGCAGGCACCACTTTGAAGCTTACGAAACATTGTGTTCAGTGATATAAAGTGCAATTGGAAGCTAATTCCGAATGTTCAGCAGTCGTTAATGTTCCTGCTGACGTGATGTTAATTTGCCATACGATACAGCAAAACTACTCGCAGGAGGTTAGATCGGTGGCATACAGCTTATAGTAACAATGGCAGGCTCTATCCAGCTGATGAGGGGCTTGACGGTATTGTAAGACAATCACTAATTGGGTAACTGTTTTTCAGAGATATCTATTATCATAATCGTTGTTTTATTCTTAAACAATAATTTGCTTTATGAATATCCTTTTTGTTTGTTCTGTCTGTTCTTTTTAACTCTGTAGTTGTTCAGAATGTTTTACAGTACTTTGCATTAAATGCTGACTATTGACCACTGAACAGTCTAATGAGTGCAAAATATGAAGATTAAACTGAAAAAAGAGAAGGAGTTGAAATGAGAACAGCTCGAAACTTATCGTCAGAAATTGAGGATTACGAAGTAGACGAAGTTAAGTTCTGCAACCTACGCAGCAAAAAACCCTCGATGGGCGAAGGAAAGACGCCATAAAAAGCTGACTAGCACTGGCAAAAAGGGCATTCCTCACCAAGAGATTTTAGTTGTATCAAATACAGGCAACGAGAGGGGGTATTGACCTTGAATGAATGTTGGCAGACAGCCCATACAATGCAGTTTCAGTCGCTATGGAGCGTTGGAGCATAGAGCATCGTGTGTTCGTTGTCGAGCAGTACTTTAGAAACAATGATTCTGTAGACACAGTGCAACGTCGTTTCCGTCAGAATTTTAGAGTTGAACGTCGAGGTGCAGGGCCTGATTGAAAAACTGTACTCCAATGGGTTGCAGCGTTTAGAAGTACTGGATTTGTGATGAAGAAGAAACCACTGGTCTTCCCCGTTCAGCTCGTACTGCGGAAAATGTAGAGGGAGTGAGAACAGCAGTTCTTGCTAGTCCGAAACGATCGGCTGGACGACAGGCTTTAACGGTGGATATGTCACGTCGTTCGCTTCACCGCATCTTACATGATGATCTTAAGTTTCACCTGTACAAGATAAAGATCGTCCAGCAGCTTAGTGAAGGGGATTTTGTGCAGTGCAGAGAGTTTTGTCGCGTAATGGACGAAATTTTTACGGAAGATGCTGATGCTACAATCTTGATGAGTGATGAAGCACATTTTCATGTAGATGGTTACGTCAGTGTTCAAAATTGTCGGTATTGGGCGCCAGAGAACCCCAAAGACCTCTCCAGAGTTTAAAAGTATCGGTGTGGTGCTACATTTCAAAGATGGGGAATGTTGGACCCTATTTATTTTGAAGAGGAAGGAACTGCAGTTACTGTGACATCAGCGCGCTACGTTAAAATGTTAAACAGCTTTCTTCGTCCAGAACTTGAAAGGCGTCAAGTCAGCATGAGACGGTGCCACGGCTCACACGGCGAGAGCATCCATGGAAGTGGTTCGACAAATGTTCCCACGACATGTTATTTCAAGATATGGTGATGTTTACTGGCCCTTTCGCTCATCCAATCTGTGATATGCGACTTATTTTTGTGGGGATATTTAAAATCAAAAGTATACATGAACAAGCCTCACACAATCGACGACTTTAAGAATTCCAGTGATCAGGAAATTGAAGCCATCCTGAATTAAATGTTGGAGAGAGTCATGTGTAACTTTTGGGAGAGGATCCAAATTTGTATCCAGCAAGAAGAACGTCATCTCCAAGACATTATTTTTTGAACATAATTAAAGTATGTATACTTCAAAGCTGCATTAAAATATCTATCACTTAATGCTTTGTACAGGATGGTGGGTATGGGCAGGCGGTGGGCGTTATGGAATAATAGGGTAATTTTAGAGAAAGGCCATTTATTGGCTAAAGCATATTGATAGGGGCTACATAGGCCTAGGGAGGTGAGGGTGAGCCAGAGCTTACAATTTGGCGAACATTGTTCTCGAAGCTACCGAAAGTTGTTGTCTGCCAAAACTAAGTCCACAGTGCCGCAGCACCGGGAGAAGCGGGAGATGTTCACTGCTACAGGGCGCGCATCCGACTCGCGGGTGAGCAAGAATACAAGAGAGCGGGCCCGGCGACGGGCGGCCGGGTATATTCGACGCACGACGCGGCTTCCTCCACCCTGATTGGTCAGGACCGAGCAAACCGTGTGGACGGCATGGAACTTTCCAGAGCGTTGCCTGCTAAGCGAAGCCTGGGGCGGCGTTACCTCGTAAGCACATGAGAGAGGCGCGTGATCAAGGTGCCCTTCGTCGGTGCTGACTTCCTGTTACTAGACCGTGGGACGAAAGAATTTACAGGCAGCTAACACTGCCGGCCGTGGCTTGGCCGCAATGGAAAAATGAAGTTACCGTTTGGGTGCTCATATAATAAAGTAAAATCCCCTATTGTCTGGCTCATCCTTTACAGCTTGTTTTTATTATTTTCATCAAACCGTGTTCCATTCAATAGTGAAAAACATGCGTTTCCTCTGCTCCACCCTGTATCTTTTGTGACGGTTCTTTTCTGTCACCAGTACTAACGGATCTGAATTCACGCTCAGCGAATCCAGTGCGAGGTGCGTGCGCCACTGAAGTAACGCACAGAGCTGCCACAAGTGCTGGGAGGGCAGTTCATAGTATGGATGGGCGGCGCTGCACTCTCGGCAGCCGAAAGCATTATTGTGAAACGATGAACCTGGTCGATTGCTCGAACGAGGACGGCGGTGCGGGCACACCTGGGTGTGTGGCGGCTTCAGATGGCGAGAAGCAACGTGTATCAAGAGAAAATTGTTCTCACATGCCTTAAAAGCAGTTTCACTGCACCATTCTAACTCAGGATACTCTGTATTGAATCAGAAGTTGAATGCACTATCTTCTACTTTTTGTGATTTATGAGCGAATGAAGTTAGAACATTTTGTAATCCAACTCGTCAGGCTAGTTTTAGTGGTCAATATGTGGTGCTCCTTTTAAGAAAGCTTTATCTTTTGTTCAAAGGATCTCATAGTGATTTAGAGTATCATCTACTCTTTCGCATACCAAGGGACACTGCTTCCTCGGTTCGTTTCCTGCTCGGCTGTGTTCAATCAACGTCCCACAGGCACTGTTCTGGCTAAAGGTTGTTTAATTTTATTAATATTTATGGGCGTAAAACTACCCTGTTTCTAATTAGAAAGTTCTTTAAATTTCTATGTCACGATTGAACAAGTTTTAAGAGAGTACGTTAATTTCATTTTAACGATTGTGGTTATGTTGGTTTCTTCAAAATACAGTACACAGCTAGTCTGGGCATCACCCGTCCCGATAAAGAACTTGCGTTTAAGATTCTTTGTAAGAAGTGAAGAAATGTTCAGCTATGATCAGACAGTTACACGCACCTCTAGATCCCAGTTCCACCACTCCTAAAATCGTTATAGCGAGAGCGTGGTTTTAGGTGTGGACAGATGTGGCATAATAGCAAGATGAGTATATTGAATTTTGGACAACTAGTGGTTTGTAGTAGAGAAAAATAATTTGTGATCATACTTGGTCTTTTGGAAACTGTTTAAAATTTATATTTCGAAGGAACTACGTCTGTGACGAATTGCCTAGTGTCGCTGAGTTTCGCAAAGAACTGACTGTTAGAGGAAGTGACATTTCACGAAGCATGGCGGAGCTGACGTGCTGTTTGAGAGAAGCAGATGACCATCCTGTACCCTCGCCCCCCCCCTCCCCCCCCCCCCCCCCACCCCGTCGCCCCCCACAAACCATCAGCGGCTGAGATGAGTGAGTGAAGCATTTCTCAGCAATGGCGAGAATTAGATTCGATAGTGTGTTTCTCTGAATAGGAGCTTTACGCTCATAGCTTAATAACATTATGCTGACAGAGTTTCGGATCTGCGTGGCGTCAACGTCGACTATACACTTCTAAACAGTTATATGAATGAGTTGCGGACTTAGTTGCGAGAATTCAGGGAATTAGCTGTTCCAGTGACTTGGGAGCGGAGGGAGCGAATCTTTTCCCTGGAAAAGGGGTCCCGCGGTTTTCCTAGTGGTTTTAAATTGCCTAACCGTTTAGCAGGGTTGCTTAGGGAAGGCGGATTATTGGCAGTGGTGTGTTGTGTGGAGATTCAATCACTTTAGTTTCTGGTGGAATTACAGATTCGGGCACAGATGTTGGCTTGAGTGATGAACACTTTTATCAGTTTGTGTGTCCCATGGTTAAGGGGTGTTTGGAGCTGTCTTTTAAGGAGGCTATGTGTAAAAGATTATATACATGGGGTGACATCATCTAATAGAAATGATTGCTTTCGTGTGCAGCATATGACGAATTGTTAGAATATGATGTGAAAAGAGATAAAGACAGTTAAAAATGTGTTTTTACATTTCCCGGAGGATATGTCCGTAATATTTTGGAGGAGATGTGTCCCGATGACGTATCTAGAGTGGCTTATAGTGAGTTTTGGGAAAATTTTCAAAGTTTAGAGACACTAATTTCCAAAGTAGAGGTCATGGTCACTCGTGTAGGGAGTGGGTAAGGAACCAGCAGCAGGAGAAGTAAGAGGCGTCTGACAGTTCATATTAGATGTAGGTGCCAAAGGAAGGGTGACGTGGTGAGGAACTGCTCACAAACAAAGGAACGTCTAATATCTGACAGAAGGGGAAGCGCGCTTCGCTGCAAGGACCATTTTGTAAAAGAACCATGACGACGACCAGTTCACGAGTGCTGTTTACATATGGCAGTTTCAATAACAAACTAATGTGTGCCATTTTGGATTCTGGGAGTTCGTTAACTGGTATTTGGCCCCCTATGGTATATGTCACCTTCCTGATCTTGCTTGAGAAATATAATCATTTAGAGTGGCTAATTCAGCTGAGATGCAACTGTTGAGGGAAGTTCCCATTAAGGTGCGCATTCACAACTTCACGTGGCTTATTAGGATGAAGGTGACTCGGAATTTATCGGTTCTTGCCGTTCTAGTGGCCGATTTCATCCGTAGGGTGGGTCTGATTCCGAATCGAATGAGAGGGATATTTTCATTTGGATTTAATAAAAGCCACAATTATGAATTTTGTAAGCCTTGATCGCAAAGGCATGCCAAAAGGTCACCCAGAGTGCTTACAGTGAATGCTGCCACCAAGCAAGACTATGATTTTAGTTATTTACTTCCCGAACTGGCTGGCTCGCTGCGCCAACTGTGTAATAAGTTCGCTGACGTCTTGTTCAATCGCTTAGGCAAAGTGAAAGGGGAAGAACATAAAACAGAACTTACAGGCAATAACCTGGTAAGACATCCACCACATCGACTCTCCCCACTTTGCATAAAACATCTGAATGGCACCATAGGCAAAATGCTTAGGCAGTGAGATATTCAGCCATCTAATTTTCCCCCGTTTTTGTGGTATCGAAGGCGTGTGGCAGCCTATGTCCTGAGGTGCACTACCGTGCATTAAATAAAGAAAAGTTTAGTTGGTACCACTATCCGACCTGCACATCTGTTTTGTATCTAGGACGGTTTCAGAAAGAAAAAATTTCGCTACTCTCGACGTGAATCAGGATTATCGGATTCCTCTAGCTGAAGAATGGAAACCTACCACGGCTTTTACCACGGACTGTAACCTCTGTGTATACAACAGAGTTCGACCTGGGCTCTCGTCAGAGGATGCAGTGCTTTCCAGGATTTTATACAATGCTTTTTCTGATCTGAAATTTCGTAATGTTTATCGCTGTGTGGACGACCCAGTAGTTTTCAGCAAAAGTTTTGATGCACAGCTTCAACATGTTAGAGAAGCAATAGAGCGTCTTCATAAAGCTCGGTTAACCGTCAAACCATCAAAATTGACGTTTGCGGAGCCAGAAATTTCCTTCTTGGGGCACTTAGTTTCTGCCTATGGTGTCACGGTAGATGAGAGCCATACAAAGGCTGTTCAGGCGTTCACAGCCACAAAGAATAAAAGAGCAGTACCATCGTTATAGGCACGATAACTTTTTAAGAATTTTTTTTTTTTTTTTTGCAGTTTTGTCCATCAGGCGGCAGCACAAAGTGAACTCAGGAAGAAGGGGAGGAAGTCTGAGTGGTGCGCTTTGTAAGAAATGACCTTCCAATGACAAAACTGCATTGGCCAGTGCGCCAACGCTCGCAATGCCCCACTTTAACAAGGAGGTCATCTTTCAAACGTATGAATCAATGGCAGGGGTCGTATGCGTGCTTTTATTGAAAGATAATGGGCTAAGGAGTCCTGATGCTTACATATTGTGTGCCCTCTCGCTCCTTGAAGTACTGTCTATGGATTAGAGCTTTGGTTGTTTCATTCGCCATTGAAAAATTCAAGATGTAATTGGAACATCCCCCATTTGTGTTACAAACAAATAACAGGGCCTTTAGTTCAATTATTGCTAAACCATGCTAGACCAAGACGAATGAGACTATTGCAAGGTGGGCAGTTAGAAAATCTGCCTTTCAGTTCAAGGTTAGCCATGTTTGAGGCACTGAAAAACTCGTGGCAGGGGATTACATTGGAAGTTCTAGGAGAAAGGTCAACTCCGAGATGAAGAGATGTGTTAAATTAGGAGCTGGTGATGTCAGATGATATGGCTTGTCCTATTCTAAGTAGGTACCCGCTTCTTTTTAAAGGCAGCGGGTTGCTGATCTGGAGTTGGGCCACCCGAAGGAGAATATCTAGAACAGGCAAATCGTTAAGACCTCTTTTCTATAAGGTAACGTTCTGTGTTGTACTATGCCATGTAGTTGCGGGTAGAAAATAGTTTTACCTGAAAATCTGTTACCTCTGGCCTTTAAATATTATTGTAGAACTCCAGTAGGAGATCAGAATAAATTTCAGGAAACACTGTATATGGAACTTGTTGGACAAACAAATTATTGGTTACCCTGACGCGAGGCACTACCTCCAGTATTATATTAAATGTCTCCAGTCAATATTTGGCACTTCTGACCTTTCCTGGGTGTTGTTTACGGATAATGTCCCAAATTTCACCTCGGCATCCTATCCTAAATTCTGTTTCATGCGGATATTAGCTATACCTCCACTACAACTTATTATCCTAGTCTTTTCTTCGCTGAGCGAGTGCATACGGTGCTGGTTGTCTTCCACAGAGAAGACTACACACCTTGGATAGCTCCCTGCCCTGGCTGGGTCACGCTTTTAATATCTTCGTGCTCGAGGCCCATAGACAAACTCCGGCTGCTTTAAAGTTTGCCTTCAGATCTAATTCTGCGTTGTCCAGTTTATGGACATTAAATGATTTTGCTTCCTGAGAAAACTGATGCCATACAAATTCGGTATAACTGGAAGCATTTTAGGAGCGATTTTATAGCCTCTGATTAAAAACTAGAAAGCCACTTCAATGGTGGAACGAAACCGATGTCGCTGAAGCCAGATGGCAGTGTACCGCTTAAAAATTTTACAGCAGTAAGGGTGAACAGGATAAGGTAATGTAGAAACTTGTGGCCGGATTTGGAAGGCTGGTTCAGATCCTACCTTTTGTGTTCGTATAGTTCGGGTATGCGTTTCACAAAATAAACTTTTCCAGGAGCGGGGTACTCCCGAATTAACAAAAATTTTTTACATCTGTTGAGTAAGTGCTTTGAAGTGTTTTGTGTATATATTATCGAGCTAGTCTCGTAAGTTAAACCTCGTTACATAGCTTGTAATCAAAATTGAGAGCTCTTCTAAGTAACGAAGAAAGAAAGATCGCTTCTAGAGGTAGATTGTGATAATGTTCACAGAGGAAGACAGAGGTTGTAATACATCTAGCAAATAACTGAGAGAAAGGTTGCAACTGCTACTCTGAGATGAAAAAGTTGACACAGGAGAGAAATTCATGGCCAGTGAAAAGACTGGGTCATCAATAACAATAATAATAATAATAATAATGTATGAACATGTCATACTATGAATCACTATAGGGAACTAGATTTAATGTCGAAACAGAGTGCAACAATAAAATACGATAACACAAAATAGTTTTTGTGACGAGTCATTTCCGTCATCAGTACTGGCGGATTTGAATTCGCGCTCAGCGATTCTAGCGCGATGCGCACGCGACGCTGGAATTAAGGCACAGGGCTGCCTCAAGCGCTGGGAGGGTGCTTCGCAATCCGGAGGAACAGCACTGGATTCTCGGCGGCCAAAAGCGTTACCGTGAAACGATCAACCTGATCACAACGCTCGGACGGGGACGGTGGTGCGGGCGCACCGGGATGTGTGGCGGGTTCCGATGGCGTGTGGACCTGTGTACTGAGTCCATAGCGCACATGTTATCGAGAAGCAACGGCACCGTGATTGAAAAGAAACTTATTCTTGTATAATCTGAAAGAAGTTTAACGACACCGCTATAATTTACAACACTTTGTATTGAATCACAAGCTGAATGCACTATCTTCTATGCTTTGTGATTTGTGAGCAGGTGTTGTCAGAACTTTTCATAATCCAAGTGGTGTAGCCAGTGTTAGTGGCCAGTATCTAGCCTTTGTTTAAAAAACCTTTATCTGCTGTTTAAATAATGGAGTGAAGGTTTAGAGTGTCACCTGCTCCTTCAGTTACTAAGGGACATCTCTTCCTGAGTTCATTTCGTGTTCGGTTGCGTACAGTCAGTATTCCACAGACACAGTTCTGACTAAAGGTTATTATTTAAATTAATATTTATGGGTGTAAGACTATCCTGTTTATTGTTAGAAAGTTCTTTAAATATCTATGTCGCGATCGACCAATTTTTAAGAGAGTTCCTTAATTCTATTTTAATGATTGTGACATATTGGTTTCATATAAACAACGTAGAAAGGTAATCTGGGGATCGCCCTTACTAATAGAGAACTGGAGTTTAAGACTGTTTTAAGAAATAAAGAACTGTTGAACTGCGACCAAACTGTTCCACACAGATCTCGATCCAACTGCCACCACAGCTGACAGCGCCACAGCTTTAGGGACTAACTCAAAATTTGAACCTATCGCGGGCACACCCCTGTTACTTCAAAACTCGTAGATTTCTCACGACGCTGTTGAAAGAGCACCCGTGAGAAAACAGTACGACACAGTTAATGAGTCCCTTTTTCAAAACTCCGAAAGTGTTTCCCATTGCGACGCAGAAGTTTGAAATGTGGCTCATGTGCTTACAACTATTTCTGTAATGGTGCCCTCCGACATCACCCTCGGGTACGGGGATGCTTCGAACGGGAAGGAACATGCGAAAAAAAAGCCAGAGTTCAATATTTTGTGTGAGATGTAAGGTGGGTGAATGATGTCACATTGACACCAAATTTCATTACAGTTCTGCCCAATTTCACAGTGGATGTGTCACTCGATAGGAAGGTTTCACACTCATTCTTACCCATATGTCAGCTCTTCTTTTGACGTCTCTGTGGGATTAGGGCGGTGACGCCCTGTATAGAAATCCCGCAGTTTTCTTGTGGGTGGCCGAGGAAAACATTTTAGACACGCCGCAGGTGAGAATCTAGACGAAAAGGCCTAAGGGAATGGCATAAAAAGCATCAATGAAACCAGTCATTCCCTTGCGACTTTGATTTCCACACATTTCGCAGTCGAAAACGTTATTTCACTGTGCGGTAAGCAACAAGTCGACTTTCCCGAGTCCCTTTCACACCACTGACACCCTCCGTCCCCGCGGCCCATTAAACACTTTTTCAAAGACATCGTGGGGGTGAAACACCATAGAATATGATAGCACCCCTTTGGACTGTAGCACAACCGCAATTTTTACTTTGGCGTGCATGTTGCAACCACTCGGGACTGTACAGATCATTCGACGAAATTTGAACGGATCCGAAACAGTAATGTATGTTTATCCTTTTTCAGCCCTCTTGTTTCGCGCCCTCCTTCGACTTGCTTTTGGTGAGGAGGGGGAGGTGGAGGTCTGACATTGAAACATATAAGAATAAATGGATAAAGGGTCTCTCTAAGACTCTATAGAGCAGTTAAAAGATGTACAAAGAGAGCCAGTCATTGACTCCAAGGCACTGGTGTGACGCAACCCCTAAGCTGAGAGCACTACGTCGGTGAACTAGCGCCTTCTGGCGGCGTGCGAAATCTGAGGGGTGTCGAAAGGAATGCATGTCATGGCAGTGCCTTGGAATCAATGAAGTGGCTGTTCCTACTGAGGTATATTTTTAAAGCGCCCAACAAAGATCTGTTTGTGGAGGAGGGGGCGAGGGGGATATCTTAGAGGAACAGCTTACCGTTTTATTCACGCATGTCCCAATGTCACCCCTCACCATGATCAGACGACGGTGTGAAAGAAAGGGCCTAAGAAGTACACAGACCTTTTGAGCCTATGGATCACGTTAAAATTTCGTAAAAATTGTTTTAGCGGCTCCCTATTGGTTCCAGTCTGTATACCAGAGCAAAAATTGCAGTCGCGCCACTCTTCAACAGGGTGCGATCACATCCAGTGGTGTTGCAGGCTCGCGATGTCCTTGGAGAAGAGCTGAATTGTCTGGAGGGTGTCAGTAGTGTCGAAAATCGTCAAGAACGTTGTCCTGCTGCTCAACAGTCGTCGCACTGCGATCTACGATTTTCGACGGCGAAATGTGTGGGAATGTATCCCGTGAGAGAAGGGGTTGTCTTTATTGGCAAACTTTATGCCAACCTCTGAGGCCTTTTCATGTCAGCTGTGAGTGGCGGTATGTCTGACATGTTTTCCTCGGACAAGCAGAAGCAAACTGCGCAATTTCAATACTGAGCATCAAAACAGGGGTGAATAGTGGATAAAAATGAATGCGATGATCTTCCCATCGTGTGACACATCCGCATTGGCGTTGGGCAGAATTGTGATGCCAATGTAACGACTTTAACCCACCGTACGTCTCACGAAAGAGTAAGGTTGTAGCCACTTTGAGCCAAATTTCAAACTTCTACGGCGCAATGGGAGACAATTACGGAAGTTTGAAAAAGTGAGGTTTTGTGTTGGACAACGTAACAAAGTACTTTGTTTTACCCACAGCCGAAAGGTGATTAATGAGAATCCTGCCCTTCGCAAGGAGTTCGCTTCTTATTACACTATCGATCTTAACATCGCAGCTTCCAAATCCTGTCTGTTCCACTGCAGCGGCCTAAAGAAAGCGTTTTCCTGATAGGTGGTAGAGAAATAATACTTGGCGTAGATATTGAGCAAATACTGAAATATAGCCGGCCGCGGTGGTTCTAGGAGCTCAGTCCGGAACCGCGGGACTGCTACGGTCGCAGGTTCGAATCCTGCCTCGGTCATGGATGTGTGTGATGTCCTTAGGTTAGTTTGGTTTAAGTAGTTCTAGGAGCTCACTCCGGAACCGCGGGACTGCTACGGTCGCAGGTTCGAATCCTGCCTCGGGCATGGATGTGTGTGATGTCCTTAGGTTAGTTAGGTTTAAGTAGTTCTAAGTTCTAGGGGACTGATGACCACAGATGTTAAGTCCCATAGTGCTCAGAGCCATTTGAACCATTTGAACTGAAATATATTACACAAAAATTCTGTCGGAAAATGTTACAAAATAGCGACACTGTAGCAGTTCTCTCGTGGCATGTTGAATCTGAGGCAATCTGCGGCACACACTGGTGCCAATTTGAATCAGAAAAAGAAAAAAATTACGTAATCTACATTATTGTAGCTTGTGACACACGCAGAGGATTTTAGAAATATTATTTCTGTGTGACTGGCGAGTATTTGAATAAAGTCGTACAATTTTCACCAAAACGGACAGTCATTTGTTAATAACTATTGTTTATATTACCTAATCGAAAAGCCTTTACTTGTTTCACTTTGAAATGCTATTTCAAAGTTGTGGTTAAATTTTCAAATAAAAAGATTTAAAAATGCTGGAGTTATGCTGCGTACCGTTTTGAAAAATCATATTCCGAGAGAAACGCGTTTGGAGTTTGAAATGTGTTATAGACAAGAACAAGAGAAATTTTACTTTCTGCAAACTCTTACCATTAATCTGCTATCCGAAGACTGGCCTGTCGCACAGCTTCCGTTGCGATCGAAATCACATCAACTAGTTCAACAAAGAACGATTGAAATATCGGTCTTGGAATTACGTGACGGCACAAAACCTTATAATTCCGTTTAGCCCTACTCAAAGCAGGCGCTTTGCTAGGACGACTCGACGATTTATTTCATATGCATTCCATGTAAACATACTGAAATGCCTGGGCAGCAGGACAGAGCGGATTAGGTTGTGGAAAGGGGACAAAATGAGTTCCTGTCAGTTGCACTCAACATACAAACTTTATTTATCAACACACAATATTACAACAAGGATGCAAAACACCCAAAATTTTAATCGACCTCCTTTGATTAACTTTAGAGCGGCTGAAGGCCACATTCAAAATCCAAGACACAAGGCTTAAGCAAAATTGAAATACACGGTTGTTCTAGAGGTTTCACCCAAAAAGATTTTCTAGAGCTTCAATCTAATCGGCTGATGGCCTCAGAAACTTAATTTTAATGGAACTCGGCGGGAGGCCGCATATTAAGCAATAAGAGGAGTTTCAATCAAAAGGTAGAAGGCCTTATCTTAAAAAACGTTTCATGCAAATTGGGCTGAAGGCCCCATTCAAAATCATAACAATCTTATGTCTTAAGGGCAAGATAAGAGGAATAATTTAAGAGATATTAATACTCAGCTGAAGACCACATATCAACAAAATATGTTTAACGACTTAAGGCCTAGAAAGATTTTCAATCTAAAATGCAGAAGGCCTTATCTTAAAACCGCTCTTGTAAAATTCCGCTGATGGCCCCATATAAAAATATAAGAATCTCATGCCTTAAGGGCAATACAAGAACATTAATTTAAGAGATATTGATACTCGGCTGAAAGCCACAAATCAACCAAATAACTAAAATCCAAACACCAAACAGAGAAATTATTACATACCACACTAGGAACGGCGCTCGGAAGTTTCCAAGGGTCGGCCTGGGATTGTAACACTAACGCCTGTTCTCTCTCCAGGAGGCAACCCAACCGCCAGACAGCTGACCGACCAATCAACGAAATCAGTTCTGCTCCACGCAACCAGAAAAACGACCACAAGATTTTAATACACGACACACAGAATATTGGGGCCCACAACGATCAACAACACCTCAGCTGTCGAACTACACGCCGCGCTGGACACCAACAGCACAACGAAGAAAATACACTGCCTAAAATTACGTCAACGACCAGGGCTCGTTACGGGAACGTCAACGGCCATAAGGCAGAAGATACCGCTGGTGAACTTCCATAACAGGGAATAAATTAAGTTAAATTTCACAAGAAGATGGCTGGAATCTTAGCCGACTTAAATACACACACGTTGCTGGTTGCGGGAATGTCCGAAAAGCAACAACTAGGATCAAACAAAGAAATGTCAACTGTTGAGTCTCGATAGTGAGTTAAGTGAGGACTCTCATGTCCAAGATCAGTGGGCGACGAACTTCGTAGCATTCGCAAGCAGCACCTCACACTCCAACCGCGTGTGCACGCCGCCTGCGGCTCCAGCCCGATTCCACGCGACCGGGGTTTCTTGCTGCTCCACGCCAACCGACTGCTGTCCGCGAGTGCTGCTCCGTCGCGACTGCTCTGCTGGTGCGTCTCCCACTCCCTGACTACCTGACACACGACGACCCGGAAATACACTCCTGGAAATGGAAAAAAGAACACATTGACACCGGTGTGTCAGACCCACCATACTTGCTCCGGACACTGCGAGAGGGCTGTACAGGCAATGATCACACGCACGGCACAGCGGACACACCAGGAACTGCGGTGTTGGCCGTCGAATGGCGCTAGCTGCGCAGCATTTGTGCACCGCCGCCGTCAGTGTCAGCCAGTTTGCCGTGGCATACGGAGCTCCATCTACATCTACATCTACATCTATACTCCGCGAGCCACCTTACGGTGTGTGGCGGAGGGTACTTATTGTACCACTATCTGATCCCCCCTTCCCTGTTCCATTCACGAATTGTGCGTGGAAAGAACGACTGCTTGTAAGTCTCCGTATTTGCTCTAATTTCTCGGATCTTTTCGTTGTGATCATTACGCGAGATATATGTGGGCGGTAGTAATATGTTGCCCATCTCTTCCCGGAATGTGCTCTCTCGTAATTTCGATAATAAACCTCTCCGTATTGCGTAACGCCTTTCTTGAAGTGTCCGCCACTGGAGCTTGTTCAGCATCTCCGTAACGCTCTCGCGCTGACTAAATGTCCCCATGACGAATCGCGCTGCTTTTCGCTGGATCATGTCTATCTCTTCTATTAATCCAACCTGGTAAGGGTCCCATACTGATGAGCAATACTCAAGAATCGGACGAACAAGCGTTTTGTAAGCTACTTCTTTCGTCGATGAGTCACATTTTCTTAGAATTCTTCCTATGAATCTCAACCTGGCGCCTGCTTTTCCCACTATTTGTTTTATGTGATCATTCCACTTCAGATCGCTCCGGATAGTAACTCCTAAGTATTTTACGGTCGTTACCGCTTCCAATGATTTACCACCTATGGCATAATCGTACTGGAATGGATTTCTGCCCCTATGTATGCGCATTATATTACATTTATCTACGTTTAGGGAAAGCTGCCAGCTGTCGCACCATGCATTAATCCTCTGCAGGTCCTCCTGGAGTACGTACGAGTCTTCTGATGTTGCTACTTTCTTGTAGACAACCGTGTCATCTGCAAATAGCCTCACGGAGCTACCGATGTTGTCAACTAAGTCATTTATGTATATTGTAAACAATAAAGGTCCTATCACGCTTCCCTGCGGTACTCCCGAAATTACCTCTACATCTGCAGATTTTGAACCGTTAAGAATGACATGTTGTGTTCTTTCTTCTAGGAAATCCTGAATCCAATCACAAACCTGGTCCGATATTCCGTAAGCTCGTATTTTTTTCACTAAACGTAAGTGCGGAACCGTATCAAATGCCTTCCTGAAGTCCAGGAATACGGCATCAATCTGCTCGCCAGTGTCTACGGCACTGTGAATTTCTTGGGAAAATAGGGCGAGCTGAGTTTCACATGATCTCTGTTTGCGGAATCCATGTTGGTTATGATGAAGGAGATTTGTATTATCTAAGAACGTCATAATACGAGAACACAAAACATGTTCCATTATTCTACAACAGATTGACGTAAGCGAAATAGGCCTATAATTATTCGCATCTGATTTATGACCCTTCTTGAAAATGGGAACGACCTGCGCTTTCTTCCAGTCGCTAGGTACTTTACGTTCTTCCAGCTATCTACGATAAATTGCTGATAGAAAGGGGGCAAGTTCTTTAGCATAATCACTGTAGAATCTTAAGGGTATCTCGTCTGGTCCGGATGCTTTTCCGCTACTAAGTGATAGCAGTTGTTTTTCAATTCCGATATCGTTTATTTCAATATTTTCCATTTTGGCGTCCGTGCGACGGCTGAAGTCAGGGACCGTGTTACGATTTTCCGCAGTGAAACAGTTTCGGAACACTGAATTCAGTATCTCTGCCTTTCTTCGGTCGTCCTCTGTTTCGGTTCCATCGTGGTCAACGAGTGACTGAATAGGGGATTTAGATCCGCTTACCGATTTTACATATGACCAAAACTTTTTAGGGTTCTTGTTTAGATTGTTTGCCAATGTTTTATGTTCGAATTCGTTGAATGCTTCTCTCATTGCTCTCTTTACGCTCTTTTTCGCTTCGTTCAGCTTTTCCTTATCAGCTATGATTCGACTACTCTTAAACCTATGATGAAGCTTTCTTTGTTTCCGTAGTACCTTTCGTACATGATTGTTATACCACGGTGGATCTTTCCCCTCGCTTTGGACCTTAGTCGGTACGAACTTATCTAAGGCGTACTGGACGATGTTTCTGAATTTTTTCCATTTTTGTTCCACATCCTCTTCCTCAGAAATGAACGTTTGATGGTGGTCACTCAGATATTCTGCGATTTGTGCCCTATCACTCTTGTTAAGCAAATATATTTTCCTTCCTTTCTTGGCATTTCTTATTACACTTGTAGTCATTGATGCAACCACTGACTTATGATCACTGATACCCTCTTCTACATTCACGGAGTCGAAAAGTTCCGGTCTATTTGTTGCTATGAGGTCTAAAACGTTAGCTTCACGAGTTGGTTCTCTAACTATCTGCTCGAAGTAATTCTCGGACAAGGCAGTCAGGATAATGTCACAAGAGTCTCTGTCCCTGGCTCCAGTTCTGATTGTGTGACTATCCCATTCTATACCTGGTAGATTGAAGTCTCCCCCTATTACAATAGTATGATCACGAAACTTCTTCACGACGTTCTGCAGGTTCTCTCTGAGGCGCTCCACTACTACGGTTGCTGATGCAGGTGGTCTATAGAAGCATCCGACTATCATATCTGACCCACCTTTGATACTTAACTTAACCCAGATTATTTCACATTCGCATTCGCTAATAACTTCACTGGATATTATTGAATTCTTTACTGCTATAAATACTCCTCCACCATTGGCGTTTATCCTATCCTTGCGGTATATATTCCATTCTGTGTCTAGGATTTCGTTACTGTTCACTTCCGGTTTTAACCAACTTTCCGTTCCTAATACTATATGCGCACTATTTCCTTCAATAAGAGATACTAATTCAGGAACCTTGCCCTGGATACTCCTGCAGTTTACCAATATTACGTTAACTTTTCCTGTTTTTGGTCTCTGAGGACGGACATTCTTTATCAACGATGATAATGTCCTCTCTGGTAAGCCGTCAGGTATTTTATCGTTTCGCCCAAGGGGGGGTCCCTCTAACCTAAAAAACCCCCGTGTGCACGCCACACGTACTCTGCTACCCTAGTAGCTGCTTCCGGTGTGTAGTGCACGCCTGACCTGTCTAGGGGGGCCCTACAGTTCTCCACCCAATAACGGAGGTCGATGAATTTGCAACCATTATAGTCGCAGAGTCGTCTGAGCCTCTGGTTTAGACCCTCCACACGGCTCCAAACCAGAGGACCGCGATCGACTCTGGGCACTATGCTGCAGATATTAAGCTCAGCTTGCACTCCGCGTGCGATGCTGGTTGTCTTCACCAAATCAGCCAGCCGCCGGAAGGAACCAAGGATGGCCTCAGAACCCAAGCGGCAGGCGTCATTCGTTCCGACATGTGCTACTATCTGCAGCCGGTCACACCCAGTGCGTTCAATAGCTGCCGGAAGGGCCTCCTCCACATTACGGACGAGACCCCCCGGCAAGCACACCGAGTGCACACTGGCATTCTTCCCCGACCTACCCGCTATTTTCCTGAGGGGCTCCATAACCCGCCTAACGTTGGAGCTCCCTATAACTAATAGGCCCGCCCTCTGTGACTGTCGGGACCTTGCCGGAGAATCGGCCACTGGCCCAACAGGCGAGGCACCCTGTGGTGGCTCGGAAACGATGTCATCACCACTAGGAAGCACCCCGTACCTGTTGGAAAGGGGTAAGGCAGCTGCCACGCGGCCAGATCCCACCTTCGCCTTTCGGCCAGGCACGCGCGAGCCCACCACTGTCCGCCATTCACCCTGGAGTGATGGCTGACCGGTAAGATGCTCACTGCCGGAAGACGCAGCGACATCAGGGGTTCCATGTGATTCCAAGGCCACCGAAGTAGGCATAGGTCTCACCACAGTTGCCCCAACGCCACTACGAGCCGACGCCTGCGCCTCGAGCTCGATGAGCCTAACAGACAAAGCCTCCACCTGCCCCCGAAGAGTGGCCAATTCTCCTTGCGTCCGCTCACAACAACCACAGCCCCTACACATGACTATGTTTACCCTACTCTATACGGTGACAAATTCCCAAGATAATCTTCTGATGAGCTACTCTGATAATCAAGAAACACTCACTGAAATACGAGACGCGAAAACTACGCTAGGTTTTCCCAGAAAAACTATTTAAAAGCTAAGCGCAGCAAATAAGTACAAAAACGCTTTATACAAACAGTACTCGCTGCTGCTGGTGCTGTCGCTCTGGCTGTCACAAGACAACTGCTGATTCAAGTGACTAGTGGCTAACGGCCGCGAAACAAACAAAAGACGGTTTTAGGGCGCTTTCTGTTCTAAACGATCAAGAAAACACTAAGAAATCTAACACGAAAACTACGTAAAGTTTTATCAAGAACTGTTAGTTACTATGCAGAGCAGATAAACACAAATAGAACCCCTTCCTTAGTGGAAGGTCGTAAACAAAATGCAAAATAAACGCTTTATACAAACACTACTCGCTGCTGCTGTCGCTCTGGCTGTCGCAAGACAACTGCTGATTCAGGTGACTAGTGGCTAACGGCCGCGAAACAAACAAAAGACGGTTTTAGGGCGCTTTCTGTTCTAAACGATCAAGAAAACACTAAGAAATCTAACACGAAAACTACGTAAAGTTTTATCAAGAACTGTTAGTTACTATGCAGAGCAGATAAACACAAATAGAACCCCTTCCTTAGTGGAAGGTCGTAAACAAAATGCAAAATAAACGCTTTATACAGACACTACTCGCTGCTGCTGGTGCTGTCGCTCTGGCTGTCACAAGACAACTGCCGATTCAGGTGACTAGTGGCTAACGGCCGCGAAACAAACAAAAGACGGTTTTAGGGCGCTTTCTGTTCTAAACGATCAAGAAAACACTAAGAAATCTAACACGAAAACTACGTAAAGTTTTATCAAGAACTGTTAGTTACTATGCAGAGCAGATAAACACAAATAGAACCCCTTCCTTAGTGGAAGGTCGTAAACAAAATGCAAAATAAACGCTTTATACAGACACTACTCGCTGCTGCTGGTGCTGTCGCTCTGGCTGTCACAAGACAACTGCCGATTCAGGTGACTAGTGGCTAACGGCCGCGAAACAAACAAAAGACGGTTTTAGGGCGCTTTCTGTTCTAAACGATCAAGAAAACACTAAGAAATCTAACACGAAAACTACGTAAAGTTTTATCAAGAACTGTTAGTTACTATGCAGAGCAGATAAACACAAATAGAACCCCTTCCTTAGTGGAAGGTCGTAAACAAAATGCAAAATAAACGCTTTATACAGACACTACTCGCTGCTGCTGGTGCTGTCGCTCTGGCTGTCACAAGACAACTGCCGATTCAGGTGACTAGTGGCTAACGGCCGCGAAACAAACAAAAGACGGTTTTAGGGCGCTTTCTGTTCTAAACGATCAAGAAAACACTAAGAAATCTAACACGAAAACTACGTAAAGTTTTATCAAGAACTGTTAGTTACTATGCAGAGCAGATAAACACAAATAGAACCCCTTCCTTAGTGGAAGGTCGTAAACAAAATGCAAAATAAACGCTTTATACAGACACTACTCGCTGCTGCTGGTGCTGTCGCTCTGGCTGTCACAAGACAACTGCCGATTCAGGTGACTAGTGGCTAACGGCCGCGAAACAAACAAAAGACGGTTTTAGGGCGCTTTCTGTTCTAAACGATCAAGAAAACACTAAGAAATCTAACACGAAAACTACGTAAAGTTTTATCAAGAACTGTTAGTTACTATGCAGAGCAGATAAACACAAATAGAACCCCTTCCTTAGTGGAAGGTCGTAAACAAAATGCAAAATAAACGCTTTATACAGACACTACTCGCTGCTGCTGGTGCTGTCGCTCTGGCTGTCACAAGACATCGCAGTCTTTAACACTGGTAGCATGCCGCGACAGCGTGGACGTGAACCGTATGTGCAGTTGACGGACTTTGAGCGAGGGCGTGTAGTGGGCATGCGGGAGGCCGGGTGGACGTACCGCCGAATTGCTCAACACGTGGGGCGTGAGGTCTCCACAGTACATCGATGTTGTCGCCAGTGGTCGGCGGAAGGTGCACGTGCCCGTCGACCTGGGACCGGACCGCAGCGACGCACGGATGCACGCCAAGACCGTAGGATCCTACGCAGTGCCGTAGGGGACCGCACCGCCACTTCCCAGCAAATTAGGGACACTGTTGCTCCTGGGGTATCGGCGAGGACCATTCGCAACCGTCTCCATGAAGCTGGGCTACGGTCCCGCACACCGTTAGGCCGTCTTCCGCTCACGCCCCAGCATCGTGCAGCCCGCCTCCAGTGGTGTCGCGACAGGCGTAAATGGAGGGACGAATGGAGACGTGTCGTCTTCAGCGATGAGAGTCGCTTCTGCCTTGGTGCCAATGATGGTCGTATGCGTGTTTGGCGCCGTGCAGGTGAGCGCCACAATCAGGACTGCATACGACCGAGGCACACAGGGCCAACACCCGGCATCATGGTGTGGGGAGCGATCTCCTACAGTGGCCGTACACCACTGGTGATCGTCGAGGGGACACTGAACAGTGCACGGTACATCCAAACCGTCATCGAACCCATCGTTCTACCATTCCTAGACCGGCAAGGGAACTTGCTGTTCCAACAGGACAATGCACGTCCGCATGTATCCCGTGCCACCCAACGTGCTCTAGAAGGTGTAAGTCAACTACCCTGGCCAGCAAGATCTCCGGATCTGTCCCCCATTGAGCATGTTTGGGACTGGATGAAGCGTCGTCTCACGCGGTCTGCACGTCCGGCACGAACGCTGGTCCAACTGAGGCGCCAGGTGGAAATGGCATGGCAAGCCGTTCCACAGGACTACATCCAGCATCTCTACGATCGTCTCCGTGGGAGAATAGCAGCCTGCATTGCTGCGAAAGGTGGATATACACTGTACTAGTGCCGACATTGTGCATGCTCTGTTGCCTGTGTCTATGTGCCTGTGGTTCTGTCAGTGTGATCATGTGATGTATCTGACCCCAGGAATGTGTCAATAAAGTTTCCCGTTCCTGGGACAATGAATTCACGGTGTTCTTATTTCAAATTCCAGGAGTGTATTATCGGTCGCTCCAGAGATGGTACGACAGTGCGCTTATCGATACGCGCTACTGCTGCCAGTCACGGGCAAGCAAAGCAGGAAGTTGGTGACGACAGTAAATGGAATGAGAAAACGAGGCGGCACTACTCTACTGTAATAGAAGATGACAAACAATTAATGGGATGAACACGAGCCGTGCAAGGCTTACATACTCCTTGCTATAACGACTTCTGGGCTCTTGGGATTATCAAAAACTATTGCGAAGCCGAATCCTCGATGACATAGTTCTTGCAACGTGGTGTCTGCATTCCACGTTTTACATTTCATGTCTTAAGAGACAACGGAATTACAGACATGGCTTCGAGTAGGCACTGACGTAAAACAATGGGGAAGATTGAAAATTGGTACCGGACATGTCAATAAGAACAGTTACCACATATATGGATTTCACGTGTTGAGAAGTGACAGAAAAACAGCAAGAAAATTTATAATCCTACAGCGCAAACTGTAATTCACATCAAAATACTAATTACTCATGCTGAACTGCTCTCAGCCTCATATCCAGTCTTTGTACGCTTTGATAACACTGCTTCGATGCGTCGTTGGATGTGTTGTTTCCGTACCTTTCCTGTCAAAGTACACTTTCTTACCACTCATTGTTACTTCAAAGACAAATCTAATTACTGTAAGATCACAAATTCACTATCAAATGTTAATAATGCACACAAAAATCAAGACTCGAAGCCATAGAATTGTGTTTTTTGTACGTGCACTGACGCTTGCTGAAGCCAAGCTAACTTATTACTGTAGTGGAATGCTTGTAACTATACTCAGACGCTACAATACTCACATGCTACAGGTGGTAGCGAGTTGGCGCAGGTAGGCCATTTGGCGTTACCACATGAGGAGACATTTTCAAAAAAATTTCCTTACTGGTCGTTTTTGTCTCTGCAAGAAAAGTAGCACTTCGTACTTTATATTCCCCGTCAGTATTCAACGCGCGCGTTCGTGCAATTGCAATTCCTGCAGCGTCATAGAGAAATTAAATTTCAATCAACTGGCTCTTCGGCCTCAATCCAATTTCGTTAAGTGATGTAGAAGCCACTCCCGCAAATGAAAGAAGAAACGAAAGGAACGCAAAGTAAAATTCATTTCAGAGACACGTACACTGCTACAGCTATCTACAGTATCAGTTGCAAGCAGATAGCTGAAAGAAAGAAATTAGTCAGTAAAACGCTGCAACTCGTCGAGTGCTGAGGGTTATAACCAATGTACTTCCCATGTGGTGTTTGTGGTAGTCTAACTTCAAACCTGATCAGTGTCAATTGGCTGGTTCAAATGGCTCTGAGCACTATGGGACTTAACATCTATGGTCACCAGTCCCCTAGAACTTAGAACTACTTAAACCTAACTAACCGAAGGACATCACACAACACCCAGCCATCACGAGGCAGAGAAAATCCCTGACCCCGCCGGGAAACGAACCCGGGAACCCGGGCGTGGGAAGCGAGAACGCTACCGCACGACCACGAGATGCGGGCAGTGTCAATTATCTGAATGTCAGATGAGAGCATACTATTGCCTACTTCCCAACTGAGTTCCATTGTTAAAATTACACAACATGTCAATATACACACACTAAAAAATGTTCTGCTTCACCTCAGTTCCGAGAGCTCTGGAGCCTGTACAGAAAATTGGAATAGAGATCAACATAAACATCATTTCCCCCTCTTTTATTGCTCATGGAAGCCACACATTGCTTGTTGTACCACCATCCAGCAAGACCTTCACAGATGGTGGTCGTCCACATTGCTGTACACACCGGTACCTCTAATACCCAGTGGCACGTCCTCCTGCATTGTTACATGCCTGTATTCGTCGCGGCACTGTTGGTCCAGATTGTCCCCCTCCTCAACGGCGATTTGGAGTAGATTTCTCAGAGTGATTGATGGGTCACGTCGCCCATAAACAGCCCTTTTCAATCCATCCCAGGCATGTTCGATGGGGTTTATGTCTGGAGAACATGCTGGCCACTCTAGTTGAGGGATGTCGTTATCCTGAAGGAAGTCATTCACAATATATTCACGATGGGGGCGCGAATCATCATACCTACTCTGATAAAGCTCAATTCCTGCACATAATTCAGTTTCTTCCTTCTCTTTGGCTTCTCTGATTTTCTTTCTGTTTGTATTCTGCACCGCTTTGTGTTCCACCAAATTACCTTTTTTCTTCCTCCGTTCTTCCATGAGGTCCAGAATCTCACTTGTCATTCTTTTCTTCTTTCTAAGGTCCGATCTCAAATACTCTTCTTTGACTTCTTGTACCGCTTCTTGTAAGTGTGTGAGTTTTTCATTAGTGTCATTCCCACTGTCTCTCCATTTGTTGTTTAGGGCTGTCTTGACTGTCTGTCGTTAGGTATCATCTTTCAACTTTCTCATGTCGTATTTTCGTGGTATTTTGAAGACAACAGGTTTCATTCTGATTTTGAAATTTCCTACGAGTGGCATATGGTCTGATTATATGTCTACTCCCCGATACTTTCTGACATCTGTGCAACTATTTGCGTATCTCTTGTTCACTATCATGAAATCAATCTGATGCCTCACAATTTGTCCTGGTTTCTCCAAGGGTGATTTCCATGTGTATAACTTACGTGGTTGAAGTTTAAACCATGTATTCATCGCCACTAGTTGATTTGTTTCTGCAAATACTTCCAAGTCATCTCCTCGGGTGTTCCTATATTTACCCGTCAATCAAAACTTGCAAAATTCACACATCGTTTATCATTTTCGTGTCTTCGCTTAATACTACAAAATTCTCCAGTTTCCAGTGATCTGGAATTTCGGAATCACGAATTCGTAAATGCCATGTAGCAATTCTAAGCCCGTGGCGAAGAGGTCACAAAATATTAAAAAAACCCAAATTTTCTAGATATTTACATTCGATCTTATTATTTTCAGAATCTCCCAGCTAAGCAGCAAAATTAAATTGCAACATTTTAAAATTATGTTTTCAATAGAACACTTAAACACAGGTCGACATGTTACTAGAGCTAAACTACGACTTCTCGCTACGAGCACCCGGAAGGCGCGAACGTTCTCTGTTCTGATTGGCTGGAAAATAATAACGACTATCAGCTTCATAGCTTTTCACTGGCAGCAAAGTAATTTAACTCCTTCACCCATGAGTATAATTTAACAATTTCCCAAACTGTCTTTTTCGGAGACACGAATGAACCAAAGATAATCTCATCTTTACTAGTCTTAAGGAACAGAAGTAAAGATTTTGCTTCTAGAATTCTTAAACTGGCTGCTTCACGTTAACCATAACACAGAATTACTCACTGCAAAACTTCACATTATGATTTACGAGCTCATTAATTATTAACTAATTTCAAGATTTATAGGGCACATACGTGTTTCATTCATCCCCTCACTCACTATGAAAGCATTAAAAATGGAAATTATTACAGGCAGACACTGAAAATAACCACTAATGTTTGAAAAATGAGAACGTTACATATCAAAATATTTCTTAATTAGCTATTTAGCAACAAAGTGCTTAGCGTAAGCTACTACCTCATCAATTAACCGAGCGGGGTGGCCAAGTGGCTAGCACACTGGACTCGCATTCGGGAGGACGACGGTTCAATCCCGCTTCCGGCCATCCTGATTTAGGTTTTCCGTGACTTCCCTAAATCGTTCCACGAAAATGCTGGGATGGTTCCTTTGAAAGGGCACGGCCAACTTCCTTCCCCGTCATTCCCTAATCTGAAGAGACCAATTACCTCGCTATCTGGTCTCCTCCCCAAAACAACCCAACCCAGCCATCATCAATTAAGGTCGGGTAATGTGGGACACTAGGGTACTGCCATGTGAAATGGAAAGCGTTATCAATGGCGCATTGCATAGTGTACTGCCATACTTCTGCGTTGGAGAGGTTGTGTATGAGAGCTTACATTGTTACTGGCGTTCTAACATAATCCGGTACATCCACAGCATTTCGTGAGGCATATGATCATAGGTACAGGACCTGGCAAGGGTCCCTTCCAAGTGTCAATGTATGTGTGAAGTGATTTGCACTTCAGAAAGATGCACTGTCGCGTGATGAACGGTAGAGAACGCCATTGGAGTGCAGTCACGTGGGTGAAACCACCCACAACATCCGGCGTAACGTTATCAGGCTGAAGACGGTAGCACGCAGACGGTTCGCTAAGTCTGGGACACTGCCCTTGGTAGGCTGCGGCCGAATTGGCAGCTCATAATGACGCGGCCGCTCCCCAGCAGGCCGATCCCTGGGCACTGCCTGACTGCCATTAGAATTAGTCACCTAAAACAACAAAATAGCAAGACAAATATAATGTTAAAATTCAAACCAACAGTGACTATAATGGGAATATTACAATCGTAATCCCGCTCTGCTACCACTGAAATGTGGAAGCAAAGGAAAACAGGAAAGATGTGGACAGGGCCTAATCAGTTACCGTTGGTTGCACAGAAAGACGACTGCAATTTTCACCGCCTCGACACACTTCACTCGTTGCCGCCAGGCTCAGCGGCCCTGGAGGCAACAACCCGCCGACCAAAGGAGGGATCTCAGAATAGTCGAGGTTGCATTAGCAATTAACCATTCACTCAATTTAAACGTCCAGGGTTCGGCGTGCAACGAAGTCGTCGCTCCCGCAGCTAGCCCTCCTCGATCCGGCAGTGGCAGCACGCTGCCAGGGGCCCCGGCTTGCCCTCACGCTGGACGGACCTGCTCGCTGCTGCGCCCCAACCGAACTGATGTCCAATTGCAACCCTCACCAAATCAAGTACGCAAACGGCATTAAAATTGCTCATTCAAAACGACAAGATACACACGCATCTGGGAAAACAATTCCACGAACGACTCACAATACTAAATCCAGTCATTGTGAAACAACACTGACGAAATTACAAGTCGGCAGAAACACAGAGAAGCCATAAGCAGTCCGAAGACCAAATGCACGTCGTCCGCTGCGACGACCAACCGAACGACCAACCAACGGTCGTCCCCACTCAAGACAGGTTCGGGAAAGATCCCTGTATAAATCGTCGACTGACAACTTATTGCCAGAAGGACACTTCGACAGGCGGACACACTCACACAGGTGAGAGTTGCACTGCTCGAATATCACGGTCCATTCAACTAGAAATCGCTGAATCCGGTTCTTGAGGTGGTCGTGCACTCTCGCGACCACATCATTCCATCGGACAGTGCATGTGTGTCGCCAGCGGTTGGGCGAGTACTGTCTATCTGGACCTCACTGCTGCTCCGTCCCAACTCAACTCCCAGGACACACGACAACCCGGAAGTACTAGAGGCCGCTCCAAAGATGGTATCACAGTGCGCGCTATCCATAACTGCTGCTGCTGCCACTCACGGACAGACAAGGGGAGCAAATGTAGTGGCACCAGTGAACACATTAAGAAAACGAGACGCCACTATAGCTATTACAAGATGCCAAGCTTTGAGTGGCATCAACGCAAGCCGCACTCGGCTCAGTAGGATCATATAATGGAAGTTCATGGTGCTCACGTGCCAAGCCTTGATATCTTTCCCATGTCATATCAATGCCATACATGAGGTCGGTTTCGTGCAGGTTAATCACTAGGATAGGGTGACAACGATGACAGAAGGCTCACATATGCTCCACTATCCGTCGGCAGTCAGGAGCAGTCAGATGGGCAACGTTTCGTTTTCTGAGGCCACGACTGTGTCACACTGATACGAAGGTTAAGGCAGTACCACAGATGAGAGCCTCGTGGTCACAGAAAGCCAGAGCCCAAACTTCGGCTTGTTGAGTGTCGGCAGCAATGGAATGTGTGAGCTATACATGATTGAGGCGACTGGGCGAGTGCATTATGTAGTATGTGAAACATGCACAGTTGCCATAACCTTCGTCCATGTATCGGTAAGTTGTAATCGCTCAATAATGACAGATTGCCGCACATGGGAAGTGTTTTGATCAGTAGGTCCTTGTGAGGAGCTGAAGTCCCCACAGATCATCTAGGGGAGCACAAAAAGCAGCGTCGCCTCACCAGCAAAGAAGATATGTCTGTCACAACGTCCACTGGAGCATGACAGTGATGTACGTTTAAGGTACAGGCATCGAAAAGCATGTGGACCATGGCACTAGCATTAGGAAGGAGCTGCAGTGGGGAGCTCTGCATAGATGAGGATGGCCACTCCACCACCATTGTCAGACAAGGGAGATGTGGGCCATGTAGCCTGTGGGAGTGTAGAAATCAGAGATGATCACTTGTAGATGGGCAATGTCGATACCAGCAGTTTAAATGGTGTCTCTGAACATTGTCAGTTTATGTGGAGTGCCAATGGGGCCAGATTCATCACCACAATGCAGTAATGTTGTGGACATACTTACCCTGTTGGTACAGAGGGTCTTGTGAAGATGTCCAGCTGGTGTGGAACATCCAGCGTGGACACTGTAGCCATAATCATTGCGTAGAAACTGTCAGGCGCTACTGTGGGACATTCCCTGATGGATGCGCCAGAATTACCATCTGCCCCATCGTCTAGATCATTTCAGGAGATCTAAACCGGCGGCAGGCTCCTGTCGCGCTCACAAAGGTTCTAGGTAGTGATCCAGACTTAGTGAGATCTGGGGAGCATCCCTCCACAGGATCTGTCGTCGTCAGGTGGATTGCAGGCAGTGGAAAGGACGATCCCCAGATGGAACATCGGGGCATTCAAACGAGAATCACTCTCTGATATCTGGTCCCCTACACGTAATGCCATATGAAGGAATGTGTTGTCAGAAGGTGTTCGCTTCTTTTGTTTTTGGGGCGTCTGCTGCTTTTGGAGGTGCTGATGCGTGTCGGAGTTTGGCCATTTGTCATCTGATGTCGTTCCTACCTGAAAGGAAGCAGTGGAGTGGACCACACTCGATTCGACGTCCATCGTGGCGGGTAGGCCGTTCATCGAGCTCTGGAAAGTTGCTGGTCTCACTGCTGTAAGAGGAGATGGTGTTGGTGAGGTTCCATTCACACTCTCATTGCTGAGAGGTAGTACCAGTGGGAGAGCAGGTACTGTCTGAAGTGAAGAGTCCAAGTTCACCGTCGTGAGGCACACATGTCTAGTGAAAAGATGAGCATCCCTTGTGGAACCACTTTAACAGGTCGGGATCTGGAGCAAACAGGCACGGAGACAATCGGACCTAACATGACCTTCTTGTCTGCACCCTGTACGTCTGCAGCTGGACATCATACATAACGACGGCTTATACACCACCTATCAGCCGGCCGCCGTGGTCTAGCGGTTCTAGGCGCTCAGTCCGGAACCGCGCAACTGCTACGGTCGCAGGTTCGAATCCTGCCTCGGGCATGGATGTGTGCGATGTCCTTAGGTTAGTTAGGTTTAAGTAGTTCTAAGTTCTAGGGGACTGATGACCACAGATGTTAAGTCCCATAGTGCTCAGAGCCATTTGAACCATTTGAACCACCTATCAGTAAATAGGATGGTACATGTTTGGACAAATTGTTTTTGATATGTCGGACACAATTTTTTCGCGATGTGGCCCACAACGCTGCCATAGGGCTAGAAGGCTTCAACAACCAAGTCTTGTGGCACCTTGAAAGGAAACTCAACCAATCGAATTGTTCGAAGAACGAAACTAGCAAGGTCTACCATTTCCTCCACAATATGCCAATCACAATGGCTAAACATTAGTCAGCAGATGTAATTATGCTATAGCAAAATAGTAACAAGTCACTATGTATATGACCATTGTCACATGATACAGTTATCACTGCCCTGGTTACAGCAGATTTGTAATAAAGTGCTATATAAGTCAAAATATCAGACAAAAATTGTGACAAACTGACCCATACTTCACCAACCAAGCAAGCTGTCACTTTCTGATGCAAGCTGCAGCTTGTTCCAACAAGTTCGTCAGGAAATTGAGACCTGTCAGTGCCAGCGAGTCTAGACTGGTTCCAACAAGCAAAACGCTTAGTGACATTGGTGACATCATGTACATACGTCAGCACGCCATCAATAATGTCAAGAGCCACATGGACCCTCAATGATGTCATAGTTGTGGGAAATTCAAAATCCTGGCCATGAAAATGAAACAGCCAGTCACAATACAGTATTTTATCGGCCATCAGATGAAATGGGGATTCCATATACAGGGTGAATCACTAACTATTACCACCAAGAATAGCTCCGAAAGTATGATAGGAGCTCAAAAGTTTGTCGGACAAAAGTTGCATGGGACAACGGAGGCCATAATATGACGTTGGTTTTTTGTTGCTAGGTGGGGTCGCTTCAGGAATATGAAGGTCGACTTTGTTTTTTTTAAATGGGACACTATAGTTTGGTACAAGGGTTGAATGAAAAGCGATGCCTCTATCTTCGTTAATTGGGTTTGGATGGGGATATTTTGATAAATCAAGCTCAGAAATAATCCTTAGAATCTTATCTTTAATTACCAATATTCACTTTTCCAAATAATCACCATTTCTGTCAACGATGAATAAGTTTTCTGAAGCCGTCACGTAAGAAGTCGACACTCTGTTTCCGCAACCACAGTCTCACAGTTCACTTAACGTCTTAATTGGAAGCAAATCGTTCATTATCGGGAACAGATGGAAGTCAGGCGATGCTAAATCTTTACTGTATGGAGGATGCCGTTCAGTGGTGAGATTCGGTCTCTGAAGTTCTGCTGTTGTAGCACGTGAAGTGTGTGGTTTGGCATTGCTATGCTGCAGGAAAATATTTCCCTTTTCCTTTCGGATCCTTGTTAGGCGTCGTTTCGGAGTTCGCAGCGTTGTGACGTAACGTTCTGAATTTATTGTTGTTCTACGATCAAGGAAATCAATATGGATAATACCAACTGCGTCCCAGAACACTGTGGCCATGATTTTTCCAGCTGAGGGCTGTGGCTTGAATTTCTTTTTCTGGGGCGAGTCTTAGTGTCGATATTCCATAGACTGACTTTTCGTCTCCGGGTCGTAATGGTGTAACCATGTTTCGTCTCTTGTCACAATTGAATGGAGAAAGGCGTCACCTTCATTCTCGTAACGCAAGAGGAGTTCCTGGCACATTTCAAGTCAGTGCACTTCCATTTCAGGAGTCAACATCCGGGGTACCCATCGCGCACAGATCTTCCGATAGCCAAGCAAATCAATAATGTCACCCACACGTTCTTGTGAAATGCCGATTGTGCTTGCAGTTTCTCTCTGAGTGATACGACGATCATCCTGAATCAATCTGTCAACATTTTGCTTGTGAAACTTGGTGGTTGCTGTCACAGGACGTCCAACTCTTAGCCTGTCACGCAGATCAGATTTTCCACCTCAACATCTTTAACTCGACCAGCGACGCACAGTACTCACATAAACACAATCACCATAAACTGCTTTCATTCTCTGATGAATCTCCTTTGGTGTGACACCTTCTGCTGTCAAGAATTCAATGACTGCACGTTGGCGAAATTGCATAGACCGACCGTGTCCGCGGGGTTCCATAGTTACTGTAACAACACAACCGTTCAATGCTAAGGCTTCCCTTCAACTGGTGCTGTAGAGAAGAGGCTACGGAACAAGCCACTGCCTGCCGCATATCGATGTTGCCAACTGTTGAAGGGTTACGAAGGTGGAGGCATTACTTTTCGGTCAATTTTGTGATAGAGGCTACCGAGACGAATCCAGTATTGTGTAACAGTAAGGTCTTTGAAGGTCAACGAAAATCAAAAAGGTGTTACGAACGACCACTTACAGAAGGTGTTCGAAGTGATGACCTTTGGTATCAATGCAGTGCTGCAATCTTCTTATCATGGATTGAGTGGTATTCCTTATCACATCGCCACTTATTTGTAGCACATGCTCTGACAATTCTCTCTCGCATACCTTCAGATGTAGTTAGAACGTCTTTTTAAACAATGTCTTTTACGAACCCCCACAAGAAAAATACCAGAGGCGTCAAGTCTCGCGAACGGGCCGCCCATGGCACATCTCCACGTCCAATCCAAATATTTGGGAATTGTCTCTGCAGCTCATTTCTAGCCATCACCGAAAAATGTGTCAGACACCCATCGTGTTGATACCACATTCTGTTCCTTGTTCCGAAAGGTATTTCTTCCAATAACAGACCTAATGTTTCTTGCAGCTGTGTAGTGTACATCCTACCATTAACATTTCCTTCGATGAAATAGGAACCTATAGTTCTGTCCTCCAGAATCCCACACCATACATTCACCGACCACGGTTTTTGGAGAGCAACTTGCCTCAGCCAAAATGGATTTTCAGTTTCCCAATAATGCATGCTATGCAAATTAACTTTTCCTTGGTTCGTGAATGTAGTCTCTTCAGTAAATAAAATCAAATAAATAAATGTGTCATCCCTCTGAATCTGAAGTTGAGCCCATCGCAGAATTCAATACGATGCGTACAATCCGTATCAGTTAATTTTTGGTGGAGACTGATCTTGTAAGGACGATATTTATGGCGATGCAGAACACGAACAATACTACTGTGGCTCATGCCAGATTCCCTAGCGATTTGACGCGAATTAACACAAGGGTCTCAAACCACAGTGACAAGAGTACCAATTTCCGTTTCCTCATTGGTAAATTTCCTTTGCCGGATTGTTTCCCATGCGTTAAAGATCCAGTTGTTCTCATTTTATCATACACATATACTGCTGACATACGAAGTTAACTTTTTAGTATTTGTTTACTAACAGCCGCTCACATGGTTGCAGACAACATGGTTTTCGCTAAGTAAAAAGACGGCAACAGAAAAAAAAGAGCACAGAAAATATGTCGCAAACAGCGCCAATAATTGCTTAAAACATGCTGTAACAAACAATAAATAAGGTAGTATGAAAGTATCGATAGAAAACTATATTTCAAAAGACGAATTGTAAAAGTGTAATAATATTTTACTGTGTTTGTATAACCATGCCATTTTCTGCATGTTTTAGATTAATAAACCCCACTGATGATGCTGATATTTGTCGCCTAAACTAGTTTGGGATAATAAAGAAATAAACGAATAACATGGTGTTTTACATCAAGGCGGACTCAATTTCTAATATTACTGCACATTCACTTGGTTTGACGATACTAGTCTTATCGTTCCTATTAGTGCTGTATTGCGGAACCGCCGAATGGTGTTTACATGTCAATGGCACGTTAGATGGATACGCCGTTTTAGGCGAATATTTACTATTTGCATGATATACGAGAGAGAATTATCGGAGCATGTGATTCTATAAGAGCCGATGTGATAAGGAATACAACTAAATCCATGATAAGAAGGTTGCAGCATTGCCTTAATGCCAATGGCCATCACTTCGAACATCTTATGCAAATGGTCTTCATGCCACCTTTTTGACCTCCATTGGACTTAGTTGACCTTACTGCTGCACATCGTTGGACTCGTCTCGATGGCCACTATCAGAAAATAAGAACCAAACTATAGCATACCATTAAAAAACAAAAACAAAGCTGACCTTCATGTCTCTGTCGCGACTCCGCCTAGCAATAAAAAAACCAACGTCATATTATGGCCCCCATTGTCCCATGCAACTTTTGTCCCACAAACTTTTCAGCTACTATCATACCTTCGGAGCTGTTCTAGGTGGCAATATTTAGTGACTCACCCTGTATAGAAACTATCCTTGACCGTGACTACTTCTGATCAAGGCCAGGCCCATACGTGATATCATGATGATTTCACAATTAAGGGTGACACAGTTTGTGACATCATGGACTGCATACCGGCCAGCACACATGATGACCCGACTGACTGGAGGGCTGGGGGTGTGGGTAATTGAATCATTGTTCCTCTGAAGTAACGGTAGTCACCCTGTCAACAGGAAAGGCTAGTGAGAAACGTAACTTCGGAACTGGGGATCTTGAAGTAGGAGAAGTGATGGAATTCTTCTGTCGTGAAAGCAAAATAACGTATTAAGATGAAGCAAAGATGCCAAAAAAAGCAGACTAGCACAGTTAAAGGCGCATTCAGACTAATCGAAATCTACTAGTATCAAACATAGGCCATAATATTAAGAGGACATTTCTCAGAATATACATCTTGAAATGCTGATATGAGATGAAGAGGTTGTCTTAGGCAAAGAAGTTGTGGTTGACTGCATCAAACAATATTATTTTTCTTTTTAAGTACATCCTTCAAGCAGTGTTTCCACCAGGCCCTTTCCATTTTAGTAGACTTATTTATTACCTTTTCTCCCAAGGCTTCTTTAATGAACTGTCAATGCAGATTATCTTCCTGCAGTACTTACCTCCATCCTGCAGTACCGTTTATGGAAATCTCATTGTTGACATTGTTAATTTTCTCAGTTTGGCTGTCATGCGATTACAAGAAAGAAATTTGACTGAGTGGTGTAGGTTCTGTTTAGCCTTTTGAGTTTCCTGAATGTATTTTCTTCTTTCATATTTGAAGACTACACGGAAAGAAGGGGTTAAGACCAAATCTCACGAAAACGAGTTAGTGGTATCATTATGAAGTTTAACAGATGTACTTTCAGTTGGGTGAACTAAATGAATGTTATGGGTATAGTCACGGAGTTGCAGTCAAATTAAAAACGGGTCAAGTCCAGCAGACAGAGATTTATGAGCTGTATTGATTTTTTTTGTCTGCATTTATGGAAGTCTCATTGTTGACGTTGTTAAATGCAATATAATTGTTGATATCTCTTATGTATTGTCGAAGCTAACACGGACCAGATTTTACATTAGGCTCTTTGCTTTGTGCTGTGGTGGAACTGCATTTCGTGCCGTGATTTGTGTTAACACAGATCAGCCTTGACAATCGCTTTAGCGCTTTCTGGTGTGGTAGATAGAATTGAATTTCATGTAAAATCCAGCTGAGGTCAGTGTTTCAACTGGTGATGGAGAATGCAGAGTCAAGCTGCAATCGTAAGTCTAGAAAAAGATAGAAGTGTGGCAGACTATCTGAACCATCTAAAAAGCTAAGAACAATGCCACATGAAATAGGAGAGCTTTGGAACTCCACGATGAATTGTAATGATCTGCTAACTGATGCAGAGAAGTCTACATTATAACCTAATTTCAGTTTGCTGAAGGAGTGGAATGAGCAAAGTAGTCACCTGACAGGATTGGTTTCTGTTGACTATGTACAATGCCGAAGGCTCGCAGAGGTGAGACAGTAGCTGCTTTGCGTGATTATACATTTCATTATAAGGTTAGAATAATGAAAGACAATACTGTGACATAACTGTCTGTTTGTCAAAAGGCCTTTATATCACTGTATGGTATTTCAAAGGAAATATTAGAATCTATCAAAAATTCCATAAAAAATGAAAGCGCAGCGCCAGTTGATAAACGAGGGAAACATGAAAACCAAGTCCATAAACTTTCAACAGAAACAGACGAAAACATCTGCGCTCACATCAAGTCATTTAAACTACGGTCCAGTCATTACAGCATAAATAAAACACAAAAACTGTATTTCCCTGAAGAACTCACAATCAAGAAGATACTCAAGATGTTTCAAGAGACACATTCTACTTGTTGCGTATTATATGAAACTTATCGTAAAATATTTTACAAAATTTAATATCTCATTCTGTTTCCATCGAAGTGATACATGCAGTACTTGTGATAAGTTTTCTGTAAGTTTCAAAGCTCTAGAGGCATAACTCACACATGCAACAGATGGAAAAGAAAGATCAGACATTCAAAGTAATATCAGGAGAGAGAAGACTGAATATGAACTGCACCGCCCTAAAGCTGATGCATTGTATCAGCGTAAAAGACAATCTCGACAGAGAAGCAGAAAGTTTACAAAGACAGAATCGGTATGTATGGATTTCTAACGAAATCTTCCATATCCAAACATCAGCACCAACATTGTACATTATAAGCAACAGCTTTCTGTATATCTATTTAACATACATCGATTCTCAGACAGTAATGCAGTGTTTTAGGTTTATCCTGAAACTATAGGGAAGAAAGGTTCAAATAAAGTACTTTCTCTCCTGCACCATTATGTTACTTCATTTCTGGATCCTGAGTTTAAAAATTTGGAAATCTTCTGTCACTCGTGCGGTCGTCAAAACAAAAGCTACACCCTTTCCAGGTTCATCCATTACCTTGTCCATCATGCAAAGCGATTTGCATCAGTTCGAGTGACATTTCCAGTAAGAGGACAATCATACCTGGAAAGTGACGAAGACTTGGGCCTCATCAGAAGTAAAGTAAAAGCTGAGCTCTCAAAGGACTGGACAAACATACTTAAAAATGCGCGTGCGAAGCCTACTCCGTTTCAGGTTGTTGAAGTTTATGGCTCAATGATACATGACTGGACTGGTTTCAAGATACCGAGCATAATGTCCATTCCCATCGCGAATTATTAACGAGATGAAGATAGAAGTCTCTGTCCAAGGCTTATCATACATCGTGACACAACGGATCTTGCATCACATCAATTGTTACTGCTCCTGTTGGATGAATGGAAGAGGAATCAGAACTGGCAGAAGGAGAGTTTTTGTTCCCTTCACCCTGTTACGAAGGCTGGCTGGTAAAGACTTGAGTCACAGAAATTAAATGAAACTATATCATATCAGTGTGTGAAACAGCAGGTCCTGCTTTATTACAACAAACCTATTGAGTTGCCATGCTAATAAGGGGTCGCATGTCCCATGTTTCAGGACTGCTGTTTGTCACTAAGGAAAAGTATCGTGATCTGCAAGAACTGAAGGTGTTTTGTGACACAGGAGCCCAAGAGTACTATATTCCTTTCGGGCAGTGAATTTACAAACACGTTTTGCGTTATTTGCTTGTAATAAGTAAAAAGAGAGAAATGAAGACTGTAGGCTATAAAAACTGTGATTTATGCTGATAACTGAAATTACGTCCTATTAACTATATTTGTAATGTAAGTGTTGTAACCATTTATTGAATAGTTATTGATCATTGTAAACCAGGTTGTTTAAAGACACAAAAGTTGAGACATGGGCTTACTAATCATTATAATTTACATGAGTTCAATGAAAATAAAAACAGAATATTGATAAACAGTACTGTTCGTGAAATGTAATTAGTCATGAACATCCTACACAATATTGACTAGACTCAAAGATGAATAGTTCTTTGTGAAGGGAGTTGCAGAGAAGTTTTATAGTGAAGCATCATCCCAATATCACATTACATTCTGACTTTTACAATCTAATTATTGCTTTATACAAAGAAATTAAAAAATAGACATTCAGATAAAAAGACATACACAGTCCAATTCTCAGTAATATTTTTCCCACTTTTAAGGAATCCTAAAGAGAAGGTCGTTGAATGTACTGTATAAATTAGAAAATCATTTTTCAATAAACAATGAAACTGTAGCGCTTTATACTTTAAAATCGCTTTCCTGAAAAATCTATAAAATGGACTTAACTCCTTCTTTCTGTGTGGTCTTCGTTTACTGTTACTGAAATACAGCAATAATTATTTCGTAATTAACGTACAATGCTAAGAGGGCCATAGAAAACCCTTAGTTTCTCTCATGCACAAGATTCTTAGTTTTATTTCTTGTTGGATTGTTGTGTAGTCTGTAACTGACTTTAGCCTACAAGTCTGTTGGACGCAGGTATGCCGTTGTATATCCTTTCTTTCACGCCATCCAACTGTTATTTTTAGAAAATGTTGTTGACACCTTTCTTTGACACATTCTCCATCATTTTTCACCCAATTTCTTCATGTTGTCCAACTACAGGATCATTTAAATAACATATTTTTACCTCCTTTCGATTAAAATGAATCAGCCTTCATGAAACTATTGCTTATTTTCATTCTAGGAATAGTTGTTATCGAAACACTTTATCTCTTAATAGCTACTTCCCTTGTAAGACGTGACTATTGATTCGTTCCCAAATTTATATGTTAATTTTATCCTTTTGTTCATGATTACTAATGACACACATTTTACTGCATCCCGTTTCGATGGGACGCTTCTACGTATGAAGATACATCCATGGTTTTCCTCTGTTTGTTCTCCTTTTTTGTGTCTGTTAGACCTAATTTATGCGTTCCCGATTTTCCTATTACTTTCAAATGGTTCAAATGGCTCTGAGCACTATGGGACTCAACTGCTGAGGTCATTAGTCCCCTAGAACTTAGAACTAGTTAAACCTAACTAACCTAAGGACATCACAAACATCCATGCCCGAGGCAGGATTCGAACCTGCGACCGTAGCGGTCTTGCGGTTCCAGACTGCAGCGCCTTTTACCGCACGGCCACTTCGGCCGGCCCTATTACTTTAAACGATAATTTATTTACTACAATAATTTCAATAGAAGCAGTATTAATAGCATGTAGGTTATTCACTTCATTCCGCGACGAGTTTCTATCACTTGTGCAATCATCATCAGACCATTTTACTGTGTTTAAAAGAGTAATACAAGGACGTGAAAACAGCCAAAAGGATGAACTAATATAAAAGCAAGTCCGATGTACCTTCGTGACAGCAGGAAACGATGGTGTGAAGCAGGCGCGAACAACACTGCTAGATAGGGCTCAGTTGGTAATAATTTAACAGCGAAAGCACGGCTCATAGCCTCCGACATAACGTCACTAACAGCCAATGGTTGTGAGACATGTCTACATTCTGCGGAATCCATTTATAAAAAGGTAAGAATATTCTGAATATTTTGTAAAGGAAGTGCATTATAACAAGTTCAAAAGCAGAAAAGAAATTATTATCGAGTGACACTGGCTATTTAAAGCAAGATGCTCCATACAGGGTCTTACGCTAGACGTAAGTTCAGGAAAGGACGCCAACGGGTAACAAAGGAAATGAAATATGACTCGATATTTTCCGTCATCTATCAACGACGTTGCCGAATCCAGCTGGAGGGAAGGACGCCAACCCATAACCAAGGAAACGATACGGGAATCGATAAATACCGCCATGTCATAGATGTTGCGTAATTATCTGCAGCTGCATTTTGACATGCACCTATTATGCGTACGCATACATACAATTAGCTGCCAATTATATCATTTAAAAAGCCAAGCCACTGTTTAAAGTAAAATAGAAGCATAACAAGTTACAATATTGCGTCCAAATTACAAAAAATACAGCAGACTTATGCAAATGTGATATACGTATATACACCAGGAACGTAGATGACCTGAAACCACACAAAAGAATTTTAGTAAAGAAAGAGACAAAGCTGATAACAGTAATATCATAGTTAAAAAGCTGTAAATAACCATCAGGTACTATATTTACGTTAAATAAAGTTACATAAAGTGTAAAATAGCCAACATCGAAAGCAAATTCTGTAATATAGAAATTACAAAATTAAATTAACATTTTAAACGGATGCGGAGAACCTAACCTTAATGTTTTCATAGACAAAAAAGTATTTCAGGTGTTGAGACATCCAACATATTATAAAAAATGTATGTATGTGTTTATGATCCAAATGCCCTCCTAAACAACTGGACCAATTTCAATCAAGCGTTGTAAACGCGTCACTTACTGTCTGGAGAGAATCGCTGTGGGGATGAGAACCATTTACATATGAAAGCGGCAGAGGCGGGGTTGAGAAAGCTGTGCAGCCCACGACGTGTGGATTCGCAAATTTTATTCACCCAGTATTTGAGAATTTGATCACCTAGTGACTTGCAACAAACCTTACACTTAATTTCAGACCTTAATGCAACCTTTGCTTGCTGACAATCCCCACAAAATTATAGAAGAAAAATACTTATCGCTTACTACGTTTTCGTGGTTCGTGCTGTAAAATTGCTGCATGAAACCTGACGTTGCGATTTATTACTTCTTTGCTATTAACTTTATTCGCTGCAAATTTTGCAGATAGTTTTCATATATACTGATGACCGTACCTGCACAATC
The DNA here is from genome assembly GCF_023864345.2 of Schistocerca serialis cubense. NCBI lineage: Eukaryota > Metazoa > Arthropoda > Insecta > Orthoptera > Acrididae > Schistocerca > Schistocerca serialis. Next base: position 628,352,218 of record NC_064638.1, on the reverse strand, counting down.
ATAGCATTGTACGACACACTATTTACGAGACGTGGCATCGTAGAGATTGAGTTGAGTGAATTCGGAACTGCAAGACGAAATTCGCTGCAAATGCAACTAAGATATGTGTACAAATGTGTGTGAAATATGGTAAAAATATATGAAATACATGTGACATGTGCATATTCTGGCAAATAAGTGGGTAAAAACTCCTTCTAAATCCATGAATCGATTTCATCCAAATGTTGTAAACATATTACCATTAAACAAGTACTTCGGGGTAAGAACCAGTAACATCCACATGGTATGGTGATGGTGACGTTGAGCGAGAAGGTGGGGAAGAGATGGACAGACAGCGAGGGGAAGAAGGAGATGGACAGGGGGAGTGTGAGAAGGAGAGAGAAGGAGATAGAGAGAGGGGGATGTGGTGATAAAGGCTGTAGAAAGGAGACAGGGGGGTAGGAGGAGATGGATTCAATGGGGAGGGATGGAAGACATGGACAGAAGAGGAAGGAATAGATGGACAGAGAGAGGGACAAAAGGGGATAGTGGAGTGGATTGTTGCAGGAGGTGTACAGAGAGAGGGGGAGAAAATGGGCATAGAGGAGGGTGGAGGAGATAGGGAGGGTAAGAAGGAGATGGACTAATAGTTGGAATAACTACATACGTGGGGAACGCTTGGTACTCATTTAGTTTTAAAATAATAAACAACGCAAGAAGTGAGACAATGGATCATAATGGTCAGTCCATATTTATATAATGCTCTGAAAGTACACTAATGGGTGGCGTAAAATAATATATGTTTATTCACAACATACGAAATATCTACAGGGCTATATCTCCTGTTAATTTATTGTCTTCTTTGTGTGCATAAATATCATGAGTAAGCGCCTGTTGCTCAAATCGTAGTATACGAGAATAAAAATATTCCCACTGATTTGCAATCAGGCGTCGTTGTCAATGCAAGCGTGGAGCAAGTGTAATCTATACAGGCAATTACCACTGAAGTAGAGGTTTCTCAGAATCATATTATAGACACAAGAGATGTAAATTATGGACAAGCTCGACTTTGTACAACGTGCATAATGAAAAGAATAAACGAAAAACGTTATTAAGAATGCCTTGTAAAGAACAATACGTTTAAATGTAAACCACAAAGCGAGAAATATACGGAAAGTTAATGGGAAAAGAAGTTTTGAAGTATTTCACCTAGGTTGCTTACAGCAAGTATTCACTTTATTACATGGTCTCACAGGCTACCCTCAGGCGCAGTAGGTGTCGATGAATTATACTGCGCTTCAAAAGGCCTATAAGTCCGAAACTGGCCAATTTTGAAAGTTGTATTTATGTGAATGTCTGTCAGTATGCGAGGTGAAATACTTCAAAACGTCTTTTAACAAATTTACAGCTGTACTACTCCACATAAAACATTAGAAGAAAGTCTGGTGAAATCGTTGTCTTTGAGTACTTCACACTTGTGATTCAATGACATTTGCTGGCGGAGCTGACTACAAGCTGGGAGCTTGCAAAGAAAAGTTGTGTGCCAGGATTGGCTGCGAGACCGAGGAAGGCAGATTCAGCAGCCTAATTGGAAATGATTTGCCCTATCCTTCGTGCACACTGGTACCTTTCCTTCGTGAAGCGCGAGATTTATGCGTCAAGTGTATCTAATACGTGTAGCTGACTGCAATGGGCATGTGTGAAGCGCGATTTCATGTTTGCGTTGTATATCGACGAGCGAAGGGAGAAGGTGAAACCCGTTGGCGGCACGTAACTCCAATAGGGCCGTCGAGATTCGTGTCCCAGGCCGACCTGTGGAACATGATCAACATTGTCAGGTGCTCTCATTCTGTGAGGCACCGCGTAGAGGGCTGCAACTTATTCCAGGATGTTGGTGCGAAGTCTGGTGATCAGCTACAGCACGCCACCACCCTTCCCCCTCTTTGATGGAAAGCCAAAGCGTAAATTTCCATCAGCGCGCGGCGTACCCAGACGGTGACCCATCCAAGTGCCGGCCACGCCTAGCGCTGCTTAGTTTCGCGCATCTGACGGGAACCGGTGTATTCATCGAGGAAAGGCCGATAGTATACAGGCAAATTAATTCGGATACTGTTGCACGACGTCAGTGCAGCAGCTTATTTTTTGCAATCTGTGTGATGGAGCAGTTGTTCCCGAAAAACCATTTCTAATGCAGCATGGCTCAGTTTGTTGGGATAAGAGACCGCACAGAGCCGCCTTGGGGTTCATCAGGTACATCCCTGTATACTTTGCGGGGAGAAACTAATAGCCATCGAAACAGAGGAGAATCCGAGGTTCAATCACGTCAGATGTGATTTGGAGGTAAGAAGCTACGATCTTCTGTGTCTCCAAACGCCGGACTGGACATCACGTCGCGTGCAGGGTGGTGGGCAGAAAGTGGTGGGTCTTCCATACTTGGTGCCAGTGCCCAATGGAACCGTTCACAGGATGGTGAAAATCTTTTACCTTCGCCTTGCATGTTGCGGGTAGTTCCTTGATCACTTAGATGAGATCGAGAATTAATGTCGATGCATGGGAGAGCTGTGTCGCGACTTGCGTCACCGACACGAACTGAATGTGAGAGACTGGAATCATAACCTCCAATAGATGACTCGTGAGGGAGGTATGTAGACCGGCCCATCGTTTCCACATATTGCTTATATAGAGGGCATTTGCTCGTACCCGGGCGTTAACCAGGCCGAAGCTTCTATCACTCAGGGGGCAGGGTGAGAAGTCATAGCGTACTGTGGACGGGAAATAACAGAAGGCCACCAGAAGTTTATGACTTACCAGCGCCGATAAAGGAGGACCTGCCCGAGTGATTGAATGTTGACGCCATGTAGAAGTTCAGGTATTCCACACGTTGCAGCTAGTTCAAGTCCTGGAGCAGGTTCTGCCATACCATCACGCGTACCATCTCTAAAAACCGTCGATAGATTGCAGCAACCGTTCCACGGACGTGCTTCGCAAACGTGACTCCCAAATATCTTCCGCAGTGACTGGCGGGAGGAAGGCGACAGGGCCCTACACCGCACCCGATATTCAATGCCGCCTACTGGCCGCGGCCTGTCCGTATTGCTTGATCCAATTTAGCACACTGCGGACTTCATCGGTAGAATGAACAAGCAGTAGCAGGTCGTCAGCTTACGCCTGCCTGCCTGCCTGCCTGCTGTTGAGACTCACGAGGAGTGGCTCGAGCGCGTTTGCATAAAGGTACGTAAATAGTTATAAAGGGGTCAAACTTGTAGAGACCTCTAATGGCTCTGAGCACTATTGGACTTAACGTCTGAGGTCATCAGCCCCCTAGAACTTAGAACTACGTAAACCTAACTAATCTAATGATATCACACACGTTCATTACCGAGGCAGGATTCAAACCTGCGACCGTAGCGGTCACGCGGTTCCAGACTGAAGTGCCTAGAACCGCTCGGCCACCACGCCGGCCGTAGAGACCTGTTGATGGGTATTGGGCACACCATCCGTCGGTTGACCTGAACGTGAGAGCTGGATATTGCAAAAGGTGACCATTGTCGTAGATACTCGGGGGAAATCCCATCTTGTCCGTCACTTGAAAGAGGAACTGACGGTGTAGCCATTAGACCACCAGGCCCGAATTCCTGGAAGTAAGAAATGTAGTAGTCAGATTCGAGCTGTTGAGAACAACAGGATATCTGCATTGATGGAAACCAGATATATAACAAGAAAAAAACACGGCATTCAGTCCCAAACGATAGCATAGCCAGCCGATTCCAAGATGTACGGTAAATTTTACAGTTACGGTTATAAAGACTGAAGTTGCGCCGCCAGAGGCTAACTTTCACGAATGTTTGTTAGAGGGCTCTGCGCATAGGAAACTTACATCGTATATGATTCAATCGACTTAGCTCTTAATCCATCACCCCGCCTCCCCCTTCCCCCTCTCATACACTCCCACCTCACACGCACCACCACTCTCCCGTCCATCATCATGTGACAAACTGCGCACTACTTGTACTACATTCTGTGGAGGATAGTATTTATTGGCCACATTTTCATGAGAGTAGGTTTTACTAACCATGGATATAAAGACAAAGAAACAACATGACAAGTGCGGATGTTTTTAGGACATCTATTACAGCTACATCACCGTGTGTAGTTTACGCTGACACATTATTGGATGGGCCTTAATTCTGCGGATGTTTTAAGGACATCTATAACAGCTACATCACCGTGTGTAGTTTACGCTGACACATTATTGGATGGGCCTTAATTCTGAACGATCTTCAAAATCTAAATTTGCTTATTGTCAGCTGCTCGAAATGAAATTTGCCTACTGTTAGGGAGAAGGACCTGCATCAATTCTTGGGCTTCAACAAGGTTAGCAACTTTAAGGCGTTACACCGTCACTTAACCTACTTCAAACAACAATTTATCTTGGAAATACCGATGTGTCCACTGGACTATTTCGGTAGGAAATATGTCTTAGCTCTCCAGAAGTGTTTGTTTGATTTATTTCCTTTCTGCTTTCCGAAAACCATCCCTTTGGTGTGTGCAAACCAGGCGGTGCATTTCATTCAATTCTTGGAATACTTTCTGAGTAACAGTATCAACAAAATAAATCTTTGCTCCAATAACTGTCGACTGCAATTGTCAGCATTCAGATTATATTCATATAATTCTATATATATCACTATTTTAACATAGTACAAGCGTATAATGAAGCGGATAACAATCAACCATCTACATTCAGAAGATTTTATCTTGTTTCCGCCAGAGAGATGTTTTGATTTACATACATCAAAAAAAGTTTTGCTTTACCCCAGTTACCAGGACTCCTGAAGATAGACATTGACTGTACATATTGTATCACTGACACAGTCCCTTTGACTGTTCAGAGATGTTACTAAACCCGACAAAAGATGTAACCAACCATAAAGGGGCAGCGGCTATTAGACGGAGGGGGTCCGGCAGCCGATCAGTTCCAGTCATTCCACCAGGAGAAGGTACACGGCTCGTATTGTCTATAGTTCAACGTTGCCTAGACGGTCAATACCGCGGTTCGATCGCCTCCGCATTGTTACTTTGTGCCAGGAAGGGCTCTCAGCAAGGGAAGTGTCTAGGTGTCGCGGAGTGAACCAAAGCGATGTTGATCGGACATGGAGGAGATACAGACAGGCAGGAACTGTCGATGACATGCCTTACTCAGGCCACTCAAGGGCTACTGCTGCGTTGGATGACCGCTACCTACGGATTATAACTCGGAGGAATCCTGACAGCAACGCCACCATGTTTCGTACAGCCACAGGACGTCATGTTACAACTCAGACTAATCGCAATAGGCTGTGTGATGAGCAACTTCATTCCCGACATCCATGGCCAGGTCAGTCTTTGCAACCACGACACCTTGCAGTGCAGTTCAAATCGACCGAAAAACATGTTGAATGGACCGCTCAGGATTGGCATCACGCTCTCTTCACCGACAAGTGTCTCACATGCCTTAAACTAGATAATCGTCAGAGACGTGTTTGGAGGCAACCCGGTCGGGCTGAATGCCTTAGACACACTGTCCAGCGACTGCAGAAAGGTGCAGGTTACCTGCTGTTTTGGGGTGGCATTATGTGGGGCCGACGTATGCCTCTGGTAGTCATGGAAGACGCCGTAATGTCTGTAAGGTACGTGAATGCCATCCTCTGACCGATAGTGTAACCATATTGGCAGCATATTGGCGATCGTCATCATTAAGGACAATTCGACCCCCATCATGCACATCTTGTGAATGACTTTCTTCAGGATAACGACATCGCTCGACTAGAATATCACCATGTTCTCCAGACATGAATCCCATCCAACATACCTGGGATTCATTGATGAGGGCTGTTTATGAACGACATGAACCACCAACCACTCTGAGGGATCTACACCGAATCGTCGATGAGGAGTGGGAGAATCTTGACCAACAGTGCCTTGATGAACTTGTGTATAGTATGCCATTGAAAATACAGGCATGCATCAATGCAAGAGGATGTGCTACTGGGTATTAGAGGTACCAATGTGTACAGCAAACTGGACCACCACAGTAGTGCAACAAAGAAAGAGGTGGTGCATTTTGTTAGTGTTGATTGCCTACATCAGAGGCAGGTATGCATTCAGGGGCAAACTCATTGTTCTCCTTTGAAAGGTACTTAACCTATTGTTCTCCTTTGATTGACAGGTACTTAACCTATTATTCTGCTAAAAGGATCCTTCCTTTTGATTGACAGGAACTTACTCTATTGCTCCTCCATCCCCTCTCTCTCCTCCACCCCTCAGTAAAACTCCCTTCACGCTGTTACAGGTACATTTTCAGGTCTGAGTTATTGGAATAGCCCATCTCACTCTTATCAGTTTGATTGACTACTTAATTAAATTGATCAATTAATTAACTGTTCCCCCTGGTAAGTTCCCTCCCCCCTCCATATCAGAAGTGGTCAGGAAGAAGTCTCAGGTGATCAGTCATTTGGACGGAATTCGATTGTAGAGTATGGAATATTGTTTAAACAATTAATACAATGTGGAGAATATTGTTTAGTTGTTTATGGCAATGTATTGAATATAGTGTATTGAATTTATTTCAGGAATTTGTCCAGAAATCGATTGCTGTGTACGGAACATTGTTTAAACAATCTAGACAATGTGTAGAATATTGTTTATTTAAACAATTTAGAAGATTCAAGGCAATGTATGGAATATAGTTTATTTATTTATTTGAAGAATTTTTCAAGTAATCGATCACCACTCCTACCACGCCATCCCTCCCCCCCTCGCCCCCACCCCTATCCGCCTCCCCTCCTCTACTTATAAATTGGCGGCTCTGTGGTGGAGATGAAGCATCTCACGAAGGGAAATTCAAGGGTATATTTTTTTATATAAAAAGAATCAAATTACTGGTCTAGGATTAGTCTTGCTCATCATTCTCTGCTGTTTGGATAGATGCCGGTCTTGTGAGAAGTAATTTCATTGATCACATTTTTTTTATTCCGATTGTGCAAGGAATACCATCGTGAAACACACATCACACGTAATTACACAGTTGAAAATCTTTCGATTGCGAAGCATGCACCACCCGCCATCTCCTGTCCACTGGACTGCACAGGGTGCTACCACACATGCTCCCAGGAGTTGGGATGCACCGGCAGCTCCACAAAGTGGCTGTCAGCTGCCGAACCATGCACAGGTGTCAGTTGGGGTCTGGCAAGGAAGGATGAAATACCTGTCGAAATACGTGTTCACCTAGGCACTGTTGCTGGAGCGACAGCTCTCTACCTGTGGATACTGACGTCACAGGTTGCATTATAGAAATCTGTTCTAATGCTTCCCAGAATAGCACAGTGTGCACTGTTCCTAGCGATCCTAACTTGACAGTCCATCCATTACATAGCAGTTTATTCCCGGAATTCGTAAAGTGCTGCAGAAATAGTTAACCATCGCTTTTGCAGAAGCTTTCGTGATGTCTCAGGGTGACTGCACGGAAATTCTTGTCCTAACAGCACCTGTTCACGAAAATAGCCTGAATACCACTGAATTCATTCTTCCTGATGGTAATTATAGGACAACCTGTCTCCTACTGAATTTCCCCCTCAAACTGCTGCTACTGCCAGTGTGGGAGCACCGAACGCTATTGTTTTCTGTAGACAAGACTTTCAGTGGCAAAAAAATAATTTGCAAGATCGCCATGTTGGACTGACAGTTAAACCCCACAAAGATGGTCTACAGATCATCAAATACATCCCACATACTCACCGTGACGCAGTGCAGCGCCAGCGGAGGAAATTGCCACCATAAATGTGGCCCATGACAGCAGCTGCGGAAGCATGTGTTAGCCAGAGAGAGGCCAGCTGACCGTGGACAATCCCTCATCCTATGAGGAAATGAGTAGTAAGAGTTCAAACGCTGTCAATACACAAATACTCATCGTATTGAATATTCTCAAATTTCCACAGAGTATACACACAACACACGCAGTCCCGAAGGTGACTTAACTCTAACTGGGTATTAGTTCACTATTCACCTATCCAGGAGGGACCGCGAGCCAAATTGTTGTAAGCTAGAAGCTTTCTCAGACTCTCTGAACTGGTGTACAAAGTACGGGCAAGCCCCATCTCGAAACAAAGTCGTTACTGCTCAAACAGTATTTGGATGTATTGCCAGTCCATAGTGTCCAACGGGCACAATTTTTCAGCGATCAGACAAGTCACCATCGTCAGGTGCGCTGACGAACTGAGCTCCTGCGGGAGGGAGGCCTTGCTGCGGTTATAGCCGTAATGTCTGTTGATGAGTCCGTCCCTGGTACGAATTTCTATAGCCACTCTAATGACGCTGTCCCAATATTTAGATGTCTGTGCCAAGACACTGGTATGTTGGTAGTCCATTTCATGATTTTCGGACTAACAATGCTCTGCGACTGCCGACTTGTTGGCCTACATAAGTCGAGTGTGTCTCTGATGTTATCGGCAACGATCTTCGATGGTGTGAACTATCTGTCCAATATAAGTCTTCCCACACTCACGGGGAATCTGGTATATGCCGGCCTACAGCAAACCGAGATCGTCTATGATACTTCCCAATAATGCTCGTGTTTTATTGGGCGGGCAAAAGACAGTTCCTACTCGGTGTTTCCTCAATATGCGTCCTATTTTCCCCGATAGTGCGGCAGTATACGGTATATAGGCGGTGGCTATCTCTTCCTCCGTTACTTAGTCCATCTCCACACGCTGTACTGTAGAGGTGGGGGCAGAAAGCGCGTCCGAGTACCCGTTTTTCCGAAATACAGATTTGAGGTGTTTCAGCTCATGGGGTAGACTCTCTGCGTCCGAGATGGTACGCGCCCTGTGCACCAGTGTTTTTATTACCCCATTCCTCTGCGAATGGTGGTGGCAGCTATTTGCATTCAATTACAGGTCGGTGTGCGTTTTCTTCCTGTATACCCCATACGAGGCAGTTAGACCGACGCCACCACACGCCAACGCCAGCCTCTCAGCGACCGCCGACACGCGGCCGCGGGCGTGGACCACGGAGAGAACGCCTCGCGGGGGAAGGGGATTTAGTACGGCCGCCCGCCCTCAGGAGCTCAGTTCGTCAGCGCACCTGACAATGGCGACATGTCTGACCTCCGAAATATTGTGCCCGTAGGACACTATGTACTGGCAGTACAACCTAGGTCTGTTCGAGCAAGAAATACGCCGGGAGAAGTTGAAGAATCACATAATATACCTCTATGGGGAGGAGATATATCACAGCATGAAGAAATTCGGCAAGCTGCGCCACTGAAGGAGCCGTTTGCTGAGTGCTCTTGCCTTTCTGAAGAGATGTCATGCCGATCAGGTTCTACCAAACTCTGCTAAGGTCACGCATTACGTCGACTCTGCAGCAGCTAAGAGAATTAAGAAGCTTGTTAGCCTCGCCTTGGTCCGTGAGAGGGTGCACTTTACCCACCGCAGCCTTGAGTACAACTCCCAGGAACAACTTAAACTACATCTACAACTAGCTAATCATTTTAATTCTGGGACCTGGGACTGGATTGATGGTGTTACCTGGGTGACCGCCGTTGCTGCACATGAGAAGGCATCGGGACGTCAGATATCTAAATTTTCTCGTCTCTCTGACAAACCATTGCTGGAGGCCCCACGCAAGACGGTCATCATCCTCAAGGACATTGAGCTGACTGGTGATGCAGTCTCTGTTCTGGAGAAGGGATTTAATTTCGCGTCCACACCTAGGTTCACGCTTGTAGCGGACATCGTCAATGCAGTTGAACAGGTTACTGCGCTACAGTTGTCCTTTCCCATAAGGACTATATTGAGAAGATGCAGAGCCTGCTAAGTGACGAATCTTACAGGAAGATCAACGCTGACCCCACAAAGAAGGTAGAGAACAAGACTAGGGCGGATTTACCAGAGGGTGTCGCCAATAAATTGACACCTCAAGGACCTGTACTGCCAAGACTATGTACTCCCTAAAGTCCACAAAGAAGGGGTGCCGTTACGCCCAATTGTCAGCAACATTAGGGCACCTAAATATTTGCTGGCCAAATACCTGGCAGAACTACTAAGCCCTTACGTGAGTAAATGCCCTCATCACGTTCGGAATTCTATGGATTTCGTAAAACGTCTCGAGAACTTCAAGCTGAAAAGACTCAAGACATCCTGGTGAGTTTTGACGTTGTCTCGTTATTCACCAGGGTGCCTCTTCGAGAGTCCATTGAGCTCATTGCACAGAAATTTGACGAGAAGACGGCCGACCTTTTCTGGTACGTTCTGACCTCCACGTATTTTATGTTTAATGGAGAATACTATGAGCAAACAGAAGGAGTCGCAATGGGGAGCCCACTTACACCTGTGGTCGCGAATTTCTATATGGAGTATTTCGAGGAGGAAGCTTTGGCGTCATCCAAATGGAAACCTACTTGTTTTCTACGTTATGTTGATGACACGTTCGTGATATGGCTCCATGGAAGGGACAAGCTCCTAGACTTCCTTACGCACCTGAACGCCATACATTCGGACATCAAATTCACTATGGAGACCGAAGCAGAAGGAGGTTTACCATTCCTGGACGTCATGCTCAAAAGAAGGGCAGATAGCACCTTGGGCCATAGGGTGTACAGGAAGAAAACGCATACCGACCTGTATTTGCATGCAAATAGCTGCCACCACCCTTCAAGAGGAATGGGGTACTAAAAACACTGGTGCACAGGGCGCATACCATCTCGGACTCAGAGAGTCTGCCCCATGAGCTGAAACACCTCAAAACTGTATTTCGGAAAAACGGGCACTCGGAATGGCAGATCAGACGCGCTTTCTGCCCCCACCTCTACAGTACAGCGTGTGGAGATGGACTAAGTAACGGAGGAAGAGATAACCACCGCCTATATACCGTATACTGCCGCACTATCGGGGAAAATAGGACGCATATTGAGGAAACACCGAGTAGGAACTGTCTTTTGCCCGCCCAATAAAACACGAGCATTATTGGGAAGTGTCATAGACGATCTCGGTTTGTGGAAAGCCGTCATATACCTGATTCCCTGTGAGTGTGGGAAGACTTACATTGGACAGACAGTGCGCACCATAGAAGATCGTTGCCTATAACATCAGAGACACACTCGACTTATGTAGGCCAACAAGTCGGCAGTCGCAGAACACTGTTAGTCCGAAAATCATGAAATGGACTACCAACATACCAGTGTCTTGGCACAGACATCTAAATACTGGGACAGCGTCGTTAGAGTGGCTATAGAAATTCGTACCAGGGACGGACTCATCAACAGAGATTGCTGCTATAACCTCAGTAAGGCATGGGAACAAGCACTGAGTCTAAATAAAAAGAGGCTGAGCAAAGAAAACGAAAGAGGGACCGACGCCACCACAGACGCCGACACCAGCCTCTCAGGGACCGCCGACGCGCAGCCGCGGCGCGGACCACGGAGAGAACGGCTCGCGGGGGAAGGGGATTTAGGACGGCCGCCTACCCTCAGGAACTCAGTTCGACAGCACATCTGACGATGGTGACTTGTCTGATCGCCGAAATATTGTACCCGTTGGACACTATGGACCGGCAGTACACCCGTGGACTGTTCGAAATACGCTGGGAGAAGTTGAAGAGTCACAAAGGCGTTACTGTTTCCAGCTCTGACCTACATGCTTGCTGCTATGCTTTCTACGGCCAACTGAAGACTCACAAGATTATTGGGAACCAGGCACATATTTACCAGAGTAACTACAATTGAATATTAGGATTTCTGCTGCAGTCTGACATCGCGCAGTGTACTGGAAATGTCTCCTCTTGATGGCTGTGCTTTTGGAACGAATCTCAATATCTATAGTGCACACAATTTCACCATGTAAATAAGAAATCTTTCATTCCCCTTACAGCTGTCGAAGAGCTGAATTTATACCTCCGTCATGACAGCACACACAGTCATTTTCTCTCGACATGCCGGAACATTAGCCACAGAAACTTTGCACTGCATTTCAGACAAACGTGCAGTTATCTTTCATATATGTACAGCAGCAGAAAAAATTATGGCATGCCCACACGCACACCAGCTACATGTCACTATTCTCTTCAAATGGTTCAAATGGCTCTGAGCACTATGGGACTTAATTTCTGAGGTCATCAGTCCCCTAGAACTTAGAACTACTTAAACCTAACTAACCTAAGGACATCACACACATCCATGCCCGAGGCAGAATTCGAACCTGCGACTGTAGCGATCGCGCTATTTCCTTCAATTCTAGGAATTTATCTGGCATTTATGTTTTCCAGTCAGCACTTCTGTAAGGTGCTAATCCTGCCAAGACTCTCTCAAACAAGTGTTATAAAGCACAGGCGTCTAGCACTATGTCATAATATCACTGATACGGGTTGGTGTACTGTAATCAATATCATTGTCGATAATGCGACAAGGAAAACGCAGGGATATGCTTAGGGGTGCCAATGAGGGGACATTTTTATACAGCCATATTGCCCATCCTGTTTGTACACAACAGCAGGTCTAGTTGAGCCCTTGCATTGCTATACTGTGCAGCTGTTTATGAAATGAATCTATCACACCTTACGTTCGAATACATTCCTCAATGCGCTGTAATCACAACAAATGAATCCTTCCCTTACAACTAGACATACATAATTTTTCTTTTACATGAACAGTAGTTTTATTATGTCCCACAAACGTCTGGTGATATTTTTTGAAAAACATCATGTTTACACCAGTGACTTTTAAACTTTTTACATGACTGTGAATCCCAGTTATGAAAAGTCTGGTGATATGTCGGAACATAAGCCACAGTCCCTTTACGTTCAAGCAGCAGCATAATATTTCCATCAATGATAGATGTATAAAAAATTATGATATGTCCACACTTGCACCAGCTGGGTTTCGTTTTCGCATTGCAAAAAACCCTCCAGCCATCACATACTTGTCGATCAATAAAGGATGTAATTACAATTTTAAAAAAGCCCTAGAGTCTATCGATTACACCACTTCCACGAAAACTTTCGGTATTTTCGATACTTTTAAATCCAGCCGACACACAGTGGTGTCATTTATGTATTCAGACCGCCAAGTAGGGGCTTGTGTCAGTGCATTACATCCGTAGCTTCCATCACTCAGATCACACAATTTTCCCCTGACTAAGGTATCATTGGGAGTGCAGAATATACTAGAGTACATTTATTTGGAGTTATTTTTCATATAGGTAAGAAAAGCAGTTCAGTACGCTTTCAACTACCTAGTTTCTACTACTTTTGAAGGTCATTAAATCACCCACTTCCTCCATCCGAAATACGGATGAGTGTGAAAAGTAGTTGAAACTAGGTAGTTGACAGCATAGCAAACCCCTTCTCTGAGTCTTTTCCTCTCCAATTTCCAAGAGGGAGGGTGGGAGAGGAGGGGGTTTACCAGGGGGAGATGATAATTAATTGATCAATTTAATTAAGTAGTCATTCAAATTGATAAGAGTGAGTGGAGCTATTCCAATAACTCAGACCCGAAAGCGTACCTGTAGCAGCGATGGAGGAGGGTTCCTGAGAGGTGGGGGGAAGAGTGAGAGGTTGGAGGAACAATAGGTTAAGTGCTTGTGAATGAAAAGAAAGGATTCTTTTAGCAGATCAATAGTTTATGTACCTGTCAATCAAAGGAGAACAATAGGTTAAGTACCTGTCAGTCAAAGGAGAACTTTAGGTTTGCCCCTGAGTGCATACCTGCCCCTGATGTAGACAATCCACACTAACAAAATTCATCAGCTCTGTCTTTGTGTCACTACTAACCTTCTCTGAAGGTCTCACTGTATGTTGGTGCAACATACAATGTGTGGTTTTCATGAGCAATAAAAACGGCATAAATGATGTCTACATTGATCTCTGTTCCAATTTGCTGTGTAAAGTTCCGGAACTCTAGGAATCAAGGTGACGCAAAACTTTTTTTGATCTGTGTCTTTTAACTTATGATTATGATACTTCACAATGCCTCCAATCGCTACATTATATCTCCCTACAGCATGGTAATAAGAAGTCCAGCTCATCCTTTCCCTGCCTAGAAAGCATACAGGTGTAGGAAAGCTGCTGTACTGAAACTACAGACGCGTCACTGATGCAACACTTTTCTATACCCATGTTTCTCGTGACAAAATCACATCTTTTGAGCGCACTAATGACCAAGAATACTCAAATCCAATCGGAAAGGGCAATGTATCACAAAGATCAAAGATGATAAGACATGAGAGTCTATTTTCTAGACGAAACTAGTTGGTGATACGTGTGCACTGCAGCCACTCGCCCCTGTGTATGGTCCCTGTGAGCTGCTGCTCTGGGCCGACACGTCTGCGTAGCGGCGTTGCTGCCAGCGCCTGCGGCACGCGCAGGCAAGACGCGTCCAATCGCAGCCAGCTGGATCACGATAAAAAGTAGTATTTTCCCGCTGTATCCCTACACAAGAAGAAAGCAAAATTTTCATTTCACATGAAACTGGAGGTTGACTGTAACAGGGGAAAGCAATACATTAGAAGACGAATTCGTAACTTCTTAGAGATGAAATAGTGAAAGGAGCAGAGGATCAAATAACTAAAAAACAAAACCTAGTAGAAACCCTTGGATAACACAGGATGTATTGAATTTCATTGACGAAATGCAGAAAATGAAGAAGAGGAAAGGGAATACAAACGCCTAAAAAATTAGGTTGACAGACAGTGCAAAATGGCTATGCAGGAATGTTTCAAATGGTTCAAATGGCTCTGAGCACTATGGGACTTAACATCTGAGGTCATCAGTCCCCCAGAACCTAACTAACCTAAGGACATCACACACATCCATGCCCGAGGCTGGATTCGAACCTACAACCGATGCAGTCGCGCGGTTCCGGACTGAAGCGCCTAGAACCGCTCGACCACCGAGGCTGGCATGCAGGAATGGACAGCGGGCAAACGTAAGGATTTAGAAGCATGCTTCTCTGGGGGAAGGTAGATACCACCTACAGGGAAATTAAAGAGGACTTCAGAGAAAAGAGAAACAACTGTATAAATAAATGGTCCTAAGAAAAGAAGGGAAAGCTGAAAGGAGGAAGGAATATGTAGAGGTCCATACAGGGGAAGTGAACTTGAAGGCAATATTATAGAAGCGAAAGAGGACGTAGATGAAGACCATATGGGAAATATGATACTGCGAGAAAATGTTGACAGAAAACTGAGAGACCAAAGTCGAAATAAGAATCAGCGAGTAGACGACATTCTGTCAGAACTACGGATAGTCTTGGAAGAGTCGTCCATGGTAAAACTCTTCCATCTGGTGTGCAAGATGTATGAGACAGACTAAATACTCTCAGACATCAAGAAGAATGCTATAATTACATTTGTAAAGGAAATAGGTGATGGCATGTATGAATATTATCGAAGTATCAGTATAATGAGTCACGGTTGCAAAATGCTAACACGAAGTCTTTAATGGCGAAGCTGGCCTTACAGGAAGATCAGTTTGGGTTCCAGAGAAATGTTAAACACGCGAGACAATACTGACCCTATGACTAATCTCAGGAGATAGGTTAAGGAAAGGCAAACACATTTATGGCATTTGTAGGCTTAGAGAAAGCTTTTGAAAATGTTGACGGGAACACTCTCTCTGAAATTCTCAAAGTAGCAGCGGTGTAATGTATAGGGACCAAAAGACTATTTACAAATTGCACAGAAAACAGACGTCTGTTATGAGCCGAGGGAGTCAGTGGTTGCGAAGGGAGAGAGATAGGGTTGTAGCCTATCCCGATGTTACTCAAAATGTACTTTGAGCAAACAACAAAGGAAACAAAAGAAAAATGTGGAGTACGAATTAAAGTGCAGGAGAAGAAATGAAAAGTTTGTGGTGTGCCGACGATGTTATAATGCTCTCAGAGACAGCGAAGGACTTGGACCTACAGTTGAACGGGATGGACAGTGTCTCGAAAGCAGAATATAAGATGAATATCAGCAAACGCAAAACAAATCACTTGATTAAATAATCAAGTGATGCTGAGGGAATTAGATTAGGAAGTAATGTATGCGTTTTGCCATTTGTGCAGCAAAATAATTGATGACGACCGATGAAGAGGACTGGCAATGGCAATGGCAGGAAAAGTGTTCCTGAAGAAGAGAAATGTGTTATCCTCAAATACAGGCTTAAGTTTCAGAAAGTTTTTTTTAGGGTAGTTGTTTGGAGTGTGGCCACGTATGGAGTGAAACATGGACGATGAACAGTTTAGGCAAGAAGAGAAATGTGCTACAGAATAATGTTGAAGATTAGATCGGTAGATGACGTATCTAATCAGAAGATGATGAATAGAACTGGGAGACAAGTAATTTCTGGAGAAACTTGACAAGAAGGGATCGGTTGATAGAACACATTCTGAGACATCAAGGGATCACAGATTTAGTACTGGAGCGAAGTGTGGGAAATAAAAGTCGTAGAAGGAGACCAAGAAATAAATACAGTAAGCAGATTCAGAATCGTGTAGGTTTCAGTTGTTATTCGGAGATGAAGAAGCTTGCACAGGATAGAGAGTCGCATTAAACCAGTTTCCTAATTGAAGACCACCACCACAATAACAACATGAAACTGAAGACTTAGAGGAACTCTTGTCGCTGTCTCCATGCCTCACAATTGTGAAAGAATGTAATTTACAAGAAGAAGCTGAAGTTTACAGATCGTCTGCAAGGAAAGCTCAAATGGCGGACTGTTAGCGTCAGGCAGATATTCGGTTTCCAGCCTCATACTAATATTAAGCAATCAAGTAGAGTATATTCCACGGAGAGTCGGAGAGTTTAATCTGTAATATTCGGAAATAATGCATTTCGCAACAGTCCCTACCGTTCTATAGGTCTCTGCATAAGTCTTATACAGAGTCCTAGATATACTGTGTTGCACATGCCATTCTTCGTTTTCAGCGTTGCCGTCTTAATGCAGCCTGGTGCTGCTGTCTAAAAGCGTGCGCTTTAACGTGCTTCTTCTATTTCGCAGGTGCCCGAAAAGTGTGCAAATGAACACGCTCACAAACGCATTTACCGTGGTATTGCTTATCGCCTACTGATTTGAGGGATGGACTCCTTCAGCACCTCCTGGTTATCGTTGTCTGCAGAGAGCCTGGCGTGCGCTCTGCATTACACAGGTGGAGACGGGAAAACTATTGCCTCGTTAGGAAATGATTTTTATCGGTAGGCCAGTCAGAAAAGATTTATCAGTTAGCAGAAAATATTTTTTTTAGGATCATAGTGGTTTTATAAAACAGTACATAAATATCAAAGCACTTCTCCAATTACACTTGCGCCTGGCACCAAAACATAGAAACGCAACCAACCAGGATAATACCGAGTACGCGTGTTTCCTTTACACTATCCGGTCGGCTTAAATTTTTGTACGTCTCGAAATCCACTAAAAACTTACATCAGTCACATACAAATTACTTCAACACTCTCAAAATCAGAGAATCTTCAGCAGAATGATATTTATCAGGGTCCTATTTAAGCGCTATCGTGTCGAACACTTAACTTGTGATGCGAGGAAAGTTGCGGAACTGCGGAACCTCCTCTAACACCAAGAGGTGACATATGCTGGAATTATTCGCCGATGCTCGAGATGTGTTAGGTGTAATACATCAGATACAACAGCAGCAAATTTTGGTAGCTTCCTTGGTCTGTCTGTAGTGATTAGCTCGAAAACATCTGCATCACGTACCATACGGTGGCTTGCCAGTATGTGCTTCGATATAGATGTAGAAACGATGTGGAATGGAGTAAGACTCTAGTTCAGTAAGCGAGCGAAGTGGCGCACTTGTTAGCACAATGGACTCGCATTCGGGAGGACGACGGTTCAAATCCGCGTCCGGCCATCCTGACTTAGGTTCTTCAAGATTTCCCTAACTAGTTTCAGAAGAATAGCGGGATGGCTCCTTTGAAAGAACAAGGCCGAATTCCCTCCCCGTCCTTCCCTAATCCGATGGGACCGATGACCTCGCTGTTTGGTCCCCTCCTGCAAATCAACCAATCAACCTCCTTCTTCGACTATATGTAATTTTATTCTTTGACAGAAAACTCATTTTCTTTATTGCTTCATTTTCAGTTTTAATGGACATCCACCTTGAATTTCCATATTTACTACGTTTTTTCTTTTTTTCTCTTTGATTTGATTCTGCAAAAACCATACTGAGTATTCGAATCATTATTTCTTGATATACGTCATTATTTGCAGCTGGAACGGTAGCATTGGTATTGATACTGCTTGAAAACGTATTGTGACGAATATTTAGTTATTAACTTATTCATCGGTTTTGTCCCAACCTCTTCCAGTTCACAAGGTTTCAAGCAATCTTATCTGTTCTGAAAGCGTAATATTTATTGTCATGTCTTTTTTTTTTTGGACTTCCTTGCATATTTTTTGTATTTGAGATTCCAATGAAGCATTGGAGTATATAGTTCTCGGATATTTCTCACCGCGCTTTCTTGATGTTCGACAGAAGCTTTCCTGTCTTTGTATAGCATCTTAATATTTTTCTGTTCAATGAAACTGAGCTAATGGTTATGATACACAGTATTATTTTTGGAGTTTACAAACACATTTTTGACAGTAACCTACATTTACTTACTTGACGCTACTAACGTCTGAGAGAAAACTAACCCGTTGGTTACTAGGAAATCTCTGAATATAATAGATTAAATTTCAGCAGCTGGTGTAGAGTTACAGATGCTAACTAAGTAATCCGTATAGGTACTTACTAACAGCTGGTGCTGAAACTTTAAGGCGCAGAGGAACGAGATCTTAAAGTTTTCTTGGCCTCTGGCCAGCAAAGTAACTAATACTGCGCAAAATGTTCTTAGAACGTTGGAATTAGTCTGAAAAGCGCGCTGCTCCAGTTTTCACTTATATTAAACGATGTGTAAAATATTCTACGAGGAAGCGACGGAACATTGTCAATGCTATATATGGAGGAACACACGTATATGCATCTCATGCGAAACGCATCAGGCACATAGAATGCACTTCTTTAAATCCACTGTCAAAGGCAAAATTAAATAGAATTTCAATTATTGAGGGTGTGTCAAATATAAAAGTTTAATGAACGAAAATTGTAATGAAGATACTCAGAAAAAATGATGATGATCGCGTTGCGTTAATGTTTTCTTATACACATGTTCCCCTAGTTTCTTTTAGGTGCCATATTAATCACTTATCTCTAGAGAAGACTGACAGTTACTACTACGGAGCTCTTCAAACTACCTGCATTTTAAAATTTATAGGACTTCTTTTAAAATGTAAAAAGAATTAAGCTCCAATTTATAATCCTGATAATAAATATGGCGATGTTCACGATATAACGGTTACTATGTGCATTGTAGGTGAATGTAATAGTTAACGGTTAGTGTAGAATGAGTACATGCATGGATGGAAAGTTTGGTAGTAAATCAATATATGTGTAAGTGGAGGTACAAGAGCGTTTCATTGGGAAGTTTTCAGTCTCATTCCTTATCTTATCAGTCACCTAATTTTCGACATTCTTCTGTAGCATCACATCTCAAACGTATCAGTTTTCTTCTGTTCCTATTTTAAAACTGTCAGTGATTTACTGCCATACTATACTGGACTCCAAACATACACTCTCAAAACAATTTTCATCAAATTAAGGCCAATGTTTGGTACTAGTAAACTCCCCTTGGTCAGAAATCCTCTCTTTGCTTTTGCTACTCTGCTTTTTATGTCCACCTTGCTTAGTCCGTCATGGGCTATTTTGTTTCCAAGGTAGCAGAGTTCCTTAACTTCGTCTAATTTGTGATCAGCAATTTTGATGTTAAATTTCTCGCCAGTTATTCGCAGTATTGTATATGACAGCCCTCGTGGACACTGGATGTACTCATACATTTATTTCGTTCCTACCTGTAGCTCTACAAGTGATAGTCATAATTTCTTTCCCACTTACATTCTTAACCTTTTTATATGCAGCATTAGTGCTTTAGTTCAAAATGAGTGGCTCTTCAGCCGAGGACGTGAAAGAGTCACAAAGTTACGGGTATACAAGTTCAGCAAATCGGCGTCATCATACATAATAGCTCACTCTGTGAACAGAAGAGCCGATGAATAACGCAGCGAGTGTGAATAATTCATGTGAGGCTGGAGAGCAGCGAGACGGCGAGGGCCCGGTTCCCGCATACCAGCGACGCAGTCCACAAACCTCAAATGTCCCGCATTAAAACTCAAACTCACCAGAGCCACAGCCTCGACGTCACGGTGGTGATGGCGGGACCCGCTACACAGTGCGAATGTTAGGGCTTCCTCGCCTCATTACGCCTGTCTAGTCGCTGAAGTCTGTTGTTTGCACTAGCAAAGCACGTACCCTCCGCTAATTAAAACGCCGCGAGAAAAATGGCTCGCTGTTTCTACAGCATGTCTGGCCTGTGCTTCGCTTCGAGCAGACAGTGTGCTTCTTTCTATTTTAACATGCTCTTGAAAACGGATAAATTCTTCTGTGTACTTGTACTCTCTATGCTTAACGTGTCGCAGTAGTAATGATATATTCATAAGGATAAAATCATGTGATGCACAGGATTTGGATAAAACCTCGTGATCATCTACCATGTCTAAACATGGACGTCATTTACATGCCTTCCGCATTTGATCACCTTTTCCAGTATCTGATCCAAGAATCCCTTCGCTCTTCTCACCTTGATAGAAACAACAGCGTCGTTCCTCTGTTGATACGGTAGATGCCAGAGTATTTTGCGCCAGCTGCTGTGATCGAGCGGTTCTAGGTGCTTCAGTCCGGAACTAAGCGGATGTTATGGTCGCGGGTTCGAATCCTGCATCGGGCATGGAAGTGTGTGATGTCCTTAGGTTAGTTAGGTTTAAGTAGTTCTAAGTCTAGGGGACTGATGACCTCCGATGTTAAGTCCCATAGTGCTTAGAGCCATTTGAACCATTTGAGAAGAGTATGGTCTGGTGCAGTCTGCATTGTTGTCAGACTTCGTCTAAGGTAAAGGTCGAAATCACCTATTCATTTCCCCTCTTCCCTCCGCCCTTCTCCCTCATCATCTCCCTCCATTCTAGACATACTGGGTGATTTATAAGTAATAATAGATAACATCAGAACTACGCAGATTTGAACGCATTTTCAGTGAAAGTAGGAAGAGAACTCACCAGGGCTGTTCACCGTCCTGTATCGCTTAGGTTTCACGGATGTAGCTGTATGCCGCCCGTTCTGATGACAAAAACGCGGGGCAAGTGGCGACATTATTTTCCATTTTTAAGTCCAGCAGTTAACGTTTGGTGATTAGAAGTTGGGCGATAGACCATTTCAATTGGAACTTCCCGTAGAGATCGCCTGTGAACTGTTCATGGAGCTGTTGCTGAGAGGTATATTAGAATACTAAGACATATTTTGTGCGTGTGAACCTTTCCTGAATATATTAAATACTTAAAACGCAAAATATTTATTTATAGTCACAGTTGATGATCCCACTTCGTAGCTAGGAAGTAGGGACATTTTCTTTTCAGTGAGCGCAAAGAGTATGGTGGACTTGTGGACTGGAAATTATGTTCAATATGTTCTCCATCTATAGTCTCAGAGAACAGAGAACTTCAAGCAGTATAGTTGAATGGCAATCTCCAAACAGGGGACTCTTAGAAGTTGGAAAGAAGAACGTAAGTATAAAAAAGATAACTGCGAAGAAACCATCGGTAACAAAATAAGTACTCCAGCTGAACGATGAAAGAAGGCCATACAAAATTGTTCAATGAAAAATAGAAAGTGCAGGTAAGCTAAGACAAAATGGCTCCAGGAAAAAAGTGAAGAAATCGAAAAAGAAATGTTTGTCGGAAAGACTGACGCAGCATATAGGAAAGTCAAAACGACCTTCGGTGAAATTAAAAGCAAGGGTGGTAAAATTAAGAGAGCAACAGTAATTCCACTGTTAAATGCAGAGGGGAGAACAGATAGGCGGAAAGAGTATATTGAAGGCCTCTATGTAGGGGAAGATTTGTCTGGGGTGATAGAAGGAGAAACAGGAGTCGATTTACAAATAGAGGATCCAGTATTAGAATCACAAGTGAAGAGTTCTTTGGGGGACCTAAGATCAAATAAGGCAGAAAGGATAGCTAACATTCCATCAGAATTTCTTAAATAATTGGGGCAGTGGCAACAAAACGACTATTCATGTTGGTGTGTAGAATGTATGGGACTTGCGACACAACATCTGACTTTTGGAAAAATACCGTACACAAAATTCCGAAGACTCCAAGAGTTGAAGATGCGAGAACTATCGCAGAATCGGCTTAACAGCTCATGCATTCAAGTTGCTGAGAATAATATTATGCAGAAGAATGGAAAAGAGACTTGAGGATGTGCTGGATGACGATCAGTTTGGCTTTAGGAAAGGTAGAAGCACCAGAGAGGCAATTCTGACGTTGCCGCTGATAATGGATGCAAGCCGAAAGAAACATGAAGACACGTTTATAGGATTTTTTGACGCGGAGAAAGGGTTCAGAATGTAAAATGGTGCAAGATGTTCGAAATTCTGAAAATAATAAGGTTAAACTTTATGGAGAGAGGGGTAATATATAATATGTACAAGAGCCAAGAGGGAGAAATAAGAGTGCACGACGAAAAACGAAGTGCTCGGATTAAAAATGGTGTAAGGCAAAGATGTAATCTTTCGCCCCTATTGTTGAATTTGTACATCGAAGAAGATATCAGTGATACGATTCGCTGATGACACTGCGACTTACTCTCCTGTGTGAAAGTGGCGAAGAATTACACACTCTGCTAAATGGAATGGACAGCCTAATGAATACAGAACATGGAATGAGACTAAATTGAAGAAAGGCGAAAGTAAGGAAAAGTAGCAGAAGTAGAAACAGCGAGAAAGTTAACATCATGATTTATTGTCACGAAGTCGGTGAAGTTCAAGAATTCTGCTCCCTATGTAGTAAAATAACCAATGAGGATGGAGCAAGCAGGACATCGAAAGGAGACTAGAACTGGCAAAAATGGCATTCCTGGCGAAGAGAGTCTACTAGTATCAAACATAGGCCTTCCTCTGAGGAAGAAATTTCAGAGAATACAAGTTTGGAGCACAACATCGTATAGCAGTGAAACATGGACTATGGGAAAACCAGAACTGAAGAGAATCGAAGCATTTGAGATGTGGTGCTATAGACGAATGTTGAAAAGTAGGTGAACTGATAAGGTAAGGAATGTGGAGGCTCTGCGCATAATCAGAGAGGAAAAGAATATGCGGGAAACACCAACAAGGAACAGGGAATAACTTCCATGGTATCAGAGTGAGAAGACAGCGATTGGAATACATCCAACAAGTAGTTGAGGACGTAGGTTGTAAGTGCTATACTGGGATGAAGAGGTTGGCGCAGGAGCGGAATTCGTGGTGGGCCGCATCAAACCACTCAGAAGACTGATGAAAAAAATAAAATGTTCACCATCGTTGTCTCTCTGACTGAAAAAAAATTGTCGCACTCTTGTAAACGGAGGAGGTAGGTATGAATGACATACAAACGTTTAAGTGTCTTTTCACTGTGTCATTACAAAAACGACGGCCATTTTGGATTATTTGTCCATCGTCCCACATATGGTGCATCGACTGGGAAAATGAACTGTGAAAACGAGCAGTACAAAATAGGGTACGGAAGTGAAATATGCCGAAACCAGTACGACAATAGTGTTAAGATATGCTTGCGAGTGAGGTTATTAATTTGTGAATGTTAGCCAAAGTAACTTTGAACATGACGGAAGGAAGTAAGAAGACGCTACATCACGGCCATCACCGGTGCTGGTGTTAGAAGCATCTGGTGCATCATCACAGAACTGTGTGGACCTGCAATTACTATGTATATAATAGTGCCTGCGATTCTGATAAAATGGGCGAGTATTGAAAAGCGAAATGTTTATCTGTTTCTCTTTCAGGTAAAGACTGGAAATTCTAAATTACAAATTAAT
The DNA here is from genome assembly GCF_023864345.2 of Schistocerca serialis cubense. Lineage (NCBI taxonomy): Eukaryota > Metazoa > Arthropoda > Insecta > Orthoptera > Acrididae > Schistocerca > Schistocerca serialis. The sequence goes on along the minus strand of NC_064638.1, from coordinate 628,328,250 downwards.
TTTATAATAATCGAAAATTTTGTGTAATGTTTCTGTTATTTTGTGTGTATGATTTCTAAATATCCACTATATATATTTTTTTTATTTTGTGGATATAATATTAAGCAAAATTTAGCTAAATTAAATTCCTTTGAAAGTGGTCAGATATGGTAATTTCAAATGTTTACAATATTTAATTTTGTTCAAGAATATGTTTTTTTTCACTAGTATAAATAGCAGTCGATGAGGCGAAACAAGCTTTGTATGGTTGTAAGAGGTACAAAGGTGATCGAGTGTACACACATCCAAGCCCGAGGCAGGATTCGAGCCTGTGACCGTAGCGGTGGCGCAGTTCCAGATTAAAGTGCCAGAACCGCTCGGCCACAGCGGACGGCCGGCTCAGTTCCTAAAATTCTAACTGGAAACATTTGAATGCAGTCGAGCTATAACTCTTTCATTAATTAAAGCAAACTTAAGTCTATTTATATAGAAGTTAAGAAGATTGTAAATGCTTAATTGCTAGAGATATTAACTAATATGTGCAAGAGAAAGGGGCATTTAGACACTGTTGCCTGTACTTAGGGAGCTTGGCAGCAGATACTGCGATTGGCGGTTCCGCTGTGCCTATATATAGACACACCCCGTGAGGGAGTGAGGAGAGATACTTCGAGCCGAGATATCAATCTTTTCGTGTCAGTCGAATGCCTGCGTGCTTTGGGCCTCGGGTAACGTCAGACTTGGACAGCTAGAATACGTTTTCAATAAAAGTGGGAATTATACTCGTAGGACTGTTTCCGATAGGTATATTAGAGACAATACTGAGACATATTTTGTTTGTGTGAATTTTTTGTGAATTGTATCAATCAGATAAAGCTGAAAATTTTTCTTTGTAGTCATAATTTCTGATCCCGCCGAATAAATAACTAGTAGAAACAGTCTCTTTCAGTGAGCCAAACAGTAATTTGGACTTGTAGACTGGAAATTTTGGCCACGTCAATATTTTTTCATCGCTTTCTGGCTCACCGCAAAAATAGTTTTCAAGGTCTTGTAAACGGCTAAGGTACGTGTAAACCACGCGCAGACAATTTAAGTGTATTTTCACTATGACATTACAAAAGTAACGACCATTTTGGCTTATTTACTCGCCGCCCCACAACTATTAGGTAAGCCCATACACACCGACAAGGTCGTACCACATCGGATGAGAAAAATCGGTTTTTAGATGTCCTGGGGCCAACAAAAAAAAAACGTATAAATGAATAAAATCGGTTTGTAATTGTCGTGAGTCTGAAGCCAGACGTGCTCTATTTGCTGTCCACCGTTTTCTGTCATTAGTTTAAGTCGAGAAACTGCATGTTCCACAACAAACCTGAGCGTCTCGGGAATCATGTTCAGAATTCGTTGAGAAATATGTTCCTTTAGTCCACCTACGTTCGTAATTGGAGCAATGAACACAACATCTTTCAGATAAGGCCACAGTCAGAAGTCACAAAATACATCTGCAGTAGCTGCTTCACACGCTGTGCAATGGACAGAGAAGCACCATCTTGCACAAAAATAATCCTACGCACACATCCAAGCTGTTGAAGGGCTGAAATGAAATTGGTGCGCAGGACACTCACAGAGCGTTCACCTGTGACGGTACACGTAACAGGACCCGCAGGACTAATCTCCTCGAAAACAAACCGCAGCGGGATAAAAGATATCGTCAACCTGCACCACACACTCACCTTTGCAGAATGATATGGCACCAGTTGATTTGCGTGAACCTTTACCGTTGCCCATATTCTGCAACTCTGTCTACCTAGACGTCCTTGGAGATGGAAATGGGCTTCGTCTGTCCACAGAATGTTCCGTCGCCATTCATTGCCCACTTTCATCCGAGCAAGAAGTTCCAGAGTGAATCGTTTATCTTTCAGGCAAGACAGCAGGAAGCAACTCCTGAACTAGGGTGATTTTGCATGGATAGTAATGCAGGATGGCATGTACAACGTTGGGGCAGTTCAGCCGGCTGTGGTGGCCGAGCGGTTCTAGGCGCTTCAGTCCGAAATAGCGCGACTGCTACGGTTTCAGGTTCGAGTCCTGCCTTGGGGATGGATGTGTGTGATGTTCTCTGGTTAGTTAGGTTTAAGTAGTTCTAGAGGACTGAAGATCCCATAGTGCTTAGAGTCATTTGAACCATTCGGGCAGTTCCCCGTGCACTGCATGTTTGCACACCACCGCTCGACCACTGCTGAACTGCTGTAGTGACATTTTCGACAGACGTCGGATCAACTGCTTTTCTCCCTCTGCCACTTGCACTTCAAAAGAAAATGTCTTTTCGAATTTTGTAATTATAGGACCATTGCTTTTTTCATACCCTTGAGTGTCTGGAACTTCAGCAGGGTTATTGGTACTCGGTCACCGTTCCTGTAAAAGAGCCTCATCTGCAGCGCGCTGTTCTTCTTAGAGACAGGTACGCTGTGCGTCTCCGACGTTATTTGAGGCACAGCCGGGTGCCGCGCGTCTGTTGGTGTGCATATTCCGACGCCATGTATTGGTCATATTTTCATTTTTTTTCATCGAGTACGTTACCCATGCGCCAATAATATGTTGTGCAAAGTTGACATCACTCTGAGCAGTACTTCACTTTCTACAGCGTTCCGAATCTGGAATTATTACGGACGCCCCGTATATACAGAGCGTCTCTCCGAAGAGTCATCAGGAGCATCTTCACTAGTGTTTCGCCAGATATTTGCAATTTCGGTTTATCAGTGCGTAGCTGCAGTGAGCCCAAACAAATGCTACTCATCATGCGACGCCCAGTGTCGACAGAAACTGTTGGTTTCTTTCCCGTTACAAGCAAAAAGATTTTAGAAACGAAACTTTACGTACCCATTCAACTGAGTGAGCCCCCACATCAGTCTATAGCGGTATTTGTTTCATCGATTCCTATTAACAGGGACTGCAAAACACGGAGAATAACCGGTACTGCAGCAGCAGTTACTGAGCAGCGCTGGTGAGTGGCGGTAAGAGTCGGCGTGGGCCAGGGTAGTGCTATGGCTGGTTGCTGTTAATACAGGTCGATAAAAAGATATCACAATAGACTAATTTGGGACTGCCCAATCCAATGAGCAATTAAAGTTCGGCTTTTAAAACATTTTGCTCGTAACGCCGAAACACTGCGCCGCTTTATAGCGGCACAGGGTATCGTATGAAGGACTTTATGAGCAGTATTTGTTTGTACTGGCTTCAACTGCGGTTGCAGAAACAAAACTGCAAATACCTTCCAAAACAGAGAAAATTCGCCGGACGACCTGTAGGAGACACACCCTGTGTCTTGTGTGTGTGTGTGTGTGTGTGTGTGTGTGTGTGTGTGTGTGTGTGTGTGTGAATACTATATGTCTGCGTCCGAGCTGATTTTACAACATGTGTGCATGTAAATTGTACATACTGTGTGAATGAAAACATATTTACTATGTACGTATCTGAGGCTACGTGACTATGTAATAGTTCCCATTTCCCACGATAAGTCTCTCTTTGACACTGTAACAAGAATGAATAATGTAACACAGCAGCGGTATATGAAATAACATTGCTGTATATAAAAATAATGGCAGCTGTGCTTTTCATAAAGACTTTCATGGGAAAAAACATACTGTGAATAATCTGTTAACGGATAGTGTATTATCAGGCAGTTACCAAATATTATGTTGTTCAGATGTGTGTGAAATCTTATGGGCCTTAACTGCCAAGGTCATCAGTCCCTAAGCTTACACACTACTTAACCTAAATTATCCTAAGGACAAACACACACATCCATGCCCGAGGGAGGACTCGAACCTCAGCTGGGATGAGCCGCACAGTCCATGACTGCACGCCTTAGACCGCTCGGCTGGATATTATATTAAATAATCTATTATCAAAAAGCGGTATACCTCGTGAATAAGAAAATAATATATAAAAAAAAAACGAAGAAAATTTGTTACCCTGTATCCTAGTTCTTATTTGCGGACCATACCCTGAATCCTCAAACCTAATCGTAATGGCAGTTCCACTGCACATAAATGCAAGATAGAAAAGGTCAAGGTAATAAAAATGTTGTAGGATAGTTCTTCCAGAATGTAAATACTTTTGGCTTAAAGGAGACCACTCACCAAAAATCAGAGGCATTGAGTTGTCGATAGGCAGACACAACAGAAAGAAAACTTTCTAGCTCTTGGAGTTATCCAATGGCAAGCTTGGGTAGTACACACTCCTATGCTGTCAGGTGGACTAATGCTGTGTATCGGCAGGTGGACTGTTGGAAATGGGGGTAGTGTCAGGTGGTGTGGGTGGAGAGAAGAGGAGGTGGGAGGCTGAAAGAGAGTCTGGGGTGAGTTACGTTGGAGGAAGAAGAAGAATTTAGAATGACAATAACTAGGCAACAGCTTCGATTTTGAAATGAAACATATGATTCATTACATTAACTAATTTAAACTGGCAGTGCAAGTTTTATATTATTACTGATAACCATACTTGCTTAAAAAAACTCAATATTATTCACTTTTTACCTAGCATATATTTGTTTCTCCTCTCACTAACGTCTCACATTGCTCTCAGCGCTTCTACTTGGTGTTTTAAAGTTAGTGAACCGCTATTTGTCTCTATTATTTCAGGCGCAAACTTTCTATTTATGACTCCTTTTGTTTCTAAGACATATTTACGATTAGAGTATTGTTAGACAAGCAATACTGTATGATAATTTTGAGACTGGAATTGAGAGTTTTTCAGTCACATGCTTCATCAGAATGAGTGCCCTGATGATACATATGACTGATTTTCTGTACTTATGGTGTTTACCATTAACTGAATTTCCTGTCGGTGCTTGGCAGAACATGATAAATCTATTAAAGAGGAAAATACTTTCTAATGTTCTGCAAGGTTATATTTATTTTCTTAAGAACCGACTTTCGGCTTCCCTGGCCATCTTCAGGTGGCAACTGAATGTCGCAAACAAACATAAACGTGATGTGCAACTACACAGGCGTTATTTGTACAGAAAATACAAAAGAGCCAAGTACTTACATAGTCACATAAGAAAAATATTACAATAATTACATTAACTGAAAAAGAGGGTAAAAAGATTTTATTTGGAGATGCGTATAACAAATGATGAGAAACAATATGAATTTACAGTTTGAATATAGTATTTGGAACGGAAACTTAATTCGCAATGTAGGAAATGGAAATTGAGTCTGATCGTTTAGTACTTGGCTGGCATTCTGTGCCATGTGTTTATCGATTTCCATTAATTCTAGTAGGGTCATTTTCATGCTTTTTTTTTTTTTTGGCAAAATGTGTAATTTCACGCTCTAGATCATGTAGATGGTTCTCTGCTAGAAGATGATCAGCAAAGGTCGAATCTTTCTTCTTTAATCACCAGCTTCTCTCAGTTCGCGTAGTGTAATTGCCACAGCTCTGCCTGACTGACCAATATATACTTTTTTACAGTGCTTGCAAATGATTTTATATACATGAGTCTTTGAACAGTGTTGCTTTATGCTTTTACTATTGAATAAAGGTATTGATATTTTATTGGTGACATAAAAATGCATGTAGTTGCGAGACTTTTTTTCAAGACTGCCTGGAATGTTGCCAAGATATGGAGATTAGCACCCGGCTTTGAAACTAACGAGTGATTGTTGTTCGCCAGCGTACAGAATAAAATTACACATACAGACGAGCTGTATTTATATAGTTTGTTTACCCCATCCTTTTAGTTAATGTAATTACAGCAATGCTTTTATTAAGCATGCTAAGTAAACACTTATCACTTTCGCATTTTCAGTACAAATAATATCTGTGAAAGTCGCACATCATGTTTATCTGTTTTTGCGACATTCAGTTGGCACACGAAGACACAAACTGAGAAGCCGAAAGCCGGTTCGTGACCAAATAAGTACAATTTTACAGAACATTAGGATGTGTTTTTCGTTTTGATAATATAGTGTTTAATTTAATAACATGAAAGATGGTACAAATGTCTATAACGTAATATAGTTTGACTGATATGACTATTGTTTACTCAGAAACTAAGTAAAAATTCGATGAGGTTAAAAAACTTCTAGAGTCTTCAGATACATTTACCTGTTCAGCACCTGCTGCATCATTTCTTAAAACATGAAAAGATACAATATTATAAAATTTCAGATTTGTGGCATTCGTCTGCAGCTGTCTTGAAAAGTGTGGTTTTCGTCCGATATGGACTACATTACTCGAATAAAATGTGGTGCAACCGGTTTATAGTACTTCATGACTTTAATTACTTCTAAATGATATTTCAGGTAGCCGGCCGAGGTGGCCGAGCGGTTCTAGGCGCTACAGTCTGGAACCGCGGGATCGCTACGGTCGCAGGTTCGAATCCTACCTCGGGCATGGATGTTGAAAGGTATGTGCTGAGATTCGATCAGGATAGAGGCAGTGAAAAATGTCGATAGTTCCCAACCGCAAGGTTGGACGAGTGGTACATCTTCGAGTAGTAAGATCTTTGACAGCTAACAGAGCTAGGTGCACGCGGTAAAAGTTTGGCAGCGGTGAGGAGATGCGCAGACAGCAGACATGTTTCGAGTCGGAGCTAGATGCCTGCAGGAGGCAGCCGGGTCGTGACAGCATCAAAGTAAGAATTGGCGCTACGCACATAATAAGCTATAAATTGAGCGAAACTCGGCACATACCTGGGGAAACTAGAAACAATAATTAATAAAATAGGTTTTCTTTCGTTAAATAATGTCTAAAAGCTAGATAGAAATCCCATTGTTGGTGCAATAAGCGTTTTGTGAAACTTTCTCGTAAATCCATGCTATAGAAGTTTTTTTTAGTTTTTCACATGTGCCTTAAAAGTTTGAACAATAAATATTTTTTTACATAAAATTAGAGTTTCATCTCACACCTTATGTCGTTCTCCGCATCCTGTGCTTGCATTGAACCAAAAGGTACATTAAAGTAAAGTTCCCATGAGTAAAGCTAATAATTTCATTTATCAGAGTAAAATAATCTATACGCCATTGTATAGTTGGCAAATTATTCAGATGAGGACAGAATTTTTATTAAGTAATAAACAGCGTCAAAATGAGTAAAGTTATCTAGAATGACAATTTTATGCCATTGCACTATGGCTGAGTTGAATATATGTTTTATTATCGGCTAAACGGGAATGAGTGCACGAGCTAAGTCCACAGACGCAGTCAGATGCAGGTTGGTGACTTTCATTTATTTTTCACCACTAAACTTTCATGCAGTCAGATGTGTATTTTGAGTATTAATTTTCCAACAATATTTTCATGCAGTCAGATAAAGTTCAGTTCAGTTAAATACGCAGTCAGATGCAAGTTTTATTAAAGACTAAAGCAGTCACATGCAGTTCAGTCTAGTTTAAATAGAGAAATTTTATTAAGAACACTTTCAATGTGTGTGATGTACTTAGGTTAGTTAGGTTTAATTCTAAGTTCTAGGCGACTGATGACCTCAGCAGTTAAGTCCCATAGTGCTCAGAGCCGTTTGAACCATTTGATATTTCAGGTAGATCAAAAAACATATAAAACCAGTTTCCTATTGTCAGCGTAACAATTCGTTTGATCTCAAAAATGATTATCCCGGGTAGTATTTGCCACTCTCTAAAGAAATCTCCACTTAACGTTGTGTAGAAATGTTGTCTGTAAAGTCGTGGGAGTGGAACTAAATTGCATATCATTTGTCAGATTTTGCACAACTGTTACTTAAGATGGAAGCACTTTCCTCTAGCAAAAGGAACATTTAGCCACAAAATACTATCTGCACACAACACTGACAGATGTCCCCTATTAAAATATTTCATGTAAATTGTCTGAAATAATTAGGCTTCATACATCAGCAAATAAGAAATTGATATTATGTAACGCGCTGTGAGCACTGTTTTTAAAGATGCAATCTGAGTTGAATTTTGTCTTTTAAAGTAGATTCGGGACCACGGGTGCACATTTATTTCCATTCATTTATATCTAACAACATTTATGTTTGATAAAATTCTCGATTCAAAACTGCCACGGAGATATTTTTGCTAAGATGGTGGCAAAGAGACGATAGTCACTTTGTCTTTTGTTATTCTCGATTCCTTTTATATCAAGTTAATATATTCAGATAAAAGTCTTTAAGCCTTTTGTTTTCTGTTCTTTAGCATCTAAAATTATTCTCAATTAAAAATGTTTCATATTTTTTATGCCAGCTACTGGTAAACTCCGCTGTAAGTTACTAGCGCTAATGGCTGCGCTCCTAATTGCGAAGCTGGAAATTAACACTTAAAAACATTAATTCGATTTAATTACAATTGAAATAAACACAAATCCACGTCTAGACAATAGCGACTCTATTTTTCAAATAATAATTAACAGCATATACAGTTACAGGTTTTTCTCTTCACAGACCTCCACACGTCTCACGTCCGAACACTTCATCGGGTAGCACAGGAAGAACAACTGAACCAAAATTAGCACAGATAACAAAATAAATTATAATTGTCGTTGTCCATGAGCGTAGTTCTCTGATAATAATTTTAATTTGCACAGAAATTAAATCATTACAGAAATAATGAAATAATTATCGTCATTTTTACACGATACAATCTTTTTTATACGTAGTATCGACAATATTGTTGAAGTTTGTACACTTAGTTCATTTTAACATCTTGTGGCTTGAACGTAGTGTCGTGGATGTTACAAAAAAACAACGTTTCCTAAAAAAAAAGATATTTTAAATACGGCCACAAATCTGATGTAGAAAATGAAGTTGGATAAATATTGACTCTACGAACTTCCAGCGTGCTGGAGTAGTTTGGGTCAGCAACTTTTGTTTATGAATAGAACGAAAACCCAATCGAAGTTGGAAATTTTTCCTTCTTATTCATTCGAGGGCTAGTTTCGGGCCGAGGCCCAATTTCAAATCATCATAACAAAGTCGAAAATGACACCGGAAATGCCAATTTCGACTTTGTTGTGGTGATCTAAAAATGAGTCTCGGCCCGAAACCAATAAAAAGTATAGATTTGCAACTTGAACTGGTTTTTCATTCTAGGAAATACTGAGGTTTTTTCCGTAATGACGATAGCATATCATCACCCTAGCCGCTTACGAGTGCCGAAAAATCCTACAAGCTCGGTACGTGGCCAACTCCACCACATCTCCGAAAAGTTTGACACGCTTCCTCATCACTGATCACAACCATAGAGAAATAGTCAGTATTGGAGATAAAGTTAACAGAATTTTTAAAATCGTCTATACTCACTGCTTAAGTTATTGTGCATAGAAACGATCGTTTTGATATCCATGTGATACTAAGAGACATGGGCCAGGTTTCTTACACTTGGTTATTTTGATGTCGTCCGTAAAATACAGTATACTAAGTTTCTTTTCACTCATGCTCAGTGATTGTTCATGTGAATTGAAGAACATTGTGAAGAAAGGTTTCGGTACTGATTGAAGTTTTTCACGGGCGTTGTTCTTCCGCAAGAGCAAATCTTCGTTGCTTTCCAAAAAAGGCGAATGAGAACACCTATTGGGTTTATAGTTGCATCCTATTATAGTCGTTATCAGCGGACCGTAGATGTGTAAATGCGTTACGATATCTGAAGCCATAGCCCACAATGGCCTGAGCTGAAGTCATTTATTTGCTGTATAACACGCTGTCGTTGTTGCTGCGCACACTATCGACGCGTCACTCATGTCAAAGCAGAAGATAGCATCACCAGTCACCACTAAGCTGTGACACTTACACCCGCCACTGCAGCCAAGGTCGCTGACGGAAGCCTATTACTAGTGGAAGAAATTATCTCCGCCAGTATTTGGATAGTGACGCAAAATTACTGATCACCATACGTTCCACAAATCTCCTGGATAAAATTCCATACCTGCTCGCAGTATTTCACATTTGAGCACATATGATCCTGCTGCCGGTTTGACCGTCTGATAAGACGCTGAGCTCACCGGCCGCCTTGGTGTCGAGATGAAAGGGATATGTTCCAGCAACAGGTTTAAGGTTCCGTCACTATTTTACGACACAAACATGACACCACACAATAAGCATATTCAAAACGGTCACCTATACTGAACAGGCAGGTCTGAACTGAAGGCCAAACTCTCACGCAAAATCTAATTTGGTATCACTAGGTATGGAAAAAGAAACTATTTTTCGATTATACGGCTGAATCCACTCCTCGGGACTTCCCGGCAAATAATGCTGCAAGAGGTTTCGTTCATAGGATGATGTAACGTTCAGGTAACGGCGAGAATGTCTAGCGAGAGACATCCTTGTTCGTGGTCCAACTTCCGGCATATTATGATAGCCTTAGTCTGTGGCAGCGACATTGTTGTGTGTTCTCCAGCTGGGATATTTTTCAGAAAATCTCTCCTGCCTCGCCACGGCTGCACTTCCACACACAGATATAATGAAATGTTATACAGCTGCGATGATACACGTTTCCTCGATGAACCACCTATGAAACAATGATAGCAAGGTTTGAAAAGCTCCTGGCATAGTTTGAGTTCGGCTGAATCAGCTATATTATTCACTTTTTATTTACATCTAAGTCCAAGCAATTTCATGAAGTTAAGGAAGCAAACAATTACAAACGAAGTAGTAGAATCTTAGTAAATGAATTAAATAAGTCGTTTATTCGCTTCAGACTAACGAAAAGCGCTACTGTGTCATATCTGAATTTGACTCTGTATTTCATTAAGTGCATATTACAAGAGATTACTGGGTATAAATACCATAAAATAAGGCTCAGCGAAATGTGAAAAAAAACCTCGCTCTCCAAAAGCCACATAAGCGCGACAAAATTACGAAATGGAATTAATGCGCCAAATCGCCACACATAATGGATACATAGGTTCGTCCTCCAAACAACACCCACAGTTTTTTGTGTGCCCTGCTTCAACTTCTGTAGTGATTTTTCTAAATCCAGATTCATTAACAGATGAACACAATAACGGGCCCCTTCTCTTAAAATTTGAAAAAGAGCTATGCATAAGCCAACGCACAGAAGGAAGGTCGGATTTTACCTGATGACACCTTCTGGCGTAGTTGTTTGAAATAATTACAGAGTTAGCCCATATTCACTTACGAATATTAGTGGTACATCATTACTGTGGAGAACTGTTTGCAGTTCTGTTGGTGCAAACATAACGTACATAGCACGAAGCAAATCTGAATTACTTGTTTTTTTTTAACTCTTAGTTATTACAACTCTTAATTAACGCAAATAAAATACATAAGACAAGACACGTGCATTGTTAGTAGTGTATGCTAAATTCCAACCTCTACCAAATTCTGCTTTGTTTGTAAATGCATCTGCCTCTCTCAATAAAATATAGCTCAATAATTAGCTTTTTTGCTAAAACTTAAATTATATGCAACCTATTACACTGAAGTAAAATGCGACTAGATGTTTTGAATTTTAGCACCCATATCTACAATTTCATATCACGAAGTTTATCGTTGCTCATGTGCTCAAAAGTTAATCATCATAGTTTTGGATGATTTACTGATTCTTTACGATAACTGGTAAAATATATTTGACATCCCAAAATACACTTTTCTCTGCCTTCTTAAAGACCCCAATCAGCATAGTATCCCTAACACTTGCTGTGCAATCAGCGTTTATCGAAGTTGGCAAGTTTCAAAATGGTTCAAATGGCTCTGAGTACTATGGGACTTAATTTCTGAGGTCATCAGTCCCCTAGACCTTAGAACTACTTAAACATAACTAACCTAAGGACATCACACACATCCATGCCGGAGGCAGGATTCGAACCTGCGACTGTTGCGGTAGCGCGGTTCCAGACTGTAGCGCCTAGAACCGCTCGGCTACTCCGGCAGGCAGTTATCAAGGATATCAGTCCCAAGCCTTCTCAACGACTAGCCGTTTTAGAGCACTTTCATACCGTCTCAATCGCGGTAAGTACCAAAGTACAGAAATCGCCCACGCCAACTGTTCCAAAGACTCAAATATGACAGACAACGACTCAGCGTTTTCATATTCTTCGGTCCAAGAGCTTGACGTTTTGAAATGTGCTGCCTTCTGCCTGTTCCCACACAAATACGGAGGACTCTACGTCACGTCAGAGACTCTTTTTTGTGTCGTTACCGTTTTCAGTCCGATGAATGGTTTGCAACTCTGGGTACTAGTCTGTTCTGTGCAGGCCTCTTAGTGTGATACAGTAGGAGAATGATTCTTCACGAAACTAAAACTAATTCATTACCAGCTGTAATACTAAAATTTGAATTTTCAACGCCAATAACTGCTTACAAGATAGAGAGAAAAAAAAGAGAACGAGTGAATTCTTAAAAGAGGAAAATTGCAGCACCGACATAGACGAGTGCCGACAGTCTATTTCAACATATGGAAGATGATGTCTATTCAAATTTCGCACTAGTCACGTAATACTGGTACTAGTAGCGTCACTAAGAGGATAAAAATCAGGTTTGCTTTAAATATACGCTGTAACGAAAATGTTCAAATGTGTGTGAAATCTTATGGGACTTAACTGCTAAGGTCATCAGTCCCTAAGCTTACACACTACTTCACCTAAATTATCCTAAGGACAAACACACACACCCATGCCCGAGGGAGGACTCGAACCTCCGCCGGTACCAGCCGCACAGTCCATGACTGCAGTGCCTTAGACCGCTCGGCTAATCCCGCGCGGCATACGCTGTAACGGTCTAGAGCGTTAGTTACCTGAGACGTTGGAAGTGGCGAATGGTTCAAATGGCTCTGAGCACTATGGGACTTAACAGCTGAGTTTATCAGTCCCCTAGAACGTAGAAGTACTTAAACCTAACTAACCTAAGGACATCACACATATCCATGCCCGAGGCAGGATTCGAACCTGCGACCGTAGCAGTCGCGCAATTCCGGACTGAAGTGCCTAGAACCGCTCGGCCACCTTACTTTTCTGCGTGTATTACATGCGGAGCTGGTAACTTTAATCCCTCTCTGTCATTAGATTTAACAACCAAGCACCACATTTATGCCCTGGTTCACAGAAACGTTGTCTTGCTCCCTAATCAGAATCTTGCTTTATGGCCTTAAGGCCATAAAGTCGCCGTTATCAATACCCTACTGAGTTCGAACGATACGTGTAACAGGGCTACGAGAATCTCGATGTTCCTTCTGCGATACTGCAGACGAACTTAGCAGGAATCAGCCACTGTAAATGACTGCTGGCACAGCTGGTCACCAGCATGTTCGGTCGCAGGTAGAGCGGGCTCCGGGTGGTCACATGACACTGCCGAGAGGGAAGACCATCGTGTTTGGCGTATCGCTTCGGTGCACTGTACGGATCTGCAGCAGCAATTTCAGCAGAGTTACTACCACAGTGACACAGGGAACTGTTACAAATCGATTACCTTAAGGACAGCTCCGAGCCAGACGCCGTGTAGCGTGCATTCCACTAACCAAAAACCACCATCATTTACTACTTCAGTGGTGTCAAACGAAAGCTCACTGGAGAGCAGGGTGGAGGTCTGTTGTGTTTTCTGATGAAAGTTGGTTCTGCCTCGGTGGCAGTGACGCCGTGTGCTCGTTAGGAGGAAACCAGTTGAGGCTCTGCAGTCAGTCTGGGTGTTATACACACTGCGACCTACCGCTGGAGTTATGGTCTGGGGTGTGATTTTGTATGACATCAGGAGCATTCTCACGGTAATCCCACGCACCCTAACTGGAAATTTGAACGTCAGTCTGGTGATTCGACCTGCTGCAACAGCTATTCATGAACAGCATTCCGACAGGATAACGCTCGCCCACGCAGCGCTGCTATAACCCAACATGCACTGCAGAGTGTCGACATGTTGCCCTGTCCTGCTTGATCACCAGGTCTGCCTCCAATCAACAACATATGGGACACCATCGCATGACTCCAGCGTTACCCACAAACAACATTAATCGCCCCAGCTTGATCGCCCAAGTGCAACAGGCATGGAACTCACTAGCATCCAGCACCTGTACTACACAATGCTTGCACGTTTGCATGGTTGCATTCAACATTCCGGCGGTTACACCGGTTGTTATTGCACCAGCATTTCACAATTGCAATGATTTATCTCGCGCTTAAAGTAACCTGTGATCTTGCAAGGTTAATCATTTACGTACGTTACCTACACAAATGTATTCTAGAAATTTCATACTTTACATTAATTATTTTGAATTGTTGCGATTATTTTCCGTCTGTGTAATTATCGCGTACCTTACTTTTCTGCGTGTATTACATGCGGAGCTGGTAACTTTAATCCCTCTCTGTCATTAGATTTAACAACCAAGTACCACATTTATGCCCTGGTTCACAGAAACGTTATCTTGCTCCCTAATCAGAATCTTGCTGGAATAACTTGCCCCCGGCCGCTGTGGCCGACTGGTTCTAGGCGCGTCATTCCGGAACCATGCTGCTGCTACGTTCGTAGGTTCGAATCCTGCCTCGGGCATGGATGTGTGTGATGTCCTTAGGTTAGTTAGGTTTAAATAGTTCTAACTCTAGGAGACTGATGACCTCAGATGTTAAGTCCCATAGTGCTTGGAGCCATTTTGAACTACCTTGCCTGTGGAGGTTGTTTCACAAAGGAAGTAGCTATAAGATATTATAAAGGTAATATGCGTCGTAGCTTAAGGTACAATATCATACTCCACAGGAGCGACACCTTGTTCTTTTAAATTCCAAAGAAGCCGATAAATTTTGGTAAACTACTACATTTTCACTGCGGTGGATCAGAGTTGCTCCCACTACTGACAGTGTGTGTGTCGCATAACGTGAACGTAACGGAGAGTGCACGAATCTCCCAAAGGCATCGTGTATTCCTATAGCGCGTCAGAGTTCGGTACTTGTGAATAGATATCTCCTCGCTAATGTCAGTGAAATGTTGCTGCTTTGCTGTGATGTGTTTGCCGCCCGAATGTGGGCAACTTGGCAAAGCTCGGCTTGCTAACTATGTAGATGGCCATGGTAACCGTTAATGAGATTTCTGCAGTACGGCTGTTCCTGACAGATTAACGCTGGTGTACACAGTTCAACCTGCACTCCAGTGCCCCTGGACCTTAAACTTCTGGTACCAAACTATAAAGAGAGAGTGGGGATAATGTCTGTGTTTCTAGCGTTTTAATTGGTTTACCTTGTAACATGTACTATAGTCAAAGAAAATGAATATCTTTGTAAGCTATCCATAATTCACTCTACAAAACGACCACCTTATAAAATAAGGATATGTAGAAGAAATTGGTCAGCTAATTGAGCATCAGATACAGTCAGAACATGAGCGTATCAGAGAAACACATTCTCCGAGAAAATTAAGAAGGCTAGTGAGGTGATGATTGCCGTAATGCAACAAATATTTTTCAACTAAAACGTTTTGCATCTGCCTAGTGAAACCTTTCGTCTTTGCGACAGTTCTCTACATTAATCTGTTGTACTATGCTCTTGATATTAGAATATGACTTAAACTCAAAAACTGCAGGAGGCTGGTGTTTTTATGATTTGTAAAGGCAGGACACATTTCTGTACCCATCAACGTTGGATTGTGAATACAGCTTGCCTAACTACATCTCCATTTTCGATATTCTTCAAAACAGAGGCGTGGACGGAATCTTTTATTTCCTCAACTCATTTTTCTGGGACGACTATACGCAGGTAATATAAAGTTACGATCCGCCACAACAACCAAGCGTGAAACGCCTTCGGAATGCACATGAGTTTGGGCTCAAAGACATTCGTGCCTGTCTCAACATCTCACACTTGCTGCTGACAGTCCATTATTACTGAGTACTGTCATCTGTATGTGATCTCCTTTCCCTTTCCTTGTGTCCCATTGTCTGCTTCGGAAAGCATTAAGTAGCATAACGATGAATAATAGCAACCTAAGTTACAATCTGTAACGTTTGTATTAGGAAAAAAAAAATCATCGTAACACTACTCCGGAATGCAACAAGAGTCAAAGAAGCATTTCAGCGCAACAACGCAAAATAGGCCTGTATTCTGTATACAGAGAGATGTGGCTAACTTTTTCAGCTTTATGGCTTTTGGCTCGATGAAGAAATTTGTTATCTGTTTTCAAGTCTAGATAAACAGTGACCAGGGCCTCATGAAGCGAACGACAGCGCGTTCTCGTAAGGCCATTAGCATCCAAGATGCAGGCATCACTTTTGTTTTTAAAATAGAACTTTTCTATTTTTTGCTACTAGAATTAAATTTTTGCCAACGGCCTTGCCGCAGTGGTAACACCGGTTCCCGTCAGATCACCGAAGTTAAGCGCTGTCGGGCTGGGCTAGCACTTGGGTGGGTGACCATCCAGTCTGCCGAGCGATGTCGGCAAGTGGGGTGCACTCAGCCCTTGTGAGGCAAACTAAGGAGCTGCTTGATTGGGAAGTAGCGGCTCCGGTCTCGTAAACTGACATACGTCGGGAGAGCCGTGTGCTGACCACATGCCCCTCCATATCCGCATCCAGTGACGCCTGTAGTCTGAGGATGACACGGCGGCCGGTCAGTACCGCTGGGCTTTCATGGCCGGGTCGGACGGAGTTTGGCTTTTTAGAATTAAATTTTTATGTTTCATACTGTCAGTTGAGTTGCTCATCACACGAAAGCTTACGTCATTCTCCAAATTAACTTGCTCTGCCGGGCTAAGGCGCAACGTCACGCCATGTTTCGTTCCAAGGGGAGCATTATATCGCTGAAAAATTATTCAGCTGGTATTAAGATGAGGCATTTTACTTTCTCTAGCGGCATCAAGATTCAAGAAACGATTGGATGTTCATGAGAGGTTCTCAGAAATATATGTCTGTGTTAGGTTGTAGGGAATCAGATCCGCCTATTACGCAAATAAATGATGTTTGTAGATTTCCAAAGATGCTACATGGCCTTTATGTCGTCAACAACGAGTATTTCTGTTCATATCTGGACAATGGTAACATGCTGAATACTAGTTATTCTAATGAAATTTAATTGCACATGAAAAGCTAACAACATAAAATAGTGTAAAAGTCAGCAATACAGAAAAGAAGGTAATAGCCTGAACATACTTACGCTATTTTCAGGTGTACATTTTGGTAGAATAATTAGCACTTAAAACACGTTTGAATTTTATAGAAATGAATGAAAGCAGCCACTGATGATGTCGCAATGTTACCGAAACTGGTCTATTCGTCTATAAACAACAGAGTTTTGTGTAATACGTGGGACTGAATAGCTGTAATTTATTTTGCGAACACATCTATTACTACAGCTTCAAAACTGTCGTGAAACCATTTTGAATTTTCAGAACAATATTTATTATTAATTCCATTTCTTTAAATTGTTGTGTCATGTACACATCGACAAAAATCGCAGGTTGAAATAACGAAATAAATGAAACTGCACTATATGAACAAAAACCGATGACGTGCCGTCACGTTTCTGTTGATTAATTCTATCCATAAAAATAGTCGAGGTGGGTATCATTTGCACCATGACAGTTCTCTATATGTGGAACACAACAAATCTGTGGAATACCAAATTTTTTCGTTACAGTTTTATTTTTCAGTGTATTTTTTTATTCGAATCAGAGTGTGTAAATAAGTGTACTAACGTTTGTATAATGAAATGGAATGTTTTCTCATTGTAAAGTTAAATAAATGTTACTCTGCCTTATTAAGGGCTATACGATACAGTCGGAGAGTAAAGTGAACTGGCAGTCGCATTTTCTCTGGGCGCGCAGGCGTACCAACAGTTGAGTACAGTGCAGGCTTGTTAAGTATATGATAAAGATCATACGCATGATATGTGATACAAGTGAAGGATTTTTACTTTCTGAGCGATGGACCGTTGCAAAACATATGAACTTTAAATACGTTATTAGGTCACTATCAAGCGATTACGGTATAATACTTAAATATGTCATTAGCAATGGATTTCACCTAGATGCATCCTGTAGTATATGATTCCTCATTACACGTGGTTTTATTAGCAGCTGTGCTGTGAGCTGTTTAACAATCATTCTCAACTCTTCGTGCTCTAGTTCGGTACGTAGCAGGCATTGTTAAAAACATATAACATTAACATTTTTTGTTAATTTGTGTAGTTTATTAAGTAGACATAATGCCACGTAGTGCCGAAGGGATCTGCGGTTTTTCTACGATAAGAAAAAAAGAGATGCAAGGAGGTAAGTTGTCAAGAAGTGAGGAACCTCAGTACAGGCTTCAGCGATATCGCATACGTGGGACACTGCATGGGAGGAGGACCGAGGATTTCGTTCATAGATAGCAAGGGGCCTGTATAATTGCTATAAGGCAAAAGGTGAACACTGTAAAGATTCTATAGTAGCTACTCCAACTGTATTTCAGAAACAGATGCAGTCAAAAAAGCATATTAACAAAATGAAAAAAATCATGCGCGGAATTTACAAAGTTTTTGTCTAAACGCACAACGCTCGACAGACAGACTACGGAAGCCGAACTTAAAATTCCGCATTCATGGCAGCTCGTGTTAATCATTTTTATACAACTGGCTGTTAGACAGCTATGTTAAAAAATGCGTTTCCCGATTCTCAGATAGCACAAAACTTTGTTATGAAATAGCACAGCTATTATATGAAATGTTACTGCACGTTCTCATGAAAGTTATCTTATTTGCAAGCTTCCAAAAATAAAATTACCCATTTTGTCAAATGAAAATACCGAAACTGTCAGTTCTGCTTGGATTTTTATGTGCTGTTATGACAGAATGGAACGCCAAATACTGAGCCAACTTTTTAATTTGACTGAAATAATGACAGCAATTGTAATTGGGGGCTAACTTGTATTAGAAACTCGCTCTAGCCTTCGCACAGCATAACATCCCTTCACAAGACGTCATTGATTTTGTCTGAAATGGTGGAAATGCTGTGGTAGGGAAGCACAGTACTGTGTGCAGTCGGCTAAAGAAGATCCTTCCTAGAATCATATTAACAAAGTGCATTTGCCATTCACTTCACTTGTGAGCTGATGATGGTTGCAAGGAGGAACTACGAAGAGATGTATATAATTACTTAAAACTAGGCTACAAACGGCAATATCAGCTAACTCAGTTTAAAAATATGTGCAGCTTAAAGTGCACAAAATACCACACCCACTACAGACTAGTGTCCTTTCACTTCTATCTGCTGTCGAATGAATGTTGGGGCAGTGAGATGCTTCATTTTTATTTTTCGTTGATCGGTAGGCGACAGAAATCTTAATAGGTCCAAAGAGATCTTAAACTTTCTCCGTAATACACTTCTTAGACTGTATTTCTAATTTATTAACAGGATTTTAACTAAATTTAACACAATGAATGCTTACTTGCAATCTTTCAAAGTTGTTACGCTAAAATTAAAGAAACAAAAGGATAAATCTTTTAAAGACATTTTGCTATCCCACATGAAACGGGATTATTTTCACAAACAATATCTAGATAAAATTATTGTGAACTCTTTAGAGGCTGCAGATCAGACCAGTGTCTTGAACATTAACAGCATATATTTATGTATATAACTTCTGCAGATAATGAAGTCGAAGGATGCTTATGCCATGCTTCATCTTATAAGGGAATTTAGGGGGAGATGGTGCAGCTTTTTAAATTGTGGATGTAACGGAATTCAGCTACGGTTTAAATGTAATGACCTTCTGCTAGAACATTTATTTGTATTTTTTCCAAAAAGAGCCATATCTTGTAAAGAGAGAGGAGTTACACCTGTTTTAACAATACCGGCTGATATTGTACCATGAGTTAAACCACCTGACCTGAAAAAATGGATTATGAATGGTGTTCTTTCCCTGGATGTGATCCGAGCAGATGTTTCCTCGGAATGCGAAACTGACAGATTTTGGAGCAAGGTGCGTTCAGTTTTTCATTGTAATATACTGTGTATGAACTTTTAAAATAATTTTAGTTTGAAGCCGTGTATGAAGTTTTATACAATGCTTTGAACTCATATAAATACGGTCCTACTCAATGTACAATGTATGCATTTTTGTGGTTGGACAAATGCCATCTGATGTCAGTGTGCGTTTGTATGGTGTTTTAGTGGACTTCGTCCTGTCAGTACTATCATTTCAGCATTCCGCAATACAATGCGCAATACAATACACGTCAGATAAAATCTTTATTGCCTGAGGACTGTGGGCTCTGTATGGCTGTTACTGTTACTACTGAGATTATTGAATGAACGAGGGAGAATGAGAGGTGAGATATCTCAGGTTCAAAATTTTCAATCTCATTTGCTTAAAATTACATTTCTTTTTAAACTTTTATTTTTAGCAGGATATTGAAAATAAAAAGCAAATTGAGAAACTGGCTGTATGTGTCTACAATGAATGGAACTCTCCTGGCATCAGTACGTCAAATGATCCGGCGGCTGCTGCACTACGTTGCAGCCGACGCCAACCAAATCTATGATTGAAAGAATAACCACTGGTCGTCTTTACCCATCGAAATATGTATAAGGATTCGATAAGTTTCCAACTAGACGATTATACTGAAGTCAGTGTCCTCCAACATATTCATCTAGACGAATGAAACAGTTCTAGTAGTGACACTGTTTATTTTTATTTTATGATGTTAAGCAGTTTAATGTGATTTTATAACTAAGGAACAAAGGCCAATTGATACAATGAGGTATTAGTAGTCGGGCAGAGTTTTAAAAATAAAAATATATGATATTTTCAATGGTAGTATGATATTTCTGTAGGGGGTTGTATGATCCATTTGCGGCGACTTTCTAATGACAATGGTAAAGTGCAGGGCAGAACTAAGGAGAGCATTGAGGGAGACGGTCGAATGTAATCATGCTGCGATTCTTCTGTTGAGGACTGGTCGCATTGCAGTGATGCTAAAGTACGTAATTGCTAGGCTATTATTTGGTGTGGACGGGCGAAATATACGGCGAGAGGATGCTAATTAACACGAGGAGTACTGTGGAACCAATTGTATTTATCACGGAACTACAAAAAGAAGAGTCTGTGCCACACATTTTCAACTAAAAATGCCTTACTCTTCAGCGACGACACCTCAGTCTGAAATAATTAATTACTTGGCCAGACCTGCTTACGACTAGGCAGCGTCGTAGCTCGTTTTTGTGTTTGAGTAATACCGCGTTATTACAATGGCGACTATCAATTTTACCTAAGGCAAAATATGTAAGTAGGATCCATCCTATCGATTTCTGATGATCCAAGGAAGTCTTAGTGACTGAGAAACTATTGCAGTGTTCTCTCAAAGAAATGATACTAATTAAAAGTTCAGTAATGTGAAAGATTACAATTAACAGAAGTGGTCAAATCTAGTAATCAGTAATTTCAGAGAAAGTGCTCAAAAAATTAAAATTCAGTAAAAGATATTTTGTTGATCTTATAATTATATTTTTCCCTGGTACATTTTTCTTCTTTATCTACAATAATGACTGACTTGGCATGTTTAAAGGTTCCCTACTTCTAAGCAAAAAGTCGTCCAGCTCGATCCACCGTCGTCTTCGGGTGCTGTCTTATTACGAAGTCCGATTAGAGTGAAAACACAGAGAGAAGAAACACGGCTAACAATATACGAACGAGCCTTTAACAAACAAAGCCGTGCTCAAGCGCCGAGGGTTTGTATAACGTTTAATATTCATTACTATAATTCGTTGTATTGTCTCGATCCGTCGTCGTCGTCGTCGACGACGACGACGTCTCAGTCCAGCAACGAATGAGAAAAAAAAAATTCGTGCAGCGATGTTAACCGTTAACCAGAATGCTATGGTGATGTAATGGTTAGCATTTCTGTCTCGGAAGCAAAAATACCCGGGACAGAGTTCCAGTCGCAGCACGAATTTTAATTAATTTTCTTTTGCTTCAGTCATTACTGAAGATTTTTTATTTTACTTTTGTCATAGATAAATGAATTTTCACTTTTGCGCAACTACAATGTCAGAAATGTGCGTTAACGTCTTGAGACTATAATAGTAGAAACTGCGCAGAGTGATAAGCAGTAATTGTTTTTGAGTAGTAATAAAAAATGAAGTGACGGGAAACCAAGGAATCAGTGAAGTAATACCATGAACTTTTTGCCTTCTACTACAATCGAAATTTTGACTTTGCAAATTACGTATCTGAAGGCGCAGCTCGTGGTCTTGCGGTAGCGTTCTCGCTTCCCGTTCAAGGGGTATCGGGTTCGATGCCCGGCGGGGTTAGGGATTTTTTTCCTGCCTCCAGATGACTGGGTGTTTTTGTGTCGTGTGCATCATTATCATTCATCCCCATTAGGGTCGGAGGAAGGCAATGACAAACCACCTCCACTAGGACCTTGCCTAGTACGGCGGTGCGGGTCTCCCGCATCGTCTCCTAGGTTCCTCGGAGTATGGGACCACATCATCATCATCATCATCAACTCACAGGAGATTGATTATTGAATGACCAGTATGATTACCATGAATTTTAAGCTAAATGACAGCATTCAGTAATGTTTAAAGATAAGTAAGTTTTTAAATAAAATTGTAGACAGTAATCCTTACATTACAAATTTTTGCATTTATGTAACTGTTTACTGCTGATGAGATTTTTTGTTATTTGGTTATTGATAATTGATATCCATAAGTTGCTACCTGACTGAAAGGCGTTTCTGCAGTGTTACATATCTACCTGAATTCGTGCTAGCGCAGTATTTACCAATTTTGTGCGATTTTCGACCTGCAACAAAACCAAGCAATCTTACATAAGTTTTTCACCATTAACAGACAGTGAAATTTTATTTCAGTCATTTTGCTCAGTTAGCTGGCGACAGTTAATTTTCTTCATTTCATTAACTATACTCATAACATTTTTTTGTGTCCGCAGCTCGTGGTCTAGCGGCTAGCGTTGCTGCCTCTGGATCACGGGGTCCCGGGTTCGATTCCCGGCCGAGTTGGGGATGTTTGTGTTGTCCTTATCATTTCATCATCATCATCATCATCATCATCATCATTCGTAACAGTGGCTAGATTGGACGAAGTAAAAAAACTGGACTATGTAAAAAAGTTGGACCTTTTTACAGGCTCTCCTGACCGCGCAGTTGAGCGCCCCACAAGCCAAACATCATCATCATCATAACATTTCCCTAAGTTAAATAACTACTGTCATTCCATCCAGCCAAATTTTGTGTCCATTTAAAATTAATCGAGTTTTTACTTCTTGTCGTCTGCGTTGCAAGTACAGAACATTGGCCATTCGGTTATAACTGCACCTACATTTCAGGCATTCCATTTATTCTTCGGAGGAGATGTCTTTCCCGTGCAAGAGGTATCTTCTGGTACACGGTCCACTAAGTCCTAACTAGGCGAAGCGTAGAGGGTAGATATACATGCCTCCATGTCACAGGGAAGTGTATACCAATTACTACTGTCCCGAACCTAGTAAAATTCTGAAACCAAACTAACAGGTGCTTAGGAAGTTTGGTGCACAGTCTCGGAGAATGTCTGTTACGACAAAGTCACGATGTGAGCGCAGATATGTTTGACGACATGTCAGATGCCAACGGTGAAATGAATAACGTAGTAGGAAAGCAAAAAATTATGGATTGCAGTCAGGAGGATTTTGCTAATTTCGACTAAGAGTCATTGTCAAGCACATTTGTATCATCTGTGATTCATGTCATTTTCAAATCACTCTTTCATCGTCTCTCTGAATTATATTATTGTCAATTCGGTGTTATAACTCATAGAATATATTAGCTGTGAAGTTAACTGAGCATTGATAAATGGCCCAGACAAGCAAGACCTTAAAGAAGAACAATGAACATCAGGTGTGTGAGGTCAAGCGTCAGCGCAAATCCAAGCAGAAGTTTCGGCGCACTGCGGCCGGTGTGGGAGTCAAACCGTGCCGCTCTGCACAACAATGAAAAATTCCCTGCAGTGTCGGAACATCAAAGGGAATGCGGCTCTGGACGACATTTCTCGTTTTCCATTATTCCTGATCCACACGCTTGCACACACTGGAGCATTGCTGGGGTCTACAAAGACTTTACTCCATTCCAGGTAGTTCTGGGCTGCTCTACGTCGTTTGAGCACACTTGAGGGGCAATGTGCGGCATTTCACATCCGATGTCGACTCGCCTTTACATGCTCACATCGTAGGACATGACAGTAATATCTGGAAACTCTTCACTCTCATCTTCGGCAGGCTGACGTCGTATTCTTTAACCTTCGGGCACCCACGTGGGTGGTATTTGCGCCCATGTTGAACGTGTAACTAAATGGTTCAAATGGCTCTGAGCACTATGGGACTTAACATCTGAGGTCATCAGTCCCCTAGACTTAGAACTACTTAAACCTAACTAACCTAAGGACATCACACACATCCATGACTGAGGCAGGATTCGAACTTGCGACCGTAGCAGCAGCGCGGTTCCGGACTGAAGCGCCTAGAACCGCTCGGCCACAACGGCGGCGTACGTGTAACTATTTACGCACTTGATTCTCAGATAATCCCTTGTTATCTATCGACCAAGCTTATGGTGCGTGACCTTGACACTGATTGATTTGACTCTTTAGCCCGATGTAATAATGCATGGGCCATCGATAACAAAAACCATTTCGTGGCAGTGTAAAAAACACCACGCGTAGGCTAACGTTGCTTCAAATTGTGCGAGCGCCTGAAGGTTAATAATACAACAAAACCTATTCCTATCTCAAACGTAGTTTGTAAGATAAGGTATAAGTAAAATAAAAACATCCCCCGCTTATGCTGATATTGCGGTCTTCAGTGAGTCAACCTCTAACAACCCTACCACAACAAAGGTCAAAAATTAATTATGATTATAGTGTTGCTCACGTTGCTAAATATTGCGTTTTCGGGCAACAACAAAGTTATATTATGTGTCAGGTGTCATTACAGCGCCGTTAGTAAAGTCATTTCTTGAAATAATGAATAAACTAGGCGCTCATCTTTTCGTGTTTCCCACGCTGGTCTCGTTGTGAACTCATGGCTCAATCGTCGAAAATCTAGGTAGTGATGATTCCAAGCTAGGCTCAAAGAGGCCTAGGTGTTATTCTGCGATATTATAGATGTGTTTCATAAACCATACTTTAATATTAAACTTTTGCAAGTTAGGACAATGGTGATGTAAAAAAGTAATCAGCACTCCGAATTTAAGTTACACTTCTTTTTTATTACTTTTGCTGCAATATCACGTAACTCGTTCCAAAACATCACTTCACAATATAAAACATACTTGAAAATATCTTCCTCACTGTTAAAGTTCACATTTCATAAACTGACTTGAAATTGCGTCTTTTTAACATGACGACCAAAGCTTGACTCTCTAATAACCGCTTACGCGCCCAAAAATCAGAGTTACGAGTACGTCAAAGATCATAGTGGCAAAAGAAAGAATACACATCAGAAAAATATAATTGCATTACATACATATCGATGTATCGAAGTACCTCTACATCAATGAAATCAAATCTGAATGTTGTCACAGAAATATGTTAACTATTTTACAGAAACACAGTAGAATATTGCTGGTATCGAGAGGTTGAGGTGAGGTGCCGTAATGGTTACGTAATCAAGTACCATTACAAACCTCATTATTGAATGTCGGCAATGAAATTATTACAATAGACCTACTTATTCTTTCGAGTCTGTGTCATGGGTTTCGTCTGTGTGTTTGGAGGAGATAGTTAACAGCATTAATCGTTAGCCACTACACGGCCGGAACGGGTATTTTTGTTCAGTTTTCTTTTCAGTGAAGTTGTGAAGTTATAGGCGAAGTTGTGAACTGCTCTGTTGACTCTCTCGGTTCTACGTATTATTTTGCCTCACATATTATATTTTTAAATTGTTATAATTTTCTTCTATGTTTAATGACGGGCCTCAAAGGGCTAAGCGAAAAGAGCTAGTAATTGAAAGATGTAATTTTTCAGAATGAAAGGCATTATAATAGATTATTTCAGTAAATCTAGTTCCTGGGTTTCAACTATTGAAGGTGGTCCGTTTATTTCGAAAAAAACGTGAAGCTGATAATGGCCCATCTACTTCATATACTAATTAAATAGTGCAAGGTGTATAAGAAAAAAGCATCTGGTTTTTAAAAAAAATAACTATTGTATTATTGGAGATGTGTGCGTGAAGATCGTATTGTTGGAAGGAGGAAACTCTCGAATTTAACGTGGTTCCCACTAGGTAGCAGCAGTGTGTACCCACTTCAGTTCTAATAAAAATGATGTCGGGACGAAAGGGAGCGTTTTGTGTTCTAAGTTTTGCGCAGTTCGTGTCAGTAATACGAGTAACTATTTGGCGTGACTTTCGTACCAGGTATGGTGTGGATGGGGCACGGAACAACCACATGAATTTGTACAACATGAGAGGGGCTCTCCCCAGTTTAATGTGTTGTGTGCAGTTTCACAGGAAAAGGTGTATGGTCCAGTTTTCTTTGCCGAGAACACTGTTACGGGATTTCTTATTCAGATGTAAGAGAAGGTTTCGGATTATGTAAACAACAGTGGAGAGAACATTCCTGAAAACCTGAAACCAGTTTTTGTTTATGTTGAACCCCTCCTCCTGTGAAAGAGGCTTCAGTACAATGAACTTAGTTACGGCAACACTGTAGAATATGCTTTCTGTCTGCCATCTCTCATCCTTAATGTTTATTTCCATTACTGGGTCACCGCTACATCTCTAGAACCCCGAGGGTTACGTCAAAGTATGGATCAAGGCCCACAGGCATGTCAAGGACAACCAATGCAAGACGGCTGATCTACTCGCTCAGCATTGTGATCAACATATGAGATCCTCTTTAGGTGAGTCCACCCACTATTTTTCTGTGAGTCCACCCACTATTTTTCTTTATGAATACAGCACTGGGTTCAACCTACACAATATTAGAGCGGTGGTGGTTTTTATCAAAGTCTCAAAGGTGGTATTAGCCTTACGGCGTATTTCAAAGGCGATAGAGCACGTTACAGGACAGATAACAGGGAAGAGAATACTGGAAATTTTGCGTGGCTAAATACCGCAGAATCTACGAGGTTATGTTATTGGTGATTATACTAAAACAACATATTTGAGGAAAGTAGGAGATATGGGTGTACTGCAAAGTGACGATGAAAATCATTACTATAATAACAATAACGGTAACCACAACGGAAATCTGAACAATCGTCATGACAACCGTTATCAAAATAGAAACCATTGCAGTCACAATCACCGTCAGGATAACTACTTTAACAACGAGTACAGTGTGAGATCCGCGCAAGTACACAGAGGAAGAATAGGCGGACGAGGCTTTGGTGACGTAAGAGGAAGTCATAAGTGCCGACTTAACGAAAATGATGGAATGAAAAACGGGCATCCGCAACAGTGCTGCTGCGGATCGCTTTGGGAAACCCCACCGGCATCAAAGGCAGTATTGCCGCAACATCAATACGGACAAATAATGTACTTACATAAGATAAAGTGTGCACAAAGAACAGACAGCATGATCACACTGTAGGATGTCGCGTGATGGATGCAGAAGGGCTCGAAAGTGGTAGCAAGCGAAATTGTTAGCTTTGTCGGAATGAATACGCGCGCGTTCACAAACAGTGAGGCTACACAGAGTTTAACATCGATTCCGGTTGCGAAGGAGCAGATTGTTCCGGTAATCGAAGTTGAAACTGTAGTCGAGAATAGGGAATGGCTAATCCAATTAAGCAGTACGTATGACGGTTTAGAAGATTGGAAGAAAGAAAACAATATACGTTTTACAGGTAGTAATGACAAATTAATGAATAATGATAATGAGTTAGTTGTATGTGGAACGAAAGGGGCAGCAATTTGAAAGAAATGTTGCGTAAGGTCGATGATTTTGATGAAATACGCGAATAAACTGAGGATTATTAGGCACATGAGGTGAGTAATAATGATGTTTCTTTTTCTTTTTTTGTGCCATTCCCCAACTCAATGAAGTCAGCGGATTTGAAAGGACAGCCGGAAACGGAGGTATGGGGCACGAGTGTGTTAATTCTGTTAACTGGATGAGATTAGTGGGCGAAACGGAAGGTTCAATTGTATAGGCAGTTACATCAGACGTATTATGTTTAGATGAAGAAAACGAGCTTGCGGATGCAGTAAATACTATGGAGTAAAGTTTATTTTGTATCGAATGAAAGAAGGAGGTAGAACTAAGCATAATAAAACATCAGACAAAACGATTCAGCCCGGTGGTGCTTTGTGGAGTGATTTGGAGGTGGAACAGGATCTACAATGAGAAGGTAAAGGTAATGAATCGAGATGATGTGAACAGATTATGATCCTTGTAAATGTATATGGTATAGAAACTCAAATGCTGGTAGATCGTGGTAGTCAAATTAATGCTTTACCACAATCAATTTGTAAGCTTATTAAGGGTGAAGCAAGAATAATCGGGATGCCATTTATTGGAGCGAAGGAAATAGATGCTACTGGTAGTTATAATAAACCGATCAAAGCTCAAGTGTTGATGCAATTTGGTATTAAAATTTTGATACCTGAACATAACTTTTAGTGGTTCCTCAGGTGAGCACTGAAATAATTGTAGATATGAATTGAATGATGAAGCATAAAATAATTACAGATTGTGGTAGGAGGGGGATGGCTTGTCCAGTGGAAGAAGTAAAAGTAGCAGTAAATTTTGTTGAGATTAGAAAGAACGATGAAGAGGGTGATGTTAATTTGAGAGTAATTATGTTGCCAAGGTTTGTAGCTTCAAGTGAAGGAGCTGAGAGTTAACATGCTAGAAATCTGATGTATCCATTTGAAGATGAACTGAGAGAAGTAGTTGAGAGAATTTCGGGAATATCAATAGAACAGAAAATGGGAGTTGTACAATATTTTGGTCAATAACAAAGAAGTGTTTTCAGATAAACCTGATTCTGGCACATGAATTTTTGAATATAAAATTAAACAGTACCACATGAACCTTTATTCGGACTATTCGTCAAATACCACTAGCTCGGAAAAAAACGTACAAAAGGAAATAAAGCTTATGGAGGATTAGGTAATAACTGGACGAGCTGGGAGTAAAATAACCCCATCGTTCCATCGTTTTGGTATATAAAAGGAGAGGTTAGGGGTTGTGACAGATGCTCGCGATCTTAAAGTAGAAAAGCGCTAAACAGATCGTTTACGTGATATGCTACAGAAATTCCATGATGTGAGATACATGACACGTCTAGATTTGACTTAAGTGCACTGGCCGACTGCATTCGACCTAGATGCAACAAAACTGACGGTATTTTTCTTCACAGGGAAGCGTTAACAGGATAAGGTTACCCCTTTTGGATTAAAGAAGTTTGCGTTCGTGTTTATTCCAGCTATGGATGATGCGTTAGCAAAAGAACTAAGCAGCAGAATAACTATCTATGCTGACGACTCATTGATAGCAACTGCTTTCTGGGAAGGGCGGTGCGAATTACTGAGTGAGGTTTTTAAAGCGCTGAGACGAGGTGTCATGACATTGAAAAATATTGTGAATTTGTACAAAAGGAGTTGGAATTCTTATGACATATAATGTCAGTCACAAGAATAACTACTGAAGTAATAGCAGTTACAGAGTGCCAACCGCTAAAGATGTAAAAACAACTGAAGTCTTTCTTTAGTTTACGTAATTTTCATCGTAAAGCATGTTAATGGGCAGCTTTTAATGATCCAGAATTATCTAGCTTATGTCAAGAAAAATAGTGCATTTGTTTGGACTTAAAATAGCTTAACTTTATCTGCCGGGAAAAGAAACATTAGCTATCATGTGGGCTTTTAAGAAATTCAATGGTTTTTTGTGGGGGCATGAGGTGGTGATGCATACCGATCATAAAACAGTAACATTTTTAGAGAACTGTCATCTGTTGCATGAGAGACAGACGGTGTGGGCTTTATTTAAACAGATGTCTGATTACGAAATTCGTTACGTAAGAAGCGTAGACAGCTGTGTAGTGCACGCTTTGCCGAGGCTACCATTTGATCCAGCTGGATAAACCTATAAGAAACCAAGGACCCACATTGTGAGTGGGAATAAATACAAAGCAGGGTGCCCATGGACGTGCTTGGCTTGTAGGCACCGAAGTCAAAAGTCTGTGGAGATGGTGGACTACAATGTGCAAAGCTTCACTTTCTCTAACAATTGTAGACAAATATCAATGTTTGTTGACAGATCTTGCCATTGTCAGCGAAAAATAAGTTTTACGAATAATAATTAAATATACACGGATTATTCCAATGCTGTGTGACAAAATGTCGTTTAAATAAAAATTGTTTCATTGTGTGATAATACCAGAAAAATTAAGTGACTTCTTAATGACAGCGGTGATTAGAGTAATAAGCTGTGAAAACACTTGCTATTATGAGCAGTGAAATTTTACCAACAGATCACAATATAAATGTATGTACTTATAAGTACTTACTGTTGGTACTAAATAATTTTAAAACTAATTTTCAAGTGACTAAGGCATAGTGGCATTTTCTTAAATGTAATGCTGATTCTATTGCTTATTGTTTTTGCTATAATGGACATGGTATCCACAGTGTTATTGGTTTAGCCGTCTACTTGTTTTTCATCTTGTGATGCAGGTTAATTAAAGCTGGGGCAGATGTAACACAACAACTCTGTGGGTTAAAAAAATTTTCCTGGTAATTTTACTTTTCGATGTTTGTTTTCTGTGAATCAGAGTTTGTAAATAAGTGTACTTATGTTTGTATGATGAAATGGAATGTTTTCCCATTGTAAAGTTAAATAAATGTTACGCTGGCTGAGTCAGGACGATGCGATATTGTCAGAGAGAATAGTGAACTAGCAGTTGTATTATCGCTGGGCGCGCAAGTGCGCCAGCAGTCGAGTGCAGCACAGAGCAGAACGTAGGATAGCATTGAGAAGGACAGTGGAGTCGTTCGCGGTGCGACCTTCGTGTTCAGAAATGGTCGGATTGCAGTGGTTCTAAAGTACGTAATAGCTCGGCTTATATTTGCTATGGACGGGCGACATATACGGTCGTAAGTGGGCACAGTACAATTACTGCCAGAGGATGCTAATTAAAATGAAGAGTAATATGCTCTCGATTCTACTTGTTACGGAGCTATGAAGTTAAAGAAATTCTGCTACCTTGGCAGCAATGCAACCCATGACGAACCGAGCAAGGAAGACATAAAAAGTAGTCTAGCACTGACAAAAAAGGGCATTCTTGACCGGGGAAGGTCTACTACTACCAAACATAGGTCTTAATTTGAGGCAGACAGTTCTGTGAATGTAAGTGTGCAGCACGTCATTGTGTGGTAGTGAAACATGGACTGTGGGAAACCCAGAAAAGAAGAGAATCAAAGAATTTAAGATGTTGTGCTATAGAAGAATGTTGAAAATTAGGTGGACTGTTAAGATAAGGAATGAGATTCTCCAGGGATTGGCGGGGGAGGGAACATATGGAAAATACTGACAAGAAGGGACAGGATGATAGGACAGCTGTTAAGACATCACGAAATAACTTCCATGGTACTAGAGGGACATGTAGAGGGTACAAACTTCAGAGGAAGACAGAGATGAGAATAATTGAGGACGTAGGTTGCAAGTGCTACTCTGATATGAAGAAGTTGGCACAGGGGAAGAATTCGTGACGGGCCGCATCAAACTATTCAGGAGACTGATGTTTAAAAAGCTAGTTAAATAATTACTTGGTCGGACTTATTTGCGTCTAGCCACCATAATTTCTGTGTTTGAAAAATACCAAGGAATCCCAAGTGTTGATTATCAATTTTGCCTAAGGCAAAAGAACTAAGCAGGACCCATCCCATCCATTTTGATGATCTGAGAAAGTCCTAATGATTGACAAACTACTGCAGTGTTTTATGAAAGAAATAATACTAATTAAAATTTCAATAATTTGCAAGACTACAATTAACACAAATGCTCAAATCTAGTGCTCAGTAATTTTATAGACACTGCTTAGCAAACGAAATTCAATAAAATGCAATTTGTTTTTATACTTCTTCATTTATAAATAAGATTTCGTTTCTACGCAACTGTTATCAATCAGAAGTTTGTGTCAAAGTCTTGAGCCTATAACAGTAGTAATTGCACAAAGTGATTAGCAGTAATCGTTAATGAATAGTAATAAAAGTTGAATCTATGAGAAACCAATGAGTCAGTACAATCCTATCACAAACTTTGCCATTCTTTCTCAACCGAAATTTTAACTTTGCAAATTACGTAAATGTGATTCACAGAAAAGTGCATATGAATGACACTATATCATTACGATAAATTTTAACCTACATGATAGGATTTAGTAAAAAATAAACATAAATAACTTTTTGGGTAAAATTAAAGGCAGTAAGCATTACAGTGACTAACGTCACGAATTTTTGCATTTACGTAACTGGTTATTAGTGATGGTACGGCGACGTAGGACTGAAACATAAACATCAGTGTGCATTACAACTGGAGACAGTCACCGTGAGTCTGAACAAGATGAGCAGGCTTTACTCATAAAGATGTTTTATCGAAACGACTGCAATAGTGCTCCTGTGGCAGACGCTACAAGAGAGGTGTTGTGCACTATAGAGAGGTTTGCTATCGAAATTTCGAAAGGGTACTTAGGGAAGAGTTGTACAAGATATTACTTCCTCCCAAATACGTCTAGCGAAAGAATCACAACGAGAAAATTAGAGAAATTAGAGCTCTACGGATTCGACGTTAAAGGAATGTAAAGAGGTCCTCTTTTTCTCACTGTGGTTGAACAACGTGACTCGGACGTTCTAATTAAGACATTAAAATTAACTGGCTATTTGGGATTTACACCTGGGAGAGGTCATGCCTGAGAATGTTGGACACAAAATGCTAACTGAAAGCAGCTGAACATTCCACGGCCCAGGAGCAGTAGAGCAATCTCTAGTGCCGTTCCAGGCTGTCGTGGATGCAGGTGGTCGTCCTACTAAACAACATTTGCAACCTGAAACATAAACGTGGTTCAAATGGCTCTGAGCATTATGGGACTTAACGGCTATGGTCATCAGTCCCCTAGAACTTAAGAGAACTACTTAAACCTAACTAACCTAAGGACATCACACAACACCCAGTCATCACGAGGCAGAGAAAATCCCTGACCCCACCGGGAATCGAACCCGGGAACCCGGGCGCGGGAAGCGAGAACGCTACCACACGACCACGAGCTGCGGACCGTAAACGTGGTACGGAGATAAAAAACGTTACCCTATGATGTGGAATTTAAAATGTGTTTCTTTACATATGGATTGATCGTTATTGAGCCGTGGTAAAAACTGCTGTTTTGAAGAGCGCACCGCAGCGCCTTGTGTGAAGCAGTCGCCCTACGTTTCTGGCGGTGGCGCTGCTGTGGAAATTGCAGCTTTGGTGTCTCCCTCTGGTGGGAAAGGGGAAACGTTGCCTGTTCACGTGCATTTAAGGGGCGCTATGAGCTCGCCAGTTGGTGAGTCTGGGGTGAATCTGGGTCACTCTCTTGTCTCCAGCTTTCTAGTCTGCTTCTCGTCCGCATTTTGTTAGGCAGTTAGTGTCTGTCTGTCGTTTGGAGCTGCCTCTGTCGAGTTTGTTGGATTCGGCGTGTTAACGAATTTATTCAAAAATGGTTCAAATGGCTCTGAGCGCTATGGGACTTAACTTCTGAGGTCATCAGTCCCCTAGAACTTAGAATTACTTAAACCTAACCAACCTAAGGACATCACACACATACATACCCGAGACAGGATTCGAACCTGCGACCACAGCGGTCGCGCGGTTCCAAACTATAGCGCCTAGAACCGCTCGGCCACACCGGCCGGCAAACGAATCTATTGCTTGGAGTGTAACGGCCTAATTCCTGAAATATGTTTTGATGTTGCCTATCATCTTGAGAGGCGGTATCTGTGAACTGTAGAGCATGTTAACTTGTTTGGCCAACCTTGTATAATTTTATATAAGATTGCATTTCATGGGTTTTTATTTAAATAGTCATTTTAGTATATAAAGTTACCACCCTTCCACCGTAAGACTTTTCTTTGAAGTTAAAAACAAGTTGCACCTTCGGTGCCAAAGTTAAGTTTTTAATTTTAGTGTTTTGTACCATTTCCATCCCTCCTACGGCGGTGCATAGTTTGCGTGCCTGTGTGAACTGTTGAAACTTTTAGTTTAAAGTAATCTGGTGTGTTGCAGATTTGCACCAGTATCGTCTTTCAGAGACTGTTGTGAGGGGTCGTAACGACGGCCGTGTCAAAAGGGAGCGGCAAGGTTCTCTGCCCGAAAGCTCATACAGTCAAAAATTGGTCTATTTCTGCCTCTGAATAAATTGTAACTTGATATTTAGAGGGTGCTTTCTGACTATAATTTTATATCTGTTTCTTTTGAAAAATGCTTTCAGGGACTAGTAAAGTGAATAAATTACCATTTGTTAAAAAGGTATTTGCTTATGATTTCATCAGTTACTCCCTGGCAGCTACTTCCACGCTCACATTAAACGTGTTAATGTTCTTGATGAATGTCACTATAAATATTTCAACTAAGTTGCATTGTGCTACGTTTAGTCTGTTGCCATGGTTGACCTGGCAAGTAGCGAAAGGTTAATTATAACTATTCAGCACGTTGACAGTGGTTCTACGAACTCCAAACGGTAGGCTGGTTGATTTGCAGAGGGGGACCGAACAGCGAGGTCATCGGATTAGGGAAGGATGGGAAAGGTAGTCGGCCGTGCCCTGTCAAAGGAACCAGCCCGGCATTTGCCTGAAGCAATTTTAGGGAAATCGCAGAAAACCCACATCACGATGGCCCAGCGTTGGTTTGAACCTTCGGCCTCTTGAATGCGAGTCCGGTGTGCTAGCCATCTCGGTCATCTCAAAAAGGGAACAAATAACATGACATACTTCTTGTCTCGATGACGCAGCTTTCCGTCACGTGTAGCGTAAAGACCATGAGCTGTTTGCCTCGGCGGCACAAGTTTCCTTGGAGATTGAAGTAAACTTCAGAGTGGCGGGCAACTCAATGGCCGTAACCACAGCAAAGAGATTTTTATGTTCAACGTCTTGTTACTCCATGATATCTTGTTACATTTACGAAAGGGACGCAGGTGGTTGTTCAAATAGGTGAAAAGAGATTACTTAAGTCTTTAACCAGTCAAAAGTATTTTCAGGTAAGAAACTTAGGCGCCTCACTTTGTACAAAGAAGGATTATGTAGAGATTCCACATCTGTTGTGTCCGAGAGAATGGTCATATTGTCCATTCAGCTGTGCATGATCCTACAGCCACGTCACATACCTTGAGTCAAGAAATGGACTTGCATGCAGCAAGACAGGTATCCACACGAGCAGTGTTATGACGTCTGGGGTGAAACTATCAGCACGGTGACCTTAGTTAAACACTAGAACGGCGGAAGGGGTCAAAATGACGCCTGTAATACGTTTTCCGTTCATTGTCATAACCAATTTATTTACTTCGTTAATGAAATTATATGACTTTTTTCTAATTTTTTCTCCTCTTTCTGAAGTTCTTTTAGTATTTGCAAAATAATTTAATTTTCTTCGCCATTTCATTCAGTAGGATCTTTGGTGTGACGTCACGTGTACTGGACTGCTGTTGAAATTGCTCGTCAATAATTTATAAAATTTTCGTTCGTCTCGGCCTCACGCCTCAGTAGTGTGCTTACATTTTTCGGGTCCATTGTGGCTGTAGCTGTTATAGAGCTAACCACTGACAAATTTATTTGTCCACTGTTATACAGTTATTAAATTTAATAGTTTTCAGCGATGTTTCGTGCTGTTTTGTGACGGAATAACGATTTAATGTACTTTTGGAAACGTTCGCTCGCTGTGTTTTTTTAGAGTTTTCTGTGAGTTGAAGTCATTTAGTAAATTGGGTGCTTTAGTTTTCGGCTGACGTTTCTTATTGTTTCTAGTGAAATATTTCAGTAAAATTTTCATTCAGTGTTTTAACTTCGTTGAGCGTTCCAGTGGCCGTTTGAATTGTTGGTTTTAGCTAATAATTTTGTGAAGTTTTGTTAGTATTGGTATCAGTTGTGATGTAGAAGTATTAATACAGGTAGATAGAGAATTACGAGACCGCTGGTGTAACTGAACTTTGGTAACATAGAGGTATAGTTTTCTTTATGTAACTGTAAAATTTCATCATGAGTGAGAAGTGTGGGCTCTGTCGTATGTTTGTCAGTAGTGGGTTACGGTGTGGGATTTGTTCAAAGTATTTTCATTGGGGGGAATGCAGTGGGGAAGCCAGTGGACATTCTAGCGAGATCCTCTCCTGGGAATGCAGAATCTGTAGTATAAATAAGTTGATAGAGGAGCAGGAGCGTAAGATCTGTGCCCTTCATGTGTAGTTACAACGCGCAAAGCAGGAACTAGATAGGTTGAGGAGGGTGAAGAGCGATGGGGAATGGGAACTGGCAGTTCGCAAGAAGGCAGCTAGGAGGAGGAGTTTTTCAGACAATTATACTTTGCGTATATGCAATAGATTTGACCAACCATCAGAGCTGACTGGAGAGGAGCCTCGTGTAGCTGTAGATGGAGGGAACATGGAGCAGTCCTCAGCAGTTAGGAGGCCTAGGTCAGCTGCTAAACCTAACAGAAACAAGAAGGTTCCGCTACTACGTAGTTTGAGTGGTAGAGGTGTGGGCCAGCAGTTGCAGGAAGTGTTGGGGCGTGAGTACCAGGTCACCAGCATTATGAAGCCTAGTTCAGGGTTGGTTCAAGTGATTGACAGCGTAGGGGCGTTATGTAGAAATTTTACAAAGGATGATCAGGTAGTGATGGTGGACGGAGCAGGGAACAGTCTTTATAGGGACGGGGAATAGGATGCAGGTAGTGACCTGGTAAAGATAGTTACTCAAACTGGTGGCACTAATGTGCATTTCGTGCAACTGTTTCAGCGTCATGATCGGCCTCATCTTAACGCGGCTGTTAGGCGCGTTAACATGGGGCTGGGGAGGGCGCCGATGCAAAGGGCACAGGTCACATCTCAGTGGTGCCAGTTGGGTCTATCAGCAGATCAGGATTCACTAGGCATGGCCTGCACCTCAATAGGTATGGGAATGGGAGTGCGGGAAAGGATATAGGTGACAGTGTAGTGGGTGGTGGGATTACTCATGGAAAAATTCCTGTAGTAGTTAGTGTTAGAGCTGCATCCTTTTTAGATTGAAGGCAGCGTACAGGTATACCTGCCTAAAGAAAGTCCCTCTAAGTAAGAGCGCGACTTCAGAGGATGTAATGTTTCCAAGTAGGGAAGGAGTTAGAATATTTCATCAAAATATAAGAGGTATTAGAGATAAAGTTAGTGAACTGCTTATAGATGTTGATCCAAATTATTGGTATATCGGAGCACCACTTAAATAATTTTACAGTTCAGAGGTTTCCTTTAGCAGGATACAGATTAGCTGTCTGTTTTTCAAGGAGTTCCTTGCGGGTAAAAAATAAAAAAAAAACGTGTTCTTTTTGAGTCCATGGATGTATCACAGCATTGCACTGAACAGATATTTGAATGCTGTGCAGTGGTAGTTGAATTTAGTGAAACTAAACTTCTAATTGTTGTTGCTTATATGTCCCCTAACTCTGACTTCAGAGCATTTCTGCTCAAGCTAGAGAGGGTTCTTGATTAACTTTGCAGGAAGTGCCAGAAATTAGTTATATGTGGTGACTTAAATATAAATTTTGTACATGATGGTACAAGTAAAAGGATGTTGGTAGATCTCATAAATTCGTATGATCTGATGGAAACTGTGCTTTTTCCAGCTGGAGTGCAGGGAAACAGTAGCACAGCGATAGAGAATATTTTTATTCATTCTTCATTACTAGATGGGCATTCTGTTGGGAAAAGGGTGAATGGCCTTTCAGACCATAATGCACAAATCTTAACACTAAAAGGCTTTAGCACTCAAACAAATGTCACATTTAATTACAAACTATGTAGGAAAGTTAATCCAACAGCAATAGAGAGTTTTTTAAACCTTGTCAAGAAATAAGAGTGGCTGGATGTTTATAGTTATGACAACACAGATGATAAATATAATGCTTTCCTTAACACATTTTTCATACTCTTTGAGAGTTGCTTTCCATTAGAACATTCTAAATTTGGTACTAGCAGTAATAGCCAGCCTGGGTGGCTTACTAGTGGGATAAGGACACCATGTACAACTAAGCGGGACTTATATCAAAATGTTAGAAGTAGTCACAATCAAGCTACAGTAGCCCATTACAAACAGTATTGTAAGGTGCTTAAAATGTTGTTAGGAAGGCAAAGAGTATGTGGTACGCAAATACCACACACGATAAATTTAAAACCATATGGTGAGTTGTGAAGGGAGCGTCTGGTCAGCAGCACAACGTCGACGATATAAAGCCAGTTCGCAGTAAATGTATTTCTCTTATCAGTAAATCAGATATATGTATAGTATTTAACTATTATTTCCTTAGCATTGCTGGTGAATTAAATAAAAATTTCGTTTCTGCAGGGAATCATATAACTTTCTTGGCAAATGCCTTTCTGAGATTGATGTCTGAAATACTCCTCTGTGATACAGACAAAAGGGATTGTAAGTCAATAATTAAATCACTGAATACTAAGGACTCTTATATTAAAGTACTGCGCTGCACATGTTAGCACTGTATTTAACCATATTTATTATGTTTCCTTTAGGAATGGTCTGTTTCCTGAACAATTAAAGTACTCAGTAGTAAAGCCGCTTTATAAAAAGGGAGAAAGGGATAATGTAGATAATTTTAGACTTATTTCTATGCCACCAGTGTTTGCTAATGTTATTGAAAAGGCTGTGTATGTAAGGATAATTGATCATTTTAATATCTCACGATTTGCTATCAAATGTACCGTTTGGCTTTAGAAGTCGTTTAACAACTGAAAATGCTATATTCTTATTTCTCTGTGGGGTACTGGATGGGTTAAACAAAAGATTTCGAGCGCTAGGCATATTTTTTGATTGTGTTGATCACAAAATATTTCTCCAGATGTTGGATCATTACGGTATGTGGGGAGAAGTTCACAACTGGTTCACCTCTTACCTTAGCAACAGACACCAAAAGGTCATTATTCGCAATGTTGAGAATGGCTGTGATGTAGGGTCTGAGCGAGGTATGGTCAAGTGGGGGGTGCCCAGGGATCAGTATTGGGGCCACTCCTGTTTCTTATTTATGTAAATGATATGCCCTTAGTATTACAGGTAACTCTAAAATATTTCTGTTTGCTGATGACACTATCTTGGTAGTAAAGGATGTTGTGTGCAACATTGGCTCGGTTTCAAATAGTGCAGTTCATGACCTAAGATCATGGCGTGTAGAAAATAAACTAACGCTAAAGCACAGTAAGACTTAGTTTTTACAGTTCCTAACACACATTGCAACAAACCCTGACGTTTTAATTTCACAGAATGGGCATATGATTAGTGAAAATGAACAGTTCTAGTTTCTAGGTGTTCAGATAGTTAGTAAGCCGTCGTGGAAAGTCCACGTTCAGGATCTTGTTCAAAGACTTAATGCTTCCATTTTTACTATTCGAACGGTATCTGAAGAGAGTGATCGTTCGACACGAAAATTAGTTTACTCTGCTTATTTTCATTCGCTTATGTCATATGGTGTTATATTTTGCGGTCACTCTTCCCATTCTAATAGGATATTTTTGGCTCATAAACGGGCAATTCGGGCAATAAATGGTGTAAGTTCACAAACCTCTTGTCGACCCCTGTTCACGAGTATTTTGACATTGGCCTCTCAGTATATGTATTCCTTATTGTCATTTCTTGTTAACGATATTAGATTACTCCCAAGAATAAGCAGCTTTCACTCAGTTAATACTCGGTGGAAATCAAACCTGCATTTGTATCGCACTTCCGTAAGTCTTGTGCAGAAAGGTGTGCAGTATACTGCTGCATCCAGTTTCAATAAGCTACCACTCGAATTCAAGAATCTTAGCAGTAATCCGTGCGCTTTCAAGTCGGTACTGAAGAGTTTCCTCGTGGGTCGCTCCTTCTATTCTGTCGAGGAGTTCCTTGAAAAGTTAAGCTGATTCTTGCTGTATTGTTGACTGAGTTTACTTAAACTTACGGACTAACGTGTTTCGGGTTCATAAGCATTTATTTTTATCTGTTGTTACTTTTATGTTGTAATTTCATGTGCTGACAAGTTCCATGACCTTGAAGAATTGCTCCTCAATTTCATCCTACGGAGCTTGACGTGCAAATAAAAATAAATAAGTAAATATACCTAGAATGGCAGAAGGTGTCAATTTGACCCCACTGTAACTTCTGTCTGAATATAAGTAAATTATCCAACAATACAGTGGCAACAGTGGGCAGTAACACACAGCAGTTGCTCTTCATAGTTGCAACTTGGCATGTGTACGTTCCAGTCAGCCACAGCTTATGTTGTGTCACTCTGGCGGTCTTGGGCCGTGAAACACGTTTTCGAACGTGTATCGTAAGTGTGGACTTTCTGACGAAGAACTATTACATCTCTTGGAAAATTCCAAAGCTGAATCGGAGATCACTGATGAAGATGATTATGTACCTGACACAAGTGAAGATGAAGACATTGTGAACGAGTTGGGATTAGAGGAAGAGGATTTAGATGCGGATATATGTCAATAATCTTCCCTTTCACCACAGAAGGTACAGTTAGAAGCGTCTACAAAGATGGTTGCAAGTGATGGAACTGTGTGGGAGATTAGAAAATATTCATCTTCTGGAAGGCAGTCAGCTATGAATGTTCTGAAGGAGAGAGAGGAGGGCCGAACGGAAAGGCCGAGCGATTCTAGGCGCATCAGTCTGGAACCGCGCGACGGCTACGGTCGCGGGTTCGGATCCTGCTTCGGGCATGGAGGTGTGTGATGTTCTTAGGTTGGTTAGGTTTAAGTAGTTCTAAGTTCTAGGAGACCGATGACCTCGGAAGTTAAGTCCCATAGTGCTCAGAGCCATTTTAGAGAGAGGTGGTCCCACTGCTTATGTTTGCCAACGAGTATCAGTGTCTTCCGTCTTATTTTTGATGAAGCAATGCTACGTCTCATTGCTACACAGAATCAAATGCTCAAAAAGTACGAAAAACAATGACTGGGCTACGTCACTTGAGGAAATGGAGAAACTGATGGCCATCATATATGTTCGGAGTGTATTGTGTACAAAAGGTATGTCTGTGGATGATGTCTGGCCGTACTCTTGCGGGCCTGCTTTTACAAAGGACATTATGGCAAGGGACAGATTTCAGGAGCTTCTCATATTTCTCCGTTTTCATAAAAATCAATCCAGGCTGAATGACTGGCAGCAAACAAATTCGCTCTTGTGTCTGAAATTTGGGAAAGTTCATTGAAAACGGTATTCACGCTTATCACCCCGGAGAAAATATAACCACTGACGAGCAATTGTTACCAAGCAAAGCAAGATGCAGGTTCACTCATTTCATGTCGAACAACCCAGACAAATAAGGTCTCAAAATCTGGTTGCCTATTGATGTAACGGCAAAGTATATATGTAACGCTTTCCCATACCTCGGCAAAGAGGATACACATAGAAACAACCACTTGGAGAGTATGTCATTCTGCATCTCATGGGGCCACTTGTAAATCAAGGAAGAAATGTGACCACAGACAACTTCTTTACGTCTTTTTAACTTGATAAAAACCTCAAAGAAAAGAAAACGTCTTTATTTGGTACAATGAACAAGATCCGCCCTGAAATCCCCGATGAAGTAAGGAAGCCGAATGTTAAAATACACTCCACCACAATCCTGCACAATAGTGGCAAAACAGACTGCACCTTGACTGTGTACCAATGAAAGAAGAATGAAAATGTTGTTATTCTGAGTATGCAGCATGCTGAAGTAGCAATAAGCAAGGAAGGAAAGAAAGAACCTGAAACTGTAATGTTGTACAGTGCGAGAAAGTATGGGGTGGACATGGTTGATCAAATGACCTGTAAATATTCTACGAAGGTTGAATGTAGGAGATGGCCAGTGCATGTCTTCTAAAACATACTGGACATGGCGACAATAAATCTTGGTCATCTATAACATAGGAATCTCGAATTTCGTCATTGTTATGTCATAGATGACCCATGCATTTATGGCCGCCATGTCCAGTATGTTGTAGAAGACATGCAATGGTCACCTCCTACATGCAAGCTTCATAGTACATTTATGAGTCATTTGATCAACCACATCCACCTCATACTTTGTTGCATTGTCAATGATAAAATTCGAAATTACAGAAGAAAATGTAACGAACATCAGCAAAGAATGGAAAGTGAGAGACTTCCCATAAAGGCACGAACTTATAAGTGCCACGGGAGAAGAGACAGAGGAAGAACCCAATAGAGATGGGTTCCGTAACAGAAAATTCCTGCCTAATGCCTGAAGAGGAGAAGATGATAATGATCTATAGCACAGTAACGAACAAGAAAACGGAAAGGAAGTTCATACTTCAATTGGCAGATGAACTCAAAGGAACGAAAGAGCAAGAACAGCAGGTAAAGGAAGATGATATGGGACTGAAATCACCTAGAAACCGGAGCAAGTGCCAAATCAGCATCTGCAAAGACAATAAGACCAACGAAAACTGTGTGAAGTGCCACAATGCCATGTGCGGAAAATGTGCGCCCAAAACAGAAATCACTTGTGCTAAGTGCATCTAGCAGCTTCAAATGACTTGAGTGAAAAGTAATAAAGAGCTGTTTGTGAAACACATGAGAATAAAATGGATCGAATATACTAAATGTGTCTAGAAGGTTGTATGAATAGTTAATAATTTAAAATCTGTAGTTAAGAAACATTTTAGCAGCAATAACAATACATTTGTATGATACATTGTTGTTCAAGTAAATTGCTAATTATCATTTATAATTTTAAATAATTGTTGTGATTACTAGAAATAAACTATGGATTGACAAGCACTAAAAAAATACCTGCTTAACTCAAATATGAAAATATTTCGTGTGGTGTCAAAATGACCCCTTTCCACCATTTTCGGAATGTCAGAAACTCCGCCGTTCTAGTGTTAAAGTTCTCTCATGACGCTTTCTTCTCAAATGAATCCCAGTTGTATGTACAGCTTCACAATGGACGTGTCCGGATGTGGAGATTACGAGGATAACTAACGCTATCAGTTTGTAGTCGTCAGGGCCATATAACCCAGTACCTGGCGTGACGGTGTGTGGTACCACTGGGTACACAACTCGATCACAACCGTCTCCCATAGCCGGTAAACTGGATAATAATAACTAGATTTCTGATGTGCTGAATATGGTATAAATGCTCCATGTTCGAAGTCTCCATGACGCTATCTTTCAAGAAGACACTGCAAGACCTCGTGTTTAATGATTTAAAGAATGAAAACTGCACCAATTACCTATTTTTAGATGCTCAACGCTACGCATTTCGAGCGTTTATTCTTATTTTCAGGTGCATTTGTGCATGTGTTTACATGAACATGTTTCGTGATGTTTGCATGTGTGATTTTCTGCCTCTTGCGTCTTCTTGATATGAGACTGCAGTCAGAAAATCGCACGAAATGAATCCTTCAGAGTTATTAAATGCTATTGTTAGAAACGGTATTTTGGCTTGCCAGCTTACAGGTTTTGTGCCTCCTCCACTATATAGAATATCACACACACGCAAATCATCACTTAAACAGTTTGTGTACAAAACAAACTACAAAAATATTATGACACTATTGTTTCCCAAAGTGTTTGTAAACAGTCAGAAGTGTTGCAATGTTTTTGGATTACATTATGTATATTGTCACTTAGAAGAAGGTGTAATTGGATGAATTACGAACATTAACTTCACTTAGCGAAACTTTATTCAGCACTTGCACGTACAAGAGTGCGGAGCGAACTGCCTCCGCCCAGTAAACATACAGTATACAGGGTGGTCGGAAATTCCCGTTACAGACTTCTAGGATTTGTAGAGGGGAGTGAGTAAATCGTATTTTGAATAGGAACCCATGTCCGCAAACATCATTCAACGAGACTACAGAGCGTCAAAGTTATAGGCGCGGGCATCTGAGGAGCTATGACCATTCGTTCATCTTCGCTAATGTGAAACACATCTCCTCTACTGAGCAAGTGTTCATAGCTATTAAGGTACGCACTTTAGAGCCCACGTTTACTGGACATTTTTTCTCGTCTTCGTCCACACTACCACCACTGAAAGTTACCAACACTACACTCTTCGCGACACAAGAACCGGTGCCTGTATTCAACTGTCAGAGGTATCAGAACGGTTTTCATTTGTAACTTTCGACTCGTTCGTTTCCGGTACAGGGATCCTAACTTCAAATTAATACATTTATTGTTCTCCATCATCCTAGAAAGTCTGTAACATCATCACAGAATCACCCCGTGTATACATACATTTACAGACGCCCGCGCCTATATCTTTGACGCTCTGCAGTCTCGTTGGATGACATTTCAAAATACGATACATTCACTCCCCTCTACAAGTCTGTAACTGAAATTTCCGACCACCCTGTATACGCAGCTATAGAACATTCCAGTACAATGATTCTGGAAATCTGTGGATACTTCTAGAATGTAATCGAACCGAATATAGAAATTAAAACGGTACAGGCCAGGTGAGTTTTGAACTCACGATCATGCGACAGTTCAGTATCATAAACAATACCCCACGGAGCTCATCAGCTACTTCTGCGACATTGCTTCATCCTTAAGAGAACAGCGTCTCGGTGTAACGTTGTCCTAGTCCGGGAACGAGTCATCGGTCCTGCATACTCCGACTCCTGATGACTGCTTCTCGCCCTGGCGGTGATCTTCTGAGAACTTCTTTTGCCGCTGCGTTCTTCGTCACCTTTAAGCTTGTTGCCTGTCGCTTTAGCTTCGAATTTACCCTGGGATGCAGGACCCTTATTGGGCTTCATTCGACGTGGACCGAATCTCTGATCTTTCGTCGTCTTGTGTCG
Organism: Schistocerca serialis cubense; assembly: GCF_023864345.2. Taxonomy (NCBI): domain Eukaryota; kingdom Metazoa; phylum Arthropoda; class Insecta; order Orthoptera; family Acrididae; genus Schistocerca; species Schistocerca serialis. The sequence continues at coordinate 628,283,370 of NC_064638.1, read as the reverse complement.
GGGTCGAAATCTTCAACTTCATAAGTAACATCAGACAACTGTCTTACAACCTTATAAGGTCCAAAGTAGCGCCTGAGGAGCTTCTCAGAGAGACCAACCTTCCGAACAGGAGTGAAGATCCAGACAAGGCTACCAGGCTGGTAGACAACAGGGCGGTGGCTCGCGTCATACCTTCGGCGATCATTTCTTAAGCCTGCAGCGTGCGGAATCGAGCTAACTGCCGAGCTTCATCAGCTCTGGTTAAAACCTGGCCGATGTAGTCGTCGTCCACGTCATTAGGATGTAACGGAAACACAGTGTCAATCGTCGTAGTCGCCTCACGCCCATGCACCAGCAAAATTCGTGTAAATCCTGTGGTGTGTGGCTTGGCGGTGTTGTAGGCAAACGTCACGAAAGGTAGCATCCCATCCCTGTTACTCTGCTCAGCATTGACGAACAGTGACAGCATGTCGACCAAGTCTTATTAAGGCGTTCGGTAAGCCCGTTAGTTTGTGGATGGTAGGCAGTCGTCATGTGATGAGTATGTTGCACCGACGGTTTATCTCTGTCACAAGATTCGATTGAAAACTTTCCCTCGATCTGTAATTAACGACCTTGGGGCACCGTGTTTTAATACATGGTCTTCCATGATCAATTTGGCTACCTCAGATGCTTCGGCTGTTTTCACGCCTTTTGTAATGGCATAGCGTGTCAGATAATCAGTGCAAGCAATAATCGATCTGTTACCACTAGCAGACGTTGGAAATCGTCCGAGGATGTCAATCCCAACACACTGGAAAGGCGTTTCGACCGGTGGAATTGGTATGAGTCGGCCAGGTGGTTTCTGAAGAATTACCTTTCTCCTCTGGCACTCTCGTCAGTGCGACACATAGTGACGGACACTCCTAAATAAACCTGGCCAGAAAAATCTCTTATCGATTCTATCGTATGTCTTAATAAATCCTAGATGTCCGGCCTCAGGTGTATCATGGAATTTCTGTAGAACATCTAAGCGCATGTGTTTAGCAATCACAGGTAACCATCTCTTTCCAAACGGATCAAAGTTTTTATTGTAAAGTAATCCATTAACTACCTTAAATTGTCCTTTCACATCCTCTGACCGATTTAAGGCAAGCATAATTTGAGATATCTTAGCGTCCTTATTCTGCTCAGCAGAGAGATCCTGGAGTGCAGCGAGACAGTCACTATCTTCATCAAAGTCTTGATGGTCTCCAGTGCTAATCCGGTGCTTCACCGTCGATTTGTCTAATTTGCTCTTCACATGTGATTTGAAGCATTCAGAGAACTCTTGAATAATGGCAAGTAGCTTCTTTTGTTGTTCCTTAGTGAGATCTGGTGATAGTCGAGCTAGAAGATCTTGTCTCGTAGTGGCAGCGCTAATTTCGCCCACAGACTCGGAATGGGTGGTTTCTATGACACTCAGCAGTTCTTCAATTAACGGCTCAGAGTTTGCTGCGCACATGCGTCTTAGAAAGATCTGCCGTTCTCGGTGACAGTTAACTAGCCACAATTCACCGAATCTGTTCTTAAACAAGGCGACGGAGGCTGGGATAATCAAGTTATTCTTCAGTGGTATGCTTCTCTTACATTCCACTACAATATCCATGGGTAATGCATGGCATGACACGTGACAGTTACCTTTCAAGCACTGACTGCAAGAATTATCACTTCATCCAGCACACATAGTCTCCACACACTCACGTGCGCATCTTCCTGTCCACAGGATCTCATCTCGTCTAGCACAATCTTCGAGCGACCACAATCTATAATTGCCTGAGAAGCTTTCAAAAGTCCCATCCGGGAATGACGTCATGACTACACTCTTCTAGGACGATGAATTCTAAGGGCTGTTTATGGCCACTTACACCCACACGAATCGTACATCTCCCTATAGGTTTTACACATTTACCATTAGCCGCCTTCAGCCTTTGCTGTCGATGAATACAGTTTTCTGCAACTGGCGACGGTACTTCTCAGAAATGACTGAATATGATGCTCCAGAGTTCACAAGGGCTGGTCGGCCATTCATTAAGATATCGACGTAGTTTCCCATAATTTTTGTAGTGATCAACGGCGGAGGACTTTTTCTTTGGCGACCTCACCTCCGAGGAAGATCGCACCCTTTAGTTTTCCAGGTTGCGGCGGCTAGGTGATTGGCTGGAGCTTCTAAACGGCGATGGAGACCTTGATCGGCGTGTTGGGGAGCGTCCTTTCCAGCGGCTAGCTTGCGGCGATGGTGACCTACGTCGTCCTGCTCCCACATCTTCTTGTTCATCTTCGTCGTCCCGGAGTTAGCGTCGGCTAAGGTCGGACTGCTGTCTTCTGGCGTGGGCGTCACCAAATATCCGCCGCCTTTCTCAAAAATAGCGCACAACAGGTCGCGGTGGTCCACAGTGGAAACATAATGGTTGGTTATCCTGGGTCCTCCAGACGTCAGTCTTCCTTGGTGCCCAAACAGGTTCCTCATGCGGCATTGTAGGAACGTAGCTCCACCTGGGTCTCGACTTTTTCACCGTTTTAAAGAGAAATGGACGAGAGATTTGATTCAATGTCTGTTCCACTTCCTCCCTTATGACCTCTTGAAGGTCTCGGTTATTTGCTCGCCGTGCAATCCAAGTGCCTTCTGAACTTCCTCTCTCAGTATCTGACGAAGAACACTTGTGAAATCAGTTGCTTCATCCATCACAGATATCGATACGACTTTTGGAAGCCGTTCAAACTTCTTGCGTGTAGTTATTTTTTGATGCATTGTCTCGATATACTGGCACCATTTTATGAAGTCGTCTGCTGTCGAAACCTCCTTCAGAAGTGGGGCTTGATACATGTCCTCAGCAACACCCTTCATGAGATGTGCAACCGTAGGATCCACTATTTTACACAGCCCCAAGACGTCTTGAATGTAGGATGCTGTAGTTTCTCCTGGACGCTGTGCCGTGCACTTTAATTTATCTTAGCCTTGCGCTTCTGTCGTTGTATGTCGCCTAAATACTTGAGCAGTTCGGCCTGGAATACTTCACAGCTTGTGAACTTCTCCTCGTTGGTCTCATACCATTGCTTGGCAGTGCCCTCCAAGTTGAAAAATACGTTAGCCAAACACACGGTGTCATCCCTTTTGTTAAATTTGGCTACAGGCTCGTATACCTTCAGCTACTTGTTTGGATATTGGCCATCGTCACCAGAGAACCCGGAAGGATGTCTCATGTAATGGCACACAGTTTCTATCATCGTAACGTCCTTCTCTTCTGTCTCCGATAGAATGCGATCTGTTGAATATGGCTCGAACTCGGGTTTCTCGCCACGTAAACGGCGGCTCTGTCGTGGCTTGATAGGAGCCACTGTGTCGTCAATAATGTGCGCTATCACAAGTTTCAATACGTAGCGCTTCCACCAGAATAGTGTCACGTAGAAGCAGGTTTAATTAGATCAATGACGAACACTAACTTCACTTAACGAAGGTTTATTCAGCACTTGCACGTACAAGAGCACGGAGCGAACTGCCTCCGGCCAGAACACATACAGTATATATACAGCTACAGAACATTCCAGTACAATGATTCTTAACATTTGTGGATACTTCTAGAATGTACTCGAACCGAATATAGAAATTAGAACTGTACAGTCCAGGTGAGTTTTGAACTCACTATCCGCCAGACAACAGTTTAGTATCATAATCACTACAACACGGAGCTACTCAGTTTCTTTTGAGACCATATATTTAAGGTACTCAAAAATAAAATGTTACTACCGAATTTTTTGATTAACACTTTTTCTGCCTAATGAGGAAACGTACATAATTGTAACGATTGTTACAGTTATCACAAGTGGGAGAGACATTTGAAGAAATCAACTGATTCACTATATAAATTGTCAATGACAATTTTTACTCCTTGCTTTTTGTGGTGTACAAAATTTTGAAGTTCCTCCATTGAACCCATTGTATGATGTTTTTGAAAGTGATAGAGTGTCTTAAGATCTTCTTCTATGTTTTCGAATGGGTGTTCAGTGTTTTTTATGTGCGTTGCTATTGAGGATTTTCTAAATTGGTTATGTGCGTAGTAGTAGTTAATGTGTTCAGTGTTTTATGATTTGTAGTAGCTTTAGCAAGTTTCACATGTGATTTTGTGTATTCCTGAGTCTGAGGATTTATCTTTTTTTTTGTTTAAGTTGTAGGCTCATTTCTGTTGTAGTTTGTTGTTCGTGGAGAAACCTACTCCCATTGTTTGTGGCCTAAGTACGCTTGCTATTTTTTGAGAAATGTTACACATGTGAGATACGCTAGTAATACATTTGACTGTATTATAGGTTCCTTCTAAAGAACCAGGAATTTCTTTCTTTTTCGTTATCTGTCTCTGCATACTGTCTGTCACTGAGCCGAGGAAGTCATTGGCCACTGCAATTTGCTTAATAATTTCTGTTTCTTTCTCCCTATTCTCTTTGTTCACTGGGATTTTTTTTTGCTGTATGTATCATTGTTTTCTATGCAACTTTCTTGAATATATCTGGGTGACACTCTGTGGCAGGGATTGTGTTGCTGGAGGTTGTGTTATTCTGTATATCTTCAAGTTGTACCTTTTCTCTGTTTTATACGCACAAATCTAGAAAATTAATGCTATGTTTTTGCATTCAGTTGTGAAATTTATTTTCTTGTGTACTTTATGAAACAAATGTATGAATGAAAATGTTTGCTATTGGGCCAGATACATGTCGCAACACGGAATACGATGAAAGAAATTAACACTTCATGTTGCCCGTGATATCCTAGACCAGGCGAGCACGACGCTGCCACGCGCTATCATGGAATGATACACCGTCATGTGTCATCTACAATTCGACTCAATGTCGCAGTCTGGAGCCGTTGTTGCTGCCAAAGGTGGCCATTCTGTGTACTAAATTTCACATGCCGTATTTTCCCAAGTCACCTACGAATTTATTCTTCGAACCGCGTAGTATATGCACAACAAGTAAGATTACGGCATTTGTCACCCTTTGTAGTGTTATAGTTTTAGTGTGTAAACTGGGTAAGAGCAATGGTAACACATTCGTCTACCTTTTTTGTCGTATATATAGTGTAGACGATTTACGGTTTTGTTGTTAACATCAGCAAGATTTGCAATGAGTGCTATTGTTATCGTTTCAGCTTCAATGCAAGCTGTGGGCCAGGAAGTTAGAACCAGATATCTGTGCAATGACTTGTAAGACACTATTCCAATAGGTCGTCATTCTTTAGTCAGATGGAGAAGAGTCAATTACTAGCGCACGATTTCATGCTGTCAGAAAAATAGGATGCTCAGAAGCTGTAAACGGGAACTGAAATAATTTGTTATTAACAATTCCTACCATTCAGTATAAGAATTTATATGTGGCTTTGGCTACAAAGGCAGCAGCAGGATGAAGTTTAGTAAAAATATCAGTGATTTTGTGTCGAATATGGCACCAAAACTAGTCTGTGTGAAGCTGTGCTTTGACTCGCCGGAATTCGAGTGCTATTCTGACACCACTCTTTTGTGTCGTCATTCTGACGGCAAGTATTTCGTATAAAAGTAACGAAGTGTTTGAGTTCAAAAGAAAATCGTAGCCGTAGCAGTCGTATTTTGTACCACAAAGTGAAATACACCGCATGGGTCGCATTTTAGCTATAACATGAACAAAGCTTTTGTTGACACTTGTGAGATCAAAAGATCAAAGTGATGTCTGTTATTTAAAAGTCAAAGCCCATTTCAGGTGAACATTTTCTGAGTGGATGGAGCTCAATGTAGCATTTATAATGCATTCTAAATCCTAACAGAAATCTTTGGAACACACAAGAGATATTGAAGATAATTGACGAGAGGAGAAAGTATCAAAATGCAGCAAATGAAGCAGCGAGAGGGTATACAAACCTCTTGAATCCTGAGATGGATAGGAAGTGCAAAATGGCTAAGCAGGAATGACTAGAGGATAAATGTAAGTATTTAGAAGCACATTCCGCTAGGGGGAAGACTGCCTACAAGAAAATTAAAGAGGTGTTTGGACAAAACTGAAGCAGATGTATGAATACCAACCGCTCAGATGAAAAACTAGTCTTAATCAAAGAAGGAAAGCAGAAAGGCTGGAGGAGTACATAGAAGATCCATAACAAGGGAGATGATAGTGAAAGCAGTATTAAATGAGTTGAAGAAGACATAGAAGGAGATGTAACTGGAGATATGATACTGCGAGAAGAATTTGACAGAGCATTGTGTAACGTTCTTTTTTTATGATTTGGTGTTCTGGATTGCCAATGAATGTGAAATGCGTAAAGGTAGTGTCATGCAGATTTACTGTAATGTTTTGTTGACCAAAGACAAAATATGCAAAGTCAACATCAGTTTCCATAATGAAATCAGTCACTCTGAAATTTACCCAATCTCGTGGGCACGGAGTTCTATGGCCCTGACCAATAAACTGATAAAATTCGCTGTGCAAATAAACAGTGAAATAAATTTTCCTTAGCTCTAGAATCGTAACGGATGTAATCTTAGTATCCTGTTCTCTCCGCAGTAAGCATTGAACATATTCAAGCTTGGCACAGCGAAGTACAATGCCGGCCGTAAATTAGCTTCTTAAAAATAATTTCAGTAGATTCGTTGATTAATAAATAACCTTGCAAATGTTGAGTGAAAATATTTGATATTGGCTCAGCGCTATGCACTGCTGCCCGCTTTGAAGCTGTCAAAAACATGAACAATTTTATGATTCTGGCGCATTAATATTTTTCTGGCTCTGATTGAAAAATGATTTCTTTAAAAAAATATTCATTAGGCTCAAACAAACACGACATGCAAGAGGATGAGGTACCGGTAAGAGGATATACTAATGCCAAATGCTACAGTTTGAAAATTGTATTCAAAATAAAGTTTTTCCCTCACAAAATCTTATATGATGTATTTTATATTGACTCCCAAATCAGTTCAAAAATGTACAAATGTGTGTGAAATCTTATGGGACTTAACTGCTAAGGTCATCAGTCCCTAAGCTTACACACTACCTAACCTAAAGTATCCTAAGGACAAACAAACACACCCATGCCCGAGAGTGGACTCGAACCTCCGCCGGGACCAGCCGCACAGTCCATGACTGCAGCGTCTATAGACCGCTCGGCAATCCCGCACGGCTCAAAATCAGTGAACTCAACTGTTCTACAGTTCTCACTTACTGTCGTAATTAAAAACACTTGGATTGTTAGATGACAAAAAGTCTGACATAGCTCGACAAAATAGATTCCAAAATTTAACTTCTCTTTATCAGGATTACAAAATATTACAAATCGGGTATACCTGATTAACCTATACATTAAATCTGATGGAAAATTTGGTTCCTACATACAATGGTCTGCACTGTAAAAACTAGCGAAATCCACATTGGGTTGCTGCAAACTTAAAACTAGATATACAAAATTTGATTACCAAACGAATTTGTTCCAGTTGTTTCGTCCATAAACCAACAACTAAAATCTCCCAGCCAGCCACTAGCTTTAAGTCTTACATCCTACCTATGACAGACTGCAATGGTAACTGATACTGCTCTCCACGCGCCCCTACTTACAATCGAATCTAGGTACTCAGGCTACATCTATGAATCAGAGGTGTCAATAATAAAATCTCTTCTAGATATGACAATCGTTTTAGGTCATTTTTCATGAATTATATTACAAAATCGAGCTCCACGTAAAAGTGGACCCCGCACAGCAGGTACGTAGTCTTTCGCCCCTGCTATTTAATCTGGACATCGAAGAAGCAATGATAGAAATAAAAGAAAGGTTCAAGAGTGAGATTAATATTCAAGGCGAAAGGATATCAATCATACGATTCGCTGATGTCATTGCTATCCTGAGTGAAAGTGAAGAGGAATTACATGATCTGCTGAATGGAATGAATGGTCTAATGAGTACAGAATATGGATTGAGAATAAATCGAAGAAAGACGAAAGTAATGAGAAACAGCAGAAATGAGAACAGCGAGAAACTTAACATTAGGATTTATGATCACGAAGTAGATGAAGCTAAGGAATTCTATTACCTAGTCAACAAAATAACCATTGACAGACGGAGCAAGGAGGACATCAAAAGCAGAATAGCACTGGCAAAAAGGGCATTCCTGGCCAAGAGAAATCTACTAGTATCAAACATATTCTTTAAATTGAGAAAAAAATGTCTAGAATGTACGTTTGGAGCACAGTGTTGTATGGTAGTGAAACATGGACTGTGGGATAACCGGAACAGAAGAGAATCGAAGGATTTGAGATGTGGTGCTACAGATGAATGACGAAAATTTGGTGGACTGATAAGGTAAGAAATGAGGAGGTTCTGCGCAGAATCGGAGTAGAAAGGGATATGTGGAAACCACAAGGGGAAGGGACAGGATGATAGGACATCAGTTAAGACATGAAGGAATGATTTCCATGTTACTACAGTGAGCTTTAGAGGACAAAAACTGTGGAGGAGGACGGAGATTGGAATACATACAGCAAATAATTGAGGAGGAAGGTTGCAAGTGCTACTCTGAGATGAAGAGGTCAGCACAGGAATTCGTGGCGGGCGGCATCAAACCAGTTAGGAGGCTGATGACTAAAGAAAAGAAATACAACAAATCATTACTAAGGAGCAACCTCTTCCGCTGCAGGAGCTGCGTTATTCTGTTGGAGATATTCGGGTAGGGATCGAATAGAGAAATGAGGGCTTGTATTTGGTCATCTGGTTTGGTATCACAAAAGGAATTAATGAAACTTCTTTCTCTATTCGTAAGAAATTTCACTGTATGACCTCTAAAGTTGTGTACAGAGACACAATGGTCTCTTCTGTGCCGTCAGCATATTTATGGGAAAGTACTGTTTGAAAGCTGCAATCTAAGTCACCGGTGGCTAGTGTTATGAGTTTGCTTATGTTTAGCTTTGATAAACAAGGGACCGTCCTCCGGCATTGTTTAGGCTCCTAGAAAGCTTTTTCCTATACCTTTGACAAGATGAATTTTACTCGTTTTTACGTACCTGAGTAAGCGAACAGGAAATTCTGGCTACATTCAGATTCAATTTCCGTAATAATGAAGTTTGAGACGAAGCACGAATACAGTCCTTTGAGCTTCTTTGGGCTGATAAGTTATTTATTGCATCCACTTGTGTATAGGTGGATGTTCTTCTTTGTTTAATATTTCCTAGATAGCGTAAACTTAGCTCAAAAGAACTGCACCTGTCCAACCAACAGTGCAGACTGTGGACTTGAACCTGTTCACGTAATATCTGTAGGTTTTGCATGTGCTGCTCCCACGTACCTCAAGTAATTCGCAAATTATTTAAATAACCAGTACATTTGAATAAATGTTGGAGGAGTTGCTCAAGATATCTTTCTCAAGATACATTGCGGTATTACCGGTCCCTCTATATTGTAATTTTTTAACAATACGATACATGCCAGTTGGATATTACTCAATGTCAGCTGTTTTGTCTTACCACCTATAGCCAACTGAAGATAGGTGTCAGCGAGGTCTACTTTAAAAAAGTACTAGTACAAACCAATTCTGCTAACAATTCGTTTGGCGTAGACATTGGCTGCAGATCTATGTTAACTTTAGCGTTAACGATAGGCTTATAAACGCCACATATTCAAGTAGATGCATTTCACTTGATTACTACTACTGTGATCGTTATCTATTGTCTAGACAAAACAGAGAATATTACTCCCATATTTTGTAATCTATCTATTTCATCTTTAGCCTGATTATGTATAGCGAAAGATACTGACCGCGCTACATAATTTAGACACTACTGATTGCTTTAAAGAAGTATGGGCTTGAAACTGTGATGCAAAACCTAATCTATCTACAAGTGTTGCTTCTATTGCTCAATAGTGTTTGGAGTTCTATGAATGGAATCCCGGCAGAAACTAGCTTCACATGTAAGCCTGGGACGGCCAAGATTTCGCCTCACTGGACGTGTACGGGCACTGGGCATGAATGCAAAGCCCTCAGCACCCCCTGCGCTTTGCCACCACCGCTACGCCACGCTATCTGAGAGCGAGGATGGGGAAGAGGGGAATACTGCAAAGCCGTCACATTTAAATGGCAGTGCAGTCGCACTGCATACGACTTGATTTTATATTTCCCTTTTCACAAGAACATAGATCAAAGCAAAACTGATTTTTAATATTATTTAATTATTTTTTTCGCACTGATAACATAACGTAATTTTTGTCTGATGCCAACTATTGGGATACAATTTGTGTAAGTACATGGTGAAAGACCCCCAGGATATTACAAAACTAAGATTTATTAAAAAACAAAAAACTGAAACACCGATCAATCATAAGCATTGGGAAATACGCTAATTATGAATGCGCGGTAAGGCACAAACAAATGAAAAAAATATTCCTTCAGTGTTTTTATATCTCCCAAGGATAATGAAGATGGGCGATTTTAAATGTGAAGTATTACAAGTTCTATGTATCATAGGTGTGCGTGAATAATAGTATATTGAACAACATTTTTAAGTATTTTTTATTTATTGAAGTGAAGTGAAACCACATAAGAAGGATATTGTTGATTATGACAAGCGCCGGTGTTCTCAGAGTCTGCTGCCTGCAAGTACAACTGAAATGTAAGCGAAGTCCGATAGCCAGGAAAAATTCAAATAAGCCCAGCACATTTCAAATACCCTAATCGTATTGCATCCTACAAAAATATGTCTTCATAAGAATATTCAGTAATACTTAGTAACAACATTTTTTTCTTTATTCCTTTTTTTATTACAACACATATTGGAAGCAGCAAATTTCAGAGAGTTTCGCACTCAAGGTGCCATGTACTCTGAATTACTTAAATTCATAATGGTAAAAAGGTCTTTCACATTGCTATGTCGATCGAAATATTATAGCACTTTTGCAACCTCATTACAGAGACCTAGAAATTTTACCTGACGAAAGGTATATATATATATATGTCAAGGACAGTTTTGACGTAAAACGTTGTGTCATTAAAACTGGAATCAACTCGCACAGGGCGCTTCCGACTGAAATGCCAAACGGTCTCGAAAACAATTCGAAAACGGATGTAAGATTGTCAGTGTGCTCAAAACCTTTTATGAAACTACCTTTGTAATTCTGTCAAGACCACAACGAATTTATCAAACCTACAGTTTTCTTTACCACCAGTGAGCTTAGGGACCTGGACTGTCTTTGTCAGAATGAGTCCCTTCAATAATATCCCTGCCACAACGCGATTTACTTTTTAAATATTCATTTCTACTCACATATTCGTGTGGTAAGCACTTCCATTCTCCGCATCATGCTGAGGTGTTGTGATGCACACGTAACTATAACAAGTATTTTCCACAAATAACGTAGTAAAACACTCTTTACCTCACCAAAACACAGTGTGATTGTGGTTTGTTGTGTATCCTAGCCCAGTCAGTGTTCATTTATTCACCAGAGAGTTCGGTGCCAAATTTGAATTTTGTTTGCATTTTATCTTTGTGTGTGTGTATGTGTGTGTGTGTGTGTGTGTGTGTGCGTGTGTGTGTCTGTGTTTTCTGTGCGCTTATTAGCTGTGTGTGTTGTCTTTTATATGGTATTCCTTTTGTGTGTAAATGGCCAGTCTTTGCAGATTTTAGTGTACCTTTTTTCGAGTGTGTGTGTGTGTGTGTATGTGTGTGTGTGTGTGTGTGTGTGAAGACTTTATCTGTTTGTGCTGCTTTTTCTTGTAAATTTCCTTTAATGTGTTAAATAGCGTGCCCTTGCAGAGTGTAGTGTATTCGTTTAAGACCTGTTTTCCTTCTGTTATTGCCTTCTTTCCTCAATGGTCAGTTTGCTGTATAGGGTGTGACTGGGATTTAGTATTCTTAAGTCTACTTCTGTTGTGGTTGGGTGGTGAAGTTTTGGCTACAAGGTGGTCAGCAAATGTGTCACTTCATCAAGCCGTTGGTGCGCCTTGACTCTCTGGGCATGTGTGGAGTCGGCAGTGTCTTTGCCGGGCATCTGGTGGTGGGATGTGTTTTCTATTAGCTATCTCTTGTTTAAACTATATTCCGTCGATTTCACCGACCAATAGGGTGCTACGAATTGAAAAAAAAACTGCCCCATACATATCAAGAATATCGATTTAATTAATTTGCATAAACTGTTTATATCAGCGTGGTCTTAGCGGTACAGAAGTTAAGGGGAGGGTGCGTGTCAGTGGGTGACATAGAGCATAAAAGCCGGTTAAGTGCAGAACACTAGGTTAATTTGTATAATTCTTGTATAAAGTGCAGTACTGTAGTTTAAGGGGATGGGTGACATGGAAAAATGCTCCAGAATTGGCATTCAAAAGCATGAGAAATTCCTAAAGTGTACCAGAAAATGGTGGGAGGACAAAACTAATTACTTTATTTGGTATGAGAGGCGGTGCAATAGTTTAAGGAATTGGGGGTGACATGGAAAACTACTTAACAGAACATTACGTTAAGTGCCGACAAAGGGCAGAAAATTAATTTAGGACACTCACAGTACAGCGCCAAATATTAGGTTATGCAACATGTTTGCCCCATGTAATTACTTCTTACAAGACCTACATGTTTCCAAACAGCAGAGAACGATGAGTAAGAGAAATCCAACACCCCAAAATCATAATGTTTTATAAATAAACAATATACAATCGAATTACCTGTTATGAGATCCTTCCTCTCCACCAAAGAGTCACCAATTTCCAAATGATCCATGCACTGCCTTGAATCCCCTAAATTGTTTAAATAAACAATATTCCACACATTTTCTAAATTCTTTAAACAAGATTCCATACACAGCAGTCGATATGGCTATGAGCACTATGGGACTTAACTTCTGAGGTCATCAGTCCCCTAGAACTTAGAACTACTTAAACCTAGCTAACCTAAGGACATCACGCATATCCATGCCCGAGGCAGGATTCGAACCTGCGACCATAGTGGTCGCGTGGTTCCACACTGTAGTGCCTAGAACCACTCTGCCACCCAGGCCAGCAGCAGTCGATTTCTGGACAAATTCTGTAACTAAATAAATAAACTATATTCCATACACCACCATAAATAATTGAATAATATTTTATACATGTCTAAAGTGTTTAAACAATATTCCACATACTCCAACCGAATTCCCTCCAAATGACCATCCAACTGTCTTTTTCCTACCTACTTTCAGGTGGTGAGTGGGAGAGGAGGGGGTTTCACCAGAGGGGGAGTGGTTAATTAATTGATCACTTTAATTACACTCCTGGAAATGGAAAAAAGAACACATTGACACCGGTGTGTCAGACCCACCATACTTGCTCCGGACACTGCGAGAGGGCTGTACAAGCAATGATCACACGCACGGCACAGCGGACACACCAGGAACGTGTTGGCCGTCGAATGGCGCTAGCTGCGCAGCATTTGTGCACCGCCGCCGTCAGTGTCAGCCAGTTTGCCGTGGCATACGGAGCTCCATCGCAGTCTTTAACACTGGTAGCATGCCGCGACAGCGTGGACGTGAACCGTATGTGCAGTTGACGGACTTTGAGCGAGGGCATATAGTGGGCATGCGGGAGGCCGGGTGGACGTACCGCCGAATTGCTCTACACGTGGGGCGTGAGGTCTCCACAGTACATCGATGTTGTCGCCAGTGGTCGGCGGAAGGTGCACGTGCCTGTCGACCTGGGACCGGACCGCAGCGACGCACGGACGCACGCCAAGACCGTAGGATCCTACGCAGTGCCGTAGGGGACCGCACCGCCACTTCCCAGGAAATTAGGGACACTGTTGCTCCTGGGGTATCGGCGAGGACCATTCGCAACCGTCTCCTTGAAGCTGGGCTACGGTCCCGCACACCGTTAGGCCGTCTTCCGCTCACGCCCCAACATCGTGCAGCCCGCCACCAGTGGTGTCGCGACAGGCGTGAATGGAGGGACGAATGGAGACGTGTCGTCTTCAGCGATGAGAGTCGCTTCTGCCTTGGTGCCAATGATGGTCGTATGCGTGTTTGGCGCCGTGCAGGTGAGCGCCACAATCAGGACTGCATACGACCGAGGCACACAGGGCCAACACCCGGCATCATGGTGTGCGGAGCGATCTCCTACACTGGCCGTACACCACTGGTGATCGTCGAGGGGACACTGAATAGTGCACGGTACATCCAAACCGTCATCGAACCCATCGTTCTACCATTCCTAGACCGGCAAGGGAACTTGCTGTTCCAACAGGACAATGCACGTCCGCATGTATCCCGTGCCACCCAACGTGCTCTAGAAGGTGTAAGTCAACTACCCTGGCCAGCAGGATCTCCAGATCTGTCCCCCATTGAGCATGTTTGGGACTGGATGAAGCGTCGTCTCACGCGGTTTGCACGTCCAGCACGAACGCTGGTCCAACTGAGGCGCCAGGTGGAAATGGCATGGCAAGCCGTTCCACAGGACTACATCCAGCATCTCTACGATCGTCTCCATGGGAGAATAGCAGCCTGCATTGCTGCGAAAGGTGGATATACACTGTACTAGTGCCGACATTGTGCATGCTCTGTTGCCTGTGTCTATGTGCCTGTGGTTCTGTCAGTGTGATCATGTGATGTATCTGACCCCAGGAATGTGTCAATAAAGTTTCCCCTTCCTGGGACAATGAATTCACGGTGTTCTTATTTCAATTTCCAGGAGTGTAGATAGTCAATCAAACTGACAAGAGTGAGAGGGGATTCTAATAACTCAGACCTGAAAGTTTACATGTAGCAACAAAGGGTGAGGTTTCCTGAGATGTGGGTGGTGGGGGAGGGGTAGGAGGAACAATAGGTTAAGTGCCTGTCAATTAAAAGGAAGGATCCTTTTAGCAGAACAATAATCTAAGTACCTGAGAATCAAAGGAGAACATTAGGTTCAGTACCTGTCTATCAAAGGAGAAGAATAGGTTTGTCCCTGACTGCATGCCTGCCACTGATGTAGGCAACCCGTTCTAACAAAATGGACCACAAACGGCTTTGTTCCACTGCTGACAATCTCATGAACCCACAGTCCCTCCACGTCCGAGGGGACTGTTCAAGATGTTGAAGGGTCTGGGATGGTGTGGGGCATGTACAGCAGGAGTGATTTGGGACCTCTGATACGTCTAGATACGACTCTGAAAGGTAATATGTACGTAAGCATCCTACCTGATCACCTGAATCCATTTATGTCCATTGCGCATTCCGACGGACTTCGGCAATTCCACCAGGACAGTGCGACACTCCACACATCCAGAATTGCTATAGCGTGGCTCCACGAACACTCTTCTGAGTTTAAACACTTCCATTGGCAACCACACTCCAAAGATATGAACACCATTGAGGCTATCTGGGATACAATGCAATGTGCTGTTCAGAAGAAATTTCCGACCCCTGTATTCCGAAGGATTTATGGACAGCTTTGCAGGATTCATGGTGTCAATTCCCTCTCACACTACTCCAAATATTAGTCGATTCCATGCCACTTTGTGTTGGGGCTCTTCTGCATACTTGTGGGGCTCCTAGACGATGTTAGGTTGGTGTACCAGCTTCTTTGGCTCTTCTTGTACAATGCTTAGACTGCGTCAAATGTTTCCAAAGCTTTCAAATGGCTCTGAGCACTATGGGACTCAACATCTTAGGTCATAAGTCTCCAAAGCTTTCAGACCAACTGCTATATCAGGAGACAGACTTACAGAAACATTTTTAAGTAATGATACTCTGTGTGGTGTATCATATTATTTATAGGAAATAACAACACTTGCGACCTAACCTTGTAAGTCAGCAGGCTATCCACAAGTTTCTTAACACATGGAATAAATTTGGGACTATCTACGACTAAGTGAGTTTAGTGACTGAAATAGTCAGCAAGCTATAAACATTAGGAATGCTCAAATTATTAGAGTGCTAGAGTCAGTCTAGTTTTTGCACCAGTTCGTATGGTTTATTAGTAGAACGCAGTTAAAATGCACTCTTATATTCAGGGAAGCTATTTGAGTTGCCATGAAGAATAAAACAAATAGGCTTTTCAAATCTCGTTTGCCTCGTTGAAACAAGCTAATGCTGGAGGGGGAAGGCAATGATGCTTCAGCTGTAGACTGTTGTTGGTTTTGCCGCAGTTGTAAACAATTTCTACTTTTGCTGCTCAAATTTTCACTGCTTTGGTTTCTGTTGGTACTGCTGTTGTTACAGCTATAAGTGCTATCGTAGTTGAAACTCCTGCTGCCACAACTTTAAAAACTCTGGATCCATGCATCCCACTGAATAGTTGCACGACGAGAATTTTTTATGTGCTCTTCTGCGTAGAGGGAACACGGTTTATCATCGCTCGCACTGGCCGTGATGCGGAGACAAATGTATCGAACCGGCGGTTTCTGTGTTCAGCTAGGCAGAAGTGAGGTCCACAGAGTGCATAAACTCTCAAGCGTGTGCAAAACAATACAAGGGGCGATCCGAATTGAAAACGTTAACGCAGGTAAGACCAGTTTCCGTAGTATCAATGGCATGTACCGAAAACTTCAGAGGATACTGAAGAATGGGGAACAAGTGGGTAGGCCACCATAATTAAGAGCACAGTACCGTCAGCCTACGGGGCCCCGTGACATGACTGGTGGTGCGCTCTCTGTGGGAGCGAGCTGCAGAGCCTTAGTCTCTCTTCTCTGTATTCACTCAGGCTGGGCAGGGAATCCGAATCATTGCCTCATGCTTCATTTTCAAACAAAACCAAATCAGAATTTTCACTTACACATCTTTTAAAAATGGTCTGAACAGATATCGTTATGGCATTCCCAACCCGTTTTATAACATGAGGTGCGGTCCTTCCCAAATTTTGCACGTAACTGGCGTTTTCCATACAGCAAAATATCACATTCCTCCTATGTGAATGATACAATACCTTCGTACAATACTGCGAGGAATACTTTTTGTTAGCTTGAAAGCAGGGGTATGATTAAAAAAACCTTTTATTTTCTGTGTTGCACGAAGAGGAGTACATGTATTTCCTACACACTGTACCTGACATAGTGGAGGAAATAACACTGTGATGTGTTAAGCAAGGTAAGTCAGAAAGTATCATCACAAGAAATAAAATATGCCTTTCAGGGAGACATGTAAACTTAGGAAGTTAAACCCCAAAGACAAGAAGAACAGGGAGTAGAAGAAATACTTGAAAGTACAAGAAGGGTAGAATTGCAGCTGAAGACCGAAGAAACGAGGAGGGATGAAATGACGTTTTAGTGAGGCAAGAACAACAATAACCATTGAGGGACTCTGTTGGTGTGTGTACGTCAAAGAAATGGAACGGATGAAACACTATAAGGTAAATTGACGTATACAACAGAAAATGAAAAAAAAGCCTTGTAGCACTATTGTTTAAATCATAATTATGTTTGCTGATATGATTTATGTTACTAGTCTACTATTGTGAAATGATCGGTTCAGACACTTTAAATATTGTTCTGTTTCGTCTTCGCCTTCGTACTTGGATGGATAAAGATTTTCGTAACGCTTAGCAAGGGTAATATGATCGTGATTATGGTGGTGACGAAATACTTCGATCGCGCACTGAGCGATTTGCCATCAAGGAAGTGAAGAATCCTTGAGAAGCAGGTTTGTGCAAGCAAAAGGAAACTATCTGTAACAGGCGAACACTGCCGGAGCAGTACTGATGTGAAATTTGGGAATGTTCACTTTTCAACCATGCTTTATGAGAGACAAAATTTTGATAAGACAGAATCTGGAAAAGAACACTGGGAATCATTTGTAGTGCAATCATTTAAGATGTACCGAGGAAGAGCAAGATGGGTGGTTGCTTGGTGTGGTCTTCAGTCCAGAGACTGGTTTGATGCTACTCTATCCTGTGCAAGCTTCTTCATCTCCGAGTAATTACTGCATCCTACATCCTTCTGAATCTGTTTAGTGTACTGATGCCTTGGTCTTCCTTTACGACTTTTACCCTCCGAGCTTCCCTCCAATACTGAATCGATGATACCTTGATGCCTCAGAACGCGTCCTACCAACCGATCCTTTCTTCTAGTCAAGTCGTGCCACAAATTGCTCTTCTACCCAATTCTATTCAGTACCTCTTCATTAGTTGCAAGATACGACATGTTAAAGTATTAGAGTAGGACACGAAAGATCTCGCTAGAAAAATGTAACTAGAAAAAGACCGGTTTACAGTACGTTTGCTGGGAATGTGAAATTAGATGTGGAAGGTGCAATAGACACGAAACACTGCAATCAAAGAGAAAGACTAAACGAAGTGGTGGAGGAAGTGTGTTAAAATAATACAGATTGTCACAAGACGAGAAGGTGGATGACATTTTATCAGTCCGCTCATTAGTAAATTAAAGAATAAATGTAAGGAAAATTAAAAATAATGTTGGACGTAATTGTTGGAGTGGTTATATACATGGGAGTGGTTATAAATGAATCAATGAAAAGTATTTGAATCTAATGGTGCCAGTATTTTAACATGTTAACTCTATTTTTCTCTGTAACTTTTGATGCTTCTAGCTACTACTCACTCAGTGTCGTACATCCCAGTCATTAACTTTATAATTAGTGGAATTTTTATAATCGTCGTTATTCTCCCGCAAAGGTTTTGGACGTTAAGACTATTACATTTTTTCAAAATGTTCAAATGTTCAAATGAGCGTGAAATCTTATGGGACTTAACTGCTAAGGTCATCAGTCCCTAAGCTTACACAATACGCAACCTAAAGATCCTAAGGACAAACACACACACCCATGCCCGAGGGAGGACTCGAACGTCCGCTGGGACCAGTACATTTTTTCCAAAGGAGGAGTATTACCGATGGTATTGTGTAGTCAAATATTTGCCTAAGTGTGCTTTAGTCTGTACATGAAGAGTAGGCCGGCAAAAATACCACACACTTAGCTGTAGAGTGTTATTACCGAGATTTACGACCGCGTGTTGTGTTATGCTCGCACCGTTTACCGTCACATTATCCTCAGCGGCTACGGTAAACTAATTTACCGCTTGATGATGAAGCTCATTTTTTATTCCAGGAAAATAACCGGCTTCACTTTTCCCTGTCTCATTACAAACTGTAAAAGAAATGAGGTTTGCATAAAACAACAGCTACGATATCTACTCATAATTATCTTCCTGCTTCCACCCCCTTCTATTAAACTGTGTTAACTTCTTGACAGCAAATCTTACATCTTAAAAGCTGCACTGTGGGCATTGTATCACGAAGGAGCACAGTCCTTACGCAGATGTTAGTTTTAACATCGACGAGGTAGAGTACGTTAGGTGAAAAAATTGAATGACGTGGTATACTCATCATGTGTCTACACGCAATCTTTTACCTCGTGCCATTTCGATATGTCTATTGGTACCTACGTGTATTGGTATTGAGTTAGCAAAGAGCTTACAGCACATAAGCCGTCACCTAACTTCGTATTAAAATGGTTCAAATGGCTCTGAGCACTATGGGACTCAACTGCTGAGGTCATTAGTCCCCTAGAACTTAGAACTAGTGAAACCTAACGAACCTAAGGACATCACAAACATCCATGCCCGAGGCAGGATTCGAACCTGCGACCGTAGCGGTCTTGCGGTTCCAGACTGTAGCGTCTTTAACCGCACGGACACTTCGGCCGGCCTAACTTCATATTAACACTATATCACAAGCAAGTCTATGAATTTATAAAGCATCGGATTCAATTAAGCAGTGTCAAATGCACTACACAAGAGGTTAAGAAAGAAAGCACGAATACTTGTGTGAGCTAAAACTTAGTGGCTGAATAAAACTATCTACCGGACCGAAACTCGAACACGTGACTTTTGCCTTTGGCGTGCAAATTCTCTACCTACTGAACTACCCAAGCACGAAGGCTCCTCAGAGCTGTACTTCCGTCAATACCTGATCTCTCACCTTCCAAACTTCTGAAAGCTGTTTAAATGATAGCCGTCGTGATTGGCAGTCGACAGCAGGCGATCAAGTGAAAGTGCAGTATTTTCGGCAATAATTAGCAAGCAGGTTAGGTACGAAATGTCTTTACCTGGTTTATAGATTGTCATTTACCTTTTTGAGTAATATAAAACAAATTCTACACTTTTACAGTTACATCTTCACGCATGGTCCACAAGCCGCCGCACAGTGCATGGCAGAGGTTAACCTGCAACGCGTACTAGTCGTTTGTTTTCCTGTTTTTGTCGCAGACGGAGCGAGGGAAAACGACTCTCTATATGCCTCTGTATGACCCCTAATTTCTAGTATTTTCCCTTCGTGATACTTACAAGGAATGTACGTTGGCCACAGTAGCATCTTTCTGCAGTCTGCTTCTAACACCGGTTCTCTAAATTTTCTCAACAGTGTTCCGCGAAAAGAAAATCACCTTTCCTCCAGGGACTCCCATTCGAGTTCCCGAAGCATCTCCGTAATACTTGTCTGAACCTACCGGTAACAAATCTAGCAGCTCGCATCCGAACGACTTCGATCTCTTCCTTTAATCCAACCTAGTGTGGGTCCTAAACACTCGATTAGTACTCAAGAATAGGTCGCACTGGCGTCCTTGAAAGGAATGTCGTCTGCCCTCCAGGGATTCCCTTTTGAGTTTACGAAGCATCTCCGTAATACTTACTTGTTGTTCGAACCTACCGGTAACAAATGCAGCCTCTGAGTTGCTTCGATGTCCTCCTTCAATCCGACCTGGTACAAATACCAAGCACTTGAGTAGTATTCAAGAATAGGTTGCAGCCAGTATCCAATGTGCGGTCTCCTTTACAGATGAACCACACTTTCCTAAAATCCTCCCAATAAACCAAAGTCGAGCATTCGCCTTCCCTACCACAGTCGCACATTATCGTTCTATTTCATTTCGCTTGGCACCTTTATGCGCAGATACACTAATGGAAAGAAAATCGTAACAAAAAAATTCAGGAATATATTTGTCTAGGTAATATATTTAGGCGATTAACATTGCAAGATGACGGGCTGATGGAAGTTCCAGATAAGTCATTGCAAATGTGGAATGCTGGTACGTCAGTAAGAGGTGTAACAACCAGAGCCTTGAATGCAAGCATGAAAAAGTGCATGTATTGTATTGTACAGCTGCTGGATGTCAATTTTTGGGATAGAGTTCCATGGTTGTTGCACTTGGTTGGTCAATACACGCACGGTTGGTTACTGCTGGTTTTGGATGACGCTGGAGTTGTCGTAGGATTACATCTCACAGTGTGTTTGATTGGATGCAGGGCTGATGGTCGAGCAGGCGAAGGCAACATGTCGACACTCTGTAGAGAATGTTGAGTTATAACAGCGGTACGTGGGCGAGCGGTATCCTGTTTGAAATCAACCCCTGGAACGCTGTTCATGAACGCCAGTGCAACAGGTCGAATCACCAGACTGACGTACAGATTTGCAGCCAGGGTGTGTGATAACAATGAGAGTGCTCCAGCTTTCATACGAAATCGCACGCAGACCACGAGTCTACGTGTAGTCCAAGCACGCAGACAGGTTGGTTGCAGGTCATCAGTTGGCCTCATGATAACCAACATACGGCCATTACTTTCGTCGGGCAGAACCATATTTCACTAGAAAACACGACAGACCTCCAAGAGCTCCCACCATGAAGTCGCAAATGGTGGTGGTTTGCGGTAAGTAGAATACACGCTACGGGTTCAGGGTGTCTGGATCGGAGCTGTCAGTTCGTTGTGTCACTACGATAAAAACTGCTGCAGGTGGAGTACTATTCGCCAGAGGGATACACCAAACACCGTGGCCTACTCTGCCGGTGTTGCCACATGGCCATCCGAAGCGCGGTATTCCTGCAACTGTAGATTCTCGTGACCACTAGTTCCAGCAAATATGTACGGTTACATTACTGCCAAGTCTTTCTGCCGTATCGCGGAAAGAGCATCCAGCTTCTCCTACCCGCGTTACTAGACTTCATTCAGATTCAGTGAGGCGTGTTTGTCACCTTAAAGACATTTTTGACTAATATCAGCTTACCACGTCCAGTGTCTTAGATAGCTAACACTCACGACCGTTACAGTATGTATTTAAAGCAAAACCTGATTTGCACCCTCATAGTGGCGCTGATAGCGACTGGCGCGAAAGTTGAGTAGTCATCATTTTCAGATATAGAAACACAGCCAGCAACTTAAGTATATGTCGCAAACTATTTCTCAGTGCTGCGGATTTTTATGACAGTGTAGTTAAACGTCGTGACTGTGACAAGCAGGACACTACAATGCTGTATCTGAACATTACAGATTTGTTTTCCCTGGTCATCGGCATTAACTTACGTTTTTCTACACTAGAGCCAGCTGCCATTCGTCACACCAACTGAAAATTTTGTCTAATTCGTCTTGTACCATCCTATTGTTACTTATCTCCCACACCTTCCCGTACACCATAGCATCACGACAAAACAACCGCAGACTGCAACCCACCCTGTTTATTTATTTATTTATTTAATTATTTATTGTTCCGTGGGACCAAATTAAGGAGAAGTCTCCATGGTCATGGAACGAGTCAATACATGAAATTATAACACGACATTAGAAACAGATAAAATGAAATATATAAAAACATATTCAGGTGACAAGTCGTAAGTTTAAATGAAGAAAATCAACAATGTAACACTGGAATTTGCTTAATTTTTTAGCTCTTCCAGGAGCTCCTCGACAGAATAGAAGGAGTGAGCCATGAGGCAACTCTTCAGTTTAGACTTAAAAGAGTTTGAGCTACTGCTGAGATTTTTGAGGTCTTGTGGTAGCTTATTGAAAATGGATGCAGCAGAATACTGCACTCTTTTCTGCACAAGAGTCAAGGAAGTGCATTCTACATGCAGATTTGATTTCTGCCTAGTATTAACTGAGCGAAAGCTGCTAACTCTTGGGAATAGGTTAATATTGCTAACAACAAACGACATTAAAGAAAATATATACTGTGAGAGCAATGTCAGAATTCCCAGATTTTTGACGTTCTCGAACTTACATCACATATAGCTCGAACAGCCCGTTTTTGAGCCAAAAATACCCTTCTTGAATCAGAAAAATTACCCCAAAAAATAATACCATACGACATAAGCGTATGACAATATGCGAAGTAGACTACTTGTCGTGTTGAAGTGTCACTTATTTCAGATACTGTTGTAATGGTAAATAAAGCAGCATTTAGCCTCTGAACAAGATCCTGGACATGGGCTTTCCACAACAGCTTACTATCTATCCGAACGCCTAGGAACTTGAACTGTTCCATCTCGCTTATAATATGCCTATTCTGTCTGATCAAAATATCGGTTCTTGTTGAATTGTGAGCTAGAAACTGTAAAAACTGAGTCTTACTGTGATTTAGCATCAAATTATTTTCCACAAGCCACGAACTTATTTCATGAACTACATTATTTGTTACTGTTTCAATATTACACGCAAGATACTTCACTATCAAGCTGGTGTCATCAGCAAACAGAAATATTTTTGAATCACCTGTAATACTAGAAGGCATATCAGGTAATGTATCTATATAGTAAATAATATAGATCCTGAAACTTTCCTGGCAGAGTAACACTGTGTGCCGGACCGAGACTCGAACTCGGGAGTTCGAGTCTCGGCCCGGCACACAGTTTTAATCTGCCAGGAAAGTTTTATAACAGAGCACACTCCGCTGCAGAGTGAAAAATCTCATTCTGGAAAGATCCCCCAGGCTGTGGCTAAGCCATGTCTCCGCAATATCCTTTCTTCCAGGAGTGCTAGTTCTGCAAGGTTCGAAGAAGTGCTTTTGTGAAGTCTGGAAAGTAGGAGACGAGGTACTGGCGGAAGTAAAGCTGTGAGGACGGGGCGTGAGTCGTGCTTGGGTAGCTCAGATGGTAGAGCACTTGCCCACGAAAGGCAAAGGTCCCGAGTTCGAGTCGCGGTCCGGCAGACTGTTTTAATCTGCCAGGAAAGTTTCATAACAGCGCCCACTCTGCTGCAGAGTGAAAAATCTCATTCTGGAAATATAGATCCTGTTGCACTTCCCTGGGGCACTCTTGATGATACTTCTGTCTTATTTTGATAATAACAGCTAATCATTTAGAAGAAAGGCAAATAGAAATAGTTTGCTTGAGTAAAACAAGACGTACCCTGCTAAATAATGTGGGAAATGTTATTATAAATGAAAAAAATTGATTTTGAATGTGTATTTGCGTATATCACTTTGAATCACAAAACTCACTATTTAGGTACAACAAATTAAAATATAAATACTGAACCACCGTATATCCAGTTCAGTACTTAAAAGTCTGGGTGGTTGAAGATGTATGAAAATGTGGGAGCAGTACTTCCAAAATGGTATAGAAGCTTGTGGAGAACTATAGGATATGGACGTGACTGTCTGATGACATTAAAAAGTACGTAAATTAGAACAAAATCACTTTTATTGTGGTTTATGGGGAAATGCTAAGCATTTAGCATTACATTTCTTTTGACAGGTTGACACCCAGTTGTCATATGTGGAGACCTCGCATCAGAAGGTATGCTGCCTATAACTTTTCGACAAGCACTCGTTTGTGATGTGTTATTTTCGTGTTTCGCAGAGGAGACAGCTGAACGACCGTAATATTTCGCGATACGATCGGTTGCGGTGTTAGAGCGATGACAGGTGTAGGTTGATGCAGGCTGATAAAAGCCCGTGGTGGCGCCCAGCTGCCTTCCTGGCCCCGTGTCGCCTTCCTCGCTGGGAGCGGAGGGCAGGGAACAGGGCCAGGGAGCAGCTCTTGTTCAGCGTGGGCGACGACAAGCCTTAACGAGCCAGCTCGGCGCCTAGCGCCTAGTGCCCCGCCACTCTCGTAACACAGCCCTTCTCTGTCTGCAGGTGTGAGAGCCGCCGTGTCTACTTATCTGACTCCCAATCTTAATGAGACAGTACATAACCTTAAGCACGTTATCCTCAGTATTATTCCACCACTTCTCGATTCTTCGGCACAAAGTAAACATAAGTTGTACTAGGAAAATGGGAAGTAGCAATACAGTCACCATCAATTTCTGAGAAAAGAACACACCGTGCTATAATGCTTCGTCTAGAATAGTAAGTTATAAAGCTCACCTAAAGGTATAAAAGAAGTGGAAGTTATGGTAGAGAAAACATCTCTAAGTCAATAATGCAACAGCAAGTTTTCGACACTTGGTGACATAGTTTGCAAGCTCAGTAGCCTATCTTTCGCCTTGGTGGTTAGCGTCCGAGTGGTAGACTCGCGTCAAAGATAAAGTTAACTTCAAGACGGCGCACCGGAAATGAAGCCAAAAGCAAACATGGATGGATAAACAAACATCACCATAATATAGTTATATTGAGACTACTTAGCTTTTGCATCGAAGATCTGCATCTGGTGTGGCGCAAAGTCCTTTGTCCACAGATGGCGTTGACATGTACAAATGTAAGTCTCTGTACATAGTTCGGTTGCGCACGACGGAATTAAAGTTCCAAGATGCTAACTGTGTTACCCGTCAGCTAACGTCCCTGAGGCGAGGTAAACACTGAATAGTGATGTACGTCACTTTATTGCTAAGTGGCTCCTCTAGGTCGTTGTGGACTAGACTTTCAAAACAGGTGAATAGATCACAGTAAACTGGAACTGCTAATATTTACAAATTAATGCACTGTCAGAATGAATCATTGTTACGTACTTTTAATAAACATACCATACACAAAATACCTAATCTTGACTGTAGAGATCAAGTGCTGTCAAAACTGAAATCTAACAGACATTTTTACTTAAGCTTGTTAAACAGTCCCTGTTAAGATTTTCATCTATAGAGTAGAAAGAGTTGCCTATCAGAATATCTTTCACACTCTATTTTAACCATACCTTCTCTGAAACCTAGTTTTCAGTGGTTGATGGCAACTTATTGAAAATATGTGTTCCTGAATATTGGACCCTTTTTTGGGCCAAGGTAAGTTCTTTTAGGTCCTTAGGAGATTTTTTTTTCTTATTCCTGGTATTTATATTTTGTATTGAACTATTGGTTGGAAAAAAAGATATATTACTTGCAACAAATTTCACTAAGGAATAAATTTACTGAGATGCAGTGGTTAGAATACAAAGTTCCTTGGACAGATTTCTACATAATGTTCTTGAATTTACACTACAAATACTTCTTATTAGAACCATTTTCACACTAAAAACTACTGCTCAGTTTGATGAGGTACCCCAGAACATGATATCATATGATGAAATAGGATGAAAGTAAGTAAAGTATGATAGTTTTTTTATATTTATATCTCCTACATCTGAGATAATTTTTGGTACAAATACAGACTTTTTTGGTGCTTCAACAATTCTGTGGTACTCACATCCCAACTGAATTTATTATTGACCTATATTCCCAGAAGTCAAAGACTTTGAACTGCATAACTTCATATGTTATACACATGTTGGAAGGAAATGTCTTGCAGACTATGAACTGCTATAGTGGGTCTTCTGAAAGTTTAATGACAGTGAATTAGCTTTAAACCATTTATTAATGTCAGTGAAAATTTGATTAGAAGCTACTCCTAAATCTGTACTTGACTTGCTTCTTACTGCAATCTTCACATCGTCTGAAAACAAAACAGACATAGCATCTGGAAATGTAACAGATGAAAGGACATTAACGTACACAAGGAAAAGCAATGGTTCCAAGATGGAACCTTGAGGAGCACCACATGTAATTAATTCCCAATCAGATGAAGACTTCCTGTTTACTGTACAGAAATTCTGCAGTGACACTCTTTGATTCCAGTTAGTTAGATAAAACTAAAACCATTTTGCAGCATTGTCAGTGACATCATAGTATTTAACTTTACTTAAGAGAATGCTGTGCTTCATACAGTCAAAGGCTTTTGACAGATCACAGAAAATGCCAGTAGCCTCTAATTTAGAATTAGGTACATTCTCACTGTAAGTATAAATAGCTTTCTCTATATCAGAAACCTTAAGAAACTCAATCTGTGACTTGGACAATATATTGTTTGCAGTTGATGCTTAAGGAGATGCTTGAACTCAACCTTTTCAAATATTTTAGAAATAGCCAGCAAAAGTGAAATTGGTCGATATTTTGATGGTATCTCATAACCCCCCCCCCCCTTCTTGTAAAGAGGCTTAACTGAAGCATATTTTAGCCAGACTGGAAATGTTCTGCTGGTAGAAGATTGATTGCACAAATAACTGAAGATAGAACTCAACTTGCATGTCCACTCTTTGATTAATTTCGTTGACATGTTATCATATCCACTATAAAATGTAGATTTTTAAGGATTTTAAGATGGATGCAGCTTCTCTGGGAAAAGTGAGTGTCGTTTCCATTTTAGTGAATTCGTTTTTAAAGACTGGTCTCAGATACTCCATTGCACTGTTCACCAAACCTGATAATCCCATGCTGTCAATAGCAGAAACAAAGTACTTCTCTCTGTGCTTTGCAACACTACATGTACTTGTTACCAATTTCTCATTTGTTTTAGAGCAGACTGTTCATCTTCCGTTTACACCTCATGTGCCTATGTCACTAATATATGCCATGTAATTTTTTTTTTTTTTTTTTTTGCCTGATGTAATATTTTTTCTCATAGTAAAGCTGATCTGATTTCTGGATTATTTTCTTCACTATTTTTCAGTATTTTTAATAAAATATTACAATGCTAAAAATCAGAGCAGTTCTTATTCTCCTTTTTGTCCCAAATGATATATTTATTCCTGGTGTAATCGAT
Source organism: Schistocerca serialis cubense (assembly GCF_023864345.2). Taxonomy (NCBI): domain Eukaryota; kingdom Metazoa; phylum Arthropoda; class Insecta; order Orthoptera; family Acrididae; genus Schistocerca; species Schistocerca serialis. The sequence goes on along the minus strand of NC_064638.1, from coordinate 628,255,710 downwards.
GGTTTAGTTTTTGACTTCTGTTTGGTTTCAGTTCCTATGGGGGAAAAAAATTTTCAAAAGCTGAAGTAACTTTATTTATGAATGATTTGTACCTTCCATTTGAGTCAGAAGCGTTGTAAACATCTATCAAGTTCATGTCTTTGAGCAATCTCCTAAAATTCTCAATTTTTGACTGATTTATTTCCCTCCTGTACTCACATTTATTGGGTTTTTTATCCTGACAAGCTTCAATATTAAACATAAGATGCTGCTTGTAATGATCAGATAGCCCATTTACTATTGGTTTTGTGATATGACTATTTTTCCTAGATTTCTCTACAGAGATAAAATCAATAGCAGTCTCAGAACATTTACATTTCCTAGATGCAAATTTTGCACCAGGAACTAAATTGAATGACGATGTTACTGACAGCAATAATAGTTCAGAGACAGAGCTTTCCAACAAATCCAAATTAAAAGCACCAGCAACCCATTTTCTGTTTTTTTTATTTTTTTACTTTTTTTACTGTGAGATGGGACAATAGAGCAGCCAGAGTTTTATGAAGATGTTAAAGTTTCCTGAAGGTGTTCTGTATGAACTTACCACAGACTTATTAATGAAATACTTCTTCTGTTGCACAAGATTCTAAGAAACTGCTCTGATCAAAATTTATTAATACCAGTATCCGTCAAATCAAAAGAGTTTCTGACAAATGTGGCAGCTCCTCTTTTCTCCATATTTTTTCTACAGAGGTAAGAAGCAAACTTGAATCCTGTAACATTTAACATATCTATACCAGTGGTGACATGATATTCAGAGAGGCAGATTATATCATCAGGTTTGCTCATTCTAATTCTTCAACACAAAAAAGCAACTCATTGATCTTACCCCTTAGTTCTCTGATATTCTGATGCAGTAAGCATAACTTATTTTGTGCAGTGGCTGATTTACAATTAGATGCACCTAATTTTTCTGTCCATTTTTGAATATCTCTAGTTCCAAACAGAAGCTATCTGTGTGAATTGTGTACATTAAGATTTGGTTTCTGGCTACCTGTTTTATCAATGTGAATCTCATCTTCAGCCTGTCTCTCAACATAATTTGTTTCTACCCTCCCTACCCTAAAAAACTCCAATTCTGTCACTTGTAACTGTTGGTACTTTACCACTTGTAATAATACCCATTCTTAAGTTATTTGCTATTAGCCCAGATATTTTTCCCTTCCCTTTCTTGTTGAGGTGACGAAATACCTAGTATATTCCCATGTGTTCATTGAGTCGACAGGAACCACACTGATATGAGACCCCATACCTGATCAAAGCAACTGTTCCCCCCTCCTAACAGAAGAGTTTAAATGAGGCTGGCCATGGCACCTCAGAACAGATACAAGCCCAACACCAGTATGTCTGGCTGAAGCTATCTTTAGCAGGTCACTCTCAACTGAATAATTAAGGTTCCTGTCTATGCTGTTACCCACCTCATCCACTATTACCATAGTGTCTTACTTTGTGAAGACTTTGCAAGGTGAACCTACATCCTTTATCACCTGATGCAGACTTACGCTAAGTTTAAAAAACTTGTGACCTGGTAACTTTACCATAGTTCATCTACAACAGTTGGCCAATATCTCTAGCATGTGAACTACCTAACAAAAAAAACTTTCTTCTTCTTCACAAATTTTTCTGACATCTTACTTTTCAAACACTTTTTGAAAGTTTGTTGTGTCCTCTCTTCTCCTACACCTACTTGTGACTCATCAGTTTCCAACTGTGACAACTGATCAAACCAATTCTCCAAATTCACAAAAACACTGTCTGCAAAAGTCCTATTCCTGTTTTTTTCTTCTACAACCTGTTGTCACTTTCCACCTCTTTTCTTTTCCTCCCTCTTAAACTTTCTAGATCTTGTTTTGCTGTATCTAGTTCCGCCTAAGCGACATTACTCTTCTCCTCCTGTTCCACTATCTTCCTATAGCTACAGCAAATCCTACACAACCAATGAGCCTTCTTTATTTCCCCATTTCTAACGCCACTACAGTCACCCACATGAAAGAAACTACAACAACCCTCATACCACATCCTGGTGACTAACAATGCTACGGCAAGTCATATACTTTTCACTCATGGAAAACAAATTTTACCTTTTGTCTAAATTAAACAAGAATAATTTCCTAGCTTACTCAATTAATATATATAATATTTTAGAAAGTTTAGGTCTAAAGATTGGATACTAGTTCAGAACTTATAGAGAAACAGAAACAGTTAAACATTTATTGTTTGCATGATGAAACAAAAAGTAAACAATGAGCTGAGCCTATACTATATAAGCTTTTCACTAATTTTGGAGTTCTCACATCGACTACATACTACAGAATAAAATGGATAGCATGTAAGAATACACTAACAACACAAACAGTACTTTACTGAAATAATCAAATAAATTATAGTATACAATAACCTAAGCAAATCCTAGTCCAAAATTCGCAAATGTGAAATGTGTTCTGTTTGCGGAAAATAAGCAAAAAATTTGTAACCTTCAATTGATTGCTTACAATAGGTATTAATTTACTTATTTATGATATGATATTGCCTTAATTGATTGTTATTACTCAATCAAAGACTTATCTTTACGAGAGTTCTGAATGTACATCACTCATCAACCAAAGATGCTACATGTAGCATTCTAACAGATAATTTGTTAATATTTTGCAACCAAAATTTAGTACATGATGGTTGAACAGTACTAGCAGCAACCAGAAATCTACCATTTTTGGTATTTTATTATGATGAGTTATAACATATTCAACAATTCTCTTCTTCTGGTCACTTTGATATTGTTGTACATGATAATGTAACACTTATGAAATGATTCTAAAATTTCTACTGTCTCTTTATCACGAATTATAGTCCAATACAATTTATGAGCTCTATTATATTATCTAGAGTTACATACTATTTTTATAACATTAACGATTTTCATTAATTGGTCAGCATTGATTTGACTATTTCTCTATGTTGAATAGAATGTAATTAGTTTGTTATTAAACTATATCTATGTAGAAATTAATTAAAAGTACCATTAAAAGATAAATTTTTACTTGTATAACACAAAATGTGTAATAACAAAAACAAAATGGTTTTTTCACAAATTTGTGTGTAAGGAACAAGCTTAATGTAGGACATGTATAGAAATGAAAAGTGGAGACTAATTCGGTGAAAGATTTTTAAAAATCTATGTACCATAAAATGTGTAACAATGAAATGTCTCAATGAAACTGTAATCTGAAACAAACTGAATAATTTGTGTTGCCAATGTTGAGTTTAGCATATTATGAATATGTATCTATGTAAGTAATATTCTGAAGTCATTGCAACTCCTTCTTGTTTTTCCTTCTCTGGATCTAAAATATTAGAATCACGATTTCTTTATCTCCTGACGTAGTCTCTTAATATTATTACTAAATTTAGCTAGGTGATTCGTTTTTCATGTACTTTTGTTTGAAATAACGGTTATGGTAGTTTTTTGTTTTCTCCCATTTGTTGGATCACTTCTGCATTGTCACTCATTTCATTTCTGATCTATTCAGCGAAGATTTTTTTCTGTAGTCCTTAGTCCTCCATTTCCAGAGCCCAAAATAAATTATTGACAAACATTTTCTGCTGCCAGGAAGATGATTTACGCAATGATGTTATTGTCTTCATAATAGATGACAACTAAGAAATCATTTGTATGTTTTTAAAACCAGTCATCCTTTCATTTACCGAAATTAGTTTAGTGAAACCATGGAGAAGCATGTGAAACTCAGTGGGTGAACAGTGAGTTGCAACACCTAGTGGTGAAATAGGTATTTTGAGTGCGTTACACTATCATATTTTAAAACTAGTGTTATAATTTCTTTTATCATACAGTTTTAAGCGCTATATACAAATCTAAATTTAGTGAAAATCCGTAAATAGATTATGATATAGTTACAGTTTACTCCCGTCAACAGGTTACTGTCCTAACAGAAATTCGGAGTTTCTACTCGTAGCTTCCCAATATGTAATGAGATTACAGTTCCTAAAGACCTTCATGTTAGTCCTCTTTACTAGATTACCTAGAAACACGATGAAATACAGTGCAGCAACCTGTCGTACAAGTTTCGACAGTAATTCACCTTCCTTCCGGAGCAGCTTCCACTGGCGGGCTCGGAGGAAGGGGGTGGTGAGGACTGGCGTGCTAATGAAGCATTCAGCCGGCGTCAACAAGACGCCTGCAGCGCCGTGCCCTCGCAAACCGCTTCCCGCTCAGGCACTGTATCTGGATTACCCGCCATCAGCAGGCGCTTCACGGAATATCGCTTGCCTAACGGGGCGCTGGCGAGAGTCTTTTAGGGAACTTTCAGAAACGAAGTTAATGTGTTTTTCAGCTTTCACGTCACGCATTATCATGCACCGTGGAATGACAATGGTAAACTTTTACAAACTTTTGGCTCACATAATCATCATAAACTGTACGGCTACACTAATTGTTGGGAAAACAGTCATAACCGGTTAGGACGCCAAAGAATGAATTTAAAAAGAAGCAGACATAACTACAGATTAAAAATAGAAATAGTTGTCTAGGTACCTAAAGATGACAAAAATAGACCAGTTACGAAAATTAAGAGGTAAAAGAATGAGGATGGAAGGAATTCTATGGAAAGTATTCACCAGGAGATGGGACATGGTATAGGAATATGACTGAAGCGGACGGAAAGGCGAAAAAATTACGTACGTAAATACTGCTTAAACCGAGTTCATGAAATTTAACCAACATACTATCCCGAAATTACTGGAAATCTCAATTCTTCGAGGGAGGTAACGAGACGTACAGAAAATCTGGTCACAAATTTGACAGAAATTACTGATTAACGAGTTACACGACATTTTAAATGAGTAATTTGAACACTAGAGTCTGTAACACAGAGCACTCTGGAGAAAGGCACCGTATATCAGAAGACAAATTTCCGTACTTTCTGTCGTCTCACAGCACCTCCCGGAGTCTGCGTCATTTCAAAATTATCACTGTAGAATCCCTAATCCTGCTGTGTTGATATATGGGTTGTACTGACTGAATTAGCAGTTATGCTGACGTTTATACTACTGTTTGCGAACGAGGAGAGAATCCGAAATCATATATTTACTACTGGATTATCTTTCCTTTTTGACAACTCAGTTTTGTTCACAAACATCGTAATGCAGGGTGAATCTGTTGTTGAAGGTATCCAATGATCCGTTAATGACTGAGATCACTTTTTAAACGTTGAAAATGTTTAATACATTCAGACTTGATTGTCTATGAACTGTGCATGAGCTTCTGGGAAGTGCTATGCCATGAATATGAATACTAGAATATCTAAAGATTGTCAGTCTGTACTTTTCTCCATCTCGACTTCATGGGCACATGACATATACGCTATATGATCAAAAGTATCCGGACAGATGGCTGAAAATGACTTACAAGTTCTTGGCACCCTCCATCGCAAATGCTGGAATTCTATATGGTGTTGACCCATACTTAGCCTTAATGACAGCTTCCACTCTCGCAGGCATACGTTCAGTCAGGTGCTGGAAGGTTACTTGGTGAATGACAGACCATTCTTCATGGAGTGCTGCATTGAGGAGAGATATCGGTGTCGGTCAGTGAAGCCTGGCACATTCTATAGGATTAAGGTCAGCACTCTGTGCAGGCTAATCCATTACAGGCCGTGCATTATGAACAGGTGCTCGATGGTGTTGAAAGATGCAATCGCCACCCCGGAATTGATCTTCAACAGTGGGAAGCAAGAAGGTGCTTGAAACATCAATGTGGGCCTGCGCTGTGATAGTGCCACGCAAAACAACATGAGGTGCAAGCCCCCTCCATCAAAAACACGACCACACCAAAACACTACCGCCTCCGAATTTTACTGTTGGCACTATACACGCTGGCAGATGACGTTCAGCGGGCATTCGCCATACCCACACCATTCCACTGGATCGCCACATTGTGTACCGTTATTCGTCACTCCAGACAACGTTTTTACACTGTTCAAATGTCCATGTTTACGCTCCTTACACCTAGCGAGGCGTCGTTTGGCATTTACTGGCGTGATGTGTGGCTTATGAGAAGCCACTCGACAATGAAATCCAAGTTTTGTCACCTCCTGCCTAACTGTCATAGTACTTGTAGGGGATCCTGATGCAGTTTGGAATTCCTGTGTGGCGGTCTGGATAGATGTCTGCCTATTACTCATCACGACCCACTTCAATTGTCGGCAGTCTGTGTCAGTTCAAATGGTTCAAATGGCTCTGAGCACTATGGGACTTAACATCTATGGTCATCAGTCCCCTAGAACTTAGAACTACTTAAACCTAACTAACCTAAGGACATCACACAACACCCAGCCATCACGAGGCAGAGAAAATCCCTGACCCCGCCGGGAATCGAACCCGGGAACCCGGGCGTGGGAAGCGAGAACGCTACCGCACGACCACGAGATGCGGGCTCTGTGTCAGTCAACAGACGATGTTGGCCTGCATGCTTTTGTGCTGTATGAGTCCCTTCACGTTTCCACTTCACCATCACATCGGAAGCAGTGGATCTAGGTATGTTTAGGAGTGTGGAAATCTCGCATACAGACGTATGACACAAGTGACACCCAATCACCTGACCACGTTCGAAGTCCGTGAGTTCTGTGGAGCTCCCCATTCAGCTGTCTCACGATGTCTAATGACTACTGAGGCGGCTGGTATGGAGTACTTGGTAGTAGATGGCACCACAATGCCATTAATATGAAAAATGTATGTTTTTGGGGGTGTTCAGATACTCTTCATCACATTAATAGTGGAAGATAGAATGACGATGATATGATAGATCAGACAGAAATAAATGTGCCTATTAGGTTCACAAACAATGAAGAAGAAATGGAAGAGGAAGCAAAGGAGAAGGAAGAAAATGTAGAAAAAAAGAGAAATAGGAGGAAAAAGATAAAGATGATGAGTAAGAATGTAAAGGTTTAGGGAGACGGTAAAGGTGTGGAGGAAGATGATGAGGGGAAGAAGAGGAAGTAGACGGAGAATGGGAGAAGGAGAAGACAAGAAGAGGGCAGTAGGAGAAGGAGGAGGGGAAAGAGAAGTGGGAGGGGGACCGGGATGAGGAGACAGAAGGTGTGAAGAATTCCAGGATTCACGTGAAATCGTTTCAGAAGAGTCTGATTCATTCCACTAAAACCCTAGTCCATTGCCTTTCCTACAGGACGCACCTCGCTTGGAAGGAAAAATAAATACAAGTTCAAGGAATTTATAGGGACAGATGGGATAAAAAGTAGAAGGCAGTAGGCAAACTGATGAACAGCTGGCCTGAAAATGGGAGTTATCTCCCGACGGATCCGCGAAATGACAAACTGAGCAATTTGAGCTAAATGAAATATTTTTACTTTTATTGGCATTGTTGGATACCTTCAAAAAAGTTAGGATCTGATCATGTAATGCGAAGCTGTACTCACTTTTCATTTTGACTATCGATTGCACTGAAATTGGTAGTCAAAATAAGAAATACGTAAAGCTATGTATTGCATGATGTCTTCGCTAAGAAATAGGGACCGTCATATAGCCGAACTGTGTTCTATAATCTACCTCCAAGATGCAGTCAGTAGTAAGGCTGGGGGATCGGCGTAGTGGCATTTGCCCTGAGGGCATCAGCGTCATCAGTAGAACAGCTGTGGGAACATGGCACGGCGGGGAGGGGAGCGGCGGCCGTTGACACTGCCAGCTCCGGAGCCGCACCACTACTCACTGAGTGCTGCTGCGTCTGTCGCTGAAAGTTTAAAGCAATCTGGCGCTGCGCATTCCTTATTTATGGAAGGAGTGCGGGGAGGAAGGGGGCGGGGGGGGGGGGGGGTAACCGCGGCATGAGTTATGACTTGTGGCATCAAAGCATCGTGGGCGAACGCCAAGCAGAACGTTGTGTGAACGTTTTATGCAGACGATTCATCTTCACGTTTAACAACCATAGATTACATAAATGATATAAGAATGCTTTTGAAGTTTAACAACCGCAGTGTGTAAAGCGATACGCAGTTGTTCGTGAAAGATTCCAACAATCACGAAGAATGGCTTCAATAAATAAAAACTCCCAGGGTGTGTACCAGATGAAGAGTAATCAAAGGATGTGGGAACATGCAAACGAGTGTTACTAAACCTTGTCAACGTGAAATGGCCCATTATCAGCACGTGAGTGAATCATAAAGGAGTGTATTAATCATTTTACTGAAAATGGGTGTGTTATTCCATGACACACGTTGCACTATATATTCTAATTGGAATTTTGCAACATTTGCATATCGAATGTACTCTGGTAACGACCATCGGCTTCCTGTGTGTAGTGCACCCTAGAACTATTACGATAAGCCTTACAAATCTCTACCCGATATGATGGATAAAATATCCGCATATTCATCATTTGGATTTGCAGCTCCTTGTGTTGACCGTGTTTGAAGTTAAAATTGTAGGATGTGAGGTCCGCCTGTTATGCAAACCACCGTTTTTCCTCAGTACCATGTTTCAGCACCACTGTTCCATCACCAGTGGGTTTCCGTTTTATTTATTCTGTAATGTGAACGTTTTTATTAAGTGATTACAAAATTATGTGGATGTTTAGTTCAAACAATAGTTTGTTTCTTTTTGTTTCTAGCTTTACACTTGGTGTGCATGATGTTCCCGAAACACTTGTATATTATTTACTACAGGCAGCTGGTCATTTGCAACCAAACTATGTTGATGATAAATTTTGCTAGAAGTTAACCTATAATCTAGAATGTAATTAGTTTGTCACGATATTTCTCACCTATATTCGTTTTTACTTACGTTTTCTTGTGGCAAGCTGTTTTATTCTCCGCATCATGGTGAAATATCATGATGCACATGTAAATATAACACGTGTTACAGATTTCGGTCGTTATAGTTTGCCCTACTGGTAAAATAAGACATGTGGTGAACTAACCTCCGATTTCATTGCTGGACAGAATACAAGTATGTCTGAATACACAATGCACCAACCACTCCTAACGATGGGCCTCCACAGCTGACGATCCATGCATGTGCCAATGTTAACAGCACGACATCAGCAACTACGTCTGAAATGGGTACGTGACCATTGGCACTGGACGTTGGCGCAGTGACAGAGCGTTGCATGGTCTGATGAATCCCAGTACCTTATTCCTCATGCCGATGGGAGGGCGCGAATCCGTCACCTTCCAGGGGAGCGGACCGATCGAGGTGGACTTACATTCGGGAGGACGAGTGTTCAAACTCACGTCAGTCCATCCTGATTTAGGTTTTCGTGATTTTCCTAAATAGCATAAGATAAATACGGAATGATTCCTTTGAAAGGGATGGCCGATTTTCTTCGACATCATCCCTCTCTCTGAGCTTGTTCTCCGTCTCTAATGACCTCATTGTCGACGGGGCGTTAAACACTAATCTCCTCCCAGAACAACAGCTCCTTCACAACTGTACTGCAGGACGGGGACAGGCTGGCGACGGCTCCATTACGCTCTGGATAACATTCACGTGGGCATAGGTTTGTCCAGCGGAGCTCATTCAAGGCACCATGACGGCCAAGTAGAATCGTGCGCTAGTTGTGAACCACGTGCACCCCTTCACTATGACCAGGTTTCCCGATAGCAGCGGCACTTTCCACCGAGGTAACGCGCCATGTCACAAAGCGAGGAGTGTGACGGAGTGGTTCGAGGAACCCAATGATGAGTTCCAATTGATCTGCTGGCCACCCAGCTCGCCAGACGAACCTGATCGAACACTTCAGGGGGGTGATTGAACGTGGAGTCAGAGCTCATCGCCCCCGTTCCCAGAATTTACGAAAATGTTGGTGACTTTTGTGTGCTGATGTGGTGACAATTCTCTTGAGTGACCTGCCAAGGCTTCATTGCTTCCCTGCCACGACGCATCGCCACATTATCCGTGCCGAAGGAGGACACACCGGCTATTAAGTAGGTGTCATAATGTTCTGGCTGTTCAGGGTATAGCTGAAGAGAAGTCAATCATCCATACGTGGTAGGGTGTGGAAGAACTGGATGTTTAATCAGCTCGCATGAATGGAGGTCTAATGGCAGCTGGACTAAAGAATTCAGATTTATATATCCACGACCATTAGAATGTACTTGATACATTTATCATATCGTGGGTATTGCTACCTATCTACTAGATGTAACGTAACTGGTCTAGTGGGAAACCATTGGTGGAGCTGAACATAACAGGAAGTCTCTTCAGGGGCTAAGTGAGAGCTTACAATAGGAAACTGTAGTTTAACTAGTCTTCTGAGAATCCCGAGACTGTAGAGAAAAGTAACAAAAAGTGTGGGTTTTGAATCAGATTAAATATGAAGAGAAATCTAGAAGCTTGGAAATTATTTCCGCTGGGCAGGTATGGAGAAGGCCTATGGACAAGATTAGAGCGAGCGAGCGAGCTACTGGGTTTTACTGGCAGGGCGATTACAGGCAGCAGCAGGACAGTTGCGATGGCCAGTTGGCTGATAGCAGACATAACACTCACGTTAATAACGTGAAACTAGACGAAGGTGACCGGTTCAGTAAATGCTAGAGCATCGAATCATTTGACAGAGTGCAATGCATGGTATAAAAAATTCCCAGCTGCAATCATAACCATACTTACATTTAAACCATTCATTCTACCACAGATTTTTACACTTTCAGGGTGATAAATTTGTGATAAATCATAAGGCCGGTAATAGCACAGTACAGCAGCCATCATCGGGACAAAAAACGAATGTTACTTTGTTGTTGTTAAATATTTTATATTAGCTTCATACGCCTAAAGGGGACAAACCAGAGCGTTCTCCAAATTACACAGATAAAATGAAGCGACATGTAATTATAAGTTAATCGATTTATTAATCTACGACCAGTGCCGATTACAATATAAATCAGGGTATGCTAGGAACGAAAATAGGTCAATGCTAAAAATATGTGTAACTAAAAAAGGTACTTATTGATATCAGCAGATACATGACATACCCTGTCAATCAGAATATGGAATTTAGCTTCAGAATCATTAGTGTAGGTTTGGTTGTCTATTTGCATACATACTGATGAACCAAAACATTGTGACCACTTGTTTAATAGTTTGTTTGTCCGTCTTTGGAACGAAATATATATTTGATTCTGCGTATCAGGGATCCGGCAATTTGGTAGTAGGTTTGTGGAGGTATGTTACATTAGATGCTTAAGCACAGGTCATGTAATTCGTGTAAACAGTGGACCGCTGATCTGGGTACGAGGTGTAGGCGCGCGCTATCGACCCAGATGCGTTCCACAGAATTTACAAAAGGAAATTTGATCATTGAGAAATCAAATTGAGTTCACTATAGTGCTCCTCAAAGTAATGTAGCAGGGTTCTGGCTCCGAGACAAGGCAGTTATACAGCTGGAACATGACATCGCCGTCAGGAAAGATATCAAGCATGAAGGGATGCAGGTGTTTGGCAGCTGTCAGCAAGTCTTCGATTACTACCACATGTCGCATGCAAGCGCAGGAGTGTGTCTCTCACAGCATAGTACTGCTCCAGGCAGCCTGCGTCCATTCACGGCCATTGTAATCGTAATTGACGACATCGTGTCAACATAACAGGTAGGTGTGGTCTGCTGCGGGGCCCCGTCTTCTTCAATGTTCAATGAACCGTGTGCTTCGAAACTCTTGTGCCTGCAGTAGCCCTGAATCTACGATATTTCCGGACCGCGGCAAAAACTTGATAATAGCGCTTCCCCCCCCCCCCTCCCCACCCACCCCTGCCCCCATCCCCCCTCTCTAGCGTATGAGATTAGACATAAAAATGTAAAAAAACACAGATTTTTCAAAAATCATTTCGTTACGCGTATCTTTCTGGAGAGTTAGACGTATGAAACATAGATGTTCGAGGAAATGTAACACATGTTATTTGGTCTCAACGTGCCAAAGTGCAGTGCTATGCCATTTCACACAGCATTCTTCTCTCGCTCATCACTGTACTCAAGCGTGTATACTTTGTAATGGACACCACCAAACCTATATTCAGGACAGTGGAAATTAAAATGTTCTCTGGTTCCTCTCCTGCTTCCAGTCGGCTGCTTTGACATCCTACCCCTTAAAAAAGGCCACAATTAATACTAGGTGGGATTATTTGTAACTGGGAGAATAACAACTGTTCAGACAATTTGGAGTCCTTATTGCCTATTAGCTAATAAATTTCTCTTTTGAGTGACATTAAATTAAATAAAGGGAACAAAAACCAGTAATGACAAGATACAAACAAGACAGTACACATTTCTTCAATCCTTAGATCCCAGCTTTTCTCTCTAATATTGCTACAGCTTTACAAGGCGTACTTCCCTTTAGGCGAAAGAATGTATTACCTCATCAAGGCTCGTCAAACGTTTTGCGACAAGAAAAATGGAAATGTTGTTGTCTAATATTGAGAAAGCTGTTAATACGCATATTACCCAAGACAGCTGCGGTTCCTCGATTTCGTTACGTGTATTTTATCACTGTCTGCTAAATAAAACGAAGTAGGCCTTTCTGATATCGCAGCAACCGTAACACACGACAAATAAGTGAGGCTGTTTTGGCACAAATAGTCATTTCTATCTTCTTCATTTACATAAATAACGCAACAGAATACAGTTCTCGAAGTACCAACATCAAATGTATATTACACCTATTACAAGTAAAAGGTTTTATGCCAGGAAATAGTTCCATATTTCATTTATAAGCTCCAGTTTCTGAAGTATGAGATCGAAGTAGTACGAAACTTTCATACAAATTTGGAATTGTCATATTCTTCCATATAATTTGTGTGACGACGCCGTTTCTTCTCCTTCCTCGTTCTAACAAACAATCTTGTCGTCACTAATTCTGTAAATATTCCTGCCATTGTCAAAATTTATTCCCCTGTTAACTTCGTTAACCCTGCCAGAATCACAGGTTCAGTTACTTCGCGTTTATTCTCCGTTTAGGTGTTATTACGTGTTCGCACAACGCGTTTTCTGCGCTATTCCTATAATAGAACTGAAGCGACTGCTAGCGGGGACTGTACAGCTGGCCCTTGTTAGTGTAGCGATCTGGCAAAAATTTCTGTCAAAATTTCATTTTCTTGGATACACCGAAAAGATTACATATGTAATCTTTGTTACCTGTTAGTCGCTTATTTACACTCTGGTAGTCTGAATCTATGTATTTCGCTAATAATAACAATAACGCTGATCATTCGCACACCCAATCAACCACATAAACAAACAGCGATTGGTATCACCCGTTCGGGTTTATTCAGCTCAGCTCCTGTAGCCCCGTCCCATTTTGTCCGAGGAAAAGTTATTTTTATTTCTAGATGCGACTGTGATTTTCTGTCAGAGACATCACGTACACTACGCTCGCATTCAAAACTCAGCTTATGATTCGTTCAGAAATCAACTTAGAATGTTTTCAAAAATTGTTCAAAACCGATAGACCAACCTGCGTTGGATGCTATGCGCTTTGTGAAACAAGGTTTTCTTTCTTCAAAAATATGAATTTAGTGCACCCTTAAATTGCCGCCCGGAACTGATACCCCGATTTGCTTATTGTCTTCGTAATCCACAGCAAGTAATGGTCTCAGTGCTACATTTTATCGCCAACGCAGAGACAATTTCTAATTTACACCCAAAATTTCCACCAATGAAATAAATTCGAAGGAAACAACACCGTGGCGGCCAAGATTAATCACAAGGTTCCAGTAAACCATAAGGTTTCAACAGCAGAGGCGCAGATATCAGAGCGCGAGCATACTGACATCATAATTATCCAGTAATGGTCCTTGCACACGCGGAAACGTGAGATCAAAATTGCAAGGGTCCAAATCCGCGCAGCATATATAAACAGGGAAATGCAAATCCACTCAAGCCCGTCGGAAGACATCGTCGATACAGCAATGTGATTGCCACTACCAAAAGGAGTGGCAAGTCTATCTCGGCACAGAGAGAATTAATGGCCGAAGGAACCGTTGCGGGCGAAAACACACTAACGCAGCGCCCCTCCTGCCTGTTCCAGCTTCACAATCCATTGTCGGCCTATTTCACACTCTCTAAGCCAGTGATCATCTACGAAAACCGCAGTTGAATTAGGGCCGCTTATCGGGCGTCAGTGAAAGAAAGCACCTGGAAGACAAAGATAAAATGAACTGGAGGTGCCACGGCTCAATGATGAATAATTCACTTACCAGCAACAAAATGTCTGAAAAGTGTTTTGTGAATAAATCCTTAAATGCAACTGGAGAATAAATTCTTAAACAGAGCAAGCTATACATACGGCAGTATAACGAAGCGGGAGTTTTTTGTACGTGAGCTAAATGTACTAATACTCATAAGTAGGCCGCTGAGTGTTCTGACAGAAATTACAACACTCAAGCGATGATTATCAGAATCTTTGCAGTAGGACCTAGTACACTCTCAACCAATTCAATCGATGAATTTTTAGATTTCGTGGACAAGTTCGATTAGGCAATTAAATTTAAGCCGAAAAATTGAAAAAACTGTCAAGGGAATGGGAATCACTAAGATAACTTGAACTATCATCACCAAAATCAACGTAGTTCCATCAGAAAAATAATTCAATGGGAATAATCATAAAAGGGACAATAATGTAAAAGGAAATTTTCGCAATCGTTATAGGGAGCGTAGCGTCGAAAGACCACTTGATCCCGACAGGATCAGAAAACAGTTTGTCACGGCATGACAAGATTAATAAACGTAAACATGTAGTAGGCTGTAATGTGACGTTTATTTAATCGTGGGATTAGCTAATTATGACTAAGCGTCATTGTCAAGCACATTTGTAACATCTGATTTCACTCTTAAATACAAGTAAAAAGTAGTTGTATTCCGTCATTTTACGAAAAGATCAACATTCAGTGACCTTTGGAAAAATGTGACATTACAACCTACTATGGACCATGTTTACGTTTATTAAGCATCTGAAGTTTGTGGATCCCCACAAAACACAAAATTTTAATTACAAAATTAGTGTGAACGAGGAGCTGGGTTTTATTGATAGGGCGATTGCAGGCGTCTGCAGGACAGCTGCCATGGACTGCATCTAGTTGGGTCCTAAAATACACGGTTGGCTAATGGAAAATTAGTAGACACACTAACCACATGAAGTGAGGTAGGACGACTAGTACAGTAAATGCTGAAGTGTTAAAGCAATAAACAGAGTTCAGTACTTGATATAAGAAATTGCAAGCTGCTATCATAAACATATTTACAACTAAACCATTCATTTCGCACCACAAATGTTTATGCTTACTGAGAGATAAATCATTTTATGGCGCACAATAAACCATACGGACTGTAATCATCGAGACTAACAACAAAAATTACATAGCTGCTTTTAAATATTCTATATTAAATTTATATGCCTAAGTGTGCCAACCCAGATAGTTTTCCACAATAACAGTGATGAAATGAAGCAGTATGTAGTTATTAATGAATAGATTTATTAAACTATGCTCAACACTGATTACAATATTAGGGTGCTAGAAGCACAAATTGGTCGTTATTAGTCAAGTACGTAATTAAAGACGATAATTATTAGCGTCAACATACACATGAAATATCCTCTCAATCACAATATTTATTTTAGTTACAGAATCATTTGCGTCCATTTGCGTATATGCAGACGTGTTGTATGAAGTATGTTCCTTGGTGGGGAGCTGCTCGAGCTCTCACTGGATGAAGTGCAATGACGCTGGTGGATAGGAGCTGGAGGGATGAGGACGAGAAGAAGAGACTCTAGTTTCTGCCGTCGGAGACTACAGCAGAGTGGCATGACTGAATTTATCTAAGGACACTTAGGATCAATTATCGCATATAAGTTACAGACATCTAAGAATTCAGATGAAGAAACTTATTTATTCAGTACACTATGGCATGATCTGAGTGGGGAGTCTATCATCTTTCGTCATACACTAGGCAGTTCAAGAGATGTATTTCAGTAATTAACTTTATTTAAGTGTAGGACTACCATTCAGTAGAAGTTTGAACCTTACCTCACTAGCTGTTCTTAATAGTTGAACCTGCAGTGTTACCTAGGTGTATTGTAAACTTTTGTTTCTATTTATTTATGTTCATTAATTTGTAATCTGTGTTACTTGTCTATCCTCAACTACTCGACCGCAGTATCACAATTTTTTAAAAGATATTTTTTTTCTAATAGGGTAACAGAGCGTAAAGCAAACGGTGTACAGCACGTCTTTAGGACATTTATCGATCCAAGCTTCATCAGATCCGTACGTTTGCCCCTCTGTCTCATTAAAGCAGAGTAGGAACGTCGCAGGGATCAGCCTGCAGTAAAACTTCCTAACCTCCTACTATCACATGTCTGCGAGGGAGTGTTTTCCGTACTGGCCTGTTGAGCTTTGTGAACAACTATCTCCTTAATTACCCAATGATGTATCTTTCGTAAAGTTCTTATATGACTGATATGATTGTGTTGATGTGACCTGCATTCCCTGTGGCACTGTAAGTAATCGCAGATGGTTAATGATTTAATTCGGGTCATCGTAATAAACACTACTAGTCATTAAAATTGCCACACCAAGAAGAAATGCAGATGATAAACGGGTATTCATTGGACAAATATATTATACTAGAACTGACATGTGATTACATTTTCAAACAATATGAGTGCATAGATCCTGAGAAATCAGTACCCATAACGACCACATCTGGCCGTAATAACGGCCTTGATAGGCCTGAGCATTGAGTCAAACAGAGTTTGGATGGCGTGTACAGGTACAGCTGCCCATGCAGCTCCAGCACGATACCACAGTTCATCAAGAGTAGTGACTGGCGTATTGTGACGAGCCAGTTGTTAGGCCACCATTGACCAGACTTTTTCAATTGTTGAGAGATCTGGAGAATGTGGTGGCCAGGGCAGCAGTCGAACATTTTTTGTATCCAGAAAGGCCCGTACAGGACCTGCAACATGCGGTCGTGCATTATACTCCTGAAATGTAGGGTTTCGCAGGGATCGAATGAAGGGCAGAGCCACGGGTCGTAACTCATCTGAAATATAACGTTCACTGTTCAAAGTGCCGTAAGTGCGAACAAGAGGTGACCGAGACGCTTTACCAATGGCACCTCATACCATCACGCCGGGTGATACGCCAGTATGGCGATGTGGCGATGACGAATACACGCTTCCAATGTGCGTTCACCGCGATGTCGCCAAACACGGATGCGACGATCATGATGCTGTAAACAGAACCTGGATTCATCCGAAAAAATGACGTTTTGCCATTCGTGCACCCAGGTTCGTCGTTGAGTACACCATCGCAGGCGCTCCTGTCTGTGATGCAGCATCAAGGGCAACCGCAGCCATGGTCTCCGAGGTAATAGTACATGCTGCTGCAAACGTCATCTAACTGCTCGTGCAGATGGTTGTTGTCTTGCAAACGTCCCCATTTGTTGACTCAGGGATCGAGACGTGGCTGCACGATCCGTTACAGTCATGCTGATAAGATGCCTGACACCTCGATTGCTAGTGATACGAGGCCGTTGGGACCCAGCACGGCGTTCCGTATTACCCTCCTGAACCCACCGATTCCATATTCTGTTAACAGTCATTGGATCTCGACCAACGCTAGCAGCTGTGTGGCGATACGATAAACCGAAATCGCGATAGGCTACAATCTGACCTTTATCAAAGTCGGAAACGTGATAGTACGCATTTCTCCTCTTTACACGAGGCATCACATCAAACTTTCACCAGGAAACGCCGGTCAACTGCTGTTTGTGTGTGAGAAATCGGTTGGAAGCTTTCCTCATGTCAGCACGTTGCAGGTGTCGCCGGCGCGAACCTTGTGTGAATGCTCTGAAAAGCTAATCATTTGCATACCACAGCATCTTCTTTCTGTCGGTTAAATTTCGCGTCTGTAGCACGTCATCTTCGTGGTGCACCAAGTTTAATGGCGAGTAGTGTATACGTACTCGCGAAATAAGTGGTTTAGTCATTTATGTTGAACTTCAACGCCTTTGTTTCCGCTTTGTGCAGCTGCTAATACTGGTTTAACTACATTACTGTACTTATAAATCTTTGAGGCTGTCATACGTCCTTTTGAGGTGTTGGCTTCCTATGTGCATACACTTTCATCTCTTTCGGGATATACTTTTTAACTTTCGAAACTTTTACAAAAATTTGCTTCAGTAAAATGTGAGTTCTTTCAAATTCCTTATCCCCAACTCATATTGCGTTCTCAGTTAAACGTGTTGGGTGCTTACCTAACATATATGGTTTCGTTCTGCTGATCCAACATATTCTTTCGCTCTCAATATTATTGTAACTGATAATTAAGTCAGTAACAGCATATAATCCCTCTTCTTCTCTTTCTTCTTCTTCCTCTTCTTCTTCTTCTTATTTTCCGTCTCTATTCTCCTTTTCGTATTACCATTTACTGGCTTAAACGTTTCCGAGAGAGAGCCCTCGTTGCGACTGTCCTAACTTAATCAATCCCTTTTTTCGTCGGATAGCACACACCTGTAGATGCTTCAGATTCACTCAAGATTTATTGTTGCAACAGTGGAGTACAGGAATAGTCTACATGCACAGGTGGTTCTGACGTATGAGGTATCGGCCCGTACTCAAACAACCACGTACTGAAACAACCATAGGAGTACACGGTAAGCCTCCACGGGCGGCAATGCAGGCACTGACAGATGGATACGTTATTCCATGCCTCCTCGACCTGGTCACGAAGTTCTGTACGTATTTCACCCGTGCTCGATTGGAGATATGTCCGGGGACACTGCTGATCAGGGAGGTTGCTGCACGTTTTGCAGAGCACGTCAAGTTTCACGGGCAGTGTCTGGGGGAGCATTAGCATTATCCTATTGGAACAACATAA
This sequence comes from Schistocerca serialis cubense, assembly GCF_023864345.2. Classification (NCBI taxonomy): domain Eukaryota; kingdom Metazoa; phylum Arthropoda; class Insecta; order Orthoptera; family Acrididae; genus Schistocerca; species Schistocerca serialis. The sequence continues at coordinate 628,236,783 of NC_064638.1, read as the reverse complement.
CATTCTCCTGTTGCAAGAACGGCAAACGAACGGGTCTAACAACATTGTGCACGTAGCATGTACTGGCTAACGTCCCTCCCATAAACACCTAAGTTTAACGAGAGTTGTAACTTATCGAACCCCAGACTGTAAGGACTGGGTTGCGGACAGGTGTCCTGAATGAATTCACTCTACGAGACAACGCTCACCAGGTCTACGTCGTACGCGCAAACAATCATCACTTCCGTGTAGGCGGAATCTGCTTTCATCCCTGAAGGCCACGGCGCGCCATTCCACCTTCCAAGTGATCCTCTGGTGGCACCAGTGAAGCCATGCACATGATGCATCGAAGATAGGCTATAGGTGTGCAGACTCGTATTCCCACTGCTAATAACTGGTTCGCAACAGTTCTTATTTGACACATCTGGGCTCAAAGGTACTTTTATCTGTGCTGTGGTAGCTGTACGACCTACCACTGCTTTCCTTACAGCACGACGATCCTGGCGGGCATCTGTGCTGCGTGGACGTCCAGAACCTTGTCTACAAGTCTCAGAATGTTCACGTGACCACTGATACCAGAATGGTTGCACAACTGACCCAGCATGTCCAACGTGCATGGCAGTTATCGGAAACGATCATCCCGCGACTCGGAGGGTCACAATTTTACTCCTTTCGTACCCTCTCAATAGGCTTTATGGGGCATCCATGTCATGGTTGCCTGTTTGCTTCATATGTTTGAATCACACTGAGCCTTCTGGCTCTGAGCATTCCCTATGAAAGGGTAGACACAGATGGTGCCCTGGTAGCCATGCTACTGCGCCTTATGTTGGCGGACGACATTGAAACCGTTATCAGTACATCTTCTATCGCCTAGGTGGCATGTGTCGTCATCAGATCAAAACCGACCACATCATTCCAGGTGTACTATTTTCTGGCAATGTTGTTCACAATGCTGTATTCTAGCATTCAGCATTTTGCCATTTCTAGCCACCACCTCAATAAGACTTTCCAGTTCCATTAATTTGGCATTGATTACCTCAGGTTTTCTGTCAACATGGTTGACGGATGTACTTCACATCCTCCAAACGAGTGATCAACGCACGTGCCTCTTTAATCATATTCTACAGTATACTGATAAAGTTAAGTTTTGGTACAAACCCTTTTATGCAGAATCTCATCGAAGTTTCATCTTTATCGGCTTTCATTCAATTACCTTGTTTTATCTATAATCAGAAAGCTATACTGTAAGCTATTCTACCTATCTCCGCAAGTGGTAACGAATTCATTGAATGATATAGTGGTTCCTACATGTGCTTAGCAAATATGTTTTGAGATTGTCTTGTTTCAAAGAGATAAAAAGTTTCACTTTACCTGAACCAACTGCTTCAGGATCATTGAGTATGTCTGACTCATGTAAGATATATTGACTGGCGCAAGATCCCCAAAACAGAAATATCTCTGGATCTCATTCTGATTGTTCAGTGTGATTTCATCAAACATGAATAGGGTATGTTGGTTTATTTTTCCAGGTGGTGGAATAATGCTTCTTTCGCTAAACATCTGATACTTACTCGCTCAGTGCTGCGCGAAACCTCCTGCAATAGCTGATATTTTGATTAAAACAGGGGTTTTGAAAAAAATTACATGTAAATGCTCAAAACAGATTCCCTCATGATGTGCTAACAGTTTCGGAACAAGAATAGGCTTCCGACAGCCTGAAATCCCAATAATGAAAGCACATAATTCGTTGGGAAGCAGTGGCCCATTCTTTTTCATCTTCTTCCAGTTTCCAGCATCATTATTGCCAGATCATTGGCTTAGTACAAGGCCATTGTGGTGAAGTTCACTCGGTTATGGTGGGAACTGTTCGCCTACACTAAAATGCAGAGGGTTTTATAGGGAAATAAATTACACGTGTATGGATCTTAAACTTTATAAACTCTTACATGTATCTGCGGATTTCAACAAACTTAAATAAGATCGTAGTTTTTTGCCCACACATGGGAAAGTTGTAACATTCATCTCCACCGTCATTGGTGCACAGCAAACATCATAGAGTTGTGCTATGCATTCTTCCAATGGGTGGAGAGATTGGCGAGCTAACTACACCAGATTACTCCACAATGTCTTATAGAATCGGTGGACGTATGACTGCTGCCTTAGACGACACTTTAGTTGATGTTTTACTCCACAGTTTGCATTCCTTGAACTCTCTGTTGTTAAATATTTTAAGTGTTCCAGGAAGTCCCCTACAGTGATTGTGTGATCGTCCAGCATTACCAATCGGCGGTGGACGTGTCTGTGCAACGTTCCTGAAATCTGCGTTGACATATCGCTTAGTTGACGCAATTCATCCGTGGATAATACTTTACTGGTGTCACTAAATCGAGGGTTTTCAAATATTACCACCGGGCAAAGCGCCCGTACAGTAACTTCTTATTCTACACGTTGACTACAGTCTATCACCCGTTCTGTTGGTTCAACTGCGAAGGCAGCCACTTATAATTAGCAGTCCTAAGAAAGCTGGCAACAGTTCAGGTGGTCCGAGTAGCTACAGCATATTCGATATTGCTTGCCAGATGTTTTAGCTCAGGTACACATTTGATTTAGGTAATTGTCTTTAATGCTGAGAGTTTCCGTTCATTGAGAAGCGGGTTCCGTCCTCTGTTATGTTTTTTTTTCAGATATTTTGCGTTGCCTCATTGTCTTGACAACTACTGCTATCTTCGCATCCAGTGAATTACGAGACATTGATACAATTACTTAAAACAATCGTGATAAACGTTTATTATCAGTAGACAATTTTTTTTCTTTCTTTTAACCTACTTTCTCTACAGCCGTTCGGCTGAATTTTCAGTATCTGTCTGGTGTACCGCAAGCCGTTGTCTTCACCGACAGACATAATTGGGCGTTTTTTGACGATATCTGCGTTGCTCCTATTGTGATACGAACATCTTAACCTTTTTCCTCTGACAGTTTTATAGCGGTTATTTCGTACCCCTGTCTACATACAATTTTTTATATACTCTCGTGACAAAGCCCCCTTCACAACTTTTATTCATCAAAACACTAAGAGATTTTTATATAGTGATATATATGTCGAGATATACAATCGCCGCAATTTCATATTTTCGCGTAACCTGGTAACAGTGAGCCAGATGTTGCAAGGACGTTGCACTCGGTACTCTGTTTGTTCATTATTTGGATATAAGGGTGTTGCAAAATTGTACCGACAAACGACGAGAGAATGTATAAGGGGTGTTGAGGAACAAAATGAGGATGGGAACACTCGTCCGATAACGTCATCCAACGACGCTATACCAAGTCGAAGTCGGCGTCGGTACTTGTTTATGTACACTGAGCAGCCAGAACGTTATAGCCACTGACCTAGTACCCACATAAACCCGTCCATGTGGTAGCAGCGTCACCTGCTAGCCAGACACACGGAAGGCGCATGTAGCATCAGTGGGCGTGCTGTCCGAGTGTAGAATGGGGAAGGTGCGCGATCTATCTCAGTTTGACCAGGACAGGTTGTGATGGCCAGAGGATCGGCGTCTGTGGTGAGTGCCTTCAACACGTGGCGAAACCTCAGACGTCTAGGGGTTGGCAGCCATCCCTCATTACATTCGTCCGATTTCGTAAGCTGGGCAGACTGCTAAAACAGGATAGACGGCGAAATATGGTGGAACCAACAACAGACTCTAATGCTGGGCTGAGTACAAGTATGTCGGAATACTTCTAACGATGGAGCTCCACAGCCGACCAACCATGCATGTGCCAATGTTAACACCACGACATCGGCAACTATGACGGAAATGGGCACATGACCATCGGCACTGGAAGCTGGTGCAGTGGCAGAGCGTTCAATGGTCTGATGAATCTTGATATTTTCTTCATCATGCCGAAGAAGGGCGCGAATACCTCGTGTTTCAGGAGAACAGCTTCTTGACATCCGTGCTGCGGGACGGAGACAAGCTGACAGTGGCACAATTATGCTCTGGAGAACACTCACTTGGGCATCTATGGGTCCAGAGAGCTCGCACAAGATAACACGACGGCCAAGGAGTATCGTGCACTAGTTCCACACCACCTACGCCCCTTCATGTCGATCACGTTTCCCGACGATAGTGGCATTTTCATTAAGATAATGCACCATGGCACGAGGCCAGGAGTGTGATGGAATGGTTCGAAGAACACAGTGGCGAGTTCCCCAGCTTGCGAGATCTGAACCCAATGTGACTGAACGTGGCGTCAGAGGTCATCGCCCCCTCTCTGGAATTTACGGGAGTTAGGCGACTTGTGTGTGCACATGTGGTGTTAACTCCCTCCAGCGACCCACCACAGCCTCATTGTTTCCATGCCACTATGCACTGCCGCTGTTACCCGCGCCAAAGGTGGTCTTGCCACCTATTATTCAGGTGGTCATAATGTTCTGGCTGATCAGTGTATGTACATAGAGGATTTTTCCGTAGGGATGACGGAGAAGGAAAGTTGTTCAATATGAAGTAAGGCTCCCGGACCCGGAAACGAATGAGACGAAAGTTTTAAGTTCTCTTGTCTCTGATAGTGGAATACAGGTACCGGTACTGTTGTTTCTAAGGTTGTAGGGTAAGCAATTTCCAGAGATGGTTGTTTGGGTCGAAACAAGAAAAAAGATAGGCAAACATGAGCACTGAAATCCATGCTAGGGGCACTATGAGCTCCTGTTCATCTTCGGTACTGTCAAACACATGTCTTCTCTTAAACAACTGCTCATAACTCTTAAGGTGTGCATTTTGGAGCTCCTGTTTAATCGAAATTTTTTCTTGTTTTCTCCATAAAACCATCCGAGAAAGCAAAAAAAAAAAAAATCTTGTTGTCGAAGAGATATACATGCACCGGCGCTACTTCCCTGCTCTGAAGCGTCGTTGTATGTCGTTTCCGGATACGGATTCCTATATTCATTTTGTTTCTCAAGTCGCCTTGGCCGGCCGGAGTGGCCGTGCGGTTCTAGGCGCTACAGTGTGGAACCTCGAGGCCGCAGGTTCGAATCCTGCCTCGGGCATGGATGTGTGTGATGTGTGTGATGTCCTTAGGTTTGTTATGTTTAAGTAGTCCTAAGTTCTAGGGGACTGATGACCTCAGAAGTGAGTCCCATAGTGCTCAGAGCCACTTGAACCATTTCCTTCTGCATCCTCTCGAAGTTTGTTTCTGTATAATACCACAATATAAAGACCAAACAATGGTAAATCCAGTATTGAATGTAACAATATTAGAGAAGGAAAGTTGCTGGTCACCTCACAGCGGAGATGCTGAGTCGCGACAGGCACAACAAAAAAATTTGTGTGAATCTTTTTGTTGTGCCTAATGCGACTCGGCATATCCGCTATATGGTGAGTAGCAACTTTCCTTCCACAATATAAACATTATAAGACATGTATTCTTGCTATTAAACTAATCACTTACTTTATAACGTGTATCACTTATTTTGTAATGCATAGTTGATCGAAGTAGTATCATATCTTCGTCTTATTGCAATGGTATTACTGGAAAGATTACTCACGTGACATACTAGAATGTTTCACGTTTAATTTCAGCTCTATAGATATAGATAATCTTAGTTCCCAATGATAATTCAGTAATGGGTTTTATCTCCCTAAGCGCCACTTATTTGTGTGAAATGAAAATGAACTCTTTGTATGACAATAACGCTTGGGATATACCTCGCATGCAACACAATTAAGCAGATTACAGGTGCTTCATCACTTATTGAACATGGTTAAAAAAACAAGAGCACTCTTCCTCTAAGACCTGCCACGATTTTTCTTTTTTGAAGTGAAGCTGATGGCTTGTCTGCTGATGATCAAAGGGACATTTGTACACAAACTTTTAGCTGTCATATATCCGTGGAGTGAGGATGAGAGTGATATTAAATGTCCATTAGGTAGGGCGTTGACGGCTCGTTCTTTTGCGCACGAGGGAGAATTTTCCACGTATGTAGATTTGAATAAAAAAATTCAGTTTATAACGGCACTGCTCTCAATTTAAAGTGATGTAGGATTTGTATTCATCGGTGCGATATGCCTAGCACCTGCTAAAAGTTATTGTTACTGTGCTGTAATGTGTTCGGGGAATGATGCATATTGAATGGGAGCCGATGTACTGCAAGAAGGTGCTTTGCAAGCTGAATGCTCGTAAGTACTGACTGACGAGAGTTTCGCTACACAATATTTTATGGTCTCATAACCCACTGAGCTTTCCGGAAGCAGAGCAAGAAAATCAGGTTTAGCTTTCACTTTGGACAACTTTCAAATAAATTGAGACAAGTTCCCGTCAAGACAACCGCATTTTTGTTTCTTCCGTAGTAATTGTCTATTGGTTCGTAATGTCTTCACTTATAACTACGCAGCTACACCTGTGCTACGCGGAGAAGAAAGGAGCCAACCACCTGTTACACTGTATAGTTTTACAGTACACAATAACTTACTTAGTTACGAAGCTCTACTTCATTATCATTAATATCTAGGTCTGGGTCGCGTGTCGCTCCCGGAACATTTCTTTCTTCAATCCTGATTCTCCTATACATTCGGCTCCTTTGCTCTAACAGCAAACTTAGGGAGGACGGGGGGGGGGGGGGGGGGGGTAGGGGGAGGGGCGAGGCGGCATGTAAGCGAGAGAGGGGTTTTCAAGACGCCGAGAGGTGATCCTCGTGCAGCCTTTGCATGATAGACACGAAAGCAGTTATACTGACTATGAGGTCGATTTATCTGTCGCCAAATTTCTGCGTTACAGTGGTGAGGCCATGTGAGTATTTTCTTGACTTTGTTCCCTTGGGATCAACTTGAACACCAGTACTTCAACCACTGAGTCTTGCTTAAGACAGTAAAATCATTTATATACTGAAAATTTCACACAGCTTACACTCTGTGCCGGACCGATACTCGAACTCGCAACCTTACCTTCCGAAGGTCATGGTTTTACCTGTTGTGCTGTTCTTTCTGACTTCGCCTTACACCTTCGTTACTGCCAATATCTCCCTCCTATGGTTCAAACTTCACAGAACGTCTCCTGTATACACTGCGGGAAGAAAGGTATTGCACAGAACCACATTCTACGGGATTGTTTTGAGAATGAATTTTCCCTTCTGCTGAGGAGTGTCTGCAGATTTGAAACTTACTGGAAGATTAGAACTGTGACTATGGGCACAAAATCTGCAAGAATTTCCGGACCAGCACACACTCCGGTGTGGAGTTAAATTTTCTCCCTGAATTTATACATTTATAAAATACAAGTGCATGCCGAATACAGTTCGAACATTATACATACACAGTGACAGACGTATGTGCACTTTTAGCTCTTTACAGGGGTGCCGACTTTTAAAAAATATTTGGGGGGGCCCGGGAAATTTTCTAAATTTTAGATGGAAAATAGTGAGTTTTAAAGTTTTTTTAAGCATTTTAGTCATATGATCAACATTAGAACCCCGAAAACTGGACTCTAGATAACTCGACACTCCGGGAAACTAGACAAGCCTGACTTTTTTTGCCTTTGAGTGGGCCAATGATGAACGTACAAGTGAAGCCACACCAGACGGTTCGCCATACGGAGGAACTTCATGCACAGTGACTGGAGGTGTGGATCCTCACACTCGGCAATTCCGTGTGCCCACCTCACCCGTCAGAGAAAAACAAGCTTCGTCTGTCCATAGGATGTACCAAGTCCAGCCCTTGTTAACTTCAATCCTTGCGAGAAAGTGGAGAGCGAAGGCAACATGTCGCTGTGCGTCCTGTGGTGCAAGGTGCTGCACGATATAGATCTTGTACGGATAACGTTTGTGAAAGTTTCGAAGCACCTTCCGTACAGTGAACCATGGATGCTAAACTGTCGTGACTTAGGACGCGCACTGCCTAACTATCGGGCATTGCGCGCAGCGGTGTGTGCCATAGCGACAGCGATTTCGTCAACTACTTGTGGGCCAACCGGCTTTCGGCCTCTTCCCGGAGCGACGCCCAGATCTCCAACTGATTCTAACTTCATCATGCTCCGCACAGCAGGTGGAGAAAGAGGACCTGGCGATATTGTCGAAGTGCAGCTGCAGTCTTACCATTGATTTGATAGTAGACTTTACCAATAATGCGCTGCGCCTTTTGTTCAAGCTCATGTTGACGCGTCAACAAGTGCACTGCGACTGATCAGGTGCGTGAGACTATGAATCACGATGACTAATCATTGCACCTGGTGGCCGTAGTCGGAACTGGACGGTGGCGCTGTGACGCATAGAAATCATTTACCCTGTACTCAGGACATTAATGCTACCAAGTATGGTACTCGTACGTTAATAGCTTCCATGTCATAACGCGATAAATAGGGAAGGATTAATACTAACCACCCGGTATATTCAGCCAATTATTCTGTTGGATAACTGTTTTTAATCATCACAGCCCCTTTCATTCGTCTATGTTTAGTTAATGTTCACACACAGTCAGCTACGACATGAATGTTTACTTTAATGTAAAAAACAATGTTCGGCGCCAGGGATTCTTTGCCTCACGTGGTATGTTGCTGCTGTAATTGGCAGTGGTTAGCATCATCGTGTAGCAGATGTTAGCCAATCCACGGAAAAATGACAAGATGGCTGGTGCTATCTTGTAAATATAAAATTACGAGGGTCGTTCAATAAGCAATTTGCTACATTTTTTTCACGGAACATATTTATAGGTAAGAGTCTGAATGGTGACAATCAACATGTCTTGCCCATGTCCTATTTTACTACGTAGTCTGCATCACGTTCTATGGTCGTACGCCAACGTTGTGGAAGATTATGTATTCCCTGCTGGTAAAAGCCATGTTTTCACTGCATGAGTGACTCTGTCGTCGTCTTCAAAGTGTGTTGCCTATAGAGAATCTTTAAGCCTCCCATTGAGATGGAAGATGCAATGGCCTCTCCTTGAATCTTGTGGTCCGCTGTGAGCATTCGTTGAACCCATCGTGAGCACCTCCTTGACTATCCGACAGTCTCGTTCATTTCAGCTCGCTCTCCCAATGCTGACCGACAACTGTAGAGCTAATTGTCGAGTTGTGATGCGCCGGTCGGCACGAATAATGGCATCCACACGATTCAGCATGTCTGGAGCCAATGGCTATGATAGAACGTCCCGAGCGCGGCTGATCACAGAGCTCTGTTTCTGCGTCTTCTGGTTCAAAATGTTCAGATGTGTGTGAAATTTTATGGGGCTTAACTGCTAAGGTCATCAGCCCCTAAGCTTACACACTACTTAACCAAAATAATCAAATGGCTCTGAGCACTATGGGACTTAACTTCTGAGGTCATCAGTCCCCTAGAACTTAGGACTACTTAAACCTAACTAACCTAAGGACATCACAAACAGCCATGCTGCAACCGTAGCGGTCGCGTCGTTCCAGACCCTAAATTATCCTAAGGACAAACACACACACCGATACCGGAGGGAGGACTCGAACCTCCGCCGGGCCCAGCCGCACAGTCCATGACTGCAGCGCCATAGACCGCTCGGCCAGCGTTTTCTGGGGCTTTAACTGTCTTTACCCATAGCCCAACTATAGTCCTATGAACTGAAGCATCGCCATACACTGCACACAAATGTTTATGGATGTTCACCATGGTTTTTTTTTCGGCACACATGAATTTATCAACAGCACGCTGCTTGTAAAGTGAGTCGTATATAGACACCTTTTTGACGCTATACTACGGTTCTGCCATCTGGCAGAACAGTTCGAAACTTTACCGGCGCACAGAACAAACGTCAAATGTGAAGTACCAATAAGGACGTTTGTCTATGTATATTAACGGATCAAAAAAAAAAAAAAAAGTGGGGGCATTACGTACTGAACGACCCTCGCAGTTATAAAAAATTGAAAAATAAATACAGCCAAAGCTCCGATGCGTCGCCATCGCAGAATTTCGTATTGAAACTTAACATTGTAGAGATGATATGTTACTGGGATCTCTTAAGAGAGCGGTACAAGTGCTGTTTTATTCACACAACAATGGATACCCACATAATGATAAATTTTACTAGAGTGCAACAATTTTATTAAAATTTTTATTGTCAAAGGTGGCTTACCAGTAAATTAATAACTCATCCTTTCTCATTCCAAATTCTCCAAATACTGAAGACTGCTAAACGATCACTTTTCACAGCACCGTTTGTCTGTAGTTTCCTGTAGTTCTCGTCGACCAAAATTAAGCTGATGACTGTTTAGTACTTTGTCGCATCGAGCCTGCTGTACACTCACACTTTGTGTATTAGGATGGTTCTTTATGCGTATTTTCTATGTTTTAATACTATTCTTCCTTCTCGGTCTCTAGTTGAATTTTTATGTTGTTGAAAATCTTGTTTATTACTTTATTCTTTCTTGCAATCTTCCCTTCTAGTGTGTCCGCTTCTTCATTGAATATATAAAAATTTTATTTCTTGTCAAAATTCAATGTTCTACTGCAACAATGTTAGAGAATTCTGCGTTCCGATACTCCCTACACGCACAAACTGCATCCTCCGTAGGTAGCAGTACTGGTTTTCCTCTCCACTCAGAATCTTCTGGCTCCTTTTTAATGCACATAACTTACTTTTTTAAGTTGCAAATGCAGTAGGTAACTATGGACATAATCTACATCTATATAATTACTCTGCTATTCACAATAAAGTACCTGGCATAGGGTTCAATGAACCACCTTCAAGCTGTCTCTCTACCGTTCCACTCTCGAACGGCGCGCGGGAAAAGCGAACATTTAAATTTTTCTGTGCGAGCTCTGACTTCTCTTATCATGATGATCATTTCTCCCTATGTAGGTGGGTGCCAACAGAATCATTTTGCAATCGGAGGAGAAAACTGGTCATTCAAATTTCATGAGAAGATCACGTCGCAACGAAAAACGCCTTTGTTTTAATGATTGTCACTCCAATTCACGTATCATGTCTTGACACTATCTCTCCTACTTCGTGATAGTACAAAACAAGCTGTCCATCTTTGTACTTTTTCGATGTTATCCGTCATCTGATGCTGATCCCACACCGCACAGCAATACTCCAGAACAGGGCGGACAAGCGTTGAGTAAGCAGTCTCTTTAGTAGACCTGTTGCACATTCTACGTGTTCTGCCAATGAATCGCATTCTTTGATTGGCTCTACGCACATTATTATCTGAGAGATCGTTCCAATTTAGGGTATTTGTAATTGTAATCCCCAAGTATTTAGTTGAATTTACAGCCTTAAGATTTGTGTGACTTATAGCGTAATTGAAATTTTGCGGATTTCTTTTAGTACTCATGTGAATAATTCACACTTTTCTTTAATCAGTGTCAATTGCCACTTTTTTCGCCATTCAAATACCTTATCTAAATCATTTTGCAATTCGTTTTGGTCATCTGATGACTTTACAAGACGGTAAATGACAGCATCATCCGCAAACAATCTGCCGGCCGAAGTGACCGAGCGGCTCTAGGCGCGTCAGTCTGGAACCGCGCGACCGCTACGGTCGCAGGTTCGAATCCTGCGTCGGACATGGATGTATGTGATGTCCTTAGGTTAGTTAGGTTTAAGTAGTTCTAAGTCTAGGGGACTGATGACCTCAGATGTTAAGTCCCATAGTGCTTAGAGCCACTTTTTTTTTTTGCAAACAATCTAAGACGGCTCTTAAGGGTTTCTTATATCGTTAATATAGATCAGGAACAATAGAGGGCCTATCATACGTCCTTGGGGAACGCCGGATATTACTTCTGTTTTACTTGATGACTTTCCATCTATTACTACGAACTGTGACCTTTCTCACAGGAAATCACGAATCCAGTCGCACAAAAGGTCTTGCCTTTATTAAGTGATTTAAGCTGGTTCGCGACACCGTGGATATCTACTTCTATGTTTCTCACTTTTCAGTTGTTCTTGATTGGAATTCAGGAATATTTACTTCGTCTGCTTTGGTGAAGGTGTTTCGGAAAACCGTGTTTAATAATTTTGCTTTAGTAGCACTGTCATCACTGATTTCACCGTTGTTATTGCGCAGTGTAAAGTGGTTGCATAAGTTTTAGTGTTACATCACTACCAAGATTGGAACGTAAGCATTGGATTAAAGTGACACAATAGGATAACATTCACAGCACAAAACAGTTGTGCGAATTAGTGTTATGGCATTTTCCTAACACCAGAGCCTGTCGACGCAACACCTCACAACTGCACGGTGCATATGAGGAGCGATCATCACGGCCGTTCCAGGCTGATGAACTCTGATGAACTGCACACGCCATGCATCAAGTTCCTTGCAGCGCCGCCGAGAGCACCAGTGTACACACAGACACTGCTAGGATAAATATGGCGCTGGAAGAGCTGGCAAAGATTGTCAACAGACAGTAGCAGAGTAACACTTACACACACTGCGCCGCTAGTCCACATGGATGCTGGATATCTTAGAAGCAAAAAAAATTATGGTTTCAATGTATAACGCTTTGATTATGACAAAAAATGTACTTTATTAAATGCTTCATGCTCAGGTCGACACATTGTAGTGACACAAACCGTATAAAAATGGTAACGAAAATATGGCTACCTAGATACACTACTTTGATTTTATTGTTACATTAGAAAATGGTTCAAATGGCTCTGAGCACTATGGGACGTAACATATTATGTCATCAGTCCCCTATAACTTAGAACTACTTAAACCTAACGAACCTAAGGACATCACACTCATCCATGCCCGAGGCAGCATTCGAACCTGCAGCCGTAGCGGTCGCGCGGTTCTAGACTGAAGCGCCTAGAACCGCACGGTCACTGCGGCAGGCTGTTACATTACACTGGCGGCTCTTTTGTTTTATTATGTGACTAGAGAAGAGCCCGGCGTTGCCTAGGTTTTCAGTTATAAGTACGCTTTCACGCTCGTAGCATACAGCGTCTGGCTTTGCCTTTAATGTTTATAACCTCAAAACTCCTGAACTATGTGTCGTACAGTGATATAATTTTGTACGTACATTGAACGGCATATGTGGATATGGTCCGGGAAATTTATTGCGAATGGAGATAGTAGCAAAGAAGTAGTAGATTTAGACGTCATGCGTAATGCTACAGTTTTTCACGCATGCCATTATTTATGACATATCTCCTGAGCTATTTGTTGTACAATGATATAATTTTGCAATCACATTCAGTCGTTTATTTGCACACTGTCTACATTTAGTAATAAAGAATTAATACATTATAATGTCATGTCTCATGTGGCACTTTTCTGCATGAACAGCGGAAAAGAAAGATATGGATTTTTCCTTTCATCATTTTGCAGGTGTTGCCAGCGACAAAAATTTCGAAAAGTTTTGAAATTATGTATTAAGTTGGCTACGAGTCGCTAAGTGCTCTATCCTCAAATACTGTATGAATTACGTTTGGTAATTCAAGAGTCTCGATTTGCGCTACTTTTTCAGCCTCACCTCCACCCCTTCTTTAGATAGACGGTTCTTACCCCACAGTCGTTGTCGCCTGAGGGTTAGGCATGTGTGTACCAAGTTTGGTTGAAAGTGGCCTGGCGGTTTAGGAAGAGATGGGAACACACAAGCCCATACATACATTTTTTATAATATACATGGATTTTGTAGATTTTTTTTATTTTACGCTATTTTTATCATTTAGATTTTCATAGTGTGACTTATTTAAGAAAAATGCTCTGTTGTTAAAGGACACTCTTATCCCTGCTCGCTGGAATTTCTTACTCTTAAGTTTAGCATGAACCTTTACTATTAGTATTTGTGTGAGAGTAAAGCTGAGTTACCCCTTTGGATGTCAGAATCATGTGCATCCGTTGGACTGGCCGACAGTCAGACCGCTAACTCTAGGCTCGTATGCGTTTAGTAAAAGGTGTTGCCGAAGGGGTAACTAACAGGACAAGGGTGACCCTACCAAATCTTGAAATATGAGTGTTGCACCTCACAAAACCCGACTGGCCTGCAAGTCACTGACAGGGGTCTCATTGACCACACTGGCTCGTCAGGGATCCAACTAAACTACAGAGAATATTACACGCAAAGCAGCCACTAGGAAATAGGAATAATTAATATAAAAGTAGACAGTTTAATTCGGGAAATCACTTATTACAAGTGTTTAAAATATTTTATTAATTTATGGCCGTAACATTCAGATAACAATGACTTCAAATCAGATGTGAGTAACATCTGAGATGTGCAGTGCCGGAAATGGACTGACAGGTATCATTTGACACACTTTCATGAGAAGTTAGCATCATATCTGCATGTCAGAGGGTAAGGATCTATAGCATACGTCTATCAAAGAGAAAAAATATTTTTTTACTATGTAACTTGATTTCTTTTATCATAGATCCCTGCTTATGTGAGTGGCTAGGTAATTGCCTTCCATGCAGCGGGCCCAGGTTCGATTCCCAGACGGGTTGTAGATTTTCCTCTCTCGTGGCCTGGGTGTTGTTTTGTCATCATCATTTCATTCTCATCACCGGCACGCAAGTCGTACAATGTGACGTCGAATGAAATAAGACTTGCACTCGGTGGCCGAACTTACCCAGATGGCGCCTCCCGGCGACAATGCCCCAGGCTCATTTAATTTCTCTTTTATCATAGGGTGGTCTGAGAAATGGTACTGTGTACCAAAGAGCAGCATAAAAGAAATGCTAGTATACAATAAAACAAATTATTTTTTCTGACTGTATTTGTCACTGTTCCAACAGGTGTATGGTTCAAATGGCTCTGAGTACTATGGGCCTTAACATCTGAGGTCATCAATCCCCTAGAATTTAGAACTACTTAAACCTAACTAACCTATGGACATCACCCACATCCATGCCCGAGGCAGGATTCGAACCTGCAACAGGTGTATGTCGGGAATATGTAATATACAATTACACTTATATATGTGGTTAACGGTTAAAAGGTACGGTGTTGTTTCTATCCAAACAAAATATTCCTTATAAGCTGAGTTTCCAGGATGGATTTTCTTTCTTATTGTTCTATTCCAAATGCAAGAGAACGAATTATCTGATCCGTTTCAGTAAGCGGAGGAAACATCTCTGTTATTTATTTATTGAAAGTATCTGAGAATTTCTTAGCTGTAAAGCCAGCTCTGTCAGTACGCCACGATAAAACAGCAGTCAACTTATACACCTGTATGCGAATTGTTCTAAGCTAGCTTTAATAAAAAGAGTAAGTTTAGACACTACCTACTAAAAGCAGTTATTATCCCAGCGTGAAGAAAATCGTGCGGCGGATCAGTGGGAACTGAGTGAGGTTCCGAGCGTTTGTACTTCCTGTATCCCTAATAACATCGACTGGATATGTCGTTACCGACTTCCTAGACTGTAAGCGTATAATGTTTGAGATCAACTAAATGCATTAGCTTAAAATGTTTCACTATATTGTATCATTTGACGACGTAATAAAAATCTAATTAGGGCTGACGTTCGAAAAGGCTCAATGATATGTTTACTACCTCTGTAATGACGATGAGAGAACTTATCGTTCCAGCTTAAAAGTATAAATAATCTTATTCAAAATTAAAAGCAACATCCATTATTCAAAAATTTTCGTGAGAAAAGTATTGTTACTTTTTCCCTGTGGCTAGTCCATATTTCCTTGGTCTCCATTTATTCTGTTAGTAAAGAAAATGTTCCTGCATAATGGATAGAAAAAAGGACCAAATGTAGGCCGTCGTAATTAAGTAAAATGTAGAAGTATTGATGCATGTGGTGCGCTTGTAGCGAGCAGCGTCCAGACCAACTTGGTAAGCAGTTGTCTTTTTTTCTCTATTAGTCACAAAACCACATGACTGCTCTCAGGAGCTAGCCCAGTGTGATCGTGGATGTGACAAACGAGTAATTAGAAAACTCAGTAATACCAAGTAGTTAACGGAGTGCACTTCCATCAAGGTAAGTGAAATATACTTAATGATAAAAGTTAAAAGAAGTAGACATGAATGCCGACAGTTAACAATATAAATTACTTCACGAGAAAATACTCGACGATTATGTCGACTACAGTGATTCTTACATCTCAGCGATCGTAAGGCAATATTTTTATTACAACAACGTCTAATGGTTTAATATCAAATTGTTGTTGTTATTTGTGGAGTTTACTTGAGTTTAGAACTATAACAGCAGTAATTATTCAATTATCAGAGAACTGAAATTAAAATAAACGAATTAAGGTATTGGTGATTCATCCCAGCTAAATACGTAGTAGTTCTCTTACCATTAAATTTACTTACATTTACCTTCCTCAGAGACACTGTGAAGAAATTGGAATCTTTTTTCATAGTAAAAATTCAATTTCATATCTATGTGAATTTGATTTTGATTGTCACGTTATGTATGCTACGTACAGTATATTGTCTGCTTCTGTAACTCTTGACGATAAATGAGGCTGAAACCTTGTATTACCCGTGTGATACAGCAAATATTTTTTCGAAGTACGGGTTTCGTGATTTGGAGCCCGAGAAACTGCAGTAGTAGCTAAGCACGAGTAACCAATGTGAAACGGATGGTTTTGGCCATAGCCCCTAATCTTGTCCACGCAGTGCGCGTCGAAAGGCTGGCCTACATTTCAGGTGCATGTGTCAAGCGGGTGACGGGCATTTCAGGTGCACGTGGAGAGCGGCAAGTACACGGCAGTTTGCGTGCAACATGCAACTCCTCCACGTCTGTTATAAGGCTTGCGTGGAGTGTGTTCTACGCAACTTTGTCGTACTTCCTTTGTTTCCTTCCAATTATATACAGTTAGCTATGCTTAGGATAAACATTACTGACTCGCACCTTTCTTTTACAAAATTTCTTTGAATATTTGCCGCTCTTGGGCACACTGACACAGTGAGCGATCACTGCATCTTCGTCTCATCAGTGGTGTATTACGTATATGTGATTAGAATGTTCGTGTTATGAGGACAAGGTGAAAAGTTACCGATGTGACAGTGGAATCCTTTTACCCTCTTTTTATGGCTGCACATTTCCGCTATTTCTGCTTTTAGGTCAGTGCATTACTTATAAGATTTTTCCAGCAAGAAGATACCACCCTTAAAATATAGTTTCAGAAGATCTAGAAAATATTATATAACCCTACCTTAATATCTTCAAGTTACAAATTTCCGTAGATGTGATAGCATTGGGGGAAAGATGCCAATATTTTAGCAGAGTACATGTTAAACGAAGTTTCGTTGCCGAAACATCTTTCTTGGCGAATGCATTGCTCTAAAAACTGGCAATTTTTTCCCCTTGGAGTCCAGGATCCCCAATTTTCACCCGTTGCTCGTCAAGATTTATACTCGTCAGTTATAGTTCTAGCTTTAGAAAACAATCCATTAAAAGAATCCTGTTCAAATCCATTCTTGATGATGAAATGCGTGTTTTTTGTAATAGACCATAGGCTGCCACCCAGTGCTTTGAGTGAGTGGTTGACCACTGTCCTATTCGCAGTAACAAATTAGTACACGAAATGATCTGAATTTCTATGTATGTGTTGATGATAAACTATATTTGTGTGCCGTTGAACAAATGCGGTACTCATTTTGCGCCAAGTTGTCTCAAATTGGACCATTCGTGACTGAAATCGTTGTAAAAAGTCGAATAAAAACATATTAAGCATTCTAAATTTCCAGTTATTTTAGTTAAGTAACCAGTTACAGCACTTCATTACGTCATCTTTAGGCCCCTGACTGACGTGCAGAAAGAATCCTGTTCTGGTCCAGCGTTCAGTGACTGGTATCCGTATTTTTTTGACACAGCGTACCCAACGAATGCTGGACCAGCGGTGCGATTTTTACTACAAGCCGGTGAGGTGGCCTGAAGATGGCGTAATGTACAGCTGAAATTTGTTACTCAAACAATTAGACGGTTGAAAGTGTTTTTAGACGGTTGAAAGTGTTTTTATTCGACATTTTGTATTGAACAGCCGAGATCCCTCAAACATATGTATAAATATGGACTTACAGAAAATCGTTTTAGGTGTGAGGCCACGTCTTTTGTGAGACTGTGATTGACCTGCCAGGTGTTGTGGCAAAGAGAGCAGACAGTCTCTCGCAATCAGCCGAGATGTATGCAGGCCACCTTCTTACGTAATTCCGTAGTTGGCCACTAAAATAATGGTGTCATAAGCAGTCTTCAATGAAGCAGTCTGATGTAGCACTGGGATTGATTGCTAAAGGCTGCAGCACAGCGCTGGCCTTCTGCAGCTCGCTACATGATGTGAAGCGAGCTCCTATCACAACACGTCGGGCTGGAGTAAGTATAAGCGCATCCTGCTCGGCCGTTAGAAGTCAGTAAGCGCACCAGTCATTGATCAAATATGCGGCCAAGCAGTCACAGTCCCACTGAGCAGCAGCGTCAGCTAGACAAAGCTGCTGGTTTATCAGCCACCAGCCAACCCTGATGGTTCTGGAGTTCGAAACCAATACCGCTGAGGCAAGGCTATCCTATGGCACTTCATGCAGTCTCCGAGGGTACTGGGTTCAAAGCGGAGGAAGGGATTGCGGGTAAAGTCTGCACACCACTGCCACCCTCCAAGGGCTGCATGCAGTGTTGACCACTCAGCTGCCACCCACATCTGCTTTAAAGCAGAGAGACATCTTGCATCAGCAAGGCTTTGTCCCCGCTAATTGTTATTGAACTGTCACAGCACTCAGCTCCCTCAGAGTACTCATTCGCCTCCCACGTCACAATCGGCTCCTTTATGGAATTTGAGATTAAAAAAGAACTAACTGTTCTTCACTCCTCACTCGTCACTGTACTGGAAGCAGCCGTCGCAGTTTTGGAGCTGCTATGGTATTAGCATAGCAGTCCACCGCGATCGACACAATATGATGTCTCACCAGTAGACAGTTTCGAAGAACCCCGTGCTTGGATACAGCAGCGATAATAGGAGACGCCATTGAAATACACTGTGCATCAGAAATAAAGGATCACTTTTTCGAAACCCCGCGATTGTTTCCTACAGCGACGTTTGAAATTTGGTTCAAATGTGCCTGCTAACTTACTCTGTAATGGTGCAAAGGCCTGGCACTCTGTGACTTTCGACGATGCTTCAAACAGCAATGTGCTGACATGTGTGAGAAAGAGACCACACCTCAGAAATTCATGGATTGTCAGGTGGGTCAGTGGTGTCACATTGACTCCAAATCTACACAAAATTTTGCTCAACGTCACCGTGGACGTCTCACATTATAGGATAGTCGCCACGTACCGTCTTAAATACATTTCACCCCTTTCTTTACGCCTGTACGATGCAGGTCAGAAGCGCGACACTCATCATTCAAATCACGCGATATTCTGATTGGTGGCCGAGGAAAACATTTCAGACACATTGCCGCCCAGAATCGACACGAAGGGGCCTTAGGGGCCAAGAAAGCATCCCTTCACTTTGCGTTGATTCCCACTTATTTCGCTGCCTAAAAGACAGAGCCCGATGCGATGAGAGACAAGACCACGCTCTCGACATATTTAGCCACTGCTACCAACCGCAGGGCATTAAAATCCTACTCTGTGGACAATGTGGAGATGCTACCCCATTGAATGTGATCCCAACTCTTTGGAGTGTAAATTCACAGACATTTTTGCTGTGTCATACAGGGTTGAACTACTATGCACCGTCCAAAATAATTCGATGAACTCTGAAAGTGATTCCAAGCAGAAAAGTCTTTTTATGCCTTTTCGTCTTTCCTTTTTCGAGCTCTCCTGTGGCCTGATCAATGTAGGGTTCGAAAATGACACATGCTTCAATAAAATGGAAAACTGCCTCTCTAAGAGCACCCAGTAAGGCAACGTCCTCGGTGCCAGCCATGCATATTTCTTGTGCAGCGTATTTCTTAAAAATGTACCAGTCAGAAACTTAGACACCGATTCAGCCTTGCGGCTGCTTTAGCACCTAAGCGTAGGCAAAATGTACCTTAAGGTGTCGTAAAGATTGCGTAATCCTCAAGCGGTAGGGGAGCCTCACAGCTTAATCAATGTCGAAGTTTCTGAGTGCTACATTTCTAATGTGCTCAACAAAGGTGCGTGAATGTCACGGCGTGTACTGCTGAAGTGGGTGGTCTTAGAGATATTTTATCATTTCATCTACACACGTATCAATATCGAACCCTCCTATGATCACACCCCAAGAGAGCGTGAACAAGGTCATATGAAAAAAACAAAAATCACTTTGTTTCGGATCACGTTCATGGACCGTCGAATGGTTTTCGACGGTGTGGAACAGCAAAAATGGCTGTCACCCTACATTTCAAAGGATGAGATCACGTTAAGTGGGACTGCCGCTCCGTGATGTCCGTAAAGTAGGGCTGAAACTCCGGCGGACGGCAGCAGCAGGCAGATATGTCAAGAATAACGTCCTGTTGCTCATTGTACTGCGAACTGCCGCTTTCGACGGCGAAATGTCTGCAATCGACGCTCCAAGAACCACCTCAATAGGCCTTTTCGTGCCGATTATGAGCGGTGCTGTGTCTGAGATGCTTTCCTCGGCCATCCTAACGATAGGCGCGACTTCAGTGCTGGATGTCACGGTTCTGACATCCATCGCAGAGGCATAAAAAAAGGGGTTTAGTGTTGGTAGGTATGTGCGGGTGTGACGACAATCTCACAGAATGACACGTCCACTGTTGTGTTGGACAGAATGTTGCTGAAATTTGATTCCAACAAAAAATCATTTACCCACCTTACAACTCACGTGAACTTCTAATGGGTGGACATTTTTTCATACGCGATATTTGAAGTGTCACAGAGATCTAGAGTGATGTCAAACGGTGCCATCCTTTTGCAACGTTTTAACAGAAAGTTTAAAGCATCTTTGAGCCAAAATTTAAACCTTTAAGTACCATTGGGAGGCAATTACGGTGTTTTGAAAGAGTGATTCTTTAATTCTGTTGCACAGTGTAACTAGACGCTTCAGAAGCATAAACAGGGATCTTGGCTGCTTGTTAGAAATGTCCATGGTGACTGAAATTCTGTTTCACCAACCAGCAGTTGCTCAGAACCCAGGTGAAACATACAACTTCGGCATCAAGTTTTTTAGGAGGAAAACGTTGCTCTGAGCAGAAACTGCGAAATCTTTATTGCTTGTGTCACCTGCTCGAGTAGCACGGGCAATAGTTTAGTGTATAATCACCATTCCTTCGGGGTCTAGAATTTTGGTTCTTCAACGACATTCCGGAATTGTATTTTCAGCTGTCCCATTACAACCGAAATAGGTCATCAGGACCTAATAGTTTCATTGCCCTTAGGTGAACCGCTGCTGAAGACGCTTGAGCGTCAGTGTTATTAGTGGCTTTAACATTGGAAATAACATGATCTAATATCGAAAGGTTTGTATTTAAATTGGCATTACTCGTAAAAAGCTAGATGTTGATATCAATATGCTATACTGCTTTATAGGATATTTGAATCATAGTAGTTGCTTCATACAAGTTTCATCGTCCATATGCCAATACTATACTTTCAATCTTATCGACATTTTCATCTGTGATTGCAGTTTTTTGCGTCAAGAGAAATGAGGTCACTAAAAAATTCAGAAATAAATGAAGGGGCCCATTCATCACAAACTTTCATTAAATTTGTACAAATTTTAGTTCGTGATGAGCTGCTCAACATGCAAGATTTATAAACGGTAGAGTATTCCAGATTACACATGTTAAAGGACGCAAAATAATTGTCTCAGAGGCCTGTACTAACAATATTAGTACATTGGCGAATTGGAGACTTGAACATCACGTACCTTCAGCATGCGTAAACATTTTTATAGTCGTGGCGACGAGAAGGAATTTTCGTTGTGCCCATTTTACGTTACCACTGCAGCACCAGTAATGTATCTTTAAAATGGATCAGTAAGACCCGCTTTAACTAACAAGAATAGAAGCACTCTCCTGCTTAGATATTATCGTGCAGTTGCAGATTTGTAGTGCCAGCTGATCACTTCAATCGCCTGGTGTAGCACCAGAAACACAGCTCAGTAACACGATCGGACACTGTGCTCCCGAACACAGGTACAGGGATTAGCAAAAGGTCAGCTTCCAGCCCCTCCCCGTCCCCAGCCCCCAGCCCCGTCCCCTCCTACCCTGTCAGTCGTCCACTCCGCGAAGAAAGTTTTAGGCATCGTATTTTGGGTTCTTGTAAGTGCCGTGCGCATTTGGATCGTTCCCATTAGAGCTCATGGCTAAGCGATACTGTTGAATTGTGTCGGTTTGGTTTAGTTATTAACTTGGAAGAATATTCATTAAAATGAGATTTTGTCTTCGCCAGTTTTCGTTAATATATACTTTTGGGATGAATTCGCGTGTTTTACTGAGCTTCATGGGACTTGCTTTGTTCTGGGAAACGACCGTTAAACCTCTGGTCCGGTAACAGTATTTATAGTAAAAAGACGAATGATGCAACGTCAATAGAGGCTCCATGATTTCCTTATCAGCATAGTGTCTGTCCTTGTTCCTGAATGTGTTAGAGGTGTTTATTTTACGACCACCACCAAGAAGTGTCCACCAGCCTCCAGTTGTAAACCAGTTTCTGAAACTATGCCCAATGAGTAGATGTTTTTCCCATGAGCTAAATAAATATTTTTACGCCAGCCTTTATCTGAATTACTTAGTGGATACTGGATTTAATTGAGTTTGTTGCCACCGGAACTATGTGGTGTTGAGCATATACGCTCAAGGGAACCTGATCGGACGGCATATCGCAGCCGTTGACATAAATAAAGTGATCACGTAGATTTGTAGTGAGTGTCCGCCAGTGAGTGATCTTTACATTTTCGTGCCTCTGCATAGGGTGGTGATTAATTCGTGACCCCAAGCTAATCGCACCTCCCTGGTACTCTCCAGTATTCGTTTTGTCCTACCTTGCGAATTCCATCGCAGTAGATGAATAGATACATGTTGCTTGCCCGAATGACACTGATGTCCATTTGGCCCAAACATCTTCATAAAAAGTACTTGACCAAATTAAGTCTCATACCTCCCAATTTCATTGTTTTATCTGGGACTGTATTAATTAATGGATCAGTTTGAGAGTGTGAACTTCTGCATTTATATTGAACTTTATGCTGTGCTATGGTGCGTTACTAAAAGGGTTTCTGTTCGTTGTGTTATGTAATATGTGGCCCAGATTGAAATTAACATTTGAATGAATAACAGTACCCAGCATCTCACACCGTCTCCCTTACTCAGTCTTTTTAGTGGAATTCCGAAAAGAGAAATACATGAACATGAGATCTGTAAACATGAAGGGAAACTTAGCCTCCTGATATTCTAAAATGCCTTTTTGCTCCTTATGGTGTTATCTTCATCTTACGACAGTATGGCCATCGTATATTTGAGTCCTAATAATTTCATCCGTTGCACTACATAATTAAATCCAGATAATTAATTAATTTATTTCGACAATTTATATCATTTGCTCTACTTAAATTCCACTGATTGGCGTACGTAGCTAACGAAGACGACGCCCGTGAGCGGACCTAATCTACTGAAACAGAACACCGGAGCACACAGCACATGAGCTGGTGCCTTTCATCCTCCTTCCGCACATATAGTCAATGCTCTGAAGAGGTAAAGCGTAATCATATTACAAGAAACATATCTTCTGTATTTATAGAATAAGATTCCGCTTCAGTTGCCAGCAATTACTGGCGGCTGAAGCAGATTTTATTCTACAGGGTGTTTATAAACGAATATCGGGGTTTTAACGCTTTATAATATTTATAAATGATATGTCAAATGAAAGAGCAACTCAGTTTTACCAAGAACCTTACAACGTTCAATGTGAGCACCATTTGTCACACGGCACACATCAAGTCTATAGCCGAGTTCTTCCCAAACGTTGATAAGTGTGTCTTCAGTGATTGTAGCAACAGCTGCTTCAATCCGGTTTCTTAATTCAGGGAGGTCTTCTGGTAGCGGAGGCACGTACACACGATCCTTGATGAATCCCCAAAGGAAAAAATCGCATGGCGTTAGGTCGCGTGAACGTGGAGGCCATGCAAAGCAAGCCCTGTCATAAGGCCACTTGCGGCCTATCCAGCGCTTGGGTACAGTGAAGTTCTAGCAGTCGCGTACTTTGCTATGCCAGTGAACACAAAAAATGGTTCAAATGGCTCTGAGCACTATGGGACTCAACTGCTGAGGTCATTAGTCCCCTAGAACTTAGAACTAGTTAAACCTAACTAACCTAAGGACATCACAAACATCCATGCCCGAGGCAGGATTCGAACCTGCGACCGTAGCGGTCTTGCGATTCCAGACTGCAGCGCCTTTAACCGCACGGCCACTTCGTCCGGCCCCAGTGAACACATATAAGGTTCTTGGTAAATCTGTTTGAGTTACTCTTTCATTTGACACATCATTTATAACTGTAAGTTTAATGTAATAAATATTATAAAGCGCTAAAACCCCTATATTCGTTTATTAACACCCTGTATATATATGTTCCTGAGTAGCGGGTGTCCACTTGATCAAATATTTTATCTGTTCTGTAACTTCAGTACTGTATCCATTCCCAGCAACCGTATTTCTAATTGTTGAAATAATTAGGAACAAGAATCACAAAATAAATTCTATTTCCTTACCAATATCAGGCAACTAGTGCCCTTCCTCAGGAGTATATAACTATCGTGTTATGGGTATTTGCGATCGTTAAAAATAAATAGCTATATGTAGGATATTTCTGTTGTTACGAATGGCATGCTCATTTCGCGGTCACGGGTATGTCATTTATGGTGAATTTGGCAGTTCTTAATGACAAGTTTGGACCTGCTATATGTTTAGCAATGTACGACGACTATGGCGGTATACAGTATGAACTGCTCTGTGTGCTAGTTTTCGTGTGCTAAGTAATAATTTATTCCTGAGGAATTCACAGTTCATAACAGTCATGACAAACAGTTAAGGACAATCATATTTTTTCATATTTCAATACTAAATTATACCTTCGTAAAATAAGATATAATGCGGGATAACATGAAATGTTACAGGGAATCTACTGTATTACTTGTTCTCGGATGCAAGTGCAGATATGTAGGGATTTCTATATGCTCGACACTCCCATGTGTAGGTCACCGGAACCTTGATGACGAGTAGACCAGCTTTCAAGTTCACTTGCAGTCAATCGGATCACTGTCACATCCAAATGCCCGACAAATCAGGTTATTACAGGATTCGACTAGCCGGCCAAATTTAGACCCACAATGAGGCTCTATTGAAGATTTTTGAGGTGTTGATGTCGCTGGTAAAACGAGTGTAAGGTAGGAGCGTATTCTTTCGCCCCAAATGTTCAAACTCTGCGGCGAAGAAGCAATGGGGGGAATAAAAGGAAGGTTCGAGAGTAGGTTAAAAATTCAGAATCAGAATCGATGATAAGATTCGGTAATGACATTGCTATTCTCAGTGAGGGTGAAAAATAATTACAGCACCTCTTGAATGGAATGAACAATCTAATTGGCACAGACTATGGATGAAGAGTAAAACGAAGAAAGAAGGAAGTAATGAGAAGTAGCAGAAATGAGGAGGCGAGAAACTTAGCCTCAGGATCAGGGATGAGGAAGGAGACAAATTTACCTTGGTAGCGTAACATCCGTGATGGTCGGAGCCAAGAGGACATAAAAAGCAGATTAGCACTGGAAAAAAGGGCAATCGTAGCCAAGAGAAATCTGATAATATCAGATGTAGGCCTTAAATTTGAGGAAGAAATTACTGAGACTGTAAATTAGGAAGCAGCGTTTTGTGGTAATTAGACATGGACTGTGGGAAAACCGGAACAGACGAGAATTAAAGCATTTAAGATATGCTGCTACAAATCGCTGTTGAATATTAGGTGAACTGGTAAGGTAAAAAATGAAGAGGTTCCTCGCAGAATCGACGAGGAAAGGAACATATGAAGAACACTGACAAGTAGAAGGGACCGCATGGCAGAACATCTATTTTAAGACATTAGGTTCAAATTGCTCTGAGCACTATGGGACTTAACTTCTGAGGTCATCAGTCCCCTAGAAATTGGAACTACTTAAACCTAACTAACCTAAGGACATCACACACATCCATGCCCGAGGCAGGATTCAAACCTGCGACCGTAGCGGTCGCGCGGTTCCAGACTGTAGCGCCTAGAACCGCTCGGCCACCCGGCCGGCAAGAGTAGTAGAGTGAGCTTCAAAGTGTAAAAACTGTAGATACAGCAAAGGGCAAAGGAATTCATGGCTGGCAGCATCAAACAAATCAGAAGACTGATGATTAAAATAAAAAAAAAGCTAATGCTGGCTCGCTCTGGCAGCTAGTAATCTTTGGCAGTGATTGTTGACTCTGGAAGCAATTGTACGTGTCCCAAAGCGTTGCAACTCATTCATATACGACTCGGTGGTGTGTACGTATGCGAAGTTACAATGATGTACGACCATGGTTCCTGTGTGTTGCTCTTTTTTGCCAGTCAATATAAAGCAATGACTTCAAATTATTGCATTTACTACAATGGATGATGTAGCTTACCTTCCCTGGTACTAAATTCATATCGAGAAATATAGTTTTAGGTGAATGCGTGGTGTCTGTTCTTTCAGACATGTCCGAAAGGACAGTCACCACATAAGCGAAAAAAACAGACACCATGCATTTATGTAACTGATTTGCCTTGACGGGCAATGAATCCACAACACACAGTATGGATGCACAGTATCGTTCGACCTCCTGCAGGAATCTCAAAGTAGCGAGTATGAGGGGCAGTAGGGAAGCAGGGTTAAAGTGGCTCTAAGCACTATGGGACTTAACATCTGAGGTCATCAGTCCCCTGGACCTAGAAATACTTAAATCTAACTAATCTAAGGACATCCCACACATCCACGTCCGAGGCAGGATTCGAACCTGCGACCGTAGCAGCAGCGCAGTTCAGGACTGAAGCGCCTAGAACTGCTCAGCCACAGCGTCCGGTGGAGACAGGGTGCTGCGACATTTTTGATATCAAACCTGTATCAATTTCATGCCCAAATTAATTAAATTGATCAATTAATTACCGACCCAACCGTTCACCCACTCCCGGATGACGTCATGTTTTTTCTCATGCTGCACGTGGATCCCTGTGCCCTCACCCATGACACCCCTACCCCTCCCACTACCCCTTCCCTACCCACCCTATTGGTGGGAATTTCGAATTTTTGCGGGAATTTACAATTTTGTTGAGAATTTCTTTACCCCAGGGCTGTGCCGATGTCTCACCCCCGACTCCCTCCCAGGTAAGTTGGCGGGAAATTCAGATTGTTTTTTTGGGGGGGGGGGGAATTTTTTCTCCACTCACGTGACCAGGGTGGGTGGAAGAGGTTCAGTCTACGCCTAGCAACGCGATGTGTTCAATCAATGAGATGAATGTGAAGGACAGACTATATTACTGTATTACATGTACGCATTCGAAGGAGGACTGTAGCCACAGCCTGCTACTCTGAGGTGGGAAGACTATGCTAATGGAAGAGTGTAGAGGAAAGAAGCAGAAGAATTCAATTCAGCAGACTGCGAAAATACAGAGCTATGGAGCCAAGATGCATGTTCAAATAGGTATGATATTCCACATGAAGTATGCACTCTTTCAAAATGGAAGAAACGTACTGTTGATGCTAATTCGCTTCAATGGAAGCATGTTTGTAAACGTGACACATACTTTGGAGGAGCATGTGCTTCGATAAGTCCCGACGTGATAAGGAATACCACTTAAACCATGATAAGAAGATTGCAGCACTCCACTGGTGCCAATGATGATCAGTTCGAACACCTTCTGTCAATAGACGTTCATACCACCTGCTTGACCTTCGCTGTTCTTCAAAGATCTCACTGTTACACATCACTGGATTCGTCTCTATAGTCGCTATCAGATATTAAGTAGCAGACTATAGCAAACCATTTAAAAAAAGAACGAAGTTGACCTTCATATGTCTGACACGACCTCACCTAGCAACGAAAAACCAGCGTCATATATGGCCCCCGTTGTCCCACGCAACATTTGTCCCACAAATGTTTCAGCTACTATCATACTTTCGGAGTTATTCTTCGTGGCAATAGTTAGT
Organism: Schistocerca serialis cubense; assembly: GCF_023864345.2. Taxonomy (NCBI): domain Eukaryota; kingdom Metazoa; phylum Arthropoda; class Insecta; order Orthoptera; family Acrididae; genus Schistocerca; species Schistocerca serialis. The sequence continues at coordinate 628,208,780 of NC_064638.1, read as the reverse complement.
GACTCACCCTGTATAGCCATGTATGTGTTTTTATTTCTTTGCTCTCTTATATTGCAAATGCTAGAACCATTGCCTCCAGTACTCTCACTGCAAGTATGCAACAGCAGAAAATTGTATGATTTAACTAAATCCTCTGTAACATTACATCGCACGCCAGTATATGACATAGTCGGTTTCATGGTAGAGCATAGTCTTCATCAATTTTTGTGAAAAAACATTGCATGCTAGTACCTGACGTTGTAGCTATCATGACAGAGTGGGTGAAGCATCAAGACTTTGTGGCAAGCGGCTGGAGCTGTGACAGAGCGCGATAAAACCATAAGAAGAATGGCCTACTCCTTCCCGACAACATACGTGCAGTAATTGTAGGTCAGTCCAACTGCAGCAGGACAAATGTTCTCATGTCGCTGCTACCACATCCGGATAGAGTCCTTTTTCAGCATGTATGTGTATTTTCAAAAACACTGTTTCAACTAAAGTAACAACTATTACAGGAGATATTGCAGGTTGTAAATGGTGACACACACACACGACATTCAGTGAGAGCAGCGATATCCCTCCATCGGAAAAAGTAAAGCCAAACACAGTCCCAATATTTGACGATGTTGCTTTGGAAAACCAAGATCAAATTCGATGATATTTCTGTTTCGGTCACCATATGCCTGTTCATGTATTTTATCTGAATCAGACATATTCCAGAATCCCAAAACAGATGGTGACGGATAATGCAAACCTATTACGGCATTCAAACAGGTCAGTCTGAGTTTAAAACACATTTACCAGGTACATGTAGGAACCGTTATTTCGTTCAATGATTTTCTAAAGATTTGTGCAGATTTCTTGAATCACTCAAAGTATGAGTTTCTCGTTATTGATAAAAGAAGAAAACTGAATGATGGTAGGTATAATGGAACTTCGAGTTCCTATAAATACAGCCATGCAAAGAGGTGAGTACATTAGTATACTCATCAGCATGAATAAATTCTTAGCACGTCGAGGGCTCAGTTTGATAGGATGGGCATGAACAGACAAAACAGTCGCTTGTACATGAATGCGAAAATTCGAACTCTTGAACGTAAAGTTGTAGGACTATGCAAGGAACTAGAGACGAAGTGTTATACCCTACTGAGATTGAACAGTACAGTGAATGATAGAGTTAACAACCCAGTCTACTGAACCTTGTCTTATTAAGATCCACAACAACTGTAAATTATTCTCCAGCATATCTGGAAAGGAAACGTGAAACATTGCTTTCGACTGATACGCAAAAGCCGAAGCAATGTGAGATACAAATCCATTATGAAACCTATATTGGATGGTGAAAAAAAATAACAGTGCTGATATTATTGACAGTCAGTGGAAGAGAGTGAGCTATCGACTGCCGCAGAATATAGGAGGGCTATTCAGAAAGTCCTTCCCCATGAACCATGGACCTTGCCGTTGGTGGGGAGGCTTGCGTGCCTCAGCGATACAGATGGCCCTACCGTAGGTGCAGCCACAACGGAGGGGTATCTGTTGAGAGGCCAGACAAAGGTGTGGTTCCTGAAGAAGGGCAGCAGCCTTTTCAGTTGTTGCAGGCGCAACAGTCTGGATGATTGACTGACCTGGCCTTGCAACATTAACCAAAACGGCCATGCTGTGCTGGTACTGCGAACGGCTGAAAGCAAGGGGAAACTACGGCCGTAATTTTTCCCGAGGGCATGCAGCTTTACTGTATGGATAAATGATGATGGCGTCCTCTTGGGTAAATTATTCCGAAGGTAAAATAGTCCCCCATTCGGATCTCTGGGCAGGGACTACTCAAGAGGACATCGTTATCAGGCAAAAGGAAACTGGCGTTCTACGGATCGGAGCGTGGAATGTCAGATCACTTAACCGGACAGATAGATTAGAAAATTTAAAAAGGGAAATGGATAGGTTAAAGTTAGATATAGTGGGAATTAGTGAAGTTCGGTGGCAGGAGGAACAAGACTTTTGGTCAGGTGAATACAGGGTTATAACACAAAATCAAATAGGGGTAATGCAGGAGTAGGTTTAACAATGAATTAAAAAGTAGGAGTGCGGGTAAGCTACTACAAACAGCATAGTGAACGCATTATTGTGGCCAAGATAGACACGAAGCCCACGCCTACTACAGTAGTATAAGTTTATATGCCAACTAGCTCTGCAGATGATGAAGAAATTGAAGAAATGTATGACGAGATAAAAGAAATTATTCAGGTAGTGAAGGGAGACGAAAATTTAATACTCATGGGTGACTGGAATTCGGCAGTAGGAAAAGGGAGAGAAGGAAACATAGTAGGTGAATATGGATTGGGGCTAAGAAATGAAAGAGGCAGCCGCCTGGTAGAGTTTTGCACAGAGCATAACTTAATCATAGCTAACACTTGGTTCAAGAATCATGAAAGAAGGATGTATACATGGCAAAATCCTGGAGATACTAAAAGGCATCAGATAGATTATATAATGGTAAGACAGAGATTTAGGAACCAGGTTTTAAATTGTAAGACAATTCCAAAGGCAGATGTAGACTATGACCAAAATCTGTTGGTTATGAACTGTAGATTAGAAATGAAGAAACTGCAAAACGGTGGGAATTTGAGGAGATGGGACGTGCATAAACTGAAAGAACCGAGGTTGTACAAAGTTTCAGGGAGAGCATAAGGGAACAATTGACAGGAATGGGGGAAAGAAGTACAATAGAAGAAGAATGGGTAGCTCTGAGGGATGAAGTAGTGAAGGCAGCAGACGATCAAGTAGGTAAAAAGACGAGGGCTAGTAGAACTCCTTGGGTAACAGAAGGAATATTGAATTTAATTGACGAAAGGAGAAAATATAAAAACGCAGTAAATGAAGCAGGCAAAAAGGAATACAGACGTCTCAAAAATGAGATCGACAGGAAGTGCTAAACGGCTAAGCAGGGGTGGCTAGAGGACAAATGTAAAGATGTAGAGGCTTATCTCACTAGGGGTAAGATAGATATTGCCTACAGGAAAATTAAAGAGACCTTTGGAGAAAAGAGAACCACTTGTATGAATATCAAGAGCTCAGATGGAAACTCAGTTCTAACGAAAGAAGGGAAAGCAGAAAGGTGGAAGGAATATACAGAAGGTCTATACAAGGGCGATGTACTTGAGGGCAATATTATGGAAATGGAAGAGGATGTAGATGAAGATGACATGGGAGAAACGATACTGCGTGAAGAGTTTGACAGAGCACAGAAAGACCTGAGTCGAAACAAGGCCCCGGGAGTAGACAAATTCCATTAGAACTACTGATGGCCTTGGGAGAGCCAGTCCTGACAAAACTCTACCATTTGGTGAGCAAGATGTATGTGACAGGCGAAATACCCTCAGACTTCAAGAAGAATATAATAATTCCAATCCCAAAGAAAGCAGGTGTTGACAGATGTGAAAATTACCGAACTATCAGTTTAATAAGTCACAGCTGCAAAATACTAACGCGAATTCTTTACAGACGAATGGAAAAACTAGTAGAAGCCGACCTCGGGGAAGATCAGTTTGGATTCCGTAGAAATATTGGAACACGTGAGGCAAAACTGACCTTACGACGTATCTTAGAAGAAAGATTAAGGAAAGGCATACCTACGTTTCTAGCATTTGTAGACTTAGAGAAAGCTTTTGACAATGTTGACTGGAATACTCTCTTTCAAATTCTAAAGGTGGCAGGGGTAAAATACAAGGAACGAAAGGCTATTTACAATTTGTACAGAAACCAGATGGCAGTTATAAGAGTCGAGGGGCATGAAAGGGAAGCAGTGGTTGGGAAGGGAGTGAGACAGGGTTGCAGCCTCTCCCCGATGTTATTGAATCTGTATATTGGGCAAGAAATAAGGGAAACAAAAGAAAAGTTCGGAGTAGGTATTAAAATCCATGGAGAAGAAATAAAAACGTCGAGGTTCGCTGATGACATTGTAATTCTGTCAGAGGCAGCAAGGGACTTGGAATAGCAGTTGAACAGAATGGACAGTGTCTTGAAAAGAGGATTTAAGATGAACATCAAGAAAAGCAAAACGAGGACAATGGAATGTAGTCGAATTAAGTCGGGTGATGCTGAGGGAATTAGATTAGGAAATAAGGCACTTAAAGTAGTAAAGGAGTTTTGCTATTTGGGGAGCAAATGTAGATTGGCAATGGCAAGGAAAGCGTTTCTGAAGAAGAGAAATTTGTTAGCATCGAGTAAAGATTTAAGTGTCAGGAAGTCGTTTCTGAAAGTATATGTATGGAGTGTAGCCATGTATGGAAGTGAAACATGGACGATAAATAGTTTGGACAAGAAGAGAATAGAAGCTTTCGAAATGTGGTGCTACAGAAGAATGCTGAAGATTTGATGGGTAGATCACTTAACTAATGATGAAGTATTGAATAGAATTGGGGAGAAGAGGAGTATGTGGCACAACTTGACAAAAAGAAGGGACCGGTTAGTAGGACATGTTCTGAGGCAGCAACGGATCATAAATTTAACATTGGAGGGCAGCGTGGGGGATAAATATCGTAGAGGGAGACCAAGAGATGAATACACTAAGCAGATTGAGAAGGATGTGGGTTACAATAAGTACTGGGAGATGAAGAAGCTTGCACAGGATAGGGTAGCATGGAGAGCTGCATCAAACCAGTCTCAGGACTGAAGACCACAACAACAACAACAACATTCGGAAAGTAAGGCTCTGAGCACTATGGGACTTAACATCTGAGGTTATCAATCCCGTAGAACTTAGAACTACTTAAGCCTAACTAACCTAAGGACATCACACACATCCATGCCCGAGGCAGGATTCGAACCTACGACCGTAACGGTCTCGCAGTTCCAGACTGACGCGCCAAGAACCGCTTGGCCACACCGGCCTCGGAAAGCAAGGTCCCATCGGTCGCGAAATGGAAACCACAGGGAAAATCAAAAATGCTTTACTTGTAACAATTACTTTTGTACTTTTGTGTTCTGCCTTACGGCAGGTCATGTCATGAGGGAAGCCTCGTCAGAGAGGTCCACCGCGTGAGCGTCTAGGAAAGTGATTCCAGTAGTGTTTGCGCGTTGCCTTCACTGATGATGGTGAAATGGATAATGAGGACAACACAACACCCAACACCCAGTCCCTGAGCGGAGAAATTCTCCGACCCAGCCGGGAATCGAACCTGGGCCCCTTGGCGTGACAGGCCGCCGCGCTGACCACTTAGCTGTCGGGGTGGACTTGTAACGATTAGTTACACCTTCCAGCTACTACTCTACATAGTCGCCGCTCCCATTTAGACATCTGTCGTAGCATTGCACCAACTTTGTAATATCCTCGTCGTACAAGGAAGCCGCCTGTGCTTTCTGCCAATTCTCTGCGCCCGTCTACAGCTCTTTGTCTTCATAGCCACCGGTTCACGTGACCAGACATGAAACTCAGTGAGAGCCAATTAAGGGATTTGTGGGTCATCAAACGCTTCCCATTGAAAACGCTGCTAGCGCATCTTCACTGCAGTTGTCACGACAGTTGTGTTGCGTGGGCTGCATAGCTTCTGGCGAAATCTCGCACTAGGACCTCATACTTGGCGGGATACACTATTTATCTAGTCATCTGTATGGTCACTGTGAGCTCCGAAATGAGAAGACCGACGTGGCGATATCCACGGGAATAATAAGGCACCACCTAACACATCTATGCAAAGCTTCATCGGATTTTTCACAGTGGTTTCCATTTTACATCCCATTGGACATTACTTTCCAAATGGTCTTGGTATATTACGACGACCACAATGAGCTAGTAGACAGGCTACGCCTGCTCATGGCATCAGCTGCAGCTGGTAATACAGCTCTTTCGAATGAAGTTGTTTCAGTAGTTTCTGAGCTTAGAGAAAGAGGTATCATCGAACACGCATGGAGACTGTAGTTCGAGAACTGCACAAACATGCACTTAAAACATATCCACGAAGATATGTTATGATTAAAGGCGTGAACGACCTGTAGCAGATGGAACTTGTCGACATGAGGGAATATTCACGTGTGAATAACGGATTCAAATATATTTTAATGGTCATTAATACTTATTCTGAATCCGCCTGGGTATTATCCATGAAAATGAAAAGAGGGAAGCATGTCGCACATGTGTGCTGCAGACGGGGATGATTTGTAGCCCACGCAACCTTCAAACAGATCACGGCGGCGAGTTTTACAATAGATATTTCAAGACTGTGATGGAGAAATATGGAATACATCACTACGCGACGTTCACGCACCTGAAAGCTAGTATCGTGGAAGATCTGAACATAACAATGAAAACTCAAATGTGAATGTGATTCAACCTTCATGGCTCGCACAAATGGATCGATACTCTCCAGCAAATAATTGCACTGTATAATCGAGCCAAACGTCGCACAATAAAAATGAGACCTATCGATGTTCGTCATAACAGACTTCTAGACACAGTATATAATCATATTAAAATGTTAGATTCACGCAGACAGCAATTTAATGTAGGTAATTTAGTTCGTATTTCAAAACACAAGACAGCATTTGAGAAGTCATGCACGCAAAACTGATAAACCAAGATATTCAAAGTTTCCAAAGTGCAGAGAACGAGTCCTAGAACCTGCTTCTTAAAGGACAGCAGTGGTACTGAAATTGCAAGATGCTTTTACACAGATGACTTACAGAAGAGCTCGGAGCCAGATGTGTATTGCGTGGAGAGGGTCATACGGCGTCGAGGAACAGTGTGTTAGTTAAATGTCTTGGTTTTACCACATTACAAAACAGCTGGATCGAAACTACATAACAGTGTGTACAAACCACAACCACCTCACTAGCATAACATACGTGGTAGGAGACGCATTAAAGGAGGCAGTATTCACGTCAAACTGCCAGTCGAATTGCACATTTCTATATGTAACTACCTTCGATCTGCAACAAAACACGCGGTGATAAGGGCAGAGATCTGCTCGACGAAGCGTGTATGAAACACGACATCGCATATGCAGAAAATGAAGATGAGCCCACCGCCGATCGAATTTTAGCTGATAAAGCTAAGATAATACGTGCGAAAAGGGATGTTTTTATTCGTCAAAACATTGCACCAATTTCAGTTGAAAAAGTATGCGTGGTAAAGTTGGGCCTGGGTGTGAAGGCGTTCAGCCAAGCTACGAGCGCTGCTCTACCAGTACCCAAGACGTCTGGTGGAATTATTCCCTTCCTCATTCCTGCCCTATCCGGTCTTTCGGCGCTGGGTTTACTGGCCAGGGATTCTGGAGCTATTGCCTGGACAATCAAGAATGCACAAAATTCTCAGGAGCAACTGCAGAAGGCACAAAGACCTAACCGCATGATGGAGGCAGCAGTCATGGGAAACCGTACAAGAAAGGACTAGGTCTCTTCATAAAAAGAAAAGCTCCTAGCAGTCCTACCAGACAGAGCACTTACAGATACAGATCTGCTTAAGTTTGTTAAGAAGAAATTGAACATTCCGAGACTCCGAGGTGTGTTTATGCGGAATACATTACCGAATACCATGTGGAAATCAAGATAATGCGGAATTGTGAATCTGGATGTAGCAGGAGGACCTGGAACTTACTGAGTAGCGTATGTTAACAAAATACAAATAATGTCCACTATTTCGACTCATTCGGCGACGTGCAATCCCCAGAAGCATTACGATACTTCACAGGCAGAAGACATTTGTTCTACAATTTTCGAAACTATCAGGACTTTAATATACTCCTATGTGGTTATCTGTGCATCATGTTCCTCCTAACGTTTACGAATGATATATAAGGACGGGTATCCATTCACCAGTTGATGTCTAGGTGCAATGTCGTACACTCTGACTCTAAAAGAACGATCGTCTGTATGACGTGTGAATTACTTCGCGCCAGTTGATTTAAGCTTTGGAGATTGGAGTATCGCGCTGATTGGACTGGAGACATCCAACACAATCCCACGTATCACAGATGCTAACAATAAAGTGCATCTGGAAATTAATGGTAAAAAAGAAATTGTGGAAACTGAAACTGTGAATACGATATTGACGATTTAAAAGAAGTTTTAGTTTGATAAAGGGATTGAGCGCCGTGCAAACATCAGCACACCTAAATATGAAATAAGGACGGTGAATTCGTCAATTGACTTTAAGCAGAAAGATTCAATAGGCTCACTACTGGGTTTTACAAAGGGACAGGTTTGAAGAAGGATCACAGTAAATGTGGCAAATCTGATCAGACAGTACAATACATATTGAGTGTAACATTGCAACGAACTCATATCTCAACGATAGATTGGCTGATTCAGTTTAGGGATTCTTTCCATCAGTTGGAACAAAGTATAAGATTGTTGATACTCCTACCAACGCCGTATACCTTCCAGTGACAGTTCAGACAATTGGCTACATGGAACCGCGTATTGTGGACCAGAGTAACTAATTTGTTGAGTTTCGTACTGAGGAAATCATTGTACGGCTGCATCTAAAACAGGATGGGCGTAAAGTATAAAACTAGCGCACACAGCGTACAGCACAACACTTTGCATGCATCAGAACCGCAAGCTACAGCACGTGCGAACTACGAGTTTCTTAAATCAGTAGGCTTGGAACCTCGCAGTGGATTATCATACGCCAGGAATATTTCTCGCTTAAACCTTATGCTTCAACGACATTTAACAAGAACGATGAAAGTAGGATTATCATCCACCACCAAGACATTTTACGTCTTTCATGGAGGAGTTTCATATATTTGGATGGATCATTTAAGAAAAAGGATGGTAATTATGCAGTGGGATCAAAGCTTACACGTAATGCTTTGGAATTCCTGTCCTGGAAATATGATGTGAACTTAATGAGGTAGAGAGTGATCGCACACGTAATGTTGGCATAGCATCGACCCTTATATGTCACATTATCATTCTCGGATTTGAATGGTTTAGAAAATGCAGAATGGTTCATAGACCAGCCTGTTGGCAGAACAGTAAAAGAGTACCGCCGATTTACTGCTTGCATATCTCTAAAAATGCTTACTGGGTACTTTGAGGACATGCAGCGAATTATTATGAATGCTGAACAGGAGATTAATTCTAGTATGGAGTGCAACGGATACAAAATCATACATTCAATGAGCTCAACAGGAGAATCAGGTCATCACGAATAAAATTATATGGAAAATGCCACACATCACTGTGGCAGGCGAGGAGTGTTTGAACCTTTTAAAAATTCTGAATACCGGTACAATCTGCCATTAACTTTCCGCTCATGGGAGATTTTTGAGTAACCAGTGCTACCAACAGCGACCGGACACACATGGGCTATTAAAACCTCCATGATGCTGAACACACCGAGATTCATCATGCTTGAATTTCAGATCAATAGAAGGGTGAATTTAGAAAATGTATCCTCCTTATTTAGCAACTGTTATTTAACTAACTCATGAGTTAACTGAAATCAGAATGCTATCCGTATAACAGTTTACTGCATATGAAGTAGAACTTTTTTATTTGGATTGTCACGTATAAAACGAAATATCTAGCGATAAAGCCTTAGTCACTTTTTTTTAAACAGTGTACGTAAAGCCCAGCCACTATGGGCTGCTCCTACACGTCGAGCTGCGTAGTGTGTGATGCTACCGTAGCTGGACGCTTAGGAGCAGACCTTCTATGTATTATGATTAAAAAAAAAAGAATTTGTGACTCAAGCCTTATCGCTTGGTAAAAAAAGAATTTGTGACTCAAGCCTTATCGCTTGGTATTCAGTTTTATACATGACACCCAATTGAAAGTCTTACTTCTGATGAAGGCACTCATAGCAGTGCCGAAACCTAGGCCAGTAGACTCCTTTTTTTACGACCAAGGGCTGCTATTGCTTTAATGGTTAGTTCAAATGGCTCTGAGCACTATGCGACTTAACTTCTGAGGTCATCAGTCGCCTAGAACTTAGAACTAATTAAACCTAACTAACCTAAGGACATCACACACATCCATGCCCGAGGGTAGGGAAGGCTGGCAAGTGGTCACTGAGATGACGGCTGGGCACATAAACAAGCGGCGCATGAGGCGTTGGTAGTGCCATCTCAGGCCGCCAGAGTGTGTGGGGTGGGTCTGGTCAGGACCAACGAGAAGGCGGCTGCAGCAGCCGTCATGAATGCAGTCCGGGGGGGGGGGGGGGGGGAGGGGCAGACCGTGCTCCCACAAGGTCACACGAGGCAACATGGTGCAAGGGGTGAGGAAGGGATGTAGCCTGCCACACCATTAGTCCATTCATGCGCGGCAGTGCACCATGGAGGGTTTGAATGACTTTGTGATCGCAGGATATGAAGTGATGAAGCTATCGGAAGTTAAACAAGAGTATCCCTGTCCTCCAAAAGGCAAACTATGTCCTTCTCAGAGCATAATTCACAGATTTACTGTCCTCTAAATTCTTTTTATTTCGAACACTTATTCCTGTTTTATAAATTATCTTCATCAACGATTTCCGTTAATAATACGTCCTCTGAATTAACAAATGAATTTTACAGCGAAAATTCGGAATTGCTACCAAAATTCGAAATTCTCACCAATAGGGTAGGTGTGGGAGAGGGGAAGGGGAGGGGAGGGCGAGGGTGCGGGGACACACGTGCAGACTGAGATAAACACGTGACGTCATCCTGGAGTGTGTCGGTGGGTGGGGGTGGGCATGTTGGGGGGTAATTAATTGATAAATTTGGTTAATTTGCATATTAATTTGATATCAAAAGTGTGCCAGCTCACCCCCTCCCTCTCCCTACTACTGGCGCAAACTGCGGATGAGTCAGCCATGGAATAGCGATGAACACTGTGTTTGGATAGCGGAGTGGTTAATGCAACTGTCTAGTATTTTGCTGGCACAGAAGCTCAGCTGTTCTGTCAGAGGGCTCAGTGTCCTCTGTGACAAAAAGCTGAGTGAAAAGATATAGTTTTGAACATTTACTCAGCAACCATATACTAGGTTCAACGTAGGATTATACAGTCAACCGGTTGCGCCTTACTGGTAGGCACATTGACCTAGGCTTCGAAACCTGCTAGGGTTGTCTTCATCAAAATGAAATTTTTCTGAAGCCAAAAAATAATACATAGAAAATTAGTTATGTCAAAAATATGTTAATCAAGATGACAGATGCATGATGTACAAAGATTACTTACGTAAAATTACAATGCTGCAAGTAGTGATCAACTTTTAGAGCAGCTAGGCTCAAGTGAAAAGTGAAATAAAACGTTCTAGCCATTGTCATGTGTGTCTCGCTGGAGACAGCATCAGACTGATAAGACCAGTGGCTTACATTGCTGGCATGAAAACAATACGAGTTGTGCTGCCTATCAGGCGCGGACGGTAACATATGCCCATTTGAAACATTATAAGAGAAACAATTGAAAGAAAAACAGTTAATGTTAAAAACAAAATATAAAGAGAGCTTAATGTGCTTTTGAAAATGCACAGTAGTCAAGCAGATTAAGTATAACAGAGACATCTGTTAGGCTTCACAGAAATTATTATGACGTAAAGGACCGAATGATATAGAAAAAATTTCACAAACGGATGTAAAATCCAGAAAATTCTTGCATGAAGGCAACTTCAACAGCACATATCTATGAGATTAGAAGAAAACGTTTCGAAACCAAAAGTAGGGAAAATGTATAAAAAATAGAGGAATCAAAATTCCACGTAAGAGATCTGCGTTGAACTTGAATGTGTGTCAAGTGGCGGCCGTCTCAAACAAATGCATGGAACAAAATTTAAAAAAAAGAAGTGCACATGAAATCCCTGGTTCGAGCCCCAGTTTGGTCAAGCGGGTCTAGGCGCTTCAGTCTGGAACCGCGCGACCGATACAGTCGCAGGTTCCAATCCTGCCTCGGGTATGGATGTGTGTGATGTACTTCGGTTAGTTAGGTGTAAGCAGTTCTAAGTTCTAGCGGACTGATGACCTCAGATGTTAAGTCCCATAGTGCTCAGAGCCATCTGAACCATTTTTGGGCCAGTTTAGCATGCATTCTCACCCGCTGCCCGATTCCGGATAAAGTCCCGATGCAGCCGGTAGCATCAGTTACTTTCCTTTCTCTCCCCTCCCGCTTCGATTTACATAAAACATAGTTTTACTGATTCATTTTTTTACCGATTCACGTGCATAAGATTTCTTAACGACCCAGAGTGGAGGGTGTAGTGCTCTAAAAAAAATATGAGTTGCTGTCTACGTTACTAACGGAGCGTGATGGACAGAACTCGAACATTATGCATGAAAGCACTCCAGGCCAATTCGAGGAGAGTGTCGACGCCTTTTAATTAGCGCCCACATGAGGGGGCAGGTTAAGGGAACGGAGCCGAAAGTGGCCAGCGAGTGGGCGTCGGCTTATCTCGACGACGCGTTGGGGGCGGCGCAGGCGGAGTGTAGCCCGCAGCACGCGACGCCGCGGCCGTGCGCTCGCCAGCCGGGCCGTCGCGAGGCGTGCGCGCGTCAGCCAGGCTTCGCACGCGATATCGACCGGCTGGCGCCGCGCCGCGCGGCGCAACGCGTGACGCGTGACACGGATTTCATGGCGGCCTGTAAGTGACGTCCGGGCCGGCCCGGAACTAGAGCGCCGGCCGCGCTCGACCACTCAGCGCGGGAACGCCCTCTGCCGGAAACGCGCATCCAGCGGGCCCGTTATCCTTTCGGCGCCAGTATCCGCAAATTACACGAGAACGTCGGATGCATCTATCGAAAACATGTAACAATTTACAAGTACTTTTATCGTTACTACTACCTATTTTGTGCTGAATTACAAAATGTAAATCACACATTCCACATTAGCGATTCGTCATATTCCCCGTCAGTCTAAAAAGTTTCGAGAGTGGATTAATGTAAAATGGAAAAAGTTTTAATGCTTTAGTACACGTCCTACTAATTCAAGCTGAAACCATAGTGACTGCGCTGATGTCACAAATGCGCCAGAAATAAAATTAGTCTTGGAACTTTTTGGATCGATGGTGCAATCACACTTCGCGCAAATAGCACGGCAGCTGATGTCCTGCCTAATACGGCAGTAGCGAACTAATTAGGATATGAGTGCTATTGTATTTAGGAAGGAGACGGAGAGGTGAGGAACCTTTACTAGGAACGGGATGGGTGGGATCGGTTACAACTGTTACCATGTGTACATGTTAATGACGTTTCCCAATTACTGTATAGAAGTAGAATTGTCCTGTCAAAGGACTTGAAGGCTTAATAATTAATAGCGAAAAGTGTCGTGAAACACATGTATCTGAAATTAAGCTTTCTGTCCTGGCTAATCTTACGCACTTCTCTGTCTAGGTGTACAGTACACACGTTGATATGCTTGAAGAATTGGATCAGCGAGTTGTACAGTCCTCACAAGATTCGCAAAATGATCACCAGTATAAGGAGAGGAGGTGGATATATCGTGGTAGTATTTTCCTTCTTGTACAGAGGAGTCATGACTGAAATTTGCGCCAAATTGCATGGTTGCTTGATTTATAAATTTATATTTAAAATACATGAATACTAATTAGGACAACATTTCATACTGAATGCAGTTGATTTCGTAACCACAGGTTAGCAATTATCACGCAAGCAGCCCATTTTCGAAATTTACAGGAATATTTTTACTTCTACACTGGTATAATTTTACCCATGTCACATTTAGCTATCTGTCATGATACAGTCTGTATACTGTTTTGGCCAGCCGCTGTGGCCGATCGGTTCTAGGCACTTCAGTCCGGAACTGCGCTGCTGCTAGAGTCGCAGGTTCGAATCCTGCCTCGGGCATGGATGTGTGTGATGTCCTTAGGTTGGTTAGGTTTAAGTAGTTCTAAGTCTAGGGGACTGATGACCTCATATGTTAAGTCTCATAGTGCTTAGAGCCATTTTTATAATGTTTTGAGATGAATGGCAGGTGAAATGTATTGATATAAGCGAAACAGTAGGGTAGGGGTCTCAAGGATGCGGGTACAGTGATGTGCTGGGACTGAAGTTTATTAGAGATGTACTACACGCGGTTTTCATATGGCTGAGGACGTGTCAGAGCTCCAGGAAATAATACAGATACCTGCATCATAATGTAGAGGGATGGACTAAATGCCATTCTAAGATGGTGGTTGTGGTACCGGCCCACGGTTCGTTTCAAAGGAAAATGGGTCGTGCAAGGCTCTCCTTGCTAGTTATGAGACTTGTTCTCCGTCTTCAATGATGGTATGACAAGTTCGACTTGGATACGTTTTGTGCTTTCCCACGATTCTTCGATTGTTATATATTGTTTGGCTAGATTCTTATTGATTGGACACACGAATGGCTTTTTCTCTATTTATTGGCTGGGCTTTGTGAAGTAATGTTGGCTCCTTAAGATTGTGAACCCATTAAGAAAGTTTTGATGCTGTATCGTCACGAGTCAATACCCAATAGCATTTTATTGCATTAAGCTACTTTGAAGTACGGGCTCGTAGCTTTGGAGCCGTTGTCGGTGGCAATATACAGCCACTAGTATCTTAGCATGACTCACTGGCACCTGTCGCTAGCCTAGCCATGAGAAGCGCAACCTATGTTAGTTCGAGCGACAGAATATTCAAGCCCCTAAGAATCTAAATAAACAGTATTAAATATTATACAGTTCTGTTAAAAGCCAATATACAGCGCTTTCTTATTAAAATGAAGCTTGTAATAAAATCTCAGCTATACTGAGGTACTTTCAGATTTAGAGGTAATTACCTAAAACACCAAAAATCCGACACTTATAAGCTTAGTCAGTTAGGATTCATAGCAGTTTGTCTTTTAGTATCATTTGGAATTATTACTGAAGTTCACTAAATGGCAGAACAATTTATTTAGATTTTTTATAATTAAAAACGTTCACTATTTTTCATTTTCGTAACATAGAAGTCGGAAAGGATTAATATTTATTTAAAAACTATTTGTTTTGTTGTGTGAATAAATGAAAGTGAGTGAGAGTGTATATGTGAGACATACATAAAGATACAATATTATCTGATGTTAAACATTACTTAACTATGTCATGGGAAAGTGTGAACAAGCAGTTGCAGTCAAAGCTGTAAATTCTCTACCTTGCTGATGACGTATGTCCAAGGGTACTTGCTTCTGTAAGATGGCAGCCAGAATAGCCATTTGCAGTGTAATGGTTTTCTAAAGTAATTTCAAGATTAGTTTTCTTTTCGACTAGTTTTGTTAAACATTTTATTTAGATTTGCATGATGAAGTGACGTAAATGAATCTGTGAATATTGATTGGCGTAGGACAGTTTTGGCACGAGACAGAACTCGAAGGATTGTTTTGATTGGCTGGTCATTTTGAACAAGCAATCAGAGTTAAGCGTTTCTCGCACTCTATCAGGTAGTTATAGGCTCTGGAAGGAACGGCAGGTAGCCTTTGGATAGCTAACGGATGTACAGGCCATGTTGGACGTGTCCATCTACGTTATAAGTAAAAATGAAGTTACTGGTGTTTCGCGTCCGGATGATATTGGCCGTGAAAGCAGTTGCAATTACGGACAGATTGTGGAAATTTGCGCTTTGGAAAGTGTTTAGTTAGGAAGATAAATGTGTGTGTACTTTCAGCCTTTATATAATTCCATGTGGGATGTTCCATATTCTTCGATGGAATAGTTGGCGAGCAGTTTCTTTATTAGAAATCTAAAAAGAAAAAAAGGACTGAATGTGAAACTCATACGAGGGCAGTTCAATAAGTAATGCAACACATTTTTTTTCTCGGCCAATTTGGGTTGAAAAAACCGGAAATTTCTTGTGGAATATTTTCAAACATTCCCGCTTCGTCTCGTATAGTTTCATTGACTTCCGACAGGTGGCAGCGCTGTACGGAGCTGTTAAAATGGCGTCTGTAACGGATGTGCGTTGCAAACAACGGGCAGTGATCGAGATTCTTTTGGCGGAAAACCAGGGCATCTCAGATATTCATAGGCGCTTGCAGAATCTCTACGGTGATCTGGCAGTGGACAAAAGCACGGTGAGTCGTTGGGCAAAGCGTGTGTCATCATCGCCGGAAGGTCAAGCAAGACTGTCTGATCTCCCGCGTGCGGGCCGGCCGTGCACAGCTGTGACTCCTGCAATGGCGGAGCGTGCGAACACACTCGTTCGAGATGATCGACGGATACCATCAAACAACTCAGTGCTCAACTTGACATCTCTGTTGGTAGTGCTGTCACAATTGTTCACCAGTTGGGATATTCAAAGGTTTGTTCCCGCTGGGTCCCTCGTTGTCTAACCGAACACCATAAAGAGCAAAGGAGAACCATCTGTGCGGAATTGCTTGCTCGTCATGTGGCTGAGGGTGACAATTTCTTGTCAAAGATTGTTACAGGCGATGAAACATGGGTTCATCACTTCGAACCTGAAACAAAACGGCAATCAATGGAGTGGCGCCACGCCCACTCCCCTACCAAGAAAAAGTTTAAAGCCATACCCTCAGCCGGTAAAGTCATGGTTACAGTCTTCTGGGACGCTGAAGGGGTTATTCTGTTCGATGTCCTTCCCCATGGTCAAACGATCAACTCTGAATTGTATTGTGCTACTCTTCAGAAATTGAAGAAACGACTTCAGCGTGTTCGTAGGCACAAAAATCTGAACGAACGTCTCCTTCTTCATGACAACGCAAGACCTCACACAAGTCTTCGCACAAAACTTCAGTGGACTGTTCTTCCTCATGCACCCTACAGCCCCGATCTCGCACCGTCGGATTTCCATATGTTTGGCCCAATGAAGGACGCAATCCGTGGGAGGCACTACGCGGATGATGAAGAAGTTATTGATGCAGTACGACGTTGGCTCCGACATCGACCAGTGGAACGGTACCGTGCAGGCATACAGGCCCTCATTTCAAGGTGGCGTAAGGCCGTAGCATTGAATGGAGATTACGTTGAAAAATAGTGTTGTGAAGCTAAAAGATTGGGAAATAACCTGGTGTATTTCAATGCTGAATAAAACAACCCCAGTTTCAGAAAAAAAATGTGTTGCATTACTTATTGAACTGCCCTCGTATATTGTAGCAAAGCATCGATTGTAGGTCACGTAATAATTCGGGCCGGACTTAACGACAGTGCTGGCTATCTCGCGTGTATAGACTGTGAGCTGAGGACATTGATTTTAGTCGTTAAAATAAATGCGGGTTGAGGCATAGTTCTTTAATTTTGAACCTAAAGAAATAAAGAACTTATTGCGGAGTTTTTATATTTTTTTCTAAAACAATGAAGCAATCGCCCTCCACCCGGATATCGTTATAGGATATTACAGGATAGCTTGCTACCAGAGTTTAGGCGGAATTTGCAAACGTAAGTATTGACGATGTTTTTCTTCAACGCTGCTTTTAACATCGCCTGAACAGTATCTACGTATGCTGAGAATCGGGCTGGTGACCAGACGCCATACTGAGGTAGGTGGAACGTTTTGTAGTGCACAGTACGACGAAAGACAGTGGTCAATCAATTACGCAACGCAACGCGACTTTTAACCTGCCTCGCCGCAATCAGCGCTTTGTCGGCCGGGAAAAACAATAGTGAAGTTCGGATGTCTAGGAACTTTATAAAACCAGCAGTGTCAATTGAACTCATGAAGTTTTCACACGCATGTGTAAATGGAACTATATTAGGTCAATAGACACGTGTGCAAATGACGTTTCGTCAAGAATTGGCAGCCAGTGGAACAAGGTGGCAGGCTACGTTCCTGACCGCGGAACTTCAAGAGACGGCGTTGCTACTGCAGCAGACCAGCATCTGGAGCCGTGGCGGAAGCAGTGGCCCGTAATCTGGTCAAACGTAAGCGGAGCTTGGAGGACGGAACCGCTGTTTCATCTCGCCTTGCAGTCAACCGTTTTGTGTGTGCGTGCGAAGAAACTTTGCAGAATGGCTGAAAAGAATTAGCAAATTGTAGATGAGAAACTGAAGATAGATTTAGGTAATGTAAATTACGAAGATGATTCAATGATAGGTGATTTCAGTTTGGATGTATCACGAGCAGAGGACACTGATTGACCTGAGTTAATATCGTCTAATTATGATGTAGATAAGGAACTGAGCGCGGTGGAAGAAGATGTTAAATATATGCCTGTAACTATTCCTAAAATAAAACTGGAACCACTATCAGCTGTTGGGGAACCAAGGAACAGTGTATCGGAAATGTTGATGAATACTATGACAAAGGTGAATGGTTTCGGTTCCAAAATTAAAACATCATTAAGTTCTGACAGTGACGATAAAATAAATAAAATGGGTACTAACCTTCAGGCTAAAATGAGTCAAACGGGTTTTGAAATGAGTAGACTGAGTGTTGAAATGGATACCAAAGTGAATAAACTAGGTTTGGATATAAATGGATTGCATAATGAAGTTGATGGGTTGATGTCGGAGGTTAATCAGGGATTTTCAAACTTGTCAGCTGAGATGGAATCCAAAATGGAAGATAAAATTTCGAATTTGAGGGAAACGTGGAAAAATGATATGACTTTGTTCAGTCATAATTTAAAAGTGACATTAATCATGCCAGGCAAGAAAGTAATGCTGCTATTGTAACGGTGGAAAGTGAATTAAATTTGAAAATTGAGCGAGTTGCTGAGGATAGCGAACTAATTAAAGAAAAAATAAATTTAGAACTAAACAAAGTCAATGAACAGGTTCACAAAGTAGAGACACACTGCGAGGACAGTCATGTGGTATTGTAAACTCAGATTAAAAAAGGGAAAGGCGTGTGTGCAAGTTTTGGAGTGAAAGTGCCTAATAAAATCACTAATATTTAAACTGACATTAGTCAGTTTAGTACTGAGGTAAATGAACAGCTGTATAAAGTAGACTAGCAAAAGTTGAACAGAATGGTAACAACAATAACGTTTGTGTAGATCTAACGGAGTTGTAGAATCATCAGAAACTGCATGTGTTACGCATCGCCAATTCTTGAAATTTGACCATATAAGAATGTTCACCCCAAAGAATTTTGGAGTGATTTTGAAGATATGTTACCTAAAGTGTGGAATGACAAGAAAAAGATTGGATTCATCACCTCTAATCTAATGGTAAAAGCTAGAATCTGGGGGAATTTGGCTTCAGATAAATATGGTAGATTAGTAGAGTTCAAACAGGCGTTTTTGGAAGAATATTGGGAAAAGAGGAAGCAAATGGAGGTGTTGAATAAATTTTGGTCGGGGCAAAAATATGATTCCAAGAGAGATAACATTAAAAGATTTATACAAAAGTGGGAAACTACCTTGTCTTATTTAAATTCAAAAGTAGAGACAGAACATAATCATGGGCATTGAAAACAAATTGCCACTGAGCTGGTGAAATAAGATAATTTCAGAACCTAGGGATGACATTGACCGGTTTATTCATTATCTTGAGCGAGTAGAAAACATCTTAAAAGAGGAGGAAAATAACAGAGGAGAATATAGACCTTCTGTTAGGTGAAATGACAAGAGAGCCGGAGTCAATGTAAATAGAATAGGCATACAAAGAGGTAATGGTTACTGGGTGGAAATAGAGAAAGAGGAGGTACTGCTGGAAGTAGGTTCAATGACAGGGTACAATATTTTGATTGCCGTCAGCGGCAGGCTGATGACGTAAAGGATGGGCGCCACCTGTCAGGTGATAAAAAAGTCAGAGGCAATGACATCACTCGGTAGGTAAACGCTTAGCGGTCTGTGATGACGCTAGCGTTTGCAGACTGGAACAGTAGAGATTTAACCCGCTAGCGACGCCCTTTGTAAAGAAGGCACCTACGAAACAACGTTTTGAAAGTAATTTTAATGAAACCAGGAGGGAAGAGGAAAGCGACACTGAAAAGCAATTTAGTTATTTAGGAAAGGAAGTAGCATTTCGTGGAAGGGAAAGTTCTAATAAAAATCACTAAAACCATGTTAAGAAGGAACTAAATACAGAAAATGAAGACTCAGATCAGGAGGTGCGGGTAAATCAGTACTGCGAAACAAACGAGAGGCTACCTGTAGACTGTGGAAGTAATACTATGCAAATACAAGAGAAGGTTGTGAATCGCTTGAATCAGGTAATTTTAGAGAGTGAGGAAGAAGCGACGGAGGAAGAAGAAGAAGGAGATAATTTAAATGATTCTGACAGTACAGGGTTGCGGAAACAGAAGTTAGTACAGATGGTGAAAAGTTGGGGAGATGTTTTGATTTGTCTATAGTGAACAGGATAGTAAAAGCCGCCACTGTTAATGAAGTAAAAGGGGATCCAGTGAAGCTAAATGTACTTTCCAAAGAAGGGGTAGGTTTTCACAGCCGTGAAGTAATGCAAGATTTGTTCGAAGAACCTGATTCTGTAGTTAGAAGAGAATATGTTGAACAAGCTGACGTAGAAGTAACTGTATTTGAAGAAAACGTTCCTTGGTTAATAGATACAGGTTCAGAAGTTTGTGCAGCGTAGTTATAATGCCAGTGAGTGGATTAAAAACTGTTGTGGCCACGGGAAAGAAGCAAGAAAGTTGTTAAGCAAGAAATATTGTTACCAATAACTGAAGGCGGAGTACAGATAGGATACATTTTTTTTGATTATTAATGGACTAAGTGTAGAGATGTTAGAAGGGGCCGATTTCTTAACTAAATACCAAGAGTGGGTTAATTTTGGAACTAATGATTCAATGATTAGGATAAATGAAAAATTGGTAACTATACTGTTCATAGGTAAAATACATAGTGTAAATAACGAAGAAAGTGATACTCCAGTCCGATACTGTTGGACCACAGAGGTGATTGAGGGTTATCATGAATACGGCGAAAGGACGGAAGTGGATCCTCCTGAGCTAGAGAATTTAAGAATCATGATCAGTGGAAAACTAGAGGATCTAACTGATTCGACGGACGTACAAAAACAAGATCTGAGACAAATTTTGAATAGGGATTGTGAAGTATTTTCAGACCAGCCCGTATAAGTTCGGAATTATGAGTGCTATTTAATGTGAAAGAAGATGCACATTTTTTCCGAAAACCACTCGCTATTCCTGAAGTACATAAGGAAGCAGTTCGGGACATGATACAGAACATGCTCGAAAGGGCAGTTAATGTATACAACAATCCATTGGTTGTAATACCTAAGGAAGGTGGTCCCATTAGGCTTATTTTGGGTGCCAGAGTGTTAAATAAAATTATCTTGCCAGAAAGTGATAGGTCTGAGAACACAGAAGAATTATTAAAAAAATTTAAAGGTGCAAAATTTTTCACATCCATGGATGTAACGTGTGGTTACTGGAACCAATCGTTGGCTAAAGAATCTCGAAAGTACACATATTTCCTATTCGAAAACGATGTTACCAATATAAGGTAGCGCCCTTTGGTTTAAACATGTGTTTGCGCTTTTGTTTGGACGATGTCCCAGGTCTTAGATGATCTTGGTTAGGATAAATTAAGGGTCGGATAGAGAGCAAAAAAGACGGTGTCATCATCATACGGAAGTACATACTGTATATTATAAGGGAGTGAAACAGCATGTCATCTATACTAAGAGAACCAATTAGCTGGAAAATATGGTAATAGATGTTGACTATCGCTACTGAGCCATGGTAAAAACTGCTGTTTTGAAGAGCGCGCCGAAGCGCGTTGTGGGAAGCAGTCGCCCTCCGTTTCTGGCGATGGCGCCGCTGTGGCAATCGCAGCTTTGGTGTCTCCCTCTGGTGGGAAAGGGTTGCCTGTTCACGTGCATTTAAGGGGCGCTATGAGCTCGCCAGTTGGTCGGTCTGGGTGAGTCTGGAGTCAGTCTGGGGACAGTCTCTCGTCCCCGTCTTGCTAGTCCGTCTCTCGTCCGAATTTGTGCCCCGTGAGAGAACTCAACGAGTGGTCGCCCGGTCGGGGCTTAGTTCCTCTATCTGAATCTGCGCGTTAGGCCGCCAGTCTGCTCGAGTTGCTCAGGCAACGGTCATTGGTGGTTGGATCGATCGGTTGGTCGGTCGCGCACTGAGACACAAGATGACTTGTCCGCCTTGAGCGTCGGCGCATGTGAGGTCGCCACGTGAGTCCAGTGGGCCGCGCTGTATAGCGAGGGGTAGTGGCTTCGTGGCCGACACGAGAGCAACAGGAGTCAATCCACGACATCGGTCTGGCTGGTGCGAGCTGCGACGCCTTGAGACGGGAGATCGGCGCGCCTTCTTGCGTCCGTTGAAGCGGCTGGCAGTGGATGGTTCGGGAGAGCGTTTAGGGGGTGCTGCGCCAGGTCTTCGCCAGATATCGTAGTTTATTAGAAGTGATTGGTGATATGTTGTTTCATTTACTTGTTAAATTCTACTTGTTTTCTTGGTGAGGTCTCTAGCCGCTTTGTTTTGGGGTCGTCACACCGTTCTTCTCTGTTTGCCCACCCGCGGGAAGGTGGTTATTTATGAATTGGGTAGTCCGTTCTTTTCCCTTGTGGAGTAGGGGCGAGTTAGAGCAACGTGCGGTTCGGGTTGTTCGGTAATCTCTCTATCAATCTGCCGTACATAAATAGCTGCCTCTCTCATGTTTGTCGGATTCGGTGTGTTAACGAATTTATTGCTTGAAGTGTAACGGCCTAATTCCTGAAATATGTTTTTGTCTTGCCTATCATCCTGGGAGGCGGTGTATGTGTACTGTAGAGCACTCTTGGCCCACCTTGTATAATTTTATGTAAGATTGCATTTCATGGCTTTTATTTAAATGCTCATTTTCGTGTATAAGGTTGCCACCCTTCCACCGTCGGACTTTTCTTGGAAGTTAAAATCAAGTTGCACCATTGGTGGCAAGTTAATCTTTTAATTATCGTGTTTTGCACCATTTCCATCCCTCCTACGGGGTACATAGTTTGTGTGCTTGTGTGAATTGTTAAAACTTTTACTTTAAGGTAGTCTGGTATGTTGCAGATTTGCACCTGTGTAGTCTTTCAGAGGTTGTTGTGAGCGGTCGTGACTACAGCCGTGTCAAAAGGGAGCGGCAAGGTTCTCAGCCCGAAAGCTCATACACTCAAAAATTTGTTCCTTTCTGCCTCTGAATAAATTGTAACTTGATATTTAGAGGGTGCTTTCTGCTTATAATTTTAAATGTTTCTAAAAAAAAGGCTTTTAGGAATAAAATTCCCATTTGTTAAAAGCAATTTCATTTTGATTTCATCAGTTACTCCCTGGCAACTACTTCCACGCTCACATAGTGTGATTAAATTTGTTAATGTTCTTGATGAATTGCTATTAAATAAAGTAAATTCTTAAGGAAAAGTTTTGAAAGTAAATTCACGGTTCAGTTGCATAGGACAGGTAGCTAGAAAGGATGTAGTTACGATTGAATGGAAACGCGTAACTACGGATTTTGTGCAAGACACCTAAATTTAAACGCCTTAGGTATTTCCGATGTGCAGGTGTAGGAAGCGGAAGAACCAACGTCTGTTGGGTTTGTTGTGTCGTCGGTATACGGGGTAGCTTACCTGTAGGATCAGAAGTAGAACGGAAAAACATTTTGTATGTAAACAGTGAGGGATGTATTAAGAAAATTTTAACCACTTTTCACTGAAGATATAATATACACTCCTGGAAATTGAAATAAGAACACCGTGAATTCATTGTCCCAGGAAGGGGAAACTTTATTGACACATTCCTGGGGTCAGATACATCACATGATCACAATGACAGAACCACAGGCACATAGACACAGGCAACAGAGCATGCACAATGTCTCCCATGGAGACGATCGTAGAGATGCTGGATGTAGTCCTGTGGAACGGCTTGCCATGCCATTTCCACCTGGCGCCTCAGTTGGACCAGCGTTCGTGCTGGACGTGCAGACCGCGTGAGACGACGCTTCATCCAGTCCCAAACATGCTCAATGGGGGACAGATCCGGAGATCTTGCTGGCCAGGGTAGTTGACTTACACCTTCTAGAGCACGTTGGGTGGCACGGGATACATGCGGACGTGCATTGTCCTGTTGGAACAGCAAGTTCCCTTGCCGGTCTAGGAATGGTAGAACGATGGGTTCGATGACGGTTTGGATGTACCGTGCACTATTCAGTGTCCCCTCGACGATCACCAGTGGTGTACGGCCAGTGTAGGAGATCGCTCCCCACACCATGATGCCGGGTGTTGGCCCTGTGTGCCTCGGTCGTATGCAGTCCTGATTGTGGCGCTCATCTGCACGGCGCCAAACACGCATACGACCATCATTGGCACCAAGGCAGAAGCGACTCTCATCGCTGAAGACGACACGTCTCCATTCGTCCCTCCATTCACGCCTGTCGCGACACCACTGGAGGCGGGCTGCACGATGTTGGGGCGTGAGCGGAAGACGGCCTAACGGTGTGCGGGACCGTAGCCCAGCTTCATGGAGACGGTTGCGAATGGTCCTCGCCGATACCCCAGGAGCAACAGTGTCCCTAATTTGCTGGGAAGTGGCGGTGCGGTCCCCTACGGCACTGCGTAGGATCCTACGGTCTTGGCGTGCATCCGTGCGTCGCTGCGGTCCGGTCCCAGGTCGACGGGCACGTGCACCTTCCGCCGACCACTGGCGACAACATCGATGTACTGTGGAGACCTCACGCCCCACGTGTTGAGCAATTCGGCGGTACGTCCACCCAGCCTCCCGCATGCCCACTATACGCCCTCGCTCAAAGTCCGTCAACTGCACATACGGTTCACGTCCACACTGTCGCGGCATGCTACCAGTGTTAAAGACTGCGATGGAGCTCCGTATGCCACGGCAAACTGGCTGACACTGACGGCGGCGGTGCACAAATGCTGCGCAGCTAGCGCCATTCGACGGCCAACACCACGGTTCCTGATGTGTCCGCTGTGCCGTGCGTGTGATCATTACTTGTACAGCCCTCTCGCAGTGTCCGGAGCAAGTATGGTGGGTCTGACACACCGGTGTCAAAGTGTTCTTTTTTCCATTTCCAGGAGTGTATATAGGTTTTTATATTATACTGAAACTCATTACTCACAAAAACGAAGTTGTGAATGTGTTGTTACCATTATATTTGACCATATCAGTTGTCACTCATCAATTTTGCCGTTACACATGTGGTCATACTGGGAGTCAGCATAATGCTCACTGAGTGTAAAGATGGTGGCTACACAGATTACTTACTCCTCCCGAAATAATCCTGGAAAATCAGAAGCGGGCGCATGCCAAAACGTGTCTCATAAATGGCAACCAAGTTACAATCTGTAGTCAGTAGACCCTGATGCAAATTATTAGGTGTATGTAAGTCACGGTATGCACCAGCTTCTCTAACAATTTTCATAAAAATTACACGCCTTTTTAAACACTCATATTAGGCTTACTGATATATATATTTGCCAACGAACGTGGCGCGTCTGAGATAGCTATTCTACTCATTGTTTTACAAACGCAGTTTATTCCCTATAAAGTAGTACAGAAAACAGATTAATGCAATGGAGGAAGTTACAAAGTAATAGACACGGAAAATACGAAACCGGATGCAGTGTGCACTGGTGTCTTGGAGACCTTGATCAGATGTCGTACATACGAAACCAGAGAAACAAAATTATATGCTCTCATTCGCACATACATTCTCAAGTGGCATGTACTAACAGCCCTGTGAGTCACTATAGGAATATGCAGCTCCTGTGAACGCTGGAACACAAGCGTTCGTACAATCGGTAGTCGGTCCGCTCCAAATCACTGTTTCTCAAGTTTGTATATTTCGACAGTAAACACGCTGGCAATGTAGACACATTGTGCATACACCCATATATCAGCGAACACATTGTCTGACATCTCCCGGAATATGTTGACTGGTGTCTGGAGATGGTTTATCACATAGTGCGCATTAAAAAAGGGACAGGCGAAATTTGCAGGACACTGCTTAGAAATGGCGAAGCCTGACTGATGGATAGTATATGTGATGCTATAACCGTCAAACTTCATACCATTTGATAAAGACCCCTTAGCTTACGAGATCATGCCGTGTTTGCTAAAGAACTGTACTAACTTTCATAGAATATTCCTGATGAAACACGAAGTGAAATGTTTTCATATATATCAGTGGAAACAAGCGTGATCTAGTCTCTCTGATATTCATCGTTTTAATGTTTGTCTTCGAAACTTTTTCCAGGTATTTCAACAGAAAATGAGCATCTACATTGTCTCATTCTAATAAATATTCCAGTATCATCACGAATTGCGTCAAACGCACAAGTAGCCCTCTATCTGCACTCTGTCTGCTGGTATCCCATGGACCAAACACTTCGAAAGTCTCAACGAGAAAAAGTCTTGGATTTGAGTTCCATTGTTAAGAACAGACTAAACGAATCACGTAGTTCTATCATACTGGCCACAGATTGTATACTTTACGGGCTTACACAATGGGCAGGAATGCGCATTCCTTACAAGTAAACAAACATCACTTTCAACAGAAAGTTATGTTTTTTATTTTTTTTAAATAGCACATGTATGTTTTTCTGCCGAAATGAAAACCTTGTACCTTCTGGAGTTCATAGACTTTAAATAATAGGAACGGTGCGACACTTTCTGCCGTAATGCTCTAATGCCGTGAAGCGGCTTGCCTGAAATGTCGTGAACCCTGCTGTTGAAAACCCTTGGTTTGCGCATTACGGTAAAAACTCTGGCACGGTTGCCATTTTTTCAAGTCTACACATTTCAGAAGGTGTGATGTTTAGAACAGTATAACAGTCAAAACAGGTTTTCCGTCACTAACTGTTCCTCTGGTTTTCAATTCCGTATTAAATACATATATGTAGCATTTAAAAGAACGTAAGTTGGTGTTGAAAATTATGTTGCTTTAAATTTATGGATTGTGCATTCCTGCTATTGTGTGAGGCTCTGACATAGGTGCATCCCTGTTCATGTTTGTTTCACTTCACAAATATAGGGTACTTTTACTTGAGACAACTAAATATTTCAAAAACAATGCGTCGTTCGAAATAAGAAAACGTTCTAGGTGAACAGTTAATATTAGTAAAAAAGACATCTCTCTGTGCTACGACTGGCCACATCCTAACCAACCCTTCTGCGTGGCCTGGGTCAGCTTCATATTTTCATATGGGAATCCCCCATTTTTATTGCATATCCGGACTTGGCCAAACACTACGTGCAGTTTCTTCAAACCATTCTTTTCCATTCGCGGCAGATGACGTTGTAATAACCTAGCATCAAATTTACTTGTTTTTGCAATTAAGAACCGACGCATTCGATTTTGCGTTACTTGGGACACTGTATAGTTGATGAGATACATTCCGTGAATTACGTACCTAGGCAAGCTGGACCAGTCATCAATCGAAGAAGTAAAAAACTGAAGATCCAAGTAGCCCGATTCCATTTCACCCAGAAACTATAAGGAGAATTGAAGAATTGCGCGTTGGCCTGCAAGAATAAACTCATGCTCAACATAAAATTTGTAAATTAAAGGAAAAGTTCCTTCTCGGTAAGACTGATCCTTATTTGAACGTCACGTGGCCATTTTTTCTGATCGAATTTGAAACCTTCCCGTCGAATAAAATAATTTAAATAATTTAACTTGCTTTCCATCTAATGAAAGAAAGAAAGAGAATTAAACTTTTTGTGCCTTGCACCTTTCCTGTCTGGACTTGCTTTAGCGTACATAATTTTGTACGCCTTGTGTCTTTATTGATAACAATATTAATGTGACTGATCAAAAGAAGATTATTTCGACGTGAACACACAAACTTACGCCGTGGCGCCTAGTACTGGTATATATAATATATATTTTCCTACTCCTTTTTTTTCCTGGATCGCCTCTGGATAACGTTATCTGACTGCATGTCTGAATATACTCACTCTGATCTGTTGTTGATAATTATTTGGGTTGGCATTCATTTACTGGGACTGCAAATATATGAGCTAAAATTGTACTTCTTATTCGTTTCCTTTTTTTGATTGAAGTTACTGGTGAAAAATTCAATGTCATAATTAAATAAAACATTGAGAAAACTCAACAAAAGTTAAATCTTGTGGTTACTGCGTTCAATGAAAAATAATACTATATAGACAGAGATAAACTAATCTATTCCGAAAATTATTGAATATAAATATTTAGCTCTTTATAATGATTCAATTTATAAAACTTTAGTTTACATAAAACAGATTACAAAGTAACAACGAACTTACAATATGCAGGTAGCGCTGAAATACCTTTCATGTCTTCGTGACGTCGATTTTTAATAATTCATAAATAATTATGAATTATATAATTATAATGTTCAAGTAATATATATCTGGTGACGAACAGGCGTACCGCTCTGTCTCTACACACAACTTCACTGCACAAAGGTTGACTCAAGAGTGTTCTATCGACAGTACTGTGCACTTCTCGCCACGCTCAAAAATGGTTCAAATGGCTCTGAGCACTATGGGACTTAACTGCTGAGGTCATCAGTCCCATAGAACGTAGAACTACTTCAACCTAACTAACCTAAGGACATCACACACATCCATGCCCGAGGCAGGATTCGAACCTGCGACCGTAGCGGTCGCGCGGTTCCAGACTGAAGCGCCTAGAACCGCTCGGCCACTCCAGCCGGCTCGCCACGCTCCCTATATATCAATATGCGGGCTCTCCCGCCAACAAAGAGCGTGGTGTGGTATCTTCACTGTCACAATCAATGTGCCAAAAACTTAAATAAATTTTACGAAACTTTTTCTTAACATTTTTCATACACACTATGTTTCTTATTTACATATTTCTTAGCTCATAAATATTTTTCATCATTTTATTACTTTGATTTATTTATGTTTTGGACTGGTTGATTTTCTATTAACGTATTTCATAACCCACCACTTGGTTTTCATAAATTTTGATTCGTCGTTAAGTCACCTGGACTTGACATGAGAAGTAAAATTTAACTACTGAAAATATATTGAAAGAGGGTATCAAGTGAACTAGTAATAAAAAAATTATAAGCGTTTGTATGTACAGTAACATTTCAAAGTATCTCTTATTTCTACACAAAGATGAGTATTTATGAAAAGCAGTAATAAATTTCAAAGTATCTCTTATATCTAAGTAAAGATGATAATTTATGAAAAGTAGTCATCAATAATACAAAATTTGAGGAGGAGGAGGAGATTAGTGTTTAACGTCCCGTCGACAACGAGGTCATTAGAGACGGAGCGCAAGCTCGGGTGAGGGAAGGATGGGGAAGGAAATCGGCCGTGCCCTTTCAAAGGAACCATCCCGGCATTTGCCTGAAGCGATTTAGGGAAATCACGGAAAACCTAAATCAGGATGGCCGGAGACGGGATTGAACCGTCGTCCTCCCGAATACGAGTCCAGTGTGCTAACCACTGCGCCACCTCGCTCGGTACAAAATTTGAGGGTAAATGTATAATAACATGTGGAAGTAAGATTCGAGTATTAATAATATAGTGAAAAAAGTTGGCAACTTTGGTAGTAATAGTATCAGAATTAGAGATTCATTATGAAAAAATGCAAAATAGCTTTCACTGATTCAAAATTTGCGGTTTTAAATTGACAATTGCAAAATTATTTCTTCTATATATACAAATTATTAATGAGAATATTTTAATGTCCCTAATTGGTGTCAGTTAGTACCATCATAAAGGATGGTAGTAAAAGGATTGGATAACATGGTCATAGCACTGGTGACTGTCTGTGACTGCACTCTAAAGTCCTTCTCTTTCACTTGCATAGCACGACACCAGGAATAGCCATATATTTGAGATGTCTCGTTGAAAAAAATTATGTGTACACAGACACAAAGTATAACATTGAATAACCTGCGTTGCCATCGCTGCACCAGGTATTGGTTCCATTTTGATAGGTCCATTAATAGTTACGGTGTGCGTATTGGTATGCATACACTCATCGTAGTAAAACAGTAGTTGTGGTGTGCATCTTGGTATGCACACACCCATTGTAGTAAAGCAGTAATTGAGGTATGCATCTTGGTATGCCCACACACCCAATGTACAAAAATATTGTAGGTAGAAGTAGCCTGGTCCATAATTGAAATTGTCACACTTTTGTTGTGGTCCACAACCATGGGGATGCACACGATTCAAGGTACGGGTAAGTTTACTTTAGCCAAAGTTACACAGAAATGGTTGGTACCATAATTTGACTACCAAAAAAATTTTTTAAAATTATCTTCACTATATGTTTACAAGAAATATACTGTTGCATGAATTTGACATAAAATTCAAAGTCATAATATAGACATTATATGGTTACAAATTACATGTTCATCATAATAAAGTTACGTGTTTTCCACTTAAGATTTCTTAACCAAAATTTTTCTCGCATATTATATTTTCTGTGTGTAAGACCCAAAGTCCCTGCTTGTTACATTCTTGCTTAGTCATAATCGTTGTTTGACATTGTCAGAATAAAACTGATTCTCATTTCAAAAAATTATTAGTGCAATACTGTTTCTCAGTATGCAGTTGTCTTATGCAGGTATATTGTTACCTGTTTTCATTGAACATTACTGATTACGTTACTCACTTTTAAACAAAAAGTATTCTATATGTTAACATAATTGTATCCATGTATACATATACATATATAATTTTTTTTGTAGTTTGTCCATTATATTCTTTTTTTCTTTGTAGTGCATTTCATGTCTTACTTTCATAGTTTCTCATTTCCCGTTATTTTCCATTCAGTGATGTAGTCGTCTGTTGCGAGTCGTCTATTGTCAGTCATAATATACATTTTGTTTAAAATTGTCTATCAAATATCGTCATGTAGATGGTGAAATAAAAAAACAATTCTGTATTGTACAAAGTGGGAATCGTTGTAATGGTATATGTTTGTAATTTGTTTACATTTATGTATGTGTCGTGGAAGATGCCATGTTCTTGCAAAAAAAAATTATATAGCTGAAAAGCAAGGTAAATATTGACTAAGATAAACATTGTAAACTTTTTCATGTGTTTTCTCCATCTGTAGTGCTGCAACGTGTCACATGCTAGCAAAATTATACATTAACATTATATATTTCTTATATACTAACATACACATTCTCCTCCAACACCTGTAACTTGCGCCAGCTCTCTGCATGACCTATTATAAAACATTCAGGATTAAATATCGTCAGCACAGGGCATGTCTTCAATAAACATCTTTTGCTAATTCTCGTCAGCTCCCGGCATGACCTATAAAACATTGTGGAACATCAACTTATGCCAGTTCTCTGCGTGACCTAAGTATCCAACATCCTTATTCTAGCTAAAACTACCTTCATTTTGGTGGCTTGTGACTACAATGCTGCATTCGGAAATAAACTGTTACTAATGCACAAAAATGTTATGTCCCATCTGCATTATCAGTTTATTTATCACTGAAAAAAATCAACATTTTATTAAGTTATCATGACACTTTATTTAACAAAGGTAATTTAATTTATATGCTATCCGTGCATAAATTCAAAAGTCACTTCAATGTCTGTATGTTGTCTTTAAGTTTAGAAATGTTTCACATGTTTCTCTTGCCTTGGCGCAGTATAATTAAACACAGCTCTGTTATATAGAATGTGAGGCGAAAGATACTGGGAGTCCGCTTTCAGGAGCTGTTATTTTCTATCTGCGATGCAGTGTAATTACCCACAGCTAAATCGTTTGCCTGGGACAGTCCCCTGTGAACATATTTTATACTTGGAAAATAGCATTATTGGTTTGCTGTATTATGCGTCTTTGTTTATTGCTGAAGCGCGCTGAAACTATCATGGTTGCAAATTTGCGTTTCATTCTGTCTGTCTGTTCGAATTTACTGCATCTGTGCTTACCTTTGTTGGAAAGATGAGTGCGAACTAATACTTTGTCACCAATCTCATAATTTGTAAGTTTGCTTACCTGCCTTTGTTGTTTCTTTCGACGCTCTGCAGCTCGTTTGATGTTGTCAAGTGCAATACCTATTATTTCGTGGTGACGACGCCTGCGCTTTTTCGGAAAAGTAATCATCTCACTCATCTTATTCGGTGATTATTTGTTTTTCAGAATTACTGTAGGTGAAAGCATTGTAGATTCATTTGGGATTGCGTTTTTACCTCTTGAAATTGTGAAGTGTATTTATCCCAGGTGGTATGCTTCCTGTAGCGATACATTCTGCATAGTTTCCCTATTTCTTTCATTATTCTCTGGGAGGGATTGGATGAACTGTGGAATCTAGATATATATACTGGTGATATGTTTTTGGTTTTTAACATTCTTGTCCATGTTTCTGATCTGAATTGCGGTCCATTATCTGAAATGACCTTTAGTTCATAGCCTACTACTGATAAAAAGTCTTTACGAATGCTTTTGCTACTGTTTTGGCAGTGCCTATACGTAGTGGAGAAAATGTAACAAATTTTGATGTTAACTCTACGGCTACAAAAATATAACTAAACCCTTTGTTTGTCCTAGGGATTTGACAAAAGAGATCCACTGCTGCCATATGTCTTAGCCTATCAGGTATTATGGTGTACAGTGGTGGAATGTGAGATACTGTCGAGGATTTTGCTTTTTGGCATATCTTAAAGGATGCTATAACCCGGCGAATACGTTTGTCCACGTTGTTAAAGTGACAATTTTGTCTAAGATTCAGAAAACATTCCCTGGCTCCGCAGTGTGCATTACTTAAGTGGTTATACCATATCAATTTATTTATTAGTTTTTCCTGAATGTACAGCAGGCAATTGTTGCTGTTTGGATACGGGAAGCAAAAGAGAATATTGTTATGTATGGTGTCGTTGTTTCTAATTTTTGTGTTACCATTGTCCTTCCAAAGCGTTATGATTTCTTGCAGAGTCTCATCTTTCTTCTGCAGTCTCGCTATTTCCTGTAGTGATGATGAAATAAAATTTTCAAAGGCGACTTGCTGTGTATACATTAAACTGTGGTTTGTTGGACAGAAAGTATTTTCTTTCTCCTGTCCTTTGCTGTTTAGCGATCTTGACTGTGCGTCTGTAACAATTTTCTGAGTGCCGGGAATGTGGATTATTGTAAAGTCGAATTCCTGTAAATACAGTTTCCAACGGCTCAATCTATCATGGGTGAATTTCGCTGACAGTAAAAATTGAATCGCTCTGTGGTCAGTACAGACAGATGGGTGCCTTCCATACAGATAATGGCGGAACCTTTTGAATGCCCAAACTACACATAGTGTCTCTAATTCCGTTATGGAATAATGCTGATAAAAGTAATCTACTTGCAAACGAAATGTGTTTGACGACTATTTTACCGTCTTCCTCTATTTCCTGGTAAATATAGACTCCTATTGCGGTTGCTGAGCTGTCAGTTGCAATTAAAAAGCTTTTTGTTGGGTTTGGATGTGATAGTAAATGTGCATTTAGTAATGCATTTTTCAAATTTTCGAATTCAGATTCGACTTGATCATTCCAGGACCAAACTGTATTTTTGCTTGTTGATGGGTATAACTATGGAGTGTCTAGAGCTTTGTAATCTATGAACTTACAAACATAGTTAATTAGGCCTAGAAAGCTACGAAGTTCCTTTTTGTTTGTTGGGACAGTGATGTCATGTAACGCTTGCAATTTATCGGGATCTGTTGCAATGCCTTTTTCTGAAATTATGTGACACAGAAATTTTATTGCAGCTTTTCCAAACACTGATTTACCGAGGTATACTGTTACACCTTCTTGGTGCAATGTTCACAGCAACTGTTCAAGAGTATGGTTGTGCTGTTCCCAATTAGCTCTGCAATGAGAATATCATCTACATATCTTGTCATTTTGTTTTTGTGTTCTTGTGGGAGTATTGTGTTCATGCCTCTTATAAATGCGGCTGAGGAAACCGTTAATCCAAATGGAAGTTTACAGAACTGATAACATTCCGCTAAGCAAAGGAATGCCATGTACTTTCTACAGTTTGCATGTAGATTGATTTACCAAAATCCGCATTTTAAGTCTAGGGTCGTGTAAATGGAAGTGCCATGGAATTTCTGTAATAGCTCCTCAAGTGTCTGTGGGTGGTCGGTTTCTGTAATTGTTATGTTGTTCACTTTATGTGAATCAAGAACTAAACGAAGTGACCCACCCTTTTTTGCAATATGCTAAGGATTTATATACAGGCTGGCTGCTGGTTCAATTATGCCTTGTTTAAGAATTGCTTGTAATTCCCTCTTTACCTCATCTGTATGTATGTGTGGAATGGAATAATGTTTCGCTTTAAAAGTTTCATGTGGCCTTACCTGGAATTCATACATGAATCCTGTCATATTTCCTGGAATGTTATTGAAGACTGTTTTATGCTGCACAATAATATTATCTAATTCTGTACGCTCTAATTCTGTTTTTGTATTCGCCATACTCTTACCTACTTTGCGTGCAATTGTTACCATTACATTATATTCATTGTCCTCTGGCATATCGCCATTATTTATATCTGTGTATAATATTTAATAACAATCTTTGTCGGAGGAATCTGGAACAATTTCAATCCTATTAATGCTTTGTTCTTCCATTGATAATGTATTTTGGAATAACAGTACAATTTCTTCATCTCCATTATGTAGTCTTAGATATGACAGTTTAAAATCGACATTTGCGACGTACTGCATGAGAAAATTTACTCCTGATATGACGTCTGTTGTCAATAGCGGAACTATGCAACAATTAGTGTGAAATTTTGTACCTGCAAGAATAAATTATCACTGGGTCTACTTCTTTACTTCTATTCTTTTCCCTGGAAATGCACCTTTGACCATTGTTTTACTTAGTGGGAATACGGGATAGTTATTTTTCATATGGCATCTGTTAAATGATTCTTCATTAAATACTGACATTGGTGATCCTGAATCAATTATTGCTGGGATAACCTTGTGATTGTATTCTTATGTGGACTATTGGGTGGCATATGGTTTTCTGTACTACTGGCTTCTCATGTAGTAGTGTATAACGTACATCATCGAACATAATGGCACGTTCAGTCATGGTACATTCTGTTTCCTTGTTATTTGTGTCATTGTTCAGAAACGCATCGAGGGCTGTTTCTAGTCATATGTGTTCTGGTTTGTCATTGCCTGTCAAGGAATGTTGTGAGTTTTCTATTATCTGTACAGTCCTAACACTTTGATTGTTGGCGTTTTGTGATGAATGAAATCTAGTGTCAGGTTCGTTCATACGATAATTATTCTGTTGTGAATTGTTGTGATACTGATTAAAGTTACTGTTCTGGAATATGCATTGTGATCCCTGTTCGTTTCCTCTATGCCTGTCATTACAACTGCTGTTATAAGGCATGTGATACGTATTATTCCGGAACTGCGGTTTTTGTATGTATTGGTTTCTTTGCTGTGGCTCCATAGAATGAGTCACAGCTGGAGTGTTTGTTGGAGGCTGAGTAATGTGAAAATTAGCCCTATTTGGAAGGTTGTGCTGTAT
Organism: Schistocerca serialis cubense; assembly: GCF_023864345.2. NCBI lineage: Eukaryota > Metazoa > Arthropoda > Insecta > Orthoptera > Acrididae > Schistocerca > Schistocerca serialis. The sequence goes on along the minus strand of NC_064638.1, from coordinate 628,173,497 downwards.
CTCTGTCGTGCTACGTGGCTGACTTCGTTGCTGCTGTGTATTCAAACTCACATTGTTGCTATACTGCGTTTCATCATAGCCCTGTGTGTAACCTGAAACAAAATTCCATTTCACTGCCAAATCGTTTCTTATGACTGTTATTCGCCAACCGTAATTGTTCAAAGTTACCTTTGTTTGGCTGATTTGCGTTTTGTCTTGTAAAATTTTATTGACAAACGCATAATCAGACTAGTGTACTTCTAGTAGTTGTAATAGTTCCCTAAATGCCGAAATGTTGTCTTTCTGTTGGCCTGTTAGTAATGAAACGTTCAATGATCTTGGAAGTTTTGAAATGCACAATTGTATTAGTGCGGATTGGCTGTACAGTTCATTTAAATACTGGTTTTGCTCTACCATGTATCCAAAGAATTGTGTTATGGTGTGACAGTTGGAATTCTGAAAGTTTGGAAGACTAATTAGCTGATCTTTAATACAGTTTTGGATTGTGTCTGACCAATATGCTGACAAAAATGGTTCTTAAAATGCTACTAATGAATAACATTGCCTTGCAATTGGTCTCATTCTCCTTGCCAGTTCACCTTCAAGGAAACTACTAATAAATTCCAATTGCTGTTGTACTGGCCACGATGGTGGGAATGTAGCGTTAAATTGTTGTATCCAGTCGAAGGGATGTATTTGTGTTCTCTCATTCCTGAACCTTTTGAATTTCCTAACTGATAGAAAATGTTTGTGGTCGAAACCATCATTTATGTACGTGTAACTGTTATTATAATGGTATGAGCATGGGTTTGTGTATCTTTGCTCGTGATCAAGATCCCTTACTCTCTGCAGTCTACCTACGTTGTATGGATTGTGCACCTGTGACATAGCGTGACAATGTGCGTTTTGTTGGTACGGATTGTTTGGAATCAGTTCATGTGTTTCAGCTATTACATGCTGTAATGAATCAACTTTCTGGTGTAACAAGTTGTTACGTGATTCTAAATCTGAAATTGTCTGTTGCACATTCTGACTTTCCACACTCTGACTTTCAGAAATGTGTCGATGTGGGACTGGTGTAGTATCATTTGGTGTAGTGTGACCTGATCTGGTATCATTATTAGTGTCCAACCTATCCATTCTCTTAGTGAGCTCATCGATTTTCTCTGAGAGTACTTTCTGTAACGATTTCCTTTAGTCACTTTCTTTAAGTCTGATTTAAAAGTTTCTGGACCTTGTACAATTTCTATCTGCTCTATTCCGTCAGTAAGTGTTTGAATGCCATCTGAAAGTTTTTCCATGACATTTTGTATTTCTGTGTCTGTGTTTGTTTTCGCCTCTTTTGTGTTCGTTTGTATCTCAGTGAGAGTTTCCTGTATTTGAGTAGTGCTCCCTCTAATAGTTTCAATTTCTTCCGAAATTGATGCAATGTTATTAACTACATACGTTTTTCCTTGGGCAAACAGTTTTCTTTTGTCTTCCTGTCTTTCTTTAGTGACTGTGTGTAATAATTCTTTCCTTTCTCTGGCTTGTGATCGCTCAAATTTGCGGTGACGTATCAAGCAATTTTCTATGTGATTATTAAAACGTTCGTCGGTCTGAGCGTTTTGTTTGGCAAAGTTTTCTACCATTGTCTCACGAAGAGTAAGTGCGAGTTCATCCTGTTTTTTTGGATAGTTCTGCAAACTTGTCATGTAATTGTTCTTTTGTCTGTGAGCATTTTTAGCGACTGTTTTAATTTCTGCTTTAATATCTATTTTTGTGTCTTTTGATGCTTGTGACATTTTGTTTAGTTTTTGCTTCGTGTCTTGTGACTGTTTTTCTTCTTTGTCAATTTATAGTTTTAGTTGTTGCAAAAGTGCCATCATTGGATCCGTTTTGGATTCATCTGTGTTTTTTTCTATGTTGGTTGTTGAAACTTGTGCATCTGTGTTCATTTGGACGTTTTCAGATGAATGTAACTATGTGCCTGTTGTTGGGATACCGTCTGTTGCTATATTGGTATCCGAATCATTCATCATGTCATCCATGTTTTCGGAATTTTCGTCATAATAACTATGATGTCTGCTACACGGATTCACTAGTTGTGTACCATCTGTTGTATCTGTACATATTGCGTCGTGCAATGTTGTAACATTGTTTGACTACATTGAGGGGTCTTAGTTATTGTGACTGTCATGCCTGCTATGCGGATTCTGTAGCTGTGTACCTTGTGTTGTATTTGAAGGTATATTGTTTTGCATTGAAGTCGCAATTTCTGATGACATAGATAAATTCATACATTCGTCACTGGATTGCAAATTATTTACACTCCCTGACATCTGATTCTCTGATATTTCACTACTGGGGTCATTACGTGTAGGATTATTAACAACTGCTGAAAAATATTTTTGGTCTGTAGTTTCCACGCTCCTGTCGCGCAAGGCACGAGTAATAGTTCTGCGCGGCATGGTCGGTAATTAACACTGAGCAAAACAATAAATCACTTTACAAAGTTGAGCCAACAAAAAGGCAAAGAGAATTGCCGATGCGCTGTAAATAAATGTGTACACATTAGTAAATGTGTCGCGCCACTTAATATTAGTTTAACAAGGAAATATTTCAGTCGATATATTCACACTTTCACAGTAGATTCTGTAAGTATTCGTACCGTTCGTATATCGCCAAGTGAAACCTTCCCGACGAATAAATAAAAGAAATAATTTAACTTAATGCTTTAGACGAAAACCTTCCTGTCTAGAATAAAATAATTTAACTTACTTTCCATCTAATGAAAGAAAGAAAGACAATTGACCTTTTTGTACCCTGCACCTTTCCTGTCTGCATTTGCTTTTGACAACATGTCTGATCTGATTGTCTTTAGCGTACACAATTTTGTACTCCTTGTGCCTTTATTGGCAACAATATTAATATGACTGATGAAAAGATGATTATTTAGACGTGAATACGTAAACTTACGCCGTGACCCTTAGTACTGATTGTCTATGCAGTTAACCTGAAAACATACGTATATATTTTCATTACCTTTTATTTTACTGGATCGCCTCTAGATAACGTCATCTGACTGCATGTCTGAATATACTCACACTGATCTATTGTTGATAATTATTTGGGTTGGCATTCATTTACTGGGATTGCAAATATGTGAGCTAAAATTGTAGTTGTTATTCGTTTACCTTTCTTCATTGAAGTTACTGGTGAAAAATTCAATGTCATTATTAAACAAAAAAATTGAGAAAACTCAACAAAAGTTAAATCTTGTGGTTACTGGGTTCAATGAAAAATATTACGATATTTACCGAGATAAACTGATCTATTCTGAAAATGACTGAATATAGATTTTTAACTCTTTATAATGATTCAATTGATAAAACTTTAGTTTGGGGATCGTTTACATAAAACAGATTAAAAATGTAACAACCATCTTACAATATGCAGTTGGCGCTTAAATACCTTTTATGTCTTCATGACGTCGATTTTTAATGATTCATAAATAATTACGAATTACATAATTATATTATTCTTCAAGAAATATATATCTGGTGGCGAACGGGCGCACTGCTCTGTCTCTACACACAACTTCACTGCACAAAGGTTGACTCAAGAGTGTTCTATCGAAAATGCTGCGCACTTCTCGCCATGCTCCCTATGTAACAATGCGCGGGCTCTCCCGCCAACAAAGAGCTTGGTGCGGATACTTCACTGTCACCATCAATGTGCAAAGACCTTAAATAAATTTTACAAAACTTTTTACATACACACTACAATTGTGATTTCCATATTTCTTAGCTTATAAATTTTTTCGTCAGTTTATTACTTTGATTTATTTAGATTTTGTCCTGGTCAATTTTCTATTGACGTATTTAAAACATATTTCGTGTGATTTTCTGAAGATCCCTATGGTGCTTTGATTACGTTGTCGCAAATTGCCCTAAATTATTTGCATGCTGACTTTTTATCTCTCACCTAGTGTAAGCACTTCTGCAGATATCTTTATATGCTGCCAGGATCAATTTTATTTTCGGTTACGTTCGTATACAGAGTTTAATGACATAACATTTACCCTTAGAGATGAGGGTATTTCTTTGTGGGTTACCGCGCGCTCTCGACTGTGACGTGGAACTGGCTGCGCGTCTCGGACTGCACGTTAGTTACGCAGACGGCAGTTCCCGGATGTATGGTTTCAATTACGACTGCCCGCCCCCTGAGCCACCTTAACGGCCTCCAAGCCGCCTCCCCTGGGCGGCAGTAAATCGAACACGAGCCGAGTCCCAGCAGGCGCCTTCTCTCTTTCCATATTAAACGACTTCCCACTAGACTTTCCTCCTCGCATTTCCGCTATGACAACTTCACCATCGCTATGGAAACTAGTTCAGCACAATATTTTATGATTATTACGATGTGCATAAAAATAATAGCCCTAGGGTTAGTTACAACACAGTTTCACAGTTGTGAGGTTGGATTCAAGATGAGGAACTGAATTTTATGTTAAGGCATTAACTACTTCAGGAGTACGTGAATAAGTCCACGTTGGAAACTTGACATCTATGCCATGAACCATATATTGCTGTGTGAAGCAATAACAGACTGCCAGTATTGGGACAAAGGGACAAAGCCTACTCTAGCAAAATGTATCGTTATCCAAGATGGAGGCGATGACGTCACCCAACCCCAAGGCTGTATCTGGCACAAAGGCCCATTATCCAAGATGGTGACCGTGACATCACATGATGCAAGGACTGTTCGACCTGTGCCGTCACAGACACACCCCCAAGATGGCATCCATGATGCCAGCTGATGACACAAGTGCCACACCCCCTCCCACACCCCCCTGGAGGGAAGTTTGAATCTTGGTGGCAAAGGAAGGTCAGCTGGGCTACCTCTAATAACCTAAGAAAATGGTGGAAAAGAAAGCTTACTAGGATTACCTCCACTAACCTAAGTCACCCAACCACCGCCTCATCCTAGTAACTGGCGCCAAGTTTGGATTTTAGTTGTAAAGGAAGGTCACTTAGGGTTTCTCTACCAACCTAAGAAAGGTTCCCAGGTCCTGCAGTAGACCCGAATTAGTGTTCGAATGTGGATCAGCCATGCGTAATATCCGGAGCGATGTTGAGATGTTGATCCACAATATGCACGCATGGGATAGGGTCTGAAGGTGGATCTGCCACGTACAATGTATGAAGCGGTGTTGGGATGCAGATCCACAATATACCGCATCCGAGTTAGTTTTCGAGTGTGGATCTGCTGTGTACAATATTTCTGGACTGATGTTCAGAGGCGGATCCGTCACACATCAAATCTGCGATAGGGTTCAATGGTTGAACAACCATGCGTCACGTCCAGACATGTATTCTATGTTCGAAGTCTGATCCACCAGCGGAGGGGACTGGGTCCTGGGAGCCATCTGTGAGGCATGCATATACACAGACATAGAGAAAACAGAGCAAACACTCTCCAAATGTGGAGGTGACTGGATACAGTCGAGAACAGTGCTATATTACACCTTCCGAGCAGTGCTTTTGGGCTAGTCGTTGGCAGCTGTGCTACATTTACAAGAAATTTTAGAACACAGAACGAGAGGTTATATCATGATCACATGGATGGATCTGACATAAAATCGATAGAATTGCGGAAAATGACGAGTGAATAGGTATAAATTGACCGAATATACATCGAAATGCGGGGAAATTGAGCAAGTACTTGTGTATCTTCTGGTTTGCGCCGAACAGTTTGTGCATGTGAACAATTATGCAGCAGCAAGAGGAATCCAAGAAAACGTCGAAATCGAACCGAAGGCAATCAGGGAGGCAGTCAATTGTTCTCCATTGAAGCAGCATTATGCTGTATGTCTATTGAGGTACCAGTGATATTTGCGAGTTGACTACTGTATTTGATGCTTTTCAGGAAGGCAGAGAGCCATCCACCTCTAAACTTACTTTCGTTTTACAGTTCGATAACATACTTTATCGCAGAGAAACTAGGAAGAATGATGTATGTCCTGCGCTTGAAATACATTTCTTACATTGGAATATTAACAGTACTACATTCCATACGACTGATAGATTGGCAACGCAAGCGATCTAACACTATAGCCTGTTTTAAGTGCAGAAGATTGTAGACTTGGTGTTCTCTCTGACCAATAACTTACACGTATCGATCCTAGACTCTAGAACAATAGAGTTGATAGCTTGGTTGATTTACATAAAAATGCGTCGAACTCCATCTGGCTGGAGATCCATTGCATATAAAAATCATTCGTTTCTTGTTCTTCTTAACCGTCTGCTATTACATCAGGACACTTTGAAATCTGTTACTATACATCAGTAAGGAGTGATAAGCTCCTCGACATGGATGCATCTCGAGAAATCTCATGCACTTGGATTGGTGAGGACTCGGAAAGATTTATTCATTCACTAGACGTAGAGTGTAGCGGTTTACTTCTGATCGCTTGCAGATTAATTTGGTAACGATGCTGGAGGTCGGTTTGGTCAATGAGAGTTTGATGAGGTTCTTTCTCTCCCTAATTTTACCCTAAAACAGCGAGAATGCTCTGTGACTCTCATACCCAGACAGACAGATTGTAAATTAAGCACTGTGCTCGAAGTGTTAGACATATCTAGAGCACTGTCTGGTATACTTCTATGTGTTCGAGAATTAACATGGAATGGACATACTGCGCAGTCATCTATCTGCATTCGCCATGATGCTCGCAAAGTATAGAAGGGTGGATAGCTATGATACTGAAATTGGGGAAACGTGCTGTCATATCATTGCCTGGTGTTGAAATTACTGTAAAACTGCTAAAATTGATCGCCATATCAATTGTGATGCTTATTATTACAGTACATAGGCGGTGTCTTTTCCATTGCATCCTTGAATTGACGCTCTGTTGTTTATCAAATAATGATTGACAGACATCGCTTGTTTGAGTTGGAGAGAGAGTTTTGGCGGGTGGGCTATACCTTCCGAGGTGGATAGCACCGAAACATGAGCGCAATATGAGGAATCAGTCAAAGGGGAACACAGAGTCATCATCTATTCCGTCACTGTGACTGATGAGCCTAAATGTAGGGGTCGCCAATCACTTGAAGACTCTACACAACCGAAGAAAACTCTTCCGGTTTCCTTACGTTGTAACTGTCTTTTACTTAAAATCAGCCAATCTGTGGTATGTTCTGGTATCCACCGTAAGAACATGATTTACACTGTGCAACGTCTAGTTTCCTGTGAAAGGCCGTGGCTCAAAACTCCTTAATGTCAGTTTAGAACCTGGCACAGGCCTTGAAGTCATGGCAGAGAAACGAAGTATTTGGCATTGTACAACAGCGTGTTAGATAACAGTGTTTCAAACAATAAATAGGACCAGAGGGAGCGTCTTTTTCGACTTAGTTTAGTCTGTGGGATACGATCATTCGCCTAGAGAATAGGTAATCAAACTTTGAAGTGGCCTCTGCAGTACCAGAATATTTAATAGGGTTGTTCCGCACAGGCAGCAGTGGCAGCAGCAGTTCGAGGTGTAAATTCATTGAGGGACGTGTTGTCCATTATTAATGCTTGGAGGGCTGCACACTGCGCTATTCTGGGGAGCATTGTGACAACTCTATCTCTGCGCTGGATCCACATCGCAGCTAGGCATCATTGCGTGAGCAATGGCGCCTAGGTGACTTCTATATCGGATGAAGTTAGTGGAGCTTTTATAGTTCGTAATTTTTCTCTGTAGTATCTGTATCTACTTTGGAGACGTACCACATTGCGCGCATTTCCGCCGAATGGTCAAAACACGGCCCTGTTCCACTAAATCAGGTCGTTCTGTTTCTACATGGGTTGCAGAAGGTGGTGGATATGTCTTTCTCAGACTTCCGCTCAGTTCCTACTTAAATTGGAACGATCACATGTGGAAAACTGTAGAAACGGGATCAGTTGCAAGATGCGTAGGGGTGAGTAAAACCACGTTGGAATTTTACTGCAGAAGCTAGGTTCGGGAAAGGTTACTCGTTTCGAGATATGGGAGTGCCCAAAATATGAGTGAGTAGTGGTAAAGGAATTGTCAATAGAATCCAACACAGGTATGTGCTTCAATGGAAAGACGCGATTCCAATAATGTACATCATCTAGTGTAACACTAGAGATCTGCGAAGCTAGCATACATTTTCTTACAATCTCAATCAGCACAGCAACTTCCAATACTGTTTGTGTTCCTTCTCAATCAGTCATCGCCTATAACTCAGTGGATATATCGCAGAACCTCTGATATGGTATTGAGTCAGAATACATTACAAGTACTATAGAAATATCTAGTTGGGGCGGTGTGAGGGAATCGCTAAATACCACTTACATACCGCATTCCTTAGCCGAACCACTTTCTAAATTGAGCAATTTTATTACGAGGTTGCACCGTCGGCGACGTTTTGGTCTGATAATATACACTCCAGTGATTACTGTCTCGGTATTTGTCCAGATAGAAAAACCATGTCATTCAGAAGTAATGTCATACCGCGATTCATGAAGTGGGTATAGCTTTTAACATTGATACTTGTATGGATCTGTAGAACCAAGACCGCTTGTGACAGCAAAGGGGAGAGTATGTCAAGTCATAAGAATGGTACTGATTTTTCTATATCCAGAGCCATAGCCATCAACAGGGTGTATTTCTGATACTTTGCTCATTGTCAAATGTCATTCAACTGAGACCGCGATCATAACATTTAGTTGTAAGTACAGGGGTGAAATACATATGTGACCGATTTCGTAAGATGATTGATTCTACCTGTGCATTCTCAGCCTGCAGCGCAGGTGACCTGTGTGGGGGTGATACACATTGCCCTTTAATGGTAGGAGCTGTCAGAATGGAGAGGCCTGTTGTACTGTAGGAATGTAGATGAATTAAGGTGTTGTCCTTTACTACTGAATAACGAACTAATACAGCCTTCGTAATTGCATGGAAATTTGAGAATGAACATGGAGGTGCGTTTCTGCTAGACCATTATTCCCTCCCATGTAAATTGTTTGGTTGATTGTGTCTGCAAGTTTCGCTCCTTTATTTAGCTGAGAGAAGATCGATTGTGTGGTGTGCATCTAACATGTGGAAGACACGTTTGCCAGTTATCTAGACATGAGAATCACCTTAGCTGACCTTGTAAATTATAGGGATGATTTCGAATATGTTACATCAACGAGATCGATATTCGAGGGTGGAAATATCATTTTTCATCTGTTTGTTTCTAGTCATTCAGTGGTCTAGAGCAAGCTCCACCCAGCTAAAGTTTCGGTTTTGTATAGAAATAATTTTCAGTCTATATCTTCGGAATTATGTTGCATGAGCGATTGGTAGGTTACTGTTGTGTGCAAACCATGTGAAATTAGATATTTTCTTGTATTCTCAGAGTATGGAGAATGGTGCAGAAACACGAGCAAGCAGGTATGTCTGGACAAGAAACAGTAACGCATTTGTACCGAGGGAGAGAGAGGGGGGGGGAATGAGCCACAGTTCTGAGGGTGACTTAGGTCTACTGACCACTTTTTGATGTAAAAGGAATCATTCTGTATGGTAGGGGATATGAATTGTATGTTTACTATATTGACACGGTATGCGGTGATATATTGCTGGGTTGGAGATCGGTTTCACGCTCTAATGTTCAAGCTTCTGTCCTCAGTGCGATAGCAGTGTAATTGAGTAAGAGTCTTTCCGTATATGACGATATGTATGGCACTTTGTGAGGTTTAGTTCTGGTGCAACATGGTGATCAGTATAAAATTGTTTATTGCCACTGAAAGTCACATCTGTACAAAGAAAGAAAAGGCTGACTGTGCTTCCCTAGGATTGAGAAGCATCATGACATACAGCTGGTGTGAGTGAAGGTATACCATAATTTTTTTGGGTGCTCTACAGATATAAACGATAAATGCACTGTTTGCGTAAAATGTGTATATATTTATTGTAAAGTTTCTGTGGCTTACATTGTGTAAAATGTGTATATATTGAATTGTAAAGTTACAGTGGTTTGTGCTGTGGCCTGACTAGGGAGGATGACTGTGTGTCCTATTGTGAGGGACTTACAGATTCAGCAAATTGATAACTGCAAGTGTATGAGAGAGATTTTTTATGTGGAATATTATGTGCACTCATCAAGAGGAGACATTACCTGTACATCGATTGGTGTCAGACTTTAGCAGCAATCGTAATATTTAATTGTAGTTACTCTCCTAAATCTGTGCCAGGCTTCCAATATGCTTGTGAGTTTAATATGTATTTGATGATCTGTAGACAACTTTGCGGGTTTAACTGTCAATGCAATTTAGCAATCTGTGCGAAATAATTTTACTGCTGATAGTCCCATCTGCAGAATGAAAGAAAATGTGGATGGTGCTTCGATACCGTTGGCATCAGTAGTTCGGCATGTGAATTCAATAAGAGACAATCATAAAGCATGACTCATTCACATCCTTTGTGCTGGGATATTGGAGCCTCTACATAGCGGTGGGAACGTTTGTGTCTGTTGAAAGCAGGAAGGGTAACATGTGATGGACTTGGTGCCATGAGAAAGACTGCATTTGATTTTATTCTGCGCTATTTTCGTAGACAGGTTCTGTTAGCGCAATAATTTCCATGCATACAAGCCAAGGTATCAAGAAAGCGAGCATTAACTGTTTTTGGGACACTATACAATTTCCATGAGTGACTCAGTTATTATTTTAGATAGCCTTGTGGCTTCAGTATAATGTTGGGAACATTGCTGGATGTACTTGCAAGGGTATGTAGCTACGAGCGGTGTTGCATCAGTCACTCTGGGCAGTTAAGTATGCTTAGATGCTTCACTCACTTAGCGCTAGCATCAATACACCCTGTGTTACTCTGTCATCAACGGTAAAGACACGTGCTGCCCAGAGGCATCTCGCATATTGAGAGCTGTGTAAGCGTGCCTTGGAGTTGTGTGATATGTATAACGCTGCCTGTGTAACCAAAAATAGAGGCAGCTTTCGCCTGCATCTGGTGGTGGCTCGAGGTTGTGATGGCGTGCACGCGCCCCTCTGGAGCATCTGTGCCCACCATCTAGTCACATCAGCAATGGTGTCTAGGTAAACATGTATTTTGAGAGGAATTTCTCAGGTGTACAGTATGAAAGGGATGTCGTTGCCTCATGCTTGAGGGCACCTGTTTGTAGTTTGACAGCTGACAGCTGTGTCACTTTGCTGGGGCTGCCGCTAACCTCCTGTGTGGTCCACTGGACAGGGGGTGGTGGACAATGCTTACATGCATTGATTGCGTGTCTGTTGGATTTTGCGAGCGGTCTGTAGGCTGTGCTATGCGTTATTTGGACAGTTTAAGAGTTGATATCGTGCCTGCACATCATTGTATTTATGGGGAGTTAGCATGTCTGTGCTGAAATTATTTTGGTAAATTAGGAGTTGTTTGTGTGTCTGGAGAGCGTTATTTAGAAGTAGTTTACAGGTCTACAGACTGTGTATTGTGACCCAAAGCAAGTGAAAGCGATTATGTAGTGTCCATCCCTAAATGAAATGTTCCAAAATAAATAGAGTACACTCCTTCCTTACTCTCCCCAGCAGTCCAGTGCAGGCTGAGTCATTTTTGCACCATTTTCCCCCTCCAGACCACGATCTGGGATTATATCACAGGAAGGATGACAGGACCCTCTGGTGGCAGTTCTGTGTACTAGGTCAGTTGGACTCTAGATCTCATGGTGGAGAGGCTGCCTGCAAAATAAAGACACATGTCCATTACAGGCACGGATTACATCATGGAGCAGACGACAGTGTTCTCTGGTGGTTGTACTGTGTACTAGGTCTAAATCTCGTGGTGAATACACTGTATGCTATAATCTTGGATAATGGTACTTGCATTGTCAGCTGATGTGATGGCTGCCAGCTTGGATTACATCACGAAATGGATGACAGTACCCTCTGATGGTGGTGTTGTGTACTAGATCAGTTGGAGTGCGGACCTCCTGGCAAACACACTGGATGGTGGTGCTGTCTCTAATTGTTTAAATAAAGACTGCTGCATGATTTCCATAGCTGATGATTAGCAAGTATGTTTGCAGAGTCTTTTGGATGGATTTTTATTTTGAAAATTTATGAGTTGTTTTGTTCTCTGGACGTAAATATAGTGCATTATTTACTAGTGGTTTGCAGGTCTGTAGGCTGTGCAGTGCATTATTTTGATAGTTTACAATTAGCAAGCAAATGTGTAGAGCATTATACACGAGTTATTTAGGAGTAGTCTGCAGGTCTGTATAGTGTGTGGCATGTCAGAGCGTGTGTTCTGTATCACTGTGATAAATATACCTCATCCATAAATAAATTGTTCCAAAATAAATAAAGTACAAACCTTCCTCTCTCCTGCAGCCCAGTGCAGGCTGAGTCCTTTTCCCACAAATCCCTCGAAGGAGGTGGCGGTTACGTGACTTAGGTTAGTGGAGGTATGCTTTCTTTCCAACAGTTTTCTTAGGTTGTAATTTGAACTTCCCACTAGTTCCTAGGAAGAGGTCGCGGTCCTGTGACTTAGGTTACTGGGGGTACCCCAAGTGACCTATCTTCCCACGATTTTCTTACGTTAGTAGAGGTGTGATGCATTATCCTGTTGGAATATGAACTTAGGTTAGTGGAGGTAGCCCAATTGGCCTATCTTCCCTCCAAAATTCGAACTTACTGTCAAAATCCGCCATCTTGGATCATGTTATCGTCACCATCTTGGATAACTTTGTGCTAGCACCCTCCTTGGGGTTGGGTGACATCATCGCCGCCATCTTGGATAATGGTACTTTGTGCTGGAAAAGGCTTTGTCGCAACACTACTGCTGACACTGAAAATTCGTTCCAGATCAGGACAAGAAATTAGGTAATTCATACAAATCTCTGCCAGCAGCTGATAAACTGCTAACTTAAGCTCTCGAATTGTAATCATTTTCTGACATGTTACTAAAGTCGTAGTTACGAATACCACCAGCAGTCGGTCTTAAACTATTCTTGTTGAATTGTAGCAGTGAGTGCAGAGACTTTATAGTTAATTTCCCCATATGGTTTCTCTGGATGAAGTAAAGTAACACCCGACTATGTGCAAAACATTTACGTAGAAATAATGAAAGCCACTAACGAAATAGACAACAACAACGACTTTGAACTAGTTCAGTGTGTTACTTTCATCGTAAGAGAGATGGATACTTTTCTATCTCTTTATACACTCCTGGAAATTGAAATAAGAACACCGTGAATTCATTGTCCCAGGAAGGAGAAACTTTATTGACACATTCCTGGGGTCAGATATATCACATGATCACACTGACAGAACCACAGGCACATAGACACAGGCAACAGAGCATGCACAATGTCGGCACTAGTACAGTGTATATCCACCTTTCGCAGCAATGCAGGCTGCTATTCTCCCATGGAGACGATCGTAGAGATGCTGGATGTAGTCCTGTGGAACGGCTTGCCATGCCATTTCCACCTGGTGCCTCAGTTGGACCAGCGTTCGTGCTGGACGTGCAGACCGCGTGAGACGACGCTTCATCCAGTCCCAAACATGCTCAATGGGGGACAGATCCGGAGATCTTGCTGGCCAGGGTAGTTGACTTACACCTTCTAGAGCACGTTGGGTGGCACGGGATACATGCGGACGTGCATTGTCCTGTTGGAAAAGCAAGTTCCCTTGCCGGTCTAGGAATGGTAGAACGATGGGTTCGATGACGGTTTGGATGTACCGCGCACTATTCAGTGTCCCCTCGACGATCACCAGTGGTGTACGGCCAGTGTAGGAGATCGCTCCCCACACCATGATGCCGGGTGTTGGCCCTGTGTGCCTCGGTCCTATGCAGTCCTGATTGTGGCGCTCACCTGCAGGGCGCCAAACACGCATACGACCATCATTGGCACCAAGGCAGAAGTGACTCTAATCGCTGAAGACGACACGTCTCCATTCGTCCCTCCATTCACGCCTGTCGCGACACCACTGGAGGCGGGCTGCACGATGTTGGGGCGTGAGCGGAAGACGGCCTAACGGTGTGCGGGACCGTAGCCCAGCTGCATGGAGACGGTTGCGAATGGTCCTCGCCGATACCCCAGGAGCAACAGTGTCCCTAATTTGCTGGGAAGTGGCGGTGCGGTCCCCTACGGCACTGCGTAGGATCCTACGGTCTTGGCGTGCATCCGTGCGTCGCTGCGGTCCGGTCCCAGGTCGACGGGCACGTGCACCTTCCGCCGACCACTGGCGACAACATCGATGTACTGTGGAGACCTCACGCCCCACGTGTTGAAGAATTCGGCGGTACATCCACCCGGCCTCCCGCATGCCCACTATACGCCCTCGCTCAAAGTCCGTCAACTGCACATACGGTTCACGTCCACGCTGTCGCGGCATGCTACCAGTGTTAAAGACTGCGATGGAGCTCCGTATGCCACGGCAAACTGGCTGACACTGACGGCGGCGGTGCACAAATGCTGCGCAGCTAGCGCCATTCGACGGCCAACACCGCGGTTCCTGGTGTGTCTGCTGTGCCGTGCGTGTGATCATTGCTTGTACAGCCCTCTCGCAGTGTCCGGAGCACGTATGGTGGGTCTGACACACCGGTGTCAATGTGTTCTTTTTTCCATTTCCAGGAGCGTATTATGTTGCATTATCAGAGGGAAATGCGATGATAAATTCACGTTTTATATTGTATAACGAATTGTAGACGAGATAGCAGGCATCATTTGTAGCTTCATAAAGCTTACAGGGCTCGTAAGAGAAAATATACGGTCCGTGGGTATAAGATTGCAGAGTGAGTTGTATAGAAATACATATTCCGCTGCACCATATCGACTAGAACCGTGATAATGAGCGTATAAAAAATAACACATTTGCTGAAAACTTTTAAGTAACTCTGTCTTGTCACTCATTCATCCAAATTGAGAGACCTTCTAGCATATCGACGGTGGTAACGCACTCCACATTGGTAGAGAAACTCATACAGTAATTTGTTTTCCATATCAGATCAATTCATCTGAGACCACTGATGGTCATTACTTGTGCTACTGATTCCACTCGTTGTCGTGGTGTCTCCATCACTAACCAGTGAATTAGATGCGATTGTTATTTAACTGGATACAAAATTCAAGACAAGTACATGGAGATGTTTCACACGTGCTGTGTGTAGAACAGGTACAAAAAATCTGCATGTAATATTCCCCTTGTACATGTTCGTGGACTTTCGACAATCAAATAATCTAATTTTATCAATTGAAGACATAAAGTCTGAAAGTGAGTCCGTGATTGTGTTGTGGCACTTTATTTTACAGGTCCGTTTTTATCACACAAACGTTTACACTTCACTATAGCCGGTTTCTGCTAGTGCCATCTTCAAATCTGTTACAAACAAAACAGTGGTGTAACCAACTAAGTTAAATCTTTAAAAGGCGTGGGGCTATACAAGAAAAATTCATCAAGCTCATTTTTACTTTAAAGAACAGTTTTACCTCATACTTGCCCTGACTTGGCACAATCTTTAATTGATAAAATTCTTTCAAGTCACAAGAATGAGGTAAAACTGTTTCTTGAAATAAAAAATGCGCCTTACGAATTTTTCTTACGTAGCACCAGGCCTTTTGAAGATTTAACTTAGTTGGATACACCACTGTTCTTGTTTGTAACAGATCTTAAGACGGCAGAAGCAGAAACTAATAATAGCGAAGAGTAAACGTTTGTGTGATAAGGATGGACCTGTAAAATAAAATGCCACAGTATGATCACGGAATCATTTTCAGACTTTATGCCTTCAATTGACAAAATTGTGCCTAGTCAGGCCAAGAATGAGTTAAAAGTGTTCCTTAAAATAAAAATACACATAATATATTTTCCTAATGGAACATAAGGTCTTTTAAAGATTTCACCATTGTTTTTGTTTGTAACAAATCTGAAGAGCAATAGCCGAAACCGGTAATAGTGAAGTGTAAAAGTTTGTGTGATCAAGACGGACCTGTAAAATAAAATATAGTCGTAATACTGTAGCTATTGAAATACGTTGTTTTTAAAAATTCCTGCATGTAACTTGAACTCCTCATTGAAATGAAACATGTGAACTGAACAGACTACCACTGAAAACTTTGGAAAAACTAGATTCGGAACTTGATATTTGCACCAGCGTTGGCGATATTCTTCGACAGCAGCAGCAGTAGTGCAACTGCATAATCCTTAAGAGTACACGGTATCTTTAACATCCTGCTAAACGCAATAGATTTCAGCGACATGTAGAATGTAACACTTATCTAATGCTTCATTTTGATATATTTGAAATTCGTCCCATCCTCACAGTTGCCAAAGGCAACAATCAACTGGAAATTCGACGGAGCAATATGATGACTACAATGCAGTGTCAGAGGACAGAGGTTGTGAGTAAACTGGAAGAGGAGCAAGACAGAAACCTAATGCCACTAATGAGGAATGAAGTGCAATTAACTATGTTCAGTATGGGATACCATTCCACATAGCCTTAATGCCTGCATGAACTTCTTGCCCCTTTCTGCCACCTATCATAATCCTGACTGTTCCTCAGAACCATTCACACAATGTGTCAAGAAATCGTAGTTTTGCAATGATATTTTTCCGGACTGATGCGCCTAGAACCGCTCGCCCACGGCCAAGAACAATGAAAAGATCCTTGTTCACCATATGTAGTTTCTGAGATGCTGCACTTATACGAGGGCTGCGCAGAAATTAATGCACTACATTTTTTTCTCAACCGAAAACAATGCTACGAATTCGAAACGTTACGTATGTATTATTTGAAGTCTCCTGAGTGAGAGCAAGAAGTTTCCATCACTTCCGACAGATAGCGTAGCTGCAGGACAGTTTCAAAATGGTGTCTGTGGGTGATATACGCTACAAGAAACGTGTCGTCATTGAATTTCTTTCTGTAGAGAAAGAAACTGGGGAATATTCACAAACGCTTGTGTAAAGTCTACGGAGCAGAAGTCTAGTTAGTCGCTGGGCAAGGAAGGTGAGGTCCTCAGAAGGCGGTTCGGCGGGGCTCCACGATTTGCAGCGGTCGGGGAGACCATCCACGGCTGTCACACCTGACGTGTTACAGGGAGCTGACGTCGTCATTCGCGAGGACAGACGCGTTACAAGTCGGCAGTTAGCAATGCATCTGTCAATTATGAGATGAAGTACTGGCTCCGCCACAAGGACAAGGATTGATACCGACAGGGCATAGACGCCCTTGTTTCGCGCTGGAGGAAGGCCATAGAACGTATGGAGATTACGTGGAAAATAGAATGTGTAGATAAAGCACCTCTCTTTCGTCTGAGTAATTCTCATTCTATTCAATAAAGAATTGTGCATTACTTTCTGGGCAACCCTCGCATATGTCTTGAGAAGTAAAAAAAAAAAAAAAAAGTGAACGCTAGCCATTAGATGATTCTACCCAAATATTCCATTTAGACTAGGCAAGATTTGGCACTACTTGAGCTGCAGAATATGAATGAACCTGTAAATAATGAGTGGTCTGATCAAATGATGTGATGCAATGCATCCACTTTGCATACCGTCTGACATTCCAGATCTTGGTTTTCCAATCAACAGACCAAGGCTTATACGATAATGAATGCTTTGAAAATTATACGATTCATTTTTGCCATCATTCTCCAATCAGACGTTAAAACCAATCTTCCTGCCCTCCTTTCGTCATGCGTATTTGTAGGAATGGCACGTGCGAGTTGTCAAAGCTGACACTAGGGTCAGCTGTATGGTATTCAAGTCACACTGTTAACTACCAGAGGTTGGACGATTTAGACGTTGTTGCTGTGGAACGCTTTAAGTGGTGTATTTCGTATCAGCAACTGGAGAATGTTCCATCCATTCCCGGTAAATTCTAAATTATTGATTCTAATTCTGCCATCTCTTTCAGTTTCCACTGAAAAAAATGCCCATTATTAGTTGAAGAGGTTAATATTGATACACACTTAAATGCCACAGAACAAGTGACAACAGGACACTAATCTTACGACCGTGGAGCTAAAGTATGTAAGAGTTGAAAAAGTTATGGATTTAACGCGACGTTTCTCATGTTTAATGCGTTTTTTGGTTAACTTTTCGTAGTGTATGAGGTCACGTAAACGATGAGGTAGGCAGATTTGCAACATATCAGTAATAACTGAACAATGAGTGTGCCTACATTACGATTTTCTTCCCTTTTAATTCTTATTACAGTTGTAGCTTGCCATCACGGTGCTCTTGGGGTAGCTTATAAGAGCAGTAGACGCTTGTCAGAACTGAGCAGTAAAGGATGAGGCAGGCATTCTTATCAATGGCTTGGCTTTAAGCATTATGGGACTTAACATCTTAGGTCATCAGTCCCCTAGACTTAGAACTACTTAAACCTCACTTAGCCTTAGGATATCACACACATCCATGCCCGAGGCAGGATTCAAACCAGCGACCGTAGCTGTCACGCGGTTCCCCACTGAAGCGCTTAGAACCGCTCGGCCACAGCGGCCGGCTCTTATCATTGGACAGTGCGAGCCTGGGACGCTGGTTTGTTGTCTCCAGATCTATGAGCTTACGACAGGGTGCCGCTACAGGACCAAAGGAATTCTGGACTGTGGCCTGACGTCTCTCCAGTGTACCAGGAATGGATGGAACATCTTTTTTGTACTCCATAGCGAATAATCGGCTTTAGAGCTGGTGAAACGGAAGACACGAGTTTATATCGTTTCACTGCCTCCACTGTGTTTAGAGAGTGGCCTCGCTCTTTCCTCGCAGGGAATACAGCCGCATGGACAGAGAGGAATCTTAAGAATGCAGGCACAGGACGCAAAATTACCACCAGCCACCCATTTCTAAATTGTTGTCCTTGCGACACAGCAAACACGAGTTTACGTTTTGTTTAACTGCTCCCCGGGAAGACACTCGTACGCAACACTCTTGATTCTACATTAGTCACTTTCGATACTCTGACACCAGACTGATCGGACCGTGCAGTTTTCAGAATAACCAGATCAAAGTCACATAATTGACCCTATGTGACTGCAGGAAAACCTCTTCCTAGGAGTGCAGCAACGGACAGCGTCTGCTTGGTCCTATGCAATTGCGGAATGACCTCCTGCTTTAACATTCCACCACAGATCTACGTTTAACGTCATGCTTTGTCAGCTCAAAATTTGTCTTTAAATATGAGATTTGACGTACGTCTAGTTCCGACTTCTAAAACTGGAGCTTACTTAGCGTTTTTCAGTTCAAGTAGAGCTTTACTCAAAGTACGGTTTCGATATCACCACTACTCAGAGCACATGTTTTAGTGAATTTAGTCCTTTCGCCTTTATTCATACAAATAGAATATTTAATAACCTGTAATTTGGTTGTTGGAAGATTAAAGACAGGTTTGAATGGAAATGGACACATACCGTCGCCCTCATTAACGTAAATCTGAACAGGGATCTTTCGGCACTTATTTCAGCGTGAGGTAAGATCAGTTGTATTAACAGCATAAACTATCAGACGTGTCCTAATGAACAGACCCGTCGTGAAGCATATGAATCAGGCTATCACACCAACAGATGCAGCCACAACGGGGCGCCACAAGTGTTCGATACAGTAAAGTATAGCTCAGCTCCGGCAGTGTAGGGAATCTCGATGTCGACTCCTTACTCAGCTCTCGTCATGACTCAGCTCATGGTTTGATATGCAGACCAACTTTAACACCATAATACACATTCATTTTTGTTCAGGAAGGGAATATTCTTCCGTGAATGAGCGGTGCGAAGAATGTCAGATTGCTACAGTTCTTTCTCCTTGCTTTTTCGGGCAAGTGCTCTACCACTTGCCCGCGAAAGGCTAAGTTCTCGAGTTCGAATCTCGGTGCGGCATACAGTTTTAATCTGCCAGGAACTTTCATATCAGCGCACACTCCACTGCAGAGTGAAAATTTCATTCTGGAAACATCCCCCAGGCTTTGGCTAAGCCATGTCTCCGCAATATCCTTTCTTCCAGGAGTGATAGTTCTGCAGGTTCGAAGAAGAGCTTCTGTGAAGTTTGGAAGCTAGGAGACGAGGCACTGTCAGAATTCAAGCTGTGGGGAGGGGTGGTGAGTCGTGTTTGGGTAGCTCAGTTGGTAAAGAACTTGCCCACGAAAGGCAAAGTTCTCGAGTTCGAGTCTCGATCCGGTACACAGTTTTAATCTGCCAGGAAGTCTGAATAACTCTTGCTTATATTCACCATCATAACAACATTGTTGCCGAAATAAGTTCATTGTGCCTTTTTGTGGTTCTTTCAAATAAAAGAAATCCTTAAATCATCTTTCTTTCAAGTTACGAGTACCAATCCTCATTTGTATCTAGAAGATTCTGAACGATGAAAAGGCCATTGATTGAATTTCATACCATTATTCTGCTCATTAAATTTTTTGAAAGAGATTATTCATATGTCAAGATTCCCAAATGGCTGAATGACAGAGGGCTAGTTTATTTCTCGTCTTATCCAATATCCAATGCCTAATCTTATTAGTCATTCAGCTTAAGGGGAGAACTGCTGTATTTCACACAGATGGACACAATTCGAATGTGCTTCATCCTAAATGGGTATCGCAGAGTCTAATACCTTGATATCTTCTTCTTTTACGTGGAGTTACTCCCTTCTAATACGGGAGCTGCTGTAACGAATATCGCACAATAATTTCATTTAACTTTCCCGTCCTCACAAGTGTCACTTCCCTGCTGGAGGGCAGATGTGTACGCCACCTGTCTGAGAACTGCGTTAACTTTGTTCTACGTATGATCGTATTTAACCTGTCTGTGGATCATATTTTTTGAGGCGAAAATTGGATCCAGCCCAGTATTTGCCTAAGCGACTGCGGAAAACCTTCTAAAAACCACACTCAGGCTGGTTGTTGCACCACCCACGGACTTTACACTGCCGCGTGGATTGATTCTCGTCTGGATCACTTTCCTGTCTTGCCAGGCAGCGTGATGTATGTGATGCACGTTACATTACCCAGAATGTATAGTAATTCTGGGAACATGCAATCTCAGAAGGCAGCATAATTATATTATCATATAAATAATGATAAAACAACTGCCTCGAGCATAAATGTTATCCTTTTTGTTGGTAGTGAATGCACATCTTGAATAATAACTGCCCCTGCTCCTTGCCACACGATGTTTTTATTTATCGTCGTTTCTGACATACTGGTTGGGAGTCGCTATAGGTCTTAAAGGATATAGGAGGACACCAGAAACTGTGTGGGCAAATAAACTGTTGAGTAAAAACAGGACACGTGTTTGACTAGTACAGGGTGTTTTCCTTTGCAAGCGTCGGCTAAGAATCACAATAGCAAGTGGATCAATAAAACATTAAGAAATATCCTAATTGATTCAATGATTGATATGTATAGAGACCAATCCATTAGCACAGATTATACGGGAAGCAATTAATTAGAAAGCAAATCGATAGCCCTAAGCAGCAGTTGGTGCCTTTCCAAGTACATAACGTTTACATACCTGCCTTTTGATTACCTCCATGCACAAAAGGAGAAATAATTCTCTTTTTTATCTATACACGGAAAAAGATAGCCACCACCGCGTTTTTCTGTTCGTGCGTGAATTCTAACCTCAGGATCTACCGTAGGGATTATGACACAGTTTTCGCTAACAGAGACTGATTCACAAGGAAATAGAGACTGATTGACAAGGAAAGTTTGTGGATGCAATATACAACTATTTCGTCCAAACTGGCTGAATTATCATGAAGTTTGTCTATTAACATTTTGCTGTTCCCACGTCTCGTACAAGTTTATTCGCCTGGCGCCGGCAGCGCTAAATCGGATTACTTGGCTTGTCGCCGGCCGCTTGTCACCTTTCCGTTGATGACAAGCTTGAAACACATTGACTTTTGCGCGCTATAATTTTCTGGAAATCCTGTATTTTGCCGTATCGTTCCACAAACTCGAATTTTCTTTTCAAATAACTTCTCTGCGAGTTCTACACTGTCATAACAATTATCCATACAGAGGTGATGCCACTTTCCATCAGAAGGTGTCAATAGTTCCATCACTGCTTTTGCTAAACATTGTCCAGCGCCGGAATATATCTTGAATGAGAAATTGTATCCCTTACTGGAATCACACAGCATCCGAATGAGTATGCCGTATTTCGTAATTTTCGACGGATTGTAAATTTTTAAATTTAACCATCCACTCCACGGTATCATTCCTTCATGAAATGAGATATTTTGACTTAGATTAAACGTTTCTTTAAACTTTTTGGAGTAATAATCAATTACGGATTGCACTTTGACAAGCCGGTCGGCATTATCCGGTTTATTGTTGCTGTCGGAAAAATGTAAAAATGATAATATTTGTCTGAATCGGTTGCGGGACATCGTTTCGCGAAATATCGGTGTGTCTATCAACGGATCCGTTGACCAATAATCATAGATCCTTGCTTTTTTTACATCTCCCATAAGTATAGCAAGCCCAAACCATTTTCTAAGTTCGTGTCCCGTAACGTCGACAAATTTGGCATTTTTTAAATCCAGTTTCCTTCTATTGCAGTTTTGACTGCAGTACTTGTTGGTTTTGTTGCTAATATATTCAAATAGAACGTTTCCAATATATAATTGTACGATATCCTCGACGCTCTGTGTATCTTTGGGAAATATGTTTGGACCCGGGGATCCTTTTATTGGTCCTCGGTAAATCAAAGTGTGGGCACTGTGCACTGTCTTCTTCGTCTGATTCAGCCGAATCAGTTGGAAACCGTAGTGTTCGCCGAAATCTTCTTGGACATATTTGACTCTCTCCTTACGATTCTACTTCACTTTTATTTTTTTCATATCCAGTGTCTTCTTCCCACTCAGCCAAGTCGTCCGGAACGACAGTCAAGACGTCCGCGCATTCATCATCGTCTCTTTTGTCCGCCATGATGAAAGGGCACAAGTACTTACACTTGCTGACGTGTGTAACTTATTGTTAACCTAAACGAAACACCAACAGAATGCAAAATATACTAACGTGCTGTCGCCGGCCACTGAGCGATTCTATGCAGACGACACCACTGTGGTGTCGCCGGACGGCATAGTGTTAGGATGTTACTTCTGAAAACTTTCCTGGCAAGAACTCCTGAAATGGTTTACCTCATACTAGAATTTGACCTATACATATGAAGCCGGGGCGGCTCGCTAGTTAACTTACAAATTATAGTGCACTGCCAAGGGCAATCTGAAACGCAGGCAAAACCTAAGTCTTGATAGCCAGATGGGGATATGAACTGCCGCCGTTCTGAAAACCAGATCATTGTCTTACACTGTGCTGATGGTTTAATGGAATGTGAGTATTAGGCATATCTGGAAAATATGACTTGTATCAACAGTGGTATAAAAATATTAGCCACGCGCGACTAGCCGAGCGGTCTGGGGCGCAGCAGGCATGGACTGTGTGGCTGGTCCCAGCGGAGGTTCGAGTCATCGCTCGGGCGTGGGTGTGTGTGCTTGTCCCTAGCATAATTTAGAGTAAGCAGTGCGTCAGCTTAGGGACTGATGACCTTAGCAGTAAAGTCCCATAAGATTTCACACACATTTGAACATTTTTAAAAATATTAACTGGCGAAATATTACGTAATAAACAGTGTAACGTTCTTTTATAAGGTTTGTGTTATGAAAATTGACTGTGTGATGTGTTGTTGAGCAGATGGTGTGCTTAATCAGTTTTATTGTAATTAAAAAAAACTAAACAACTTAATCTGGAAAATTAGTATGCAATGGCTATAATCAAATCAGTCCCTCTGAAACTTACCCAGGCTCGTGAGCACCGAGTTCTATGGCCCTGTGCAAATGAAGAATTAAGTTAATTTACCTTAGCTCTGGAGTCGCAACGGATGTAATCTTGGTTTTCTGTTCTATCCGCCGTAGGCATAGAAAATATTCAACCTTAGCACAGCGAAGTGCAATGCCGGCCATCAAATAGCTTCATACAAATAATATCAGTACATTGGTTGATAAGCGAATAACCTTGCAAATGTTCAGTGAAAATACTGGATATTGGCTCAGCGCTGTGCAGTGCTATCCGCATTGAAGCTGTTACAAAAAGTAACACTTTTCTTACTGTGGCACATTAATATTTTTCTCATTCAGATTGAAAAAAGATTTCTTTAAAAAAGTATTCATTGGGTTCAAATAACACGACGTGGAAGGGGATGTGGTACTGATAAGGAGATATCCTAAGACCAAATGCTTCAGTTTGAAAACTGTATTCAAAATAAAGTTTCTCCTTCACAAAATCTGATACAAAACATTTCACATTAACTTCAAAATCAGTGAGCATCTCAACTGTTCTACAATTCTCACTTACTGTCGTAATTAATAACACTTGGATTGTTACATGACAAAAAGTCTGTCATCGTTTGACAAAATAGATTCCAAAATTTAACTTCTTTGCATCAGGATTACAAAACACACAAAATATTAGAAATCGGGATATCTAATCAATCTATACATTGAATCTCAGGTAAAACACTTGGTTCCTATGTTCAAAGGTCAAAAAGCACTCCGTCTTCAGGCCACAAGTTGCCCATCGGGACCATCCGACCGCCGTGTCATCCTGAGTTGAGGATGTGTATAGGGGGGGCGTGTGGTCAGCACACCGCTCTCCCGGTCGTTATGATGGGTTTCTTTGACCGGAGCCGGTACTATTCGGTCGAATAGCTCCTCAGTTGGCATCACAAGGCTGAGTGCACCCCAAAAAATGGCAACAGCGCATGGCAGCTGTATGGTCACCCATCCAAGTGCCGGCCACGCCCGACAGCGCTTAAGTTCGGTGATCTCACGGGAACCGGTTGTGTCCACTGTTGAAAGGCCGTTGCCATGTTCAAGGGTCAGCACTGCAAAAATTAGCGAAAAGAATATTGCGTTGCTGCATACTTAAAACTAAATATACAAAATTTCATTACTTTATAAATTTGTTCCAGTTGCTTTACCGTTGAGTTACAGTATCATTCATCACTTCACTTTATAAAAACTTTATTATGCTGCGTCCATAGACCAACAACTAAATTCTCAAAGCTAGCCACTAGCTTTAACCTTTACATCCTACTATATAACAGAGGGCAACAGCAACTGCTACTGCGCTCCGCTCACCCCTACTTACAATCGATTCTGCCACTCAGGCAACATCTTTGGTTCAATGGTGTCAAAAATACAATCTGTTCTACATATGACAATCGTTACAGGTAATTTTTCATGACTTGTATTACAAAATCGGGCTCCACATACAAATGGACCCTCATAACAGTTCATACTAATATCTGGACATATAAATGTTAATATTTACACAGTTACTGCAATTCACTAATTTTCTGCTCAGTTCCCATGAATCTTAAATTACGATCTCTCTTCATAACTAAGAAAGTGATACTCTTCTGGATAGCCACATCTTCCTAATTCACCCTTGTCCACAGGCCCTGGCTTCCAACATGTACAGTTCAAATCCTAGTGGTAGATTACGTCCTAATCGCTGGTAGTAGCCTAAGAGGAGGAGATTTTTTTTCTTTCGGTGAGAGATGGGAGGGGGAGGAGGGGGGTGCGGGTTTGAAGTGGGTGCCAATTTCTTCATCTCGGAGTAGCACTTGTAACCTTCATTCATAATCATTTGTAAGCTGTGATACAATCTCTGCCCTTCCCTACTGTTTTTTAACTCCAGAGCTCCCACTAGTACAACGGAACTTATCCCTGTTGTCTTAACACATGTCTTACCTTAATGTGATACTGACCCTTCTTCTTCTCAATGTTTTCCACTTGCTTCTTCCTCCGCCGATTCTGCGAAGAACCATCTCATTCCTTGCCTCATTGGTTTATCTAATATTCACCATTCTTCTGTAGCACCATATCTCAAACTCTTCCATTCCTTGCTTTTCCGGTTCTACCGCATTTCATGATTCACCACTATGCAACGCTATTATCCAAACGCACATTATCGGAATTATTTTCTTCAAATTAAGGCCAAAGTGTAATACCAGTTGAGCTTTCTTCGTCAAGGAATGCCTTTTTCGCCTGTAATAGTCCGCTTTTTATGGTTGATTCGTCCGTCATGGGTTATTTTGCTTCCAAGGTACCATAATTCCTTCACTTCGGCTACATCATTAATTTTTATATTAAGTTTTCGCTAAGCTTATTTCTGCCGTTCCTTATTACTTTCATTTTTCTTCAGTTTATTCTTAGCCCATATTCTGTACTCATTAGACTAAACACTCCATCCAAGAGATCCTGTAATTCTTCTTCACATTCAGTGACGATACCAATGATATCAGAAAATATTATCACTGACGTCCTCTCACTCTGAATTTTAGTCCCTCTCTTGCTTCTGCGATTGCTTCTGCGATGTATAGCTTGAATATTAGAGGCGAAGGATTACATCCTTTTTACTCACATTCGTGGTCTTTCATACTTACTATTTCCTCTTGGCTCTTGTACATATTGTGTATTGTCCGTCTTTTCCTATAGCTTTCTCTTATTATTCACACAATTTCCACATTCTTACAACATTTTACGTTGTTGAACGCTTTGTCCAGGTCGACAGTACCTATAATCGTGTTTAATTTCTCTTTAGTTTGTGTAATCGATCGTGACGCTAAATCTGTCTCTGTTATGCTCTTGTCTCACTTTTTCTGTTCTATTCTTCTTCTTCAAGCATAGTGTGCGCTAATTTTCGCACTTATTTTTCCTTACTATCTTCGGAATTGTGTCTATGATATTTTCCGATAATATGATGGTATGTATTCAAATAAAGACTTTACACACCAAGTGAATAGTCGCTTGATTTGCACTTTACACTATCATTTTAGAGATTGAGAACACATATTACCTGTCGCTTCTGCCTTATATGATCGTGTACTATCCAAAATTCTCTTAAGCTCTGACTTCAATATTGGATCATCAATGCCTTTCTTATAGAACCCCTTTTTTTCCTCAGTCACGACTTCACATAATTCCCTCTTAGAGACCTTCAATATACTCTTTCCAACTGTCCGCTTTCTCACCAGCGTTTTACAGTAAAATTCCTGTTGCACACTTGATGTTGACTCCCTTGCCTTTAATTTCACGGAAGATTGTTTTGACTTCTCTGTAACCAGAATCAGTCCTTCCGACAATCATTTCTTTTTTGATTTCTTCACATTATTCATTTGTCATATAGCCATTTCGCCTTACCCCCTGCACTTCCTAGTTATTTCGTTCCTATATGACTTTTATTTTTGTATTCCTGAATTCCCCTGAAAATTTTTGTACTTCCTTCTTTCGTCGATAAATCGAAGTATTTCCTTTGCTACCCAAGGTTTGTTGGCAGCTACCTTCCTTGTGATGTATGGCTAGTGTCTTTCACTAGTAATGAGAACGTCTTCAGTCTAGGGTTCGGACCTCACAACTGTTAAATTTTGAATATAAATTATCAGCAATGACGGCTGATAAACTTCTACGTAAGAAGTCACCCTCATCCTGCCAACGGCCTCGTCAAAGAAAGGAGCGGACAGAAGTTCAAGACACATTCTTGATCTTGGGGCGGGAAATTGCTCCTCAAAAACGGAAAAATTACCAGTGATCAACGGCATGAGGATGCAGAAGGAAACGGAAACCACTGCATTAAAGGCATGTAAAGTATCCACAGGACATGTAGCCTGTAAGTGAAAATGTGTCACGATGGCTGCATTCCAGTTCCCCGTTACTATTAAATTTTCATCTCCCTTTACGTACTGTATTACGCTCTCAATATTGTCGTATACTAACTCTATCTCTTCACCTTCAGCTTGCGACGTCGGCATGTGTACCTGAACTATTGTTGTCGGAGGTGGTTTGCTGTTGATTCTGATAAGAACAATCCTATCACTGAACTGTTCGCAGTAACACACTCTCTGCCCTACCTTGCTATTAATAACGAATCCTACACACGTTGTACCATTTTCTGTTGCTGTTGATATTGCCCTGTATTCGCCTGGCCAGAAATTCTTATCTTTTTTCCGTATCACTTCACTGACCCCTACTATATCTCGCTTGAAGCTTTGCATTTCCCTTTTCACATTATCTAGCTTCCCTACCATGTTCATGCTTCTGAAATTCCATGCTCCGACTCGTAGATCTTTATCCTTCCCCCTGTGCGGCTGGTCCCGGCGGAGATTCGAGTCCTCCCTCGGGCATGGGTGTGTGTGTTTGTCTTTAGAATAATGTAGGTTAAGTAGTGTGTAAGCTTAGGGACTGATGACCTTAGCAGTTAAGTCCCATAAGATTTCACACACATTTGAACATTTTATCCTTCCCTTGATTATTCACTATGATTCTCATGGTCACCTCTTCTTTCACGGACCCCTCCCTCACATACGAAAGGGGGACTATTTCGGAATTTTTGCTAATGGAGAGATCATCATGACAATTTTTGAATTACAGACTAGATTTCTTCTGCACACACGTTTTGTGTATTTCATGCAATGTTTCCTGTTGCCTTCTGCATTCTCATGCCTTTGATCGTTGCTGATTCTTCCGCCTTTAGGGGCAGTTTCCTTCCCTCCGCCCTCTTTGACAACACATTTGCCGGAATGGGTGTGACTTCTTATGCGGGAAGTCTTCGGCTGTCAGTGCTGATTGTTAATCGAAATTTTAGCGGTGGCAAGTTTCGAATCCGGTACCCAAGCCATTTTGATTATTAAGCAAAGGCGCTAGCCCTGTACTACGGTTGCCCCACCAGACAAGCAATCGAGAAACCATGGGGAGGAAGTGGCCCAGAAGAGAAATCAATAAGAGTCAACATGGCTCACAGTTGATTGGCGAAGGAAGGACATACAAAAATGTTGATGGCAATCAAGGAATACAGAAATACAAGTAACTTGGGAGATAAATAAATAGTACATCCAGTGAAGCTAAGGTTAAATGGCTGCATGAATAATGTCAAGAAATCGAAAAAGGAATGATGATCGGAAAGATTGTTTCACGATGTAGAAACGTCAAAGAAAGCTTCGGTGAAATTAAAAGCAATGGCGGTAAGATTAAGACCACAATGGGAATGTGTTGAATGTAATGAACAGTATAATGAATCAGAACATGGATTCAGAGTAAATCAAAGAACGACGAAAGTAATGAGAATTTGGAGAAATGAGAACAGCAAGAAACTTAACATCAGAATTAAGGCTCACGAATTACATGAACTCGAGGAATTCTGCTATGTATGCAGCTAAATAACACACGATTGGCAGAGCAAGGCGGCCATAAAAAGCAGTCTAGCAACAGAAAAAATGTCATACCTGGCCAAGAAAAGTCTGCTAGTGTCAAACATAGGTTTTAATTTGAGGAATAAGTTTCTGAGAATGTACGTTTCGAGGACAGCGTTCCTTGGT
This sequence comes from Schistocerca serialis cubense, assembly GCF_023864345.2. NCBI lineage: Eukaryota > Metazoa > Arthropoda > Insecta > Orthoptera > Acrididae > Schistocerca > Schistocerca serialis. The sequence continues at coordinate 628,144,164 of NC_064638.1, read as the reverse complement.
AGTGAATCGTGGACTGTGGAAAAACCGGAACAGAAGAGAATCAAAGCGTTCAAAATGTGATGCTACATAGAATGTCGAAAATAAGGCCAATTGTAATAAAAGAGATGAGGAGGTTGTTCTCATAATCGGTGAGGAGCAGAATATATGGATATCACTAGTAAAAAGAAGGGACATAATGACAGGACATCAGTTAAGACACCAGGAAATAACTTCCATGGTATTAGAGTCAGCTGTAGGGGCTAAAAACTGCAGAGGAAGGGAGATTTTGGGATGTATCCAGCTAAATAATTGAGGATGTAGGCTGCAGATGCTAGTCTAAGATGACAAGGTTGGCACAGGAGAGGATTTTGTGGAGAACCCCGTTACACTAGTTGTGTATCTATCCGTCGGATTGATACAGAAATCTATCCGTTGAAATGAGCATTAAAGGCTTGGATCAAATTGTAGATAGCAAGGAAGATGAACCATTAGAACTGTTGACGACTGCAAATCCTAAACCAGTAATCAGTTTTTAAAAACCTGATATCCGACCAAAGCATTGATTTTTGTAATCTCATTCGATATAAAGGTCGCGTGTCCCTTCTGTAGATTCAAATGGCTTCATTCCGAGAGAACGTTTTGATACTAAACATAGATCTTTCTAGAGCTGTGTGGTGCTGTGCCACATTGTACCATACAGGCGTGACAAAATTTGAAACGCATATTTCTTAAAAGCTTAATTGATCACCAGGCCATAAAGGCCTTCAAGCCTAACATCGTCACTTTTTCTAATTTTTCTGGTTAGGTAGAGACATTCACTTTTACAAAGCAACTGATGGTTTGCTTGGTGGGCACTTTTACCATCAGACAGAAAAGCAGGCGAAAAAATGATCCTATCGAAGGATATAAAAGACGAATATGTTCCAGTTTAAGAGACTCTGAGAAGTGGGGTACCAAGTATCTCATTCTATCTTCCTCACCATCTTTAAAATTTTCCCAAAAATTTCGTCATGCGGACAAATTCGTGCACCCTTCAACGTGATACTCATCTCTCAGTCTCACAAGTACCGCTACCTATAAGTCGCTCACACCCGACAGTCCATCGTTGTAAGTCGCTCATACCCATGCATTCCCATTTGCACATTCTCACTTATTCAACCCAAGTCATTGTCGCTCTCTCTTTGTGTCTCTCTCTCTCTCTCTCTCACTGTCTCCTGTCCCAAAGCCACAGTCTCATTCGTCCTGTTCTACTAGCATTGTCTCCTCTCGCTCCCACTGTCCTCTTCTTGCTCTCTCTTACTGCTACTATCTCATTCATTCCCTCCCATTGCTGCAGTCTCTACTCGCTGGCGCTGTCTTTCTCTTTCCCGTCGTCATTGTCCTACACTCTGTCTTTCATTATCACTGGCTCTCACCCTCTTCCACTTTATTCTTCTCTTTATTCCTGTACCAACAGCTTTGTCTCCTTCATTCTTTTGCTGGCACTGTTGTGTCATTGTCAACTATGTTCCACTGCCGCTTTGTCCCTCGCGTTCTCTCACAGTACTTGCGTCTCCGTTCTTAATATGCCACAACCATTGTCTGTTATCTTCCCGTATTTATTAATTTTCCGTCTGTTTCCCATTCTCACTGTCTCCTTCTCTCTCAACATAACAATGGGCGAATCTCTACACATGTAAAATGTTTGAGAAAATTATTAATAGTCCTGTGGAAGGTAGAATGAGGCAGATGGTACACCACCTTTCAGTCGGTCTTTTAGCCTTTTTTGTGCTCCGATAGGCATATTTTCCGTTCTCTTCTTTTCCCTGGTGCAACAGGGCATCTCGGTATGTGAAAAGAACTTTATGGGTCAGTAAAATTTTGATAGTTCACTTACAAGAGTCTGAAATAACGAAAAACAAATTTTAGACCTCAGACCGGTTTTTAAGTGCCAAACCTTTTGCATGTGATTCAGTACTATAGCCTGGGGTTCCCAGAACCTAAAATGATGACAAAACACTTTAAAGCATAGTTTTCCGTGCTACGTCACTTTATTTCGCCTCACACCGGATATTACGTGGGTGTTTTACGTGTGCAAGTAGCGCAACTTAGAACCTCTGTATCTCGAAAACCGATAAATCTGTGAAGAAATTTTCCGGATTGTTGGAGACGAGGCTGATAAGAATGTATGGAAAAAAATTACAACCATTTGCTGAAAGTAGTCGTATTGAAATCCACAGCTCGTTTTTGTTACCCAAAAACCATGTTTTGAATATATTTCCCGATGAATAGCAAAGACCTTTGTAAGTGGGAAGATGCCTCTTGTAGATAAATGCCTAGAGAATGTAACGTTACAATTTGAGCAATGCTCGACCGCATGTTGCAGGTCCTGTACAGGCCTTTCTGGATACAGAAAATGTTCGAAAGCTGCCCTGGCCAGCACATTCTTCAGATCTCTCACCAATTGAAAACGTCTGGTCAATGGTGGCCGTGCAACTGGCTCGTCACAATACGCCAGTCACTACTCTTGATGAACTGTGGTATTGTGTTATATAGATATAGATATGTACATAGATATCCGCTGCTGACCCGATTTTGTCGGGTCTTCTCAGGAACCATCCACGAATTATGGTGCTTCCATAAGCCCCTTAAGGATCATCGAAGATCAAATCTAATGTGAAGAGCACCAACCGATTTTCTCCATTTGCCGAAGCTTAAGGAAGTGTATAATACGGAAACTTTGTAGAATAATTACATTAAGATGATCCTTCTGGTGGGTATATAAATGGCTTCTAGCCAAAAGGCTATCCAAAACATTTAACCCTACCTTTCTATCACTAATAGAACCCGAGGTATGAGCCCCGGATAAATCCAGTTTTTATGTGCGTCGTTGTGGGACAAATTGGTGGAGCTTGCTGTCGCATGAGTATCAGTATAGATGACTATGAAAAATTACATATTCTGAAAGTACATAGGGATGTGTTTGATAGTTAGCTTTTTGAAAATTTGTTGGAAACTTCTTAAATTTGTTACGAACAGTACTGAATAAGGACTCCAAAAACATGTTCTAAAAACTTTATGAATGACGAAAAATAAATAACAAATTGAAACGATACACATCAAAAAGAGTTTAGCATCACCTCTGTTCCGAGAGTTCCGGAACCTTTACAGAAAATTGGAATAGAGATTAACATAAGCATCATTTCCGCGCTTTTTATTGCTCATGAAAACAACACATTGCATGTTGTACCACCATACAGCGAGACCTTCAGGGGTCCAGATTGCTGTACACACCGGTACCTCTAATATCCAGTAGTACGTCCTCTTGCATTGATGCATGCCTGTAGTCGTCGTGGCATACTCTGCACAAGTTCATCAAGGCAATGTTGGTCCAGATTGTCCCACTCCTCAACGGCAATTCGGCATAGATCCCTCAGAGTGGTTGGTGGGTCACGTCGTACATAAGCAGCTCTATTCAGTCTATTCCAGGCATGTTCGATTGGGTTGATGTCTGAAAAACATGCTGGTCACTCTAATAGAGCGATGTCGTTATCCTGAAGGAAGTCATTCACAAGATGTGCACGATTGGGACGTGAATTGTAGTCCATGAAGACAATGCCTCGCCAATACTTCACGTATCGTACAACCATTACGGCGCCTTCCATGACCACCAGTGGCGTACGTCGGCTCCACATAATACCACCCAAAAAAAAAAAACGGGGAACCTCCACCTTGCTGCACTCGCTGGCTAGTGTGTCTAAGGCGTACAGACCGACCGGATTGCCTCCAAACACGTCTTCGACGTTTGTCTAGTTGAAGGCATATGCGACTGTCGTCGGTGAAGAGAATGTGATGCCAATCCTGAGCGGTCCATTCGGGACGTTGTTGGGTCCATCAGTACCTTGCTTCATGGTGTCGTGATTGCAAAAGATGGACGTCGCAATGGACGTTGGGACTGAAGTTGGGTGTCATGCAGCCTATTGCGCACAGCTTGAGTCGTGGCTGCACGAAAAGCATTTTTCAACATGGTGGCGTTGCTGCCAGGGTTCCTCCGAGCCATAATCCGCAGGCAGCGGTCATCCACTTCAGTAGTAGCCCTTGGGAGGCATGAGCGAGGCATGTCATCGACAGTTCCTATGTATCTCGTCCACGTCAGAACAACATTGCAATGGTTCACTCCGAGGCGCGATCGAACTGCAGTATTGACTGTCTGGGTGTGGTTGAACTACACACAACATGAGCCGTGTACCTCCTTCCTGGTGGAATGACTGGAACTGATCTGTTGTCGGTCCTTCTCCGTTTAATAGGCGCAGCTCATGCATGGTTGTTTACATCTTTGGGCGGCTTTAGTTACATCTCCAAACAGTCAAAGTGATTGTGCGTGTGATACAATATCCACAGTCAACGTCTGTTTTCAGGTGTTCTGGGAACCGGGGTGATGCAAAACCTTTTTGATGTGTGTATTTTAAAAAGATAATAAGTATTTACAAGCGTTTATCTCAGGAAAAAAAACCTTCAATGTAAACATTTTTTTCAAATGGAAGCAATAGACTCCGTTGTTCTTCGAAAAAGGCTTTCACTTTCGTCAGGAGATGTCGCCTTGCACTGTGCTGAATATGGCATGAGGAATTGTCTGGAGGGGCAGACTCTAGGCCCTAAAATGTCTCTGATCATGAGACTGGTAGATTGTTCCCAAATCGTAGCAATCAGGATACAACATTTCTTTCAATGGAACCCCATTACCAACACACTTGGCGTTTTCCACTATGCCGCTCAATGAGGCAACTGGTGGTACCGTTTAAAACCACCCAACAGTCATCACAGATCGATACGTCGAGGCAGTACAAGTCTTGAACCACACTATGAGAGCGATGGTTACTTCGTGTTGAATACAGAGTATGAACGGTCGAAGCCATGTCTCATTAAGATATGGGCGAGCCGTCATTCGGCTGTTGTCAGAGACACGAACTCTGCGGTGCGTGTATATAATCGCTGGACAAAGTAAAAGGAAGAGGACTGTCACAGAGGGGCTAGAGACGCGTAGACAGTAAGAAGTGAGACTTTGTTGGTAACAATAGGCGCCAACAGTGAGCGTGTCGCTGCGGGACTAGCCGTCCTTCTGCTCACACAGTCTGTGGGCACTGCGTGTACTCTGCGACAAGACCAGAGGCGGCCAGAATATTGACGGGAATCTTGTCCGTTAGATGGCAACGCCCGAATGCATCCGCCATGAATGATGAACATCAGAGCTGATGATCGATTACTTTACGTAACAAGCGGTACGTTAACCTTGGGAATTTTCAAGCGAAAATTTAAAGAAAGGATGTCGTTGTTACGTTACACAAGCAGGAAGTGTTCACGTTCAAGAACATAACTTAATCGGAGTACAGACGTGTAATCTATTCACCAAAGAGTTAGTGCGCTCGACCTGAGGAAAATTAAAAGTTTTAAGACGAGATGCGCTTCCTTCAGACCTTCCTCCTTGTGTTTGGTAATTCTCACAAAAGTTAGTGTGGAAAAGGCGTCCAGCTCTGAACTCTACGCATTAATATTTTGCTGTTAGTCATGGATATGGTGCACGTGTAAGGGGGAGTCTATGGTAACTGAAAAAATCCAGAACGAGGTGTCGTACTGGAAAAGTGTCATACATCTACGCAGAACAGTTAATGATTCGTACCGTATTTCGTAAATCGTTAAAATAAAAGAAAATTTGGAAGTATAGTACAAAGGACAAAAACAGCAAGGTGAATTAGGTTAATGAATCTGACATTCTTGGAACAGACAGCAGCGATCTGAGTTAATGGTCGAGTATTTGTAGGGTAAATTACTGAGAACATTGTATATCCCTTGTTTGCAAAGTGTGAAGAGTTTCAAAGAAACGAATGAAAGAGAACGTCAACTGCAAGGGCAAGAAAAAGGCAGGTAAAATTCTTTAAATGTATAGTCATTAGAAAGTGAAAAATGTTTGAATAGTGGTAACAAATGTCAGGAGCTAACCCAGTTACATAAATAACGGCTTCGTTCTGCATGGTGGATGGTAGCACTGTCAGCACTCGAACGCAATGGCGAGCAGGGCTCTGACAGCGCGACGCAGGGGTCAGCTAGTTCTGGGGAACCGGGCATGCTTACTGCGTGCTGCATGGCCGGCTATTGACATGGAGGACATGCGCATTCCAGCTTCATGCATAGGCGGTCTAATGACGGCGCAAAACAGCCAGTTCGGATCTATCGAGAGCCATCGCGTGCTAGACATCAGTCACGTCATGTGGTATAATTGCCGCGTTCATCCCTGTCAGGTACACTAAAAAGGTAAACAACACTGCGTTGCGACGAAATAGTGACTCAAAACAAGAAACGAGCCACGCCATATTGACTAGAATACGGTAGATGATATTTGATGATACCAGATGGGAAACCTCTCCGAGACAAGGCCTGTACTCGTCTGTCAGTTAGTTATGTATTCCGTACATCATTTGAGCGATTCTTTCATCTAAGTGATGTGGAACTAGTCAGTTTACAGCATGATTAATGTTAACAGTATTGAACTAATTACTTTATAGTCTTACTCATGTAAGTACACTTCAAAACAAAGGCAACATGCTTTTAAATAGAAATTTATCCATGGAAAAAATGAATTGTATAGGAGAAATGATTTTGGGTAGGATATAAAACTTGCTTTGCTACATTTTATCTTACTGGGAAAATGATCAAAAATTTGTATATTTGCATATTGAATCATATTCTGAGCCACTGACCGCTTTGATAATGGGTAACTAAAATTCATTTCTTCTTCTAGAGTTTTGGGTATGGGCATCACTGTTATTCTCAAACAGTTTGAACTGTAACGGATTATTTCTGAAGAATTTCATTAGCAAATATATGTGTCGTGCCGGTGAAGTTAAATTCCATCCTCGAAGACGTGCTTACATGACCACCGCTGGTGAACACCACAAATTATTCTTACTACTCGCTTTTATGCAATGAATACTTTCTTTCTAAATGGTGAGTTACCTCCCGAAAATTATTCAACAGGGTATTGCTGAGAAGAAATGTGAAAAAATATGTCAGGAGGTTGATTTGATTGTTTCCTCCAAGACTAGCAGTTATACGAAGAGGAAAAGTAGTCAAAGTTTTCATCAATAAAAGTAGTCAAAATTTTCATCAATATGTACACCATTCTATCCTATTAACTGATTCCTTTTCATGTGCTACATCAGCTGCTCTTGTGACAATTTGTTGTACAGAAATTAATATAATGCGTGTTCTCCCAATTTAGGGATGATACACTACTTTCAAAGAACCACTTATGGATTGAAACTTACTGGCAGTTTAAAACTGTGTGCCGGACCGAGCCTCGAACTCGGTAACTTTGCATTTCGCAGGCAAGTTCTCTCGCAAGAAAACTTCTGTGGCGTTCGAAAGGTATGAGTGTGGTGCTGCTGGAAGTAAAGCTGTGCGAGCGAGTCGTGAGTCGGGCTTGGATAGCTCAGTCAGTAGAGCACTTGCCTGCGAAAGGCAAGAACATGTCCCGAGAGTGAATCTCGGTCCGGCACACGGTTTTAATCTGCCATCAAATTTCATAACTGCGTGCAAACAGCTGTAAAGGGAAAATTTCATTCTGACACTTAATAATTCTCTGAAAAAATCGTTAGCGAAATTTTCTGTTGCTCTTACCCTAATGAGATCGTCTGGATAAAGAACTAATTCTGCTTGTTGAATGTTGAGTGGAATGAATTGGACTGAACCCTGAGGGCGTCCCTGAGTGATTTCTCCCCAGTCATTAATATTTTCAAGCCTTGCAGCAATGTCTGAATTATTCGACACAATATTTCGTGCTCTGTCTGTTAAGTATGGTACAAATCAGTTGTTTGTAATTCCATCAGTTCCATAAAACGAAGAGCGTTTCATGATCAAAGGAATGAAACGCGTTGGAAATAGCCACGAGACAGAGCACCAGACACCACACATTTGTCGTGACACTCCAGAGATGACGACCACGACCCTAGATGACGTTCAAGTTGGGCGCGAACGGCGGTTGGAATACCAGGGACCAGAGAGAACCATGGGAGCCGGGACTGGCCGGCGCGGACCGCTAACGAAACACTCGACGCGACGCGAACCAGTTACGAAGTGCCCGGAAAGAAATAGAAGTGGAGGCCAAGGAAACAGCCAGGATACGGGGCACCAGAGACTACAGATGACGACCGCGACCCCTCCAGAGAGCGGCCGAGCCGGGCGCGGACGGCTTTTGGACACCACCGACGAGAGAGGACAATGGGAACCGCGTCTGGGGGTTCGCGGACCGCGGAGAGAATGGCTCTGAGCACTATGGGACTTAACATCTATGGTCATCAGTCCCCTAGAACTTAGAACTACTTAAACCAAACTAACCTAAGGACATCACACAACACCCAGTCATCACGAGGCAGAGAAAATCCCTGACCCCGCGGAGAGAAGATCCGATGCGCCGCGGACCGACTAGGGAGCGCCCAGAGCTTACAAGCATAAATACTAGACCCGATCCGCCCAAGGACCATTCTCTGGTAGCACTTGAAGAAAACAGCGAGTTACGCCGTCGAAATATCGTGCGAGAACGTCGCAAACATGCGGCAGAAGTCCCGTTTTTTTCAAAATGTCAACAGTTTGCCCAGAAAGCATGTAGAATTAAAAAAATAGAGATATTAATTGTATCCAGATCGTAAGCAAAGTGGCAATCATAGTTGCAGAAGTAAGGACATAGCAACGGTACTATGTAGCTAGCAGAGTAATTATTAATTTGACATGATGTTGAATTAACTTCAAAGGACTTCAAGTTCCTTATGAGTATCAATATTTCGCCCAGTTTTTTACGTAGTTCCCTGAAAATTTAAGCACTCTACAAGTCGATATGCGATACCGTGTTCATGATGTGTAGAGCATTTTGACATCATGAACCCGGGTGCAACAATCGACCTATCAGTGTTGCCATGAGCATTACTACTCGTAATGACAAACTGATGAGTCTCACAAGATACTCTAATCTACATAAAGAAGAGTGCCCGTTCTTTTTTTAAATTTATTGGTTTACTTTTAATTCATACAAATCTACAGTTTTGTTCCGATCTTGATGAATTTTTGCCCACCTTATCTTTAAGACACGAGGAAGATCACTACCTACGTAAAGTTTCGTAATCTGACTAGAAATGTATATCTATGTAATGTATGAACGGGAAGGGTGGTTGGAAAAATCTCTAGATGTTCTTAGCCGATTTTCATCCAGTTTCTACATGATCCCCTTATGATTATTTGGGCGAACAAAGGCTGTATTTCTTTAATACACACAATATGTTACCAAATATTTCGAAGAGCACTTGACATTTACTTAAAAGTTTCTGTATTCAGATGAAACAATGAAAACAATTAATGAAAAACTGAATTCCTAATAAACGAAATGCATCGTGGTGAAATTATTGTAGTTCCTATCGCGAGAAAAAATTACAGCGGCATTATCCGTCTTGGATATAGTACCATCAGACGTCACTAGATCGGGGGCCAAGCGGTAAATCGATAATTCGGAGAAATATGATTGCAAACTTTTATTTATTGATTAGTTGCCGTTGTTACATGTGACATATACCTTATACGAAATTTTAGTCCGCTTCATACTTATTTTTATTATTAAAAACCGCAGTGAAATACAAACGGTAAGGCAGGTCAAGGATATAGTACCAATAAGTCACAAGATCGCGGGCCAATCAAAAGACCGAAAAGGACCTGAGATTTTCCATGCTGTGGCGTTAACTGCTCGAACAGTTCGAGTCGTGCTCAAACACAGCCCTACCTAAAACAGTAAAAACTACGCTGAAGTAATAGAACTCGAATTCTCCAAAAACCCAATGTGAGATACTTTTTCCAGAATGTAAGATGGTGGTACTAATCATCTTTTCATACTGGTGAAGACGTATTCATTCGTCGCATTCCATTGACACTCACTGAGTCAAATATGCTTTCTGATTTAAAGCGACTGCGGTTTCCCATGTGGCTATGGGTACCAACAAGGCACAGGGCGAATCACTTTGTGTGGTAGGTATTAAAGATCCCAGGCAACGCCGAGTACTATGCGGGTAGTATTTTATAAATTGCTAATTGTCTACAGTCAAAGTTCAGCACGCCCCCTGGTCACGACTGTGTCACCTACTGCCACCTCAAAGAATGCCCCTTTTCTTTCCTACGTGTCCTTGCCGATTTATACAACGTCGTCCTCTCCTCTTGTTTCTACCCTGACTTCCTCTTGTTCCTCAAACCCAACAAACCCCCTTCCTCACCTGCCTCGAGATAACTGTGTGTTTGTCCTCATCATTTCATCATCATTCACGAAAGTGGCAAGATTGGACTGAGCAAACGTTGGTAATATGTATGGGTGCTGATAACCGCGCAGTTGAGCGTCCCACAAACCAAACATTATGATCATCATCATCATCATCAAACCCCCTTCCCCCTTCCTATCATCCCATCTGCCTCACCTCCATTTTCACTAAGGTCTTCATATCCATCCTCTACTGTCATATCCATCACCACCTTAATCAACACCACCTCCACCCCCTTAACCATTGTAGCTTCCGACCCTCCTCCTCTGCCAAAGACAACTCCTTAACTTTGTCCACCTTTGCTCAATCCAACTCCCATCGCCTCCATTTTGGTTTCCCTCGGCCACCAAAACGCTTACGGCCGCATATGGCCTCCTGGTCACCTCTTTGAACTCCAAACATACGTCCTGCCTATCAGTTTTGTCCATCTGGTTGCTTCCTTCCTCATATGCGTCCTTCCTACGTCACCCTCCACAATACCAACTCCTATGTCTTTTATCCCACCGCTGGCGTCCCTCAAGTTTCCGTCCTCTCCCTTCTTCTCTATTTCCTGTACTCCACCAATATGCCCAAGCCACACCCACCTGTACACCTCCTCCACTGTACGCCTCCTTACACTGCATTCCTGGCCCTCTATCCTACCCTTCATCGGTTCCAATGGACGCTCCAAACCTGCCTTGACCAGCTCACCACTTGGTGCAACCAGTATTTCCTTTGTATCAGCCCCTCCAAGATCCAGGCAGTCATGGTAGGCTGCACCACCCACTCCTTCCATCTCCATGATTTCTGTCTCATCATTTATGGTCGTCCCGTCCAGTTCACCCCCATTCTGAGATACCTTGGCCTCACCCTCGACTGTCATCTCACTTGGACTCCTAATCTCCTGACCATTCAGCAGAAAGCCATACCCTTCTCTTCCTCATGAAACTCCAATCTGGCCAGACATGGGGACTGCATCCTTCCACAGTGCTCCACACCTACAAATCCGTCATCCCTCCTATCCTCTGTTATGCCAACATCGTCTGGATCTCCAACCCCCCCCCCCTTCTTTTATAAGACCATCCAAGTCCTTGAATGGCATGGGCTTTGCCTAGCCTTCTGTATCTGCCTTCTGTCCCCCACATGGTTCCTGTACAATGTCATCCCCTTCCCCCACCTCCTCCTTTCCCTCCAACATATCTACTTCCTTTGCAATGTCCACAGGTTTGATCCCCCTCCCCCAACCCTCTGATGTCATCCGTCCTCTCCACCCACTGCCCACTGCCGTGCCTCTATCATTGTGTCCCCCATCTCTCCACCTCCACACCCTCCAGATCCTTCATCAGGGCAATTTCCAGCACCTTCCCTCCCAGATGATAAACTTGATGCCTACCCTTCCTGCCAATTGTAGCCTGGCCTTGTTCCCAACCTCCCCATGGCCCCTCTTTCCCCTCCCCTCCCTCCTCCAGAGCGATTTTTCCTCCTTACCTGATCTGAGTCTCTGCACTTCCTCCTCAGCTGTTTTCCTCTCCCATCCTTACCTCTCCAGCCCCCTTTGGAGCGCCCCCAACCCCATCACCCCTTGTCCCCTCCCCGTCTAGCAATGCCCCTTTCGCCGGCCGATGTAGCCGATCGGTTCTAGGCGCTACAGTCTAGAACCGCGCGACCGCTACAGTCGCAGGTTGGAATCCTGCCTCGGGCATGGATGCGTGTGATGTCCTTAGGTTATTTGGGTTTAAGTAGTTCTAAGTCCTAGGGGACTGATGACCTTAGATGTTAAGTCCCATAGTGCTCAGAGCCATTTGAACCAATGCCCCTTTCCCCCTTCCTTGTCTTCTCCCTCATATCCGTACCCCTGGCAGATCCTCCGAGCTTGTTCTTCATCATCAGTGTGCTGCGACAGTGTCGTGTTGGGAGCCATTCTACAGTGACGTGGTTTTAATCTTGTACTTGACTTGTATATAGTTTTACTGTCTGTGATTTTTCTGTGTTACGCCACCGACTGCGTGCCTGTTTTAATCATTCTGCAACTTTTATGCTCCGGATATACTTCGCCTTGTGTTCTTTTAATCATTACAGTGTGTGATTTCTTGTGTAAAATACTTTTTTAGATTTTTATCTCAATTTTTTACAGTGAAGTCTTTTGTACGCTCTCTTCCATTATGTTCCACTTTTTTATATCTATGTTCCGCCTTGTTTTCTCGTTTATGTTGTTCTAAATGTCTTCTTGTTATATACTTAATGTCTCTCGGCTGAAGAGCTGCGCTGCCAGTCCACCCCGGATGGGGAATTGAAATACAATAAAGGAAAAAAAAGCTTTCTACAACATAGTTTAATCTCTTGTGCTGCAGGCATCATAGTGAAGAGATGTCTAAATATCTTACCGCACAAAGGTGCGCCGCGTTGGGTATAATATTAGGTGCCTCGCGTGGGTTCGTGGGACAAGGCTTTATCGGGCTAAGGGCAGCGGTGGGAAGGTGCTGGCTGCCGTGGGCGGCGGAGATGCACAGCCCGGCATCCTCTGGAGCGTCGCCCCCGCCATTACGCGGCGCGCATTACGGTCCGCCGGGTACTCCGCGATACGGCGGACGGCCGCCCCGCTGCCCCTGCCTGGCACCACGCCCAGCAGCGCCGGGCCAGATAGCCCCATCTGTTCCCAGCGTCGCACCGCCCGGCCCGGGAACAGAGCGAGAGCCGTAACGCTCTCAAAAGCGAATAAAGGTTAGGGGGTGTATTTGATATTACCAGCATACGTTTAAGAGCGCTATATCTGGTTGCTGGACGGTTTCCATATTTAGTCTCTGTGTTTTTCTGGAATGTTCTTCTGCAGGACACGCGCCGTTCTTGAATGGGCATTATTGTGCGTTATTTACAGCAGTAGTTATTGGGCTATGCAAACAGTCACGAGTGCTTGGCCGCCGTACCAACTGTGCGACTGGGACAAACGCATAGCGTTGACCATCAGTTTTCGTGAAGCGTTATATGAGTTGGTGCATAGGTTCGTAGAGATTTTCCATACGTTTAATAGAAATAAGTAACAGAGACTTTAGTCACCGATAATACATACTCCTTCACTATTTAGAAAAGTCTACCAACGCTGGGGTGGCTGCATAAATCAGGTGATTTTGTTGCAAAGAATTTGTCGAGCCATCTTCAGAGTGCATTTTCATCCGGAGAGACAGTTTGTGGAATGGTCTTGAATATACAGTGGAAAAGGCGAATATCTGAGTACACAAGATTAGGTGAATTACACGGATATGGAGTGACTTCCGAATCCAACTCCAGTATAGCGTTTTTTGTCAGTCTATCAGAATGCGGGCGGGCGTTATTCTGGAGTAGCATCAATTCGCCCAGACTTCCTGGTCGATGTTCTTATATTTCGTCTGCACGGCGTCTCAGTTGTTGACAATAAATATCAGCTCTGATGGTTTCACCTCCGCAAAGTAATTTGTAATACTCCATACAGTCGCTGTTCGGCCAGATGCATAACATTGTCTTTGTGGATGCGCGCAGGTCTTTGTACGGGGTGTTGCTACTTTGTTTTTGCAAAACTAAACCTATCTTTTCATTATGTTAGCAGAGAGACACCATTTCTTGTCACCAGTAACGATACGGGATAGGAATGTTCGGTGTTGTTCACGAGCCATTTGATGCCCAATAAGCAGAGGTGCACACTGATTCTTGTGATTTTGACGTCGAGCGTGCGGTATCCGTGCACTTGATTTTCGAACTTTCCCACTGCATGCAAATCATACATGACGACAGTTCATCTCATTCGCCAGTGCTCGAATACACTGACGAGTGTCGTGGATTAACGTGTTTAAACGTTTTTCATCCAACCGCGAAGGTCTGCCTGAACGTGGAGTGTCACTAATGTCAAAACGATCCTCCTCGAAACGAGAGAACCATTTTCTTGCTGTGCAGTGTCTAATGGCTTTATCCCCATACAAGACGGAATTGTTTCTGGCTGCCCCACTGCTGTCATCCCTTTATTGCTCTCAAATACGTAGGATATGTCAGAAATGTTCCTCTTGCTCCTCATGGCATTCCATCTTCCCATCTTCTTGCGTCCACAGCTCCATTCACTACATCCAAATTACAAAATGGCAATGCATAAACTCAAATAACAACAATGAATGACAAATAAAAAAATGAAAATCGATAAAAAAGCAACCGCAATACCAGCATGCGAAACAAGAACGCTACGAACTTATGCACAAACCTAATATGAAGCGATGTTTTGAATAGAAGCCTTCGGAACAATAAACGTCAGTTTAAAAACATACAAGTGCTAACCATTTCTTGTCTGACGAGAGTCGAACTTGAACTTGAACCATGGTTTTGTAAATTACTGTCTAGTGGCGTGGCTTATGTGAGAATGGAGAGAAAATTGGCATAAAAATTAAACTATTTAATACGATGAAGATGGATAATTTTTTTATTTGACACTACAATAATGAAGCCACAGTCACAGTACATAGAATTTTTCTTTTTTTAAAGAAAGAAAGGGTTACATTAGCTGTTTAAAAGAACTACGTCGTCATTTTCAAATGTAAAACATCAGTTGGCGAATATATAATGGGAAATACGTCCCATTATATATTCTTCCAAAGATGTACTTTTGAAAATGACGATGTACTTCGTTGAAACTGATGATGTAACCTCTTCTTTTTTCTTTTAAAGAAAAATTTTATGCACTGTGAGTATGGCTTCACTATTGAAGTGTCAAATAAACATTCAACTTATATTATAGTCACACTCCTTTACGACAATTATACTATGTGATCAAAAGTATCTGGACACCCACAGGAACATACGGTTTTCGTATTAACTACATTGTGCTGCCACCTACTGCCAGATACTGCTTATGAGCGACCTCAGTAGTCATCAGACATCGTGACAGAGCGGAATCGGGCGCTCCGCAGACATCACGAGCTTCGAATGTGGTCAGGTGATTGGGTGTCCCTTGTGTCACACGTCTATATGCGAGATTTCCACACTCCTAAACCTCCCTAGGTCCACTGTTTCCGATGTGATAGTGAAGTGGAAACGTGTAGGGAGACGTACAGCACAAAAGCGTACAGGCCGATCTCGTCTGTTGACTGACAGAGATCGCAGACAGTTGATTGGTTCAAATGGCTCTGAGAACTATGGGACTTAATTTCTGAGGTCATCAGTCCCCTAGAACTTGGAACTACTTAAACCTAACTAACCTAAGGACATCACACACATCCATGCTCGAGGCAGGATTCGAACCAGCGACCGTAGCAGTC
The DNA here is from genome assembly GCF_023864345.2 of Schistocerca serialis cubense. NCBI lineage: Eukaryota > Metazoa > Arthropoda > Insecta > Orthoptera > Acrididae > Schistocerca > Schistocerca serialis. Next base: position 628,128,608 of record NC_064638.1, on the reverse strand, counting down.
TCATGGTTTCAGACTGTAGCGCCTAGAACCGCCCGGCCACCTCCGCCGGCGCAGACAGTTGAAGAGGGTCGCAATGTGTAAAAGGCAGACACATATCTAGACCATCGCACTGGAATTCAAAACTAAATCAGGACACTCTGCAAGTACTATGACAGGCGTGAGGTGAGAAAACTTGGATTTCATAGTCGAGGGGCTGCTGTTAAGCCACACATCAGGCAGGTAAATGCCAAACAACGCCTCGCTTGGTGTAAGGAGCGTAAACCTTGCACAATTTAACAGTGGGAAAACTTTGCGTGGAGTGACGAATCACGGCACACAATGTGGCGATCCGATGACAGGGTATGGGTATGAAGAATGCCCAGTGAACATAATCGGCCACCGTGTGTAGTGCCATCAGTAACATTCGGAGGCGGTGGTGTTATGGTGTGGTCGTGTTTCTCATGGAGGGGGCTAATACACCTTGTTGTTTTGCGTGGCACTAGCACAGTACAGGCCTACACAGATGTTTTAAGCATCTGCTTGTTTCCCATTGCTGAAGAGCAATTCGGGAATGGCGATTGCATCTTTCAACACGATCGAGCACCTGTTCGTAATACACAGCCTGTAATGGACTGGCCTGCACAGAGTCCTGACCTGAATCCTATAGAACACCTCTAGGATGTCTTGGAACGCCGACTTCGTGCCTCACCACCGACATCGATACCTCTCCTCAGTGCAGCACTCCGTGAAGAATGGGCTGCCATTTCCCAAGAAAACTTCCAACACATACTTTAATGTATGCCTGCGAGAGTGGAAGCTGTCATCAAGGCGAAGGGTGGGCCAACACCATGTTGCATCCAACATTGCCGATGGAGAGCGCCACGAACTTGCAAGTCTTTTTCAGCGTGGTTTCCAGATGCTTTTGATCACATAGTGTAAGATGGAGTATATAATGGAAGTAGGAATTTGAATAACTGCGGCATTTCTGCAAACAGTTTTCGTTTTTAAAATCTCATTACTTTTTAAGAAATAATACAAAGTAATATCAGTACTAGGTTTGGCCCAGTATGAGGTAGCACGATCATTCAGCACCAATAAAGATATCACCTGCATTCAATTAAAACCTAACAGCCTACTATTCTGGAAGCTTTTTAAAATCAGTGATGAATCTTAAGCTACTGCTGTAATCATACTTGTAGCGGCAAACAACTGAGTTTCTATAGTCCCTTTGTACCATATTTGTTACACTGCGAATAGTGTACAATGCACAAGTAGCTTGTACTTACAGTTTGTCTTTTAATGTGTTTATCGTATGAAGGCTTTTGTCTGACACTTTCCTGTAATATTCTTATTATTAAACAGACTTAAATAAAAACAGTTATTACAAAATCGTCAAATGTTAGAAATAGCTTCGTGTATGACAAGATGTGAACACCCGTTTTATACAGTGCAGGACCCGCAGTACATATGTTCAGCACCGAAAAGCCGGAAGTCCGCACAAAATGCGACGGTCGCTCGGACCTCGAATCTCGGAGTGGCGTTTGGTGAGTATCCAAACAATGTATCACATCTACCTTTGATGTAACAAACTGAAAGTGATGTTGTTGTTCAATGGAAAAGTTGGAATTAGAGATTTCGTTTTCTGTTTTATCAATCACAATTGGCGTAAGAATCATGGATTGACTATTGTCATAAGATACTCTGCAAGTACTATGACAGGCGTGAGGTGAGAAAACTTGGATTACTGTTACTGTTACCGACGACTGTGCCGCTAAAGCGGAGTTATTGAACGCAGTTTTCCGAAATTCCTTCACCAGGGAAGACGAATGGAATATTCCAGAATTTGAAACACGAACAGCTGCTAGCATGAGTTTCTTAGAAGTGGATACCTTAGGGGTTGCGAAGCAACTCAAATCGCTTGATATGGGCAAGTCTTCAGGTCCAGATTGTATACCGATTAGGTTCCTTTCAGATTACGCTGATACAATAGCTCCCTACTTAGCAATCATATACAACCACTCGCTCACCGATAGATCTGTACCTACAGATTGGAAAATTGCGCAGGTCGCACCAGGGTTTAAGAAGGGTAGTAGGAGTAATCCATCGAACTACAGACCTATATCATTGACGTCGGTTTGCAGTAGGGTTTTGGAGCATATACTGTATTCAAACATTATGAATCACCTCGAAGGGAACGATCTATTGATACGTAATCAGCATGGTTTCAGAAAACATCGTTCTTGCGCAACGTAGCTAGCTCTTTATTCGCACGAAGTAATGGCCGCTATCGACAGGGGATCTCAGGTTGATTCCGTATTTCTGGATTTCCGGAAAGCTTTTGACACCGTTCCTCACAGGCGACTTCTAATCAAGCTGCGGGCCTATGGAGTATCGTCTCAGTTGTGCGACTGGATTCGCGATTTCCTGTCAGGAAGGTCGCAGTTCGTAGTAATGGACGGCAAATCATCGGGTAAAACTGAAGTGATATCAGGTGTTCCCCAGGGAAGCGTGCTGGGACCTCTGCATTTCCTGATCTATATAAATGACCTGGGTGACAATCTGAGCAGTTCTCTTAGGTTGTTCACAGACGATGCTGTAATTTACCGTCTAGTAAGGACATCCGAAGACCAGTATCACTTGCAAGGCGATTTAGAAAAGATTGCTGTGTGGTGTGGCAGGTGGCAGTTGACGCTAAGTAACGAAAAGTGTGAGGTGATACACATGAGTTCCAGAAGAAATCCGTTGGAATTCGATTACTCAATAAATAGTGCAATTCTCGAGGCTGTCAATTCAACTAAGCATCTGGGTGTTAAAATTACGAACAACTTCAGTTGGAAAGACCACATAGATAATATTGTGGGGAAGGCGAGCCAAAGTTTGCGTTTCATTGGCAGGACACTTAGAAGATGCAACAAGTCCACTAAAGAGACAGCTTACACTACACTCGTTCGTTCTCTGTTAGAATATTGCTGCGCGGTGTGGGATCCTTACCATTAGGGATTGACGGAGGACATTGAAAGGGTGCAAAAAAGGGCAGCTCGTTTTGTATTATCACGTAATAGGGGAGAGAGTGTGGCAGATACGATACGCGAGTTGGGATGGAAGTCATTAAAGCAAAGACGTTTTTCGTCGTGGCGAGATCTATTTACGAAATTTCAGTCACTAACTTTCTCTTCTGAATGTGAAAATATTTTGTTGAACCCAACCTACATAGGTAGGAATGATCATCAAAATAAAATAAGAGAAATACGAGCGCGAACAGAAAGGTTTAGGTGTTCGTTTTTCCCCCGCGCTGTTCGGGAGTGGAATGGTAGAAAGATAGTACGATTGTGGTTCGATGAACCCTCTGCCAAGCACTTAAATGTGAATTGCACAGTAGTCATGTAGATGTAGATGGTATGTGAATAGTCTTTACTTGCAATTTCGCGTGGCTTGAAGCAGTCACAGCTAGTGTGCTATTGATTAAGAAACAGCATTATCGTCTTTCTGATTACTTCATGATCGTAGATACGATCATAACCGGTCGTGAAGTTATTGTTATGACAAAACAATTTCCTGAGGGGCCAGAAAGTTCCTAAGGGCGCAAAAACAACTGTAACATCACACAAAAGGGAAATTCAATATTAAAGCTGACGCAAGAAGACGATAAAACAGTTTTCTTTTTGTCAACGTAACACGCACATTGGACTGCTGATCTTGGTGTCTGTAATCTTAGCAAAATGCATAATTAAAATGAAAATAATACTGAGGAGATGATAGGAATAAGCGCTGCTAAAAGATTCAATATTTTTATAACAAATATTTATTATAACTAACACATATATCGTATCTTATGCTTAGTACTACAATGACGGTAGATTTTTATGTCCGTTTGATGTCCATTTAGCGCTCTTTTATACAGCCATTGTCCTCTTGAGTCACCCGCGCGTCGTCACGATAAGTTATAACAGTTCTTCTTTTTACACTTCACTCAACCGTAGGCGGAACACGTTTTTATTTATTTAGTAAAAAATTAGATCAGACCGCCACAAACATGCGTCCGTTATACTTAAGAAAAACGGTACAAGTCGTTAGCGCTCAAGGCTTCGTTTGTTCTCCAGCGAACAAAATAGTGAAGGAGCGCATATCTATCCGTATTCTTCTGTTTATGTTGCCGCCCAAAGACGACGAATTACATTATTTAGGACATTCCACCATCGCTATACGACGCCTTATTATACATTAATCATTATGTATAAACAAGTATTTGCCTTCTGGCTGAAAGTATTAACTATTTGCTGTTTTAATGAAGCCAAAAATAGCGAATATCACACCGCCTTCCATGAGGAGAGAGGAAATGCCGAAGGATTACCTCGATCCTCATGTCATCATGAGATATTCGTGATTTTTGGTATGACGCTTACATAACTTCGGAAGTTACTGGCGTACAAAGTACATAAATTGAAATTACGTTTATAACCATTTATCAGATATTTGTCATTTTTCAAAATAAAGTTTTTCACTCTTTGTTCATGAGTCACTTCATTCCTTAATACCAAGATTCACATTTATGTGCATATTTAAGTTTTGTCCGTATTTGCTTGTAACAATAAGTGAACGTTCATTTCTCACTTCAGGGGATAGAATTCAAAATTTACATTCTCTTGAGTTTAACAACTAATGCATGAGTACAGCGAGTGTTTATTTTCACTAAACTAAAGTGGACAATGTTCGAGCCACTGTTGACTCACTGTCGTTCAGTTACAGTTTAATAACGTAGCACTACACTTTGTGATGCTTTCACTTTCTGTGTTAGTTGTCTACGCCGTTCATCATGCAATACATCTGTCCTTTCCACTGTGGTGCCAAGAATTCAAGTGGCTTCTCGGGATTTTATTTACAATATGAAACAGAAGAAGTGGAAAATTATTAGTATAACTTACAACCTATTGTACGCATTGGTTAAGCATCGGGACTGGTCTGGAGTTCAGAGTCTTCCTATAGTGCACATTCATTTTCTTTGTCCATCAAGTGACAGGATTGTAATTCATTTTAGCAGTGTTCAGGAGTGCCGATATTAATGGCTTTAAGGTCAGAGTAATCGGACAATCTACTTCTCACTCATCTTAACTTCAACTCAAGAAAATTGTTTAATTTACGTATGAAAATGTAGTCACATAAGTGTGTAAATGTCTTTCCTCCAGTATGTACGATTGAGGTCATGGCGGTTAGCAGTTTAAAGTTTGGATTGTTTCGTCACCCACACGTCAGCCACTCACAGCGCCTGCACAGTGTTGCGTGAGCTCCAATACTCAGTATCCGTTATCCGTTCGCGCTCAGGCTGTAACAGAGCTGCCGGGAGTCGCCATTTTTTTTTGTTTTTCTTTTTTTTGTTTTGTGAACTTCGTATTACGCGAGTGCATCGTTACACACACCTCGCGCGCATTTTCCATCGGAGAGAGGAGCCGGACACTGAAACTGCCTCGATACTTCCCTGTCAACTGCCTCCCATGAGGCTCACAGGTAAGGGACGACGAATATTTTAGCTGTCACTGCACTTAGAACAACACTGAACTTTGCGTTGCGCCGGCCGGAGTGGCCGAGCGTTTCTATTCGCTGCAGTCTGGAACCGCGCGGCCGCAACGGTCGCAGGTTCGAGTCCAGCCTCGGGCATGGATGTGTGTGATGTCCTTAGGTTAGTTACCTTTAAAAATAGTTCTACGTTCTGGGGGACTGATGACCACTGGAGTTAAGTCCCATAGTGCTCAGAGCTATTTGAACCATTTTTTGAACTTTGCGTTGCACCTATTGTCGTAGACTTGACTTATTTTTACACTTGCAGTATAACACTGTCACTAATACACAATGATCAGCTATCCATATTATGCTCGTCCCACTTTAGTGTGCATCTTCACACAGCATTCGTGCTCAGTTCCTTCGTCGATAGCGTTCATTTACAAAACAATCAAATTTGCATGTTTCCTCCATTGGTACAGAAAGACTAATACTCTACCATTTACAAAAGATCACTTACGAGCTAATATTTACAATTAATGGTCACTCCTTTGGTTAAGTCCAGTGAACAACTGCTTTATGAATTTATATCTCAAGGTTTACTTTCACTAGTGGACCCAAAAATATTCTTTCAAACTTTCTTTTAAAGGCTCACCTCCTCATTATGAAAACTACAGATTTCACAACACTCGTTGCATGTATTCTTTAGTGCACCCAAGACCATTTTCTACTGCCACGCAGCATATCTACTACTTAACGAGTACGCATTTAACGCTGAACCATTTCTTTTGTGCTTTCCTTTGTGCTTGCCAAAATTTTTATATTTGAGGGCAGACTGGATAACAATAGGTCTCCCTTTTCGCTTCATGTACTGAGCTATCGCTCCCTGTAAAACAAAAAAAACAAAAAAAAGATTAATAGGGTAACGCGTGTGTACTATTTTTCGCATGAATGGAATTACCCTCATTTCACTGGGTTTACGCAACCTGTTCATAACAAACAGTACCAAAGCTAGCGAAATTCATCGCGCTACGTGTCTCATTTATCATAAGCACTGCTTTGCCTCCAAGCACACGTGCCTTTTACAAGTCGACCCTTGGTCTGGGTTAATGAACCAGGATCAAAAGGAACGGGCACAAGGAAAATGGATTTCATAAGAGGAGTGTCTTAGGAGACGTTTTTACAATAAAGTCTGCATGTAAATAAAATTATCATAAAAATAGGCACAAATATAAATTTTTAACCTCTTTCATTACAGTATGCTTAGCTACTTCTACATCTTACTCTCGTTATAGTCAGTATTAAGTTTAAATATCACTGCATTGTGACTACCGCATTGCTTGTTCTTTAGATTACCCTTCAATTAGGGTATTGAATGGTCGCTAGATTACACTACAAAACTTCTGAAGATCTTTACTTGGACTTATTTATGGTACAGGGGCTTGCAGTGTGGTTAATTAGTACCTTGATTCTACTGAAATCAATTCGTCAGCTAAGATTCCTCATACACTCTTTAGACTGGGCTCAGATCACAGAGAAACAGTTTACTTTCGTAGCAATACGCTACAGTATTCATGCTTCATGATTTCTCTCTCTTTGTACTGTATTTCAACTAACTTAGTTTACTACGGCTTATTGTCTCCTTGCGTGAACACATGTGGGTTACCTACTTGTTTTCTCATTTAACAGCACGCCTTAACTGAACTTCAAGCTAAGATATTTCCTCCACTCCTGTTCACTTTCTGGACGTTTTGAACATGTATTTTTTTAAGCAGGTAATTTGGGCGTTTACAACAGAATTTCAAGCACTTACATTACTAAAAATAAATCTATAAATCTTCATGTACCTTGAGAGAAGTGCTTCTTTACACACCCTCCTCTTTTTCTCACCTTGATATATTTATATAGCTCCGGGCAATCACCTCGCAAGCACTTTTTTTTGTGTACTAACTTAAAATTAAATTGAAATTTTTTCTGCAACGTTAATTTCCTGCTTCAGCTTGTTGAAGAAATATCAGTTCATGTCCATCACTATAAACAATTTTTCCATACTTAACATTTAATACTTAAAGTTTCCATGTAGTCAGGGCGCTGTTCAACACAATACTTATCATTGACAGTTCACACAACGAAATTTCCAGTGCGCATGAGGTAATAAACCAAAACAGATTCTATCTGCAGTTGAAGCTGCATCTGTAAACTAACTCTCTGTTTCAATCGGCCAATCGCCTCCGATATGGAGCAACCCTGAATCGGCAACGATAAAACTTTTGAAACAGAAGACACCTGTTTGAAGAGACATGATGACATGACATTGATGTTTGCTCCTGTATCAACAATGGCTGTGACAGGAATGTTGGCAATAGAAATCTTAATCGAAGCCTGAATCTGTTCATCATAAATTTCATAACGTCTTGAGCTTATTTGTCAGGTGGAAGGTCATCTCGTAAGTCGGTCTCATGGTCGTACCGAATCGCATTAACATACTCAGAACCAGAGGATTCGTAGAGCCCCCACACATACCTGCAGAGACCTCTAGAAGTCTGAAAGGCGCTGCCGCTAATTTTCCGCAGGATGTTTAGTCTGTTTGTCATTCATGGCCTTAAGTGTTTGTTTCGTTTCATATTGGTGGTACAAATGCCGGTGTAAAGGGGTGAAATCCACTGGGTGCATTCACTTGTGAATAGAATACTTGAGACGGCTGCTGTCGCCCCATCTTTTGGTTGCCGGCAAAACCATCCCTTGTGAAGGAAAGTTCGCATTTGGTGCCGTTTGAAAATTGTTCCGCGATCCTCTGTGCTGTGAAAAGTTGTTCTGATGTGCTGGGTGGCCTCCGCCTTGCCCATGCCACTTGCTATTTTTCCACCTATAGCTTTGATTGTACACTGGCCCATTTGAAAAATTATCACTCGTTTGTGGAGAATTTCTATACTGCTCAGGTGCAGAATTAAATGACCGGTTTCCATACTGATGTTGTACCTGGTGGTTATAAATTGGGTGGTATCTCTGCTGATTACAGTAATTGGTTTTCTGCTTCCGTTTAAAGATATTGCCGTTTGTGTTTTCATAACGGCTGGCAGGTTGGTACCAGCCATCGCAGTAGCGCGCTCTCTCCATCGGCGCGTTGTTGTCCGCGTGCGATGCATTCTGCTGGCTGCCAGGGAAGAATTTGCCGCTGCCAACCTTGGAGCGCACATCCTCGCTAATTAAATCTAAGGAATCCAGCACAGGAAGGAATGCATCCGTGTCTTCTTCGGACACATTTACCAGTTTCTCTCTGATAGACACAGGGAGTTTGCTTTTGAGAATTATAATTACGTCCTTGGATGTAATCGGAGAATCCCAGAATTTCGTTTTTGCTAGATACTTCTCAAAGTATCGCTGGAGACTTCAATGCTTCTGATTGAAAATTTCCGCGCAATACATCTCCTTTCTTAATCTCTGCTGTACCCCATTACTACAAAATTTTGCCAAGAACATTTTCTCAAACTCTTTATAATTCCTACACGTGTCTACCATTTCCGTTCCCCTTAATGCTGCATCACCAGAAATAAATCCAGTGACGAACTAAATACTTTGTCTGTCCGTCCAGCTCCTGGGAAATATGCCGGAGAAACTCTCCAGGAACACGATCGGATGTATTTCTCGCTTCTGCGGATGAAAAACAGGAAAAGTGAGATGCTTAATCACACTTTCCTCTTGCATTAAACTCACAATTGTGGGCGGATCATTTATTTTCCCCACTAGAGGTTCAACAGGACTGTCGTTTTGCATGTAATCAGGCGGTGAACCATAAGGAGTTGACAGCCATTCGTCACCGTCTATAGAGTTCTTCACTATAGTTTGCTTTTGCGTGTGCGGATTTTCTACCCAGTTTCTCAGCATTCTGACTTCGTCCACTACTTGCTGCTTCCACTCAGGAAGATCCCGTGTAAGTGCCCTCCGAATCTGCTCCAATTCAGAAACCATTGTGTCTCCCGACTTACCAGAAGCAGCTAAGATATCATATATTACATCCTTGACAGTCTCCCTAAGCTCCTCCCTGTCCTTCTTTTCGATAAAAATATATTTACCCTTTATCCATTCACCGTAGTGTTCCGACAATGCCTCCGCGTGTGCTTTCACGGTACTCTTAACCTGTTCTTCGATATTAATTGAGTCTATCTGTCTCGACAGATCTTCTACTTCACCTTCAATGTCAGTTACCGCATTTCTAACTGAGTTTATTTCTTTGGTAGCTGCCTGAATTTTTGTGTTTAATGTTCAAGATACTTCGGCTATTTCACTTTTCACATGTTTCTGCATTTCCTGAATTTGATCACTGACCTTAGTTTGCACCTCACCCAGCTGGGTATTTAATTCAGCCGTAATTTCTTTATGAAGATCTGTTTTGATTGTGCCTAGCTGTGTTTTTACTGATTCGCTTACAGCATCCAATCGGACGTTAACAGCCTCATTTTGTGTTTTTACTGATTCAATTACAGCATCTAATCGGGCGTTAACAGTCTCATTTTGTGTTTTAATAGTCTCATTTACTGCGTCAAACTGTTGTTTCAGCATTTCCTTTAACGCGCCGAAGTCATTTGTAGCTGCAGCGGGAAGAATTTGGACTTAGGGTCACTTTCTCCTGTTACAGACATAGTTAGTTCAGTTCTTCAGTATCTACACGGGAACCTACCGTTCACGATCGTAAAGGGTATGGAATACTGTTAACGTCTTCACTCCCGTCTCCTGTTGTCACTTGTCTCTGTTTACAGTCTGCCATTTTCGTCGGCAAGTCATGTGCTGTGCAAGGCTTTCGTCGTTTGTCAGTGACGTGGTGCAATGCTCGCGGTGAGTCCGCTAAGAGCACCGCTCTCGCGTGAGCACCAAATGAAATGCTATCTGGCGAGAAGACATGGTAGGATCTATAAGTTTCAGACAAATGAATGAAGGTGCTCTTCACTGAAAATATCCACCATGTTGAAAATGTAATACAGCTATACTAACAATGGAGAAAAAAATTTCTATTGTCAGACTACGAAGAATTTTACTTTGAAAGATAAAATAAAGCATATTTTCTATAGCGGGAAGGAGATAGAAAGGATGTGGATCGACTTGGAAAAGCAACGTCGCCACTGAAGCACTAAACTGCATATGCAAAATTCTGACTTACTTTTTGATGGCTTGATTACCGCTATGTTGTCTCAGCAAATTCGGGTCTCTTGTCTTTTCCTTACTCTCGGTAATTAAACTGCGTTATCAACCAGCATATTTTCTGTCTTTCTCTCAGAGGGATGATGTGTACATGAAACGACACAACATTTATTAACGCAAGCACACAGAAAATTTTCCAAGTATTTGAACTACTTTTTTGGTCAGATCCCTGTTCGGGCGCCAAGTGTGATGTAACAAACTAAAAGTGATGTTGTTATTCAATGGAAAAGTTGGAATTTGAGATTTCGTTTTCTGTTTTATCAATCACAATTGGCCTAAAAATCACGGATTGACCATTGTCATAAGATATAATGGATTGTGAATAATCTTTACTTGCAGTTTGAAGCACTCACAGTTAGCGTGCTATTGATTAAGAAATTGCATTATCGTCTTTCTAATTACTTCATGATCGTAGATACCATCATACCCGGTCGCGAAGTTATTGTTATGACAAAACAATTTCCTAAGCGACCAGAAACTTCTTAAGGGTTCAAAAACAACTGTAACATCACACAAAGGGAAATTCAATATTAAAGCTGATGCAAGAAGACGATAAAACAGTTTTCTTTTTGTCAATGTAACACGCACATTGGACTGCTGATCTTGGTGTCTGTAATCTTAGCAAAATGCAGAATTAAAATGAAAATAACACTGAGGAGATGATAGGAATGAGCACTGCTAAAAGATTCAATATTTCCAGAACAAGTATTTATTATAAAAAAATGGTTCAATTGGCTCTGAGCACTATGGGACTCAACTGCTGAGGTCATTAGTCCCCTAGAACTTAGAACTAGTTAAACCTAACTAACCTAAGGACATCACAGACATCCATGCCCAAGGCAGGATTCGAACCTGCGACCGTAGCGGCCTTGCGGTTCCAGACTGCAGCGCCTTTAACCGCACGGCCACTTCGGCCGGCATTTATTATAACTAACACATATATCGTACCTTATGCTTAGTACTACAATGACGGTACATTTTTATGTCCGTTTGATATCCATTTAGCGCTCTTTTATACAGACATTGTCCTATTGAGTCACCCGCGCGTCGTCACGATAAGTTATAACAGTTCTTCTTTTTTGACACTTCACTCAAACGTAGACGCAACACGTTTTTATTTATTTAGTAAAAAATTAGATCAGACCGCCACAAACCTGCGTCCGTCTTAAGAAAAACAGTACATGTCATTAGCGCTCAAGGCTTCATTTGTTCTCCAGCGAACAAAATATCTATCCGTATTCTTTTGTTTATGTTGCCGCCCAAAGACGACGAACTACATCATTTAGGACATTCCACCATCGCTATACGATGCCTTATTATACATTAATCTTTCTTTATAAGCAAGTATTTGCCTTCTGGCTGAAAGTATTAACTATTCGTTGTTTTAATGAAGCCAAAAATAGCGAATATCACAAACCCACCTCCTTCTGCCACTGAACATGGAGGTTGCTCTATTATAATGGTACCGAAGATCCTAAGTACCTTACTTATCTCGAAGAACATATCATGGTCAAGGAATGTGTAAGGATGTGTGATCAACAAAGGTGAAGCATAACAGAGAATATTTCTAAGAAAGGCAGCGTCATAAAAACCAACGTGCCATTAAAACGCAGTCATTCCTCAAGCCGGGTTCGGCGAACAGGAAGACAAAGTGCAGTCCCATGAGTACAACCGGACGTTGTTGTTACTGTAGTCCTCTGTGTAGAAGAGAACTTTTGCAAATTTGTTACGTCATCGTCATTACTGCCCATGGCTGCCGAACTATACAAAATTTTCTTATTCCAACGTTCAGTCAATATTTGAGAATAATTTTGTTGTCTACTTTTCGCAAATGACGCACTTACCTGCCACCACCTTCACGTCATACATACTGCAATTATGGCGAGATTCTTCCCGTCCGATGGTTCATTTGATATGTCCAATTGTCAAACTAGTCAACTGCGAGGTATGCAAAACAAAGGTATTTTCATTGTTGACTGAACGTTGTAGTAAAAGCCCCAAACGATCATTGTCTAATTCTCATACGTCCATTCACACAACCACAAAAATCGAATTCGGCAAAGCCGGCCGGTGTGACCATGCGGTTCTAGGCGCTACAGTCTGGAACCGCGCGACCACTACGGTCGCAGGTTCGAATCCTGCCTCGGGCATGGATGTGTGTGATGTCCTTAGGTTAGTTAGGTTTAAGTAGTTCTAAGTTCTAGGGGACTGATGACCTTAAAAGTCAAGTCCCAAACTGCTCAGAGCCATTTGAACCATTTTCGAATACGGCGAATTGTGGCTTGCATACATTCCGCTGCGATAAGCTGAATGTGATCTCCCACATCGCGTAATTTATCGTGTTTAGAGATCATTATTTGCAATGTTAGTGATCTTCGCTTTTAGTAGCGTAAGAATCCAGCGCTCAATTTAAAAATAAAAAAAATAAAAAATCTTTGTCGCTTTTCTCTTGCGCTCGCTACAATACGAGAAATAGTAAATAATATTACGTGGCCATATTACAATCCCCAATCTGCTGTTCTTCTTTGGAAGATTAAAATCGATGCCTATGTATCGTCTTACGAGAAGTAAACTACGATTGTTACAGTTTGCTTCATAAATCAGTTTTCATTGAAAAACAAACCTAAACAGTCTACTATAAAAGGTTTCTGCTCAATAATGATTCCAATTCACATGACTTGTAATGGAAGACAATGTAATGTGTTACGTAGTTGTGTATCTATCTGATGCGGGAGTTTAACGAGGCACTTAATGCTCATTTTTATTTGGTGCATTTTCAAACCCGCAATTTCGTGATTTATTTCAAAGATTGTATTCTTTTATGGATTTCAACTAAAGTATTTCACCTCATTGACACAAGCAGTTAAACAGAGCACACATCTTAGAACCTTTTCTCCATTTTTAAATACACTGCACAGTATACGTGTCTAACGACTACGGAACTTGTTGCGAGACATTCATCTATCTTGTAACGAAAAGTTATTGTGTTTTCCTTGTTTCATAATTTTCGTGGTAACGTTTTAATCCTAGTGAAAACATATACCGTAATCAGTACAAAAATGGGTATGATACCTTTCGTCAATGGAGCTCGACTGCAAGTTTAGAAATATTTTTTTTCGTATACTGTCTTGTTTGCTACCGAGCTGTTCTCTCAGACAAGTTCAATGTCCAACCTGATATCTGCAGCCAGTTTTTATTGTAGATGAATATTTTATACAGTGATTTTGTGTAACAAGGACAGGCGCTTCAAGATTGTGTTTCTTCATTTTTTCCCTTGGTTTTTGCTAAGATTATTTCGGCGCATCTGCTGTCATTGAATATTGTATTAAGCATTGTTATTGTTAGAAAAGGGAGCTCAATTTTAGAATTTTTTCCACCTTAGCGGAAACAGCTAAACAAATAAACAAGGATACCCCACTGAGATTAGCGAAACTGAACGCAATCTTCATTGGAGGAATCTACTGCGAAAGTCGGTCGACTGACAGAACTTTTTAAGAAGTCGAAACTAATGTCTGCCATAATGTCAGTCGCGTTAAACTGCGTTGCTGAAGTTTCATTAGTGCAAGTGGCTACGTCATGCGAAACTGTCTGCAGCTCAGACAGAAATTACACGAAAATAAATAGCCTCAGAAATTTCACCAAAAGTAGAAGCAATGTCGAATGAATTATGAGTTGAAATTTTAGCATTAAAGTGGCGACAAGCACGCCAACCAGAAACCACGTATAAATTAAACAATGATATCGTTGAAATCAAACGAACGCAAACTACGCAATCTGAGAATGTTCGAAATCTCTCAGAAAGAGTAAACAATACTGTTCCCAAATGGGAGAAGTCAACGAACGAACAATTTAGATTACAACAACAAAAATTCACAGATGAATTAGCTTCCTGGGAGGCCAACCTGGACGCACAGATCATTTAAATAATAGATAAGAAGTTTCAAGAAGCTATTGACTGAACCATAAACGAGTTTACGTTTAAATTGTGAGGTAGAAACCGAAGTGCGAAATGTAAAATTTGACCAATATTTGAAACTGTGGCGCGATATCAGTGAACAAAATGAAAATATTAAAAAAATTGGAGGGGGAAAGGATATAGCACACAGGGTTTGGAAAATACTCAAGTTTCAAACCAATGTTACCCAGCCTTCAATGAGTGAGATGTGAACTGTTGGCTCAATTATGTATGATTCACCGTGTAGTATGGGGGCTGCTCCAATCTTTACGTCTGTGCTATTTCAGGAAAATTTTATTCGATGTCGCCAACTCCAAGTGTTCTTTCGATCGAAAGAAATCTTCGTGCAGTTGTGTCCATATTTTGCGGAGCCATGTCACGTTCATGGTCTGATGCTCAGCAAATAGGCTTTGTGAGTAATGCCATTGAAGCATAAGCTATGCTTCCAGAATGAGATTTTCGCTCTACAGTGGAGTGTGCGCTGATATGAAAGATTAAAACTGGCAGATTAAAACTGTGTGCCGGACCGAGACTCGAACTCGGGACCTTTGTCTTTCGCGGGCAAGTGCTCTACCAACTGAGCTATCCAAGCACGATTCACGACCCGCCCTCGCAGCTTTAAGTTCTGCAAGTTTCGCAGAAGAACTTCTGTGAAGTTTGGAAGATAGGGGACGAGGTACTGGTGGAAGGAAAGCTGTGAGGACGGGGAGTGAGTCGTGCTTGGGTAGCTCAAACCGGGGGAGGAAGGCCCGCTCATGTTAGTTAAGACCATAAAATGCCTAGGTATTACGTTCCACACGGATGTGCAGCGGACAGCAGCGGATAACTACCGACGCATATTGAAGCTGATGCGGACAATGCTGCTGTTACAGAAATTAAGAGCGTTGGATATGATTCAGAGAGTGACTTATGTTAACGTATACCTAGCACCGAGACTCACTCACGTAGCGCATGTCCTGCCTTTAACGCGCACAATGGCATCACGCATACAAGCAACTTTCGGAACCTACGTGAGTGTGGGACACCGGTTTAAGATCCAATACACAACGCTTACGCTACCACCTGCAGAGGGTGGACTTGGTCTAGTGAACGTATATGAAAAGGCACGGGCGTTATTCTTCAGTACGATTTTATGACACTGGCGCTGCCAATTTCGAAATATCTCGAGTGCGTTGGCCGATGTATTGGCGCCCACTTCAATGCTGCCCCCAGTCAGTGTGGGCCATGTTTCACCGAAGATGTCACATTTCAAGTTTTTTTTTTTTTTTTTTTTTGAGCTTAGCTATGTCAGAGAATCCTTCCCAACAACACGACTACCGACGACGCGAGATGTATACCAACTCTTACTGCGCCGGTGACCCAGGAATACCCTGGAAAAGAAGTACCCAGGCAAGAACTGGCGACAGATATGGCGCGTTTTACGGAACGTTTACCTCCCAACGTCGGTACGCGCGACATGGTATGTGATGGTAAATGGGAAGTTCGTAACGAATCAACGGCGGCACTAGATTTATTTGGCAGACACTCCACTATGTTTAAGCTGCGCAACAGTGGACACTAATGAACATCGTTTAGCATGTAGTGGGACGGCTCCGGTGTGGCACTTGGCACAACAGATATTGGCGTTCCTGTTACGCTCCGCCCCTCACACAATTTCATCAGAAACACTGTTTTCCCCCAGGAATCTTATTTTCCGGTCCAAAAAACCAATGCAGTGACATGGATACGGGGAATGGTTCTGGGCTACGTCTATAACGATTCGGGAAAGGACAAAATGGATTTTTGGCATTTTCTCAAAAATGGCTCTGAGCACTATCGGACTTAACAGCTGTGGTCATCAGTCCCCTAGAACTTAGAACTACTTCAACCTAACTAACCTAAGGACATCACACACATCCATGCCCGAGGGGCATTTTCTCCTGGATGGACACACGAAGCTGCAACAGCATAAGATATATAGGCAAGACTTCGCTAATTACTTGCGACTTACATTTACCGACCCGCCGGCCAGATGGGGTTTGACGGGTGAGAGATGAGATAGACGAAGAAGCCGAGATAGACATCGGTCACACTTACGGACCCTCAGTTAATTTCGAGAAGACGACCCAGTCTTACACCAACGTCTGGAGACCGAGTCGATAGATGGCTCTCTTGCTCTATCGAACGTCGAGTCGTGAGCAGGTGTCGCCCACGACACGAATTTCATTTCATTGCTATAGGAGCATGTTTCTTTTGTATTTGTACTATTCGCGATGTCTTCATGTCTGTCATTTGGACATTTTCAGTTTTATTCATTTCCTTACTTAATTAATTTTCTGATTTGCCACTATTTGTCAACATTTGGACATTGTAGACACTATTTATGCGGTAGTACAACAAAATGTGTGTCAGTAAAGGTTGTAAGTCTGACGCTGAAAAGAAAACATAAATAAATAAATAAAATAAAAACACAAAAAAGTAAAAAAAGGGTAGCGCTGTAGTCGGTCTGAGCTTTAAACCACCTTTGCCCGCGAAAGGCAAAGGTCCCGAGTTCGAGTCTCGTTTCGGCACACAGTTTTAATCTGCCAGGAAGTTTCATAAGCTATGCTCTTTACTACTTTTCTTTTTGTTCAAAATTTTATTTAACACTTCTTTACAATCACATTATAAAACAGACGGCAACAGAAAGCAAAACTCACATTATAAATACTTATATGCTCTACAGTACATTCACGTGTCTGTCTTCAATGCAGAAATCTGTAAAAAATGTGCATAGAGTAATTTCTGACCTGATACCTTAGTAAAATTTGCAAGACGGTTCTTTGGAGGAAGAATACATGTTTCTAAAATACAATATGTCCCTTTAACCAGTTGCTATTATTTTCCTTTGTGTTCACGTAAAGTTCTTTATCTGGATGTAGAAGGCTCTCTGTCGTTATCGTACTGGATAATACTCGCTAGCTTATTTGGTGGACAACGATACTTTGTTACATCACCACAAACAAATTGATTTTATTCAGTGTCAACGGGGTGCATAGAATACTCAGTGGTGAAACTGCCAGATGAATGGAGTGTAGCCTTGCGTTTGATGGCATTTTTCTATGGACAACATACTACCACTTTCTCCTTAGATTAGTGGGTAATAGCAGGTCACGGATATTCTTCAAGATTTTGTGCAGTTGAAGTCTATATACTTTTGCTCTACGAAATTTCTACTTTTACTTTGCATCAAGTTTTTGTACACCTCTTTCACTTTCCTCATATGTTTCTAAGGATTTCTCACTGAAATATAACTATATTCAGTGAGGAAATGTTACAGATGGTACAGTTCATTCAGGACATGGTGGACATTAATGTGAGTGGGGAGGGGTGGGAGCTCCAGGGTGACCGATGCTGTTTCATTTAATAGAGGTGGCTTCATGTTATTAGGTGAAACATGTACTGTGTTCGAACATTATGAATTACGTCGAAGCGAACGGTCTATTATCACACAGTCAACACGGATTTAGCAAACATTGTCCTTGTGAAACACAACTAGCCGCCTGGGCTACTTTCAGGGTGCAATCGAAGTTTTTGAAAGTGCCCCGTCTTCTGCTGCTTCTGCCGTCCACTGTTGTTGTCGTGTACTGCTGCCGTCCGTCCGTCGACCAACTGCCGCCCGGTGGTCGCTGCCGCTGTCCGTCCGCCACTTGGTGCTCGCCGCCGCCCTCGCTGCCGCCGTCGCCGCCGCCGCCGACGACGACCCTCGTTTCAGTTCTTTTCCCACTTTGGCAACTCCTGTCGCCAGTGGACAAAGTATTCCATCATGGACACCCCCATTACGATTATTATTGACATCTCGCCTCCCCTCCCACTGTTAACTCGTGGAGTGCCTCCTCAGGACTAAACCTATCTACTTCACCTCCCCTCCTCACAGTCTCCTCCCCTTCTATCTCCTCCCCATCTCTGTATCCATATCTGTGTGTTGCTTTGCTCCTGCCCTGCCCTTGCCCTTGCCACTGCTCCTGCTGCAGCCCCTGCCCCTGCCCTTGCTCCTGTTCCTGCCCCCTCTTCCACCACTGTTACCTGCTGGTGAGACTAGTCCCCATCTCCCCACCTGCCCTGCTTCAACTGCTTCTGCTTCTGCTTCCCCCACCAGAGTCACCACATGCCACGGCACAGTCCCCACCACAGTGCCCCACCTCTGGTCACAGTGCTGCTGCCTCACAAGAGGGGCCTGTCTCCCACCACCTCCCAATCCTTCCAGTCCCTCACCACTCCTCACAGGATACATCTGCAAAAAAACCCTCCCAAGCATGCAAGCAGCTACCTCATCTCCACCTCCTCCTCCAAAAAAACACTACCCATGCCTCTTCCTTCTGATCCCCCCATGGACACCACCGCTCCTCCCACCTCCCCAGCCCTCACCCTATATTCCTTCATCCTTGCACACCCCGACCCTAAATTCCTGGATGCCGGCATCCTCACCCTCAAAATCTGTGAGTGCATCACCAATGCCCTATGTCCTCATCAAATTCCCTTCTCCCTCTTTCGACACTGATCTCCTCCAGTGCCTTCCTCACATTCTCACCCATTCCTTACATCCTCCTCTCTTCATCAGCCCCAACCCCCTTGTGGTGTGCCAACCCTCACTGCCTTCATCACAAAACTCAGCCCTGTGATCACGGAGGTGGAGTTATTGGCAAAACTGAAAGCACACTCTGCCCTGGAAATCTTCTTGGCCTGCCATAGATTACAACTCCTCTGCCCCAAAATCCCTTATGCAAGGCTATACTGAGTCTGCCTCCTCCATAGATCACCTCATCATACAGGGAGGCCTGATTTTCAACTATTGCCATCTCGTTGACCCGTACTGTTCCCCTCTTCAATCCAACCACTGCCAGCACTGTCTCCTGTACAATGACCACCTCACCCAAAACAGCAAGAATCCCTCACGTGCCCTATTGTAAAGCCTCCCACTTCCTTCAACAGTGTCCTAACCTCGCCTATCCTCCTTCCTACAACACCTGCAATGAACCCCACTTACCTACTCCTCCAAATGCAAAGCCAAGCCCCCTCCCACCAACCCTGAGCTCACACTCGCCATTTGCCCCATTAACCAGCCCTTTCACCCCAGCAATTCGATCTGCAATCCCCCTATGGGTGAAGACATCATCGAGTTCTAACCATCATCCTGCAGAACATCCACCCTTTCCAATGCCCCCATCCCCTCCAACAGATCTCCATTACTGCCCACTCTGTCTTCCATTTGAGTACCTGTGCCACCTACTCCCACAACCAGGTCCACTTTACCTGGACCCACCTAGACACCCTCATTTAAGCACCTCTCTCCTCCCCATACTTCCTTCCTCCTTCTTCCTCCTGGCACATCAACAGTATTGTCTCCTCTACCTGATCATTTGCTGTCTCCCTGGAAACAAATACCTCTTCATGCCTATCCTGTCCCAACACCAGGTCGACTGCTTCATCCTTAATGAAACCTTCCTCCAACCTCACTATGTTGTCTGCACCTCTCCCTATTTCCTCCATTGCACTGACAACCCCCTTCGCCTTGCACAAAGTGGGGTTGCCATTGGTCACCTCAAGCATCTGCCTGTCCAGCCACAACCCCTACTCAATGACCCAACTGAACACCTTCTCCACAGCATCTTTCTTCCCCTCCCTCCCCATCATCTGTACCACTATCTACATCCATCCTGCAGCTCGTCTCTCCTACATCTTCATTTCCCATGTTCACCATACCTTCTCCACGTATGTGATTGCTGCCGACCACAACATCCACAGCCATGACACTGCCAACCTTCAGTAGTGGTATCAATTCCTTTCCACCCTCCATGGTGACCTTGTTCCTCTCTCACAGCACATCCATCCTGAAGGTAACTCCACCCTGGATGTGATCCTTACTTCCCCCAATCTCCTTGGTCCCACTGCTGCAGATGTCCTCGATCCCATTGGTAATGACCAGCTCCCTGTCCTTCTCACCATCTCCTCCACCCATGGCCCTTCTCCTGCACTCTGCCCTGCTGCCCCCAAAGTCCATCCATGATTATTACTGCACCAACTGGGATGCCTTCTGGGAATCCATTGTCTCACAGGTTGAAAGCCACCCCCGTACCTTTCACCATCTCGTTGACGTCACCCATGCCTCTTCCTTCCTCCAGAAGAACATCACTGATTCTATGGAGGCTCATGTTACTACGTAACTCTTCCACCCTCACCACCATATGCTTTCCCCACAGTCCATTTTTCTTCTCTGTGAATGCTGCAGGCTCTACCGCTCCTTCCTCTGTACCAGTGACCAGGATTCACTCCTCCACCACTGGCAGTTACAGTGACACATCCACAACCTCCTCACAGCAAAGAAACGCCAGGATTTCAGACATGTACACACCTCAACTCCATCCTCCCTGTCAAATCCTCAAAGTACTTGTCTGCTTTCCACCACCTTACCAGTAGCCATTCCGCCCCACATTACCTGCTTCTTCATGACAGCCACCTACTCCTTGACTACCTCAGTAAATCTAACCAGTTTTCTTCTCACCTCCCCAAAGTCTTCTCCATTCCTGATGATCCCCATTTTGATTAATCCCTCTTCCCCACCATCCTGCTACCTCTGTCCCACCACTTGCTCCCAGTTTCTGGTACTTGGATCAGTTACCCCCTTCCAACATAAACACTCCCATTACTGCACATGACATCATACTTGTCGTCTGCTCCAAACACAACACTGGTCCTGGTCACAATGGTGTCACCTACTGCCACCTCAAGGAATTCACCCTGTCTTTCCTGGCTGCCCTTGCTTCCCTGTACAATGTCCTCCTCTACACCAGCATTTACCCTGACCTGCAGAAGACTTCCTGTATCCTGCTGTTCCCTAAACCCAACAGACCCCCTCTGACACCTCTTCCTATCATCCCATCTGCCTCACCTCTGTGTGCAGTAAAATCTTTGAGTCCATCCTCTCCCATCATATTCGTCACCACCTTAACCAGCACCACCTTCTTCCTATTACCCAGTGTGGCTTCTGGCCCTCCTACTCAGCTGAAGACCAGCTCCTTAACCTTACCAGTTTCCTGTCCCTTCAGTCCAACTCCCATCATTCTGCTATTTTTGATTCCCTCAATCTCAAGAATGAGTAAGACTGTGTCTGGCATCCTGGGCTCCTCTTCAAACGCCAGACCTATGCTCTCCCCATCAATTTCGTCTGTCTTGTTGCTTCCTTCCTCTCCCCCTCCTCCTTCCGGCCCTCCTACGACACTATCCATAATACCAGTTCCTGTACTTTCCATCCCACCACTGGCGTGCCCCAAGGCTCCTTTCCCCCCTCCTCTATCTCCTGTATACTGTTGATATGCCCAAACCGCCTCTGCCTGTTCATCTCCTCCAGTTTCCTGATGACACCGCCTTCCTGTTCCTTTATCCTACCCTTCAATGGCCCCAGTGTACCCTAAAAACTCACCTTGACCGTTTCATTGCCTGGTGCAACCAGTGGCTACTTCACATCAACTGTTCTAAGACACAGGCAGTCATCATAGGTCGTACCACCCACTCCTTCCAGCTCCACGATTTTTACATCACTATTTATGGTCGTCCTATCCATCTCACTCGTACACTGAAATACCTTGGCCTAGCCCTTGACCAGCACCTCACTGGGAGTCCCTTTCTTCTTAAGATCCAACACGAAGCCAAGAATAGACTCCACCTCCTGAAACTCCTGTCTGGCTCGACATGGGGACTGTATCCTTCCAAACTGAAATACCTTTACCTCACCCTTGACCATCACTTCATCTGGACTATCAACTCCTTACGATCCAACTCAAAACCTACAATAGACTCTGTCTCCTGAAACTCTGTTTGGCTGGAATTGGGGACTGCATCCTTCCACCATCCTTCATGCCTACAAAGCCTTGATCTTCCTCATCCTTTAATATGCCAGCATTGCTTGGATTTTCGCCCCTCCCAGATTCTATAAAGCCCTTCAAATCCTAGAATGCCATGCTCTCCGCCTCGCCTTCCATGTCTTGCTTCTGTCCCCCATGCACATCCTCTACAACCTCATCCCCTTCCACCACCTTCTTTTCCTTGAACACATCCACACCCTGTACATTGTCTGCTGCCTCGATCCCCTCACCCCCTGGTGTCCTCCTTCCTCTACACCACCAGCCTGTTGCTGTGCCTTTACTGTTGTGTCCCAGCCTCTCTCCATCCCCACATCCTCCATCTCCTTTCCCAACATTACTTCAAGCACCTGCCCCTCTCAGATGATAAGCTTCGCCCTGACATCTATCTACCTACCACCTCCAACCCCAACTTCCCCCTTCTCCTCCTCAGGGCTCCCTGTCCCCTCCTCTTCCCTTTCACTGAATGGTTTTCTTCTCTCCTATGCCCCTCCCTTTCCTGTGCCCCCCTTCTGTGTCTCTTCACTCATTCCTGCCATGCCTATGCTCTTCTTATCCCACCCCACCCGGCTCCTGCCTCTTCGTGCACCGCCCACCCCCTTTTTTCTTTTCTTTCTTTTCCTTGCAACCCCTCCAGCCTCTCCTGCACCCTCCTCTCCCTTCGTTTTCCCTTGCTATCAGACCTACCATCCCTCAGCAGGTCCCTACCAGTGGTTTTTATTCTTTGTGTGTGCTCCATTGCTTACAATGGTTTTTTAAGTGTCTCTCGCTCTGTGTGAAAAGATCTGGCGGGGTTTTCATCTATGGGTGTTATTCTCTGGTGAATACTGCAAAACCTGAGTCCTATATTCAGCTTCAGTTATAATCACAGAGACCTTAAGCTTATCTAATTACCATTGCATTATTGTTATGTAAGTTACTATTAATCATCTCTTTGATTTGTACTTCATCATACTCTCTTTTGTTAAGTTAATTTTTGTCTACTCCAAAGTCAGAATTTACTGTTTCATAATAATCACCCTTGTTTCTTCTATGTTACTTAGTTTACCGTAGGCACACATCAACAACAAAAAAAGAGGGAGGGAACATATCGTGAAATTTGTAAACATTTATTCTTGAGTGGCAACTCATAAATATTAAGCATATTTTAAGTAGAAAGTTGTGTCGGGAAAGGAGGGGAATGTTTCAATACTGACAATAAACCTTTAATATTACAAATGTTCCTCCCACATAACTGTTTATTCTTCCTGTCATGCCTCAGAAACAAAATGGCTCTGAGCACTATGGGACTTAACATCTTAGGTCATCAGTCCCCTAGAACTTAGAACTACTTAAACCTAACTAACCTAAGGACATCACACACACCCATGCCCGAGGCAGGATTCGAACCTGCGACCGTAGCAGTCCCGCGGTTCCGAACTGCAGCGCCAGAATCGCTAGACCACCGCGGCCGGCCCTCAGAAACAAGTCTTTGCGCTTCTTGCCTATACGTTCCTCTGCTTTTTCATTAAACACATAATCCATAACAACAATACGTTTCGGTTCCGACAAATAGATACCTCTGTTTCACCCAAACGTAAATTCATACGCTTCTCTTATCTGGCTCTTTATTCACTGGGTTTCAGCTGTATGTTTAACGGCCACAGAGTTCCTAGATTTGTTTTGTACTCTGACCTTCGCGTACACAGCGTCACACTACTATTGGGAGCACTTACCATAAAAATGACTTGACACGGGTCTGACTAGAAATCCTTATCTTCTTTCCAATTCACTGCACTGAGCCCCACTATTCTAGATTGAGCCTTATCAGCTCCTTTTCAGATTTTCTAGCTTCCCTACTATTGCGGTACTCGGGACTGGGAGTGTTGTTAAATTCTATATATACAGTGATCAATAAAATAAATAAATAAATACTGAATACTGCAATTTTATTTACTCTGTTGAATACTGTGGACTAGCATGAGACTCTGAAATAACCCAATACTACGATAACATACGTACGGACATCGGCTATTCCGAAGAACGCACGAAAAAATATTTTGTACAAAGCGCGAGACTTACCGCCTTCTAACAGATATGTCACATGAGCGCTGCTATTATGGAGAGAAAATATGGGTGCTTTTGCGCAAACTGTAATGATTAATTTGTTTCTGTGGGGATACTGGTCATTTATGTACCAACTTTCACAAAGAAACTGAGATTTTATTTTATGCTTATTAAACGGAATATTCGTTATCTACAAAGCAAAAACTGAGCACAAATCTAATCTGCCGTTAAGCGGCCAATCTTAAACACACTGAACTCATTCAGTACAAAAAAATTAATGAATGGAGTTCGTCTTTACTTTACTAGGTTTGAAACTATTAAAAGATCAAAATAGAGAAGTCTCCCGCATTTACATTTAGTATTACAGACTGGATTTCTAGCTATAAAAAATCGTCAGCGTAATTGCCGACCAAATTCTGCTAGGGAAAGAGAGCTCCCCTCAACACGAAGTTATTAAATATCAGACTTTGATACAATGGCGGCTTTCAACTACACGAAACAAGCTAAGAAAAAAGAGATATAACCCAAAAAATCTTAATTTCTGTTCTTCATCTACATTACACAGATACTACAAACAAAAGGCTATTTGTTAAACGAATCGCTGTTTGCGAGCTTTACAGATAGGAAATACACTTTTTAATATTTGATATTCATCGCGCACACGGACGCAATCTTTCAATAATTTATAGTTTACACGTCACTATTTTTAACAGACAAAAAATCTTTTAATTTTTCTCTAAATGTCAATTTACGTGACGTTCCGTCACATGGGCCCCCTAGTCAGTGTGTACTTAACATTGTTTCCCTTTTTACGTACAGTCTCACTACCGGTTCACAGCATTAGTTAAATGGTCATGTTCACATGAATATGGTAGATACATTTGAATTCCATTCACAATTATATGTGTCATATACAGTTCATGTTATTATTACAGGTTAGTTCATTTACTAGGTCTAACCCTACATTCTAGCAAGAATGTGAACAATCCGGAATCCTACAGATCCGACACAAATTTGCTTAGGCTCCTCCATTTGGGTTACAGGCTTAAGGAAAAACGGGTCAAAGAACCCCGCCCCGAGCCTTCGGATTTTTGACATTCAAGCTTTTTATATTATTAGTTGCTTTTATGCTGATAGTATAGCAATTGAATTAATCAACTAAGAAACATATACATATACATCACAATAAGAAATAGATAGTAATTGAAATTACATTCACAGTACGTTTGACTTAGAATAACAAGGTTCGTCTTTGCGAAAAAATACTTGTCTGTGACTGCATTAGTTGTAACTGTCTTGGAACACATTTTGTGTAACATGCACATATACATCACAACAAGAAATAGATAGTAATTAATATTACGTACACAGTACTTTTGGTTCAAAAATGGCTCTGAGCACTATGCGACTTAACTTCTGAGGTCATCAGTCGCCTAGAACTTAGAACTAATTGAAACTAACTAACCTAAGGACATCACACGCATAAATGCCCGAGGCAGGATTCGAACCTGCGACCGTAGCGGTCGCTCGGCTCCAGAATGTAGTGCCTATAACCGCACGTCCACTCCGGCCGGCTCACACAGTACGTTTGATTTGAAATATTAAAGTTCATCTTCATGAAGAAATATTTGTCAGTGCAAGCAATATACGTACATAACTGTCTTGGCACACAATTCGTATAGTTTACAAAGTTATTTGTGATATACGTTTGGTTGTACATATGAAGTATTTTTTTTCAATTTCGGTGTCCATTGCACACTATGTTTGTTACAAGTTTACATTGTACTTAGTAATTATTATTTCCTCTTAAACAACAGATACATTTCGAAGTTTCACCTACGTAATAGTCGTCGATGATGCTGTAGTGATTGAAATGTCGGCGAATCGTTGTTGCGCGACGACAGAAGCGTGTGTGGCAGCCTGCCGCAAGAAGTGATAGTTCGTAAACCGGCGCAGCGATGTCCGCGCAGACGGCTGACAATCAGTTGCCAGGCGCCGCGCCTGAGGTGGGCGGTCAGGAATGTCAGCTGGCCGCTCGCCTTGGGGACAACATGAAAATATTAGACCGAGCATCAGTTCATTAGCAAAGCAGGACAATTACAAATAACAAAGGTGCTGAAAGAAATGTTATTAACTTTTTCAAGCACTCTTCAGTTATTCGTGTATATTATTTTTGTCTGCACTGATGTAATGTACGAACGTACGAGATCCAGTTCCTTAAATAAGTTTATGGCTCGAACTCACACATTTCACTATTTCAACTCAGCGGTTGCTTTTTGTTAAGTGTTCACTACTCTGCACTACACACGGTCAATGTGGCAAGCGTCCATGTGAGTACATTGCTGTGGCACTTTTTCACTCTGCTATGGTAGCACTACGTCGCTTCTAGCGTTTTGTTTGTCGGCCCGGAATCCGCATTTCGCTGTGCACTACCAATAGCATCTTTTCACAGTCCACTTGAGATATTCCGTTCATAGGAAGTATATCCTGCGCACATAAACATTTCTTCATGCTATGAATGTCAATAATATTTGCATATTAAATTATATACCTTGCGGAAGGCACCACCGTGTATGCTGCTAATTTTATTTACAGTAACTCACTGTACTTGAACAACAGTTATACTCTGCGAAATACAGTCAACACTCACTGCGGTAGCACACTCTAACGTTCACTTTTCAAGTCACATTCCAATTAGTGATTCACCTTATCCGCATTGCACTATGTAAGCGTCCGGATAGTTTCATTCATAAATTGGAACATATTAGTACATATTACTTAGGCTATATAAGAAATATAGCTTTCAGATTACATAGTAATATTTCATGCATTAGGTAAATCAGATTTACTTCTAGATATGGCTTTTCGCTCTGTATCAAGTGACTGATCTAGCCAGAACCTCTTATTTCAAGTTTCGAGCAATTGGTCTTCCTGGACCCTTGAGTTCAGTAGGATTTTACTTATGGTATTTATAACCACTCCACTGATTCAATTCTTTTATTGCTGTTGCGCTTGTAGTTGCCTTGCTTGTCCGGGTGTGGCTGCAAGCACTTCCAAGCTGGAATTTATGCAGACTTAAATCATCTGCCACATCTTTGATTATTATACTCTTTAAAGGATAAATCGTTAGATTTCACACATTCTGTTAATGACCCGCGGCTAGTATGTGTTTTCAGCGACCATGCACAATGCCTTTTCTCCAATTTTGTGCAAGGCGCCACCATGCGGATTCATTTACTAGTACTTTGTTTACATGCACACATTTAAATGCATGACTCTCATTCACAAGAAACTGACTCACACACATACTTAAAAGCTACCACATATATATGTATAACAAGCATACACCCAAAATTTCAACATACTTGAAATGAATCTTAACTAGCTCTGTATTTACACTTTATACCTAATCTCTGTACATTACCCAATGAGTTTTCTGTTCATTCAAGCAACTGCTTGCTGATTCATGGTTATGAATGGCTTTAGATCCGGATGAGGATATAATCCTCTTACTTTGCCTGTCTCTGGGTGTGACAGAAGGTAACGATTCTGTGTGGTCCTGAGTATGAGTTGCCACTTTTTTGTTAATATTTTTAATACTCGAAGACTTGGAATGGTTCTTTAGCGTCATCAAGTTCCCTCTGTCGTAAGTGTAGAGTCTACTCAAACTCCTATCGTATTGTACTTTCTAATTTCTGCGTGATACAGCAGTGCAAGCAGGGCTTATTGTAACTTTTGTTATCTAGTTATGACTCTTGGGATTCCTAGCAGAGGCTTCAGCCACTCATCGACAGGTACATTCAGTATCATGATTTCACAGGGTGTGCACCCTGTAGATTCATGAGGCACATTGTTATGAATTCTCTCAAAATGTGGCCCCAACTTAACCTACTTGTTTGTTGAGTTGCTCCATGTCCGGACAAAGAAATTTAAATCGCGAAAACAGCGTTCCACGGGACTCGGGCTTGTATTAAAAAATGATACTAAAAGGTGTTTAATGATGTCTTCCCGTAGAAACAGTTTCCAGTCCTGGCTTTTGAAATAGCTGGCATTGTCTGACAGCAAGGTCATCGGTTTCCTGACGCCTGGTATATAGTCTGATACAATTATCCAGACCATAGTTTTTGTAGTGGAGTTTCTTGTGGGGTACAATTTCAGATGTTTGGAGAAAATATCTAACAAAGCTACCACATATTTTACCTGCCTCTTGCTATTGGCAAGGGTCCAGTTACATCGACAGCGACGATCTGTGATGGTTAGCTGAGTGGTCAGTCGGCTCTCAGCCGTGGCAGCGTGCGGACGGCCCCGCGCGCCGGCCAGTGCTCCGCTGCAGGCGTTGTTTACTTCCGCGTCGTAGCTTTCAGGCTTGCGTCCGTCCACTGTGTACAACATGTCGAGCGCTTACCGCCGTGCGACCCTTAAAGTTTCCTTCCCAGCTGAACATGCGCGACCTCGTGCACATGAAGTTGAAACGTTCATTCGTGAAGAAGTTCGTTTAGATCCTAACCACGTTATCGGAATCCATTTTTCGATCACGAGTAGTGTCGTTCATATTAAAATGACAAACACCGAGGTGTGTGAAGATGTTATTCGCCGCCATGCCAATGGACTTAAGTTCAAATACTCTGATGGTCACGTCGGAGCTGTAACACTTGAACTCGCAGAGTACGGTCAACGCACGATTAGGGTGTTTGAACTACCTTTTGAAGTGCCGAAGGACGAAGTTGTCTCTGCGTTACAACCATACGGTAACGTCATCGGTTACGTAGAGGAAAAATGGCAAACTTTCACGACCTACCAGGTCCTTAATGGTGTGCGTCAGGTCAAAATTGAACTGAAAAAACATATTCCATCATACCTGAACATTGGCGGGGTGCGAGCCATTGTCATGTACGACGGCCAACCCCGAACATGTGCGGGTTGCGGACAAGAAGGCCACGTCAGATCCGCCTGCATGCGACGCCGCCTGATTCAGACGCCGGTCGGCGAGGAAGCGTCCCCAGCGGTGATGACTCAGATCCCTGTCACATACGCCAAGGTTGCCCAGGGAGGTAACACGTCTACACAGAGTCTTCCTGCTCCGTTGACGTCGTCTGATCAGGTAGATGCAACCGCTCCTGAGATTCCTTCTGAGGTGCCCCAGACGCCAAATCCTAACCTGCCGAATCATCGCAGCACTGTGACTGAAAATGCTACTGAGATGGACGTTGATCCGGGAGTGGTACCTACTTCTGCTTTCCTTCAGACTGGTCCGGAGTCAGACGAAAGCCACCCGCCATCGGACTCTGAACGACTTGTTCGAAAACAAGGGTCGACACGAAAGAGAAAGAAACGTAGCCGTACACCCCCTGATGAATCCATTCTACGGATGGATACCGGGGATGCAGACCCGAAGATGGACGACAAACCGATCTTTGATGACCGAACGGCTGATGCGACAGACCCGCCACAGGCGACCACTGGCAACGAACACCCCTCATTACTGCCGCCGTCGCCCCCACAGGTCGACGTTGAAGAGAGCCTATCCGATGAGACGAAAACTACGTCTCCTCTCCACGTGGATGACGTGCACAGCCGATGCCCTACCGCAGCATCAGTCTCCTGGGCAGACGACGTGGAGATCGAAGGGACTGGGGTGGATGCTGCTGATGATGGGGCACCCCCATCGGTTGCGCCCGCGCCCGCAAACTCTCCACAATAGCAGCCTCTTCAGCGGACCGGCAAGATCGACGACCTCTCGCCCCTGAAGAAGAAGCCCCGCCTGTGCCTGTGGGACTCCAACACCAGCATTATCGTGTCGCAACGATTAACCTCGCGACCATTCGTGCGCCCCACAAACTAGCGCTGCTCCGCGATATGATTTATGATGCGGACATAGATATTGCGCTTTTTCAGGAAGTGCATGTCGCCGATTTTTCACCACCACATGGCTTCACGGTGCATCTTTCTCCCGCTTCGGACACCGGTAGTGGTGTTGCCATCATCTTACGCGAAGGTCTTCCTGCCGAAGATGTCTTATACCTCCCCAGCGGCAGAGGTATGGCCCTTACTCTCTTTGGTGTACGCATCATCAATATTTATGCGCCGTCGGGCTCCAGCTACCGTCGTGAACGCAATGCCTTCTTCGCGAATGAAGTCACACCCCTTTTTATGGGACCACACGATGACTGGATCATGGGTGGAGACTTCAACTGCACCCAGCGACCTCAGGATCAATTGCCGCGTCACTCACCATGCGCAGCTCTGGAAACAGTCGTCACGCGGCTACAATTTGTCGACACGTGGAGACATGTTCACGGTGATCTTTTGGGCTTTACGTACCACACTGCGCACTCCTCTAGCCGACTGGATCGCATCTACATCTCGCGATCCCTAATTCAACACACTCGACAGGCTGAAATCTGGCCTGTTGCTTTCTCAGACCATGAGGCTTACTTCTGTGATGTTGTTCTCACAAGACAGGCAGTATGGCACGGACGTGGTTTATGGAAACTGAACACGGCACTTCTTAATTCACCTGACTGTCGACTTCTAATAGAAGACACTTGGATCACATGTAATAGACGCCGACCCACGTATCCGTCTACCATATCCTGGTGGATCCAGTGTGCAAAACCTGCTCTTCGAAAAACTTTAATCCGGTATGGCAAAGATGTTGTCGCTTGGAGGAAGAGCACTATGGATTTTTACTACAGAATCCTACGAGAATGCTCCACGATGCCAGCCTCCCCTGAGCGCCATACAAGGATGAACCAAGCTAAGGCCCAAATCTCCAATCTCATGCGACGGCACTTGGAAGGGGCGATAGTACGATCTCGTACTGCTGATCGCATGCCTCATGAACATCCGTCGATGTACCATATCATCCAAGAACGACAAAATCGACGCCGAAAATTGATTCACGTCCTAACGGATCAAGAAGGGCGTCGCTACGTAACCCAATCTGCCATAGGGAATGTGCTTCACGCCCACTACCGGCAGCTCTACGCCGCAGTTCCACATTCCCCAGAGTTGATCGAGGAAGTCTCACAGCTCAACTTCGGTGGTATCCCAGGAGATGCGGCGATTGAATTGATGTCGGAGGTGACTGATGAGGAAGTCCGCGATGCGATCCGGGCAGGAACCATCAATCGCTCCCCGGGCCCCGACGGTCTTCCCCTCGAATTTTATCGCACCTTCCGTGATTTGTTAGAGTCCGCATTCACCTCCATCTGTCGAGAACTGATGTCTCCGGAAGTACCTGTGCCGGACGCTTTCATGGAAGGAAT
Organism: Schistocerca serialis cubense; assembly: GCF_023864345.2. NCBI lineage: Eukaryota > Metazoa > Arthropoda > Insecta > Orthoptera > Acrididae > Schistocerca > Schistocerca serialis. The sequence goes on along the minus strand of NC_064638.1, from coordinate 628,096,794 downwards.
TATTATTCCTGTACATAAACCGCACGGTGGCAACAATATCAGTGATTATCGGCCCCTCACCCTCCTTAACAGTGATATGAAAATCTTCACTCGCCTTTTGGCAGCACGACTTAAAAACGTTGCCCGATATGTTGTGTCGCCAGACCAAGCATCTTTGGGAGGCGACAACAATATTCGCACGGCTTTATGCCGCTACAGGGATATGATCGCCGTTACCCAGGCACAACGCCTCTCTGGAGCACTTGCGTCTTTGGACTTCAGTCAAGCTTTTGATAGGGTTGACCATTCGTTCCTTACGGCCGTTCTCCACCATATGGGTTTCCCGGTCGCCGTTATCACGGTAGTGATGCGCCTTCTGCGGGGTGCCTCATCCAGGATTATGTACAATGGCAGACTCACTCCACCGATAATAATAGGTCGATCCGTACGTCAAGGTTGCCCTCTATCAGCAATTTTGTACGCCTTTTCCTTGGAATCCTTGCTATGTGGACTAAGACAACGTTTGGTAGGGTTGTCCATAGATCGCTACCGATTCTGTTGCACGGCCTATGCTGACGATGTCGTCATCTGTTTACGTAATGCCGACGAAGTTCGAGCTGTTTTGACGTGGGTAGCGACTTATGGTGAGGCGTCAGGTAGCTCTTTAAACGTACGTAAGTCACAAGTTATGTTCGTTGGCACGGGACTTCCCGTGGAGTGCGTTACACCTCTCACCACCGTTGATACCATTCGTTGTTTGGGAATAGATTTTTCATCTGATCTCCGGCGTTCAGCCACCATCAACTGCCGACGCCTCCTTTTAATGATCAGAGCAGGTCTTATGGACCATCGCCTTCGATCCCTAGATATTCTCCAACGAGCTCGATATGTCAATACATATATCGCATCCCGAGTTCCCCATGTAGCGCAAGTTCTACCTTTCCCGCTTACTGTGGCACGTCGCATGTTGGCAGCGATGGCATCTTTCGTCAGCTCTGGGATGTTGTTCAAAATTAACTATGCGACCCTTACTCTTCCCCGTGAACGAGGTGGGATAGGTCTGTTTCACGTGCCGGATAGAGCTCGCGCCCTATTTGTCAGCTCCCAGATGACGGTATGGACACGTTGCCCAACGAGCCTCACTGGTCTCCTCCTGTCGGCATACTCGCCGGTCTCACTGTCAGCCCCAGTGATGATCTCGGATGTTCCGGCCCAGTTCCATTATATACGGTACTTCTTTCTGGAACTCAGTTATCTACGCCTCACCTTACCAAGACAGCTTTTACTCAAGACAAAGGCAGTATACAATGTCCTCCAATTAGGTTGTCCACCTAACCCGATTGAACTAAAGTTCCCACAGGTTGACTGGCGTCATATATGGCGCGCGGTGTTCGCCTGTTACCTTGACACGAATGTTCAATCTGTCTGGTACATAACTGTCAATGGTAAGCAAATCAACCAATTTCGCCTTCATCGTATCCACCTCGCCCAATCACCTCTCTGCTCCACGTGTGGAGTGCCAGACAATGATGAACATCGGTTTGTTTGCGGACCGGCGGCGGAGGTTTGGCACTTGGTTCGAAGTATTGTGGCTTTTCTAACGCGGGACATTCCGGATCGGATTACTCCCCTTTCATTATTATTTCCGGAACGTGACTATTTTCCTCGGACAAAGACCAATGCTGTGAATTGGATTCGCGGACATGCCATTCACTACTTATTTGGACAAACTGTAGACTCTGTACTCGATTTTTGGACATACCTCAATGACCGTCATTATGTCGTTGTCCGTCACCCAAAATACAGACAATTTTTCTCGAACTTCCTTGGGAGTGCTTTCCACGAGCCACCTCGCAGCTGGAATGTGTTAAGCCAAGAGAGGAGAAGATTTCCTGTTTGAACCAATGAACATTTCTGAACAATTGAACGGAACACATCAATTTCGAGAAGACATGACTCAACATATTACCAGCGGGGCGCAGAAGGCCTCTGATCAATTACCCACAAAAAAAATAATAAATAAATAAAATAAAATCAATAAATATCAAACAAAAAAAAAAAATTAAAATAAAATTCAGAAAAAGGAAGATTTTGTTTTGTTTCTAAGGATAGCCCTAACCTTGATTTCCCATATTTCCCCTGGTATATAGGCAGCTCTCTGGGGTAGGTTTAGTCAGGAGCCAACGCCTGAAGTGGCCCAGATTTTTTTTTTTTTTTTTTTTTTTTTTTGTTGTAGGATGAAAAGTGGCGGTGGCACTTGTTTTTTTTGTTTTTTTTTTTTATTTCCATTTTATTAAAAAAAGGGGGCAGCGAAAAAAAAAAAACAACAAACAAAAAAAAAGAAAAAAAAAAAGTGGTCAGCGCGACAGGCTGTCATTGCTAAGGGCGCGGGTTCGATTCCCGGCTGGGTCGGAGATTTTCTCTGCTCAGGGACTGGGTGTTGTGTTGTCCTAACCATCATCATTTCACCCCCCCCCCCCCCGACACGCAAGTCGCCGAAGTGGTGTCAACTCGATAGACTTGCACCAGGCGAACGATTTACCCGACGGGCGACTCTAGCCACAAGGCCAAAAAAAAAATAAAAAAAAAAAAGCCACTCTCTGCCCTCTCTTCCTATTCATAACGAATCCTACTCCCTTTATGCCATTTCCTGCTGCTGTTCATATTACCCTGTACTTGTCTTCTTTCCATTTCACTTCGCTGACCACTGCTATAACTAGATTTAACTTTTGCATCTACCTTTTCAGATTTTCTAGATCACCTACTACGTTCCAGATGGCTCTAAGCACTATGGGACTTAGCGTCTGAGGTCATCAGTCCCCTGGAATTAGAACTACTTAAACATACCTAACCTAAGTACTTCACACACATCCACGCCCGAGGCAGGATTCGAACCTGCAACCGTAGCAGCAGGGCGGTTCTGGACTGAAGCGCCTAGAACCGCTCCGCGACAGCGGCCGGTTACTACGATCAAGCTTCTGACATTCCACGCCCCGACTCGTAGGATTTTACCCTTTTCGTTTGTTATTCAATTTTGTTTCCTATGGTCACCTCCCGCTTGACACTCCTCTCCCGGAGATCTGAATGGGGAACTATCCTGGAATCTCTTGCCAATGGAGAGATCATCATGATACTTACTCAGTTGCATGCCACATGTCCTGTGGGTACGCGGATTGTTTCTTTAATATAGTGGTTTCTATTGCCTCCTGCACCCCATGCGTTTGTCATTCCTGATTCTTCCTCCTTTAGGGGCAGTTTCCCACCACAAGGGCAAGAGTATGCCCTGCATCTCTGTCCGTTCCTCCACCCTCTTTAGCACAACCGTTAGGAGAAAGAGGATGACTTCATATGCCGTAAGTCTTCGGCGGCCAATGCTGACTATTAATCAAAATTTAAGCTTTGGTGGGTATCGAACACGGGACCGAGGACGTCTAGCTATAAAGTCTAAAATTTTCCATTTCGTGTGGGTTGTCTAAAAGACGTTCAAGGTAGCTTTCGGACAACATATTCAAAAGTTCTTCACAAGAGGGCAGCAGTGAATTCAATGATGCTCCACTTTATACTCGGTAGGTTAAAGTCGCTTCCAAATAAAATGCATGATCTGGGTATTTGTGCACTATCGACCGTTGACTTTCTTTGAATGAAGGCAGAACTGTTACAGCACAATCGAGTGGCCGCTAAAAACTTACGATAATTACTTTGAGTTCATCCAAGCCTGCTGTCCGTTTCCAGATAATTTTACAGTCAGACTCAATTTCGACCCCAACAGACACAATATTTTTGTCGACAGTAATGAGCACTCCCGTTCATATGGCGTCTGATCTGTCTTTTCGATGTACGTTCCATAACTCGCTAAATATATGAGAGCTTTCTGCTGCTGGTTTCAGCCAGCTCTCGGTTCCAGGAACAATTTAAGTGTGACAACTTTCTTGGAAGGCAAAAGTTCAGGAAGTTTATTACAACTACGTCGACAATTTACGGTAAAAATTTTAACAGTCAAAGTGTCTCTACTTCGCAAACCATCTTATTTCACTCTCTGCGTGGCGATTGACGAGCAGTCATTAGAGGACCTCACGCTACCGCCTCACTAAAGGATGAGCATTAATATGTGCAAGTGGCTAAAGAGTTATTTTTGCATTTGGTATGATGCAGAATTTTGAGCACTATAATGACAAAACTATTTTTATGCTATTAACACACGAGCCAAGTATTTTACTTAAATGCGTACAAATTAAAGCAATTACAACGATTATTTACTAATAAAGTAATAGGCACAGAGCTCATAGTGCAGAGCTAACTTTCCAACTGATGAGTTAATATATAGTAATAGTTTTCTAATTTTTCAATCGTCCTAAGTTGAGCAGGGTAATATAAATTTTAGTTATATGTTTTCACTCGGAGTTGATCTGATATTTAGGGTTTCTATGCTTCTCTTAATCTTGTTAATTACATCTCTTATTGAATCTTGCTGTAAGTATGCATGGTGCGGAATAGAATGGATAATAAAATACACAACTCTCTGTACACAAGAACTACCTGTGCACAAAAGAATCCAGGCCAGGTTGTAGATAAGACGTTGAAAAGCGAAGACTCTAGGATATTCATTCGTAATTGTAATCCGTAAAATTTATTCATGTTAATATTTTAACTTTGTTTAATGATATGTATGGTTTGAGGTCACGTGTGGTTTGGGATGACTGTCTTAAATGCTATGCTGTGAGTATCTGATATATCCGTCCTGTATGAATCCGCATGGAGGCAATATAAACATAAAATCCCTAGGTAGTGAGTCACATGTTTGCGTGTGAACTGAAAAGAGATTGCGTGCAATGAACGTTGAACTGCGACTTCGCATGATAAAAACTTACCTTCGGGCAGTGACTCTGCTGTTGATAATGAGAACTTTTATGTATGATGAAAGCAGAAACATTCACGCACACGAATTCGAATGTGCCGTCAAGAGTACGCTTTGACATTACACACTTACTGCTACTGGTCAACTATTCCCCAGGCTACTGTTAAACTTTCCAGAGTAAACTGCGCATCAGGCACCTTCACAATATTTATAAACAGTTTATCACCATTGCAATTAACTAACTTCAAAGACGCTATATCTCTGAGCTTGTAATTGTTATGAATAATACTGAACTAATACGATTTGTAGGCTGTGTTGTCAGTCATGAGATGACAAACAGTGAACCGATCTGACCAACTGATTTTCCTTCTCATCACCAAGGAATTTGTAGTGTAAACTACTTTGACGAATCCTCAAGTTTTCAGGTTATGTTCGGTGTTGTTAATGAGAAGGCATATCTCTGCCTACCGTTTAAGAAATTTTAAGTGTTGTCCTGTTTTTCTAGTAGGAAACTAGGAAAGAGCATATGTTAGTGACACTTGTTATGCAACTTTTTCATGTGTTTCTCCCATCTGATGCTGGATGGTGATACCGCGAACCATACATATTTTCATCCAGAGGGGCCTGAAATGTACAAACCCACATTACCTTGGCTGGAGCATCGAGACGACGCTCCAGTGACAAATGATGCAACTACTATTAACATCACCAATGTCAACACCGTTGCAGAATGGGCAAGTTATCAACGCAAAGAACTTTCCGCTTCAATTTATGTGAAGTACAATCTAATTATTCAACGTTCTCCACACGAAGAATAATGAAAAGCACTGTAAAACATATGAAAAATATATTCTTGTGCAACTTTGTCCAGCTGTCGAATAATTGCAATTAACTGTGCAAAGACTATCCAACCAAATGAAAATCATTACTTTGTGTAGATTTTTGCATATATGATCACTGCAACTATCTTATCATAAAATGCTGTCTTAAAAATGATTAATTGTCTCGTGAGGTTTAAGTACCTTCTTGCGGTTTTCCCCTGGTTTCCCGTGAGACTTGCCTGAATAGTGGAGCAGCGTAAAGAAACTCTTAATCCAGGTTGAAAGACAAAATACAACCTCACGACAGCAAAAAAAAAAAGTGGTAATAATGTATGTTGTATACTTCTTTCAAAAGCAAACAATTTGTAATTTATTGATGCATACAACAGACTGAAGGTATTGTGTAAACTCATCTTTATTGTTTCCTGTCATGCCATCATCATTGACGTCGATCTTTACTGTTTACTGTCTGAGAAAAAGTAACAAATAACTGTATCGCACTACGTTCTTGTCATTACATTATTGCATTAACTTACGAAAAAAAACATAACGCGAAAGAAAATATAAGTGAATAATATTTGTTCATTGTAACATAATTAGCTAACTGATTAATGAAACAAATGAAGCGAGAATGGTTACAGATTTGTTTGCCTACTGAATAAAGTCTGCCTCCAATAGGGACATTTTAATGTATTGTAATCGTGACATGCAGTTTTAATAGTAATTTTGGTCTCAGTGGCGTAAGAACCCAGATGCCCTTCTTGTACACAACTTGAAAAAAGTCAAGATGTTGGGAAGCAGTCTGGAAAGGTTGTAAGGATGTCGCAGGATATGTTGGGCTGAGAATTACATGTTAGAAAAAAAATTCGATACACTGCGCCGGTTCCAAGTTAATTTGCAGTAAATTTAGCCAATTAGGCTGTTGCGAACGCAGATTCAAACAGCCCACCGGTGTCGTCAAATGTGTTCGTTTGGCTTCCTAAAATCGAACGAGAGTGCGATTAAAAAAAAAAAAAAAAACATATTACGGTAGAGAGGAGGAGGAGGAGATTAGTGTTTAACGTCCCGTCGACAACGGGGTCATTAGAGACGGAGCACAAGCTCGGATTAGGGAAGGATGGGGAAGGAAATCGGCCGTGCCCTTTCGAAGGAACCATCCCGGCATTTGCCCGAAGCGATCTAGGGAAATCACGGAAAACCGAAATCAGGATGGCCGGACGCGGGATTGAACCGTCGTCCTCCCGAATGCGAGTCCAGTGTACGGTAGAGAGGATCGAACTCGAGCCGAAGGCTGAGAGATCTCGTACGCAGTCATCTACGCTATGAGAACAATAATTGATCTAATTGTATCCGGGGTCGCTTGTACATGTGCGGGCAACGGCCTGATTGGCTAATGTGAATGCAAACTAACCCGGAACGGCACAAAGCATTGAATTTTTTTCTTGAGAATTATTTATCAGCACAATCTGCCGTGAAACACTCTCACAAAGTTTTCAAACTGTTTCTGGTGACCCCGTATAAGATTTTGCAATCTGCTGTTGTTCGCTCGAATATTAACATTTTTGAGGTAGGAGTGTTGTACCAGAAGGATAGTGTAACTAGGAAAAGATCATGTCTTCTGATGGCTGTTTTAATACAGTGACTGATTTTAGAATCACATGGAGGATTGCGCACTAGAAAACACCACAAACAATGTGCGGCGTTTTCTGTTGTTTTGTTATTGCGAGATATGAGGTTATATTTTGTAGAACGTTTGGAAATATTACGTCTTCTATGTATTTAAGTTCTTTATAACATGTGAAAGCTATGAGGAAGATATTGTTAATATTTCAGTTCCAAAGTAAGTGAGTGTAGTGAGTGTAATTCTGTATATTTATAAAACCAGTTACGTCACGGGTGGACGGCTAAGCCACACTTCATCGATCGTGCGATATCTTTTACCTTGAAACAGAAGAACGAATTCTACCACGGACCACGTAATATTTGCAAATGAACTAAGTTTCGTAAATGTCTTAGTAGTTTTTCTTTTCTTGGAAATGGAAAAAAATAGATTCGGTTTCAATATGTTTTTAACTTGTAACTGATATTTTATAATATTCCTTAATTTGATTTTAATTATTAATTATTAGATTATAGTACAGTAATAATTAACATGGTGACCATTAAATACTGTATTGACAAGATATTCTCGACTGGAGCGATTATGAATTTGACTAGAATATTTGTTCCTTTGTACCTGACCACGGACTACTTTGCCACATTTGAAGCAAGCTTACTTCTACGAAGTAATTTTTGTGATTTCAGAAAAAGGCTGCAACACGCATAAAGTGAATACTACCATGTCAAAATGGAAGAGGACAGTATATTAAACTTGTATTTCAGGACTGGCCAGATGCGAAAGTCTGAAAAGTTTTACGGTAAATAAATTACGATTACTGTAATTTGCTTGAGAAATACACTGTTTTCGTTTGGAAATGAAATTAAACAATTTTCTATAGAATATTTCTGGCGAATAATATTTCTGGTTCACATGAGTAATATTGAAAGGAATTATAATGTGACATGTATTTATGTATCTATCTGATGTGACAGTTTATCGGGGCCCTTAACGCTTATTTTATTTTGCTGCATTTTCGAGGCTGGAACTTTGTCATTTATTTAAAGGAATATATTATTGATGTGTTACAACGAAAGTGACATGCCCTATAACTTTTTACATATAACAAGCAAGTGAAGGTATTTTTGTCCCGTTTTTAAATGCATTGCGCATAATATATGTTGACCGTTTTCGGTAGTTCATGTCCATTGTTGCGCACCTGTGTGTGCGTTACTAAAATTCTGGCGCCACACCTGAGCGTAGCACACCGAGGTAGTTAGCATTTCTGAGAAGATACGTATGAATGGGTACTAAAATTCTGGCGCCACACCTGAGCGTAGCACATCGAGGTAGTTAGCATTTCTGAGAAGATACGTATGAATGGGCATAGACTGAAACTAGATTTACTGACTGAAATAATAAAGGCACGCTCTCAGTGTAAAGATTACGCCACTCCGTGGTTGAACGACAGAAAATCTTTCTAGGAAATTGCGTTCCGTAGTAGGAAGCACTGCCCTATGATCAGTTGTGCTACTATGGAAGTCTAAAGTACTGACTTCGAGGATCCTCGCGTTATTCCGAGTTTGGTTTGCAGCCAGGACATGCAATTTGTGGAAGCAGTTAATTAGTTACCCCGAGCACTTAGGTCAGCACTCAGCTTACTTCAGGCACACACCTATACTACATCTTTTACTTTCTTATACCCTCGTGTTTCTGTGTCACTGTTTTCAATTACAGTTATCAGCTGTGCACAAATGAAGCAGTAAAGAACGTCGTAACAACCAAATCGGTAGAAATTTGTGTATGTTGCTTCGGAATAACGTAGCGAGACATCTAGGGAAGCGAAGCGTGCGTCATCACGTCCTCCAAAAAATTCAAAGCTTTGTCCTCAGCTGGCAAGGCGATGCTCACCGTCTTTTTCGTCGTGCGAGGTCCGATACTCACCGAAGTCCACAACCAAGGAAAAACCATTTACAGAGACGTGCACATAATGTGAAGCACTCCGTAGATGAAGCATGTCCATCGAGGGCAAACGGCATTGGACGTTCGTGGAGGGAGTGATTCTGCTTCACCATAAAGCGTGTCCACACTTCTCCAAGGTCATACAAAGTGTAAAGACATGTTCAATTGGGAGCAACTTGATCATCCATCCTACAGCCCTGGAATATCGCTCTGCAACTCCCATGTAATTGGTCCGCTAAAAATAACATCTGAAAGAGAAGTGCTAAGGCCTGTGGTGATTAGTTTCGAATAAAGATTTCAGTTATATCCACAGTGTTGCCTCGTACATTTTCCTCTTGAAAATCCCTTATTATTTATATTACTATATGACAGCCGTATCGAATTCTGGTACTTCAATTAGTCCACACCAAAAATTTAATGATATTTAACTTAATGCTGTAAAGGCTATTATGAACTTTATGGTAGTCTATAGATCAAAACTTTTTCTTAAATAAAGAGATTTTATCAGCAGCTCTTGGTAGAAATCGTTGCGTTCTCCAAATATTTAGTATGACTCAGGTTTGTATCGCAGAATAATAAAATAACCATCGTATTTAACAAATGGAAGTAGTCGTTGTGCACCACCAACTGACGGTGAACACACTTCGGTTGCTCTTGCCTCAGCATCATTACATATATTGGCGACTTCCAGCATCAAAAACGCAAAATGTGGGTGGCCATGCACGAATCTTAGTTTTCTATTACATTGCATTCGGTCCATTATAGTTCCAGACATTTCCAATCGTTTCTTACGAGAAAAACTAATTTGAACAGCATTATCGTGAAGCGCGGTTTGTGTCTGCGTTTCAGGGTCGCGAGGAGAAAAGTCCTTAGCCCTGTTTTCCTCCCTTTTTCCGTCACTGGATGTTCTCCGTGAAGCTGGTGGAAGTAATAAACTGATTGTACACAGCTGATTTGAGTCAGTATCGGAAATTCTTACGAAACTGACTTTGTATGCAGATATCTTGTGTAGGTAGCACAGGAAAATACAAATTCTCCAAATCAGAGACGGCGACAATGCTGAATGCGACACACCATGTAGAATCAGCTAAGTGGCTAACGGCTTGGAGTGGCACTCTGAAGGAACAGAGTCCCAGTGCCAGAATTCCATCCAGTTTTAGGTTTGCTAAAATCCCCTAACCCACATACGAAAATGTCGGGATGATTCCTCCGGGAAAGACACAACCACTTCCTTGTCTATTCTGAGTTGGTACCGTCGGCAGGACCTTAAAACCTAGTTTTCTTTCGTTTCATCGTTATAAGTCAAAGCAAAATATGATATTTGCGGATGCAGATAAGAATAACATTAAATTATAAAATAACACAAGGGATGCTGAAGAGTAAATCGTACATCGGCTCACGGTAGTCATTCTGCAAGGGAAAGAGTGAATGACCTTCGATCGAATACCTGTAGGGTCCGGGTAGCGAAATCACCTCTGGAATCTAGACAGAAACTAGGCGGGCATGAGCTGGTTTTAGCGCAACAGTTTCCAGCAATTAACTCAGGTAAAGCAGACCTTAATCCTCCAACGCCCCAGGTTCTTCTTTAATCACAGGCCAAATCTCTTCTCCTGTCTTACCGCGCGCGCTTTCAGATAATTGAGTTAATCGCTGCATTTAGTGAACTTTATGTAGTATAAGAGGGCTGTCTCCAATATTCGTTGGCTGTTTAGCTCCATTATACCTGCTGTAGGAAGGCACCATCGCAAAAAGTAAAAGGGAACAGTTCTGTTTTAGGGAAGGTACTTTTCGGGCTCTCTGGGTCTCAATGAGTGCTTTCAGCTTTAATTAATGGTGTAATGCAGTTGAAATTTACTGATACTCATGCATCAGTGACTGAGCGTATTAAGGTACCCTTCGCTTATTCAGTTGTTCCGCTTGTGGGCTTGTCATTACGTTTAACTACAACTGTATACTTTGTAGACAGAGATTTTCTGGAAATGACTAGCTTCTCTGTCGGACTCTCAGCTACGCCTGGTAATCAAATTTGAAAGGGCAGGCTATAAATTTCAAAATAATAATTCCACTTTCATCAGGGCACGGACCATTCTCAAGGAATATCGGAGAGATTACAATACTTTAGGTTTTATTAGGTACCCTCACAAAATATGAGCGTTAAACAACGAACGTCAGAAACAGTTCCTCTTTTTCAGTAAATAATATTACTCTTACTTTGTGGTAGGCATGATTTCAAATTACTCCGTTCTGGATAACATTCTCTTGTAAATGAAAAGAACTAAATATTTACTGACAGTTTATGATGTTTAATTTCAGTGACACTCACAGTAGTAAATTCGCAAGAGACCGGCTGATAATGCTTCAAGAAAGTGTATAAGCAAATAAAAAAAACAAAAGAAAAGTTATCACGCTTAATACATCTGGAAAATTATTTTATTCCCAATGTCTTTAATGTGAACTTATTTTTGCAGGATTTTCTTCTTTATTTGTTTAATTGATGTGCCATCATCTTTCGTTTCTTTTCCTGTTCCAGGGTCATTCAGTGGCTTGTGATTCTTGAGTTTCTCCCGGCGTATTTGATAATCAATATATCCACGGGTGTACTGCCGGTCTACTGTGCCCAACGGGCACAATATTTCGGCGATCATACATGTCGCCATCATCAGGTGAACTGACGGACTGAGCTCCTGCGAACGTGCCGGCACGGAGATCCGTACGCTATGGCTGCTCAGAGGGAACTGGATTCGGTCGCGGCGGTGGACGATTTAAATACCCTCCACCCGCGGCGCGCTCCTTCCACCGTCCGCGCCCCGCGCCACGGTCGCGCGGTGGAACAGATTGCGACAGCGTCTGAGGTGACGTCGGTGTGATGGCTCTGTCCGCCGTGGTCGTCACAACTATACGTTTGCTCGATTTACTCTTGATTAACCCAATCGCTGGTTCCCAATCCTTGCTAAGATTATAGCCACAGTCACGGTTTATGAGGTCGTCATTGGTGCGAATTTCGATGGCCTTTCTAACAACGCTGTCCCAGTATCTCGACGTCTGTACCAGAATCCTCTGCGTTCGTACTCCATAGCGTGATTTTCCGACAAACAATGTTCAGCGACCGACGACTTGCTCGGATACATCAGTCGAGTGTGCCTCTGGTGTTCACGGCATCGATCCTCGACGGTACGCATCGTCTGACCAATACACGACTTGCCACATTTTTCCGTTACGTGAACGACACGTTCGTCATCTGGCCACATGCTATGGATAAACTCTTTGACTTCCTTACACATCTAAGCTCCGTTACGTGGACGACACGTTCGTCATCTGGCCACATGGTATGGATGAACTCCTTGACTTCCTTACACACCTAAACTCCATGCACCCCAACATCAAATTCACTATGGAGACTGAAACGGAGGGTAAATTACCTTTCCTTGACGTCTTGGTCAAGAGAAGGGCTGACGGCACCCTAGGTCATGGGGTGTATCGGAAGACAACGCACACTGATCTGTATTTGCACGCAGACAGCTGCCACCACACTTCACAGAGGAATGGGGTACTTAAAACTCTAGTACATAGGGCGTGCACTATCTCTGACGCAGAGAGTCTACCCCAGGAATTGGAACATCTGAGAACTGTATTTCGAAAAAATGGGTACTCAGAGTGGCAGACTTAACGTGCTCTCCGCCCAAACAACTAAAGCACAACCTGTGGAGATGACTGAAATCACGAGGGAGGAGGTAGGCACTGCGTTTATTCCATATACAGGCGCAAAACTCGTGCACTGGTGGGGAGCGCCAAAGATGACTTCGGTTTGAGGAAGGCCGGCGTGTACCAGATTCCGTGTCAATGTGGCAAGTCGTATATTGGTCAGACGATGCGTACCGTCGAGGGTCGATGCCGTGAACACCAGAAGCACACTCGACTGATGTATCCGAGCAAGTCGGCGGTCGCTGAACATTGTTTGTCGGAAAATCACGCTATGGAGTACGAACGCACGAGGATTCTGGTACAGACTTCGAGATACTGGGACAGCATTGTTAGAGAGGCCATCGAAATTCGCACCAATGACGACCTCATAAACCGTGACTGTGGCTATAATCTTAGCAAGGCTTGGGAACCAGCGATTGGGTTAATCAAGAGTAAATCGAGCAAACGTATAGTTGTGACGACCACGGCAGACAGAGCCATCACACCGACGTCACCTCAGACGCCGTCGCAATCTGTTCCACCGCGCGATCGTGGCGCGGGGCGCGAACGGTGGAGGGAGCGCGCCGCGGGCGGAGGGTATTTAAATCGTCCGCCGCCGCGACCGAATCCAGCTCCCTCTGAGCAGTCATAGCGTACGGATCTCCGTGCCGGCACGTTCACAGGAGCTCAGTCCGTCAGTTCACCTGATGATGGCGACATGTATGATCGCCGAAATATTGTGCCCGTTGGACACTGTAGACCGGCAGTACACCCGTGGATATTTTGATCCAGTGGCTTATTACGCGAGTGATTCTGAAAAACTAAAACGTTTGGAACGTCGGCAGATATTGGCGATTTATTAACCAACCTTTATTTTGCTCTACATTCAGTGAATTAAGAAAGGATTGTTTGGTCACACGACTTCGATGTCTTTAGCGCCCATACTAAAATGTGGTGTGACAAATGTGGTCAAAGTAGCAAAGTTGCTCCTACGTCATTTCTTAAATGTTCAGCTTAGGGAGAGATCCAGAAAGTCATTAGCAGGCCATGCTGGATACATGTGGCTGGCTTATCACCACACAAAAGTAAATGATCCAGCCAATCTACGCTCTAAGACCTAAGAAAACCTGAGTTTGGCATTGAGCAATTGTACAAAAATTTGCAATGTCCGTTCGACTCATCTTTAGCTAAAATAAAGGAGCGATTAGCTAAATTTGCTTCTGTTACCTCATCACAATATAAAGTGCAATTTATTAATAAGTGGGTTACGGTTAGTCGTAAGACCATGCGTTAATGGGGAGTGACGTTTTTGGAGGCGGGTCAAGGCGACTTCACCCTCCCGGAGTGATTATTGTGAGGCACACGGTAGTCTGTTGTCCCTCGTGCCTTGCCACTCCATTAGCCACAATTGTAAAAGCTTTTTGAGTCAACAATCAGACGGCAGCATGCAGTGGATTGGTGTATTGATTCATGTTGAGTTCCCTGCACGCATCCTTGACTGCCACACCTGCAGTTCGTTTCCCCAAACTCGTACACACTCTGGCACCCAGCTGAACGATAACTTCTTTCCTTGCTGTTGAAGGAGAAGTGATTTGTTCTGTATTAATTTGACATTTCATCTGATTTGTGCGTTTCGTGCAGTGCTTGTAGGCACTTTACTGAATCTGAGCATTGACGCCACATCTGCTACACCGCTTTCTAAATCGCAAATGATTCAGCGCAAAAACTACAGAGGGGCCGAGCGGATGACGTCTCTGCACGATGTCAGGTATCATCTGGAAGCGCTCGTCGCGCTAAGTAAACACGATTATTCAGTGAATTATTTATTGTGACAACTTTACAAAGAGTGGTGCACTGTTGGCCGTAGTTGCCTCCTACCTTGGTTACAGACAGACTCGGTGACGGAGGCTGCGCCAGTCCTTGAGCCTGCGTTGTAGGGAGACGTCGTTCCTCTTGCGTTGATATGGATGCTTAGCCCAGCCTTGTACAGCATGGAAAGCTGCCACCTGCTGACAGAGTGTACTTGATGCCACTCCGAGCCTCTTCGCCCCAGGACCACACCATCCGCGGTGTGATGTACGCGACAGGCGTTGAACCTGGTACTGCGTTTAGGCTTACCGGAGGGCGGTCCGCCAGGAACCCTGGTCGTCGTCTTTCGTCCCACACTCGTAGAGTCCAGCACATGGTACTACACTGCTGCTAGTAGTTCATCAGCTTTCCCATCAGTAGTGGTTGGTTTGACGCAACAGGAAGTTCGTCAGTGGAGCTCAGCTCTGCAGCACTCCACAGCTGGCTGGTACTGTGCTCGTTGATCTGAGACAATACCTACTAAAGGAACATGGTCATGGAATGGACTTAGTCGTTGTCCTTTTCTGTATTCCCACTGCATGTGCTCTGTCTCATTCAGCTACTGAAGAGTTGCATACTGTGCTACCCATCTGTCTTGCATCACCGTACTTCCTGGTCCGCCGCTAATCGTGGCGTAACCAGCCTACCTTACGTCAAGGTGGTTGACCTCCGTTAAAAATTTTGTAACTTGGAACCCGTGTTAATCTGTGGCGTAACGCATCCCTCCCCTTTGTTAAAATTAGCTCCGAATTTTCAGCTTCACTTGTTCTTAGTTATCCTGTATATTATTAAACATTAATTTTCATTTCTCCCTGTGCTAAGTTAAAATGGTATATTGAATCTTAGTTGATTGTGCTATGCTTACCTAATAACAGTGTTGTTTCTTCTGCTTCTACCTTTTGACTAGGTTTAATCCATTTTACTGTTATTTGGCTGTTTGCTTTTTCACTTGAGTGTACCATCTTACGTTTCAGACAGAAGTACATTGCACAAATAAATATCAGAACCAAGGTTACGCTCATGGTTGACAAATTGTCTTCTGCATAGGCTTTTCATTATGCCATTATAAATGGTTCAAATGGCTCTGAGCACTATGGGACTTAACATCTATGGTCATCAGTCCCCTAGAACTTAGAACTACTTAAACTTAACTAACCTAAGGACATCACACAACACCCAGCCATCACGAGGCAGAGAAAATCTCTGACCCCCCCCCCCCCCCCGGGAATCGAACCCGGGAATGCCATTATAAATGCTGCAATATTTCGCTTACTGCGATTTGTTCGTTTTCGGAACTTATCAAATTGTCTATCGACTGCAAGAAAGCTGAATCCAACGACTTGTTGATAAAAGTTAGATTTTGATGGGATATAATGTGTGGTGGTTTCTCTGGCCAATACAATATTGTCTTGACACGTTAATTAGAGTTGTACCCATAAACGTAGCTGGAAGGTGGAACTGTATTCCTGGTATCTAACATCTAGACACATTTATTAGCAATCCATTATCTTATAATAATTCCTGTAGGTTTTCCAATCTTCGTAATAGGCAATGATTACTGTTTCTGACGTAACCATAGAATAAAACCAGCGCTCTTTGATTCTTTGGAGTTCCGTTCGTGGCGCTAAAACCTTTTTCTCGCTCTCTGCTGCTTCTAGCTTCCCTAAAAACAATTCCATTTCACATGATTGTTAGTTGGTTTGTATCGCCTTTGCTTGACAAGTAATAATTCTATCCTGAACGCAATCATTGAAATCCGCTACGGACATGACGACATGAGCATCTCTTTTCTTAGAAACTAATAATATTTCTCATATTTCTAACTGTACCCATTTTCGAATTGTACTCCATTTCATTGGATGTCGATGTACCGTGTAACATTCCTATTGTGCATTCATTCCTACTACCAGAAATTTAATTCTAATATGTATCATAGCTTGATCAGTGGTTACTTCTACACCAAATATACGATAAAATAAAGCTATATTCCTACTTGTTATTGGTACCATATGCTGCAGCCCCTCGGGAAAATCTCTTTGTGTTTGCAGTAATGCTACGAGAATTTTCTGTGGACTTACTAAAGATGAACTCATCTGCCCATAAGTAGCATGGTGTATTGCCTCATGTAATGTCTCTACCTCTACTCTTGCGTCGTCTAATGTGTTCGCTAGAGTGCACAGTGATGCGACTACTAGCATTTTATCATCTAAACTACTCAAATGAGTTTGAATCTTCTCTAAATCACTATTCAAAACATTTCTGGTTCCACACACATACTGCTCTAATTCTACAACTAAATTTCTTACTGTTCTGGTCACATTGAGTATTCCTTACTGCATACTCCCTATTTGTGTCGCATGGCATTCCAGTTTCGTTCTCGTATCCTCCTCTAACTCTTGTATATTTTGAATCTTAGTCAAAAATTTCTTAGTTTTGTTTATCGGAGTATAAATATCAGTTAACAATACCCATTGTCCTTTTCTATACTGTGGTAGTTTAATTTGACTTTACCCAATATGCTCTTGTTTCCCTAATGCTTTTGTATTTTTCCCATTTCACTATTTTCCAAATTTCTTTTAACCTTTATGCAAATTCTTTCACTGGTTCACCTTGTGGAGCCAATTTATATTGGAGCATTTCGAAGGGTGATGACATTTTCCTACCAGATACAACTTCGTATGGCCAGAGACCCATTCCAGAATGAACTTTTGCATTGTGGGTGCAGATGACTAGGTTAAAATAGACATCACAGTTAAAATGCTGTGAACCAATGCAGGTGCGCAACATCTTAGATATCGTATGATGAACGTTCATTTTGCCCATTTGCTTGAGGACGAAATGGACTGGCAGGTAATTTCTTAATTTGCAGTAACCAACATAGTTGTTTCAGTAATTCAGAAACAAAATATTTTCCCTGGTCTATAATAATAGTTTCAGGTATACTGTACCTCAGTAGCCAATCGTTCACCATTGCATGTGCTACTGCACTAGCCTTGTGTCTCAGAAATAGCTACCGTAACAAAATAACGTGAAAAATGGTCCAAAATTGTGAAAACATATTTGTTCCCAGCAGGCATTTTCTTAAAAGGTCCCAGAATGTCCAGTCCTAAAACAGAAAATGGTCTGTCAGCTTCAGGTAGCAATTGTAACTCAATCTTCTGATGACTTAAATCTAATCACTGCACGCACAGAACACAGTTTTTTACATATTGTGCTACATTTTTTTGACATGTCTTCCACCAGAATGTTTCAGTTGTTCGTCGATCTGTTGTACATTTACCTCTGTGACCTGATAAAACATGATTTTGAGCCTGATGTAAAACTTCCTGTCTCAGTGCTACGGGAACGACAATGCGTGGTCTGCATTTTGTAGTTCTGCATGACAAGCCTTCTTGTATTTCAAACTATGGCTGCGTGCAAAACAATGTACACTCCCTATCAGCTAGTTGTGCACTTATCTAGTCCATCCAATCAAAACCTATTACTTGTAAAGCTGCAATTTTTCTGTTCAATGTGACTGCATTTTTATTCGAAGCTCCCGGTTTATGAATCACTTCATAATCGAATTCACCAAATTTCAGTGCCCATCTCGCCAATCGCCTTGATGGGTCCTTTAACCCTAGTAACCATCTGAGAGAAGCATGATCCTTAACGACTTTGAATTTCCAACCATACAAATAACAACGGAAGTATGAAATATCATATATGACAGCTAGCATTTACTTCCCTGTTATGGAATAATTTGTTTCTGCTTTATTTAACTGTCTGGAGGCCGCCACTAGATGTTCATTTCCAGCTATATTTTGACCTAATACACAACCCAACGCCATATTAGATGTGTCACATGCTATTATGAATTCACGTTCAAAATCAGGAAACACTAATACAGCATCTGGCACTAAAATATTCCGAAGTTTCGAGAAATCCACTTGACACTGTGCTGATCATTGGAAATCAACTCCTTTCTTAAATAACTTGGTTAATGCTCATGCGATTTCAGCAAAACCCTTTACAGATTAATGCAACTACATAAACCGAGATAGCCTTTGGCGCTGGAAAAACACGTGCGGCTTATGTAAGTCTAGGATCTGTTATGACTCCATCACTTGTAATAATATGATCTAGATATGTTACTTGTGCTTGAGAAAAATGACATTTCTCTACACTTGCTGCTCATAACCTACTAAATACTTCATCTAAACTTTTAATGTGCTCTTCCATCACCAGGTAGACCAAACAAATTTTGGGTATCAAACAACCAAGGACACCATCTAGTAACCTTTGAAAAGTAGCGGGAGCATTCTTCAAACCAAACGGCATTCTCCGATACAGGTACTGACCAGAATTGGCTGTGAATGCAATCTTATGTCTATCACATGGAATCACTTTTAGTAGGTGGTAACCGCTTTGAAGGTCTATCGTTGAGAAATACTTACAATTTCCTGGGTTCTCTAGCATATCCGTAATGTTAGGAGTTGGATATGCATACATTGTAGTTCGTGCAGTTAAAAACCGATAGTTAAAGTAAAATCTATATTTTTTGTACCATCAACTGATTTTTTGGGGACCACGACTATTTTCCTGGACCAAGCACTATCACTATGTTCTATGATACCTTCACAGAGCTACTGTTCAATGGGCTCGTCTACCAGTGGTTGTAGATGCTTTGCAATCCTCTATAGCTTCTTATACACTGTCAAAGTATCCCCTGCTGGTATACGATGCTGCGTAATCGATGTTTCTGGTAGTGGACCATTCGAATCAAATAAATCTGTCAACTGCAACAAAGAAGCTTCTATGCCTTCTTGTTCTCCATCACCCAAGTGACTAACCTTCCTCCGTAATGAGTCTGCATTAACGGATTGTTTGATACCATGATCACCGTGTGATCCATCGATATCCTCTTCGTCGATGATCTCGGAGCTCGCTACAACTAAACCCTTCAGGACATCCACTCATCTGTTCCGAAATTATTCACGCTAACCGGAATCATCAGTTCACCATTAACATCTGATACGCGTGCAAGACTCCTCCTTGTATAACAATGCATTCCACCCAATGTTTCGTTGTTCCGCAGTGGTTCAACAATACACAATTTTTCCTATGGAACATCGGCGTCTACCGATATCCAAACTAACATCCCTGTATCAGCAGGTACTTTGTCAGGCGTAACTATCTTTAATACATGTGTACCCAGTTCAGTTCGTAACACCTTTCCTAACGGTGCACCTTGTGTCATTGCAACATTTAAAGCTTCCGTGACCATTGGAATCAAGTTTCCGCTAAGTTCGATTGTGCGCTGCGAAACATTGATTTTAGCATGATGCCTGTCCAGAAAGTCAAGTCCGAAAATCACAGAATAACCTTGTCCCACAGGCGGATATACTTCCACTTGCTCACAGAATTCCGTATTTCCAGTATGAAAAACGAGTCATGTTGTCCCTAATGACACCACGCCATTGTCTCCTACTCCACGTAATTATACCTTGGTGTAGCCAATCTTCTCCTACCCACGAGGTGTAGATTAACCATAGAAGTATTTGCCCCTTCATCGACCAAAAACTTATATACCTCTTACTATTTATGAGGCTCATCAAACAACAATCCGTCTCTGCCATAAATACTACAGTATTTTGATTTATTGGGAATGATTTCCGAGGGACGAAACGTTCCCGGTGCGGTTTAACGCGTCCTACTCTCACATTCATTCGCTTTATGGTTAAAATGCCCACACCCGTAACATTGCACCTGGTTGCATTGTGCTCTGATATGTCCCTTGTTTCCACAACGATAGCAAGTTTTCTCTGTAACAAACAACCGTTCCTCTTTGCGTCCTCGCGTCGCACTATCTACTTTCTGCAAATGCGTGGCAATACGCAGTGTTGCAGCTATGTCATGTGGATCTCCCATCCTAATTCGTTGGGAAAATTCCGCAGGAATACCCCTCAAAAATGCATCTAAAGCCCTGTTCTCAGATTCCCGCAGGATAACATGATCGGCGTCTGGATTTCCCGTTAATTCATATGTCTGACCGTTCATCCACTGGTATTCGTTCCGAAAAATTTTCTTGTTTCATTAGCTTTCAGAATTAATCCACTCAATTGTTCTCTAAAAACCCTAGCACTATTCTGTTTACGGTAACTCTGCCGAAAACCTTCAGCTAATTGCTTAAATAAAGTTACTTTACCAATTGTTTCACGATACGTGACATACGTCTTCGCTTCACCTACAAGGCGTAAATTAGCCATCCGTAATATAACCTCATCTGACCAATTACAGATTCTGCCCGTAGCCAGGACATTACTAATAAATACCGTGATATCCTCAGCTGTCTTCCCAAAGATAGGTGTAACCAAGTAAGCTACAGAAGAATCTATTGCAAAATGACACTGCCCAACTGAAGATTTTGTTTCACCCGAACATGGCTGTGAATTTTGTGCAGCTCGCAAAGTCTGTAGTTGCGCTATTAATTCAAATGGCTCTGAGCACTATGGGACTCAACTGCTGTGGTCATAAGTCCCCTAGAACTTAGAACTACTTAAACCTAACTAACCTAAGGACATCACATACATTCATGCCCGAGGCAGGATTCGAACCTGCGACCGTAGCAGTCGCGCGGTTCCAGACTGTAGTGCCTAGAACCGCTCGGCCACTCCGGCCGGCTGCGCTATTAATTCCTCATGACGCACTCTCTGCTGTGCATAATCTTCTAGCAAATGTAATACTTGATCTCTTAATTCAGCTATGGCTTCACTAGTAGAAACCGACTTTGTGTCTGATATTCTTGTGCAAATTACTACTATCTTCTAAACCACAACAGGTAACAGACATCTGTGACACTACACCAGAACAGACAACAAAATTTAACACTATAATACGTAAATGATAATGAATTATGTCCTATCCTATCCTTACGAGATAGGACTGACGGAGTGCATGGAAAAAGTTCAAAGAAGGGCAGCACGTTTTGTATTATTGCGAAATATGGGAGAGAGTGTCACATAAATGATACAGGATTTGAGCTGGACATCATTAAAAGAAAGGAGTTTTTCGTTACGACGGAATCTTCTCACGAAATTCCAGTCACCAACTTTCGCCTCCGAATGCGAAAATATTTTTTTGACGCCGACCTACATATGGAGAAACGGTCACCACATTAAAATAACGGAAATCAGAGCTCGTACGGAAAGATATAGGTGTTCCTTCTTTCCGGCGCTATACGAGACGGTGCAACGTCCCCTTAGAAAAATTACTGAATGACTGTGCCGATAAACCTCTTCCATTATTTGCTTTTCAAACAGCTGAACAAAACTGAACGTACTCAAACATTACTCTCTTTACTTATTCTGATCAACACTAAACTGACACACAATATTTTTAGCGCAACGCAATCTGACTTTTAATAATCCCTACAAAAGAATGGCCCTGACTAACGATAACCTATACCTTTCATGAATCACTTACCTCACAAAAATCTTCATTACTCGAACTACCGCAATACAGCGAGCGCCAATACTGCCAGCTAAATAAAAGTTTCTAACTACTGAAGTCACTAACTACTGATAGGCGTAGTTAGCAAATGAAAGATTTTGATAAAGAACAAACTATGTATTTACCTTAATAGTGTTCGAAAGCCATTATATATATATATATATATATATATATATATATATATATATATATATATATCAGTTCATGACATCCAGTCTTACAAATTTACTGTCTCTGATGGACACACGTCCAGATCATCCGCTCTCAAAACCCCGCCATCTCTCTCCTCACATCCACCACTTCTGGCGGCTCACCTCCAACTGCGCAACGCTACGCGCTGTTAACAGCCAGCTGCCCAACGCTAAAATAGCGACTATTGCAACAATGCCGACTAGCCTCAGACTGCACACAGCACAGCCAGTGATTTTCACACAGAGTGCTACATGGCGTTACCAACATAAAAACCTATACAGTCTACTTACAATTGGAATAACAGAGAATTGTGAAGGTTAGATGAACCCTCTGCCAGGCACTTAGAGAGTATCCATGTAGATGCATATGTAGATGTACTTTCCACCCGACCCTTTAACCACCCTAGATCAAACTCCTTGGACGCCTCAACGCTAACACTTGCACGTGACCCAGTCACTGACAGCTTGGCACATGCTAATGAACACAACTTACAAATAGCATTACGTAGAATTATTATTTCCTCCATCCCATATCCACATATTACCAGAAGAACGATGACAAATGCGTTCTACACACTCGGCCCATGACATAGCCACCAGGACAGGAAAAATGTTTTTATGATGCTCACCATGTTAACAGCTGCTGTTGCGAAGTCTGGATCCTCGCTAAAGTTATATACTGCAAGCGTTGAGGTGGAGCACCTCCGATGCTGAACCTCCAGATGAAAATGGCGGAGTTGACACTTCTGATGCCAATTTACAGAGGGGCCGAGCGGATGACACCTCTGCACGATGTCAGGAATCGTCTGGAAGCGCTCGTGGCGGTAAGAAAGAATGATTATTCAGTGAATCGTTTATTGTGACAGATTTACAAAAGGGTGTCGTGCTGTTGGCCGTAGTTGCCTCCTGCCCTGGTAACGGACAGACTCTCGGTGTCGGTCGTTGCATCAGTCCTTGCGCCTGCGTCCTAGCGAGACGTCGTTCCTGTTGCGTCGATACGGATGTTTAGCTCAGCTTGGCACAGCATGGATAGCTGCCACCGACTGAGGGAGTGTACTCGATCCCATTCCGTGCCTCTTCTCCCCTGGACCACACAATCCGCGGTGTGGTGTAGGAGGCCTGGTAGGCCCGCACCCGGATGCACTTTGGCGTACCAGACGGTGGTCCGCCAGGAACCCTGGTTGTCGTCTTCCGTCCCACACTCAGAGAGAGTACTGCACATGGTACTGCACTGCCACTGGTAGTTCATCAGCTCTCCCATCAGCAGTGGTTGGTGTGACACAGCATGAAGTCCGTCAGTGGAGCTCAGCTCTGTGGCACTCCACGGCTGGCTGGTACCGTGCTGGTCGATCTGAGGATACACTTACTAAAACAACATGGTCATGGAGTGGAATGTTGTCGACACGGACTCCATTGTTCTAATTGACCTGAAACGTTCTCCTCTACGAGCTAAGAACTAAACTCCGTCGGAACCGGCCTTGGAAGGCCCAACGTTACCGAACGGCCGCCGTGTCATCCTCAGCCCATAGGCGTCACTGGATGCGGGTATGGAGAGGCATGTGGTCAGCACACCGCTCTCCCAGACGTATGTCAGTTTACGAGACCGGAGCCGCTACTGCTCAATCAAGTAGCTCCTCAGTTTGCCTCACAAGGGCTGAGTGCACTCTGCTTACCAACAGCGCTTGGCAGACCGGATCGACACCCATCCAAGAGCTAGCCCAGCCCGACAGCGCTTAAATTCGGTGATCTGACGGGATCCTGTGTTAACCACAGCGGCAGGGCCGTTGGCCCTACTTGGAGCGGGGACTCCGCTATTTAAAGAGTTCTCCGTAGTTCTGTGACGTGCGGTTTACTAGCGACGACCGCATGTGGCCTAGTTATTCTGCTACCCTTGCTTTAATTCTCTCTTAGCAGCTAGTTAAATTGATCTACGAGTGTTTTCCCTAGCCGTGTCTATAGTTTCTTGTGGATCCCTCAGCGCGAACGAGCGTCCATGTTATTTTGCTTAGTCGCTGTCCTTTTCTGTTTCCTCTCTCACTCGGCCACTGCAGAGATGCAGACTGTGATGCCCGTCTGTCTGGCATCACCATGCTTCCTTGTCCGCCGCTAATCATGGCGTAACTACCCTGTCTTAAATCAAGGTGGTTGAACTCCGTTAAAAATTTTGTAACTTGGAGCCTGTATTACTCTGTGCCGTAACAAAACTGTATAATTATTGGAGAAGTATCGACCGGATGACACGGTCGGGTAAACTACTGAGCAGCCATGGCCATCCCCTTCTTTTGAGATGTCAGTATATAGATATATGTGATATATTCTAAAATATATAAGGAAAAAATGACATTTGGAGGGTTTTCTTTCCTGAAAAAGGACAATCCTAAAATAATTTTTTTCTCTTGCGAAACCAAGAGAACTTCTACTCCAACCTTCAACATGTGCCACACCCATTTCTAAAATGGTGTTCTTTGCATGAATTCCCAAAGGCACCGTTGATCGCCTGTGGCTGTTGAAGATTTAGTCGAAAGGTGGGTGAGCGATAGAGTGGGATACTGTAGAGAGGACATAGGGATATATTTAATATGCAACACATTTAGATTAGTAAAGTTTACTGTTATTTGTGGCGTGTCACGGATCCCCTATCGCATCCGTTAAGATTTGTTTTAATTCCTAAGTACGCGGACAGGTTATCATGATTTTAACTACCAATGCTGCTGGAAGGTCAACGATCTACAGATAAAGGGAAAGTGGGAATCATTATGTTACAGAATTTAAGTACTTGAACTAGTCACGCTACTTGCTATGGCCTTCTACAGCGCGCGAAACGACAACGCGGCGACAGTCCGCTGCAGCCAGTGAATACTATGCCACCTCGACTGATGATTAATACCTTCTATTGATATTATGTGTTTCGTTCTTGTACGAATTGTATTAAAACTAACGGTCCAGGTCAAGAGTACGTTAACTAATTCAGATTGAAATTGAATTTATCGTAAGGTTAGGGAAATACGGCAAGAATGTATACTATTAAGAACAATGTACATTACCTGAGCTACAGGAAAAAACTTACAGTTATTCTTGTAATCAAAAGCTGTGACGTGATTTTATTCTTTTTGGATGGTTAAAGTGTTAAAGTTTCATGTGAGCATATTATCTCAAGTAAATGAGTTTTAAGAAAAGTGACCGAATAGTGACCTTGATTTCTAATAAAGTTCCGTGGGACTTGAAATTTCAGCGGTCGCATGTTGGTGCGATATCGAACTCTAAGCCCCACTCAGTTAGATATCAGGTGACTTGTCAGGGCATATTAGCTATCGGATATTGCATAATGAGAGAGGAGAAAGACTAATGGCGTTCTAGAAAAAATTTCAGTCAGTGGTAGTGAATATTCTGTTCAAGAGTCACAAGAGGAGGAGGTGTACTTGGAAACTGAAGGGTGATATGGAATGATTTCAGTTGGGTTACGTCAATGTAAGACAGAGATTCCGAAATCAGGTACTGGTTTATAAGGCGTACCCAGGAGTGATGAAGAGCAAGCTGAAGCTTAAGAGGTTAGACAGGAATAATCAATATGCAAAGTGGGATACGGAAGTACTAAGGATTGACGAGATACGCTTGAAGTTCTCTAAGGTTGTAGATACAACAATAAGGAATAGCTCAGTGGGCAGAACAGTTGAAGAGGAATTGACAACTCTAAAAAAGGCAACCACAGTAGTTGGAAAGAAAATCGTAGCTACAAAGAAGGTAACTGTGAGAAAACCATGGTTAACAGAAGAAATACTTCAACTGATCCATAAAAAGTACAAAAATTTTCAGGGAAATCAAGGAATACAGAAATGCAAGTCGTTGAGGCATG
Organism: Schistocerca serialis cubense; assembly: GCF_023864345.2. Taxonomy (NCBI): domain Eukaryota; kingdom Metazoa; phylum Arthropoda; class Insecta; order Orthoptera; family Acrididae; genus Schistocerca; species Schistocerca serialis. The sequence goes on along the minus strand of NC_064638.1, from coordinate 628,070,516 downwards.
AAATATTTAGTAATTGCAGGGAAGCGAAGACGAAATAGCTGTAGGAAGAATGTGAAACATTATAAAAATAAAATGATTGTCAGAAGGACTGATTCAGCATATAAGAAAATCAAAACAATCTTCGGTGAAATTGAAAGCAAGGGCGGTAACATTAAGAGGGCAACAGGAATTCCACTGTTAAATGCAGATAGAGCGGATAGGTGGCAAGAGTACACTGAAGGCATCTACGTGGGGAAGATTTGTTTGATGTGACAGAAGAAGAAACAGGAGTCGATTTAGAAGATATCCAGTATTAGAAGGGATCCAGTATTAGAACCATATTTTAAGAAATCTTTGGAGACATAAGACCAAATAAGACAGAGGGTATACATATCATTCCCTCAGAATATCTAAAATCATTGGGGGAAGTGGCAACAAAACGACTACCCACGTCGTTGTGTAGAATGTATCAGTCTGGCGACATAACATCTGACGTTCGGAAAAATATCATCCACAGAACTCCGAAGACGGCAAGAGCTGACAAGTGCGAGAATTATCGCACAGTTAGCTTAACAGCTCATGCATCCAAGCTTCTGAGAAGGGTAATACACAGTAAAATAGAAAAGAAAGTTGAGGATGTGTTGGACGACGATCAGTTTGCCTTTAGGAAAGGTAAAGGCATCAAAGAGGCAATTCTGACTTTGAGGTTGATAATGGAAGCTAGACTAAGGAAAAATCATGACACGTTTATAGGATTTGTCGACCTGAAAAATGCGTTCGACAATGTAAAATGGTGCAAAACGCTCGAAATTCTGGGAAAAATAGGTTTAAGCTATAGGGAGAGATGGGTAATATACATGTACATGTGCCAAGAGGGAATAATAAGAGTGGACAAAGAAGAATGAAGTTCTTGGATTGAAAACCTTGTAAGAGAGGGATACAGTCTTTCGCCACTACTGTTCAATCTGTACATCGAAGAAGCAATGATGGAAATATAAGGAAGTTTCAGGAGAGGAATTAAGATTCAATATGAAAGGATATCAACGATTAAATTCGCTGATGGCATTGCTATCCTGAGTGAAAATGAAGAATAACTGCATGGTCTGCTAAATGGAATGATCAGTCTAATGAATACAAAATATGGGTTAAGGGTGAATCGAAGAAAGACGAAAGTAATGAGAAGAACCAGGATTTGATGGTCACGAAGTAGATGAAGTTAAGGAAATCTGCTATCTAATCAGCAAAATAACCAATTTCGGACGGAGCAAGGAGGACGTCAAAAGCAGAAAAGTATAGGCAAAAAGGAAATTCCTGGGAAGAGAAGTCTACTAGCATCAAACATAGGCCTTAATTTGGGGAAGAAATTTCAGAGAATGTACATTTGGGGCCGGCCGTTGCGGCCGAGCGGTTCTAGGCGCATCACTCTGGAACCACGTGACCGCTCGGTCGCAGGTTCGAATCCTGCCTCGGGCATGGATGTGTGTGATGTCCTTAGGATAGTTAAGTTTAAGTAGTTCTAAGTTCTAGCGGACTGATGACCTCAGATGTTAAGTCCCATAGTGCTCAGAGCCATTTGAATCATTTGTAAATTTGGAGCACAGCATTATATGGTAGTGAAACGTGGACTGTGGGAAAACCGGAACAGAAGAGAATCGAAGTATTTGAAACGTGGTGCTAGAAACAAATGTTGAAAATTAGATGGACCTATAAGGTAAGGAACGAGAAGTTTCTGCACAGAAACGGAGAGGAAAGGAATTTGTGGAAAACACTGAGAAGGAGAAGGGACAGGGTGATAGAACATCTATTAAGACATCAGAGAATGCCTTCGATGGTACTAGAGGGAACTGTAGAGGACAAAGCTGTAGAGGAAGACAGAGATGAATATATCCAGCAAATGTGTGAGGACGAAGGTTGCATGTGTTACTCCGAGATGAAGAGGTTGCCACAGGAGAAGAATTCGGGCGGGCCGCATTAAATCAGTGAGAAGACTGATGACTCAAAAAAAGAGTAACCAGGGAATTTAAATTAGGCCCTTTCTGTGTGGTATATGCCATGGGTCAGTTTAAGAACTTAGACGCATCCACTTTAGGGAAGGTTGGGTGAAGCATTTTTAAACGATCAGCAGGTATAATTACAATCCTTCGCGTTGGGAGAGACGCAAGAAGTGTCGTTCAAATGCTAATGTGTCACTGTCTGCGGAACTAACGTAGAGGTAAAGAACAGTTTATAAGTGAAGACTTCTCTACAGAAACTGACGTGAGAGGTCAAATAGATTTCTATGTAAGGAAATAGGGCTACGAAATATGTATAACTGGAATCGTACGGAAGGGGGTTAAAATCAAAGTACCAAATTATTTTAAAACATAAATGTTACAAAGTGCGCAATACCCTTAAGTTTGTGAAGACTCTGATTAACTCTTGGTACAAGATAAATTAAACATGTAGAACGTGAGATAAGGCGTTTAGGAGCAGTTAAGCTGTACATTAAGGTAAAAGTACGGTGTAATAATCATAGACAACAAAACATAAAGTGACAGGTAGACAAACAGTTAATGGTGGTCCAAATTACAGTTGTGTAGTAATTGCGTTAAGAGTTCGCCACAAGAAAGCGAAAATACACGTTGGCGAACACTCTGAAAATTGCTATTGTCATTTAAAACTTTTGTCTAGAGACAGTGGTCCAATAATTATAGTCAGCATTTCTTTTGGCTGAGGCAAAAATTCTGGTTGACTCGTTCAGAGTGATCATTTGAGACATTGGACCGCTGACAATCTTTGTTCCAATGGGACGATGGAGTTTTTCTCGTTATTTCCTCAAGTACCGAAAGTGATAGGTGAAACACATGGTCCGTTTGATGTCTGAGACCGAGAATATGCTGTCACAAAGTGTTTTGTCGACCGCCTTCTATCGTCGTCGGCTATATCCGCGTAACACGTTTGGATGGGTGTGTTTGTGGTGGGAGGCGAGGGGTCGGGGGAGAGGGGCGAGTTAGGGGCACTCAACGACAAGGCTACAAGCGCCCACACGACATTAGTAAGATCGATTGTGATTGAATTGAAAAAAATGAGAGAAAAGGGATACAAAGCAATCTGATACAAAATTGCAGTCATTTTCCCTAATTTCACCCGTGACCACGTGCACAATTTCACAGCTCGCATCAAGGAAGATAAGGTGAAAGTTTTCTAGATGTCCTAAAACCTTTAAGTAAATCTATTAAGTAATACAAAAGGAAAACTAAGATTCACAGGAACATGTGGCTATCTGTTCACTTAGAAAAAAAAAAGCACTGTGAGACAGCCATCCTGATAACATATGAATAACACATGAAAAACTTTGCCGTAAAATTTTAGAGAACAAGTCGACAATTCTCAAGTTCTTAAAAGTCGTATCACATTTTTTTGATTGTCAATTAAAATGGAGGACAAATGTGTCAGCAAATGAGCTGCCGTCCGTTGGTCCGAAAATAAAAGACAGTCAAAATGAAATGTGACGCACTGTGATTTATACACCAGAAGCATCACACTCTGGAGGGACCTCTCGCCAGACCAAGACACCATAGTTCTGTCGCCTATGCGAACACGAGTAAGGAAGACCTCATCTCACCGGCTTGGCTGGAAAGAGCTGGAAGAAGGTGCTCCACGGCCACGAAGTGGACTCCATTAGTTGCAGCTTATTGTTTGAAACTTCCAGCCACCATTCTTCCTATCGACGAATGACTCTGTACATCGACAGCGAGACGGCAGCATGTAGGGTGATGGCACAACGGAGTATCTGGGAACCAAGACAAGCCTCTTTCACTGCTACATCGCCTCTTTCGTTTCCCGTAATACTTACGTGCCCTGGAACATAGAGAAAGACTCCTCTTTCTTTGTAGTTGGATATGAGCGTCGTCAATATTCTGGACTAACTTTCCTGCTATGTATAAGGGATGTATAAAATGAAGAGCACTCAGGCAATCGGAATAGACAAGGAATTAGCACTCGAAATACGTCTCATCTGCTCCAGTGAAACAATATAAACTCGTGTCTTCCGTTTCACCAGCTCTGTAGCCAATTATTCGCTATGGAGTACAAAAAAGGTGTTCCGTCCACTCCTGGTACACTGGAGAGACAGCAGGCCACAGTCCAGCATTCCTTTGTTCCAGTAGCGGAATCCTGTCGTAAACTCATAGATCTGGAGAAGACAGACCATCGTCTCAGGCTCGCACTGTCCAACGATAAGAGCCGGCCGCTGTGGCCGATCGGTTCAAGGCGCTTGAGTCCGGAACCACTCGGCTGCTACGGTCGCAGGTTCGAATTGTGCCTCGGGCATGGATGTGTGTGATGTCCTTAGGTTAGTTAGGTGTAAGTAGTTCGAAGTCTAGGGTACTCATGACCTCAAATGTTAAGTCCCTTAGTGCTTAGAGCCATTTGAACCATTTTTGCTCCAGTGGTGGGAAGATCGCGTATAATCCACGTCGAAGATGGAAAAATATTGAGGCAGTTGGATCTAGAAGTCGCGATCGGGGAAAACAGCAGAGCAACCAAGTGACCTCTGCTAAGACCAATCAGTAAAAACAGCTGCAGGGTCGAGGTGCACGGTTAAAATGCAGTGTCATAATACATTCAAAACTTATGCAGGAGGGTAGCCTGTCCTGTAGCGCAGTAAATTTAAAATTACGCTGGGCCTCTGCAGTAAACAGAATGGCGAGCGGTCAAAACCCTGGATTTGGGATTGTACTTGCTCCACATCAGCTGACTCCAATACACGCTGCACATTTATCTCAAAGAGCCTAGATGCTCATGGACGATTTAAAGGAAGGCATTTCAGAAACGGAGGAAACGTAGTAAGGTATGCTGCTGAATTCGGAGCAACGGGGAACTTACATCTCATGCACGATGATGTCTATGATCTTCGGATAAGAGGGCCTCATTGATCCATACACTGTTCACCCGCAGTCTGGCCGCGATCGCCCGAAAGCCCTATAAAAACGTTGCAGGCGCGCCCTGTCTACTCCCCATGATCTAAGGCCGTGTCCTCAGTGAGCGATAAAAGCGAGCGACAGCGAGTGACTTCTCGATACACGACACTCTAGCGACAAGCATTGGATGAAAAGCTTAGGTGTCCTGTGTGTGAGAGACCAGGTCGCACTACAAGATGGCTGCTTAGAGCCAATCATCTTTTTATATAAAAGGGCGTTCCTAGCCGGTAGATGGAGACTAAGACTAAAGAATTAGATTTACTTAAGAAAACAAAGCGAAAATGAATGCTGTGCTTGAAATTTACAAAGGGTGGAATCTCCCTGTAGAATTTCTTAATTTTCGTCAACTATGTAGACAAAAATGGTTCAAATGGCTCTGAGCACTATGGGACTCAACTGCTGAGGTCATAAGTCCCCTAGAACTTAGAACTACTTAAACCTAACTAACCTAAGGACAACACACACATCCATGCCCGAGGCAGGATTCGAACCTGCGACCGTAGCGGTCGCGCGGTTCCAGACTGTAGCGCCAGAACCGCTCGGCCACCAGCGGCCGGCAACTATGTAGACATTTAAATACTGCACCAATGTATCTTTTTATGTGGAAAATAGCTAGGTCTTGAACAGCTGAAATTTTTGACACTTCATTTACATAACTTGGCCGCAGCTTCTCGTGAAATATTTCAATTTTTCCTCAGCTTATTTATTAAGTTTTCGATAATTACTCTGATTGCTTTCAAGCAGTTAAATATTTTCATACCAAACTAGACTTCATGCTGGTCACTTTGATACCCCATTTATCTGTTTCTCTTCCTTTGTTTGACTATGAAGATTTGGACAAAACCTCATCGTGTAATTTATAGGGAGTCTTGTTTTCGCTCTGCTCACGCGTTTACAAAAATGTATCGAGTGTTAATCACATGATAAAATAGTCCTTTCTGCGTGCTGTCATTTCCAAAAATCATCGTTTCGATATCTTGAACCGTTTATGAGATACGACGATTTTTACGATCACTTGGTCCCCGAAGCGCAGGAAAGGTTCTGACGCGCCGCGAGCGACCCGTCCGTGGATATAACAACCAATATCTCAAGAATGAAGAGAGATATTATTCCGGCCTCAACTTTAAATACAATTTAATTATATTGGTTACATTTCGTATGCAATAATGTATGGCCTTAAATGAACTATACGGAAAGTCTACGCAATGTGATTTTACCTCTGCAAATTCTTAAAAATTTCGTGCAGCAATGTACTCAATTTCGTGCAGCACAGCAACTATGACGAATAACGAAAATAAATTCAGACCTTATCTGTTAAAGATATCAAGCTATAAGATTCATTGAATTCAAATGTAGCCAGTTGCAGCGTAAGACAGGCAGCGATAGAAATGTCGCTCACGTAGGACACTTCTGTAACTATCCCTGCAGTTTTGTTTTGTTGCCTGAAGATGTTGCTCGCTGTCGGTCGCTTTTGTCCCTCACGTAGGACATGGCCTAAGGGCCTATAAGATATTCAGTGCCTTCTGATCTCGGCTTTCATTAATCTCGGGTGTGGTCACCATGACAATCTGGAGTCAAAAATGAGGTCCATAAATCTCACCGTGTTATTAAAACGTAAAATAGTGTCCTTGAATTGAAAGTCAGTTACGATCACACCGTAGCATGGAAGGCCGAACCCTGGCTGGCATTGGCAGCAGTTGCTGCAAAATGGTCAAGGTCTCTGGGTGTTGCTAGGAGACACCCCTGTTTCAGCATTTCTATTATTGGCAAGCAACTGCATTTACCAGAAATTCTTCCTATGGCTTCCCATACTTTTGCAGAAGAAGTGCAATAGTTGATAGGGTCCAGAAACGCTTGCCATTAACTTTACCTGCTTCCTGAATCACTCTTCGAGCCTTGGTTCTCGTGACTCGAAAGACTGCTGAGTTGTTTGCTGTTGTGCGGCATTTATACCGTCATGGCGCCGACAAGTGCGAGAATCATCAACATAACAGGGAAAAATAAGAGTAGAAGACCTAAAACAAAGCGCACGGATTAAAAAGGATGCAAGGCAGGAACGTAGTCATTCGCCTCTGCCGTTCAATGTATACGCTGAAGAAGCAATGACGAAAATTTAAGAAAGACTCAAGAGTAGAACTAAATTTGAAGGTGAAAAAATATCAATGTTAAGATTCGGTTATGACATTGCTATCCTGAGTGACAGCGAAGAATAATTGCATGATCTGCTAAATGGAATGAACGGTCTTATGAGTACAATATATGGATTTAGAGTGAATCGAAGAAGGACAGAAGTAATGAGAAGTAGAAGGATTGGGAACAATGAGAAACGTAACATCGTAAGTAGTGATCACGAAGTAGCATCTAGGCAGCAAAAAACCCATGATGGGCGGAGCATGGAAGACATAAAAAAAAAGCAGACTAGCACTGGCCAATGGAAGTCTACTGGTATCAAATGTAGGACTTAATTTGAGGAAGAAATTCTCGAGAATGTACATTTGGAGCACAGCATTATATGGCAGCGAGTCCACCCCGATAGCTGAGTGGTTAGCGAGACAGATTGCCGTCCTACGGGCTTGGTTTCGATTCCCGGCTGCGTCGGGTATTTCCTCCGCCCAGGCACTGGGTGTTGTGTTGTCATCATCGTCATTTCATCTCTATCCGGCGCGCAGGTCCCCCAATGTGGCGTCGAATGTTGTAAGACCTGCACCAAAGCGGCCGGGCCTGGCCTGCAAGGGACCTCCCGGCCAATGACGCCAAACGCTCATTTCCATTTTGTGGCAGCGAGACCGCGGCTGTAGGGAAATTTGAACAGAAGACAAAAAGAAGCATTTGATATGTGATGCTGCAGAAGAAAGCTGAAAATGGGCTGGACTGATATGGTTCTCTGGAGAACCGGCGCGGAATGGAATATATGTAAAACACAGACAAAAAGAAACAACATGATGTTAGGACATCTGTTAAGACATCAGGGAATAGCTTCCACGGTACTAAATGGAGAAGTTGAGAGTAATAACTGTAGAGGAGGACAGATATTGGGACAAATCTAGCAAATAATTGAATATGTAGGTTGCAACTGCTACTCTGAAATGAAAAGGTTGGCACAGGAGACGAAATTGTGGCGGCCTGCATCAAAGCAGTCAGAAGATTGATGACTAAAAGAAAGGAGTTTACATCCCTCTTCCCCCTAGCCCCTACCCCACCCCCTCTCCAGTTGCTAGCACCCACTGTAACGTAGGGACCAGTCCTGGCTTGGCAAGTCTCAACTTTTTGCGCCGTGTTGAAAGAATTATAAATAGTCCGTCTTCATCGTTAGTAAAACAGTCAGATCACAACGACTCACCTTCCCACACAACCACACCCACCAAGCCACTCACCCACACACACACCCACCCACCCTCCCAGCCACACACACACACACACACACACACACACACACACACACACACACACACACACACAAACATTTCAGAAACATGTTGTGGGGGCCAGAGTAGTCGTAGTCACTCCCTAGGAGGGAGGGAGGGAGGGAGAGAGAGAGAGAGAGAGAGAGAGAGAGAGAGAGACTCTGTTGATGCCAACATATGAGAAAGAGATAGCGGCACATGTCTCGGATAACACACAGACCAGAAAGCCTGCTAAATGGTACGATATGTTGTATCAAATTACATCTCTCTCTCTTTCACTCTCTCAAGGCAACAACAGTATAATTTATAATAGACGAAATGGAAGAAAAAGAAAAAAATCTACTACAGACATCAATTTTATTACATATTCTTTTCTTTTCTTTCTCATACAATCAACCACAATTCACTTTATAGTGCAGCAGAATTCGTTTGTCATTTTATCATACAATGGGTCAGTTTACATAATTTTTATACCTACAACATACATAATTTCTGTTACATCTTTTCTATATGCAATGTACAGATTAAAACCTCAGTACTTGTTGGCAACATATTGGCCACAGTCTCATTTCATAACACTTTTACAACAGCAAACGGTACAGTATTCTTCGTTTACATCGCATCGTACACCACAAAGGTTACAAGTACGTTAGGTTACTTCTAAATCAACTGTTGTAAACATGGCAATGACACCCCGCAAAAGTGATCACTTTATCGTCAAAAATGAAACAGTTATCTTTTTTTGCCAACAGAGCTGATTAACACTGATTCCTGGTAGAAACTGTGTGCAGCTTTGATCGAGTTATATCTTTCACAATCGATCATGTAACAACCATACCCAGTGACATCTTGGTTATTCGGGAATCCAGCCGGATATTCGCGTCGTTCTCGCACGATATTTCAACAGCGTGCCCCGCTGCCTTCTTCAGGTGCTACCTGAGATGGGTCGATCGAGTCCAGTATTTATGCCTGGAAGGAGCTGGGCGTTCTGTCTTCGGTCCGCGCCGAGTCTAGTGTTCCCTCTGTGGTCCGCGCCCCCCAGACTCGGCTTCAATGGACCTCTCCAGTCGCGGATGTTCCGACTGCCGTCCGCGCCTGTTTTTACCGTCCCCAACGTTTGTGGACATCATCTCACTCGAGTGAGCGATGCTGTGCAAGCAGGACCATGCTACTCAAGCGAAGGGAGTGGCGGATCGCCGCCAGGCGGGACGGGCTCGGGCGACCGAGTCCGCCCCGTCGGCGGCCCCATCCGGCCCCCCACATACGACGACGCAGCAAACGACGATGGACTACGAGACGGCATATTCAAGGGACACAGGCTCGTTTACGGCGGCGCAATTGTACCTCATCATGCACCGAAGGGCACGGGTTACTGATTACCCGGAACGTGCTGCCGACAAACGAGCTTTCCACTTGTTCCAGCAGTACTTAAGGTCACTCGTTTGCGTGGTCGATGAAGAGGAGAGAGTACCGTCTGGAGCCCTGACAGGCGTGTCGAATGAAGACGACATTGTTCTGCCGGCGGCGGCCCCGATGAGTGTTGCGCCACCAGTCCCAGTTGCAGAAGAAACTGGCGCACCGCTGGCTGCCACTCGTCTCTTCCAGTGAAGAGCCCACAGATATACCAGAAACTGTACCGCCAGGCGTGACGAGAGAAGACGTCACTGTCCTGGCACGTGAAGACGCTATCATAGAGGCCAACCTTGGCGACCAGCTGGAGGCGGAAGCCATGGCAAGACCGCAGCCCTCCAGGAAGAGGCTGGCAGCAACGGAGGAGGACGACCCCTCCACATTCTCTCAGTCTGTTTGCAGGAGAAGCCAGAGGCAGAAGATGGCAGACGACCCTGCCCCCACTGAAGCAGACCAGGCGCACACTGCTCGGGCCAAACTGCTCCAAACAGTGCAGCCGCTCCCGACGACGAACTCATTCGTCGACGTCGGCGAACCAGAGGCCATGGAGGCCACTGAGCCACCCAAGAGGTGGGCAACCGCCCACCACCAATAACTGTCTCATGGACGGACACTTACAAGTCCTTCCTTGATAAATTTCAGACAGTTACGTCCGCTGCCTAGGTCAAATGCGTCGGGCGAGACCTATACCGGGGTTCGACCGCCACCATGGATGACTACCGAGCAGCCATGAAGATCATTGAGACCGACAAGCTACACTGCTTTACTCATAATGCGGAGCCTGTGAAGCAGCTGAAGGTGGTCTTCCGCCGCCTCCCGCTGAAAATGGAGCCCTCGCACCTCAAAGACGAGACGTGATTGCCACTTTTCCTAGTTGTCCTCCCGGACAATTTCGGAAACCGAAAAACCTTCCAGTTGCAGATGGTGGCCCAGATTGGGGTGGAAGTGGAGCCACTCAAGGCCAAGGGGAGGCGCCCCCAGTGCTTCTCCTGCCAGGCCCTTCACCACATGGCGCGCTACTGCTCCATGCCGGCCCGCTGCGTCAAGTGCGCCGACTCCCACCAGAGTCGGGAGTGCGCAAAGAAGAGAGAGGAGGCTCCAAAGTGCTGCAACTGTAGCGTGCCATATGTGGCGAGCTACAGAGGCTGCGCTGCATTCCGACGTCACCCACGGCAGAACGGACGATCAGCACCTGCCAGGAAGGTGCAACCTGGCACCAGCTACGCCTCCGCCACCAAGGGGGAGTCCGCTGACGCTACCACGAGACGACAAGTGGCCTTCCCGCCACTTCCGCAACGGGACTCGAACGAGACTGCACCAGCCAGCGCGCCTGGCTCGTCGGCCCCACAGGCTGACTCCCAGGCCGACCACCACAAGGGGGGACGACGCACTGCCCGTCCACTCAACACTCCCGCGCCGCAGGCTGCTGGGCACGCGATCCAGTGCACGGACGCGACGGCGACGCCGCGCGCGGCCGCCCCCGCGCGGGAGCCCTTTTGGGCTCCCTCTCTGCCCTGCTCCAACAACTGTCCATGCTAGTCACGGCAGTCACAGAGGCCCTTCAGGCTGCTACCGTCACCATGAAGCAGCAGCAATGGATAATCTACTCATCCATGGACTGACCGTTTGTGGCTTCAACGCAAACAGCCTGTCCCCAACAAGGTAAGTTTCGCCAGTTCATGCAGGACGAGGCCATTGACCTCTGCCTGGTCGGCGAAACTCACCTTAAACCTGGGGTCCATGTGCGTGAAGCAAACTATGTTTGCTACCGCAATGACAGGCCAACAGCCAGTGGTGGCACCGCCATCTATGTTTGTGCATCATTCAGGCACCACCAGGTGCAACTCCCGGACCTGGCAACCCTGGAAGCCACTGGGGTGTCGGTCACCACAACAACCAGGCAGATCACGTTCGTGGCAGTATACAGGCCACCACGTGGACACCTCCAGGAGATGGATGTCGATGCGCTGCTGACAGTTGGGGGGAGGGTGTTTCTTTGCGGGTGACTTCAATGCGAAGCACCCGGAATGGAACTCCCACCTCACGAATGTCAGTGGCCGCTGACTTTCCCGCGCTGCCCAGAGGAACGGCGCCCTAATTCTGGGCCCACAGGAGCCCACAATCTACCCGGCCAGGGGGCGGCTGGACGTGCTCGATGTCGCAGTCATAAAAGGCATCGGGCACCACACGACTGCCTCCACACGGTGTGCACTGTCATCAGACCACCTGCCGGTAGTCTTCGCCATAGATGTCGCCGGAGCCACGCTGCTACCACGCCGACAGACATTCCGGTGTATGGACTGCGAGCGGTTCCAGGAGACAGTCCTGGAATCGATCGTGGACACGCCTGATCCAGACATAAGGGGCGCGGACGCTGCTCTGCGAGTCCTCTCCCGCCAGCTACTACATGCAGCCGACGCAGCCAGCCCCCCCCCCCCCCCCCCAACCCCAGCCGCAGGGGCCCAGGGACTTCTCTCGCAACCTACCGCCTCCCATTCGGGATGCGATCAGGGAGAAAAATAGGTTGTTCCGGGAGTGGCAGCTCACCCGCCAACCCGCGACAAAGCGATGCCTCCACCGCATGCGGAGAGACATCAAAGCTGTGGCTGAGGCACACAGGAACAGCGTGTGGTCAGCCTTCGTCACCTCCCTCAACCCAGAGGACGGCAGCACCTGGCGCACGGTGAAGTCGTTTCTGCGCTGACGACAGCGCATACCACCAATACTGGTTGGGCAAGACGTCATCTGCAGCGCAGACAGAAAAGCAGGTGTCCTGGCGGACCAATACGAATCGTCATTCACCCCAGTGGATGACAATCTGGTTGAAGACCACATCCAGCGGGTAGCCGAGCAACTCCCGGTGTTCCTGGAGGCAAGGGACGACGGGGACGTAATCGAAGCCATCTCCGAGGCGGAGGTGGCCACACAGCTGAAGGCGCTCAACACTAGGTAGGTCGGAGGCGCTGATGGGGTCACCAACCACCTGCTGCAGAACCTTCCAGCGGGGGCCCATCCGCTGCTGGTGGGTATCTACAACCAGGTCCTTCGTTCGGGTGTCTACCCCTCTGTGTGGAAACATGCAGAGGTGGTGGCCATCCCCAAAGCGAACAAGGACCTGCATGACGCCGCCAATTACAGACCCATCAGTCTGCTACCGGCTCTCTTCAAAGTGTTTGAGCGCCTCTACGCCAGGCGCCTGCTTCGCCACGTGACTGCAGAAGGAGTGATACCGGACAAGCAGTTCGGCTTCCGGAGGGGACACTCCATGGTCCATCAGCTAATGCGGCTGGTGGAAGAGGCCATGCGCGCCCTGGAGACTCGGGAATACCTTGGGGCGGTGTTCCTCGACGTCTCCAGGGCATTTGACTCTGTGTGGCACGACGGCCTCGTGTACAAACTTTTTGTGCACGGGCTCCCGACGTCGCATGGGGTCCTACTCCGATTGTATCTGGCCGACAGGACTTTCCACGTCGCCTGGACGAGGGGACGTCCACGCACCGCCCCATCCGTGATGGAGTGCCGCAGGGGTCCATTCTCGGCCCACTGCTCTACTCCTTATTCATTGCCAACGCTCCGTGCGTGGCGCCAGTGAAGTTGGCACTATACGCCTACGACACGGCGCTATTCGTGCTGAGTATGAAGGTAGTCGAGATGCGCCGCCTGCTCCAGCGTGGATGTGAGGCCCTTGGTGCGTGGTCGACAAAGTGGCACCTGAAGCAGAATGCGGCGAAGAGCCAGGCAGTGGTGTTCACGCGAAGACCACTGCCACCAGATCTTCCGCCAGTCACCGTCATGGGAAGCCCCATCCCGTGGAGCAAGACTGGCCGCTACTTGGGAGTCACTCTCGATCACAAGCTAACGTGTATAACCCACATCGAGGACGTCAGGGGCAGAGCAATAGGGCGCCTACGCGTTCTGTACCCTCTGCTCCACCTGTCGTCTGCCTTGCCTACCCACCAAGGCATCACGCTGTACCTGGCGCTGGTTCGTCCAGTGCTGGAATATGCGGCCGTGGTGTGGGGCAACGCGGCCGACACACACATCACCAAGCTACAGAGAGTGCGGAACAGGGCGCTCGAGCTCGCTCCGCGCCTACCGGGGCTCTATTCAACCGCTCGGCTATACCGGCAAACCAGCATCCCCTTTCTCCACGACCGATTTAAACAATCGGCGCGGGTCTTCTACGTGCAGACTGTACAGTTCGACAATAGGCTCCTTAGGGACTTGGGCCATCCTATTCACGACAGGCCAACCACACATTGGCCTGACTTGTTACGAGAATAATATCTCGTGACAGAGAAAGGACAACTCCCCCCCCCCCCCCCCAGCAAACACCTCAGGCCAATTCGGACCGTGAGGAAGCCACTCCACATATATAGGATTATGCATGCTTAGCCTGCTCCCAACACGAGTCAGGGCAGACTCGTGTGGATAAGTGACAGACATCATCTGAGGTGTGTCAGACCCCATCTGAGATGGGCCTGCCTGAACAAGTCATCAAGAAGCTGCATCCCAAAGCGCCAGCACCACCTAGACTGTATGGACTCCCCAAGGTTCACAAGGATGGCGTTCCTCTGCGACCTATTGTCAGTAATATTGGCGCAGCAACCTACCCTATTGCGAAATACCTGAAGAAGGTGTTGACACCACATTTGGGTAAATGTGCACATCACATCCGGAACTCAGGGGATTTCCTGCAATGGCTGAGCCAGAGCACATCACAGACACAGACATCATGGTTAGTTTCGATGTGGTGTCTCTCTTCTCACAGGTACCACTGAAGGAGTCACTTGAGCTTGTTGGAGAGAAGTTCGATGGGGCTCTCCTTGACTTATTCAGGCATATACTGACCTTGACATACTTCCTATATGGGGGTCAATTTTATGAACAAACAGAAGTGGTGGTGATTGGCAGCCCCCTATCACCAGTGGTGGCCATCTATTTATGGAAAGGTTTGAAGAGGAGGCACTCTCTTGAGCCACATATCAACCCAAGTGCTTTTTTAGGTATGTGGATGATAACTTTGTCATTTGGCCCTATGGTAGAGAGAAATTAGATGAATTCCTGCTACATCTGAACTCTTGCGATCCGAATATTCAGTTCACAATGGAAATGGAGAAAGATGGACTACTTCCGTTCTTGGATGTTCTAGCGAACAGAAAGGCAGATGGCACATTTGGACACAGTGTGTACCGCAAACCTACGCACACTCACTTATACCTACACCGTCCAGCAAAGAAGAATAGAGTGCTCAACACACTGGCCCACAGAACACAAACTCTGTCAGGTCCTGATAGTTTGGCCAGAGAAGTAGAACACTTACGATCAGTGTTCAGCAGGAATGGGTACTCCTCTAGAGATATCCAGAAGGCACTTCAACCTGCCAATCAGCCAAAGGATCCAGAAGGAGAACCAGAAGAGGCAAAGAAGATGGCATACCTGCCATACGCCAGACCTATCTCTGCTACAATCAGGATTCTCCAAAAATATGACATCAAGAGCATACTTTGCCCACCCACCAAAATTGGGGCTATGCTGTGGAATGTAAAAGATGACCTGGGCCTACGCAAGCCAAGTATTTACAACATACCACGCCAGTGTGGGATGTCATACATTGGCCAGACCACCAGAATTGTGGACATCAGGTGTAAAGAACATCAGAGGCACACCAGACTCAGACAGGCAACTAATTCAGCCACAGCAGAGCATTGGAAATTGGTCACTCACTGGATTACAATGACACCAATATTGTGATACAGACCTCAAGATTTTGGGACAGTGTCATTAAATAAGCCATTAAGATTAAGGTCACAGATAATCTAATCAACCATGACTCGGGATACCAAATCAGCACTGCCTGGAATCCAGCACTCGAGCTTCTAAAAACTCAACGCAGGACACTCCGGGATTGTACAAGGAATAGAAGCGGAGACCGAGAGAACAGCCGTGAGGCAAGGCGTCGGACATTAGAGACCAGATTTGACACACCCCAGAGCATGAACTCGAGTTCAGAAGACGGCCAGGTACGGCGCGGACGGCGGTCGGAACACCGGCAACCATAGAGGGCCAATGTAGCCGCGTCTGGTGGGCACGGACCACAGAGGAAACACTCGACTCGGCGCGGACCGAAGACAGAACACCTAGCTCCTTCCTGGCATAAATACTGGACTCGATCGACCCGAGGACCAGTCTCAGGTAGCACCTGAAGAAGACAGCGAGGCACGCCCTTGAAATATCGTGCGAGAACGACGCGAATATCGGGCTGGATTCCCGAATATCCAAGATGTCAACAGATCGCTGGGCAAGCATGAAGAATTACACCCATACCCAGCAATCATCAACTTTAAATTCTTTTGCTGATGAGCGTTTGATACAATCCGCTTTATGCACTTCTCATTGCATCTTAGTTTTGAGAAGGTACATTGATGCCCTCTGTCCTGTGTGTACTGGATATGAGTGCTGAATGAGAGGGAAACAAATATACATGAATTACAAGAAATTAGGAATTTAAACATTTAATATTATTAATAGTCAGACTTAAAATGTTTTGGTTCTCATTACGTCCTGGAAAGAATAAGCGATAAACTATCTTAACGATGTCAATGATATGTCATCAGTTCATTCTTTGAGTGCAGCCTCACTTTTATAACCCAACCTTCGTTCTGAGTCAGCAAGTGGGAGTAAGAAATTCCCCAGTATTTCAGATCTAGTGCGAATTACGGATGAATCAGTGTGTGGTTGGAGAGGGAAAAAGCATGTGCACGTACATTCCTGATATTTCTTACCCGTTGTAAAATTTCAAGTTCCTTATCAGTTTCGAGGAGTGTCCTAACAGGCGAAAAAGAGATAAGTCCTCCTCTTGCAAACGATTTTCTCTTCCTCATTTCCAAGAAACATGGAGTTACGTTTTCATCTCTGTGCTGCATGTGTTATACTGGATGGCAGTAATTACAATTTCACAGGTTAATTAACCCTGCCTTGTTACGAAAAACAACGCATAGTGCTGAGCAGCTCTGGCGAGCTGCGATAAGAGGCATCTATCGCACGCCTGCAGTGCTTGTCCTGGTTGCCCCAGCTGCCAACAGTCTCTGCCAGCTACCAGAGCAAGCCTCGTTGTTGTGCGTCTGCTCCCAAAAAAGTAATGGTATTTCGGAAAATTGTCAGCACTGCTACTGCGTGAATTGTTTTCCACGCTTAACAATAAATTTGTCACACATATTAACCGTACATAAAAGTAATTCAGTCCGTGTTTGCTAGTTGTATGTCGTCTTTGTAATTTGTGTTACATATGTGTTGCTCCTTTTCTGTAATGTGTACTATCTCTGGGAACATAGTCGATCAGTTGTCAGATTAGTTAAATATGTGGAAAAACGACTGTACCTTCGAATCAAATCATTAAAACCATTTGCAGAGCTTTAAAACTAATACATGCAGAAGTGTTTAACGTTGAAGTTATGTATTTAGAGAAAGAATGAAAAAGAAAGGCGGTGAGCAGCTGCCTCGTCGAGCTACTGTGCGGTTTAGGCTAAGTCGTCCAATGCAGTGTCCAAGAATACTTCTCACTCTCGCAATCTTTCCGTGTGAGCTCTGTTTTCCCTGACCATTTCCTACTATATAAGTGGGAGTCAACGACATAGATTCGTATTCAGAGGAGAAGGCTGATGACAGATATTTTCTGAAAAAAAACTCACCGTAACGAAAAATGTCTGTTTTAGCCATTGTCACTGCAACAACATTAGATATACACGACTCTCTCCCCCTCTCCCTCTCTCTTGATAACAGAAAATGTTACGGCGTAAAGTCAAGCACCGGCACGCCAGCCGGGAACGACGGGGTAGAGAAGGTTCTAATGGTTCAAATGGCTCTGAGCACTATGGGACTCAACTTCTGAGGTCAACAGTCCCCTAGAACTTACAACTACTTAAACCTAACGAACCTAAGGACATCACACACTTCCATGCCCGAGGCAGGATTCGAACCTGCGACCGTAGCGGTCTCGCGGTTCCAGACTGTAGCACCTAGAACCGCACGGCCACTCCGATAGCTGCATGAACGATAGCGACTTCAATAGCAGTTAAGGTCAGACTTTTGTCAGTTAGAAATCAGCAGTCATTGCAAAGACTGATTATTTCGTAGGTCGCCCTTTGCTCGCTACACATCTGTGTAATTGCCAAAGTTAAGTGTCTGTAATTTTCTTATTGTAATAAAACTCTTTATTTCGACTGGTTTGATTGTTTAAAGATTGCATGACATTTCAGAGAAGTACATTTAGCGGTAGAGAGGGTGAATCCGGCAAAAGATAATTAGTGTGTAACAGAAGCACTGACATATTTAAAGAGCAAAATTTTGCGCCATTTCAGGACTTACTCGAAACTCACTATCAAACAGCAAAATGCTGAGTCATTTCACGAGATTCTCGGAACTGAATATGTTTTCATATCGGTCGCACATCCTCCTGGAAGACTCTTAAGTTCGGCATTTATTGAAACAGTAGTTGCGTTTCCAGAGGAGGAGGTTATGATTTGTTTCTAAGTGAGCTTTGTCTAGTGATGTACAGCAGACTTTTTGGAGGTATGCTACAGCGGATTGGTGTCTCTCTGTATGTTTTTACCTTCATGAGATGATTAGCGTGTTAAGCTTTCCGAGCTAGACTTGATAGAATCATAGATCAGTCTGACAAGGGGCAGATAGTACACTCTGTTCTTCTTTTTCTTTTCTTTTTTTAAAGGTGTCTGTGAATAAATTTCCAATATGTTCATTTTTATAACTGATTTATATGAAAAAATATGCAATCGTTCTGTATTTTTTCTTTTTTAAACGGTCAATGTGAATGAAACTGCACCCCGTTTCGTTTTGTAAATGGTCTGTGTGACTGAAATTCCAGTACGTTCCGTTTCTTAAAAGGACTAAGTGAATGAAATTGCAATTTGTCCTTTTTCTCTTTAAACGGTGTGTGTAAATGAAATTCCGATCCTTTTTTTTCCGATCCCTTTTTGACAACCAGTCGTCAAAGAGGAAGCTGTAACGAAAGTAAAAGTTTGAAAGGAGTCTCTCACTCCATCATTTCCCGTACAGTGTGTGTGTGTGTGTGTGTGTGTGTGTGTGTGTATTGATGCTCGGTGGTTTTTTCTTCGGTACTCTATGTGGTGCTGAAATGCTGAAAATCCTGAAACCTGCAGGCATTTTATTTTTTGAGCAAGTAAGCAGTTCGACGTAAGGCTATAAAAACAGGCAAATATTTAAGCCTATGCTAAATAATAGTGGTGGATAAGTGTCCCCAAAAGAGTTCAAAACAATGTAAAGGCGAAAGGTCGACACGCTCACCCTTACTAATGTACAGTGTTGCAATTTTGCAGCAACAAGAACCAGTCGAAAGCAAGGGGCAATACTTCGCACAATTGCAAACTGAAATAGTCAACTGAAAAATGGGAAATTGCACATGAGGACATTCCATCGGTAGAAAGATGTCGACAGTAAGTATGTTTCATGGAGTTGGGAACAGTTCATACAACTATTATGGAGTAGTTCAAATATCTAACAGGTCACATGGATCTTAGGAACGATTTCAGGTGAGAATTGAAAATACAGGCCGAACTGTATTACATCCGCGGAACGGAGTGTAGTGGGCAAGCCAGCATTATCGTCTCGAAGGCCTGTCTTGCTGCAGTGAAGGTGGGTTACTGCTGACGACTGTTGCGGCGTTTGAGTATTGAGTCATCGTCGTGCAATGAGTTATTGAAGGAAAGAACTGCTGAAAGTAACACATGGTATTAAGGAAGATACACCTGTTGTGGAATTTGGAAGCAAACGTTTTGTGACTTGCAAGATAAATAGTAGGAGTGAAGCTTTAAAATGTTAAAGTTGTAAACTGATTTGACTTTCCCTACATCTCACGCCGTAGCGGCTCTGTCTCACCATATTCTGGCTGTTTGGGACAGAAATATTGCGACCTCACTCCGTGGCAGCGCCAGAGTCCTTCCTTATAAGATACCATCATAAGCTGAAGAACTGTCCTACAGAGAAACTCTGCGAGACGACCAGGAAGAGATAAGAGTAAGATGCGTTGTGTGTTCACTGCACGACAGCATCCGTCAAGGAAGCTTCGCTTTACCACGTTTCTCGTTACACGTTAGGCTTTATCGGCTGGGTTCTATTTCTTGGGAGCTCTGACAACTATAAATGCTTCTCTGAGGATGCAGGGCCCCTACCTTGGGCTATGTTTAATTTGGTTAACCAGTGAAATTATTCCTAACAGCTTTCTCGAAAAAAAGGCGTCCCTCACTCTTCATGTCTCTTTCTTCATCCAATAATTTAGCTTCCTTTCCGAACTTCCGTGCTCTCAGTCACTTTGGGAAGAGTTCCAGATGAACCAATGTCCATCTTTCTCATGTTCTTCAACAAAGGTTTTTGTGTAAGTGCCGTGCATTCGGTGGTGTCCAAGGGTTTTCGAAGACTGGGGGCTTTCTTTTCACCTGCCAATTGCAATCTCCGGTGTCTGTCCCAAAAGTCACTTTTAAATCCGGTACATAACAGTGATTTCTGCCAAGCTTCATCCTCACTCCTTTTCATAAAATGTTCTCGCATGTGGTCGTTACCGGAAGTTCTCCCGAGTTGGGGAATTCGCACGGCGGCGCCACAGGACGCCAGAGAAGGCCCTACCGGCCGTCGGCCGTTGTATGACTGTCACCCCCCACGATCCCTTCGCAGAAGAAGTGCAATGGGCCACGTGGCCATCCCGACGTTTGATTCATTGGCCGTGTTGTCCATTTTACTTATAAAACACTCCCGTACTCCACAGAATGCAAGTCCGTTTTTATATTAATGCAAGTAACAATCACTCTTATATTTAAGATCAAGTAATTACACAGGTCGAGGGTGGGTCTCTAATTTCAATTTTTTGAATTTCTATATGTTGTTGGTCAGTTCCAAAACAACACATTTTCCTTCAGTTCAAATGTTATGCTGAGGCTGTTGGGTTCAAAGTACAAGTTCATTGAGAAAATCTGACTCCTTTGTGGCACTATGTTTGCATGCTTGTAAGAGACACGGGATGTGGATGCCAAGGTGGTAAATATTTTTTCTTTATTATTTCCTGGTGAACCATTGCTCACTCATGTCTCAATGCTGCAGGTGAATTAAATCTTTAAATTTCATAATTTTTCCGGCTCACACTCTTTTATACTTACTTAAATATCCATCATTTGTTATTAACTTATTCGCTTGCATACCAAAACTTTTACTGCTTGCACTAACATTTTATTTGATTCTCTTGCACTCGTATTTGGCTTGTACACGCACACCTTCCGTCTTCTGAATAATACGGAAGTTCTATAGAATCATTCCCAATTAATTAATAAATGACATCAGCCATTCTTCATAACATGTGATCCTTATGATCCTTATTTAATTATGGAACACTACTAGAGATTAAAATTACTCGTACTAATCTCAAAGCATGACTTTACCAAACACATACAGAACATTGTCATTACTTAAGTCATCATCATAAAACATGTGCGAACACTATCATTTATGAGTGCAACTAATCATGAAGCTTATTAATTTTTCATGGTAAGCTATTTTATATTTCATTCTATGTCTAGTGGAGTTCATCTACAAATTTTACTTCGCTTAGAGGCAAACTAGAACATCACACGAGATATTAACAATGTTCAAATATGAGAGGGTTGCACTACTCGTACATTGGCGTTTCACTGTTTATTCAGTCTATTTATCATAACAATGCAAGTGGAATTTGTTTTGGAACAAGGTAATCTAATTTCGATGTATTATCGTTCATAGTGTACCAGTCTTAAAGTTTATCATTGTTCATAGTCAATATTCTCAGAAACGCAAGTGACCTTAATTGTACTATAATTAACGTCTCTATTCGGGTCATGTTCTCCAAGACCCTGTCGTTCAAATCCAATAATGTTTGTGCTGGACAGTGGTCAACATGTCACAGATTGTCTTTTAATTGATGAATGATTAGTGTCGTTAGGTGTTCAGTGTTGCTGGTCAATTAGTGACTACTGTTTAAGTGACACATGATTGGGCATTTTCATAAAACGTAGTTATAGGTTAAGTTCCTTAGCTCATGGTAGTGAAATGGAATGTCAAATGACCTCCCAATGAGATCTTGGTCTCAGGTGGCTAATGGGCTCTAGAAGGTAATCACCAGCTAGGTGGGACACCTCTTGCTAAATTCAACAGTGTGCCGGTAATTAACACGTCCTGTGTGCCACCCGTATGGCCCGTGGCGTGACGGTGGCCCGTTTCGCCCGGGGCCAAGATGCTGACTTTCTGTTTGATTACCTTTGGCTGCAGTCATCAGCTGTGGCCCATGACGGCGGACATGTACAGCTGATCCCGTCTGAAGCAGTTGAAAGCGCTATGTGGTCCATTTCCATGTTCTACAAGACCCATCCAGTGAATTGCGTCATTTGTCATCTGCGATTCCTCTCGTCTCTCCTGTCTCTCATGTGGTTGGTGCGATCTCGAAAAGTTACAAAAATAATTATTTAAATGACTTACATAGCGCAATTAAAATTTATTACAGTGATTCAAGTACATACAATTTGCACGCTAATTCCTGTCGTTCAAATCCATTATAGAATTAATTATCTCATTGAACTCTTTGTTTCTTTCTTACAAGGTTACTATTTAATAAACTGAAACTTCACACAATCATAAAATTTACTGCAAAAATTCCATATTTCTTGCTTTTAAGTTTGTTTAACAAAACGAACTACATGGTTTCATAGTAGTTGGTCGATTAGATTTACATTTCTTATTTCAAAATTACCTTTTGGACAAATGAAAATGGTACTATCTCATAAATTCAAAATTATAGTTTTGAAGGTAAGCTAAGTCATTTAAATTTCATGTATACGTGTCTCACAATACTCCTCTATTTTACATTATTAAATTTACTGTCATTTCACTTCATATGGGTTTGAGACGATGTGCAATCTGGGAAAAAATGCATCAATTTCTTTTTACTTTACATGCGTTATGTTATCGATGCTCGGTGGTTTTCTATTTTTCTGTTATCCGTGCCACTTGCAATAACATCTTGTCTAGTCTACTGCGACCACCTACAGTACCAATCAGTACCCTCTTACTTATTTCCATTTGTTTTCATAGGAAAGTCAGAGTTCTCCATCTTAGTTAATTTCAGAACCGTCAAAAGTGGAAATACAGATCTGTAACCAAACAGGATTTGTTCATAGCATACTTAAAAATTGTTCTGTACTACTGCCTGTTAATATCCATAAATCTCCAAGATTTACGTTACCTATTTTTATTTCTGTTTTATTCCTTAGCGTGTTCCACCATTTCTTTCGTCTGTCACCAAATGTATCGGTCCAAGGTTTATTCATCTATTATTCATTAGACTTCGCTCACGTTTGCTCATCAGCATGTCTGAATCTCTGCTTTTTCATCCAAATAATCACGAAACTTTCAAATCAATCTCCTTATCTACCTCCCCCTTCTACTTCTGTTTCCCTCTTCCACATGTTTAGTCATACCTTGCCCTTCTTCTGCCTACCTCCTCACACCCTCTACCTCTTTCACCTTCATCCACACACCCTGAATCTCTTCCACATGCCTCCACACAACCTGTTGCTCTTCCTCATCACACTCCATCCTCCATCCTCAACTCGCTTACTGATGCTTCCTAATTACATTTTCTGCCTATCAGAACCTACTGACTGGTGCGTACAAAAGGTGCTAGTCATACTACAGTATTGAACCTTGACACTTTTGCTGCAACCGTCACAAACGCCTTCATCGTTGTTGCGAAGCAAAGTTCCTCGTTTTGAGTCTGGACTGGCCATGCAGTATCACGTATCGTCAATATGCTACCGGTGTCATAAAGTTGGCAATGGAAATGTAAGTTTCTCTCAGACGCCGATAGTGGGCGCGCGGGATCTAGCGGACCCAATGGTGCATGAGTCACGGCCTACAGCGGCTTTAGACCAGGCTTGGCCCTCTGCCGCTCTGGTATGATAGCCGGCTGCGGCAGCCACACAGCCCACTAGCGCTTGGAGCCACTTCGTTATGTGACACTATGCTGGAGGCTGCCTACTTGCGACACCGACACCGTCGTTCCTGCTTTAATTATGAGGCTCTCATACTTCTTGAAGTTGAGAGCTGGACTCTATCTCTTGCTGCATTATTTGTAATGAGTCTTCGTACATTTGGAAAAATACCAGTTACGTAAATCTTCTGTTTACTGTGTTAACTTATTCGCTAATCATTTCAGCTTCACTCCAGCTTTCCTACAACGAGAGTCGTTGCACAGTTCTGTGGCCCACCTCTCGTTACCGTTGTGTATGAAATCGTACACAACAGACAAACTGGACATGACTGACTGCTGTGCCATCCACTGCCAACAGCGTCATCAGATGCGGTGTAGAGGGGCACGTGGTCAGCACTCTGTTCTCTCAGCTGATGCTAGGTTTTTGACCTTGTAACGGCTACTATTTGGTCGAGCAACTGCTCAGTTGGCGTGACGAGGCTGTCCTCCCACCAAGGAAAATTTCCTGGCATTAGCAGAAATTACATGTCCCCTGAAATCATTCGCGCTGACCTCTCAACTATGGGGCCAAACCAGTGTCATTGGCAGCCACCCTGTAAAGTAACCACAATTGTCACACACAGTAGCATCCAGGGTAATGGTAGCTACACTATAAACATCATTGTCTCAGTTTTAACTAGTCACTTGACCATAATTGTTCTCACCTAGTATGTATGTGCATGTGTGTGTGTATGTGCGTGTGTGTGTGTGTGTGTGTGTGTGTGTGTGTGTGTGTGAACTATTCAGTGGCAAATATATTCGAAAATGACTCAAATTTACGTAAAATTTTTGAACATGATGCTAACTCAAGGTGAGCTTTCAAAATATTTTTTTTTTTTCGGAAACATTGCATATCTTCCAACGGAGCCCCAAATAAAATAATGCTTGCGTAATTTCACAGCCTCGTTCTGATTGGTTACAATACTAATGATTCGCTGCCTCATGTTAATACTACTCTGAAATTGGCTCGAGAGGGAAGGAATGGGGAGCGGGAAAGAAGAGGGAGAATGGGGATGCGATTCATCACGTGATGGTGATGAAGTCAAGTATAAGGGGAAGTGGCTTGTGACGTTGTGTGTAGTAGGTCTGTTGACGTTTTAGTCCACAGTTTGCTTTATGGGATTTTTTCTAGGTTGACAAAAAGCCCATTTTCGTCAGGAAACTCTACTGCCTTCCTACTAACAATACATTAATTATAATCCACATTTGAACAACCTTCAGTCAAGCCCCATTCCATCCAAAACTTGCACCACAAATCATATATCAATCTTTTAGATGTTTGATTCTAGGTCACATCTCTGCACGCAAGCACGCGATCCAGCATGTATAACTGTTTCGGACAGCAAAGTAACACATGGGCCCTTGACTTGAACACTTATTTTCTGTGCAAAGCGTGAAGAGTCATTCAGGCAGTAGTCATCTGATAACAGGCTGAATAGTTTATATGAATGGTTTCCACAATACAATGCAGCTCAGTCAAATACACTGAAGCGCCAAAGAAACTAGTGTAGGCATGCTTATTCAAATACAGAGATACGTAAACAGGCAGAATACGGCGCTGTGGTCGGCAACATCTACATAAGACAATAAGTGTCTAGCGCACTTGTTAGATCGATTACTGCTGCTACATCGGCAGATTATCAAGTGAGTTTGAACGTGGTGTTATGTAAGCTTTCGATAGGACGCAGCATCTTCCAGGTAGCGATGAAGTGGGGATTTTCCCGTACGTGAATATCAGGAATCTGATAAAACATCAAATCTCCGATGTCGCTACGGCCGGATATAAAGATTCCGCAAGAACGGGACCAACGGTGACTGAAGATAATCATTCAACGTGATAGAAGTGCTAACCTTCCGCAAACTGCTGCAGATTTCAATGCTGTATAATCAACAAGTGTCAGCATGCGAACTATTTAGCGGAACATCATCGATATGGGCTTTCGGAGTCGAAGGCCCACTCATGTACCCTTAGTGACTGCACAACACAAAGCTTTACGCCTCGCCTGGGCCCGCCAACGACGACATTGGACTGTTGATGACTGGAAACATGTTGCCTGGTCGAACGAGTCTTGTTTAAAGTTGTATCGAGTGAATGGACGGGTATGGAGACAACCTCATGAACCTATGGATACTGCATGTAAGCAAAGGAATGTTCATTCTGGTGGAGGTTCTGTATTGGAGCGATATGGGACCCCTCATACGTCTATATATGACGCTGACGGGTGACATGTACGTAAGCATCTTGCCTGATCACCTGCTTTCATTCATGTCCATTGTGCATTTCGACCGACTTGGGCAATTCCAGCAGGACAATGTTACACCCCACACGCCCACAATTGCTACAGAGTGGCTCCAAGAACACTGTTCTGAGCTTAAAAACTTCCGATGGCCGCGAAAGTCCCCAGACATGAACACTATTGAGCATATCTTCGAAGCGTTGCAACGTGCTGTTCAGACGAGATCTTCACCCCCTCATACTCTTGCGGATTCATGGATAGCGCAGCAGGATTCATGGTGTCAATTCCCTCCAGCACTACTTCAGACATTAGTCAGGTCCATGCCACGTCGTTTTCAGCACATAGGGCGCTCGCGGGGGATCCTATACCATTTTAGGCAGGTGTACCAGTTTCTTTGACTCTTCAGTGTATATTAAAGTTGTGAATGTGACCGTAAGACAACTCACTGAATTGCGTTGGGTTGTTTGGGGGAGGAGACCAGACAGCGAGGCCATCGGCCTCATCGGATTAGGGAAGGAGCCATCCCGGCACTAGCCTCGAGCGATTTAGGGAAACCACGGAAAACCAAAATCAGGATGGCCGGACGCGAGATTGAACCATCGTCCTCCCGAATGCGAGTCCAGTGTGCTGGCCACTGCGCCACCTCGATCGGTCAACTAACTGAAGTTGAATCGGAAGATTTGTCTGCTGCAGCTATGCACGCTACACTATCCCATGCAAGTCCCTTCATCTCCAATGACTACTTCAATCTAAGTCCATTTGAACCTTCTTTCCGGACTCACCTTTTGATCTTTCTCTGCGAATTTTACCTTTCCCCCCTTTTCCCTCCAATACTAAGCTGACGATTCCTTGAGGTCTTACAATATGTCCTATCAACCAATCAATGAAACCCCCTTTCTAGTGCGGTTGTGCCACAAATTACTTTTCTCCCCAATTTTATTCACATCTTCTAATTTGTTACTTGATACCCATATAGTCTTTCACATTATTGTTTAATACCACATTATAGACAGCTTCTGTTACTGTCTGAACTGCTAGTCATCCACGTTTCACTCCGTTACAAGGCTACACTTCAGACAATACTTCCACAAAAGACTTCCTAACTCCTAAATCTGTGTTCAGTGTTCGCAAATTTCTCTTCTTCGGAAACGCTGTTATTGCCATTGGTGTCTGTAATTTATATCCGCTCTACTGCTGCAATCGACTGTTATTTTACTGTCCAAATAACAAAAATCATCTGCTACGTTTAGTATCTCATTTCCTAATCTAATTTTCACGGTATCACGTGATTTATATGACTGTTATTCTCACTCTTTTCTCAACCGCTGTTTCCTTTTATGCCCCCGACTCTTACAACTACCGCCTGGTTCCTGTGCAAGATGTATATAATCTTTCGCTTCCTGTATGTTACACCTCTTACCTTCAGAATTTAAATGAGTGTGTTCCAGTCAACGCCATCAAAAGCTTTCTCTAAATCTACGAACGCTATAAACGTCGGCATGAGGGAGGGGGTAGGGGGTGGGAGAGAAGTCGTAGGCTCAGTGTTGGCTCGTGTATTCCTACAGTACTGCAGAACCCAAACCGATCTTCCTTGTGGTTGGCTTCTATCAGTTCTTCCATCCTTCTGTAAATAATTCGTGCCAGTATACTGTAACCATGACTTATTAAACTTCTAGTCCAGTAATTGTATCACAAATAGCAGTGAACTGAATATCAAACATTTATAATGAGTTTTTGGAACTGGGAAAAAGGGAGAAACTGAGAATCTGTTCATAAAAATTTTCTGTTTTCTTTTGTAATCAATTATGGCACCAGCTGCATTTTTGTTTCCTTTGATCACGGACGGTTTCCACCATCAAGGCAGTGTAATCTGATGATGATAGACTCAGAAACTCAGGAGCATTGTTCTGGTGGCTGAAATCGGTCCTTCTGACTGGATACAGAAGTGAAACTGGTACTGTTATGAGGTTCCAAGAAATTACTACAGCTGGAGAACCTGCACCAGAAGTTCCTCACGCTGTATAAGAAATTAGACGATTTTGAATAAGGGATCCAACCACGTTAATCTGACTACAATATCTTGCTACTCCACACAATATTACGCTTTTAAAAAGATGATTTCCGTGGGAAAAGACATTATTTTCTTAGAAGAGTATCTACCGTCTGTAGGGCAGGCAACTATTTGAAGGAAATCCATGGCAAACAAACATTGTAATTTATAACAGGAACATTTACGTCGACAATTCTCTTTGAATTTGCTGATGCTTGTATTATGAAGGGCTATCTCAACAGCCGTTCCTTTTTCGCAGATTTGGCACAAAACACTTTTTCCACCTTTCGCAGTCAGCTTTCCATTCCTAGCTTTTGTTAATGTGCCTTAGATTATTCCTTTGTTTTCATCTTGCTGAAGTGGGTAAACGAAAAGGACATATCCATTTCTCTAAATTCTAATTAACATCGAGATTAACGTGGGCAACTGCATTTACGAAAGCATGTCATAGGAAATGGATAATTGATGAAGTACATTCATTGGTAAAGTGCAGCATTAAAAATTAAATCATTTAAATATTTTCAAAATTAAAAAAAAACCACCTTCGATAAATATTAAATTGAGAAGTGAAGGTATGTTGCGATACTATATTGTAAACCAAAATAACAGTGTTTTCCACTGACTGAATGTGGCAGCCTCGTTCAGGCGCACGTATTAAATAGTGCAGTCTCAGAATGTTGTTTTTATTACAAAACGAAAATGAAACCATATACGATAATCGAGACGGAAGAAAGAAATGATTAAAAATTAGTTTAAGACAACCGAATGTTTGATCAGTAAACTGAAAAGTACATAGTATTCGATTAAATTAATAATGGCAACGCAAGAAAATAGTGTAGGAAATGCAATGTTTTTCAAGAAAACAGGAAAAATATAGACTTATAATAGACTAAATGAATGTTAAGAACGATATAAATGTACAGATTCTGCTGTGGCCGAGCTGTTGTAGGTGCTTCATTCCGGAACCGCGCTGGTGCTACGGTTGCAGGTTCGAATCCTGCCTCGGGCATGGTTGTGTGTGATGTCCTTAGGTTAGTTAGGTTTAATTAGATCTAAGTCTAGGGGACTGACGACCTCAGATGTTAAGTCCCATAGTGCTTAGAGCCATTTGTACCATTTTGTACAGATTCTTGTGAATCCTGGCCAGGATGAATGAGGATGTGGGAATCTGGAGGAAGTTACCTTTCATACAAACGATTTCCTTTGGACAGTCCTCGATTACGGAATACAGTTGGGCGCGTCCTATTCGGGATGTCACGCCATTAGCCAGCCAGTCTGATCATGGAAGACAACTGTTTTAGATTCGGAATGAAATTCGAACAATCAGGACAGGAGGGAGATGAGACGGTGTACGTGATGCCTAACTGGAGACTGGAGCCAGAGAGAGAGAGAGAGAGAGAGAGAGAGAGAGAGAGAGAGACAGAGGTAGAGAGGGAAGGAGAAGAGAGAGTCCTAACTTTGGCCGACGCCCCAGCAGCGTCGTGTAGCCAACGTGCGATTTTCTTTCACAATCGTCATGGCTTTGCAGAAGCAGGTCTTGCGGGCTTGTCAGTGAGCACATTTTAAGGAAACGCACAATCTCGCGTGAGGCGGCGATCCTACTCACCACGTAGGACGCAATGCATTGTACTTCAGCATTGTAGAGAAAAATTTAAGTGAAAAAACTTGCGAAATAAAAACAAAAATTGGCAATATCTCCTGGGTTGTCTCGGTGACCTGTACATTTCTTCTCTCTTCCGCAGGTTCACGTAAAGGGGCGGGGGGCGGGGTCGGGGGGTGTTTCGTGTTAGGCGCTCACAGCAGGGTAACAGGAGCCTGAAAGGCTAAGTTCGTCGTACGCGCTTACAAAAAATTTGTACGTTCAACTGTAATTTCTTTTCTTTTTCGGAGTTAGCGTAACAACAGCCTGTAGCTACTTGCGTGGTGGCTGGGGAAATGAGGTTTTGTTGTCGTTGCCTCAGGGCTAGCTCGAGCCGCAGTTACAGTTAGTCGACTACGCAACACTTACATGGCCAGTGTGAAACGAAGTCTTAGAGAGAAACGTTACAAAACAGAGCGACGTTTGAGCACTGTAGTGAACACTACAATGTAAAATTTTAATCAAAGTAGAAATGTGTAACTGTACTAATCATGTATTGAAGAAATTATCGAATATTGCAATTCGAATACTATTAAATGGAGTGACTCTACAAAAATGTGAAGAGAAAATCACATTTTAATTTTTCCCAACTTGAGCACATAACAGAGAATGCCAACCCTTGAGGTCAGTTCTTACAAAGCCTTTACCTTGAAATGCAGTACCTGAATGAGTGCATCACAATTCACCACAATATGTTGTGACAAATCCATGAAATTGATCTTGTAATGTTAAGACTCGATGGAGAACAATAGCAGCAAAATAGGTAAAAACCTAACTTGCGTGGCACATTGCAACAGCAAAAATCTGAGTCCTTTGTTAAGTTCTTCAAATTTGACTTATTGTAAACAGTTGTTAAGGCCATTAATTACTAAAAGATACGGGGTTACAATTATTCAAGTATATAAGGAAAAACATTAATTAATTACAAACTACGGCGTGCACACATTTTATTCAACATACAAACGTCACTACAGATATTCGGACGTAGGTTATGACATGTTCGATATGCCTGCAATCTCTGGGGATGATGTGGCGCAGACGAATAGCGAAAAGTCTGCATGATCCGTTGAAGTGTCGGAACATCGATGCTGTCGATGACCTCCTGAATCGCTGTTTTGTGCTCAGCAATGCTTTTGGGGTTATTGCTGCACATCTTGTATTTAATACAGCTCCACGAAAGGAATCGCATATGTTCAGATCAGGAGAACATGGCGGCCAACCGAGGCCCAAGCAGGTGGCCTCTGGGTAGCCCAGAGCCAGAATGCAGTCCCCAAAGTGTTCCTCCAGGACATGAAACATTCTTGTGCTTCGATGGGGTCGAGCTCCGTCTTGCATGAACCACATCTTGTCGAAATCACGGTCACTTTGGATAATGGGCATGAAATCATCTTCCAAAACCTTGACGTACCGTTCAGTAGACACCGTGTCATCAAGGAATATCGCACCAATTATTCCGTAACTGGCCATTGCTCACCACAGAGTCACCCGTTGACCGTGAAGAGACCTCTCGATCGTGAAATTCCGATTATGAGTCCCTCACATGCGGCAATTTTGCTTATTCACAAACCCATCCACACGAAAATGACCGACAACAGAACGGTGCGTGAGCATGAGCATGCTAATTCCCAATCTTGTCCCGCGGCCAACCGTGCATTTTGAACGCCATAATGCAAACCATTCAGAAGTTATGACAATTAGGTTTCATATAGTTCAATAATTGTCAGCCTTTATACCGTCTGATGAACAAAAGTGTCCGTCTCTGTCTATCATGTACATTAAGTACAATCAACAAATTTGTTAATATAATAGCAGTGTTGCAGCAAGGTAAGATATCACGAGCAAACGACAAACAGGCAGAGAGGCAATACTGCAAATAGTGTGCCATACATCAAAAGATATTGCTTCATTTCGCTCGTGAGAGGAGTTTGGATTCCTTACTCAGGAATACGATGAAAAATCCAAAAGAAGGAATTATCAACCCGTTACACTAAAATAGGTAGGTTAGAAGAAAGATCCAGTGATGAAGAACACATGTGAAGCTAAACAGGCATTTCAGCTACCTGAAACTGTCTTAAATACTAAGGCAAAGCTTAGGGTTGCAGATTCACTGTTAAGGAAAATTCTATTCCAGGTAAACCCTAAGTGGGCCGAGTTCAGGTAGAATCTCCTGCGTAGGACCATGAAAGCGTTGTCTACACCCAGCGAGGGCAACGTTGTGGCCTACAGCCTTTTCACACAGAATGGTAGTAATCGTAGCAAAATTGCATATGTAAATTTTATGCATGTAAATAGAGCTGTTTAAATGTATTTAAATTTTATAATTATTAGTTTAACATTGTGAGGAATGAAATTAAACAAAGAAAAAAACTGGTAACTTCTGATATCGAACCTGTGTCTGTTGTTTACCAGTCTGTTTTAGATCATTTAAAAATCCTTCGTACTCTACGCTTGCAAAATACGCTACAAGAATTTTTGAAAGAAAAATACCGACCTTTTGAATTCAGTAATCGGTGACAAATCGTTGACTCTAGATTTAGTACTTGTGCAGAACATGATCTGCTCTTGCTAAAGTCACCTAAATTACTCACCAGTATTGTTTGTACTCGGTTCAGCATATTATTGGAAAGCATGTTATACGCAGCTGATTGTGAAAAAATTTCTCTGTTGGCGTTAACTTCTTGTTTATTGCCTTTCTTACACAGTGGATGTATAAAAGCCACTTTATACTCTGCTGGGAATTTTTCTTTTTTCCAAGTTTTCTCAAAGACTAATTAGAGCTTTTTTTTTTATTTCAAGAGTTCTGGTGTAGTAGTTTTCCCCACTAGCTTTATAAAGTTTTAATAACTTCTTCAAATTTCTTTGTTAATTGGGGGTAAATCTTGTTCTAGATTTCCATGAGTGTTTGCGTATTTGAGCTTATGGGTTGATTCTGGACAAATAAGAAACTGATCAAAATATTTTGCAACTATTTCGAAATTTTCGGTGTTAGGTAAGACAAAACTGTGAGCATCGTCTTATGCCCCTCTTTTGTTAGATTTATGTTTCAAGTATATTTGCCTAACTCTTTAAATCGCACTTTCTCCACCAAAGATCTACTGGAAAAGTGCCTCATTAGCACGACATCTAGAGATGATTTACAGAAAACACTTTCATACTAAATTTCCTCGTATACTCTCTTCTATTCCATCTAGCCTATAGAGTTTTGACTTACAAGGGTAGTATTTGTAACTACATCAAATCTATTAATTTCATGTGTAAAAGCTAAATGTAATTTTTACATTTTATAATTAATTGTTTAACGTTATAAGGAATAAAATAAAATCATTTGATATTAGAGGTTATCAAATCTGGCTCCACAGATCCCAGACCGCACTTTACGCCAGTCGCCTACAGTTTCTCTAAACGTCCTCACACTGTGTGCTTGCACTATACACCACACGCAGTTTCATAGCAGTAGCATTCGTAGTGCCAGAAGGGATGAGGTCACAACAGAGCATGTGTATTCGGAAACAGACAGCTGCGTCGTTTCTCTGAACTGATCGTAGCGCGGCTGGATATTATGTCTGTACTCGACACTGGTGTCTAGTTATCGCGGGCAGAGCGCTACTAAACGTTTTAGTCCGTTTCATAAACTCACCACGGTGCGTTCGGTAAGAAATCGCGTATTTCTAGAGTGATTTACGGCCAACATTTGAAGAAAAGGCGTGATTTTTTTGCGATTTCCTGCCCGCTTTTGAAGTGAAATGGCACATTTTTTTCAAACAGTAACACGTGTTTATGTCAAGTTATATGCTTATGCAGCAGGGAATGTACGCAACCGGTGAGTTTCAAACACGATAATTAAAACAGAACAGAGGTAGACATACTTTACCGTAAGGTTATTATTGCTTCGGAAAAGTTGAACCACAGCAGCAGCATAACAACTGGGTAAGAATGGTTTCCTGAATGGTAGAGCGTTTGTAGAGGGGCTGTAAACTTTGTGGTAATGCTAGCTAACAAATGCAAAAAAAAAAAAAAAAAAAAAAAAGGATTTAGTAGGTTGTGCACCTGAGTTTGAGTTGCAGTTACAACTGAACGCTGGTAATAAGGTTTTTCACATGTAGTTGGGCTGTATGTGAGTTGTTGTTGTTGTTGTGGTCTTCAGTCCTGAGACTGGTTTGATGCAGCTCTCCATGCTACTCTATCCTGTGCAAGCTTCTTCATCTCCCAGTACCTACTGCAACCTACATCCTTCTGAATCTGCTTAGTGTATTGATCTCTTGGTCTCCCTCTACGATTTTTACCCTCCACGCTGCCCTCCAATGCTAAATTTGTGATCCCTTGATGCCTCAAAACATGTCCTACCAACCGATCCCTTCTTCTAGTCAAGTTGTGCCACAAACTTCTCTTCTCCCCAATCCTATTCAATACCTCCTCATTTGTTACGTGATCTACCCACCTTATCTTCAGCATTCTTCTGTAGCACCACATTTCGAAAGCTTCTATTCTCTTCTTGTCCAAACTGGTTATCGTCCATGTTTCACTTCCATACATGGCTACACTCCATACAAATACTTTCAGAAACGACTTCCTGACACTTAAATCTATACCCGATGTTAACAAATTTCTCTGCTTCAGAAACGATTTCCTTGCCATTGCCAGTCTACATTTTATATCCTCTCTACTTCGACCATCATCAGTTATTTTACTCCCTAAATAGCAAAACTCCTTTACTACTTTAAGTGTCTCATTTCCTAATCTAATCCCCTCAGCATCACCCGATTTAATTTGACTACATTCCATTATCCTCGTTTTGCTTTTGTTGATGTTCATCTTATATCCTCCTTTCAAGACACTGTCCATTCCGTTCAACTGCTCTTCCAAGTCCTTTGCTGTCTCTGACAGAATTACAATGTCATCGGCGAACCTCAAAGTTTTTACTTCTTCTCCATGAATTTTAATACCTACTCCGAATTTTTCTTTTGTTTCCTTTACTGCTTGCTCAATATACAGATTGAATAACATCGGGGAGAGGCTACAACCCTGTCTCACTCCTTTCCCAACCACTGCTTCCCTTTCAAGCCCCTCGACTCTTATAACTGCCATCTGGTTTCTGTACAGATTGTAAATAGCCTTTCGCTCCCTGTATTTTACCCCTGCCACCTTCAGAATTTGAAAGAGAGTATTCCAGTTAACGTTGTCAAAAGCTTTCTCTAAGTCTACAAATGCTAGAAACGTAGGTTTGCCTTTTCTTAATCTTTCTTCTAAGATAAGTCGTAAGGTTAGTATTGCCTCACGTGTTCCAACATTTCTACGGAATCCAAACTGATCTTCCCCGAGGTCCGCTTCTACCAGTTTTTCCATTCGTCTATAAAGAATTCGCGTTAGTATTTTGCAGGTATGTGAGTTATAGGACGTAATTTCCAAAGCCGTGACCACGGTGAATTCCTTTATAACATTTGCGAGGTCGCGGTGCACTAGTGATGAGTCATGGATGGCAAACAATCTTTTCGAAATATTTATTACGTTGCACAGAGCAGTTACTAATCAGGTTTGCCGAATATTGGCCTGCAGATTATCTTCCCTGTCTGATATCAGCACGTTCCGCTTAGAGTGGGTGCTCTGGTGTCCTCATTGAGTGATATCGCTCCGTGCTCCGTGGATAGCGATATTCCAACGTCCGGGGATCATGATGATTTAGTGCCCCAAACAGTTTTTTTAATATGACACTGCAGGCATTAAACCTCTCCATTTTTGCCCTACAACGTGGGACAGCATCGGTGATATTGTATATTTGCTCCCTGACGTTATTAATTACTCGTGCGTTAACTTGCAGTGGACGAAGGAAATCTTTCTTACGAGATCTTTTCAAAACGTGTGCACACTTTAACTGTTCTCTGAACACATTTTGCAGTTTATGTTCTTCTTCCTGAAAAAAAAAAATCCATTACACAACATAGGTGCTGTCGTTGAGGCAGCAGCTCAACTTTGAGCAGAACATCCGCTCCTATTGCCTCTGGATGCCAACCATGCCCTTCCCTATTCAGTGCCTCTAATAGTTTGATGTAAAACGTACGAACATTCAAGCTGGTCCTTCTTTCCTTCCGAGGGAGTGGTTTTTGCCCTCATTTCTGTTTTAAACTGTTTTCATGGCAGATTTGGATTAGTAGGTCCGGGGCCACACGACCTTACCTCATCCGTCAGCTGCTTTGTTTTAAATACTTCTTATGCCGCATCGCATTTTACGTTTCTTGAGGAGTGCCTCTTCATGCAGCACTCTGATGCATACAATACCTAAGGACTCCTTATCCGTAATACTATACAATGACGAAGCAGCATTTGAACAGGTTTTCAACTTTCTTCCGGGAGAGTGGATTCTAGTTCCTCCTTCAGCATCCTGACGCTGATGGATTGGGCCGGCCGCGGTGGTCTCGCGGTTCTAGGCGCGCAGTCCGGAACCGTGCGACTGCTACGGTCGCAGGTTCGAATCCTGCCTCGGGCATGGATGTGTGTGATGTCCTTAGGTTAGTTAGGTTTAAGTAGTTCTAAGTTCTAGGGGACTGATGACCACAGCAGTTGAGTCCCATAGTGCTCAGAGCCATTTTCGAGCTGATGGATTGGGGATGGGACAGTGTCACACTTACATCGATATTACCCATACTTATCAATTTCTTTGCCTACTTCTGCTTAATGCGACTTCCGTATCATCAAACGCTTTGATGTAAGATCTATGTAAATATTTTATTCACTACTTACGTACATTTATGTCAATATAATTAAACTATAGATGTAATTTTAAAAGTAATGTTCTGTAAAAGAAAAGAAACGTTAAAAATTTGCTTATAATAATGTTTGACGTATAGGGAACTTAGGTTCATAATCATGTAAAACATGGAGGAAAGTTTCTCTGCAACGAAACTGACTTGGCAGGAATAAGGAAGGTGGATCTGACGGGCGAACTGAAAGGCTTTCTTGTGATAAGAGTTAGTCAGTGGCCGGCATGCAAAGTTTTCGCATTTTGTGAGCTGAACGAGCAGCAAGATTATATAATATAGCCTCGGATGAGGAAGCAATTTTCCTTATTACTCGCGGCATATATTGGTTAGCCCTCTATAACGAAAATATGAGGCTAAGCAGAGTAACTGATTAGTAATCAGAACGCCCTCGGTCCAAGGTTCTACTCCCGCCACCGCTCAAATTTCGAACAAAAATCTCTAGCAATGGCGGAGGAAGACTACCGGCAGAGGTTCAGGGCACTCTCCTGCCCTTGTAGTGAGAAACTGAAGACTCAGCCGTGTAAACGGTATGATGATGCAGAAGGTAATGGAAACCATTGCATTCAAGACACATAATGCGTATCCGCAGGGCTTTAAGGCTGTAATCTAAAAATTGTCATGGTGATATCTCCATTATCAAAAGATTCCGAACTAGTCCTCCATTCCGATCTCCGGGAGGGGACTGCCAAGGAGGCGGCGACCACGGGAAAAAGACTGAAAAACCAACGAAATGATAAAGTGCATCCAGTCGGTGCGAGGAATGTCATAATTGAACGTGTTAGGGAAGCTAGAAGAAAATCTGAAAAGGGAAATTCGAAGGCTCAGTTTAACTACAATGGGATTCAGTGAAGTGAAACTGAAAGAAGACAACGATTTTTGGTCAGGCAACCATAGCGTAGTATCAATAGCAGCAAAAAGTGGTGTAACAGGGGTAGGATGCGTTATCAATAGGAAGGAGAGCAGAGAGTGACTTACTGTGAACAGTCCAGTCTCATCAAAATCGACAGACAACCAACACCGACGATGATAGTTCAGGTATACATGCTATTGAAAGTTCTATACCTTTGGGAGGTGTCGCGGCAGGAATTTACCAATATAAATCACTTCCTGCACGTATTGCTTCAAAATAAAAACGGAAGTGTGTCGCTTTCCGGTTCCGTGGCGTAATCATACACGTACCGACACTTAATTTCTTATTACCGCCATAGCAGAAATTGATACGCGAATATTTCAGTTAGATTACATCATGGTCAGGCAGAGACTCCGAAATAAGATATTGGATTGGATTATATATATATATATATCAATATAACATTACATATTATAGTTTTTAATAGATGGATAGGAGCTCATGTAATGTTCTATAACACCGAGCATCGAATGCTGGCAAATTTAATACTGCAAGGAAAATGAAATTCGTCATTACTGAAATTAGCAGTGCAAATGTCAGTAACAGGGAAGCTGTTTAGCAGTATAACTGTAAATGAATAGACTTTCCCAGTGTCTGACATCGCAATTGCTCATTCATAATAAAAATTTAGGTAACGTGCAGTAATCTTTTCCAGCCCTATGTGATTTGCCTCCGCCATTACACAAAGTGCGTTTGCAATACTTAATGAAACCTGCAGAACTGTCACCCACAGGAGGAGCTTGCTGCACATCTATAGGATCAATAGCGGATGACAGAAGACAGATCTATTGAGCGACAATATCAGAGAAGTTGTAGAAAATGGATTATTCCCCAGGTCCCGAACATCATCTGGATAAAACTCTTGGAAAACACTGACTCGCTTAACAAATGCTTTTCCTGAGACAACATTAAGGAATGATAGTACATGGACGACCAGAGTTGCAAACTTACTCACGTGTATGTCAGTAAGCTCGTCTCTGCTCAGTGCAAACTTAAAATCTTTTCTGAAGCCACTGAAGTCACTGATAGTAGCTCTGCCTCTCAACTAACTCCTTAGATTCTTTTAGATAATCATTTGATTAATAAGTTGTCTGAAGTTCCTGGAATTACAGTTGGTATAAATCTATGGTTTGCTCGGTCAGTTTTAGCCAAACACGAAGCAAAACAAGCCGAAGCCAAAGGAAAAGAAATAATAATAAATCAGCTATAAAGTTGATAACTCATAAAATGAAATATATTTAAAGTGCGCATTAAAATAATTACTGATAATACAATTACAGTAAATACTTAATTTTGTAATTTAGTGTCATCAGTCGTAGCGCTCAGTAGTCTGACACGAAATAATAATACTACAGGGTTACTGCTTATCTTTGATACTAGTCGGCAAGTGAAAAGCTACTACTCCTGTTAATAAAACTTTGATTAAAATCTCGCCTCAGTTTACAAGAGACACTTAATACCGGAGGACTGCATATGACTGTGCAAAAGTAGAACGCAACCTGCCATACCGCCATAAATCGTGGACCTTGATTCTTGCCCTGCCTAACTAAAATGAGGAAGCAGTTATTAATGTAACTTTCGTCTCCCTATTAGCCACAGTGCATACAACGTCGCCCGTTTGGGTTGCTTTTCATACTTGATCAAAGCCCCAATATTAAACTGCGCAATGGTTAAGTTACGGTAATGCGGTTGACCTGCTCACTGATGAAAACACACTTCTCAGAGACAAACATTACACATAAAATCTTACTAGAAACTATTTGGAATCTACAGCTCTCCCAGGGAACACTTAGACGATGTGCGAGTACACGGTGAGGGTGAATATTTAAAAGGAATCTGTGATTAAGCATCTGAATTTACTGCAAAGACTGGTAACACAAATAGAATGCATGTCGTAAAGTTAGATCAACAATGATAATTTATGCAATCCCTCATTTGTAGAAGTGAGGCATAAAAGAAGTCACAAGACAGCGCCAGCAAAAGTAATGACATAAAAAGAGGGAATCTACGGAAAATGAGACAATAGTTTTGCATTACTTTTACGTAAGATACACGCAGCATATTAGAAGAAAAGAATAAAACTTCCTCCATCACTACTGTATCACTCGGGAGCAAGAAGTCCTGCTACAGATGGGCTTCAGTCGAAGTCAAACTTTCTCACCAAAATTAATAAATTCCGTAATTTTCGTGATATTTGAAAGTCGTTATACTAATTGGGACTCAATCTGCACATTAGCATTTACCGCACTCATTAAGAAACGTCGTGCGTGATACGTTCGTTGCATTCACATGCGCTAACGAGCCGCGTATAATTATCTATTTCAGTTCAGTCTGATGATCGTTTCACATTTACGAGCTGATCGCTGAAGAGAATAGAGATCGACACCCTGCTTATGCCAAGGAATAAAATTTATATAAGTATCATTATGCTCGCGAATTTAGAAAACACCTTATTTAGAGAGATTCAAAGTGTTACTCGAGTGAAGGAACACCAGAGCGTTGGCAAGAACAAAGAGGGAAATGTAATTCAAACGTCGCCCACGAGAACTCATGAGAAAGAACTCCTGTAATCTAAACGAAGAATAGTTCTTAATCCTTAATAAAACAAATCAAACATTTTTCTAAACAAAACTAGTCACTACCTGCACTATCCGAAAGACAAAGTTGTGCCAAAGCATTTTCCAAAGAATATCATTGGGGGGGAGGGGTAGATAGGTAGATAGCCATTGGATCCTGGAGATGGGAGAGCAGGAAATGCTTTGATTTACAGACAGTCAAATTTATTTCAACCATTCAGGAAGGCCAGGTGATGGCAGTAGCCACGAAGGCCAGTCATTTTAGCAAAGTGGCTCTCCTTATCGATTTTCTGGGAGAAGCCAATTGGCTAGACCTCTCTGGAGAACCCTAGTAAGGTTGTCACTACGCTACCAGACAAGTCTCTGTCATAAAATCGCCTAAACGTTTGTGACATCTCTCTTGTAAATTAATTTATTTTACATATGGTAGCGTCGTGAAAGACAGGTGATAGATGGTGTCATTTTCCTGGCTATCATATCCTATGATTACTCTGCACGTGCTCATCACGGCTCGCGCAGAGTTAAACGAGCCACTGTCGGCGGTGGCGTGGTTTATACTAATACTTCCAGCCACGTGGCCGACACCGTTACTGCTTTTAATCTGTGCTTTTATACTCGTATTACGCTCTAACCTAACATGCTCCATCCAGTCGCTGTTTACTTTGAAGCCAGAGAAATTGCTTTTTTGAGTTCCCGTTACATGAAGCATAATCGCAGCAGTCAGCAAGTATTTTAGGACCTCATTACGACACAAACTCTCCTACAATATTTTCCCTGTCCGGTGCAGGACCGAAACACAGTTGGTCCGCAGCTCGTGGTCGTGCGGTAGCGTTCTCGCTTCCCACGCCCGGGTTCCCGGTCTCGATTCCCGGCGGGGTCAGGGATTTTCCTTGCCTCGTGATGATTGGGTGTTGTGTGCTGTCCTTAGGTTAGTTAGGTTTAAGTAGTTCTAAGTTCTATGGGACTGATGACCATAGATGTTAAGTCCCATAGTGCTCAGAGCCATTTTTCGTAACACATTTGCTCACATAGCACTCTCACCGCTATTTTTGTATCCAGATGTCCTCCGTGACGCAATTTTTTATTGTTTTGCGTGATATAAGTACTGTGATCCGTAGTATATGTACAAATGGTTCATCTTTAGTAGCTACACTCTATGTGGTTTCTAGTTCTGGCTCCCAACAGAACCTAAAAACTGTCGGAACGTTATGGAATGCAATGAGACTTAAGGGGAGGTTTACTATCTTTTGGTTAAAAAAATCGAATTTTTAAATGTGTTTAGAATCCACCCCTGAAACGGTTTTTCCGGATACGGAACGGAAATGTTTGTTATTCGCAGTTGAACAAAAAAATGCACTTGCCTGATATCGGCCTTTTTCACGCACCGGTTCTTTTCTTTCGGAGGACGAGTTATTGTACCGGTTCTTGGGAGGAAACACATAAAATTCAAAAGGAAGTTTGAACGCGTGTTGTTTGGAAGATACCTCCCAAGCATTGGCATCCTGGTGCGAAGACTGTGGAGATCGCGACTT
Organism: Schistocerca serialis cubense; assembly: GCF_023864345.2. Taxonomy (NCBI): domain Eukaryota; kingdom Metazoa; phylum Arthropoda; class Insecta; order Orthoptera; family Acrididae; genus Schistocerca; species Schistocerca serialis. The sequence continues at coordinate 628,028,980 of NC_064638.1, read as the reverse complement.
TCCTGCCACTGAGCAGCTTCAACGAAGGGTATTCAGCAATTCTGAAGACCATGACAACGATGAACGTCACCCTGGGACTCTATTTGACGCAGTTCGCCAAGCATTCGGACGACCACCGGGTTCAAGAGGCCGAAAACCGCTTGTCACCGGCCGTACGAGCGGCTCTGGAGCAGCGCAGGATGGCCAAATCTAGGAGAACGCCCTCTATGAGGAAGAGTAAGGACTAGTTTATGGACCCGGAATAGCAGCTTGAACGCACGTTGCATAATATCGCATTTATATGTAGTCAAAACTTCAAACACGTTTTTCTCGAAATGACTTTTTTTATCGCGCGGTATGGTAACTTCAAATCTACTGAACCGATTGGCATGATTCTTTGTTTCCGCCGAAGCTTACTAAATTGTCTAGGAGTTGCATTTCTTTTATTCCGATCCATCAACTATAAATATTTTTACTTGGCCAACGAAGTCGGAAAATAGAATAAAAAAGTACCATTTTTTTCAAATGGCTGCCATTTTGTTTCTCATGGTCCAAATAACTCAAGCGAGGTACAACTTCTAAAGAATCTTATACATTTCGCTAATGTCAACTCAATTTTGATTTGAGACGAGCCGGCTGATCTGTGACATACCGAGCGTGGAGGTCTACATCGAAATTTTGTTTCGTTCCGACGGCACTTCCGCCTTTGCTCTTCGACATTTCCGGTCGAAAAAATTTCTTTTTGTGGAGGAAATATCAATAAACATTTTGACCAAATTTGACATTGATATCTATGACACATCCCGAGAAAAAAAATCAAAGTGCTCCTTTTTTCGGGCCAAAGATAGTAAACCTCTCTTAACCATACTAACATGTAACATGGCTCAAAAGTAAATAAAAGAAACTGAACTTCCAGCTTGTGTAATTTAAATATTCATAATGTTTGGGGGCTGGCCGGTGTGGCCGTACGGTTCTAGGCACTTCAGTCTAGCACCGCGCGACCGCTACGGTCACAGGTTCGAATCCTGCCTCGGGCATGGATGTGTGTGATGTCCTTAGGTTACTTAGGTTTAAGTAGTTCTACGTTCTAGGGGACTAATGACCTCAGATGTTAAGTCCCATGCTGCTCAGAACCATTTGAAGCATTAATGTTTGGGCAGCAACACAAGCTTCGTCCATAAGGACTGTGATTACCCCGAGAAGCAATACAGCAATTACAAAAATACGTGGTACTGCCAAGAATGAAGTAAATATATCGGAAATGAAAACCAATCGCTATGAAAATGTTTTCAACCCAGCAATGTTTGTGAATTAATTTTACATTCAGCATGACGCTACTTCTGCTAGTTGTCTGTCCTAGCTGTCTGCACCAACTACATTTTTCTCGCAAACAGGCTGTTGCCATACACACTGATCAGCCAGAACAGTGTGACCACCTACCCAACAGCCGGTATGTCTACATTTGGCACGCATAACAATGGCGAAGCGTCGTAGCATGGAATCAGTGAAGCCTTTGTAGGCAGCGGGAGGGGGTTAGCACCACATCTGCACACACAAGTCACCTAAGCCCCGTATGTTGTGGGGAGGAGGGCGATAAGCTCTGACGCCATGTTCATTCAATCACATCCCAGATGTGTTCGACCGGTTTCAGATCCGGCGAATTGGGGGCGAGCACATCAGTTGGAACTTGACACTGTGATCCTCAAACCACTCCATCACTCTGCTAGCCTTGTGACATGGCGCATTATCTTACTGAAAAATGCCACTGCTGTCAGGAAACATGATCGTCATGAGGGGATGACATGGTCTGCAACCAGTGTACGATACTCATTGCTCATCGTGGTGCCTTGCATGAGCTCCTCAGGACCCATTGACGTCCACACGAATGTTTCCCCGAGCCCAGAACATAATGGAACCGCCGCCAGCTTGTCCCCGCCCCACAGTATACAGGAGCTGTTTTTGGTATCGGGATTCATCAGACGACTCAACGCTCGGCAACTGTGCCAACATCCAGTGCCGATGTTCAAGTGCCCATTTCAGTCGTAGTTGCCGACGTCGTGGTGTTACCATTGTACATGCATGGGTCGTCGGTTGTGGGAATCCAACGTTAGCACTGTTAGGTGCACTGTGTGTTCAGACACACTTGTACTCCGCCCAGCGTTAAAGTCTGATATTAGTTCCGCTCCATTTCGGTGCCGGTCCTGTTTTATCAGTGTGCCCATCCTACGACGTTCGACATCTGTAATAATGGACGGCCGCCCAACCCCAAGACGTGTGGAGTGGTTTCACTCTGGTTTCGCCTCGTGTTGAAGACGCTCACCACAGCACTCCTGGAACATCCAACAACTCGTTTAGTTACCCAAACGCTCGTACCGAACATCAGCGACTTCACAGTCTGCCCTTGGTCTAACTTAGATCGCGCATTTTCGACGTTCTACACACGGACAGCACGCTCACTGATACTACATGCGTAGCACATGTGTTTGACAGCAGACATTCCTCGCCAGGTGACGCTGCCATCGCCTAGTTGATCAGTGTCTGCATGGATTCAAACGACCTACTATCGTTTCGTTTATCGTGTAAAGTTTCTTTGGTCACTCCACTTTCAGCTGCTCCTCATTTTATCAAACTATTTATATCTGTATTGACTTCAAATATATGCAAACAGAAAATACACTGCTGTTTAGTAGAAGGTATAGTAGTTTAAAGAGGTTTACCTTTAAATTAGGGACAATTAAAGTTACTTAGGTTTCAAGAATAGATCAGTTGTGGTTTGTTTTTTGGAAGCAACGCTGCATTCGTAGACCCACGTTCACTCGTAATTATTGTGCGTATCTCGTCATGACTAATGTTTCTTGACCTTTTGTAACGCTGTGTTACTTACAATATAGCAAGTGTCTGAAAGACCGGGAGTGTCCACAGATTCACGATCCTGTTCTTCGGATGCTTCAGAACATTTTTTTCTTCTTTCAGAGGTTAGTGGCACCACTGAATTACTTCATCATTAGTTTGTGTACAACAAACGGCGGTACAGCATCACAAACAACAAAATCATCAAAATCACTTCCATTTGAAATACGAGGCCAGTCTCCTGGTGTATCGAAATCTACATAAAAACCTTCAAGTTTTTCGTGCCCAGCTTCAGTATCATCTTTTATAATACCAACTTTTCGACAGAACTTGCTAATTGTGTTTGGCATCAATTGATTCCAAGCAGTCCTTATGTACTGAATTGCTCAGCAGGTAAAAATAAAATAGCAATCTACATATACAGTATCTGCATTCCATTTAATTTAATTTTTAGATTATTCTAAGACTTTTAGAGACGTTCACGGAGAAACGTAGAGTGAGTATATATACCCCAACCTACAACGCTATTCTTTGGCTTACCTGCAACACGTCGAGTTTAAGACCTTCCTCCTACTGTCGAAATGTGCGATGCCACACTGAAACAGCATCTTCCTGTACTTCGCTATTAAGGCAACAATTATGTCTAAGTCCAGAGGTTGAAGAGGTCTCGCGCAATTTGCTGGAACAAAATGCCAGTTTTATGTTGCTCAACAGTAGTGCCCGATGTTGAACCGAACGACTGACCAGAAGCGAAAGTATTTTCCTCTTCTCATGATGCCTGTGACCGTTAAATTGTTTATATTATTAAAGGGGACGTCTGTCTGCGCTACAATTCGTCACCTCCTAGCCACCCCTCTTGCGAACGCGGGGTTAATCACGTGTTGTCAAATAGAAACACCTAATTTTTTTGCATATTCGGGCTCTACGCCAAAAAACACGTACGCTTTACTCAAATCATTGTTTTCCATTCATGGTAAATGGCTCTGTAATCGAGAAATATCAAGTGTGTCTGTGTCTGTAATTATGAATCGACGAATCTTAATCTACATTTCATTTAGTATGTAAAGGTAAACCTCTGTCTTCTAACGGTTGTCACTGATATTCAAACGCCATTTCAGTGTTGGAAATGTTCTTGTACAATATAAATAATGTGGCCTGGCTTTGACATTTCCGGCAAATAAGCTACTTGTACGGTAACGTGGTTTTCTGTTCCTTTCGGGGTTGATTGCGGTGAGTCGCCAAAACATCGGAATGCTTGATTTCGGTGGCCGTCTTCGAATCCCTGCATCAAGGCGACTGGTTTTGGTGTGTGTTTCCATCCAACCGCCTTGACTCTCTCACTGGCTGCTTCGCGGCTGTCGGAGGAATGCAATTCACAATCACTGTAATAAGGAAAAATGTCCATGAGGCGATAGTGATAGCGGCACTTGCTAATGGAAATTCACCGAAATCCAGCACCCCCAAAGGTGAGAGGCAAGAGGACTCACAGAAATCAAGCACCTCAGTTGTGAGAGACAAGATGACTCATCGTAACGAAGCATCCCGACGGGAACGGAAAACTCCTACATCTAAGTCGTTATTCCTGGATCACGCTAAACGTAGTTCCTAAACAGATATTGAAACGCCTAACAATATTGTACTGTAGACTCAAATGTGCAACACAAAAGAAAATTTCGAACATACATATTAACGGTTAAAACATAAACATTTACATTTCGTTGGTAAATGGAATGTAGACCCCAACGCGTCGGTTCCTAATTGCAAAAACATTTCGTATTTGTTGATTACAGCACCATGTACCACAAATTGATTACAATGTTTAGGCACTCCTTACGTATTTCTTGGCGTAGAATCGGAATATGCAATAAAACTGGGGGTGGGGGGAGGTGCTTCCCATTTGAAAATACTAAGCTGACCACGTCAACGCGGGAGGCATGGTTAGGAGATAGCCAGTTGCAGCACAGACAGATGTCACCTTCACTTAACTTTTCACCTAGAGCATTTTTTCGTAACATGCTTCGTTTTCGAGATATTTAGATGTATCATGTTACAAGAAACATCCTGTATATAAGGACAAGCAATACACGTTGGAGAAAGAATTTGTGCAATTGAATGCCAAGATATCGTTGTAAAAACAGATTATAAGAAAGAACTAAATCGCATGTATTTACAGCACAGCACCACACAGTACTTTTTTTCTCACAATCGGTTTTAAGAGGAAGTCTGTATATTGTTGTTAACAGAAACAAATAGCCTATGACCGCCTGAATCTTTGTTACAGTACTGTGCAACAAATTGAAGTAAATCGATCGAGAACTCCTTGAGATGTTTCCTAACAAGCGTTTGATTATTACCTCTTACATACATTCATATTTAATAAATATTTAAAAGTATATAGTTCATGACCGTCCCAATTTTATTTGAGTGTGGTGTGAAAATTTGAAGTAAATCAATCAAGAACTTTTCGAGAATTTCCGAAACAATCTTAAACTATGACTTGTACCGTATATATTAAAAAGTTTGCAGACATAGTCTCTACTAAAGATTGATAATCATTATCATGAGATACACATCTTGACTGTTTTTGCTTCCAAGATGTACATTTAGGAGAGAGCCTGTTTTGTTTAATAGAATATTGTGTAAAAATCTGAAGTAAATCGATCGAGAACATTTCGAAGTTTCTGATAACTACTACAAATTACGACTTGTCTTTATACAGTGGTATCGGTAAATATGAGAAAAATGCCTGTGGAGGAATAAAAATGATGGGAAAACGTGTAAACGGAAAACGTGAAACTCGGGTAAGATCGAAATGTGCGCAATACACGACGTACAGCAGCGAACAACGGAGAGGGGGAATAAGTGCGATTTCACTGGATAACTTAAGAAACGCAACTAGACACAGTTAAAGTATAAAAAATTTGTTTTTCAAGCCACAGTGCAATCGGTGCCTAATATGACAACGCAAGATATACAAAATGTTTTGAATTGGGAAATTAGAGTTCAAATGAAAAAAATCTACTGCTTTACGAGTAGCTTATGTGCTGTATTTTCCCTGGACATACGCGCCCTGATAAAAGTTTGGAATAACATGGAGTTTACCACAGTGACTTTTTAAGGTGCACCGACTGAGATTTGTACAACATCTTTTTAACAAAAGAAACGAATTTCCTTCTGAAATCAAGAACGGTTTTGGTAAGTTACAAAAATCATTGTAAAACAAAGCAGGCTCTCTCCTAAGTATATATCTTGGAAACAAAAACAGTGAAAATCTGTATCTCATGATAATGATTATCAATCTTTCGTAGTGAGTATGTCCGCCCCGCACATATATGAGTTCTTCCATTCCGCGAGGCTTTTTCTGGATGAGGCCATCAAACTTATCTTCGGGTGTGAGATCCCGCCCCTCAATGGCAGTTTCAATGAGATCTTGAAGATTGTAAGGCGGATTCGGATGCTGTAGAGTGGCCATCTTCAACAGGTCCCATGCATGCTCAATTGCATTCATGTCTGGGGACAGTGGTGACCAATGCATTCGGTTGAAGCTGTTTCTTTGAAGATGCCGAGGCACTGCCACGGTACGGTGCGGTCTTTCATTGTCATCGACTAGCATGGAGTGAAATGGAAAGAAGGCAGGGATTTCTGGTCAGATGACTATAAGGCAACATCAACAGCAGCAGAAAGTGGAATAACGGGAGTAAGATTCGTTATGGATAGGAAGGTAGGGTGAAGAAATGTTACTGTGAACAGCTCAGTGACAGGGTTGTTGTTAACAGAATCGACTGCAAACCAACACCAACAACGATAGTTCAGGCATAAATGCCGACGTCGCTATCTGAAGATGAAGAGATAGAGAAAGTTTATAGGGGTTCTGAAAGGGTAACACAGTCCATATAGGGAGATGAAATCTAATAGTCATGGGGGACTGGAATGCAGTTGTTGGGGAAGGAATAGAACAAAAGGTTACTGGAGAATAAGGGCTTGTGACAAGGAACGAGAAAGGAAAAAGACTAATTGGGTTTTGCAATAAATTTCAGCTATTAATAGTGAATACTCCGTTCAAAAATCACAAGGATCACTTGGTAAAGGCCAGGTGATACGAGAATATTTCAGTTAGATTACATCATGGCCAGGCAGAGATTCTGAAATCAGATAATAGATTGTGAGGCATACCCAGGAGCTGATATAGACTCAGATGTACTAGTGATGAAGAGTAGGCTGAAGTTGAAGAGATTAGTCAGGAAGAATCAATACGCTAAGAAGTTCAAATGGTTCTAAGCACTATGGGACTTAAAATCTGAGGCCATCAGTCCCCTAGACTTAAAACTACCTAAACCTAACTAACCTAAGGACATCACAGACATCAATTCCCGAGGAAGGATTCAAACCTGCGACCGTAGCAGCAGCGCGATTCCGGACTGAATCGCCAAGAACCGCTCGGCCACAGCGGCCGGCCGCTAAGAAGTGGGATACAGAAGTACCAACGAATGACAACATAAGCTTGAAGTTCTCTAAGGCTATAGATAGAGCAATAAGGAATAGCTCAGTAAAAAATGGTTCAAATGGCTCTGAGCACTATGGGACTCAACATCTTAGGTCATAAGTCCCCTATAACTTAGAACTACTTAAACCTAACTAACCTAAGGACATCACACACACCCATGCCCGAAGCAGGATTCGAACCTGCGACCGTAGCAGTCCCGCGGTTCCGGACTGCAGCGCCAGAACCGCTAGACCACCGCGGCCGGCAATAGCTCAGTAGCCAGTACAGTTGCAGTGGAATGGACGTCTTTAAAGAAAGCCATCAGAGATGTTGGAAAGAAAAACATAGGTACAAAGAATGTAACTGCAAAGAAACCATGGATGACAGAAGAAATACTTCAGTTTGATGGAAAGATGAAGTACAAAAATGTTCCGCGAAACTAAGGAATACAGAAAAACAGGTCGCTAAGGAAGGAAATAAATAGGAAGTTCAGAGTAGCTAAGACGAAATGGCTGCGTGAAAACTGTGAAGAAATCGAAAAAGAAATGATTGATGGAAGGACAGACTCAGCATATCGGAAAGTCGAAACAACCTTCGGTGAAATTAAGAGCAAGCTTTGTAACTTCAAGAGTTCAACTCGAATTCTACTGTTAAATGTAGAGGAGACAGCGGGTAGGTGGAAAGAATACATTAAAAGTCCCTATGAGGGGAAAATTTGTCTGATGTGATAGAAAAAGAAACATGAGTCGATCTAGAAGAGATAGAGGATCCAGTATTAGACTCAGAATTTGAAAGATCTTTGGAGGACTTAAGACGAAATGAGGCCGAAGCGACAGATAGCATTCCATCAGAATTTCTAATGTCAATGGGGAAAGTGGCTACAAAACGACTATTCACGTTGGTGTGTACAATGTTTGAGTCTGGCGGCATACCATCTGACTTTCGGGAAAATATCATCCACACAATTCCGAAGACTGCAAGACCTGACAAGTGCGAGAATTATCGCACTATTAGCTTAACATGTCATCCATTCTAGTTGCTGAGAAGGGTAGTTTTCAGAAGAATGGAAAAGAAAACCGAGGATGTATTAGACGACGAACAATTTGGCTTTAGGAAAGGTAAAGGCACCAGAGAGGCAATTCTGACGTTGCGTTTCATAATGGAAGCGAGACTAAAGAAAAAGCAAGACACGTTGATAGGATTTGTCGACCTGGAAAAAGCGTTCGACAGTGTAAAATGATGCAAGATGTTCTAAATTCTGAGAAAAATACGGTTAAGCTATAGGGAGAGACGAGTAATTTACAATATGTACAGGAGCCTAGAGAGAATAATAAGAGTGAACGACCAAGAACGAAGTGCTCGGATTAAAAAGGGTGTAAGGCAGAGATGTAGTTTTTTACCTCTACTTTAGAGTCTGTACATCGAAGAAAGAAGACGGAAATAAAACAAAGTTTCAGAAGCGGAATTCAAGGTGAAAGGATATCAATGATGCGATTCTCTGAAGACATTGCTATCCTAAGTGAAAGTGAAAAAGAGTTACATGATCAGCTGAAAGAACAATCTAATGAGCATAGAATATGGACTGAGAATAAGTTGAAGAAAGATGAAAGTAATGAGAAGTAGCAGAAAGGAAAACAGCGAGACACTTAACACGAGGATTGATGGTCACGTAGTAGATGAAGTTAAGGAATTATGCAAACTGGGAAGTAAAATAACCAGTGATGGACGGAGCAAGGAGGACATCAAAAGCAAACCTGGAATGGAGAAAAGAGCATTTCTGGCTAAAGGAAGTCTACTAACATTAAACTTAGGCCTTAATTTTGGGAAGAAATTTCTTAGAATGTACATGTGAAGTACAGTATTGTATGGTGATGAAACATGGACCTTGGGAAAATCGGAACAAAGGAGAATCGGATCATTTGAGATGTGGTGCTAGAGGTGAACGTTGAAAATTAGGTGGCTTGATAAGGTAAAGAACGAGGAGGTTCTGCGCAGAATCGGAGAGTAAAGGAATACACTCCTGGAAATTGAAATAAGAACACCGTGAATTCATTGTCCCAGGAAGGGGAAACTTTATTGACACATTCCTGGGGTCAGATACATCACATGATCACACTGACAGAACCACAGGCACATAGACACAGGCAACAGAGCATGCACAATGTCGGCACTAGTACAGTGTATATCCACCTTTCGCAGCAATGCAGGCTGCTATTCTCCCATGGAGACGATCGTAGAGATGCTGGATGTAGTCCTGTGGAACGGCTTGCCATGCCATTTCCACCTGGCGCCTCAGTTGGACCAGCGTTCGTGCTGGACGTGCAGACCGCGTGAGACGACGCTTCATCCAGTCCCAAACATGCTCAATGGGGGACAGATCCGGAGATCTTGCTGGCCAGGGTAGTTGACTTACACCTTCTAGAGCACGTTGGGTGGCACGGGATACATGCGGACGTGCATTGTCCTGTTGGAACAGCAAGTTCCCTTGCCGGTCTAGGAATGGTAGAACGATGGGTTCGATGACGGTTTGGATGTACCGTGCACTATTCAGTGTCCCCTCGACGATCACCAGTGGTGTACGGCCAGTGTAGGAGATCGCTCCCCACACCATGATGCCGGGTGTTGGCCCTGTGTGCCTCGGTCGTATGCAGTCCTGATTGTGGCGCTCACCTGCACGGCGCCAAACACGCATACGACCATCATTGGCACCAAGGCAGAAGCGACTCTCATCGCTGAAGACGACACGTCTCCATTCGTCCCTCCATTCATGCCTGTCGCGACACCACTGGAGGCGGGCTGCACGATGTTGGAGCGTGAGCGGAAGACGGCCTAGCGGTGTGCGGGACCGTAGCCCAGCTTCATGGAGACGGTTGCGAATGGTCCTCGCCGATACCCCAGGAGCAACAGTGTCCCTAATTTGCTGGGAAGTGGCGGTGCGGTCCCCTACGGCACTGCGTAGGATCCTACGGACTTGGCGTGCATCCGTGCGTCGCTGCGGTCCGGTCCCAGGTCGACGGGCACGTGCACCTTCCGCCGACCACTGGCGACAACATCGATGTACTGTGGAGACCTCACGCCCCACGTGTTGAGCAATTCGGCGGTACGTCCACCCGGCCTCCCGCATGCCCACTATACGCCCTCGCTCAAAGTCCGTCAACTGCACATACGGTTCACGTCCACGCTGTCGCGGCATGCTACCAGTGTTAAAGACTGCGATGGAGCTCCGTATGCCACGGCAAACTGGCTGACACTGACGGCGGCGGTGCACAAATGCTGCGCAGCTAGCGCCATTCGACGGCCAACACCGCGGTTCCTGGTGTGTCCGCTGTGCCGTGCGTGTGATCATTGCTTGTACAGCCCTCTCGCAGTGTCCGGAGCAAGTATGGTGGGTCTGACACACCGGTGTCAATGTGTTCTTTTTTCCATTTCCAGGAGTGTATGTGGAAAACACTGACAGGGAGAAGGGACAGGATGATAGGACATCTGTTGAGACATGTGGGAATGACTTCCATGGCACTAGAGGGAGCTGCACAGGGCAAAGAATGTGGAGGAAGAGAGAGATTGGAATACCTCCAGCAAATTATTGAGGATGTAGGTTGCAAGTGCTACCCTGAGATGAAGACGTTGGCACAGCAGAGGAGTTCGTGGCAGGATGCATCAAACCAGTCAGAAGACTGACGACCCAAAAGAAGTAAGCCGGGCGCTCTGAGGTATTTGGCCGAAGTACATGCGGCTCCCCCCCCCCCCCCCCCCCCCGTGGGAGGCTCGAGTCCTCCCTCAGGCATGGGTGTGAGTGCTGTCCTTAGCGTAAGTTTGTTTAAGTTAGATTATGTAGTGCGTAAGCTTAGGGACCGAAGACCTCAGAAGTTTGGTCCCATAAGATCTTACCACAAATTTCCAAATTTTTTTCCCTAAAAAAGGATTGATTTTTCAACGAATTCAAGTCAGTAGGGCCTTATAATCGTTTGTAGGACTTCTTGGAGGGATGTGGGACCAGTCAAATTGCCGTAGATCAGCTGTGTCCGCTGTCCCATCATTGTCGCCACCCAGAGCGATACACTGCCACTACAGTCGGACGGATTTCTGAACGTGTCGGCAATCCTGGTGTCGTCTAGCGCTTCTCCAAACCGTAACACATCTGGTGTCTGGTTGCCAACTATCCTGATCTCGACAGCAATCATGACATTACTGCCGGCCAGAGTGGCCGAGCGGTTCTATGCGCTACAGCCTATAACCGCGCGACCGCTACGGTCGCAGCTTCAGATCCTGCCTCGGGCATGGATGTGTGTGATGTCCTTAGGTTAGTTAGGTTTACGTAGTTCTCAGTTCTAGGGGACTGATGACCTCAGAAGTTAAGTCCCATAATGCTCAGAGCCATTTGAACCATGACATTACTGCATTCTGCAATTGTACAATGCAATTGACGTGCGAGAGCCCTGGTCCTTTGACTGAGGAGGTTCCGTTGGTTCAGGGCAAAACCACTCATTGGTTTCCTGGAATGAAGACAACCCTGATGTAATCTTCTACGCACTGATTGGTTTGAGATACGAATCCCTTTTTCCCGGGAGAAGTCATTTCCAATATTTCTGGCAGCTGATGCTGGGCGTATTCGAGCAGACAGTTGGAGGAAACGATCCTGCAAAGGTGTTGTCATACGAGGACGATCAATGCGAGATATATCGTTCACATTTTCCATCTCTCTGTACTTTCTCCACACATTAGACACACCACTTCGAGTGGCATGTAGCCTATCCGCAAGTTGGTGAAAGTAAAGCCACTATCCTGACTCTGTTAAAATGTTGTATGCCTCTACGTGGCATGTTACTGCAGTGTCGCACACAAAATGAGTGAAGCTGTTGTTGATACTGGACTGTTTGTGGTGTGCCGCTGCCGCAGCATTATGTATACAGACTGGGAAACGTCCACAAAATATGCCAGTAATAAACACCGTCTATTAATGGCCTCTAAGTGGATAATGCATGAAGTGCTAGGGTGAATGAGACCTCTAGTATCGGAAACTACATTCTACAGCATTTTTCCGAAGTTTCGTTAAGCAGTGTAGTTGTGTATTATAAATAGAGCATTCCAGGACACATTTTTATTCCTGTAGCTATAAAATTCACTTAATAGTGTAGTAAGTACCGTTAATATTTCTTAGACACCACACGCTATTGTAGATACTGTGTATAGAATATCAGCATAATTAAGTACGATTTAGCTAAGATGATGGATTACAGCATAAAGATTCGGATGCCGACAAATTCATCTATTTACATCCACGTATTTGTTTGATATTTATCAGATGGTTCAAATGGCTCTGAGCACTATGGGACTTAACATCTATGGTCATCAGTCCCCTAGAACTTAGAACTACTTAAACCTAACTAACCTAAGGGCAGCACACAACACCCAGCCATCACGAGGCAGAGAAAATCCCTGACCCCGCCGGGAATCGAACCCGGGAACTCGGGCGTGGGAAGCGAGAACGCTACCGCACGACCACGAGATGCGGGCATATTTATCAGATAACTGTTTTTTTGTTTTGCCCAGATCAAATTAATAAAGAACGTTTTCCACTGTTTCAGTACTGAATGTCAGTAGGATATTAGCTCTTTCGGAAAGTTCAGTATAGAACAATTACTAACTCCACTCAGCTGCATGTTAACAAGATAACGAGGAGGAGCGTTCTAGTAAGAACCAAGTTACCCTGAAAAAGTATAGTTTTTCTTAGAACCTGAAAATTATTGTTTAAAGCATTCTTAACTGGTTCAGTCATTTGACATGGGTCACATCACACAGTGTAGGTAGGTTCTCATAGTGTAGATATGTCTAACTGACATAGCATACTTATTTCGTGAAAACTAAACCAGACAATCATGAAGCTGTGCATGTCATCGCTTCGCAGTTTAGCACAGCAAATACCAACAAGTGGAGGGCGTAAATGCTTTGCCTAAAGTACGGTAAACATTGGAAAGAAATTGCTGAAATTAAAAGTATGATCTATTCGACAAAATAATAATGAATGAAAATACTGAATCATAATTGAGAAGGATACATTAAAGAGATACGAAGTTAATAATATGGTAAATTAATGCTCTAGGTAACGAACAATTCTGGACAAAATTTGTGAAGATGAAATATGGAAAATTGTTATCAGGGGAATAGGTATGTAGAAGGAGCATCCACGAATACTAGACTGAGCAATGCAAAGAGCTGAGGAGAGGAAATTTATTTCAGTAGAGAAAGATTACATCATTCATAAAAGATTATCGGTGATATTATGGAAGTACATGAGTAACGCAAGAGATGGAAGATGTAGAGAGCTGGCTGAGGCAGTTGGAAGGACTCATGAGCCGAAAAAAATTAATGAGCCAACATCGTGTTGATCAGTGACTGGTAACAAGACACAGTCTTCTGTTGTCTGCTGCCCAACATAATACATTTAAAAACATGTAGATTTATGGAATCGGGCAACATACTTCCGTTGATGCAGAGCCACACCAGTATTCTAGAGCAGCCAGGAGAAGCACCGGTTTTAACGACTGTATCGCTGGCATATTTCCACTAGATACTATCATTGATAAGCATATCTCGAATGCTGTCCACGATAACTTTCTCGTAAGGAACTTGGTTCATGTGTAAGACCGGACTGTTCTGCTAAGAGGTATTAGCCACAAGCAATGCATTCTATGAACTATAGAAATATTCATTTACCCTATCAATATACAACGGTCAGTCCTCTTCAAAACTGATATATTCCCGGCAAGAAGGAATTATCGCGTTAGAGGATAGATGAAAGAGTCCATTAGGAAGATTCTCTACGCTTATATACGAGGGTGAGTCAAATGAAAATCTTAAATTTGTAATAACAAATCGAAATTTCGCGCCGTTATCCTGTAAGTTGGTGATCGTGCTACAAACAGCGTTCAGAATGGCCTGTAGGTGGCAGCATATTGCTGATGCACACATACCGTCGCAGTATCAGTATAAAGGTGGTCGCCCCACTTGCTACTTGCACCAGAGAAGAACAGCGTTCTGTTATTCGGTTTCTGCGTAATGAAGGTGTGAAACCTATTGAAATTCATAGACGAATGAAGGTTCAATACGATGATGCATGTTTGTCATAGCAGCAAGTCTACGAATGGAGTAGGAAGATCGCAAATGGTGTGACTTCAGTGGAACATGCTCCTCATCCAGGTCAAGCACAGCGAGTTGTGACTCCACAGAACATTGCAGCAGTTGATGCCATAGTGAAGGAAAACCGTCTAGTGACACTGAATGACATTGCAGCATGTTTACAGATTAGTTATGGGTCAGCACACCACATTGTGCATGATGTGCTCCAGTTTCACAAAGTGTCTGCAAGATAGGTGCCACGGCAGCTGACTCCTGAAATAAGAGAACGACGTGTTCATGCTAGTGAAAAACTTCTTCGGCGCTTTGAACGAGAAGGTGATGGCTTCCTTGCAGGAATCGTTACTGGGGACGAAACCTGGGTTCACTTCCACCTACCCGAAATGAAGAGAGCCAGCAAGGAATGGCATCATTCCTCATCATCAAAACCAAATAAGTTTCGAACAGAAGCATCAGCAGGGAAGGTTATACTGACTCTCTTTTGGGACGAAAAAGGCGTCATTTTGAAGCATTACATGCCCAGAGGGTCCTTTAGCAACATAACAATGCAGTGCCCCACACTGCCCATACAACAGTTGCAACAATCACAGACCTGCATTTTGAGTGTCTTTCTCATCCACCATACTCACCAGACCTTGCCCCAAGTGATTTACATATGTTTGGACCACTCAAAGACGCAATGGGAAGAAAGAAGTTCCGTTCTGATGAAGAGGTACGCCACGCGGTGCTTGAGTGGTTGCGCGGACTACCAAAATAATTTTTTTCTAAAGGAATTAATGCACTTTGTAAGCGCTGGAGGACTTGTATTGAGCGTGGGGGACATTATGTTGAAAAGTGATACAACTTTGTACCACTTTGTACCATATTTTAAAAAATATTTAAGGTTTTCATTTGACACACCCTCGTAATTCTTCTCAAGAATGACCTGCCAGGAATAATGGTGAGAATTAATAGGAGCGATCCCACCATTTCTTTACCGATGATCAGAAATGGCTTTACTACTCAGTAGCAAATATGAGTTAAATACATGAAGCCGGCCCGGGGTGGCCGAGCGGTTCTAGGTGCCACAGTCTGGAACCGCGCGACCGCTACGGTCGCAGGTTCGAATGCTGCCGCCGGCATGAGTGTGTGTGATGTCCTTAGGTTAGTTAGGTTTAAGTAGTTCTAAGTTCTAGGGGACTGATGACCTAAGAAGTTAAGTCCCAATTCCTCAGAGCCATTTTGAAATACATGAAGAGTTTCGTAATTTCAGTGCACAATTAAATGGTGAACTGTTAGGTGGAATTGATCTGAAGGTTTGCGGCAAGCGCGCTACATACACAGAAGCCCCCAGTGCGCAGGCAGAGTAGTCACGGCCAGCCGTGCACACTGGGGGGCAGCCGTGGCTGGTGTTGGGAGGGAGCCGGTGCTGGGACAGGCCGCGACTCCGCGCACGGCCGGCTCTGCGGCGAACAATGCGCCCACGCAGCGCGCCGCCTCACTCCGCCAGCGAGTTTTGTTCTCACCACAAAAGAGCGCGCCACCGCAGCCAGGTGTAGCCGCGCCCCGAGTTTTCGTCGGTATTTCTGTACGTCAGAACGCGTGTGCGCGAGACAGGCAGCCAACACTCCCCGGCATCAGAAGACATAAACCACTCCGCTCTGCTGCAGAAAGCAACAGCCGTCTAATGTCATGGCTGTCCTTTATTCTGCAGTAAATCTTCACTCTTCGAATTCCTAACACGGAGACTGCGCTGAAAATTACTCATACCAAGCAAAGTCAGAGCCGCAGATTCTGAGATGTGGTACAATAGGACTATTGTTGCGGCTGAAGCCATGTGAGACGTATAAAGTGGCGGTCACTAAGCATAGTTGTGACCAGTTTAGTCTCTATAGTTGACACAAGCACGTGGGCCAAAGACATCAAACACAGTATTTTTCGGGAAAAAGATTGAGTCAGTTGCAATTCGCTTGACATTTGTGAGAACTTTTGTGGAAACAGTGAAAACAAAATAAAGTATCTCACAAATTTGCTTTCTTGACAACTACCACGAACACAATTCCGGTGCCATCTGATGAATATGAAAGAGTGTTTTCCGAAATGAATCTGATCATTACTAAGGGTAGAGCCTTTCTGTCAAAAACAGTTGTTTCTATATCACATTTTATGAAGTTGAATGGTCCACCACTGACTCGTTTTGACCCTTCAAAGTACGTGAAATCCTCGTTGCTTCGTGGACGGCACTTCGATGTGCACAAGAACAGCAAGGAAAGAGGGAGGAGGGATGTACAAAGAACACATTTCAATGCTTTCTAATGTTTTATGAACTGTAAGTTAAAACATTTTCCTTTTTCCATATCTAATATGTTCAAATTTACATGAGGTTACTTTACTGGACTTTCCATATTGCAACAAAACGTTAGTTGAAAAATAATATTTAACTTAATAAATCTACATTTACATCTACGTGATTACTCTGCTATTCACAATAAAGTGTTCAATGAACCACCTTCAGGCTGTCTCTGTACCGTTCCACCCTCGAACGGCAAGCGGGAAAAAACGAGCACTTAAATTTTTCTGTGCGAGCCCTGATTTCTCTCATTTTATCTTGATGATCATTTCTCCCTATGTAGGTGGGTGCCAACAAAATGTTTTCGCAATCGGACGAGAAAACTGGTGATTCAAGTTTCATGAGAAGATCCCGTCGCAATGAGAAACGCCTTTGTTTTAATGATTTCCACTCCAATTCAAGTATCATGTCTGTGACACTATCTCCCCTATTTCGCGATAATACAAAACGAGCGGCCCTTCATTGTAGTTTTTCGATGTCATCCGTCAATCCCACCTGATGCGGATCCCACACCACAAAGCAATACTCCAGAATAGGGCGGACAAGCATGGTGTAAGCAGTCTCTTTAGTAGACCTGTTGCACTTTCGAAGTGTTCTGCCAATGATTCGCAGTCTTTGGTTGGCTCTACCCACAACATTATCTATGAGATCGTTCCAATTTAGGTTATTTGTAATTGTAATCCCTAAGTATTAACTTGAATTTACAGCCTCCAGATTTGTGTGACTTATCGCGTAATCGAAATTTAGCGGATTTCTCTTAGTACTCAAGTGAATAACTTCACACTTTTTTTTAATCATGCTCAATTGCCACTTTTCGCACCAAACAGATATCTTATCTAAATCATTTTGCAAGTCGTTTTGATCATCTGATGACTTTACAAGACGGTAAATGACAGCATCATCGCCGACCGGTGTGGCCGTGCGGTTAAAGGCGCTTCAGTCTGGAACCGCGTGACCGCTACAGTCGCAGGTTCGAATCCTGCCTCGGGCATGGATGTGTGTGATGTCCTTAGGTTAGTTAGGTTTAATTAGTTCTAAGTTCTAGGCGACTGATGATCTCAGAAGTTAAGTCGCATAGTGCTCAGAGCCATTTGAACCATTTGAACAGCATCATCTGCAAACAATCTGAGACTGCTACTCAGATTGTCTCCTATGTCGTTAATATAGATCAGCAACATTAGAGGGCCTATAACACTTCCATGGAGAACGCTGCATATTACTTCTGTTGTACTCGATGCCTTTCCATCTACTACTACGAACTACGACCTTTCTGACAGGAAATCACGAATCCAGTCGTACAACTGAGGCGATACTCTGTAGGTACGAAGTTTGGTTGGAAGACGCTTGTGAGGTACGGTATCGAAAGCCTTCTGGAAATCTAAAAATATGGAATCGATTTGACATCTCCTGTTGATCGTATTTATTACTTCGTGAGTATAAAGATCTAGTAGTGTTTCACAAGAACGATATTTTCTGAAACCGTGCTGACTATGTGTCAATAAATCGTTTTCTTCGAGGTACTTCATAATGTTTGAATACAGTATATGTTCTAAAACCCTACTGCAAATCGACGTTAGTGATATAGGCCTGTAATTCAGCGGAATACTCCTACTTTCCTTTTTTGGTATTGGTGTGACTTGAGCAATTTTTCCAGTATTTAGGTACGGATCTTTCTGTGAGCGTTTGGTTGTACATAATTGATAAATATGGAGCTATTTTATCAGCATACTCTGAGAGTAACCTGACTGGTATACAATCCGGACCGAAGGCCTTCCCTTTATTAAGTGATTTAAGCTGCTTCGTTACTCCCAGGATATCTACTTCTATGTTTCTCATCCTGGCATTTGTTCTTGATTGGAATTCAGGAATATTTACTTCGTCTTATTTGGTGAAGGAGTTTCGGGAAACCGTGTTTAAAAACTCTGCTTTAGTGGCACTGTCATCAGTGACTTCACCGTTGTTATGGCGCAGTGAAGGTATTGATTGCGTCTTGCCACTGGTGTGCTTTGTGTATGATCAGAATCTCTTTGGGTTTTCTGCTAGATTTAGAGACAGAATTTCGTTGTGGAAATTATTAAAATCATCTCGCATTGAAGTACGTGCCATATTTCGAACTTCTGTAAGAATTTGCCAATCTTGGGGATTTTGTGTTCTTTTAAATTTGGCATGCTTTTTTCGCTGCTTCTGCAACAGCGATCTCACCCGTTTTGTGAACGATGGGGGATCAGTACCATCACTTATTAATTTATGTGGTATATATCTCTCAATTGCTGTCGATACTATCTCTTTGGAAACATTCCACAACTTTCCTACACTTATATGATCAAATCGGAAGGAGAGAACACTGTCTTTTAAAATGGCGGCAAGAGAATTTTAATCAGATTTTTTAAATAGATTTACTTTGCGTTTCTTTTTGATGGTTGTAGGTGTTATGGTATTCAGCCTAGCAGCAACTGCCTTGTGGTCGCTAATCCCTGAATTAGTCACAATACTATTTTTCCAGTATTATTTGTAGCTAAAAGGTCAAGTCTGCTTTCGCAACCATTTACGCTTCGAGTGGGCTCATGAACTAATTGTTCAAAATAATTTTCTGAGAAAGCATTCAGTACAATTTCGGAGGACGTTTTATGCCTGCCGTCGGTTTTAAACGTATAATTTTTCCAGCATATTGAGGGTAGATTAAAGTCACCACCGACTATAAGCTTATGAACGGGGTACTTATTTGAAATGAGACTCAAGTTTTCTTTGAACTGTTCAGCAACTATATCTTCTGAGTTGGGGGGTCGGTAAAACGATCCAATTAATAGTTTAGTCCGATTGTCAGGTATAACCTCTACCCACACTATTTCACACGAATTATCTACTTCAATTTCGCTACAGGGCAAACTACTTCTAACAGTAATAAATACTCCACCACCAACTGTATTTCATCTATCCCTTCTGTATACTGTTCGTTCGTTTGAAAAAATTTCGGCTCAACTTATTTCCGACTTTAGCCAGCTTTCTGCACCTATAACTATTTGAGCTTCAGTGTTTTCTATTAGGTCTTGGAGCTCTGGTTCTTTCCCAACACAGCTACGACAATTTACAACTACAATACCGATCGTTTCTACAACTACCTTTGAGTGTTTTACCTGCTCACCTTTAGACGGACGTCCCTTCTGTGGGGTATTAAAAGACTGTTGGCGCACATCGGAGTTTGCTTTTCCAGTAAAAATATTGTATTTACACATTAAAACGCTCAGGATAGTTAAAAAAAACGTTTTAAGATGTCTAAATTTCAAAAACACTTCCCCGGAAGATCACAGTACCTGAACTCCTATTGTTTTGCAGCTAAAGTACTATTTGTAACGAAAGAAATTCCAGTGAGCTAGCTTTCGTCAGTAGCGCTCCTTCGCAGATATTATTTCGTCATCAGTTATTGTTACGTAATCACCTTAACGTACCCAAGTGACAATCTAACTGCAAAGTCACAGCATGTCGGTGAATTTCCTGAAATATGTCAATGTCTTTGACTAGTGCATATTAATCCTGTGGTTTTGTGTTTACAACTGATTTACCGTTTCTACATGTGCACAAAAACGAATTAGTCAGCTTTCTGGAAACTGGAAAGAGGTACCGGGCGTGAGTCGTGCTTCGGTAGCTCAGTTGGTAGAGCACTTGCCCCCGAAAGGCAAAGGTCCCGAGTTCGAGTCTCGGTCGGGCACACAGTTTTAATCTGCCAGGAAGTTTCATATCAGCGCACACTCCGCTGCAGAGTGAAAATCTCATTCTGGAAAGAGGTTGCTCCGTATAAAGGTCCATTGCTGTCGTTAGAAGCGCTGCAGCCAAAAATTAAACTTTACGAGCGTGGTTCTCTTTTGCGAATTTTCTATTGTCTCGCCTTTACGTATGGAGCAAATTGCTGCTAAAATAAAACTCCAGCGGAATATATTCATTTTCCATAGAAAGTAACACTGAATTACCATTTTATTAATTTATTTCGAGCTGCCTCGGGCACGGATGTGTGTGATGTCCATAGGTTAGTTAGGTTTAAGTAGTTCTAAGTTCTAGGGGACTGATGAACACAGATGTTAAGTCCCATAGTGCTACAACAAAAAAAAAAAAAAATTACCCTTGACGCTGCATCACAGACAGGAGTGCCTGCGATGGTGTACTCAACGACGAACCTGGGTGCACGTAAGGCAAAAAGACATTTTTTCGGATGAATCCAGGTTCTCTTTACAGCATCATGATGGTCGCATCCGTGTTTGGCGACATCGCGGTGAACGCACATTGGAAGCGTGTATTCGTCATCGCCATACTGGCGTATCACCCAGCGTGATGGTATGGGGTGCCATTGGTTACACGTCTCGGTCACCTCTTGTTCGCATTGACGGTACTTTGAACAGTGGACGTTACATTTCAGATGTGTTACGACCCGTGGCTCTATCCTTCATTTGATCCCCGCGAAACGCTACATTTCAACAGGATCATGAACGACTGCATGTTGCAAGTCCTGTACGGGCCTTCCTGGATACAGAATATGTTCTACTGCTGCCCTGGTCAGCACACTCTCCAGATCTCTCACCAATTGAAAACGTCTGGTCAATGGTGGCCGAGCAACTGGCTCGTCACAATAGGCCAATTTACTACTATTGATGAACTGTGGTATCGTGTTGAAGCTGCATGGGCAGCTGTACCTGTACACGCCATTCAAGCTCTATTTGACTCAATGCCCAGGCCTCTCAAGGCCGTTATTACGGCCAGAGGTGGTTGTTCTGGGTACTGATTTCTCAGGATCTATGCACTCAAACTGCGTGAAAATTTAATCACATGTCACTTCTAGTATAATATATTTGTCCAATGAATACCCGTTTATCATCTGCATTTCTTCTTGGTGCAGCAATTTCAGTGGCCAGTAGTGTAGTTGTTTGTGAAGAGGTCGTATTATGTCTCGTGTGAGAAGGAGAAAAGTCCACGAGCACTAGAGCGGCACGATCGTGGCGTATCGAGAGTTCGGTTTATCATTCCACGATCGGACTGGATGCAGTGATAATGCCAATATGGAATTATTGGATTTAGGATGGCCTCCCTCAAAACCATGTAGGATCTCGACGGCACGACGCGAGGATGTATCGTTCAGTCGGCAATATAGGATCGTAAAGCGACGTCGCGTACTTGAGCCCGGGTCCAACGAGATACACAGGCTACGTGGCGTGCGTCACACACTGCTGGTAACGAGTTACTATTTCACACCAGTCTAATACTTCATAGCATCACGTTTAAATACCGTCAAGTTCTCGATTACACATGACAGAGTTAAGGGCTTTAGTGGGCACGTCTTCATTCATATACCGATTTCCCGCCTAGCCCGAGAGGCAACCGAGTGTTCGGATGTATGCCGGGCAAGGCTGCTAGTGTGACGTCACAAGATCGCTGTGGGGCCCGTATTTCTCGTGGGCCCGGTCTTCAGTTAGGAAATGGGCCTGTTTACAACAGGATGAGTATCCACATAAATTGTGCACACGTCTGGAGCACGACGGAGTGTTTTCATGGCGTTCACTTTTGCAGCTTTCGGTTAATTTTAGTCTTGTAAACACCTTTCGAAATTAAATTGAATTAAGCGAATCAGTTGCTTCCAGCCGTGTGGGGAGGAATAAGTATTGGCTGCAACACTATTTAAATTAATAAAAATTTAAACTAAACTGAAAATGGGAATAAAATTAAATAAATACAGGGGTTTCGATGAACAGTTTGAAAAGGTGTTACTAAACTCGATGCCATTAAGTAGAGACAATTGCACTAAATGCAGGGAAGATGTATGTATCACGAAATACGCAAACGCACATATCAACAATTACAATAAAACAAATAACTGAATGCTGAAACTGAGAAACCAGATGGAACGGACAGTGTGGCAAGAATCAGAGAAATGTCAAGTTTAACAGGTGAGAACTGTTAATAGTAAGTCCATTTCGATTATTTAATATTAAATGAGGACTTTGTGCTGATGTTTATTGAACCCTTGGTTTCCAAACAGTTTCTGTTTTCACCTTGTGTTTACGAAGTGGAGGACATGGGACTATATCTGTGATCATCACACAGTAAATTCTCAGCGACTGTGTAGTATGAATTTGGCATCCTTCAGTTACGTTCATGCTCAGCCAATCTATTTGCTATGTCTGAGTCCTGGTGGGATTGCTGGTCCCCTTTCGAACTGCTGACGCCATTAGCTCGATCTGTCATGTGATGTCTCTCTGCTCCGAGGCCAATAAGATCTTTGCTCGAGGTTATTGATGAGGACGGGGCGTGTTGTGGCGCTGCGAGTTGTGGAGTGGTAATAGAGCGAGGAGACTGTGTGAGGGGCCCGCCCGGCGACTAGGACGAGCACTAGGGCAAGCGTCTTGGGTATGGAGTCAGTCGAGTGGTTACTGGGCATATTTGCTGGCCAGTTTGAACCCATGGATCAGTTCGAATGCCATATTCTTAAATAGCCTGGCTAGCCAGCTCTGGGACTTGACACACCGATGAGTGTTGAAGCGAGTTTCGCTGCGCTGAATTATGTGCCCGTTTGAAACCGGCACGATTCAACTTCGATTCGTGAACTTCAGTTAAGTTTTGGATGTTGAAATCTTAACTGTTATTTTCTTATTGATACCTATAGGTCTGTTGCGATCATTGCGATTTCTTAGCTGATCTATATTACCACGAGTTGGTTCCTTGAATTGTACCAGTTGTTTGTTTTTCCCGAGACGACATTGGCCTTGGTTGTTTAATAGAACATCTTAAACTGTGTGGCCGATCGTGTTTCCTGGTTTCCTGAGCCGGAGCGATAACGTGTTTCTTATATGCTGTGGCCTGTGGCCAGTGGACGGATCACCCCCACCTCCCCCCCCCACCACCCCTCCCCCCCCACCCACACCCGTCATCACGTAGTATCTAGATCGTTGATGGGTTTTAGTCGACCTTCTTGCGAAACGTTTACGAACACCAGTTAAGTACCTTTCTCCTGTAGTACGGCCAGGTGACGGTTTCGAGATACCTTCGGGCATTGCAGAAATCATCGCTCTATTAATTGTATTGCACAGGAGGTGCCTATTTGTACATGTGGTCCAGCGGTAGCGTAAGGTTTCGGAATCCAGTTCGGAACTACGACCGTTTAAATTTTCTTTAATAATCATAATTGGTGGCCGAAGACTTCCGGCTTCAGTAATCACCCTCATTCTGCCAAAGGCCTGAGCAAAGAGGGTGGAGAAACAGACTTAGATTCAGGGCACTCTCTTGTCCTTGGGATGGCAAACTGCCCCTCAGGTGGTGGAATCAGCAATGACCAACTGCATGAGTATGCAGATGGCAATGGAAACGACTGAATTAAAGACACATAACGTGTATCCACAAATCAAGTGGCCTGTAATTGAAAAAGTGTCATGTTGATCTCACCATTGGCAAAAGATTCCGAAATAGCCACCCCTTCGGATCTCTGGAAGGGAACTGGCAAGCGGGAGGTGACCGTGAGAAAAAGATTCAATCAGCAAAGAAAGAACAAAGTCGGGGCGTGGAATTTCAGAAACCTGAACGTGATAGGGAAGTTAAAAAATCTGAAACGCACATCCAAAGCTCAAACAGTGAAGTGAAATGGAAAGAAGACAAGGATTTTTGATCAGAAAAGTATAAATTGATTTCAACAGCTGTAGAAAACGATGCAAAGGCAGTAGGATTCGCTATCAGTACCAAGGGAGGACAGAGAGTGTGTTACTGTGAGCAGTTCAGTGATAGAGTTGATCTTATCGGAGTCGAAAGCAAAACAGCACCGAAAACGATAGTTCAGGCATACATGCCGACGTCGCAGTCTAAAGATGAGATAGCGGAAGTATATGAGGATACTGAAAGATTATTACAGTGCGTAAAGGGAAATGAAAATCTAATAGTCATGAGGGACTGGAATACAATTGTAGGAGAAGGAGTTTGAAGGAAAGATTTCTAGTATGGAAAAACAAATGAGATAAAAATAATCCAATTTTTTTCAATTTTAATTTTATATATATATATATATATATATATATATATATATATATATATATATAGAGAGAGAGAGAGAGAGAGAGAGAGAGAGAGAGAGAGAGAGAGAGAGAGAGAGTTTCATACTAGAATGTCGTGCTCCCAGTTCGGCACAGCTTTGCCACAGGAAACACGAAAGCGGTAGAAGACGTCCGTCTTCTGGACGGCTCCTGATCGTTGTCAGAAGGAGGCTAGTTTTTGATTACGCAAAGACTTCTATTATTTGGAAAAGAACAACCCGGATTTCTTTACGTAATCAGTATGATTTTTATAATTACCTAAGGGACCTTTAACAATGAGCAAAAAAATTGCATTTGCAAATGAAATCATTAATAAATGGAGTAGCTATGAGTTGTATAGAAGAAAAGGAGCGGCCTTCTGTCTACGACCAGGATGCCGCAGTATTCTCTGCTGTAGTAAAGGCTGTTTGACATTTATAAAAATAATATGGCATGGAGGTTAAAAAAGTATAAAAGAAAAGAATAGAATAAGAAATCTGGTAAACACTAAATATACTCTAATAATTCTCACAAGCAATTAGAGCTTCTTTATAAACAGTATAACTTACATAAGTAATTTTCTAACTGTATGGTGCGATCAGATTTCAGCCTGTCCTGTACTAGTTTCTTGGTTCACGTTTTTATCACAAATTACAGTCATTACTTTTCTCCTTCCTTCGAGACAATTCTTGCACCGTTCAACACCTTCATAACAATAAGTTGCCGGTTTACAGTATCGAACATAAATTACTCGAATTTTATTAATTAATAATGTTGTCTGCACGCTGTCAAGACCGCTCACTTTTATGGCTTAAAGACGACCTTCTTTACGCTATCACATTACAAGCAGAAGTACGATACAATCTGAAGATCTACAAAAGTTTTTACTGTCATCTTTTATTTAGATCGAAGCGGAACGTTATTAGGTTACATCAATAATCAGTAAAATATACCCTCTTTGGCGTGCAACAGTTCAAGAACAAAACTTCATCTAACAGAAATCGGGAAAATTATTCATCTTTCCTAGGATGCTTTTTCTCACAGCAAATCAGATTTACATCACGTTTCGATAAGTAACTGCAGATACGCATTAAACAACGAGCCACGATCGTCAATACACACAATATACACACGTCAAGTCTTTTGAACCAATTTCTAAATTTCTTCCCATACCGGGTAGGGTAGAAAGGTAAGAATGCTAAAGAAGAAAACTACAGTAGGATAGTGCAAGGAAATGAAAGATATGAAGATAGATAATAGGTGAAATAGTCAATTTAGCAAATTCATTCTTCGGCTCCACCGTTTTTAGTGTCATCCACGCGGCATAACTTGACTTCAGTATTAAAACGTCGCACAAATCCGCTTCCAAAGCATGTTCAAATATATTTCAAAAACACACCATGCTGACATAGCAGAAGAACATAAGCAGATTATCTCAGTCCTCAACTAGGTATCTTAGTATCGAAGGTTTCTGTATGATACTCGTGGCATAGGAATAGTCTTTCTAAGTTTCTCCAATACAGGACCTAATTATCATTATAAATGCAATTCTTCAGGCTTTCCCGGCGATCTAATGACATCTTGGGTTGTCGGGTGTTCTGCCGGATATCAGCGTCGTACTTGCACGATATTTCAGTCACGTAGCTCGTAACCTTCATCAGGTGCGACCTGAGACTGCTCCTGGAGTGGACCTGGTCCAGTATTTATGCCTATGGCCTTCCCCCTCCAGAGGAAGCGCCTGCAGCCGTTGGTGGAGGGGGATGGCCATAGGTATAAATACTGGACCAGGTCCACTCGAGGAGCAGTCTCAGGTCGCACCTGATGAAGGTTACGAGCTACGTGACCGAAATATCGTGCAAGTACGACGCTGATATCCGGCAGAACACCCGACAACCCAAGATGTCATTATAAATGCATATTTCTTGACTGGTTGACTCATAGTAATAAATAAATTAAAGTTGCTCTCCAGTTGGGAGTCCCATTATTCAGTTCTTTGTACATTAACTATATGTTGCTGCTTATACTCGGTGTAATCTACAGATTGAAATGTATCAGTTTTGCATCGTACACGTTTCTAGCGACTTAAAATATCAGTCCTTTGAAAGCTTACCTTATGTTATTACTTCACATATACGGACATTCTGGTCTGAATGAGGGATTTAAAGAAAACCTTTACTACTTGGTAAAAAGGAGATTTGCCATAACTTAAAACTAAAGCAGCAGGTGGCACTTTGGTACATCCCTCATTCAATTCAACGGCTGCAGCCCTCTATTGCTCAAGTAACTTAAAACTACCTTAAAACTAAAGCAAATCTTATTTTCCAAATACGTAGAGTACCTTCTTCAATCACTTAATATCCTTCCAGCTCCATCATTACTGTGTGTCCACCTCACTCAAATGATTACGTCAGCTGCAGAATACACGTACATGCTGTTGACTCACATACTTTGTAAACAGATTACACTCTTGCTTCAGGTTGCAGCGTAACATAATAAAAATATGTTTTTATGTTTTTCATTGTACTTCTTTAGGTCTACATGGTGCTTAAGTCCTTTTACTCGTCCACTAACTGGATCTGCCAACACATAACTACCACTATGTGGCTTCCTGACTATAACAAACGGTCCTTCGTATAGGTGTTGCCACTTACGATTTTCACGTAAGACGAGTGATGGTTTGAAGTGTGTCCTCAGAAGAACACGCTCGTTCAAGCGATACGACGGAACTTTATTGACATGCTTGTCAAATGCCTTTTTTCTTAAATTGGCATGAGCTGTGAGAGAGATCAGGGCTTGTCTTCCCTTATTATCTAGGTTGACTTCTGGACCTTGTATCTTGGGGATAGGATCAGTCCATTCATTGCTTTCCTTTTGCTTGGAGATTAGTTCTGAAGGTGTGAAACCGGTCGAAGTGTGCGGAAGATTATTTACAATCTCTTCAAATGGAGTAACGAAATCGACCCACTGTGTTTGCTGGTTCGGTACATGGGTGCGAATAAAACGATTAAATTCTTTGAAGACTCGTACTGTCGGGTTACTTTGCGGTCTAAATCTTGAGATTAGAATCTGTCTAATACCATTAATGGCAAGAAACTGTCTCCACTCTTTTCCAACGAAGTTTGAAGCACTGTCAGACAACATGGTTTCCGGCTTACCAAAACGAGGAAAATAATCCTTTTCTATTCGTCTTATTAAAGATTTTGCACTGGAATACGTCATCGCGTATAAACGCACGTGCTTAGTGAAGAGGTCTAGCAAAACAGCAAGGTACTTAGCACCTCCTCTTCCTCTCGGAAGTGGACCTGCATAGTCGAGACTGACTATTTGGTTAGGACGCTCAGTGTAGATAGGATTCAAAGGTATGACATTCGAAAGATTGAAGGGCTTTGCCTTCTGACAGATTAAACAAGTGATTAGCAGTTTATGAATTCTCTTCTGCAGACTGGGTGCGTAGCAATAGGCAGAAATCTTTCTTTTACACTTGTCGGGGCCACAATGTCCCTAGGATAGGTGAGTGTACCATATGAGATATTCAACGTACTCCTCAGGAATACAAACACACCATTGCTCCGTCAACGTAGATGTACGATGAAATAAAACACCAATGTGTGATTTATAAAATTTCGACAAACGATGATTGGGGTTGTCTTGTAGAAGCTGTTTGACTCTCTTCCATTTACGGTCACTTTCTTGCAGAGTACCCATCTGTCGGCAAAGACGTAGAAAATAACTACTATTCAAGGGATCTTTCATAAGGAGTATCTTGTGATTGAAAATCTGTTCTACAAGTTCCGTAGGCTCCGGCATACCTTCCGGCATGTGTGACAGTGCATCTGCAACGACGTTGTTCTTGCCTTTCACATAAACAATTTCGAAATTGTACTCCTGTAGAAATAGGCACCAGAGAGTGCGCCTCGCATGATAGAGCTTACACGAAAGGAGAAAGCTAAGAGCTTGATGGTTGGAATACACTTTGATCGTATGACCATAAATGTAATAATTGAAACGGCGGAACGCCCATACAACTGCCAATCCTTCTAACTCTGTAACAGAGTACGACCTCTCGTACTCCGTCAGCGCACGACTGGCGAAACTAACTATCCTAATCTCTTCTTTATCTCTAGTTATCTTTAGCTGGAACAAACAAGCGCCCAAGCCTTCAAATGAGGCGTCACAAGAAATGCAGAATTCTGAGTTCATATCCGGATGACTGAGGATATTGCTATTCAGAAGAGCTAGTTTGATTTTGTCAAAGGCTTGCTGACATTTAGAGGTCCATACCCAATGAACGTTTTTCTTTAATAGATTGTGCAACACCGGACTGTTCATGGATTGATTTGGTATAAAGCGACGAAAGAAAGACGTTAACCCTAGTAACCCTTTTAATTGTCTTTTGGTGCAGGGTACAGGGAAGTTCCTTGTAGCAGACAGTTTGTTAGGATCGGGAGAAATTCCTTCAGAAGAGATGATATGACCAAGGAATTTTACTTCCGTTTTTACAAACTTTGATTTCTGTAAATTGCCAGTAACGCCAAAGTTAGCAAATCTCACGAAGATTTTACGAATCAAGTCAAGATGTTCCTCCCATGAGGTCGAAGCTACTAAGATATCATCGACATAGACAGTTATTTTGTCCAGTAAATCATGACCTAAGACATGGTCAAGTGCGGCAATAATGACACCTGAACGAATATTCAAGCCAAAGGGTACGACACAAAATTGATATGACCCACAAAGATAAAGGCCGTGTACTTCCTTGAAGATGGCGACAACTTCACCTGCCAATAACTACTTCGAAGGTCGATGGAGGTTAGAAATTTGATACCATAAAACCTTTGCAGTTGCTCCTCCAATACTTCCGGTCGGGTACACACAGGAACAATAATTTTGTTGATGTTCCTAGCGTCTAGAACAAGCCTAACACTTCCGTCCTGTTTAAATATAGACAATAATGGGCTCGAATATGGAGAGTCAGAGGGCTCAATTATTTTCCAGTTTAACATTTGTGGATTTCCTGTCGTACTGCTTCCTTGCGGGATTGCGGAACTGCATAGATGGTCTTACAGTAGGTGCTGTGGGGCGTAACCTTCATGTGGAGTACATAGTTGGCTATGATCCCCGGTTTCTTAGAAAACACACTGATAAATTGTGTCAACAGGTCGTATAGTTCCTTTCTTTGTAGGTCACCTAATCCGTCAGATTCATTAGCGTTCGTCAGTAATTCTTCGTGTGCCGGTAATAAGTCAAAGTCTTCGTCCGCATCTCCTGACTCGTCTAAATAATTGAAATGTTGTTGTCGAGTTGTGAGCTTGCGGACCTTTACTTTATGTTCTTGGCTAGACAACTTAACTTTGGTCCTCATAAGTCGAATCACTATACTCTTATCACTGCATCTGAGAGTACATGTACCGTCATACAAATCTATGATGACACGATTCTTACGTAGAAACTCCATTCCTAGGAGGCAAGTTACTGACAGATTTTTAACAACTAGAAAAGTACATGTCTGATACAAATCTCACTGGTACATGAATTCGTAGCGTCACCTTTTGAACTAAAGAGCCTACAGCTCCCGATACTGTACACCTTTGTACTGGCAATGACAGAACTTTTGCTACAGAACACACTTTCTTATTTACACATAAAGACAAAACATTGATATTGGCACCAGTATCTATTATAGCGACAAGTGGTACATCAAGAATATGAACCATAGGGGATGCCTGAACCTGGTTTTCCCATAAATCCTCATCATTCAAAACGTCATTCTCGTTCAGCAAGTCATCCCGTAAGTCACAGTCATTGTTATATCGAACAAGGTTGATTTTCACTCTAATGAAATCGCCCCCAACATGTTCCGCAGCTTCCCCAAGGAGGCAAGAAAAAGAAGCTGCTTTTAGTTTTCCGCATGTTCATGAGGTTGAATTTCGCTCACAATTACCTTTGAAGCACCGGGTGGTACACTCGGTACGAAGTTTGCTTCCGTATTCCACCTAAGTTGCGGGCTATTTGCCGGAATTTCAGCCGAGAGGGTGTGTGTTGGCTGGTTTCCTCGGGCATAATAGATGCGAGAATTTTAAAGTTCATGATTTTGACCTTTATTGTTAGTAAAAGGTGGAGGACTATTCCTAAAGTTTGGAGCATACCGTTGTTTGTATTGCTTGGAAGTGTCTGGAGCATTTCTCCCTTGAGAACAGTGTTGGAATCTAGGCTGGTTACAATACTGCTGTTGACTGTTGGTGTTGATCCAACGTCCTTTTCCATGGAAATTATTATTGCCTTGGCGATCGTTATTGTAGTGATACAGATCATTGTAATTAACTGGTGAATTACCGTATTGCTGTTGCGTTGTCTGTTATATGGGGTGGTACCTGTTTTGATCCTGGAATTTATGATTCCGTTTCCCGTTGCGGCGATAGTAGTTGTTATTATTACACGGAACGTCGTGTCCTTTACTGTTGTTGGGTTGGTATGACATACCTGAGTCTGCGCCAATGCCGTGCGGCTGTGTAGTGTGTGGGCCAGGATTACAATTACTCCGCGCACTTGCACGCACGTCTTCTTGAATCATGTCATGGTTGTCAAGTACTGACAGAAAATCCTCCGTGTCGTCGTCACTGACATTTACTAACTTCTCCCTGATTGATACCGGTAGCTTTGACTTAAGGATCATAATTACGTCCTTCGTGGAAATGGGCGTGTCCCAATATTGTATTTTCCGCAGGTATTTCTCAAAGTACCTACGGAGACCAGCACTTCTCGTATTAAACGGTTCAGCATTATATACTTCCTTTCTAAGGCGTTGTTGTATGCCTGAAATCCAGAATTTGTTCAGAAATTGCTTTTCGAAGTCAGCGTAATTATTACATCTGTCAATTACTTCTGTTCCCCAGACAGAACCCTCTCCTTGAATGTAACCTACTATAAAGCGCATACGTTGCTTGTCATCCCAGCCCTCAGGAAAAACACCATTAAATGACTTCAGAAAAACCATTGGGTGGATGTTGCGTTTCTCTGGCAGAAAAGGCTGGAACACGCGGTGCTTGAGAACGCTTTCTTCTTTCATGAGCTCGAAAAGAGCTACTTGATCATTCTGGTTGGGTACTAACGGGTTCTTATTGCTGTGACCATGAATAAGTGGAGAGCATTTTACACGAGACACGGGATTATTATTGTATTCATGTTCTGAAGAAGACAAGTGTGAATACTCACTTCTATTGTCATTAGGAAAATCATTGACTTGTTGTTTCAACTGCTCGATTTCCTCAGTGAGGTGTCGTTTCCACTGGGGAAGATCTCAGTGAAAAACTCTACGAATCTCTCCTAATTCACTGAGAAGCGTATCTCCTGATGTACCTGGAGCAGCTAAAACTTCAACTGCGGCTGACTTAACCGCTTCTTTTAAGTCGTGTTGAACCTTGTTTTCTATGTACTGTTCTTTAGTCTCGACCCACTCAACAATTTCTTTTCCTATCGTGGAACCCACGTTACGGCAGCATCATTCACCCTCTTTTCAATGTTAATGTCAGATAGCGCCTGTGTCAGGTCATTGATCTGGCCTTGCTGAGTGACGACATTGTCTGCAAGCTTGTTTACTTTAGTTCCGACCTCAGCGGATTTTTTTGAAACTTCCGTGGTAACTGCCTGGCAACTTTCGACTTGTACTTTGATGTCTTTGGGCACGTCACCTACAGTGCTCTCACAAGCATCTACCTTCTGCAGAATACCTTCTATCCTTTCATTAACTTTAGTACTTAATTCCGCGATATATTTCACCGTGACTGACCTTATTCTTGCCTCTAAGTTGGCATCAATATTATCTAACCTATTTTTTACTGTACCAATGGTGGTATTTAGATTAAACCATTTTCGCTCTGTCTCCTGTTCCTTTTCCCTTTCTTTTTGTTCCCTTTCTTGTCTATCTCATTGTTTTTGTAATTTATAAGGTTCCCTTTCCAGTTTCTCCTGTTCTCTTTCTTGAAAAAAAATTCTTATCATTTCAAACATCGAATTTTCTCCCGCTTGTTGTGACGATGATTGCTGTGGCGATACGTCACGCACGCTATCTTCGTCTGCCGCTCTCTCCATTCGCGAATAGAGTCTGCCTGTTCCCCTTCGCGAACTTAGTGGTTATGACTTGACAACTGTGTCATCAGCGTCATCCACACTGTTTGTTGGCTTGCCTCTGTCATCTACCATGTTTATTTTCAAGTTTGTGACGTAACTGCTCAAAGAAATCTTTCGCAGCATGCCGATCGTCAACTCTCAGATGAGCGCGCTGATAGTCAAACGTCACACCGCGGTAGATGACAATTGCAGAGCTATACTGGGTAGGAGACAAGATGGCACCTAACATTGAAAATAAGTGACAAACACCTACTAGACACTGAATCCTGCTATTATGGCATCCATCTTGTGTTCTAAACGGTAGCAACAATGAAGATGCTAATAATGCTAACAAATAAACTTTGCATGAAGAGATGATCAGAAATGAATTCTAACTACGTAAATAAGCAACTCTGCAAGGAAATAACAATGATAGGATGAAATGAAGCAGTAAGGAAAGAAATTCCGGAAATCAGTTTTTTTATAAAAGACGCGAGATTCTATGCATAATGAAAACCGTACTTACATCAGTCGTTTTTCGAATTTTTTTAATACTTCCACGGTTTTGTTCAGTAGTTCATTTACGGCTTCCCGATATTCACCGGGTGATATCATGAAACAATAACAGAACAGATTATTTTATTTTTATCCGGTCCCTATTCGGGCGCCACATCTGGTAGGAAAAAACAAATAAGGTAAGTATAGGTCAATTTTTTTTCAATTTTAATCTGATTATATATATACATATACAGTTTCATACTAGAATGCCGTGTTCCCAGTTTGGCACAGCTTTGCCACAGGAAACACGAAAGCGGTAGAAGACGTCCGTCCTCAGGTCGGCTCCTGATCGTTGTCAGAAGGAGGCTAGATTTGATTACGCAAAGACTTCTATTATTTGGAAAAGAACAACCCAGATTTCTTTACGTAACCAGTATGAATTTTATAATTACCTAAGGGACCTTTAACAATGAGCAAAAAAATTGCATTTGCAAATGAAATCATTAATAAATGGAGTAGCTATGAGTTGTATAGAAGAAAAGGAGCGGCCTTCTGTCTACGACCAGGATGCCGCAGTATTCTCTGCTGTAGTAAAGGCTGTTTGACATTTATAAAAATAATATTGCATGGCAGTTAAAAAAGTATAAAAGAAAAGAATAGAATAAGAAATCTGGTAAACACTAAATATATTCTAATAATTCTCACAAGCAATTACAGCTTCTTTATAAACAGTATAACTTACATAAGTAATTTTCTAACTGTATGGTGCGATCATATTTCAGCCTGTCCTGTACTAGTTTCTTGGTTCACGTTTTTATCACAAATTACAGTCATTACTTTTCTCCTTCCTTCGAGACAATTCTTGCACCGTTCAACAACTTCGTAACAATAAGTTTCCGGTTTACAGTATCGAACATAAATTACTCGAATTTTATTAATTAATAATGTAGTCTGCACGCTGGCCAGACCGCTCACTTTGTGGCTTAAAGACGACCTTCTTTACGCTTTCACATTACAAGCAGGAGTACGATACAATCTGAAGATCTACAAAATTTTTTACTGTCATCTTTTATTTAGATCGAAGCGGAACGTTCAGTTCAGCTTCTGTCAATATGTTTCCTTGACTGCGAAATCGATGTATTAGCGTCCGCGCTAGATGCGCATCTTCACAGTTACGTAAATTATATAAAACAAATCTATTTCAAAGAATAGGTCTTATCTCATAAGCTGATCATTCCCAGGATACTCACAGCTTTCATACGGAGAATTTGGGGTAAGCAAGAATGAGAGAGGTGAAAGGCTAGCTGAGTTTTGAAATAAATTTCCAATAGTAATAGCAAAAACTCTGTTCAAGAATCATAAGACAAGGAGGTATACTTGGGAAAGGGTGGGAGGTACCGGAAGTTTTCAGTTAGATTACATCATGGTCAGACAGCGATTCCGAAATCAGAAAATGGGTTGTAAGGCGTACACAGGAGCAGACAAAGACTAAGATATTGTTGTGATCAAGAGGAGGCTGAGGCTTAGGAGATTAAGTCAAGAAGAATCAATAGGCCAAGGAGTGGGATCAGAAGTACTAGGGAATGACAAGATACACTTGACATTCTCGAAGGATACAGACGCAGCAATATGGAATTGCTCAGTAGTTAGTACAGTTGAAGAGGATTGGATATCTCAAAAAAGGGCCATCACGGAAATCGGAAAGGAAAGCATATTGAGAGGCACCCACTTGCCTAGCTCATACTGTGGCATCAAGCAGTCAGGCCTGCAAGATGAGTGGTTTGCCAAGCGAGTGGATTCTTCCTTAATTTATCGAGTAACATGAATTCTCGTATCTTACTATTTAGTTACAAATTACTCTCCTGTATGAATAATACGCAACGGAAACACGCATCTGACTATCAGTGATTTATAGAACTCTGACTGTACACTACGCACTGGCAATACCACATTTTCTTTTTGTCTTTTATTTAACGGCTTTTATTAACACGTGGCCATCCCACTGAATACGAATGGCGCACACATTATAAATTCGGGACATTACGACAACATACAATTCAATGAAAAAGGCCACCAATCTCTTTCTTTTCACTATCTGATATATTCCTAAACACACAAATTCTACAACCTACAACAATATCACATGAGAAATTCCGCCCAGTGGGCATGGCTTTACATTAGTGAATCTCTATATTATGGTCTCGTAATTTATTTAAGGCTACAGTGCACTTTCTGGATAGGATGGTGGATCTTTTATTATACCTCACACTTCGCCTCTCACAATCATCATCACGAAACTTTCCTCCAGATCGAGCGATACAGAAGGAACAAGCATAACCCACAAATCTTTTGAAACTACCTTGCTACTCCCCCATGCAAACCACACATACCCAAATTACATGACATACACCACACAACAATATGAAATACTACACAAAGAATGGTTACAACATTATCACTTTCAGCTTTCCCACTTCAATCAATGTTTATCCCAGTTTCACATGACACTGCCCCACTTTGTAATTCTACTTTCCTACCGTGAACTCTGGAGATAAATGCACGTCTTCCTGTGCAATGCAAGCCAAGTGGCGTTGCTGGATAGACGGCCGACTCACCTTGATTCTCTCTCAGAGTTTAAATCTAGCGTCACACGGAATCATATCATGCAGTTTAATATTAAGCACACACGCAAGTCCTCAACTGATACCATGGCCGAGTACTTCTCTTTATCTTTTGTCTCATACACAGTTTGAGACTCACACATTACTCACCACGTGGAAGTACTCGTCTCTAATTTCAAGTCCTGCACACGCCATTTCTTAAATATTTCAACTTATGGTACACACGCTATTTCTTAAATATTT
Organism: Schistocerca serialis cubense; assembly: GCF_023864345.2. NCBI lineage: Eukaryota > Metazoa > Arthropoda > Insecta > Orthoptera > Acrididae > Schistocerca > Schistocerca serialis. The sequence continues at coordinate 627,992,698 of NC_064638.1, read as the reverse complement.
CAACTTATTGTACACACGCTGGTAATTCAGCTTAACTTAAGCACACGGAAGTATTTCAACTTATTGCTACACGTGGTTTCATTGTGACCGTTGGTCACTTTTGAAGATTCCTACAATCCCATTAATATTACCTGCCTGACATTTAATTCTCCCCACAAAAGTTCCTGAAATAGAGAAATTATTATTTCAAACTACTCTTAAATATTCCACATGCATACCATGTCTCCACTCTTTCATCATTACGAAGCACAACTAAAACAGGTCTTAACAGCACAAGATCCAGCGGCAGAGTGCCGAAACATGGCCGTTCTCTAGGTCCTCTCACACCTGTGTCGAGGTGGGGGAAGCACCTTGCTATCGTATTGGTCAGTCACATTTCAGACGCTCAAAGCTCTGGTAAATTACATCTCTTTGATCCCACCAAAGGTGGCCAAAGGATCGACTCAAAGATGACCATATATTCACATTCACTATCTGCGGTTAGCAGACGACCATACATTCATTCATTTCACAGATCTCACCAAACTGGATGTAGGGATTTACTTTGTGGGAGTGCACATGTGATCAATTAAATAAATAAATTGTCATTCTTTCCCACACTGGTATCCGGCTTCACTGTATTAATTGAAATTGAGTTATTTTACAAAAAAAAATGTGTTGTTCTGACAAAAATAATGAAGTATGTTGTACCTATTTTCAATGTCGGGCGGTACTGTACCCTTTCACCACCGGCTACCCATGCAGGAAAAAATGGCACGGTACTATCCTTGCAATGCGAGGGTAGTTCCGAACATTTTTTTAAGAAAACTGTATTAGAACAAACGTAGCAAATCATCAAAATAACCAGGAGGAGACCTTAGCCCCTGGTGACCTCAAATAGACGACCAAATGCTGTTACTTTACCAAAGTATTGACACAATTTTTCCATTATTGTACTCTCCACAATCCGGAGTAACGTACACATACAAGTTTGCAACAATCCACATGACAAATAAAACATTACATCACACAAATAAAAAGTAATGTTGAGATAAAAATTTGCTTAGCTACTGGGATCTTCGTTATTTTTATGAGTAATCCAAACTTTACTAATTCTATGACAAATAAAAAAAAATACTAATTGTACTCGTGAAATTCTAAATAGCTCACCGTCCAAACACAGAACAAGTAATCTGACATTCATAAATCGCGTTGTAATAGTCTTTACACGGCAATGTCTAAATACAAAACAAAATCTACGAAAGAAAAAAAATTGCGTACACTACTTGCACGTAGAAGTCAGGCTCCATATCAATACACGCAATAAATATTTAGCAATAAGTGCTTGATTCCACCAGTAGCTCTCGTATCTTACTCTACTGCTCATTTCTCTGTTGTTACATATTTAGACGACAAGAACTTGCATTTCGACTAGCCTTCGTTACACTTTAATCAGAAATATCACCACTGTGATAATGAAAATAAGTGGCTTCAGTCAACACACCAACAAGATTATTACTGTCCACGACATCAAAATACATCAGTTAATTCCGATATTTTGTTGTGCAATGCAAACTCTTGTCCCCTGTGACAACCTTACTGACCAATGCAACAAGAGCCGCTACGTTAGTATTACGCCACTGGCTAATAATTAAAGCATCATTGTACCAAATATTCTAATAAACATGCTACGTGAACTTGATAACTCAGAACAAACAAAAAACAAACACTAACTATTCTAAACACAAATGTTAAAGAAATACAATTACACTTGCTGTCCCTTCAGGTATGAAACATAAAAAAAACATTTACACAATTACAAATACATTATTCCCTATCTTGCGAGTCACACGGAAACATTTCATTCTGTGATTTTCTTGGGGTCAAAAAGTTGCTGATAGTTTTCCTAGAAACACTGTCTCGGTGTCAAAGCTCTCCCATGGTTACCCGGACGAAAGTCTTTAAGTCACTCAAATCGGCATTTTGAACACGCACTGAACAGTAAACTGTATCTCACATTAAACACAAATGTCATAGTCACTCTCAGCGTACCATCCACACAAATCTGGTCTTCCAGAAATGGCCCTACAACTACTATTACCCATGGTTCTGTCCTTTCAGTTCATGGTGTAATTAAAAGTCATAAGTTCCAACAAACAGCACTTATTCCTGCACCAATTAAAGAAATGTCTCCTACTACAAACACAAATGTCAATGTCCCACTCTAGTTTCTTGCGCTCATACAATAATTAGTCACCAAACGACAACTGTCCTCTTCAAGAATACCAAGCGTCCCACATGCAATTCACAAAGCACACTTAAGAAGTCACTGCCAAAAGTTTATGGATCCCACCATTCAGTGGTCAAGACAAAACAAAACGATCGTCCTGTCTGCTAAAGACAAAATCTTTTCCACCACTCACAACGTGGAAACACCAGTCCTTCACTTTCCACCTTATGGAAAGTCGCAGTCATCTTGTTTCACGGCTCCACAGTCCAGTACTAGTTAATAGTTGCTGGTAACAAATGCCCGCCGGGCTCTGCCGCGCGTCGCCCATTCTGCCGTGGCGCCGCTGCGCGCGCCGTTGTGCAGAAGAAACCACCCGCTGTTGCCTCCGCGGGATACTTTCCCCAGTCGTAAGGGTGGCGGAACTTATGAATGGCCAGTGATACGTGCGTGTCGCCCCAGGCCGTTGACCTGCTGTAGCGGGCGCGTGGAGTGTACCCCGTCCGGCAGTGGAGTGGGGAGTGCCGCGGCTCTGTCGCCCGTCACCATGGCTACGTCAGCTCGGCCCGCAAGCGGTATGGGCGTTACGACACCCAATCAGTCAGACCATTCCGTGCATCTCGCAACATTACAGACAAAAGGATATATTTAAATACTCATTGATTACATGTATGATCTATTAGATACATTGGTAATAAAAGAATCTTTGTTCTAAAAAACATAAAACTATACACCCTAGTTTTCTACACATACATCAACATTTATCCCTTTTCTATATACAGCCCACACTTGCGCTATTGATTGTACCTGTCGTCCCTCATACAAAACATGAAAGTTTAAAATAAAAAACAACAGGAATAAGAAACAATCTATACAACTCATAATTACAATATAAAATAGTAGACTACTCTAACATCCTATCACAGTGAAAATACTAGAAACTGTTGATTCTAAAACTACAATATGCAATGAACCATTGTGCTTGTGACAGACTGAAATTAATACCCCTTGAAAGTGTTCTAACAAAAAATAAGAAATTATCTATACAGCTCACAATTACCTACCACAGGTTATTAAATATTAAACTACTTTAACATCCTAACACAATAAACATTTTAGAAACTGATGACTCTAAATCTACAACATTCAATGCACCTTTGTGCTTGGGACACACTGAAATTAGTATCTCTTTATCTATTTTACACTTTATTATATATAACAACATTTCTAGGACACGTATGTACCATCCACATGTTACATCCTGACCTGCCATTGAGGTTCATCCAAATCAAACAATATACAATAATGTTTTAGTTACAGATCGGTAGCATCCCCTTTACAGGAGTGTGCGCATTGATCACACTACTCTACGACTCTCACTCACCAGACATCACATTTTCCCTCTCATTCAATCCATTAATACACTAACAGAATAGGTCTAGAAGTCAGCTAACCTTAACACCACCACATTCACGACAACATACCATACCTTTGCTCCCTTATACTCAACCACATAACACATGAAGCTGTTTCGGAGATAGCATTCCAGTCTCCGAATTCGTCCTTTCACTCAGGCACCTCTCTACATCGGCTTACGTCTGCATTCACTTTACTGATTATTCATCCTCCTAAATGTCAAATTAGAATTGCGACATTTCATCTAAGAACAAAAAATACACAAATTATTCAACCTGCAAAATAACTGTACACATTCTTGGTACCGTTTTGATTAGTTATACTGGTACCAGGCTTCAACAACAACAACAACAAATATTATTTTTGCCAAATAGCAAATGTTATGCTAAGAATTAGATCTACACTTATATTACATCTTACGTCAGTATTCCACAACGTTCACCATCTGGATCTCATACTCCCTTTATGTCCTTTCACCTTGTGCAGTTGTCCTCATCTCTTCATTCGTATTTCGGCTCTCCGTCCGTCCATTACTCCATCATTTCCTGGTCTTCCTTCGCCATTCGCATTTATCTCTATCGCAGCATACACCGGCCTCTCTGTAACATACATCTAAGACCTCTCCACATTATTCAATTCTACTCACCTTTATTTACCACTGTTTCATCACGTCGAATCTCTCTTTATTAATCACACTGCTTCACGTCGCTTCTCTCCTTAAATATCACCTTTATCCACTACTATTTATCACGTCGCTTCTCTGTCTACCATCTTTATTCACTCATTAATCATCACGTCGTTTCTGCTTGATCCTTATTCATATGACAAAAAATACGTACATACACCACTCTGTCGACTCCTGTTCATGACTCATTCAACCAGTCTATTCCATCATACTTCCTGACATCCCGCCTGAAAATTCTTATGTTCGATTTGACCCTGCACAACGTTACACACCAAAAATAAACACACTGACTATCTACCATAAATTGCCTACTTTCGATCTATCCTTAACTTTTCCATAATTTGATGTTAGAAATGTGATGTAGCCCACGAGATTGTTTTCCTTGCTCGTCTCAATCAGTGCAGCATTTTCATGGACAATCCGCCTCACTCTGAACGGTCCACTATACACAGTAAAGAATTTGCTAGTTAGGAATCTAAGTTTACATGAAAATTAAATGTGTGCAGAGAATATACAAGCTGGGAGAGATGGGACAGCCCAAGTGTTAGAAACTTTGGTGCTAGTGGCCTCTTTCCCTAACACCAGATTCCGAACAACCATACACAGAACTTCATTATAACTGTCACCACGACAATGACATCAGATGGCATCTAATTTAAAAACTTCGATCACAATGTTGACTCTTTGCATTACGTGTTAAGTACCTGCAATAGTCAAATCGCACTAATTAAACTGGACTTATTGGCATTATTACGTAACATTTTAGCAACTGGTTTCTTTGAGGAAACAGTCCTTTTTAGGTTACTGTTCGAAATAAAAATTCGCAAATTTTCCTCTGAGAGACCAGCCTAACAGATTCCATTACTGGTGTTTTATTCTCTGATCAGAAGTATGGTATTTGCACTCCTACATATCAGTAGAGTATGTCCGCTACATAGACAATTTTCAGTGCCAGCTGCATGTGTTTTAAGGCAAGATGCTAAGGGCTGATATGTTGGATTTGTTTCTCCTATCCATCAATCTATTACGACAAGAAAGAAATACCAGGATTCCATGCTCTCCTGTCATTCTGATAGTTTCTGCCGTTCCTATCCTCGACTCTGTCTGACCTATGAGTCGTGTCTCCGTTCACGATATTGCTCTCATTACCCAATTCTTGTAACAAGTGCTGAAATGACGCAGAATCGTCTAAGCCTCTGCCTGCTATCACTATATCTCTGCGCAATTTCACTGGCAACTTCGCTCTACAGATCCTAATGAGCTCCCCAGGTTCGTATGTCACATCCAAATACCTATTTCGTCTCAGGATTTCCTGATAGCACGACACTGGATCTCTTATACCACCTTCGTTACCATTTCGCATCATCAATATGCTTTGCGTAACCTGGTCCTGCTTACTTTTCGACCAGAATTCATTTAAATAGCTACTACAGTCTTTAATAACTTCCTGCATTTTCGCTCTAGCCTCGTCCCTCAAATGGTTATACACAAACTTCGTTTTGAGGAGCAGTCCCCACGATGAAGGTAATGAATCTTGAAATTGAGACAGCCTTGGACTATACCCAGTTGAGTCTACCACCTGTTTTATCCGACACAACCGTTCTTCTGACTCTGTGAATTCGTCTTGCTCTTTCTGCCAATTTTCGTTTTTTGAGTTTATCTCAATCTCCCTCTCCAATCTACCTGGTGGTGTGTCACCTTCGCTGCTGCACGCAAATTGCAACTGTGCTAGTTCTTCACTATGTTTCCTACTTATTACTAATTGCGCCTCTTTAAGCTGTAATAGCGATTGTATCTCCCCCTGGTTGGCATAAACTTCTCGCTGCGTACTGTCAGAGCCTGTCTCGCCTCTTATACTAATCTTTTCTACCTCTGCACTAATCGTATTGATTCTGACCACAACTTCTTTGATTCGCTCATCCGGCAACACGTCCCTACGTTCTGTAATATCGCTCTCTATTGCACTTATTCGTACCTCCAAATTATTAGCTTTTTCTTTCACAGCATCCTGTACTTGCTTCGACGCACCCATATTCTTCTCCCCCTCATCTAACCGATTATTAACTGCGGGCAGATACTCATCGATAACTGTGTGTAGCTTCCTCATTGCCTCTTTATTTCCCTTATCCATAGCCTCCAATCTTTCCTTAGTTGCTTCAAATCTTTCCTTACTCTCCCTATCTCTCCTTATTATCTCTCTCAAATCTTTCCTTATTCTCCTTATTATCTCTATTCATCGCTTCTAATCTTTCGTCCATCCTCTGTAAAAACTGCAGTAGCACACTGTCATTTGCTACCTTCGACGCGCTCACATCGTTCGCCTGAGAAACGGTAGCTTCGCTAAGGGTAGCTTCACTTTCACTGCATACCTGAGCTAGTCCCGGCTCGCCCGCGTCGTCGGGAAAAGCCCCCGTTTGTGGACAAAGCCCGCCGCATAAAGGATCACCTAGCCGCGGCCCGCTGAACAATTCAGCCCCTTTTGAGTGCTCGCCGTCCCCGCTCATTAACCCATGGTCAACAGCTACTTCCTGCTGCACTGCTACGTCCACCCCATAATCGCTATTCTCCATGGTGGCTACACTTTTCGACTGCGACCTAGTTACTACGGACATTACGCAAAAAAAATTATACCACAATTTTCCAGCCTTGGACGATATAGCAATAAATTACATAAAAAAAATAAAAGATCCTCACCAATCCAGAAAGAAATTGCAAACAGAGAAAAAAATTTTTACTTCCTATCGCTATCACAATACATTCCATAAAAAAATCTTAACAGCAAACCCTAACAGCAAAATATCCTGGCAAAAATATATCCTTGCAGGGTCGAAATTATAAGAGGCACCCACTTGCCTTGCTCATACTGTGGCATCAAGCAGTCAGGCCTGCAAGATGAGTGGTTTGCCAAGCGAGTGGATTCTTCCTTAATTTATCGAGTAACATGAATTCTCGTATCTTACTATTTAGTTACAAATTACTCTCCTGTATGAATAATATGCAACGGAAACACGCATCTGACTATCAGTGATTTATAGAACTCTGACTGTACACTACGCACTGGCAATACCACATTTACTTTTTGTCTTTTATTTAACGGCTTTTATTAACACGTGGCCATCCCACTGAATACGAATGGCGCACACATTATAAATTCGAGACATTACGACAACATACAATTCAATGAAGAAGGCCACCAATCTCTTTCTTTTCACTATCTGATTTATTCCTAAACACAAAAATTCTACAACCTACAACAATATCACATGAGAAATTCCGCCCAGTGGGCATGGCTTTACATTAGTGAATCTCTATATTATGGTCTCGTAATTTATTTAAGGCTACAGTGCACTTTCTGGATAGGATGGTGGATCTTTTATTATACCTCACACTTCGCCTCTCACAATCATCATCACGAAACTTTCCTCCAGATCGAGCGATACAGAAGGAACAAGCATAACCCACAAATCTTTTGAAACTACCTTGCTACTCCCCCATGCAAACCACACATACCCAAATTACATGACATACACCACACAACAATATGAAATACTACACAAAGAATGGTTACAACATTATCACTTTCAGCTTTCCCACTTCAATAAATATTTATCCCAGTTTCACATGACACTGCCCCACTTTGTAATTCTACTTTCCTACCGTGAACTCTGGAGATAAATGCACGTCTTCCTGTGCAATGCAAGCCAAGTGGCGTTGCTGGATAGACGGCCGACTCACCTTGATTCTCTCTCAGAGTTTAAATCTAGCGTCACACGGAATCATATCATGCAGTTTAATATTAAGCACACACGCGAGTCCTCAACTGATACCATGGCCGAGTACTTCTCTTTATCTTTTGTCTCATACACAGTTTGAGACTCACACATTACTCACCACGTGGAAGTACTCGTCTCTAATTTCAAGTCCTGCACACGCCATTTCTTAAATATTTCAACTTATGGTACACACGCTATTTCTTAAATATTTCAACTTATTGTACACACGCTGGTAATTCAGCTTAACTTAAGCACACTTATTGCTACACGTGGTTTCATTGTGACCGTTGGTCACTTCTGAAGATTCCTACAATCCCATTAATATTACCTGCCTGACATTTAATTCTCCCCACAAAAGTTCCTGAAATAGAGAAATTATTATTTCAAACTACTCTTAAATATTCCACATGCATACCATGTCTCCACTCTTTCATCATTACGAAGCACAACTAAAACAGGTCTTAACAGCACAAGATCCAGCGGCAGAGTGCCGGAACATGGCCGTTCTCTAGGTCCTCTCACACCTGTGTCGAGGTGGGGGAAGCACCTTGCTATCTTATTGGTCAGCCACATTTCAGACGCTCAAAGCTCTGGTAAATTACATCTCTTTGGTCCCACCAAAGGTGGCCAAAGGATCGACTCAAAGATGACCATATATTCACATTCACTATCTGCGGTTAGCAGACGACCATACATTCATTCATTTCACAGATCTCACCAAACTGGATGTAGGGATTTATTTTGTGGGAGTGCACATGTGATCAATTAAATAAATAAATTGTCATTCTTTCCCACACTGGTATCCGGCTTCACTGTATTAATTGAAATTGAGTTATTTTACAAAAAAAAATGTGTTGTTCTGACAAAAATAATGAAGTATGTTGTACCTATTTTCAATGTCGGGCGGTACTGTACCCTTTCACCACCGGCTACCCATGCAGAAAAAAATGGCACGGTACTATCTTTGCAATGTGAGGGTAGTTCCGAACATTTTTTTAAGAAAACTGTATTAGAACAAACGTAGCAAATCATCAAAATAACCAGGAGGAGACCTTAGCCCCTGGTGACCTCAAATAGACGACCAAATGCTGTTACTTTATCAAAGTATTGACACAATTTTTCCATTATTGTACTCTCCACAATCCGGAGTAATGTACACATACAAGTTTGCAACAATCCACATGACAAATAAAACATTACATCACACAAATAAAAAATAATGTTGAGATAAAAATTTGATTAGCTACTGGGATCTTCGTTATTTTTATGAGTAATCCAAACTTTACTAATTCTATGACAAATAAAAAAAAATACTAATTGTACTCGTGAAATTCTAAATAGCTCACCGTCCAAACACAAAACAAGTAATCTGACATTCATAAATTGCGTTGTAATAGTCTTTACACGGCAATGTCTAAATACAAAACAAAATCTACGAAAGAAAAAAAATTGCGTACACTAGTTGCACGTAGAAGTCAGGCTCCATATCAATACACGCAATAAATATTTAGCAATAAGTGCTTGATTCCACCAGTAGCTCTCGTATCTTACTCTACTGCTCATTTCTCTGTTGTTACATATTTAGACGACAAGAACTTGCATTTCGACTAGCCTTCGTTACACTTTAATCAGAAATATCACCACTGTGATAATGAAAATAAGTGGCTTCAGTCAACACACCAACAAGATTATTACTGTCCACGACATCAAAATACATCAGTTAATTCCGATATTTTGTTGTGCAATGCAAACTCTTGTCCCCTGTGACAACCTTACTGACCAATGCAACAAGAGCCGCTACGTTAGTATTACGCCACTGGCTAATAATTAAAGCATCATTGTACCAAATATTCTAATAAACATGCTACGTCAACTTGATAACTCAGAACAAACAAAAAACAAACACTAACTATTCTAAACACAAATGTTAAAGAAATACAATTACATTTGCTGTCCCTTCAGGAATGAAACATAAAAAAAACATTTACACAATTACAAATACATTATTCCCTATCTTGCGAGTCGCATGGAAACATTTCATTCTGTGATTTTCTTGGGGTCAAAAAGTTGCTGATAGTTTTCCTAGAAACACTGTCTCGGTGTCAAAGCTCTCCCATGGTTACCCGGACGAAAGTCTTTAAGTCACTCAAATCGGCATTTTGAACACGCACTGAACAGTAAACTGTATCTCACATTAAACACAAATGCCATTGTCACTCTCAGCGTACCATCCACACAAATCTGGTCTTCCAGAAATGGCCCTACAACTACTGTTACCCACGGTTCTGTCCTTTCAGTTCATGGTGTAATTAAAAGTCGTAAGTTCCAACAAACAGCACTTATTCCTGCACCAATTAAAGAGATGTATCCTACTACAGACACAAATGTCAATGTCCCACTCTAGTTTCTTGCGTTCATACAATAATTAGTCACCAAACGACAACTGTCCTCTTCAAGAATACCAAGCGTCCCACATGCAATTCACAAAGCACACTTAAGAAGTCACTGCCAAAAGTTTATGGATCCCACCATTCAGTGGTCAAGACAAAACAAAACGATCGTCCTGTCTGCTAAAGACAAAATCTTCTCCACCACTCACAACGTGGAAACACCAGTCCTTCACTTTCCACCTTATGGGAAGTCGCAGTCATCTTGTTTCACGGCTCCACAGTCCAGTACTAGTTAATAGTTGCTGGTAACAAATGTCCGCCAGGCTCGGTTGCGTGTCGCCCATTCCGCTGTGGCGCCGCTGCATGCGCCGTTGTGCAGAAGAAACAACCCGCTGTTGCCTCCGCGGGATACTTTCCCCAGTCGTAAGGGTGGCGGAACTTATGAATGGCCAGTGATACGTGTGTGTCGCCCCAGGCCGTTGACCTGCTGTAGCGGGCGCGTGGAGTGTACCCCGTCCGGCAGTGGAGTGGGGAGTGCCGCGGCTCTGTCGCCCGTCGCCATGGCTACGTCAGCTCGGCCCGCTAGCGGTATGGGCATTACGACACCCAATCAGTCAGACCATTCCGTGCATCTCGCAACATTACAGACAAAAGGATATATTTAAATACTCATTGATTACATGTATGATCTATTAGATTCATTGGTAATAAAAGAAACTTTGTTCTAAAAACCATAAAACTATACACCCTAGTTTTCTACACATACATCAACATTTATCCCTTTTCTATATACAGCCCACACTTGCGCTATTGATTGTACCTGTCGTACCTCATACAAAACATGAAAGTGTAAAATAAAAAACAACAGGAATAAGAAACAATCTATACAACTCATAATTACAATATAAAATAGTATACTACTCTAACATCCTATCACAGTGAAAATACTAGAAACTGTTGATTCTAAAACTACAATATGCAATGAACCTTTGTGCTTGTGACAGACTGAAATTAATACCCCTTGAAGGTGTTCTAACAAAAAATAAGAAATTATCTATACAGCTCACAATTACCTACCACAGGTTATTAAATATTAAACTACTTTAACATCCTAACACAATAAACATTTTAGAAACTGATGACTCTAAATCTACAACATACAATGCATACAGTGCACGGATACCAGTGTGGGAAAGAATGACAATTTATTTATTTAATTGATCACATGTGCACTCCCACAAAATAAATCGCTACATCCAGTTTGGTGAGATCTGTGAAATGAATGAATGTATGGTCGTCTGCTAACCGCAGATAGTGAATGTGAATATATGGTCATCTTTGAGTCGATCCTTTGGCCACCTTTGGCGGGACCAAAGAGATGTAATTTACCAGAGCTTTGAGCGTCTGAAATGTGGCTGACCAATATGATAGCAAGGTGCTTCCCCCACCTCGACACAGGTGCGAGAGGACCTAGAGAACGGCCATGTTTCGGCACTCTGCCGCTGGATCTTGTGCTGTTAAGACCTGTTTTAGTTGTGCTTCGTAATGATGAAAGAGTGGAGACATGGTATGCATGTGGAATATTTAAGAGTAGTTTGAAATAATAATTTCTCTATTTCAGGAACTTTTGTGGGGAGAATTAAATGTCAGGCAGGTAATATTAATGGGATTGTAGGAATCTTCAAAAGTGACCAACGGTCACAATGAAACCACGTGTAGCAATAAGTTGAAATACTTCCGTGTGCTTAAGTTAAGCTGAATTACCAGCGTGTGTACAATAAGTTGAAATATTTAAGAAATAGCGTGTGTACCATAAGTTGAAATATTTAAGAAATGGCGTGTGCAGGACTTGAAATTAGAGACGAGTACTTCCACGTGGTGAGTACTGTGTGAGTCTCAAACTGTGTATGAGACAAAAGATAAAGAGAAGTACTCGTCCATGGTATCAATTGAGGACTCGCGTGTGTGCTTGATATTAAACTGCATGATATGATTCCGTGTGACACTAGATTTAAACTCTGAGAGAGAATAAGTTGAAATATTTAAGAAATAGCGTGTGTACCATAAGTTGAAATATTTAAGAAATGGCGTGTGCAGGACTTGAAATTAGAGACGAGTACTTCCACGTGGTGAGTACTGTGTGAGTCTCGAACTGTGTATGAGACAAAAGATAAAGAGAAGTACTCGTCCATGGTATCAATTGAGGACTCGCGTGTGTGCTTGATATTAAACTGCATGATATGATTCCGTGTGACGCTAGATTTAAACTCTGAGAGAGAATCAAGGTGAGTCGGCCGTCTATCCAGCAACGCCACTTGGCTTGCATTGCACAGGAAGACGTGCATTTATCTCCAGAGTTCACGGTAGGAAAGTAGAATTACAAAGTGGGGCAGTGTCATGTGAAACTGGGATAAATATTGATTGAAGTGGGAAAGCTGAAACTGATAATGTTGTAACCATTCTTTGTGTAGTATTTCATATTGTTGTGTGGTGTATGTCATGTAATTTGGGTATGTGTGGTTTGCATGGGGGAGTAGCAAGGTAGTTTCAAAAGATTTGTGGGTTATGCTTGTTCCTTCTGTATCGCTCGATCTGGAGGAAAGTTTCGTGATGATGATTGTGAGAGGCGAAGTGTGAGGTATAATAAAAGATCCACCATCCTATCCAGAAAGTGCACTGTAGCCTTAAATAAATTACGAGACCATAATATAGAGATTCACTAATGTAAAGCCATGCCCACTGGGCGGAATTTCTCATGTGATATTGTTGTAGGTTGTAGAATTTGTGTGTTTAGGAATAAATCAGATAGTGAAAAGAAAGAGATTGGTGGCCTTCTTCATTGAATTGTATGTTGTCGTAATGTCCCGAATTTATAATGTGTGCGCCATTCGTATTCAGTGGGATGGCCACGTGTTAATAAAAGCCGTTAAATAAAAGACAAAAAGTAAATGTGGTATTGCCAGTGCGTAGTGTACAGTCAGAGTTCTATAAATCACTGATAGTCAGATGCGTGTTTCCGTTGCGTATTATTCATACAGGAGAGTAATTTGTAACTAAATAGAATTCATGTTACTCGATAAATTAAGGAAGAATCCACTCGCTTGGCAAACCACTCATCTTGCAGGCCTGACTGCTTGATGCCACAGTATGAGCAAGGCAAGTGGGTGCCTCTCATAATTTCCTGAGTTATTTTACAAAAGAAAAAGTGTTGTTCTGACAAAAATAATGAAGTATGTTGTACCTATTTTCAATGTCGGGCGGTACTGTACCCTTTCAATATGTACAAAGTTGGTAACTGCGAAGAACCCATGAGTAACAGAAAAAATACTTCTGTGATCGGCGAAACAACGAAGTACAAAAATGTCCTTGGAAACTAAGGACTGCAGAAATACAAGTCACTGAGGATTGAAATAAATAGTAAGCTCAGGGAAGCTAAGACGAAATGACTGTATGAAAAATGTGAAGAAATCGAAAAAGAGATGATTGTGTGAAGGACTGACTCACCATATAGGAAAGCTAGTTAAAAGCAAGGGTGGTAACATTAAGAGTGCAACCGGAATTCCCCTGTTAAATGCAGAAGAGAGAGCGAATAGGTGGTAAGAATACACGGAAGGCTTCTATGAAGGAAGAAGTTACATTTGATATGATGGAAGAAGAAACAAGAGTCGGTTTAGACGACTTAGGGTATCGAGATCAAATAAGGCAGAAGGGATCGATAATATTTCATCAGGATTCCTAAAACCATTGGGGGAAGTGGCAACAAACCGATTATTCAAGTTGGTGTGTAGAATCTATGAGTCTGGCGACGTACCATCTGACTTTGGAAAAATATCATCCAAATTATTCGGAAGACTGCAAGAGCTGACAAGTGCGAGAATCATAACACAATTAGGTTAATGTCTCATGCATCCAAGATGCTGACAAGTATAATATACAGAAGAATGGAAAAGAAAATTGAGGATGTATCAGACGACGATTTGTCTGGCTTTAGAATAACTAAAGGCACCAGAGAGGCAATTCCGACGGTTCGGGTGATAATTAATGGAAGCGAGACTAAAGAAAAATCAAGACACTGTTATAGGATTTGTCGACCTTGAAAAGGTGTTCCACAGTGTAAAATGGTGCAAGAAGTTGGAAATTATGAGCAAAATTCTTGTAAGCTGTAGCGAGAGGCGGGCAATATACAACATGTACATGATCAAAGAAGGAATTATAAGTGTGAACGACCAAGAACGAAGTGCTCGGATTAAATAGGGTGTAAGACAGGGATGTACCCTTTCAGTCTGTACATCGAAGAAGCAGAGATGGAAATAAAAGATAGGTTGAAGAGCGAGATATAAACTAAGGGTGAAAAGATATCAATGATACGACTCGCTGATGACATTCCTATGCTGAGGCAAAGTGAAGAAGAATTACATGATCTGCTGAATGTAATGAACAGTCTAATGAATACGAATATGGATTGAAAATAACTCTAAGAAAGACGAAAGCAATAAGAAGTAGCAGAAATGAGAACAGCGAGAAACTTAACATCAGAACTGACGGTCACGAAGTAGATGAAGTTAAGGAATTCTGCTACCTAGTCAGCAAAACAACCAATGACGGACGGAGCATGGAAGACCTCAGAATCAGACTAGCACTGACAAAAAAGGAAGTCCTGCCCAAGCGACGTCCACCAGTATCAAACATAGGCGTTAATTTCAGGAAGAAATTTCTGAGAACGTGCGTTTGGAGCACAGCATTGTATAGTAGTGAAACACGAACTGTGGGAAAACCGGAACAGAAGAGAATCGATGAATTTGAGACGTGGTGCTACAGACGAATGTTGAAAATTAGGTGGACTGATAAGGTAAGGAACGAGGAGATTCTGCTGAGAATCGGAGAGTAAAGGAATATGTAGAAAACACTGACAGAGAGAAGGGACAGGATGATAGGACATCTGTTAAGACACGAGGGAATGACATCTATTTTACCAGAGATAGCTTTAGAGGGCTAAAACTGTAAGGGAAGACAGAGATTGGAATACCTATAGAAAATAATTGAGGATGTAGGTTGCAAGTGCTACATTGAGATGAAGAATTTTGCACAGAAGAGGAATTCCTGGCGGGCCGTATCAAACCAGTCATAAGACAGATGACTCAAAAAACAAGACAGAGACCAAAAAATCAAGTAAAGGAGGTTCCTGGGTCTCAATATTGGCAATTGCTGAAGCTACGTAATAGGATTTGGCAGCCTAGTTTTTTTTCGTGTGTTTCGCCGTCGTTGTAGAGGCGGTATCTTGCAGTGAGGCTAGTTATTAGTTGCCTTTACGTAGTTAATCGTGCTGGGTTAATATTTCGTTTCCCGGTCTGTACCCAACGAAAAGGTCATTGGAAGGCCGGTGCTCGCATTGTAACTTCTCTTGGCCTTCCTATTGTGTGTAGTCTTGTGCTTCCTGCGTGTAAGCATTCTGGTGCACCTCCTTGTGAAGAGGCAAATCAAGCGATTGGTTACTTAATTGTAGTAGTTATTCACCAAGGCCTACCTGTTTTTTGCTTAACAAACTAATATTCTATTTGGAAATTCTACTTAACTGATGATGTTATCATTGAAGATCTGCCTGTTTTCTACTTGGTAATTTTACTTAACTGAAACTGTTATTACTGAGGGCCTGCCTGTTTTCTATTGGATAATTTCACTCAATTGAAGCCTGCTGTTCCCTTTAAATTAAATTGAGAACTATTTGGTATTTTGAGTCAGTTGATACTTTTATTAATCATGGCCTTCCTGTTTTTATTGCCTTATTATGACTTCTGACACTTTACTTAATATGTGTTGTAATTAACTGAAATTGTGATTGCCAAAGGCCTACCTATTTCAAGGTTTTTATTTCGATAACATAGTAACAGGAAATGACACTTGATGGTGCATGGGCCCTAACGTTTCGCCTATGTCCCTTTATCAAAAATTGTGGGTTTCAATGTCTCTGCCTTATGAAAGTAAAGACAAAGTAGTTTTCTTCAACTTTTATAGTCCTGTCTTCCTCAGTTGCGTATAATATTACGGTATATTGATAATTTTTACTTATGGACCATCTGACAGCAACTGAATAAAACACAATTTTATTGCCATGCGCGTCTCGCCTTTATTTTGTGCAAGGCATCATCAGTGGCCTGGAATATGTACATGTGTTTGCCATTTAATTTACACTTCGGTCACTGTACCTATAGGTTATAAACAGTTCTGCTGGTTGGTATTTCCTGTTAAGTAGTAATGTTTTGAGCTGTACTTAACAGATTGCGGGGACGATTTCCTACATGTTATGCTCCTGTTGCATTTTTGGTGTTGTTCTTCTTCTTATAAATGACAATTTGCGGATTTTTTCCCACATTTCATAGCAGTATGAACTGAACACTTGTTTGGATGCAATGTTTAAGTTTCTGTTGCCGACTGTCAGATGTTATTCACAAAGAAGGAATGTTACTGTCAAACTTTCGAGTGTAACTATTGAAGTATCTGTGATCTGTTCGTGTATGCATTTGTCTGCGCGTGAGTGTGTGTGTGTGTGTGTGTGTGTGTATGTGTGTGTGTGTGTGTGTGTGTGTGTTTTGGTGTGTTTGTGTGTGACTGTTTGTGTGTGTGTGTGTGTGTGTGTGTGTGTGTCCAGAAGGGGAAGGGGGAAGAGTTGTTTTTTTTCCTGCTTGTGTGTGGGAACGATTGGTTCCTTTCTTTCTTTTTCCCATTTTTTAATTTTTTTATCTCTCGTTTCTTTTATTAAGTGCAGTAAGGAGCCTGTGCTGATGTTTGTGTGTTCATTTATCACATGTTTGTTTTCAGCGATGGCTTTCTGAATGTGGAACATTCTTGCATTTATATGTTTGTCATGGTTGCTTATTCTTATTATTTTTATTTCTTGTTCCATGTTTGTAGGATGGTGGTTGTGGTGTATGCAAATGTGGAATGGTTTGTTTCATACTTCCAACATCTGATATGTTCTTTCTATCATGTTTTATAATTCCTGCATGTCTTGCCTATGTATACGGCATCACAACTTTGACATTCAATTTTATATATTCCTGATTGTTGGAATTTGTCCCTCTTGGTAGCCGGTTGGCTTAGCTGTGATTGTCACTAGCTGAAAAAACTGAACACAACACATACACAGCAGTGAAATATTTACGAACAAGCATAAACAGAAGATAATGAAACTAATAGTAAAAAAGACGAAAAAATATATTTACATTTTAAAAGTGAAACCACAGGAACACCAACACACATTCCATCCACGTTTAGTTAAGCTAACAGAGAGAAAACTACAAGAAAAAGAAAAAAAGCTCTTGGAAAAAGGGTTGAAACACTGCACCAATAGCAAAGTGAACAAACAGCAATACATCATAAAAACCAAGGAACACCCAGACACAAATGCCATACACAAACTGAAGTCAGATCCAACTACACGATTCCAGGCAAACGTGAAATCGAACACTGAAAAACATTGAACACACGCTCACAGACAAACAGAAATACTACACCCACCAGCACCAACACTCCGCAGTCAACCAATAGTACATAAAGATGGAATGCCAATGAGGGCTGTTATCAACTTCAAGAAAGCCCCAACATACCACATGGCCAAACACCTCCAAAAGTTAATATACAAAACACTATAAAGTAGAAAGCAACAGAACAGTGATAAACACAGAAAACCTAATAGAAAACATACAGAAAATACAGGTACCACACACAGCATCATTGATTTCATTCGACATAGAAATTATGAATACCTCCATCCCAACCACTGAAACAATAGAAATCATAGAAAAAAATCTCTCCTCCTACTGCAGCCTCACCAGAGGCGCAATGAAAGAAATAACAAATATGCTCAGACTGATCACTGAACAAAATTACTTTCAGTTTGAGAAAGAATATTATCTACGAAGTAACGGACTGTCCATGGGATCCCCAATATCAGGAATATTAGTAAACATAACCTCTAAAGAAAGTTTCAAAATTATATATTTTTACAGAATTATTATTGATATTGTTTGTCTGGTAGACGAGCAAAGTGAAAAAATAGATAAGCTCTATCAGAAACCAACAAAGCTCATCAGAACATAAAGTTCACACTTGAAAAAGGAAACAAAAATCAAATAAATTATCTTGACATTACAATAAAAAAAGAAAGTGGCAAACATACATTTAACATCTTTAGAAAACCAGCAGCCACAGACACAATAATACATTCCCCATCTAACCATCCCCATATCCAGAAACTTGCAGCATTAAGACATATGTTACATAGAATAAACAGAACCCTACTCAACAAGGAAATCTATGAAAAAGAAATTGAGTACAATTATGCAGATAGCCAGGAAGAATGGGTATGACACACATGTAGTACACAGGCTCAATCAAAAAACAAAAACACTGATACAAAACAAACTCTTTTCCAGAATACAAGGGAACTCACAAG
This sequence comes from Schistocerca serialis cubense, assembly GCF_023864345.2. Taxonomy (NCBI): domain Eukaryota; kingdom Metazoa; phylum Arthropoda; class Insecta; order Orthoptera; family Acrididae; genus Schistocerca; species Schistocerca serialis. The sequence goes on along the minus strand of NC_064638.1, from coordinate 627,973,776 downwards.
CTGAAATCTTACAAACACACTCAACAAGCACACACAATGACAACACCACACAGAAAAGAACCAGATGGTACACCATGACCTACACACATAAACTAACAAACAGAGTTGCAAACATCCTTAAGAGACAGGGCTTCCAAATAGCATATAAGTCTGGGCAATCCCTCCAATCACACCTAAGCCAAACAGCTACCAAGAGGGACAGTTTCCAGTCAGGAATATACAAACTTGAATGTCAAATTTGTGATACAGTATACATAGGCACGACATGCAGGAATTATAAAACATGATACAAAGAACATATCAGGTGTCAGAAGTATGAAACAAACCATTCCACCTTTGCATACACCATAACCACTATCCTACAAACATGGAACAAGAAATGAAAATAATGAGAATAAGCAACCATGACAAACATCTTATATAAATGCAAGAAAATTTCCACATTCAGAAAGCCATCGCAGAAAACAAACAGGTGATAAACGAACGCACACACATAAGCACAGGCTCCTTACTGCACTTAATAAAAGAAATGGTAAGATAAAAAAAATTAAAAAATTAAAAAAGAAAGAAAGAAACCAATCGTTCCTCTCATACAACGAGGAAAAAAAGGAACTCTTCCACCTTCAACTTCTGGACACACACACACGCATACACACACACACACAAACACAGCCAACAAAAAAAAAATCACACACCAAAACACACGCACACACACACACACACACACACACACACACACACACACACACAAATACATACACGAACATATCACAGATACTTCAATAATTACACTCGAAAATTTGGCAATAACATTCGTTCTTTAGCAAAAATATCTGACAGTTTGCAACAGCAACAAAAGAATTGAATCGAAACAAGTGTTCAGTTCATACTGCTGTGAAATGTGGAAAAAAGCCGCTAATTGGCATTGTTAAGAAGAAGAAGAACACCAAAAATGCAACAGGAGCGTAATATGTAGGAAATCATCCTCGCAACCTGTTAAGTACAGCCGGCCGTTGTGGCAGTGCGGTTCTAAACGCTTCAGTCTGGAACCGCGTGACCGCTACGGTCGCAGGTTCGAATCCTGCCTCGGGCATGGGTGTGTGTGATGTCCTTAGGTTAGTTAGGTTTAAGTAGTTCTAAGATCCAGGGGCTGATGACCACAGATGTTAAGTCTCATAGTGCTCAGAGCCATTTTTTTGTTAAGTACAGTTCAAAACATTACTACTTAATAGGAAATACCAACCAGCAGAACTGTTTATAACCTATAGGTACAGTGACGGAAATGTAAATTAAATATCAAACACATGTTCATATTAAAAGCCACTGATGATGAAATGCAGAAAATAAAGTCGAAACGCGTATGGCACCAAAATTTTGTTTTATTCAGTTGCTGCCAGATGGTCCATAAGTAAAAGTTGTCTGCTTTAAGAAATTTCCCTGTATTTGGTTCCATCTCACATTTTACTGATCTGTTATTGTGCATTCATTGAACAGTAACTGGGAGGGGCGTTACCTTGCTAATTTGGCACCACACTACTATTGGAAAACTGTTACACGATCTCGTTTTGTAAGCGGTTTGTATCTTATTCTATGCTGTTATTTTAATTTTTGGGCTACGTTTTTACTGATGGATCACTCATCTTTCTCAATTGTTTCATCTCTAAACAGTGAGTATGTGACGCCGTATTTGCTTGTTATATGTGTTTTAAGACACTTTGTCTACGTTTCCTGGAAGTGCCTGATGCTTGCTTTACTCAGCCAGTCCGTGTGGCATTGCGTTCGGATTAGTGGGCAACGCTGGGATTTAAGTACTGTCTCCTGATGTGTTGCTGGGGAGTGGGCCGATTGTAGCTCGTCAAGCCACCTGGTTAGCGTATTGTGTTGTCTTAATTCTTATATTATTTATTAATGTATCGCAGCAACTTGGGTCTTAATCAAAAGTGTCTTGTTACTAATGATGCTCAGTTTCCCATTGAGAGGTCTTTCCACTTCCCAAGCAATCACTAACGGCTAGATACCAGATTTTTTTTATCGACCTCAATGTTTAAGTATAGAAATTTTACGGATTTGTTGACACTCCATTGCGAACTGATTGTTTTGATATTGACTGTTTAAGTAATGCAACAATGTGCTGAACTGTCTTGTATTGCCTGCCCACATATATCTTCTTCATAATCAGCATTTAAAATTCGCACTTAGAAGGCTCTATGATTTTTTTTTTCAAAATGGCCTCTGAAAATTTCTATTGGAAGTGAGCTAAAAGGGGACCCACCATCCAAGTCAACTAATTGTTTTTACTGAGTGCCTTGGCACTACATATTGTTTCATGCTAAGAGTGTCGTGGCTAGGTTCAAGTCATCCCCTTTCATAGAGTTGACAGTCCTCTTCGAATAGCAACGCATTACCAACTGAAATGCTAGAAAAGAATACACAGATACTAGAGGTCCAGCACAATGTATCTTCTTTTATGGTAGTTCGTGGCAGTTCGATCTCAGTTAAAACCCGTTTAATTTATAAATTAATAATGTACCGCAACCACAATTTTATGATTTCATTAGTAAATTCGAACAAATTCCGTTAAAATAAATTATATTTCTTCTTTGCCACCAATCCAGAGTCACACAAACAACTTTCAAGAGGAGATAATTAACAAGGCAGCACTACATCGCTGATTATGGACTATCATAAATGTGTAAGACCGTGCCACTCAGATTCGTTTTGATTATAGCCCTGGTGAGTTCAAAATGGGACCCGTGGGTGTGGGGTTTACGTTCCAGAATCATTATCTAGTAGTGATTTACGTCACTAGAAGCACTTGCAAAATACAGTAGTAGTTTCTAAACCATTTCTATTTGTATAGTAAGATCTGTGAATTTTACAGTCTTCGATAATTATATTGAACAGTTTTGCTTACATTCAAAGGGCAAATATTTACCCTCATTCTTGTTGATTTCGCTACGTTTCTATATCATTTCTACTTCTAATGCTGTGCTTGTCTGCATTTATGAAGTTACCTTGGTATTATTTTATGTTCAATATGAGTAATCTAAACGAGTATGCTGATAGGACTTATGTGAATTACTTGAACATCCTCGACTCTTGCGAAGCTACATTCCTAAATGCCGACACGCCTTACATCTGTAGGAATTGTTGATTTTTTATTCTAGAAGGGGATATGTTGTTGTTTCAGAAGATAAAGATCCATAGTATCTCATCTGAAACGTATGGGTATACTCCTTATTAACAGAAGAATGGCCATACATTTGTGAGCAATTTTATGCTAAATACACATTGTGTCTGAAAATACGTGTCACTTTGTATTTTCGTATGCACGGCTATACTATGTAGGTAACAAATTACCCTTACAATTGGAGTTTTATTAATTTACAGGAGGACAATTACTGAATTATATGAAATAAAATCGTCATAGCTTTTGAACGATTTGCGTTAGAACGGCCAAATCGCGCTGTTGGTCGCGGGGTATGATAGGAATTAGTATGCGCACGATTTGGTTTAGCCCACTTTCATTTGGTTGCGTTCGTCAATAAGCAAAATTGGCGCATTTGGAGGACTCAGAATCCGCATTTGCTGATTGAGAAGTCTCTTCACCCTCAACGTGTGACTGTGGTGTGCGATGTCCAGTCACAGAATAATCGGTACGGTATTCCTTGATGACACGGTAACTAACGAATGGTGCGTGAAGATGATTTCATCCCCATTATCCCAGATTTCGACAAGATGTGTCTCATGCAAGGCGGAGCTCGACCCCATTGAAGCAGGACGGTATTTGATGTCTTGGAGGAGCACTCTGGAGACCGCATTCTGGCTCTGTGGTACCCAGAGGCCACTGTTGTGGGTCTCTATTAGCCACCATATTCTCCTGATATGAACAAATGCGACTCCTTTCTGTTAGGGCTATTTTAAAGACAAGGTGTACAGCAACAGCCATTCCGGAGGTTATCGATAGCATCGATATTCCGACACTTTAGCGGCTCACGCAGAATTTCGCTATTTGTCTGTGTCACATCGCCAGTGATGGCAGGCATATCGAACACGTCAAAACCTAATTCAGAATATCTGTAGTGACGTTTACGTGTCGAATAAAGTGTGTGCACGTCGTAGTTTGTAAGTAATTTACGTTTTCTTCATATAGTTCAATAACCTGCACCCTTCATCTACGTACCTGCAGATAGCAGTTACTTGAGAACTAGCACGCCATTGTGGCTGAAACTGTTCACTGTAACCCGCAACGCTTATGCCTGACGTACTCAAACGGGCTAGTTCGTAAAGTTACCATACTTAGCAGTAATCTTAAAAGACCAACTGCGAAATTTTTAGCTGAAAATAGAGATTTTAGCTATACATCGCGTTGCTGTCACGGTGTTTACAGATACAGAGGCATAATTCACGTACAGAGATGCGTAGCAGTTAAAATTGTATCTTATTATCTAAAAAAAATCCTGTACATAATTTGTTTGTATTGAGCGTCATTTAATTCTGTCTCCGTATTTTCATACTTTGTTCAGAGAGAAAGGAAGATGGTGCAAATTATGACTGATAAAGTGATTCAGGAGTGTCACGCAAGAAGAAAGTGTAATGACGTAAAATTCACTTCTCTATCATCTTTGTCTTTTTCTATCCAAACTACTGTGGTCACACTTACAAGTAAAAATTGCTTAAAACTTAGGGTGACAAGTGATCTGTTATGAAACTTGCCTTGTGATTAATTTTTCATGTACAAAGTTCAACTGTAAGAAAAGTTGTGTTTTGCTTGAATAAATTTTAAATGGCTAGAGCGCAGACGGAAATTTCTACCATCTGAATTCAGTGCAGCCAAAGAAACAAGAATACGTAAGTTTATTTTAAGTATAGCTGAAAATCGTTGCATAAACTATTCATGACCAGTACGAACTTTATTTAAAATGCAGCTATAGCGTGTGTCGACATTTTGTGCGTTACATTCACTTCATGTCCACAGTGATGTTGACGTCCGCTCGATGATCTATTATTTCGATTTGTAGCGTGTTACATGTGTCAAAATTTGTTTTCTATTTCTCAAGAGCTATGCCAAATACGGCTGTTTTCTTCTTTGACAGTAAAGAGGTATATAATTAGAAGCAGCTCTCATCCGTTTTCGATCATGGTTTGCGCGACGTATCCTTTGTTTTTATAGCAAATGCCGGAACTGGCAATCCCGTCCGGTTTATTGTCTGTTGAAAACCCTCAACCACTCTACTATGTCGCATGGTAATTGGTTAAAAGCAACACAATCAACATGCTATCCTCCTTGGAGTTGAGGGAAGGAAAATAAATTTAAAAAAAACGGGGTTTAAAAGAAAAAGAGGGACGAATTTGTTTTTCAGTTCAACGCTCTCCTCTTTATAAGAATCAGTGGATCAATATTTACGTTAAATAAATTGCACGATTAAAAAAAAATTACGTCGCTTTGAGGAACCATATCCAAACTGTGTTCATCTACATCTACATTTATACTCCGCAAGCTACCCAACGGTGTGTGGTGGAGGGCACTTTACATGCCACTGTCATTACCTCCATATTCTGTTCCAGTCGCGTATGGTTCGCGGGAAGAACGACTGCGGGAAAGCCTCCGCGCGAGCTCGAATCTCTCTAATTTTACATTTGTGATCTCCTCGGGAAGTATAAGTAGGGGGAAGCAATATATTCGATACCTCATCCAAAAACGCACCCTCTCGAAAGCTGGCGAGCAAGCTACACCGCGATGCAGAGCGCTTCTCTTGAAGAGTCTGCCACTTGAGTTTGCTAAACATCTCCGTAACGCTATCACGCTTACCAAATAACCCTGTGACGAAACGCGCTGGTCTTCTTTGGATCTTCTCTATCTCCTCTGTCAACCCGAGCTGGTACTGATCCCACACTGATGAGCAATACTCATGTATAGGCCGAACGAGTGTTTTGTAAGCCACCTCCTTTGATGATGGACTACATTTTCTAAGGACTCTCCCAATGAATCTCAACCTGACACCCGTCTTACCAACAATTAATTTTATATGATCATTCCACTTCGAATCGTTGCGCACGCATACTCCCAGATATTTTACAGAAGTAACTGCTACCAGTGTTTGTTCCGCTATCATATAATCATGCAATAAAGGATCCTTCTTTCTATGTATTCGCAATACATTACATTTCTGTATGTTAAGGGTCAGTTGCCACTCCCTGCACCAAGTGCCTATCCGCTGCAGGTCTTCCTGCATTTCGCTGCAATTTTCTAATGCTGCAACTTCTCTGTATACTACAGCATCATCCGCGAAAAGCCGCACGGAACTTCCGACACTATCTACTAGGTCATTTATATATATTGTGAACAGCAATGGTCCCATGACACTCCCCTGTGGTACGCCAGAGGTTACTTTAACGTATGTAGACGTCTCTCCATTGAGAACAACATGCTGTGTTCTGTTTGCTAAAAACTCTTCAATCCAGCCACACAGCTGGTCTGATATTCCGTAGGCCCTTACTTTGTTTATCAGGCGACAGTGCGGAACTGTATCGAACGCCTTCCGGAAGTCAAGGAAAATGGCGTCTACCTGGGAGTCTGTATCTAATATTTTCTGGATCTCATGAACAAATAAAGCGAGTTGGGTCTCACACGATCGCTGTTTCCGGAATCCATGTTGATTTCTACAGAGTAGATTCTGGGTTTCCAGAAACGACATGATACGCGAGCAAAAAACATGTTCTAAAATTCTGCAACAAATCGATGTCAGAGATATAGGCCTATAGTTTTGCTCATCTGCTCGACGACCCTTCTTGAAAACTGGGACTACCTGTGCTCTTTTCCAATCATTTGGAACCTTCCGTTCCTCTAGAGACTTGCGGTACACGGCTGTTAGAAGGAGGGGGGGGGGGGGGGCGTTCTTTCGCGTACTCTGTGTAGAGTCGAATTGGTATCCCGTCAGGTCCAGTGGACTTTCCTCTAGTGATTGATTTCAGTTGCTTTTCTATTCCTTGGACACTTATTTCGATGTGAGCCATTTTTCGTTCGTCCGAGGATTTGGAGAAGGAACTGCAGTGCGGTCTTCCTCTGTGAAACAGCTTTGGAAAAAATTGTTTAGTATATCAGCTTTACGCGTGTCATCCTCTGTTTCAATGCCATTATCAACCCAGAGTGTCTGGATATGCTGTTTCGATCCACTTACTGTGTTTTATCACGAGAACCTATATTTGGTAAAGAACATGTAACCTTTTTAAGGAACTTTAATGTTTTTACAAAATGTTCAGGGTGATTTTTTAATCGAAGATAAAACTGTAAAGAAAAGTATTTCATCATGTAGATTAGCAAATTGAAAACAAAAGCAGCCTTAATAAACTCTTCAACCAAAGTCTTTCAGAGATACATCGGTTATTATGATGAGAATTACACTAGAACAGTGTGTGCAAGTGGGCTGTTGGTGCAGCAAGTTCACACGCATCCATCGAGCTTCGCTTAAGCATTGTGGAGAGCGCGGCCAATTTTTACACTGTAGCGCTGTTCATACGTCATAGCTCATCAGGATTTTTCTAGGCATATGATATGGATACTATAGCATAAATACTAACATACTACCAGGTCGTATGTCGACGTTTTGTTCCAGTCGGACACATTGCCTCCATAATCAAGATGAAAGCAAGCAAGCACGCAATCCAGCGTTTCAGAAGAAACTGTCAAATATTGTATGCCCCACTCTCTGAAAAGTTCCTTTTGCTTTCTTATCTTCTTCATTTTCTAAATTCCTTAGTCCTCTGTGTTCAGCTTTACTTTGTTCGTCGGTTGCGTTTTCATTGTGTCTTCTGTTTTCCGTAAGCCGAAGGACATTTGTTGTAACTCATTTCCTCTTGGTTTTGAATTTAGTTTCCAAGCCATCTTTTCTGCTGCTTCTTGTATGCCAGAATTAATTTGTCCCTAGTTGAAATTTTTAGCTAAGTTATCTTTTTCCTGTTTATAATGCCCTGCCAGTCCCTTAGTTATCAGATTTTCTGTTTCAAGTTTCTGTTTTACAAGCTTTTCTTCAGACATTTGTATCTGAATAAAATTTGCATCAGGATCATGTTGTGGTCACTATGTCTGCTGATGGATAGCTTCAGCAGTCTTTTTATTGTTTTCCAAAACGTGATTGCACTGAAATGTAATCGACCTGTTGGTTCCGTAAGCCTCCTTGGCCCTTCCGTGTGTATCGTCTTCGCTTGTGATGTTGGAAAAGTGTGTTTGCAACAGTTAATTGGTGCCTAGAATAGAACTCAGTTAGTCGGGCTTCTCTTTCATTTGTTCTCCTGACTCCATAGTTGTCGACAATTCACTCTTCAAGTACTTCACGCACACTCGCACTACACTCCCCTAAGACAATCTGCTTCTCATCTCCTTTATTTACTTCTTTGTATATTTCGTCAGCTACAAATTCTTCTTTTCTGGATGATAGCATGTACGCTTGTATAACCACAGTATCCTTTGATTTAGTTTCAAATTTGAGTAGTATTATCCTAGAGCTGCATTGCACACATCCTTCGACAAAATAGCCAATATTTTTTCTTAAAATTACTCTAACTCCTCCTACTACTGGTCTCGCTTGATCTGTTGCATTGTGACTCACTCTTTGTATTCTCTACACTAGAAATCTCCTTATCGTGAATCGCAGTAATAAGCAGCGATTTGCAGTCTAACACAACACTTTATTTAAGAGTCACAGAACACACATATAACAAAAGAGTTTACAACACGTTAGGCCTTACAAAGAGTATTATTAATCAGAGATATAAATGTACCGAGAACTTCTATTCCCAACGTCTTTTCCACCGTTGTCAAGCTCCAGGAGGGTGGCCAGCTGAACGGGACGTGCTACATGCTGTCCTTCTGGGTGCGCAGTATTATTGTCCTTATTTTATTGTCTTTTCCCTGTACACATATTTCTATTTTCCCTTTCTTCCACGTTTGTTGTTTGTTCATCCTTTTTAATGAAAGCCAGATCACTCGGTCGAAAGTCAATAAATCTTGCAAATGTGCCTCTAACTTCATGAGATACTCCATAAAGTTGTCTGCCAGTTTTTGGTGTAGTTTAAATAATTCGGTCAGATAGTGTGTGGCGGCAGGTTCTGGTCCAGTGGGCACATTAAAAAGGCCTTCACCAACCCAAACACGAGCTGGCGTCAGAAGTTCTGCGTCATCTCCTGGAGAGATTGGCCTCGAGTTTACTGCAGCTTCGATGCTTACCAAGACTTGATCGTCCCAACACCTTCCACGAGCATCGCTTGACTGTACCCATAATCCTCTCCCACCATTCTCCCCACCAAGACGCCCGTGATTCAATGAACTTCCAATTGATTCCGTTTCTGGCGACGAAGCAACGGGTCTCTTAAGCCATTAGTGAGTTCTATAGGTCCTATAATTCTTTGTTAGTGGTGTGATAGGCCTTTGCATTGCCCGTGTAGATGGTGTGTGGCCATGCAAATCTCTGTATGCCATCAAAACTTTGTTGGTATTCATATTGGAGCAGCACGTGTCGTTGTGCAAGTGAAGAGTGCTATACAGGCGTTTTCTATGGCCATGCCTACCTTGGTGTAAAGAGGGTCAGGAAAGTTATGTCGGTGACACAGAAAGGTTTAGATGGTGTCATTCGATCTTTGGGTGGAGGAGCTTCAATTTATTCCTCTCTTGAAGTCGTCATGATCTAGCACGGTAAACACGTATGCAGGACGACCTTTAATTATCCAAAATTCTTGCCGAAGTTTGGATAACACAGTTCAGATATCAAGATGATGAAGATCAATATGTGTCTGAAATACGAGGAGTCTCGTGAAGCGATGTAAACCATCTAGATGTAATGAATGTCGTTCCTCACCGGTGAGATCCGCTAACTGCAGTCTGTCTCCCAGGCGAATGAGTTCGTCTTCAGTGAATGGATGAACGCGTCCAATTTTAGTCTTACGGAATCGGTTTGCCGTTCTGGACTGCGTGGAATTCCCGGGTGAAGCACTGAAGTTGGAATATTTTGATCCAGTATGTGCGTGCATTTGCGAGCTCGTTTGGTGTCAGCTCTCCAGCAAGTTTATCGTTGTGACTAACTTTACGAATGAGGCGAAGGACCCAGCCGGTTGTACAAAATAGTCTCCAGTAGGAACTGAATTTGGGAATGTCTATAATGCTGGGAGGAACAGCAACTGCTACCCCGTATTTTACATTCTTTCTTTCATCCGGGTGGTCATGACCCATATTTGGAGTACCAGATGGCCAACATTCCTCTGGGTGTGCAATACATGGTGGCATTCCCACCAATCACGTGCAGATTGGATTTTATTGCTAAGAAATCCCCATGTTTGGTGATCCGCTGGGTTATTATTTCCAGGACAATGTGTCCACTGACTAGGGGACTTATATATATGACTTTTTGTCACACTTTTAAAGATGAAGAAGTCTTCCCTAGATTCACTTCACTGCGTAGCCAGCCTAAGGTCACTGCAGCGTCCGTCCACAACATTACATGAGTAATGTGGTAACCTGCAGCAATGCAGAAATGTCTTAGCAATTTTGCTCCGACAAGGGCACCTAGAAGTTTGAGACGTGGCAGTGTTATCCTTTTGACAGGTGCAAGTCTGTTCTTGTTACAGGCCAAGTAAATATTTGTGTTGCCGTATAAAACACTGCGGACTAATGCAGCTGCGCCACACACTCGTTCCGAAGCACGAAGAAGTACGTGGTTCTGAACCTCGCGGTATTTGGTAGTTGATACCCATCCTGGGATACTAATGCAAGACAATGGAGGTTAACTATTCCATTGTGTTGCCAGATTGTAGGGTAGCAACTCATTCCAGTCAGTTCCACCACACCGGGTTTCTTGGAATAGTCGTATAGTAGTTTTCGTGACTATCTTGAAAAATTTTGTCCCAAAGAAATCTTGTCAAGTCGCTGTCGTCGTCGTGCTAGATAAGTTGCAGAACTGCTCGCATAATATCGCTAATACTAGCCACGGGATGTATTCGGAACCGTATCAGAACAGCAAATATTTCGGGAGGAAGATTTGGTCCTGCCTCTTTGGTGTTGTTGAGAGAGGGTGCGTTGATCTCGCGAGAAGACGCGTCAAAATTGATCCTCTGCTTCATTTTACCAAGTTTCTCGTTCCTAACGGCATGATGTGGAACGTAGCGTGTGGTGTTACTTGGGTTTCAGAAGGAGCAAGTTCTACATGGTTCTTTGTAATGTACTCCCATCGTAAGATGGTAATAAGTGTCTTTTAAGGAATCGTTGCTACGATGCCTGTTAGGTAAACTTCGGAATCTCAGTCGGTTAGTAGAATTAAAAATAATATTTTGTTTATTAGGTACACGAACGACTCTTCGATGATCCTACACAAGATAACATTCCTGAAATTCTTGGAGGGCAGAATATTTATCAGTCCTTACCACATCATTATGTACAAATAGTATCTAGATCAGAGAATCGCCTCAATTTGTCATCTGTGGGCTTCAATCTGAAGTACAAAGTTAACAAAAGCTAAATTCACAGAGATGGCAGATCTGCAGCCACTGAGGATCTAAGCGAATATGGTGTGAAACTGAACAATGGTTTAGAAATACGGATCGGTGAATCATCGGTGATCATTTTCCACTACCAGTTAAAATCTTTTTGGGAATCAATCTGTGGAACAGCTAACTTTAGTGTACAGGCACGTGTTACATTCTTAATATCTTGTGCAACTCGTGGGTGATGCGTCAGGTAGTGGTGACTTTCATACGCGTTGATGTAAGTCGTAGAGTTAGTCCACAATCTTCTAATTTCAAAATTGACATTGCTACGCCATCGTGAGGAGCCAGTATTAGTTTCGGAAGATTAAGGCGCCGTTGATCCACAGCAAGCAATTTCATCACTTCTATTAATGACTATGTTATGAAGGATGCTTGATTCCCTTTCTAAGCAGCCACGAAGAAACATGTGTTTGTGAATGGTGGATATCGTGGGATCTTGAGCAATCGATTTCATAAATCGTTCCCAAAAACGACCCCAGTTCTCAACATTTACAGAAAACGACTCAAGTTTTATAGTGGGCAATCTGATATGAACTGGTGGAACAATTGAAGTGACGGTCGTAGAGGGTTGTTCATCATTGATGGCAGTGTGAGCTATGGAATTCGTAAGTTTCACCACTATTCCTCGCGGAGTGCATACAATAGCGTGCTTGTCTGCGTCTATGTATTCGTTACATTTCAAAACATCAGCAGCGTAACCAGCTTCTTTGAGAAGACCGTGTATTTTGTTATCAAGATTTGTTAGTGTACACAAAAATTACTGCAGTCGATCTTTAAAGTAGTTGTGTCATGAAAATTATGTACTTAGTTCAAAATACGTGTAATATTAACTCTTGCTCTTGCCTGTGCTCTTTTCAAACTTTGTAATTGATGGTCGCTATCAGCGTTCCCTGTATTAGACGTCGTGAAGTAATTACAATTGTCTTAGCTGATCAAGATAGTATGTAATTTAGTGAACAACTAACACATGACAGCACCAGTCATAAACAACCTAGCGTGTAGCGTAAGATCTGATAATCTGATAAAGCGCCAATAGAACGGGTACAATAGCAGTATAGAGGGGCAATAATGTAATGAGTTGCCTTTACAAATGGTATTACAAAATACGTGACGTGATAATTCAGTTGAACTTAACTGTGTATGCAGGCGGTTGTCGGGGGAGAGATGGTTGTGTGGCGTGACAAATCGCTGCAGTAAATTCCTGGTTGTGTTGCCCCGTGACATTCGTCCAAAATTCGCAGTTCACAACAGCAATCGTGGAAACCAGTTTCCCGGTTTCGGCACCAATTCTTGAATCATGAATCACAGTAGTAAGCAGCAATTTGAAGTCTAACACAACACTTTATTTAACAGTTTACAACTTGTTATGCCTTACGAAGAGTATTGTTAATCAGAAATACGAATTTCCCGACGACTTCAATTCTCAAGATTCATGACTGAAGCCATCTCATCTCTGATATGCCAAGAATATCGATTTCCAATCTTTCAAGCTTTAACTTTTCTAGTTTGGTACAATGCAGCTGTGTTCTCCCATTCCTAGTGGTATTTTAAATTTTCGAGGTTTTTATTCCCCCCAATCTGTGTCTTCTGCAGTCCCCATCTGGAGATCCAACGGGGCGACTATTTTATCTCTGGGACGTTTTCCAGAAGCTACTGGCATGGTTTACTGATGCTTGGAGTATCCGTGGATCCTTAATGTGGTGATTTTCCTTTGCCTTTCACGTTCTATACCGTTCACCATCAATTGGTTCTTCGACCTTCGGACAAGACGGTACTCTGCCCAGTACACACTAGCCAATCATGAGTAGATATTCCGGGTGGGAAGTTCCCGTCAACAGAAAAGAACTAATTTTCTGAAAAGTTATGTTAATGATAAAAAAACTTGCGAACACTGAAACACGGATCTAATTAGAATACGAAAATAAAATTTGTAGTTTCTACAGTACACACGAAACAAAACGTTTAATTCCAGATATGAGCAAGAGAACCGTGGCAGTAACTAAAGTGGTAACAATTCCAGAGGAAGTGCAAATTTTAAGCCACCCTGTCGCGGCCAAATGTAGGCAAAATTAGCACGAGATTAAATTAAATGTACCTCGCGTCGGGAAAATGCCTAGTTTACAACGCATTTCGCTTATCAAAGATGTATTCTGCTGCAGACTCTTCGGTGTCATATTTTCCTACAAACGTTTATAAGTAGAATTAGAATTTGTTACTTCACTGCCACCCAAAAAATATGTAGACCTAGAACACTATTGTGTTAAAGCAATCTTTTGACAAATAGGAAATCGGAGGAATAGAATTTTCAAACATTTCTATCGACATGCTAGAGGAGAATGTCAGAGATAATGTGGACAACCAAAACACAAAATAAATACATGTTAAAAACAGTAAAACTATAGATCGGTGTAAAAATAAAATAAATTGATAACACAGGAATGTTATTGCGATGCTTTAAACAGTCAGTAATAAGGTCTAGGAAAAGATAAAAAGTCATGTTTGAAAAATCTTTTAATTGCAGAGATATCTTCTTTACATAAAGTTAAAATAAGGTGACTAAACTAGTGTCAGTTGTTATTACATCCATCCTCGGATCATTCCCGTATTATATGCAGGTTGAACACAAACAGGCTTTACCTATAACAACCATATCATACAGTAAGTAGCAATTGTATATGAGACAAGTTAAATTACGTACTCTTATTTAGTGGTAACAACAAAATTGGGACTTATTTTACACCATGCTCGTATGAGACAGAGATTTGGAAAAAAACAGATGTACCAATAAAACCATACAGTGCAATAACTTGCGCTTTATAAGAGGCAATTTAGATGAACAAAATTAGTTCTAATAACTGTTCTGAGACTGGCTCTACATCATGGGTGATAAAATTATAGTGAAATTTAAAATATAAACAGACCATCGTCACATGATGTAACTTTTGGATAGCAACATAAAATGTTTGTGTGTCCAATCAGACAAGCAGTAACACAGCTCTCCATTTTAGAAGCTATGGGAGATCGTTTCCTCTTTTCCTCAAAATGTCAGGCCTTATTGATGAGAATATCACTAAATGATTAAAACTTGTGTTACTATTGCACGCCGAAGTCCTTGTTACAGATGGAGTTGAATTTGGCTTAGATACACGACTAAGTAGAAAGAGATGTAAAGGGCCACATCACATCAGTCGGTCATATTTCCATGAAGAAGTTACAAAGATAGCACAAATTAGGACGTTGTTGTTGTTGTTGTTGTGGTCTTCAGTCCTGAGACTGGTTTGATGCAGCTCTCCATGCTACTCTATCCTGTGCAAGCTTTTTCATCTCCCAGTACCTACTGCAACCTACATCCTTCTGAATCTGCTTAGTGTATTCATCTCTTGGTCTCCCTCTACGATTTTTACCCTCCACGCTGCCCTCCAATACTAAATTGGTGATCCCTTGATGCCTCAGAACATGTCCTACCAACCGATCCCTTCTTCTGGTCAAGTTGTGCCACAAACTTCTCTTCTCCCCAATCCTATTCAATACTTCCTCATTAGTTATGTGAGCTACCCATCTAATCTTCAGCATTCTTCTGTAGCACCACATTTCGAAAGCTTCTATTCTCTTCTTGTCCAAACTATTTATCGTCCATGTTTCACTTCCATACATGGCTACACTCCATACAAATACTTTCAGAAATGACTTCCTTACAGTTAAATCAATACTGGATGTTAACAAATTTCTCTTCTTCAGAAACGCTTTCCTTGCCATTGCCAGCCTACATTTTATATCTTCTCTACTTCGACCATCATCAGTTATTTTGCTCCCCAAATAGCAAAACTCCTTCACTACTTTAAGTGCCTCATTTCCTAATCTAATTCCCTCAGCACCACCCGACTTAATTAGACTACATTCCATTATCCTTGTTTTGCTTTTGTTGATGATCATCTTATATCCTCCTTTCAAGACACTGTCCATTCCGTTCAACTGCTCTTCCAAGTCCTTTGCTGTCTCTGAGAGAATTACAATGTCATCGGCGAACCTCAAAGTTTTTATTTCTTCTCCATGAATTTTAATAACTACTCCTAATTTTTCTTTTGTTTCCTTTACTGCTTGCTCAATATACAGATTGAACAACATCGGGGAGAGGCTACAACCCTGTCTTACTCCCTTCCCAACCACTGCTTCCCTTTCATGTCCCTCGACTCTTATAACTGCCATCTGGTTTCTGTACAAATTGTAAATAGCCTTTCGCTCCCTGTATTTTACCCCTGCCACCTTTAGAATTTGAAAGAGAGTATTCCAGTCAACATTGTCAAAAGCTTTCTCTAAGTCTACAAATGCTAGAAAGGTAGGTTTGCCTTTCCTTAATCTTTCTTCTAAGATAAGTCGTAAGGTCAGTATTGCCTCACGTGTTCCAGTGTTTCTACGGAATCCAAACTGATCTTCCCCGAGGTTGGCTTCTACTAGTTTTTCCATTCGTCTGTAAAGAATTCGTGTTAGTATTTTGCAGCTGTGACTTATTAAGCTGATAGTTCGGTAATTTTCATATCTGTCAACACCTGCTTTCTTTGGGATTGGAATTATTATATTCTTCTTGAAGTCTGAGGGTATTTCGCCTGTTTCATACATCTTGCTCAATAGATGGTAGAGTTTTGTCAGGACTGGCTCTCCCACGGCCGTCAGTAGTTCCAATGGAATGTTGTCTACTCCGGGGGCCTTGTTTCGACTCAGGTCTTTCAGTGCTCTGTCAAACTCTTCACGCAGTATCATATCTCCCATTTCATCTTCATCTACATCCTCTTCCATTTCCATAATATTGTCCTCAAGTACATCGCCCTTGTATAGACCCTCTATATACTCCTTCCACCTTTCTGCTTTCCCTTCTTTGATTAGAACTGAGTTTCCATCTGAGCTCTTGATATTCATACAAGTCGTTCTCTTATCTCCAAAGGTCTCTTTAATTTTCCTGTAGGCGGTATCTATCTTACCCCTAGTGAGACAAGCCTCTACATCCTTACATTTGTCCTCTAGCCATCCCTGCTTAGCCATTTTGCACTTCCTGTCGATCTCATTTTTGAGACGTTTGTATTCCTTTTTGCCTGTTTCACTTACTGCATTTTTATATTTTCTCCTTTCATCAATTAAATTCAGTATTTCTTCTGTTACCCAAGGATTTCTACTAGCCCTCGTCTTTTTACCTACTTGATCCTCTGCTGCCTTCACTACTTCATCCCTCAAAGCTACCCATTCTTCTTCTACTGTATTTATTTCCCCCATTCCTGTCAATTGCTCCCTTATGCTCTCCCTGAATCTCTGTACAACCTCTGGTTCTTTTAGTTTATCCAGGTCCCATCTCCTTAAATTCCCACCTTTTTGCAGTTTCTTCAGTTTTAGTCTACAGGTCATAACCAATAGATTGTGGTCAGAGTCCACATCTGCCCCTGGAAATGTCTTACAATTTAAAACCTGGTTCCTAAATCTCTGACTTACCATTATATAATCTATCTGATACCTTTTAGTATCTCCAGGGTTCTTCCATGTATACAACCTTCTTTCATGATTCTTAAACCAAGTGTTAGTTATGATTATGTTGTGCTCTGTGCAAAATTCTACAAGGCGGCTTCCTCTTTCATTTCTGTCCCCCAATCCATATTCACCTACTATGTTTCCTTCTCTCCCTTTTCCTACACTCGAATTCCAGTCACCCATGACTATTAAATTTTCGTCTCCCTTCACAATCTGAATAATTTCTTTTATTTCATCATACATTTCTTCAATTTCTTCGTCATCTGCAGAGCTAGTTGGCATATAAACTTGTACTACTGTAGTAGGTGTGGTCTTCGTATCTATCTTGGCCACAATAATGCGTTCACTATGCTGTTTGTAGTAGCTTACCAGCATTCCTATTTTCCTATTCATTATTAAACCTACTCCTGCATTACCCCTATTTGATTTTGTGTTTATAACCCTGTAGTCACCTGACCAGAAGTCTTGTTCCTCCTGCCACCGAACTTCACTAATTCCCACTATATCTAACTTCAACCTATCCATTTCCCTTTTTAAATTTTCTAACCTACCTGCCCGATTAAGGGATCTGACATTCCACGCTCCGATCCGTAGAACGCCAGTTTTCTTTCTCCTGATAACGACATCCTCTTGAGTAGTCCCCGCCCGGAGATCTGAATGGGGGACTATTTTACCTCCGGAATATTTTACCCAAGAAGACGCCATCATCATGTAATCATACAGTAAAGCTGCAAGCCCTCGGGAAAAATTACGGCTGTAGTTTCCCCTTGCTTTCAGCCGTTCGCAGTACCAGCACAGCAAGGCCGTTTTGGTTATTGTTACAAGGCCAGATCAGTCAATCATCCAGACTGTTGCCCTTGCAACTACTGAAAAGGCTGCTGCCCCTCTTCAGGAACCACACGTTTGTCTGGCCTCTCAACAGATACCCCTCCGTTGTGGTTGCACCTACGGTACGGCTATATGTATCGCTGAGGCACGCAAGCCTCCCCACCAACGGCAAGGTCCATGGTTAATGGGGGGGAATTAGGACGTAGTCGTTGCAAAATCCGCAGCGGTCCAAGAAATCTTCTATACCTTTATTCCAGTTACGGATCACAGTCTTATACAACAGACAATTTATTAGACAACAGCCAATGGGAGAGGGAGAGGGAGAGGAAGAGGGGGAGGGAGAGGAAGAGGAAGAGGCAGAGAGAGAGGGAGAGGGAGAGGGAGAGGGAGAGGGAGAGGGAGAGGGAGAGGGAGAGGGAGAGGGAGAGGGAGAGGGAGAGGGAGAGGGAGAGGGAGAGGGAGAGGGAGAGGGAGAGGGAGAGGGAGAGGGAGAGGGAGAGGGAGAGGGAGAGGGAGAGGGAGAGGGAGAGGGAGAGGGAGAGGGAGAGGGAGAGGAAGTAAGTAAGTTTAACGTTTCGTCGAAAGGAGGGGAAATCAGATCCGAAATAATATAATCCAGAACATACAGGAAAGGAGAATGTAATGTGAAAGAGAAAGTAAGCTAAAGTTATGATAACAATTCACACAACGAAAGAAAGGAAGATAGAATGGAGTTTAAGATACTTTCGACGACCTCATCGTTAGAGACGGATTACACTAAAATGTTTGTGACGGTTTGAACTGCCCTCCTGCCGGATGCAAGAAGGGGTGATATAAGCCTTCTAGAGGTTCGTTTTTGTGGACACCTATACGTCTGTGTAAGCCGGATACCCCAGCGTCCGTATGTCCTATGTTGTTTACCTGTGCGACTGTATGTTACACTGCGTACACTTATGAGGCATTGCAATTGAACTGGCAAATTCAATTTTAGTGTGCCGCAACATGATGCAGCAAAGCGAGCCTAATATTTTCAGTGGTCATTGTAGGATTATATGAAAAATAAACTGACCAGTATATTAACCCTTACTAGTGCTATCATGATTATTATTATTATTATTATTAATTATTATCTTTCTTTTCTCAGACGTTATGTCTGGTTAAAAATGGAAAGACAAATGTAATGTATTGCGAATACATAGAAAGAAGGATCCTTTATTGTATGATTATATGATAGCGGAACAAACACTGGTAGCAGTTACGTCTGTAAAATATCTGGGATTATGCGTGCGGAACGATTTGAAGTGGAATGATCATATAAAATTAATTGTTGGTAAGGCGGGTACCAGGTTGAGATTCATTGGGAGAGTGCTTAGAAAATGTAATCCATCAACAAAGGAGGTGGCTTACAAAACACTCGTTCGACCTATACTTGAGTATTGCTCATCAGTGTGGGATCCGTACCAGGACGGGTTGACGGAGGAGATAGAGAAGATCCAAAGACGAGTGGCGCGTTTCGTCACCGGGTTATTTGGTAACCATGATAGCGTTATGGAGATGTTTAATAAACTCAAGTGGCAGACTCTGCAAGAGAGGCGCTCTGCATCGCGGTGTAGCTTGCTCGCCAGGTTTCGAGAGGGTGCGTTTCTGGATGAGGTATCGAATATATTGCTTCCCCCTACTTATACCTCCCGAGGAGATCACGAATGTAAAATTAGAGAGATTAGAGCGCGCACGGAGGCTTTCAGACAGTCGTTCTTCCCGCGAACCATACGCGACTGGAACAGGAAAGGGAGGTAATGACAGTGGCACGTAAAGTGCCCTCCGCCACACACCATTGGGTGGCTTGCGGAGTATCATTGTAGATGTAGATGTAGAAAGTGACGCGAACCTTGAGCAAGCGTGACTTCCTTTTAACTGTACGGTATACGTTACATTGCATTTAGGAACTTTCGGGTAATTGAACGTGTATCAATAATTACAGATTTCTGTAGTTGCATATATACGTTTGGATGTAGCTGTATGGCACTGATGTACTGGTGGATATTGTGTGGTATGACTCCTGTAGTTGATAGTACAATTGGTATAATGTCAACTTTATCCTGATGCCACATGTCCTTGACTTCCTCAGCCAGTTGGATGTATTTTTCATTTTTTCCTCCTGTTTTCTTCTGTATATTTGTTGTATTTGGTATGGATACTTCGATTAGTTGTGTTAATTTCTTCTTTTTATTGGTGAGTATGAAGTCAGGTTTGTTATGTGGTGTTGTTTTATCTGTTATAATGGTTCTGTTCCAGTATAATTTGTATTCATCATTCTCCAGTACATTTTGTGGTACATACTTGTATGTGGGAATGTGTTGTTTTATACGTTTATGCTGTATGGCAAGTTGTTGATGTATTATTTTTGCTACATTGTCATGTCTTCTGGTGTATTCTGTGTTTGCTAGTATTGTACATCCGCTTGTGATGTGATCTGCTGTTTCTATTTGTTCTTTGCAAAGTCTGCATTTATCTGTTGTGGTATTGGCATCTTTAATAATATGCTTGCTGTAATATCTGGTGTTTATTGTTTGATCCTGTATTGCAATCATGAAGCCTTCCGTCTCACTGTGTATATTGCCTTTTCTTAGCCGTGTGTTGGATGCGTCTTGATCGATGTGTGGCTGTGTTAGACGATACGGGTGCTTGCCATGTAGTGTTTTCTTTTTCCAATTTACGTTCTTCGTATCTGTTGATGTTATGTGATCTAAAGGGTTGTAGAAGTGGTTATGAAATTGCAATGGTGTAGTCGATGTATTTATATGAGTGATTGCTTTGTGTATTTTGTTAGTTTCTGCTCGTTCTATAAAGTATTTTCTTAAATTGTCTACCTGTCCATAACGTAGGTTTTTTATGTCGATAAATCCCCTTCCTTCGTCCTTTCTGCTTAATGTGAATCTTTCTGTTGCTGAATGTATGTGATGTATTCTATATTTGTGGCATTGTGATCGTGTAAGTGTATTAAGTGCTTCTAGGTCTGTGTTACTCCATTTCACTACTCCAAATGAGTAGGTCAATATTGGTATAGCATAAGCATTTATAGCTTTTGTCTTGTTTCTTGCTGTCAATTCTGTTTTCAGTATTTTTGTTAGTCTTTGTCCATGTTTTTCTTTTAGTTCTTCTTTAATATTTCTATTATCTATTCCTATTTTTTGTCTGTATCCTAGATATTTATAGGCATCCGTTTCTTCCATCGCTTCTATGCCGTCGCTGTGGTTATCCAATATGTAATCATCTTGTTCAGTGTGTTTTCCCTTGACTATGCTATTTTTCTTACATTTGTCTGTTCCAAAAGCCATATTTATATCATTGCTAAATACCTCTGTTATCCTTAGTAATTGGTTGAGTTGTTGATTTGTTGCTGCCAGTAGTTTTAGATCATCCATGTATAGCAAATGTGTGATTTTGTGTTGGTATCTTCCAGTAATACTATATCCATAATTTGTATTATTTAGCATGTTCGATAGTGGGTTCAGAGCAAGACAGAACCAGAAAGGACTTAATGAGTCTCCTTGGTATATTCCACGCTTAATCTGTATTGGCTGTGATGTGATATTTTTTGAATTTTCTTGGATATTAAGTGTGGTTTTCCAATTTTTCATTACTATGTTTAGGAACTGTATCAATTTAGGATCTACTTTGTATATTTCCAATATTTGTAGTAACCATGAGTGGGGTACACTGTCAAAAGCTTTTTGGTAATCAATGTATGCGTAGTGTAGCGACCTTTGCTTAGTTTTAGCTTGATATGTCACCTCTGCATCTATTATCAGTTGCTCTTTACATCCTTGTGCTCCTTTGCAGCAGCCTTTTTGATCTTCATTTATAATTTTGTTCTGTGTTGTATGTGTCATTAATTTCTATGTAATGACTGAAGTTAATATTTTGTATATTGTTGGTAGGCATGTTATGGGGCGATATTTTGCTGGGTTTGCTGTGTCTCCTTCATCTTTAGGTTTCAGATAAGTTATTCCTCGTGAAAGTGTATCAGGAAATGTGTATGGGTCTGCAATGTAACTGTTAAATAGTTTAGTTTGATGTGAATGTGTTGAGGTGAACTTCTTTAGCCAAAAATTTGCTATTTTGTCTTTTCCAGGGGCCTTCCAATTGTGCGTACAATTAATTGCTCGGGTGACTTCATGTTGCAAAATTATCACTTCAGGCATTTGCGGTATCATCTTGTATGTGTCTGTTTCTGCTTGTATCCACCGTACATGTCTGTTATGTTGTACCGGGTTTGACCATATGTTGCTCCAGAAGTGTTCCATGTCTGTTATGTTTGGTGGATTGTCTATTTTAATGTGTTTGTTATCTATTGTCTGGTAAAATTTCTTTTGGTTTGTGTTGAATGTTTGGTTTTGTTTCCTTCTATTTTCACCTTTTTGTATCTTCTAAGTCGTTTGGCCATTGCTTGTAATTTCTGCTTCTTTTCATCTAATTGCTCTATCGCTTCTTGTTGTGAGATTTTACCTAACCTTTTTCGTTTTTTGTCTGATATTTCATTTCTTATAAATTGCGTTGCTGTCCGATGTCTTTTCTCAGTTTTTCTATTCTGATCTGTAGCCTGTGTTGCCATGCTGGTTTTGTGGGTTTCTTCTGTGTGTTGGTTGGTTCTGATCTCTGCCTAGTGTGTATATTTAGTGTAGTGAGTGCTCCTATATAAAACAGCAGTTGTAACTCTTCCATAGTTGTATTTTCATTTATTCTGTTGTGTATAATTGTGTTGATAGTTGTTATTGTTGCTTCGACTTGGGGGTTATTTGGTGGTCTATGCAAGAATGGTCTAATGTCTGTATTTGTGTCTTTGTATTCTATATATGTCAGCTGAAATCCTGTTCTATTTGTGCTTCTTCTGGTGGCTGTCTGAAGATTTCGTTTTCCTCTGAATGTTTAATTGATGCGTGTTGTTCTTTGTTTGTTTGCTCTGGGATGTTTGAGTCCATTGCTGTATTTTCTTCTTCTTCTGACTGCACATTATTTTGTTCCAGTGTCTGTTTTACTTGTTGTTTGATGTTTTCTAATTCTGACTGGGGTATCCTGTTATTTTTTATTATTACACGGATCTGATCAGCTAGTCGTTGTTCTGTTAAAAATTTTAATTCTGGGTATCTGGTAATAAATGGTGTGTATACTTGTGATCTGTATCCAGTTGTGTTGGTTCCTAAGTTTGTTGCTTGGTGATAACAGAACATGAGTTGTCGGTTAACTTCAACTGACCATCTCATCCTCTGTCTTTGTTTTCCTTCTAGGGTGGTTGCAGAAAGCATATCCTGCAAAACACCTCTATTTGGATTTAAATCATTTTCCGTGTGGCTAGCAGTGTCGTTACCATTGTGGACGAGCATAGGGTTCAAGCGTCGTCCCCGTCCATGACAGCGTTTGTCCGAGGCTTCATTAGTTCTGTCCTGAACCAACTAATCACACTAATAGGGGGGGTTAGCCGTATTAGTGGTTTGTTTTTTTCGTCGCCTTTTACGACTGGCAGAACATACCGGACGCCTAATCCTTTCCCGGGCCTCCACGGGGATTATTATTATTATTATTATTATTATTATTGAATGGATTCATTTGGATCAAAGCTCAGCATCTGTGCAGCTGTGATTCAGAAGTGACAGAGTAACAGGGAAAAAGATCGAATAGAGGAAAATAAGTCATTTATGTACCGTTCACACTTTGAAATACAAACGAAAATACTAGAAGGATGCCTGCTAAAAACTATTCTTATCTCAGCAAAGGCACCGACTCGATCCCCATACATAGAACACCCCTTTAGCACTTGGTGATATTCTTTCAGAGTATCATCTAACAGCGGAAAGAATGCTGCTATTGTTGCACAAAAAAGGTGAATATGCTCTTGTTGAATAGACCTTGAATGAAAAGTGTGGTAACAGATGCCTCATTCTACTTAGTATCTTTAAAGCTTTTCCCAAATATATCGGAATACGAGCATACTCGTATTTTTATCATGTAACTCACGCCTCACACCCACAAGCTTCCCTAACAGTAACTCACTCACACCAGCTAGTCCACAGCTCTAAGTCACTCATACCCCAGATGCTTTTTTTCACTTTGCTCCTTTTTTTTTGTTTTTCAGGAACCGCCCATGAACTAAATGGTGTCTTCATAAGGCGCATCGTACACCACATCTAATGCATAAAGAATTTCCTCCATTTGGCTGAGCTGGAAGGAGTGAATAATATTCAGACTTTGACACCTTATTGTAGGATAGTCATAATAAGACGGTTCTTCTATTGGGTTTGAAAATGGTCCCTAGCCAAAGGGATGTCCACAACACCTGACCTACCTTTTTATAACAATGGAACCAGAGATATGAGCCCCGGGAAAATTCCGTTTTGATGTGTAGCGCTACGGAACATTTTGGTACCCCATGCTGTCAGAAGCGTACTTATTAGCAACTTCTTGCCGCGAGGGGTAGTTTCTACAGACATTATTATTATACAGGTTGTGTCATCATCTCCTTGGTAGTAAATTTCGACATATTCAATGAGGCAGCAACTCCATTACATGCTACTGTCGAAAAAATTCTTTCTGATATGTTAATTCTTATGGCTTCCAGTACCTACTCAGACTTCCACGCTTATTGTTACTTCAGACAAAACGTGACTTCGATACACACCTTAACGTGCATAAAGAGCTGTTTCCACTGTAATTTAACTATTACACTGTATGCCACATAATACGAAAGTCTATGAAACGTCTACAGAGATAACGCTTTCAGTTTTCGTCTGTCTCAACACGATTTAACAAACTGAAATGTGAACAGTGTGAAAAAGGTCAGAAATCAAAGTTGTTCGTATATGTCGGTAATACAGTGATAGTGCGACCTGCAGAACAGATTAGAGAAAACGCAGAACAGCAAATCGTAATTACTTTTTTTTAAATAAAAAATTGCGACTGTATCGTTATAGATCCCACGGCCTTAGAACAAGAAAAAGGCGAAAAGCGCCTGGTATAAATAAATTAAGTGGCAGCAGGAAAAGACAAAGCAAAACAAGTATTTCCATGCTTGATGCGGAGGATGGCCACGCAACAAGCTTGTGAAACCAATAACTTTTCTGATTGCCACTGAAGGATTATTTAAATACAATTATTGTAAATAGGACGTCATTTACTTAGAAACGAATTGTAGCCGATCTGGATGAAAGCTGAGTAAAGATACGTTCCACTAGTTAGAAAAATTTTCGTATTAAGTTACTCAACATTTGTATTCTGAGACAAGAAACAAGGAAAAAGGCAGAATAGTCGCAAAAGCTATAAATACTTACTTGCTCGACAAAGTTAATTTTGATACTCTTAGGGATTAACGTCTAGGATCAATGGTTGCTGTGAGTAACTGATTTTATAGACTGTAACTGAACTTCTTAAAATATTCAAACATTAAAGTGAGTCACTTGCAGGGTACAGAGTGCAGTCAATGCTTCTTTCGCTAGTTCTCTTTGCTTTGTGTTATTGCTCGCGTAACAACTAATATATGAGATAAAATATGTTGCTACGAAGAGAGCCCCGAAATACTTTTTAGGGATGCTGTGCTGTGACTTTCTTTGGGTCATTGAATTTCAACAAAACAAAATATATTATGTTCTTATTATTCTGGATCTGGCTTTCTATTAAAGGAACATTTTTTCGTTACTGTATCTCGCCATAAAGTTCAACATATCTTCCTTACTTTACAGTTATTGAAAAGGTTAATGAAAATTACTTCGTTATCAATACTGATGTTACAGTACGCAATGACTGTTCAACATCAAAATTTTGCAGTGGATTTTTGTTAACAGTAAAACACCAATAAGTACCACGACTAACATGAGAACATGAGACTATTATCATAGAAAAAGAAGTTTTTACTATAACGTTTGCCACACCAGAACTACGCACAGCAAGATTTCTGTTATGTTATGAAGGTAAATTATCTTTTTGCACTTTTAATAATATATTATCAGCAGCCCGTGTCAACCTGTAAAACACATCATAAAATCTGCTGCTCTGCTCTGCAATTCCGAAAGCTGAAGGAAATAATTTTAGTTTATTATTACCTGTCCGCTTCTTTGCGGTATGATTGGTTCCATTTAATGCAGTTTGAATGCGCCGCGGCAGCGGCTCGTTCGTTCGTAGCACAGCTCTGCACCACGAATAATATTTAAATAACTGAAAATGTCTTAAAAGCATGGGATAAAACACCAGGCAAGCTTATTACAAATCATAATGCAAGTTTTCACTAAGTAACTCTATTTAAAACATTTAAACAAATTAAATTATTACACACCTTTACAATAAGTACGTAATGGCGACGTCTCTCAATCTTGACAAAAGAATGCCACGCAAGCGTACAATATAACGTCACAGGCTCTTCCTACTCACGTTAACTCCAAGAAGACGACAGAGAAATTAATGTTCGGTCACTACTATTTATACTTGTCACATATTCTCATCTTTGTTTGATATTTAATAAGTATCGTATGTGGCGGTTTCAGTACTCGCCGACACAGATATTATCTTTAAAAAAAATCAGTACATAATTCTATACAAGAACAAAACATGACGCATAATGCTTTCACTTTATTACTTAAAGTTCACACAATTGTTGTCCACGCAATTACAATCATCCAGATTAATTATTCTTTTCTCCTTTTTTTTTACCACATATAATATGTGTTTTGCTAAGAGACTTCACACTTCGTTAGTTAATTTGAAGCATATGTAACCTAACGAAACTCTTATATATGGTGTTTAGAAACGGAGAATGCTTAAGAGTTCAGAAAAAAGTCAGGTTATTACACAGGTCTGTGTTCGTGTGCCGAATAACTGCTACCGTATGCCTTTCGTCGGCTGACCTGCGCGGAAGCCGCCGACAGAGCAGGTCAGGCTGAACTCGGGAAGCCCTCCACTGCTGGCTGCATAATGAAATGGGAAACGGCCTGGAAAAGGCATCCCAGGGAACGCGCGAAACGGCTCCATTCTGCGTTTCGCTTCGGCTGCAGCCATGCCCGCACTGTTGCGCAGTTTCGCAGGCGATTCCACGACGATGTGTGGCTAAGCTACCACACGGCACACCAGAGGCGCAACACAGCCGCCCGTTTCACTGCGTCCGTTTAGCAGAAACAGCAGAAGTCCGACCTGCAAACCATTTGTGGCCGCTTTGCGATATTGCAGCACTGTTTAGAAGCCCCTAATGAAGTTTCACTTGAAGATCAAGTTGGACTATTAAAAATTAGTTGCACCATAAACCGCTCCGATTTGTGTCACTGTTATAGCACACGTATATCGTAGCTGGTTTGCCTGTTCGAGTGACCAGTTACATTAATAGCCAGGGAATCGGTCTGAGTGTAACTAAGACAGCTCAATAGCGCTGTATACAGACCATGATCAATACTCACGACCAACAGTCGAATAAATACTGTTCCGTTGGTCTGCCCCAACACATCCTCTGTTGTACTATATCGAAATGTTTGTGGTACTTTATTTATGCAGCACACAATCCGCATGTAAGAAGATTTCACAGTGACATGTACAGATCCAGTTCGCTTACGGCTTCACACTGAGCTAGCGGGAGGGAGTTACTCTCACTTCTTTAAACTTAATATTTTGTATGTTGTCAAGTATCTAATCTGTGCTATAAAGTTCCTTTCCGCCACATGTATTCTTCATATTGCTTCTATTTTGTCAGACATTAAGGTTTTTGACATGATAAATATAAAACTTCCTGGCAGATTAAAACTGTGCGCCGGACCGAGGCTCAAACTCCGGACCTTTGCCTTTTGCAGGCAAGTGCACTACCGTCTGAGCTACCGAAGCACGACTCACAGCCCATCCTCACAACTTTACTTCCGCCAGTATCTCGTCTCCTACCTTCCAAATTCCACAGAAGCTCTGCTGGGAAATATATTTTACTGAGATTTTGACCCTCCTCAATAATAGGTGGAAGATTTCCTACTATCAATGGCGTTACACTGCGCTGAATTCTGCTTTTCGTTGGTCAAACGATCGGAATTTGCACCTTACGCAATGCGAAAAGTATTCTGTGGTGCCGGGTACCACTGAAAATTAACGTCTTGGTAGTACATGAGATGCTGGCGATACTTCAGTGAAAAATTGTTTTTAGTGTCTTTGAAGTATTACAGTAACTACTGGAGCACAAATTTACAAGAGTTAAGACAGTATTTTACTGAACTACAGTGTTTTCATTTCTCTTTATAATCATCGGTCTTTCTACAGTTACACAGAAGTTCAACTGCGTTGTGCTAGTGGTTTTTATCGCTACGTACCTGTTACATGCAACGTACTCTGTCGCACTATTATTTCCTCTAGTTCCTTGCCGCACTTCTGTCCCTTCCACAGGGAAATCAGCTTTCATGGATTTCTTAACACATTGTGTGCAATCTGAGTATAGTCACACGACGCAATCGATAGTTCACTGGTCGAGGATCTTTTGTTCGTCTGCGAGCCCGTGGACTGGGCTGCCGTGCAAAAGTAATTGGTGAAGTCCCACAGGATTCTGCCCGCTCGTCGGAACATGAAGCAGAGCGCTATGATAAAACTTCTGCTATGGTGGTAATAAGTAATTAACCGTCGGTGCATGTACAAGTACTCCAAGGAATAGGAAAGCGACACACTTCCGTTTTCGTTTTGAAAGAATACGTGCGGGAAGTGATTTATATCAGTGAGTACCTGCCGCGACACCTGCCAGAGGCATAAAACTTTCAATTGAACCACAAGGATTAATCGTGAAAACTTTGTGCTGTCTAATGTTTTCAGATAGCTAATTAATGTGATATCTGAAGTTGAATGAGAGCGTATCGTGACAGGCAAAATAGCGTTATCTTCAGGAAAAATCGGTTTCTAGACTTGCGTCATCTAGCTGTGAGAGAGATACTAATAAAAGGACAGTTTTTGTACGTGTAAAGTTGTGACGTCACGTTTTGTCTCGGCTCGATGGTGATGGTTGCCCCATATGACGTGGAACGGCATGCGTCCATCACGACAACGCCAATCCTCGCGGGGTTTGGTTATTTTTCAGATACTGCCTCTCAAAACTGATATCAACGTCTCGATGGAGCAGCACGCTGGAGTTCGTGCGCCGCCCTTGCTTGTATTGAAAGCAATGGTGTTCGATGTCTATCGATCTTCTCCACCTATACATATAGCGACTGGACCACTCGATAATGCGATGACTCCCTTAAGCTGAAATGATAACGGGAAGTCCTTTGGGAGTTCGCGACAAACTTTTCAGTTCACGCGAACTTTGTAGTTCTTATACCCGGTTTGAGAATGGGTATTCAAACGTTGTAAATATTGTAAGTAGGCTGTTTAGGTTTTTTTATTGGTAACGCCACCTCTGTATGAAAATCACTGGCTGTGCTGTGTGCAGTCTGTGGCTGCTTTGCATTGTTGTAATACTCGCCATTGTAGTGTTGGGCAGCGGCAGCTGGATGTGAACAGCGCGTAGCGTTGCGCAGTTGGAGGTGAGCCGCCAGCAGTGGTGGATGTGGGGAGAGAGATGGCGGAGTTTTGAAATTTGTCATGAACTGCTATATTTATATATGATGATATCAAGGTAAATACATTGTTTGTTCTCTATTAATATCTTTCATTTGCTAACTATCCCTATCAGTAGTTAGTGCCTTCCATAGTTTGAATCTTTTATTTAGCTGGCAGTAGTGGCGCTCGCTGTATTGCAGTAGCTTGAGCAGCGAAGATTTTTGTGAGGTAAGTGATTTGTGAAAGGTATAGTTTAATGTTAGTCAGGGCCATTCTTTTGTAGGGAATTTTGAAAGTCAGATTGCGTTGCGCTAACAAAATATTGTGTGTCAGTTTAAGCACAGTCATGTATAATTGTTCAAAAGGGGACGTTTCATATGTCGACCCTTGGCCTAGGATACCTCACTGGAGTCTTCTGATTTTTTTTCTTGTAGTTTGTGTAATTAGTGAAGCCTTTGTTTATTGCTAGCGCGTAATTGTAGAGAGAATCTCCTTTGTAGTTGCAGTCTTTCATTGTGGTACAGTAAAACAGTTGTAGCATGCATACAGTTTTACACCAAGTATTTCTCAGCAGCGCGTGCAATTAACTAGATATTTTTTCAGTGTTATGTTAATGTGTTCTCTTATTTTTGCTCTTCAAATTGTGCTTTTCTGTGTTGTCGTGTGAAATATTGTGACAATAATGGCGTGTGAAAAACGTAATACTAGGCTCCAAAGTAAACTGAGAAATGACAGTGAAGACGAAAGCAGTGTGTTAGCGCCGCAGAGTAATGAATTAACAGACATTCAAAGTAGTAATTTGGTAACTGTGCATAGGGAAATGGAGCGGGGGGCAAACAATGGCGTGGACAGTGAAACAATCAGTGAAGAGGGACGCATTATCGATCGATCGGTCGGCAACAGCTCGCCTCAGGAATCGGGAATGACAGGACACAATTTTGCAAATACTGTAGACTCAGGTTTTGGGTTCTCACCGTTTTCTCAAATGAGTCAAGACACATTTTCCACTTGTCAAAATGTGAATGTTGCTGGTGCAAATTCACTGCCGAAAAGCACTGAGGAACATGTTTCAGACACCAGTGCATTGTTATTACAATTAATGCAACAAATAGAACAAAATCAGAGACAAATGGGACAAAAGCTTCAAAAGTTAGACTTAATGTAACAACACCAGAGACAAACACAGCAACAGTTAGACACAATGGAACAAAATCTTCAAAAGTTAGACGCAATGGAAGCAAAGCTTCAAAAGTTAGACTCAGTGGAACATACGCTTGAACAAACACGTGAAGGTTTAACTACTGAGTTACATAACATTGAATCGAAATGTCAAAAAGTCTGTAATGACGTAAAAACACAAATTTGTGTGCATTTTCAACCTATTTTTTCGCGGCATGAAAATGCATTACAGAATCACGAAGCAGCCATAAAAGAACTGCAAATTATTGTTCATGAAAATCATGAGACCTTGCAAGCTAAATTTGACTCAGTTGCATCTACCGATTCGGTTACGCAACTTGCAAAAACTCAGGAAAACTTAAAGGACACAGTAGATACTCTGAAACTTGCTTCAGAAAAACACACTGAGGAAATAAGTACACTATCGGAGAAAGTAGCTGAACTTACGGATCAGTTCACTAATTTATCTACGAAGGTAGATGATAATCTGAATGACACAAAACCGGTAGTCTTTAATGACACAGAAGAGTGCGAACAAATTAGGAAACTGAAACAAAATCCGAATCAAATTAATACGCAACACCAAAGAGAAATCCGGGAAGTACAAGATCAGCTGACACAGGTAATACAAGAATTACGTATTTCAGAGGACACTCGCGCTCCAATACGGGAAGAGGGACATAGAAATACGGAACAAACACAAAATAATAACACAGCGCATTTCGGAAGTTATGAAAGAAATTGGCAAGGTGCACCGAATTTTGAAATGGAACCGCCGACACGACGTAACAATGACCGATATGCTACTCGCCGACACGATGATTTTGACTATAAGCTGTTCATTACTACACGTAAATTCAAAACATTTATGAATTCTGGCAACGACATTCATCCACAAGCGTGGCTCCATCAATTCTCTCATTGTTTTCCTCCCAACTGGTCATTAGAGCACAGATTGGAATTTATGTGTGGCTACTTAGAGAA
Source organism: Schistocerca serialis cubense (assembly GCF_023864345.2). Classification (NCBI taxonomy): domain Eukaryota; kingdom Metazoa; phylum Arthropoda; class Insecta; order Orthoptera; family Acrididae; genus Schistocerca; species Schistocerca serialis. Next base: position 627,942,222 of record NC_064638.1, on the reverse strand, counting down.
TGAACCAGCTGTAAGAATGCGATCGGTCATTGACGATTGTCACAGTGAAGGAGAGTTTTACCATGCCTTCCTCTCAGCATATTGGTCTCAAGCCACACAAGACCGAGTAAAACATAGCATCATAATGATGAAACGTTTCGAACAATCTGAATTTTCCAGTCTTATGAAATATTTTGAAGACATGTTGCATAAGAATCAGTATCTTTCAAACCCATACAGCCCCTCAGAACTCATCCGCATTTGCTTAATCAAACTGCCTGAACATTTACGACATATTATTTTGGCAGGACGTTGCAAAGACGACATTGAAGCATTTCAGGACTCTTACAAGAATTAGAAATTGACACTGACAATCGCGGAACGCGAAACCAGGAACACAACAATTACAGGTCACATCCGTCGCAATTCCGCGATGAAAGAAGTAATAACTTGACACGACAAGGCTATTCTCACAACACAAATCGTGGCCAAAACAGACACCACCCATATGACAACCGTTGGCAGAGTAGTAATAACTACAGGGAAAGATCACCTCTCCGTGGTAATGACTATCACAGAGACAATAAGAGAAACAGACAATATGGGAACCAAAATAAATACTATCAAGGGAGACAGAATAACTTTAGACGCAACGGACCAGCGCGCAGTTACGATTCAGGGAGAAATTCTCCACCATGTGACCGACAAGAAAGAAACTATGGAATCTACCGACATGACGACAGACGATATGATCGTAACGACAGACCTGAATTGCATCAGAACTGGCGGGATTCAAACAGAGCAGGGCCCTCTCGTCACGGTGAATTTGTAGAAGTTAGGTCTCCAAATCCCAATAACGACGCGCGCCAACAAAGAGACAATAGGCAATGACTCACACCACTGGCAGCAACAAAACGTACTTATGAAACTGATGACGCAGCTGCCGTAGCTAGTAATTACGTAAAAATGGAAGACATTAGGGACATCTTACTCCAGGAACACGACGTAAAACTTAACAACATTGCATATCCTGTGATTCACATTACTGTAAATGACGTAAAATTTACGGCAGTACTTGACTCTGGCAGTCCCATTTCAGTAATTAGTGAAACAGCCTTTAGCAAATGCAACAAATCGAACGATTGCCCCACACTTCCGTTACGTAAGATTAAATTACGAGGTGCAATCTTTGGAAAATGTGTAGATGTACGCCAACAAACCAACCTAGAATTCTTTTGTCAAAGCCACAGCTTCTCTACGAACTTTCTTATTGTTCCATTATTGTCGACGGAAATTATATTGGGAGTAGACTTTTTGAATGAATTCAAAGCAATCTTAAACTTTCACGATGCTGAAATAAGTTTAGAGAAAGAAGGTAAGTCAATAGCTTTGAAATTTGAAGATTGGCTCTCAAACCATGACGAGGAAATTAATCGGCTTTACCTTCTGTTAGACAACAGTTCGGACTTTTCTACGGAACTAGACACTAACAATCACTCTGCAAGTACTGACAGGGATGATATCGACGGCGCATTTGACACTAATAAGTTAATTCAGAATAAAATTCAAACAATTGAGAATTGTAATGACACTGATAGGCAGGACCTTTTTGAGATTTTACAAGCACATTCCACAGTTTTTACTCATAAAACAGGAACAATCAAGGGATTTCAATACCAATTTCGTGTTCGTGATCATACTAAATTTTGTGTTAGACCATATGTAATTCCAGCACATTATAGGGACCGTGTTAGAACAGAAATACAAAATATGCTCGACGAGGGCATTATTGAGCCTGCAGTGAGCTCATACAACAATCCAGTACATGTTGTTGAGAAGAAAAATGGATCGATCAGGCTTGTCTTAGATTCGAGACAAATCAATACGATCATTATTCCTGAAACAGACAGGCCGCAAACGTTAGAAGAACTTCTTCAAAATTTTAATGGTGTAAAAGTGTTGTCTTCCATTGATCTCAGATCCAGCTTTTATCAGATCGAACTTCATCCAGAATGTAGAAAATACACAGCTTTCCTTTGTTTCGGCGTTTGTTATCAGTTTCGGAAACTTCCCTTTGGTTTGAACATTTCTTCAGCAGCATTCATTCGCGGGCTAAATTCCATATTACCTGAGTTCTTAAAACGTCACATCACCTTATATGTGGACGATATTCTAATAGCAGAAGCTTCATGGGAACTACATAATCGCATCCTCAACAGTTTGTTACGTATTTTTGCAGAATCTGGAATTACAGTTAACTTGGAAAAGTCTGAATTCGGTAGGTCAAAGGTGAGGTTTTTGGGACATATTATTTCTTCTGAAGGCATTCAGCCGGATCCTGAAAAGTTAGAAGCAATCAGAGCCATTCCAGTTCCATCCACAAAAAGACAAGTCCGCATTTTTCTAGGTCTCGTAAATTTTTACCGTCGTTTTCTGAATATGCAAATTCTTGTTACACCAAAACTTTGTTCTCTCACTGGAAGAAATACTATTTGGAACTGGGACGAACAAGCACAGTTGGAATTCAATTCTTTGAAAGAAGCGTTACTTCACGCGCCAATCTTAGCTCATCCAGATCTGTCACAAGATTTCTGCCTTAGCACGGATTCTTCTAAAGTCGGTCTTGGTGCCCATTTATTTCAAGAAGCCACAGAAAATGACACTACTGTTCAGAAAACCATTGCTTTTGCTAGCCGAGTGCTAACAAAATCTGAAAAAAATTATTCTGTTACTGAATTAGAAGCTTTAGCTATCGTTTGGGCATTTAACAAATTCCGTTTCTTTCTTTCTGGTAAGCACGTAAAAGTATACAGTGATCATCGTGCATTACAATTTCTTATGTCTTCAAAATTGAATCATGACAGGTTAAAACGTTGGGCATTGTTTCTGCAAGAATTCCGCTTCACAATAGTCTACATTCCCGGTAAGGAGAACATTGTTGCGGACGCACTGTCACTCGCACCGGCTGGGCTTGAGAAAAGTACCACAGAAGGCAACCTCGAGAAAAATTTCAGTATTCTTCACATTCAGAAAGTCGCCTTTGAAAACTTCATCACCACATCTTTAAAGGACATTGCTCATGAACAAGATAAAGATCCGATTTGGAAAGACATCAAGAGCAAATGGCATGAAAAGACACACACTCAGATTCGGCATTATTATCTGGTTAGAAACAACATACTGTTCAAACGCTGCACTGTTGATGACAAGCTATGGGTACTTTGCATTCCAGACGATTTTGTTAATAAGCTCATTTGGTACATTCATTTCAGCTACGCACATTTTGGCCCACGAAAATGTTATCATATTCTTCGAACGACTTGTTATTTTAACAATATGGAAAAGCGAATTCGAAGAGTCTTGTCTATTTGTAAACTTTGTCAAAAGGCGAAACCATCTACTGTCTCACATCGTGCTCCGTTGTTTCCTATCATTCCTTCTAAATTAAAAGAATTTGCTGCTGTTGATCTCTTGGGACCGCTTGTCAGAACATCTAATGGATTTTCGTACGTTCTAGTCGCTGTTGAACTTACTTCAAAATTTGTTTCTTTCACACCGTTACGTAAAGCCACTGGACGGTCTGTATCCAACGCCTTTGTTAAAAATTTCTTACGTGAAGTTGGACACGTTAGTAAAGTCATTTCAGATAACGGACCGCAATTCAGATCTGCTGTTTGGTCACGCATGCTTCGCAACCATAAAATCAAACCTGTTTTTATTTCATTGTACTCACCACATTGTAACCCCTCCGAACGGATTATGAAAGAAATCAATAAGCTTTGCAGACTTTATTGTCACAGAAAGCATCAGCATTGGGACAGATATTTACACTTATTTCAAAACGTGCTGAATGAAATGCCTCATGATTCCACTGCTTTACCACCTACTCTTGTACTGAAGAATGAAGAACCACCGAACAGAATCAGAGAGCTTGTACCTTTCCCGAAGACACGTAAACTTCGACACAAAGACATAATTGATTTGGCTCTTAAAAATATAAAATCTGCAGCTGACAAAAGGAGAAAACTACACGGTAAAGCAAATGCAAAGAAATTGTATATTGGTCAGAAAGTTCTCATTAAAGCTCATTCATTGTCACATAAGAAGAAACACTTGAGTCACAAATTCTTTCTAGTTTACAATGGACCATACAGAATCCGACGTATACCACATGATAATTGCGTTGAAGTTGAAACTCTGCGTACTAGGAAGAGTAAAGGTTTACACCACATTTCACATGTAAAACCATTTATTGAGAGACAATCTGCTTTTTAACTTAGTCTTTGGTATAAAACTTTTCACTTCACATTTCTGGTATGCTTTGTCAGACTTAGAATCTGTTAACATACAACAATGTATGAAGTTAAATATCCAATCAAGAACCAAGAGAACTTATTTAAACAGAAATGACGAATGCATTGTTATAGTGAACAGACGTCACAGTGTTATTGTGTGTGTACATTCTTGCTTGTTAGTTGCACGATTATGGAACGAATATAAGGCTTACATACTTAGAACATTTTCCAGTACTGCTAATGAGATTTTAATGCAACATTTTGGTTTACTTGAAAATATATTCTGGATTTAAAGTACTTTCAGTGAGATACCAGATGGCACAGTGGTTAGTTTATGTGACAGCTACACGATTTTATCACGACGCTACTAATGAGTGACAATTTACAATGTTGCTTTTGCAGTGTTTCTGTTTTATATCTGCACAGTTTTCTGTTTTATTCTGGAAAGTAAAACAGGTTTTAGTAGTAACTTTTGTGGTATAGCTACAATGAGACTGCCTTTTCCGTAGCACAACAATACGTTACAACACAGTACTTTCCTCATCACGGCAATAAGCGTAATAACTAAGACATTTATACGCAAAGCATTTCACTTTTGTGTATTCTGAGGTAAGTACATTGACTTCTGCAGAACTTAGCTTTCGGAGGACGATAACTACGACACTTCCACACAGATTATGTTGCAACAAGACGCACATTTAGCGCTACAGTACACGTATTTGAGTGATTAATTGTGTACTTAAAACATTTATTTCTAAAGATTTTTGAATTACAAAGAAAGTTTTCCGTGATACATTTCATTCCATTGCTGTAATCTGTAACACCTGAGGGTATAATTACATTAATCCTCAGGGGGGTACATGCTTACTTTGTATACCATGTGTTTGGCAAGCACAAGGAACCCTAGCTAATATGGTGTTTGCTTATACAACTTTACACATCGGTACCATATTTCTCTAAAACATAAATTACACAGCTATCTGATCATTTAACTGAGAGATAAACATTTTTTTACTACATCAGTGACACATGTTTACGCAATACACAGTTGGGTAACTTCACACTTATGAAACTGTATTTTGTCTGTACTTTGTAAACTGTTCATATTTTTTCGGAATCATTGTGATACTATGAGAGCTTTGAATGATGTATTTGGTCAGGGAGCATGATTTTAAAGTACGTTTGAGGTAGATGACACTTTTGAAATGAGCAGAGAATTTTTTTTAGGTTTTGAAATTATTGCAGAAAGCTACGACGTTTTTGAGATTTGACTGAGGTGTTATGATGTTATTTTTATGACGACGATGTGTATTATGCTATTGAGGTATGTTTATGTCAATAAGATGATGCTACCATATATGAGGAATGTGATTACGTGTTTATATGTATATGAATAATGAATAGAAGTTAGGGACTCTTGACTTGTGAAACAGGATGTTGGAAACCAAGAATCGTACTTTAAGAGTTATGAAAGGTGTGTAAATGCGTGAATGTATCACAATGCCAGCGAAAATTTTTTTGGACACTGTTATATTCATAGGATTTTGTTTCTACACATTTGCAACGTAAATTCTCGACCTGTGAAATCTTTATATGAGACTGTCACTGTAGCGGAAACTGCTGTCGTAAATATTTCCGTAAGAAAGTTAAGTGACCACCTGCACGTGCGTCGTTGGCACACTGCTGTATCAGACACCTGGAGAACAAGCCATTAGGGTGTGCCTTTCTGGAAGCACAGGTAGAAAAAAAAAAAGGGAAGGCCATTATCCTCGCTATTGACATTTGCTTGTTGAAAGCATAATGTGGAGCTCGTAATTTACGATATTTACTGAAATGCCTAATGAAATGACGAGAAATATTTTTACATCTGCACACCTGATTACGACAAGCGTCTTCCTACGAGAGTTGAGAGAATTTCTACTAACTTATGAAATGTCACATGACTATTGAATGATATTTTTATGCTTTGGTTTGCGTACTTGCTTATTTCATTTGATACCTGTTTTCCAGCTGTGTTACAGCATTAATTTTATAAAATAAACTTAGATGCATTTGCTAATGTGAACACTTTCTGTCAACAGATCTATTAAATGATAATTTTGTAATCCACATTCTTTAAAAAAAAGGAGCACTTGGAAAGGAAAGAACAATAAGAAGGGACTAGTAACAGTAACTGGACATATAATTTTCTTTTCAAGTACATGGTAATATTTTTTTTACAATAAGTTGTTGTGGTGCACCACTTTAATTACTTAGACATTAAGATGTGATTATACATTTGCCTTATCTGCATTGTTATCTTTAGTGTACTATTTCTCTGCTTGAGCTATGTCATGTTTAGATTTAAGCTGCTGTTTGCCAGGCATAGTGTTACTGAATTTGACTTTGTGTTACTCTGCTAAGCCAGTTTTACTACTCATTTATTTTTATTGTTGCTGCACATTGGCTCATATTAGTTGCAATGTTGCATTGCTTGGTAATTTAGATTTACTGTAGCTTGCTTTGCAATTTTCCATTTTTTTGGTCATTGCTGTTTGTGTTACTTATTTTGTGCTGCTGCATTGCCTCGTCCCTTAGTTTAGCATCTGAGCTCAGTAGATTTAAGTTAGCTTAAGAGGGGGTAGCCTCTAAGAGAATGAGTTGCGATGAATAGGAAGAAATGCATTCAGAAATTATACAAAAAAAAGTACAGAAAACAGGTTTAGGTAGAATTTTCTTGGAAATAAATGTTGAGGTAAGAAATGTGTGAACATATAAATACAGAAAGCATGCTTAGATAGAATTTTTTTGGTGGAAAGAAAGGATGAAATAAGAGGAAAGATATATGTAGTTTTGGGTTGGACTGCAGTACCACATGTTACACTGAAAACGAACCCTGTCCTTTCCTATTGGTGTTATCCCACTATATGTTTGTGTACCCTTGTGTATTTGTTTTCTTCCTGTCTCTGTGTAGTTTCATAGAATTTTTTCTTCTTTTAATATTAAGCTACATTCACTATGATGAGGAATACTGTTATCCTCAAATATAATTGGCATTAATAATATGTTATTTACCTTATAAATATGCTTACACATTATTTATTCTGTTTAATGCTCATGTGTGAAGTTGATGTTTCAAAAGTTATTGTGATCTTTTATGTATGTACTCATGTCATAATTCCACTGATGTATATGTTAGTTCGATTCTTCTGTAAAGCCTGTACTACAAATGTTATCTGTATTGTTATGTTTTTAATGATGTATTTTGTACCTTTGTTATTGTATTCTTATGTTATAAAATTGTAATTGTCACCAGTTCATGATATTATTAACTTGTTAGTTACATTTCACTGCACACGTTTCTGTTGGTCATAGTATGTGGACAATATGTGAGAAGTAGGGACTGTTAGTGTTTGCACGTGTGTTAATAATTCAGCAAGGGACTGGATAACAGCATTGCTGGTTCTAAGGACAATTCCAAAAACTTTGTGAGTGCACAAGTGGTGGTTAAGGACTTGCTATATTATCCGCAAGACTCTTCAATGGTGATATTGCACCTGCACAGTCACAACAGATGGCTGTTGGTTATCTCTACAAGGACTACAGTGGGTCTACATCTTTGATGATCCATCAATATCATTATTTCTACACGGACTGCAGTGGGTCTGCACCTCTGGTGGCCCACCAATACCGTAATCTCTACCAGGACTACAGTGGGTCTGCTCTGTGATGACCTACCTACCAATACTCTTCAAAATTTCGACTGACTCTGCTGTGGGTTTGCTCTGTTGTGGCCCATTATCTGTATGCATGTCAAGAGTCAGCACTGTCTTTCCGTTGGAAGGACAACGCTACTTCTTCAAGACTGCATGGAAATGCACTATTTCCGTGTGCATTTTCTTTTACTGCTCAGACTTTGAGAAAAACACCGCTATTCTACTGTTATGTTCGATTAGGACTGTCTTTATGGACTGTGAGAAAATTTTAGCTTTTGACCAACATTGTATCAATAAGTGTGTGCATTTGATTTCTTTGTTATTGTAATTATGAAAAATTTTTTTCAAATCTGTATTGGCCACTGCCCAATCCAATTTGTAAAATTTTTTGTGGGGAGCATGGGGGCTATGTAAGTAGGCTGTTTAGGTTTTTTTATTGGTAACGCCACCTCTGTATGAAAATCACTGGCTGTGCTGTGTGCAGTCTGTGGCTGCTTTGCATTGTTGTAATACTCGCCATTGTAGTGTTGGGCAGCGGCAGCTGGATGTGAACAGCGCATAGCGTTGCGCAGTTGGAGGTGAGCCGCCAGCAGTGGTGGATGTGGGGAGAGAGATGGCGGAGTTTTGAAATTTGCCATGAACTGCTATAATTATATATGATGATATCAAGGTAAATACATTGTTTGTTCTCTATTAATATCTTTCATTTGCTAACTATCCCTATCAGTAGTTAGTGCCTTCCATAGTTTGAATCTTTTATTTAGCTGGAAGTAGTGGCGCTCGCTGTATTGCAGTAGCTTGAGCAGCGAAGATTTTTGTGAGGTAAGTGATTTGTGAAAGGTATAGTTTAATGTTAGTCAGGGCCATTCTTTTGTAGGGAATTTTGAAAGTCAGATTGCGTTGCGCTAACAAAATATTGTGTGTCAGTTTAAGCACAGTCATGTATAATTGTTCAAAGGGGACGTTTCAATATAATGTCTTGAATCATCAATCCATCGCCCAATCCGATGTGACATCACGATTTTTGCGAGGATGTTGATTTGTCAATTATTATTCCGTCGTCAATGCGTCGCTACGTCGCGTATTCAACAACTACACAACGTGATTCCAGAGACAACATATCCTTGAGCAATGTTAAGACTGCGTCGTATTTCGGCGTAAACGTATTGCTGTTTACAGTTAAATTCTCACTAAATCACTTTTCGCTTTTATGTTATCTGAAGACTCAGTTAATTCCACAAATACACTTTAAACGTCCATTAAATGATGTATGCGACACGAAGAATTAAAGTTGAGTTAAAGTTTATTGTTCTTCGTAATTATTTGTCCCTACACTGAGCACACACACCGATTTTTCATTCAGGGAATTGCGTCTGTCAGCATCAGCAATTCTGACTTTGTCGATAGCTTCTGACAACACGGCGCAATTGTAAGTTCTTCGTGATTGCGAGTATCTGTTGCCTACTCAAGTCCAATAATTCAGTTTATGTCGGCGATCAGTCTCTTTCTGTGTCCTTTGATGTTCGTGACTATTAAGTATCACGAAGGCTAAACCCCATCACAGGTCAGCAATCACACGAGTAATTTTTGTGTCACATATATCAACTGTCCCGTTATCTGTCTTGTAAGTAGGCTGTTTAGGTTTTTTTATTGGTAACGCCACCTCTGAATGAAAATCACTGGCTGTGCTGTGTGCAGTCTGCGGCTGCTTTGCATTGTTATAATACTCGCCATTGTAGTGTTGGGCAGCGGCAGCTGGATGTGAACAGCACGTAGCGTTGCGCAGTTGGAGGTGAGCCGCCAGCAGTGGTGGATGTGGGGAGAGAGATGGCGGAGTTTTGAAATTTGTCATGAACTGCTATATTTATATATGATGATATCAAGGTAAATACATTGTTTGTTCTCTATTAATATCTTTCATTTGCTAACTATCCCTATCAATAGTTAGTGCCTTCCATAGTTTGAATCTTTTATTTAGCTGGCAGTAGTGGCGCTCGCTGTATTGCAATAGCTTGAGCAGCGAAGATTTTTGTGAGGTAAGTGATTTGTGAAAGGTATAGTTTAATGTTAGTCAGGGCCATTCTTTTGTAGGGAATTTTGAAAGTCGGATTGCGTTGCGCTAACAAAATATTGTGTGTCAGGTTAAGGACAGTCATGTATAATTGTTCAAAGGGGACGTTTCATATGTCGACCCTTAGCCGAGGATACCTCACTGGAATCTTCTGATTTTTTGTTGTAGTTTGTGTAATTAGTGTAGATTTTGTTTATTGCTAGCGCATAATTGTAGAGAAAATCTCCTTTGTAGTTGCAGTCTTTCATTGTTGTACAGTAAAACAGTTGTGGCATGCATGTAGATTTGCACCAAGTATTTCGCAGCTGCAATTAACTAGATATTATTTTCAGTGCTATGTTAATGTTTTCTCTCATTTTTGATCTTCAAATTGTGTTTTTCTGTGTTGTCGTGTGAAATACTGTGACAATAATGGCGTCTGAAAAACGTAATACTAGGCTCCAAAGTAAACTGAGAAATGACAGTGAAAATGAAAGCAGTGTGTTAGCGCCACCGAGTAATGAATTAACTGATGTTCAAAGTAGTAATTTGGTAATTGTGCATAGGGAAATGGAGCGGGCTGCAAAAAATGGTGTAGACAGTGAAACAGGTAGTGAACAGGGAAGCATTATCGATCGGTCGGTCGGCAACAGCTCGCCTCAGGAATCCGAAATGACAGGACACAATTTCGCAAATACTGTAGATTCAGGTTTTGGGTCATCACCGTTTTCTCAAATAAGTCAAGACACATTTTCTGCTTGTCAAAATGTGAATGTTGCCGGTGCAAATGCACTGCCGAAAAGCGTAGAGAAACAGATTCCAGACACTAATACATTATTATTGCAATTAATGCAACAAATGGAACAAAATGAGAGACAAACACAGCAACAGTTAGACACAATGGAACAAAATCAGAAACAAACACAGCAAAAGCTTCAAAAGTTAGACACAATGGAACAAAATCAGAGACAAACACAGCAAAAGCTTCAAAAGTTAGACACAGTGGAACAAAATCTTAAAAAGTTAGACTCATTGGAACAAACACTTGAACAAACACGTGAAGATTTAACTACTGAGTTACATAACATTGAATCGAAATGTCAAAAAGTCTGTAATGACGTAAAAACACAAATTTGAGAGCATTTTCAACCTATTTTTTCGCGGCATGAAAATGCATTACAGAATCACGAAGCAGCCATAAAAGAACTGCAAACCATTGTTCATGAAAATCATGAGACCTTGTGGGCTAAAATTGACTCAGTTGCATCTACCGATTCGGTTACGCAACTTGCAAAAACTCAGGAAAACTTAAAGGACACAGTAGATTCGATTTCAACACAAATGGACACTCTGAAACTTGGTTCAGAAAAACACACTGAGGAAATGTGTTCACTATCGGAGAAAGTAGCCGAACTTTCGGATCAGGTCACTAACTTATCTACAAAGGTAGATGATGATCTGAATGACACAAGACCTGTACCCTTCACTGACACAGAAGAGTATGAACAAATAATAAAATTCAAACAAAATCAAAATCAAATCAATACACAGTACAAAAGAGAAATCCGGGAAGTACAAGATCAGTTGACGCAGGTAATACAAGAATTATGTATTTCAGAGGACACTCGCGCTCCAATACGGGAAGAGGGACATAGAAATACGGAACAACCACAAAATAATAACACAGGACACTTCGGAAATTGTGAAAGAAGTTGGCAAGGTACGCCGAATTTTGAGATGGAACCGCCGAAACGACGTAACAATGACCGACATGCGACTTGCCGACATGATGATTTTGACTATAAGCTGTTCATTACTACACGTAAATTCAAAACATTTAAGAATTCTGGCAACGACATTCATCCACAAGCATGGCTCCATCAATTCTCGCATTGTCTTCCTCCCAACTGGTCGTTAGAACACAGATTAGAATTTATGTGTGGCTACTTGGAGAATGAACCAGCTGTAAGAATGCGATCGGTCATTCACGATTGCCACAGTGAAGGAGAGTTTTACCATGCCTTCCTCTCAGCATATTGGTCTCAAGCCACACAAGACCGAGTAAAACATAGCATCATAATGATGAAACGTTTCGAACAATCTGAATTTTCCAGTCTTATGAAATATTTTGAAGACATGTTGCATAAGAATCAGTATCTTTCAAATCCATAGAGCCCCCAGAACTCATACGCATTTGCTTACTCAAATTGCCTGAACATTTACGACATATTATTTTAGCAGGACGTTGTAAAGAAGACATTGAGGCTTTTCAGGGACTGTTACAAGAACTAGAAATTGACACAGACAGTCGCGGGATGCGAAAACAGGAAAACAATCACTACAGGTCACTTCCGTCACAATTCCGTGATGACAGAAACAATAACTGGACACGACAGGTCTATTCTTACATCCCAAATCGTGACCAAAACAGACACCACCCATATGACAACCATTGTCAGAGTAATAGTTACAGAGAAAGATCGCATTTCCGTAGTAATGAATATGACAGAGATAACCATAGAAACAGACAATATGGTAATCAGAACTATTATTATCAAGGGAGACAGAATAATTTCAGACGCAACAGTTCAGCGCGCAGTTACAATTCAGGGAGAAATTCTCCACCACATGACCGACACGAAAGAAACTGTGTAAACTACCGACAAAACGACAGACCTGAATTCCATCAGAACTGGCGAGCTTTAAACAGAGCTGGGCCCTCTCGGCAAGGCGAATTTGTGGAAGTTAGGCCTCCTAATCCCAGTAACGACGCGCGGCAACAAAGAGACAGACAATGACTCGCACCGCAGGCACCCACGTGCGCCAGGTGGCTCAGAGAAAAATAACATAGACGCTAACCTTGAGAAAAATTTCAGTATTCTTTACCAACGTATACCGCATGACAATTGCATTCAAGTTCAAACTCTGAGTACTATGAAGAGTAAAGGATTGCACCACACTTCACATGTAAAACCGCTTATTGAGAGATAATCTGCTTGTCTTTGCCATAAAACTCTTAACTTCACATTTCTAGTATGCATTGTCAGACTTAGAAACTGTTAACATGTAACAATATTTGAAGTGAAATATCCAGTCTAGAACCTAGGGAACATTTTTAAACAGAAATTACAAATGCAATGTTATAGTGAATAGACGACACAGTGTTGTATTTGTACATTCTTGCTTGTTAGTTGCATGATTACGTAACTACTATAAGGCTCACATACTTAGAACATTTACCAGTATTGCTAATGAGATTTTAATGCAACATTTTGGTTTACTTGAAAATACATTCTGGATTTAAAGTACTTTCTGTGAGATACCAGACGACACAGTGGTTAGTTTATGTGACAACTACACGGTTTTATCACGACGCTACTAATGAGTGAAAATTTACAATGTTGCTTTTGCAGTGTTTCTGTTTTATATCTGCACAGTTTTCTGTTTTATTCTGGAAAGTAAAACAGGTTTTAGTAGTAACTTTTGTAGTATAGCTACAATGAGACTGCCTTTTCCGTAGCACAACAATACGTTACAGTACAGTACTTTCTTCATCACGGCAATAAGCGTAATAGCTAAGATATCTCTACGCAAAGCATTTCACTTTTGTTTATCATGACGTAAGTACGTTGGCTTCTGCAGAACTTAGCTTTCGGAGGAAAATAACTACGACACTTCCACAGAGATTATCTTACAACAAGATGCACATTTAGCGCTACAGGACACGCATTTCGGTGATTAATTTTGTACTTAAAACATTTATTTTTAAAGATTTTTGAATTACAAAGAAAGTTTTCCGTGATACATTTCATTCCATTGCTGTAATCTGTAACTCCTGAGGGTATAATTACATTAATCCTCAGGGGGGTACACGCTTACTTTGTGTACCATGTGTGTGGCAACCACAAGGAACCCTAGCTAATATGGTATTTGCTTATACAACTTTACACATCGGTACCATATTTCTCTAACACACAAATTACACAGCTATCTGATCATGTAACTGAGAGATAAACATTTTTATTACATCAGTGACAGATGTTTACGCAATTACACAGTTGGATAACTTCACACTTATGGAATTGTATTTTGTCTGTACTTTGTGAAATGCTCATATTTTTTCGGAACCATTGTGATACTATGAGAGCTTTGAATGATATATTTGGTAAGGGAGCATGATTTTAAAGTACGTTTGAGGCAGATGACACTTTTGACATGAGCAGAGAATTTTTTTAATTATTGGAGGAAGCTACGACGATTTTGAGATTTGACTGAGGTGTTATGATGTTATTTTTACGACGACGATGTGTATTATGCTGCTGAGGTATGTTTATGATTAATAGGCTGAGACTATATGAGTTATTTGATTATGCTTCATATTTATAATGACGAAATATTGACGAGTGTCGATGGATATGTATATGTGTAATAAGGTAAGGAGTAATGAATAGTGGGTAGGGGCTCTTGACTTGTGAAACAGGATGTTGGAAACCAAGAATCGTACTTTAAGAGTAATGAAATGTGTGTAAATGCGTGAATGTATCACAATGCCGGCGAAAATTTTTTTGGACACTTATATTTATAGGATTTTGTTTCTACAGATTTGCAACGCTAATTCTTGACCTGTGAAATATTTTTATGTGAGACTGTCACTGTAGCGGAAACTGCTGTCGTAAATATTTCCGTAAGAAAGTTAAGTGACCACCTGCACGTAATGCGTCGCGGGCACCCACCTGGGCGACAGCCACCCGAAAAAAAAAAAAAAAGGCCATTAGCCTTTCAGCGGCAGAGGTAGAAAAAAAAAGGGGAAGCCATTGTCCGCGCTACTGACATTTCCTTGTTGAAAGCATACCGTGGAGCTCATAATTTATGATATTTACTGAAATGCCTATTAAAATGAGAAGAAATATTTTTACATCTGCACACCTGATTAGGACAAGTGTCTTTCTACGAGAGTTGAGAGCTACTGACTTACGAAATGCCACATAGCTATTGAATGATGTTTTTATGCTTTGGTTTGCGTAATTGCTTATTTCATTTGACATCTATTTTCCAGCTGTGTTGCAGCATTGGTTTCATAAAATAAAATTAAATGCATTTGCTAATGTGAACACTTTCTGTCAACAGATCTATTAAATAATAATTTTGTGATCCACATTCTTCAAAAAAGGAGCACTCGGAAAGGAAAGAACAATAAGAAGGGACTAGTAACAGTAACTGCATACACAATATTCTTTTCAAGTACATGGTAATATTTCTTTTACAATAAGTTGTTGTGGTGCACCACTTTAATTACTTAGACATTAAGATGAGATTATACATTTCCCTTATCTGCATTGTTATCTTTAGTGTACTATTTTTTCTGCTTGAGCTATGTCATGTTTAGATATAAGCTGCTGTTTGCCAGGCATAGTGCTACTGAACTTTAATTTGTGTTACTCTGCTAAGCCAGATTTATTTTTTGTTTGCTGCGCATTGCCTCATATTAGTTGTAATGTTGAATTGCTTGGTAATTTAGATTTACTGTAGCTTGCTTTGCGATTTTCCATTTTTTTTCATTGCTGTTTATATTAATTGTTTTATGTGCTGCTGCATTGCCTCGTCCCTTAGTTTAGCATCTGAGCTCAGTAGATTTAAGTTAGCTTAAGAGGGGGTAGACTATATGAGAAACTGACTATGGAGAATAGGTAAAGAATGCATTGCGAAGTTATATAAAAAAGATTTGGGCCCAAATGAGTATTGTACAATCAGAAATAATTATTTTGAAAGAAATATGAACAGAATACAGAAAGCAGGCTTAGATAGGACTTTTTGGGAATAATGATGAATGAAGGGAGATCTCCAAGAAGTAAAGAAAGTTTTGTTTGCAAAATACTGCAGTAAAACAAACCCTGTCCTTTCCTTTTGTATTATTATGCTATGTGTTTGTGTACCCTTGTGTATTTGTATATTTCCTGTCTTTATGTGTTTAGCTAATACGATTTATGTTGTAGAATTTTTCTAGTACTAAGCTATATTCACTATGAGGAGGAATACTGTTATCCTCAAATATAAGTTGCATTAATAATATGTTATTTTCTTTGTAAACTTGTTTACAATTGTGTTCTGTTTCAATGTTCATGTGTGAAATTAATGTTTCGAAAACTATTCTCATTATTTTATATATTTACTTATGTCATAATTCCTGTAACACTGATGTATATGTTATTTCGATACAAATGTTATCTATACTGTTACGTTCTTTAATGATGTATTTTGTACCTTTGTAATTGTTTTCTCATGTTATAAAATTGTAATTGACACCAGTGCATCTTATTATTAACTTGTTAGTTACATTTCACTGCACACGTTTCTGTTGGTCATAGTATATGGACAATATGTGTGAAGTAGGGACTGTTAGTGTTTGCACATGTGTTAATAATTCAGCAAGGGACTGGATAACAGCATTGCTGGTTCTAAGGACAATTCCAAAAACTTTGTGAGTGCACAAGTGGTGTTTATGGACTTGCTATATTATCTGCAAGACTCTTCAATGGTGATTGTGCACCTGACAGTCACAACAGATGGCTGCTGGCCATCTCTACAAGGACTACAGTGGGTCTGCATCTTTGATGACCCACCAATACCATTATTTCTACAAGGACTACAGTGGGTCTACACCCTTGCTGACTCACCAGTACCATTATTTCTACAAGGACTGCAGTGGGTCTGCACCTCTGGTGGCCCACCAATACCGTAATCTCTACCAGGACTACAGTGGGTCTGCTCTGTGATGACCTACCTACCAATACTCTTCAAAATTTCGACTGACTCTGCTGTGGGTTTGCTCTGTTGTGGCCCATTACCTGTATGCATGTCAAGAGTCAGCACTGTCTTTCCGTTGGAAGGACAACACTAGTTCTTCAAGACTGCATGGAAATCCACTACTTCTGTGTGCATTTTCTTTTACTGCGCAGACTTTGAGAAAAACTCTGCATTTTTACTGTGATGAACAATCTGGACTGTCTTTATGGACTGTGAGAAATTTTTAGCTTTTGACCAACATTGTATCAATAAGTGTGTGCATTTGATTTCTTTGTTATTGTAATTATGAAAAATTTTTTTCAAATCTGTATTGGCCACTGCCCAATCAAATTTGTAAAATTTTTTGTGGGGAGCATGGGGGCTATGTAAGTAGGCTGTTTAGGTTTTTTTATTGGTAACGCCACCTCTGTATGAAAATCACTGGCTGTGCTGTGTGCAGTCTGCGGCTGCTTTGCATTGTTATAATACTCGCCATTGTAGTGTTGGGCAGCGGCAGCTGGATGTGAACAGCGCATAGCGTTGCGCAGTTGGAGGTGAGCCGCCAGCAGTGGTGGATGTGGGGAGAGAGATGGCGGAGTTTTGAAATTTGTCATGAACTGCTATATTTATATATGATGATATCAAGGTAAATACATTGTTTGTTCTCTATTAATATCTTTCATTTGCTAACCATCCCCATCAGTAGTTAGTGCCTTCCATAGTTTGATTCTTTTATTTAGCTGGCAGTAGTGGCGCTCGCTGTATTGCAATAGCTTGAGCAGCGAAGATTTTTGTGAGGTAAGTGATTTGTGAAAGGTATAGTTTAATGTTAGTCAGGGCCATTCTTTTGTAGGGAATTTTGAAAGTCAGATTGCGTTGCGCTAACAAAATATTGTGTGTCAGGTTAAGGACAGTCATGTATAAATTGTTCAAAGGGGACGTTTCAGTCTAAACGGTAAAGATGATTTTACTTCAGGTCGACGTCACGAATACTTCCAACCGAAAAACATTTAAACTTCAGATCGGTTTTAAAACAATCTAGTAGCGCTTAACATGCGTACTACTATTGCAAGAGTACAAAAGAGAAGTGAACATCTCCATTGCCGAGTTACAGTGTAGTCACAGCGAACTTACAGCTCGATGCGGCTACAACTCTCTTCTAGGATAAATGTTATCTTTGGTCAATTTATGGTCTGGGCTTTAACCTTCGTAAATAATAATTTTTGAATTCTTTTTTTAAAGTTTCTGTTTCGTATTATATGGTATTCTTTCATTCAGTCCTTTCTTTATGATAAGCATTAATGTTTACATAACATTCTTGTTAATCAAACTGTCAGGAGTGTAAATTTTGTTGTCAGTAGCTGTCATCAATGTCAGGATGTCTGATTTTTCTATTTCTTTTTGCAACAAAAGGGTGTTCTATAAATGGGGTGTTACAAAGTGAACAGTAAATAGCAAAGAACGGAGGAGGAGGTGGTGTTACTGTGCGGAAGGACATGAACACGTTTTACAGTATCGGGGTGTACAGTAGAAAAAACAGTTCGGAGGCGACGGTTATGTATCTTAAATCGGGACTAATTTACGATAAGTGCATTCCTCCTGTGTCCGGTTTCTCTTCTGATGACTCCAGTACGAAGGGCTCTGTCCCCGAAGGCAGCGAAATGTACACTAGCTAATCAAAAGTGTCTGGATAGCTCTGTGTAAAGCTGAATTGACTACTAAAAGTCACGAGATACGGACTGTAACACCTCGGTTCAGTTTACGGTGATAAAAGCTATAGAAAGAATAATTTAAAATTAAGAATAGAATTTTTAGAAGGGAAAATAGTGTAGAATCAGTGTTCGGTAATTGCAGATCAAAATTAGAGCATATCAGCAAGTTGTTTAACGTCTAAGTACAGCAAAGCCACGGAAGCTCCGTCATGGAGAAGGAGTGACGTTAAACTCTTGTGATGAAAAACCTATAAAAAGGCCAGATCGTCATAATGCCGCCTTTTTTCCTTGATAGTTTCGTTAAAGGGCGGGGAACCCGTGTCAGTCGGTCAGACAATAATTAGATTGGACTTTATCGTGTTAAGATTCTCGATAAACTCTTAGAATATTACGGAGATTAAAAGTGATGTTGTGTACGATCTCTGACTGTTGGTAGCAACGGAGTATGAAGGGGATTTTGGGACTTTAGTGCTAGATTGGAACTTTACGGACATATAGACGGCAGAAACTCAAATTATCTGCTGATACGAGTGAATTCAGAGGTACCGGTATTCAGATATTAACGCGTGGATTTTTGAAAGTGTCGTGTGCCGTTAGTTGCAATCTGGATGTAGAGCGTGTGCATATCGGCATTTGCGGACTATTTAGATTCCTGCAGGCTAGGAACCTTTTAAATAGACCATCATCCATCACCATCTTAATCCTTGAATATAGAGTGAAAGTGAAGTACAAGAGTGTTGTACTTATTTCTTTTACCTAGTACTAATCAGTGAAGGTTTCACGGAACCAAAGCTATTCAGCAGTAAGTCAGCACCATCTAGCGGAAAGCGTAGGCATTAACTTACACGCTGACTGAAGTGGACGTGTGCGTGTTTTACGGACTGCTTAATACGAACTTTTGTGACTCTTTGATGTCCCCGCTCCATCCGAAAGGTGGCGCTGGCTGTCTTAATCATAAAAGGGGAGAGTTTTAGCCGAGAAAATTACTAAATAAAAGCGATATTTACAAGAATCGCAGTAATAGCAAAACAAAAGGCCCGCACTTCATCGGAGAGTCGTCGCTGTCACGTCGGGAAGTAAAGCCGGGTAACCTACCGACGATACGTATATACCAGCAGACGTCGACGTGAAGTACCTAAAAAGGGAACCGCAAGAGAGTTGGAGATGCTTTAGTACCTACTAGTATAAAACAAGGCAGGGATGTTGTGTAGTCGGTAGAGGAGCAATAACAGCAGAATCGGTGGGTCAGGTAGCCTAGCGACCTCGATGTGGACTAGTCAATGGTTAGTGGTTGTCACTCGAGCAAGAAACCCCTCAGGAGCATTTCAACCATTCTAAAGTTGATTAAATCGAAATTCGGTGAACTAATTGTGAAGCGAAAACGAGAAGGAACAGTGACAGCTATATCAGGACCAGGCAGACCTCAGGTACTGGCGGACAGGGACCATCGAGTATTGCGAAGGATGGTTGTAAAAAATCGCATGGAGTCAGCAGAAAGAATTAATCGTGGATTCCATAGTGCTGCCAGCAGTTCATTTAGGACAATTACTGTGGGCGGAGAGTTTAAAAGACCGGTAGCAATGGTCTAGCAGCTCCTTCTAAGCCACACATTTCTGTAATCAAGACTGAGCGACGTTCGAGAAGATGTTCAGGGTGACGCCAGTGGGCAGGCAAGATTGGGAATGACGAGCCTCGCTATACCCCGCCACTATCCGACGGAATGCTTAGGTGTGCCGAAAGCATGAAGAACGTTACCTCCCATCATGCTTTGTGCCAATAAAAGGAGAACGGAGGAGGTGACGCTGTGGTATGGGAGTGTGTATCGCGATTAAGAAAAAGCCAGACGTGGAAGAATATGAACTCATATCACAATGTAGTGTACAGCATACACTTCGGAGCTATGACTGATTGTATCTGCATGAAATTATACACCGTCATAAAGCAACAACTATGAGGCATTAGCTGGTCGATAATAATATTTGTGAAGTGGACTGGCCTGTCGGGAGCTCCGACCTGAACTCAATGAAACACATCTGGAATGGAACGCCGCCTTTGCTCCAGACCCCAACGTCAAACATCGCTATCAGCTCTGTTTCGGCTCTTGAGGAAGAATCAGCTGGCATTTCTCCATAGGCTTTCAGACACCTCATTGAATGTGTCACAAGGAGATTTCAAGCCGTTTTAAACACGAAAGGTGGGACACACTCCTTATGAAGTTCCACCAATAGTTGTACGGATTCTTTTGTTCAAATAGTGTCCCTACTGTCGCATTTCCCGCCTACAGACCAACTGCTCTGAGTTTCATTCACACAGTTTCTCAGCAAAAGTCACCTCTCAAGCAAATGTAAGACCTGTATACGGTAGTCTTGCTGACAGTATCTCGCCATCAAGGCGTGGAATCGGTCCTGTTTTTCAGTATTTTTCCTAGTCGTCATTCTGCAGCTTGGGTCAGTGCTTCTTCCGTCACTCCGTACCACATACTACTCCTTTATTATATTCTACACTCTAGGTCTCCAACAATCAGTTCTGCTTACTGTTTCTATCTACCCCCTCGACTTACTCGCCTGTACTGCTGCTTCTAGCTTCGTGTTAACAATTCCACAATGCACAGAATACGTCCCATTTACTGATCCTTACATTTTGTTTGAAATTTCCGGTGCCTCCTTTCCTCTTTTATTCTGTTTAACCTCGCTTAATTCTTATACTTTGCTGTTATCACTGATTTCAAATGCTACCAGTTCTTCCTCCTACGAATTACGATTCACGTCCGTAAATTGCTGGTCCAGACGTTCGCTTTCAGGTTCTTCTTCCTCAGATTCAGATCCGTACTTGTTTACAATTATGCGCCTTTGATGAAAACAGCTTTCTGCTCCTGCGGTGACCTTTTTGTATTATCTTAGATGTAGTTAATATAGAGCTTCTTCTGGTAACCCTGCTTCTTCCTGCTAACTGCTGAAACTTCGCCTATTTTGGATGTACAAGAACAGCAGAGACATTGTCAGCTTACCAAACACCAATTGCTCCCTTCCTTTACAGATCAATCCGATTGGGAACTATAGTATTACGACAAACACTACGTAACTCAGGCGTAGAAACACGGCGGATTGTGTTCTAGGATTGACCTCCATTTAAATAACCCGGCGTCTTTTCGTTAGATGTCAGTTCTCTGAAGAAACTGCTCGCCTATCAGAAGTTATGTTCAGGTGGAAAAAATTGATTCAGTAAGTTGAGATGTAATAATTGCATTCCGAACTCTTATTTTCATATCATTCGAGGCACTTGCTATAGCTTATGATTTTGAGTTCTCCGACGTCCACTTTCTTGTAAGACGACGCACGCTAATGAATACAGCGATTTTTTATGAAAAGAAAAGAAAGAAAAAAAGAATTTCACGGTCAGTTCCTCCAATATGCACAGACTGCAACAGCCACTGACGTCAGCGACAAGCAGCAACAGTATATGTGTTGGCCACTCCCCGCACTACCGTTTCCTTGTAATGATTTAGTGTGAGTTTCTGCAAAGCCCTTTGGGCAAATGCTACTAAGCGCTACTGACGCCTGAAGGTGTAAAAGGCGTAACAACTTTTTTCGACTTCTTTCCAAGCCACCTCATAATTCGTCTAGTTTAATTCTCGGTGAAAACCAATACATCACTTGCTCCATTGTCCAGTTAATGTGATGGAATATCAAGCAGTGGTTGCTGCATGGCTACTTGTGGACTGGCTGGGACGTAACACTAACAACAGGGATTGCTTGGTATACTCTGAGGTGACAAATTGTCATAGGATACATCCTAATATCGTGTCGGATTTCATTTTGACCGGCGTTGTACAGCAACTCGACGTGTCATGGATTCAACACGTCGTTGAAGTCTTCTGCAGAAATATTGAGCCATGCTGCCCCTATAACCGTCCATAAACGCGAAAGTATCGCTCTCGATTACATCTGATAAAAGTTCTATGGGATTCATGTAGGGCGGGAACATAAATGGCTGCAAATAATAATAATAATTTACATGATTAAAAAAAATAATAATTTGCAATAACAATGATAATAATAACAAAAGCCATAGTAGCACTAATAATAATAATAATAACAAATTAATGGAGACATTAACAATGATATTGACAATAATAACACTTTTGAAGCCTTGTTTGGTATTGGATGTGGTGGAACGGATAATTAAAGAGGAGATGATTGATGTGAAAGTGACAGTAGCTCCTCGGAAAGAAGGAAATTTCAACAGAGAACTCTGTAGACAACAAGAGGGAAAACTGGTGGGGGAGGGAGAATGGATGAGAGTGAGTGTCTCTCAAAGTTCGAAAACATTTTTATTTCTTTGGGTTTGGAGGAAGATTGTTCCAAAGTCGGGTTTCTGGTACAGAAAATTACATAGAAAAGGTGGCAGTGATGTGTAGTGGTACAAAGATGATTTTATTTGGTAGAGAATGAGTGAAACCTGGTAATTAAGGAAAGCAGGATGGGTTACGATTGTGGGCGGGGTCCGAAACAATTACTCGTACTATTGGTTTGGTTTGCAATTTCACTCATTTATTTCAATAAATAATTTTTGAAAAGAAGCTAATGAGGTCGCAGTCAGACTTTTAAGACACGTAACCACAATCACGGCTGAAGGCCTTTAACGCCCAAATTGGCAATTATAAAAAAAATTATCAAATATACTGTCAAACGGCGAATGGCATAGCAAAAGTTAATTAAAAAAAAAAAAACAACATGTCACCAAACAGGTGGGACAAATGATGGTAACTTAAGAATACAATAATAAAATAAAACACAGGGGCCAGTGACAGACGGTGCTCCAGGAATCGACCTCTGAGTCGGTCACACCAAAAATACTTTCGCGAGTGAGGAGAAAGGCAGCCAAGAGTAGCATTCAGATCACAAGATGGGCTAGTGTCAGTCTAACGAGCGACTAATCATAATCTTGGTGAGGCTACCTGACATCCAACAAACCAATGCGAAAATGTAAAATTACGCCAAAGCCGGAACCGGCAGTCTGGACTCCGCCCGCAGAATATTGTGCTTAGAGCGCCCGGAACAAGAAGATGAAGAATCGCCAACCAACCAACGACCAACCCAAAGAGCACGTTGAGTAAAACCTGTGGCCCAAAACCACAGTACAATAAAACCACAGTAACAGGAGAATCGCGAGATTTCACAATGATGAAGGTTTCTCTACGCGAATTGAAAACACACTCAACTTAAACTTGCAGGATCCGGTTCCGACGAGGTCTTGCACCCTCGTGACCACAGCCCTTGGAGGCGGCAGTTCATACACGCCCCCAGCGGCCGCGGCGTGTTGTCGCTCTGCACGGACGTGGCTGCCCCTGCGCCCCAACCGAACTTTACACTCACACCACACGGAAGAAGAACGGAGTTGCCCCAAAGATAGGGCAGCAGAACTACATATTGACAAGCGCCGCTGCTACCACTAGCCGACAAGCAACGCTTACGAAACCGAGTGGCGCCAGTGAATACGAGAAGAAGACAAACAACGCAACCATGACAACTAAACGATACGGTCTGGCAGAAACCTACACACAGCACGAAGGCGAGCCGCAGCACGTCTCAGTGAGTACTGCCCCCGTTTTGTTCAGATAGTAACGTAAGGACTGAAGATAAGTAGGAAGGAGTGCAATGATTGGGAAGTCGTTGCAACAAACACAGGCTATGAAAATCTCTACGCTTATCGGCACATGGCCATGATAACTGTTCATAGGAAGAAGCGATATGGTCTAAATAGCGTACGGCACAAATGTATCGCACACAAACATTCATCGCCATTTCTAGTGGACTTGAGATCTCATACAAAAGTCCTTGGTGAACTCGATCACCATAATCAAGGACGGGGAGTATTAGTGACTCTACGAGTTCCTTTTTAAGCTCGAATGGAAATACTTTTTTATATTTCTTTAATGAATGAAGTGATCTTGACACCTTGTTATAGGCTACAGCTGTGCGTTCAGTCCAGTCTTGGTGATATTGAGAATTATCCCCAAATTCTTTGCCGGACGAGAAAAAGCGATTCCTGTGATGTTTAGAATCAAGACTGGAAAAGATTCTTCGAACAGAGGAGTAATAAGACTTTTTTGAACGACTAAGATTGCTTGCGTTTTAGATGAGTTAACTTTCAAATGCTGATACAGCAAGTAAGTCAGCATATGCGTTCTGGATGGTTGTGCGCAGAATTGTTGGGCTTGCCCTTAGGTATCACTGAACAACATATGCATATAAATACTATTTGGAATGGGAGATGATATTTGACAGACCATCAACACATAACGAGACAATTAACGGGCTCAATACTGATTACTGTGACACCCCTGATACCACATTCTTCGACTGTGAACTCTTTGTTCCGATCATCATACACTGATGACGGTGTGTAAGGTATGAATGGAACCATTTATAGCACCTCAAGGAAAGCTTTGATTTTTGAGTCAGGAAGTAATATGAGTACTTCAAAGACGGTTGTCTTGATACACTATGTAATCAAAAGTGTCCGAGCACCTGGCTGAAACTGGCTTAAAAGTTCATGGCGCCCTCAATCGCTAATGCTCGAAATCAATATGGTGTTGGCCCACCCTTTGCCTTTATGACAGCTTCCACTCCCGATGGCATACGTTCAAACAGGTGCTGGAAGGTTTCTTGGGGAATGTCAGCCCATTCTTCAGGGACTGCTGCACTGAGGAGAGGTATCAATGTCGGTCGGTGAGGCCTGGCACGAAGTCGGCGTTCCAGAACATCCCAGAAGTATTCTATATGATTTAGATGAGGACACTGTACAGGACAGTCCATTACAGGGTTGTTATTGTCGTGTAACCACTCCGCCACAGGCCGTGCATTATGTACAGGTGCTCGTGTTGTAAGATGCAATCGCCATCCCCGAATTGTTCTTCAACAGTGGGAAGCAAGAAAGGGGCTTAAAACATCAATTTTGGCCTGTGCCATGATAATGCCACGCAAAACAACAAGGGGTTCAAGCCCCCTACATGAAAAACACGACCGCACCATAACACCACCGCCTCTGAATTTTACTGTTGGCACTACACACGCTGGCAGATGAGGTTTACCGCGCATTCGCCATACCCATACCATGTCATCTGATCGTCATGTTATGTACCGTGATTCGTCAATCCACACAACTTTTTTCCACAGTTCAATCGTCCAATGTATACGCTCCTTACACCAAGCGAGGCTTCGTTTGGCTTTTACCGGCGTCATGTGTGGCTTATGAGCAGCCACATTTTCTCACCTCCCGCCTAACTGTCAAAGTACTTGCAGTGAATCCTGAAGCAGTGTGGAATTCTTGTGTGATAGTCTGGATAGATGTCTGCCTATTACACATTACGACCCTCTTCAACTGTCGGCGGTCTCTGTCAGTCAACAGACGAGGTCGGTCTGCACGCTTTTGTGCTGTACGTTCCCCCTCACATTTCCACTTCACTACCACATAGGAAACAGTGGAGCTAGGGGCGTTTAGAAGTGTGGAAGTTTCGAGTACAAACGTGTGACACAAGTGACACCCAATCACTTGACCACGTTCGAAGTCCGTGAGTTCCGCGGTACGTCCCATTGTCTTCTGTCACGATGTCTAGTGACTTCTTAGGTCGCTGACATGGAGTACCAGGCAGCACACTGCACCTAGTATGAGAAAAGTATGTTTCTGGAGATGTCCGGATACTTTTGATCAGATAATGTAGCTTTGCCGAGATGCGGAAAGCAAAGATTGTCCATAGCCGTTTCAGTCACTTTTATGAGAACAGTCGATGTGTTACGATTTTCCACGAGACCAGATTGGGGTTCATCCAGAAGGTTATTTGATGTTAAGTAACGGATAAGCTGATCGATAACTATGTGTTCTAACGCCTCAGATACTGCTGGTAGAATGGAAATTGTCCTATAGTCAGAAGGTACTTTGTCATATTCGTTTTTGGACAGAGGTTTGATGAGTCCCTTTTGCCAGGCCATTTGGAAGGTGGTGATTGAAAGTATACGTTAGTATCGAAAAAAAAAAAACCGGATCGACGAGGAAATGATCATTTGTATTGTAGGTTGCTAGCCATCGAAAATGCACCACCAATGAATGGCTGAAAGTGCAGCCCCATGTGAAGTGAGGAAGATGATGGGATCAGTATAGAGTGTTGCTACAATTGCTGCTTATAACTGCTGCTACGCCTCAGGATTGAATGAAAGAGTTTCTGGTTGTGTCATTGAGATACAGCAGCCCATACTGCCTGCACATTTTGCGAAAGTTGATCCAGTGTAGCAGGGGCTGACATGCAGGGTGGTCCATTGATAGTGACTGGGCCAAATATCTCACAAAATAAGCATCAAACGAAAAAAAAAATACAAAGACGAAACTCGTCTAGCTTGAGAGGGAAAACCAGATGGTGCTATGGTTGGTCCGTGAGATGGCACTACCATAGGTCAAACGGGTATCAACTGCGTTTTTTTAAAAAATAGGAACCCCCATTTTTTATTAGATATTCGTGTAGTACGTAAAGAAATATGAATGTTTTAGTTGAACCACTTTTTTCGCTGTGTGATAGATGGCGCTGTAATAGTCACATACGTATAAGTACGTCGTATCACGTAACATTCCGCCAGTGCGGACGGTATTTGCTTCATGATACTTACCCGTGTTAAAATGGACCGTTTACCAATTGCGGAAAAGGACGATATCGTGTTGATGTATGGCTATTGCGATCAAAATTCCCAACGGGCGTGTGCTATGTATGCTGCTCGCTATTCTGGACGACATCATCCAAGTGTCCGGACCGTTCACCGGATAGTTACGTTATTTAAGGAAACAGAAGTGATCAGCCACATGTGAAACGTAAACCACGACCTGCAACAAATGATGATGCCCAAGTAGGTAATTTAGCTGGTTCAAATGGCTCTGAGCACCGTGGGACTTAACTTCTGAGGTCATCAGTCCCCTAGAACTTAGAACTAAGTAAACCTAACTTACCTAAGGACATCACACACATCCATGCCCGAGGCAGAATTCGAACCTGCGACCGTAGCGGTCGCGCGGTTCCATACTGTAGCGCCTAGAACCGTTCGGCCACCCCGGCCGGCTGATTTAGCTGCTGTCGTGGCTAATCCGCACATCAGTAGCAGACAAACTGGGCGTGAATCGGGAATCTCAAAAATGTCGATGTTGAGAATGCTACATCAACATCGATTGCACGCGTACCATATTTCTATGCACCAGTAATTGCATGGCGACGAGGTTGAACGCCGTGTACAGTTCTGCACTGGGCACAAGAGAAATGACGGGACGATGACAGATTTTTTGCTCGCATTGTATTTAGCGACGAAGCATCATTCACGAACAGCGGTAACGTAAACCAGCATAATATGCACTATTGGACAACGGAAAAACCACGATGGCTGCTACAAGTGGAACATCAGCGACCTTGGCGGGTTAATGTATGGTGCGGCATTATGGGAGGAAGAATAATTGGCACCCATTTTATCGATGGCAATCTCAATGGTGCAATGTATGCTGATTTCCTACGTAATGTTGTACCGATGTTACTACAACATGTTTCATTGCATGACAGAATGGCGATGTACTTCCAACTTAATGGATGTCCGGCACACTGCTCGCGTGCGTTTGAAGCGGTATTGAATAGCATATTTCATGAAGGTGGATTGGTCGTCGAAGCACCATGCCATGGCCCGCACGTTCACCGGATCTGACGTCCCCGGATTTATTTCTGTAGGGAAAGTTGAAGGATATTTGCTATCGTGATCCACCGACAACGCCTGACAACATGCATCAGCGTATTGTCAATGCATGTGCGAACATTACGGAAGGCGAACTACTCGCTGTTGAGAGGAATGTCGTTACACGTACTGCCAAATGCATTGAGGTTGACGGACATCATTTTGAGCATTTATTGCATTAATGTGGTATTTACAGGTAATCACGCTGTAACAGCATGCGTTTTCAGAAATGATAAGGTCACAAAGGTACATGTATCACATTGGAACAACCGAAATAAAATGTTCAAACGCACCTACATTCTGTATTTTAATTTAGAAAACCTACCTGTTACCAATTGTTTGTCTAAAAATTGTGAGCCATATGTTTGTGACTATTACAGCGCCATCTATCACAAAGCGGAAAAAGTGGTCCAACTAAAACATTCATACTCCTTTACGTACTATACGAATATGTAATAAAAATGGGGGTTCCTTTTTTAAAAAACGCAGTTGACATCCGTTTGACCTATGGCAATGCCATCTAGCGGACCAACCATAGCGCCATCTGGTTTTCCCCTTCAAGCTAGACAAGTTTCGCTCTTTGTAGTTTCTTCGTTTGACGCTTATTTCGTGAGATATTTAGCCCGGTCACGATCAATGGACCACCCTGTATACAGGGGCAGTTGTTCTGCAATTGTTGACGAAACGTTTTCGATAGAAGAGAGATCGGGAGAAGCCAAGGCAGCGATGTAATCCGGCGGACGACGAAGAAGTGTTGAAAACTGTGTAACGTGTATGGTCGCGCGTTATCCTGCTGCAATGTGGACGTCGACAGGCTCCGAAGTTTAGGAGGACAACAGGCTCGAACACTTCTAAGATGTAACGCTGTCTGATTTGTGTACCGGCAATGCGTACTAGCGGCTACGGGAACGGCATCCAATATCATCCCAAACCATAAAACCGGGTACAGGACTAGTTTGGCGACGCATAAGGCAACAGTTCAACAGTCTTTCACCGCTGTGTCTCCACACTCTAATCCAGCCATTGTGGTGGTACAGTCTGAAACGGGTTTCGTCGGTAAAAATAATGTCCTTCCATTCGGTTGTCCATTTCTGTCGTGCGTCGCCCCATTGACTCAGTGGTAAACACAGCAATGGACGACTTGCGTACAGCCCACTCTGCTGCAGACGACGTCGACTGGTTCCTCACGGGTACTGCTTGTCACAGAGCTCTCCAGCACTGCTAAGCGCACAATATGGCTGTCATCACGCGTAGTGGCCGCAATCGGTCCAATCGAACCGTCATTCCCTCCTGCATCCAGAGGTTACAGATCCCCATCACAGTTGCATGGTTCCGTGCGAGACGATCACTAGTTTCTCTGAAACCTATCGGCAACCGTTCTTCCTCGGTTGAACTCCGAAACGTGGTCGAAAGACATTCGCTGTCGTCTGAGAGGCATAATGAAACTGGTTAAGCAAAACACCCGCACGAGAGATCGATTCCAGTACGTCCACACCGCCGTCTGTTTCCCCTTTACACACTGCTTTCAGGTGCCACTGCTGGCGGCAGTGATGTGCGCATGCGCTAAAATGCAAATCGTGTACATCTCTCATCACCGCAGACGCATCACATAAATTTCAACTGATTTCGTTCAGGCTCTTTCATTTCGGTTGGCCAGCAGTTTAATATTGTCGTGATCTGCAGCTACAGAACGAATTTGTGCAGTTGACTTCCTGACTGTGTTAAGGGTTACCGGCAGCAGAATTTTTGAGAAAGTCAATAAGTTTGATACATTTTTGAAGAATTACTATAAATCACACTAATTTTGCTAACTTCATCGAATATTACTGATCAGTAACGGGATATCTCAGAACACGACGCGGAATGCTTTTGAACATTCCGATTTTGGGGCTATGTATTGATTGGCTGATTAGTTGTAATGACTGGTAAAATACTGGGCTGTGATTGAGAGGTCTATATACATGTGTGTGTATGAGTGTGTGTGTGTGTGTGTGTGTGTGTGTGTGTGTGTGTGTGTGTGAGAGAGAGAGAGAGAGAGAGAGAGAGAGAGAGCAAATTTACTGACGAAGCTAAATGTTTGCTGACGAAACTGTGTGTAAGGCTACTGCTGGTACAGCATCTCACCCCTTGTATGTTGCACGTAGACAATCTGTGCGTGTGCTGATTTCGTAGAAAGGAAGTGTGCATTGTGACGTAGGTGCGGAATTGACCTCCGTAAATGACGCCACGAATGCAAACAAAGTGTACTGGGATACCTATAATAACATAACCTTTTCCTATAGCACCACATTTCGAAAGTACTGTTCCCCTTCTGTTCCGTTTTCCCCACAGTCGATGTTTTACTACTATACAATTCTGTGATCCAAACGTACATTCTCAGAAATGTCTTCCTCAAATAAAGACGTACGTTTGACACAGACTTCTTTTGCCGAGGAATGCCCTCTTTGCCTGCGCTGTTTTGCTTTTTATGTCTTCCTTCCTTCGTCCGCCATATGTAATGTTGCAGTCAATGTAGTAATATCCCTTCACTTTGTCTACTTCGTGATCCCAATGTTTTGACATTACGTTTATCGCTAATTTCATTTCTACCACACATCTTTACTTTCCTCTTTCATCGATTTACTCTCTTCCCATAACATGAGCTCACTAGAATGTTGATTTCATTCAGTACGTAATGCAATTCATTGTCACTTTGACTGATCAAACAATCTTATTACCCATATCCGTTCATCATTAATTTTAATCCCAGTCTTAAATCTTTTGTTTGTGTCCGTCATTGCTTCCTCGATACATCCTCTGAGCAGTAAAGGCGAAAGATTGTATCTTTGGCTTACACACTTGTTAATCCGAGCACTGCGCTCATGGTTTACCATTCTCATTTTCGCCTGTCAGATGTAAAATTAAAGAGACCTTTGGAGAAAAGAGAGCCACCTGTATGAATATGAGTAGCTCATATGGAAAAGCAGTCCTAAACAAGGAACGAAAAGCATAAAGGTGGAAGAATTATACAGAGGTTCTATACAAAGGCGATTTACTTGCAGACAATGTTTTGGACATGGAATAGATGAAGATGAAATGGGAGATACGATACTGCGTGAAGAATTTGACCTGGCAGTGAAAGACGTAAATCGTAACAAGGCCCCGGGAGTGGACAAAATTCCATTAGAACTACTGATGGCCTTTGGAGAGCCAGCCATGACAAAACTCTTCAGACTGGTGAGCAAGATGTATGAGACAAGCAAAGTACACTAATTCCAATCTTAAAGAAAGCAGGTGCTGACAGGTGTGAAAATTACTGAACTGTCTGTTTAATAAGTCACAGTGAAAGTCGCAAGCTCTTTCTTCTTATCTCATGTTTTCTACTGAAAATCTCGTGCTCGTACACTTGTTAACTATACTATTACAGAGATCGCCAAAACATTTTTTTTATTGGTCCTGTGGGCAACAAATAACTTACTTGGTCTTTCTGCTGCCACTGCTTGATTTGCTGCATTCCGTTATTTAACAAAAACATAAAAACCTATTATTCATGCTGTATGGCGGCTCCTGCTGTTGCTGCGGCTTACTACAACTACATACAATTCAAGACATAGGGTTTGGTCAAATGTAAACTCGATAAATGGTAACCCAAACAAAAAACTATATTCTGAAAGCGATTCTTTCTCATTCAATTAACAAAACGCTAGAAGCTCTTTGAACAATCGCTTCGTTTGTAAATCTGCCTCCAGTGGTATTAAAGCAATATTACAAATTAATCAAACTCTTGAGACAGACTGAAATACTTCTCAATTGAATACGTAGTGAAACAATTCCGTGACAATTACAAAAGAAATCAATGACAAAAATCAATACTTAATCTAACAATGGTTTTCCCTGAAGAATTCAACTCCTATAATTATCAAAATTACCGTCTGTGGCTACGCACATACACAAACCGTTTTCTTTAAATTAATAAGCGCGCTACAAATTATAACAAATATCAACTAAATACCAAATCCTGTGTCGCTGCTGGAGGACACGGCTGTACGGCAGCTCGGCGACGACCCCTCGCCCAACACACGTGCGCACCACAGCAGGCGGGCTCCTACACTGGCTTCAAACTGCCGCTAGTTAATCCGTGCACTGCGTAGCGCGACAACAATATCTTAGATTCTAGAGCTTGTATATGTGTGCTGTAGCCAACCCTTACATCCTAAGAAAGTGTTGCCAACTCTCATAACCCCCAACCACAGTTTTGAAAATTTTGCGGGGTGATTCCTGCCTAACATATTGGCAAGGAACAAACAGTAAATTTTTTTTACAAAACGACGAAAAAATTTGGCAAAGAGAAAAATGTTACAATTTATATCAAAATGACTAAAAGTATTTCTTGCTTAGCATCTACGTAAAATTTTCTTTACAAAAGGACGAAAATTTTCTTGCATGGCATATAGGCAAGAGAAAAAATGTTAAAATTTTATACAAAATGGCAGAAATGTTGCTTGGCTAATTGATTGGATAGGAGAAAACATGGCTCGCTTTACAAAAATAATATGAAAATGTTGCTAACCTAGTATGTATGTAATAAGAATACATCAAAGGAAATATAACAACTTTCTTACATAAGTAGATAAAAAAGATCGTATAAGCTTTAACAGATGTGTAACAGTAACTACTTAAGCATGGAATAGTCTTCAGTAAGCTAATATAACCTAATAACCAGTAAAATTATAATATTTTATTTTCTGCATTTGGGCACTTACATTTCCATGACGTTAATCAGTAGTGGTCTGACTACATGATACTGTATGTTTTTATGCTCGCAGTTCCCTCTGGTCAAAAGAAACCAGGTCTACATGTTTTAAGTGCAGTAGACTCAAGGACTTCATATCCACTGACAACTACACCTGAAGTCAAATTTTCCTCTGGTGACAAAGTTTGACAACGTAGGCAGTTTCAGGGGCCTTTGTGTCCACTTACAACCATACGTAACGCCCATTCTCCCAAGATGACACAGTTTGACAGTGTTGGCAGACTCAGGGACCTCGCGTCCACTGACAATCACACGTCACTGCGTTATTGCATAAGCAACTCCTCAAATGTATGTAGTACAAGCCTCGGTCGAGTATTTCTGTATACTGAAAACGTCATATTTTATAGAAAATAGATTCTCCCTTTAAAATACGATATCTCTAACCTAATTACATAAATGAAGCAAGGAATAATATTATATCATATAAGCAGGCATGTGAGCTCATTTAAATGTTTTCTTTAACTCTATTGCCGCAGCAATTACTGATTTGTGGCATATATCTCAAGTCATGAATAATGTGAGGCTCACCACACGGTGGCAAAGTCAATTTTCTTTAAATTTTTCGCCACAGCAATCACCGATTTGTGGCATGTATTTTTCAATTCACTCATAATATGAGGCTCACCACACAGTGGCAAGTTAATTTTCTTACAATTAGTTTGGCCAATAACAGTGGCAAAGTTTAGATTGTGACCACGAATCATTACAAATGTGGCACCACACAAAAAAATATCATTTTAATTTCAAGCCATAAATACTGTGCGGTCAAACTCTAATTACCTACTATTTTTACATTACTAGTGATGCTGAAAAAGAATGTTACAATATTTGTTACAATAATTGTTAAGTACATTTTGGTTATAATATATTTAAATAATCCTACAAATAGAGAAGTAATTCCATAGTGATGCTATTATATATAATAAAAGATACAGAATCATTTAGAAAAAGTCTAGCCCACGGCTCGCCAAATCAGATCATGAATATGTACAAAATTTAGTGAATAATTACGTGACTTTGCATCAGAATTTTTACACTCTAATTACTAAGTTATACCAAATTTATAATTATCAGTCTGTAATGACTGTCAATATTTCTGATGTCAAACGTAATGTCTGTGGTATAGCGTCTCAGTCGTTTTTATATGGAGTCCTCATTGTCTCTGTTTGGAGGCCTCCCTAGTCTTTGTATGAATCTGTGTGGCCATACCTTGGACGGTCACAAAGAACAAGAAAAAGAAACAACCTACAAAGTACATAATAAAAATAAATTATTCACAAAATACAACATACAAAACTCCATCTGTCCAGTAGAATCTGAAGGAAATGGTTTATTCATCAAGGTGACAAGAAATAAATTTATAACATGACAAGAGAAAAATCATCACCTTCCAATTAACCTCCTGCTGGAATCGGCACTGCATCACTAAATGACAATCATGAAATAGAAAAACACAAGATAAATATTAAATTGACTTATTTTGCGCTACTATTTACACATTCATAAAATATGGCCGATACTCTCGCCTCTTGGCGTAAGAGTCATTTCACTCTGGAAAGAGAAAAGAAATCGTTTAATGCACGACATAATTATCTAGGTCATAGCTCGGTGTTTTTGTCACGGCCGACTGTTTCTGGAACGTCTTTCTTCTCGCGACCCTTAACTGTAAGCGTGCTACGCTCCGATCTGAAAATATCGTCTACTACACAAAATTACGTCACGTTAAGTGCTTTCGTTTCTGCAATGGAGAAAACTTCCGTTGCGATCATGTTTCCTGTAAGAAATGCAATAAAGTCGACCTTCACAACAATAAGAAGAGAAACAACACTATCATGCTTACCATTCCACAATTTCACAGAGCAAAAAAAAATGTTCTTGGCACTCATTCATCACATAATTCAACACTTTGCTGTGTTTTTGTATCAGAAACCCTTTCGTGACTCATAACTGTGTCTTAACTTTACTGTGACTTAGATTTTAAGTAAGTGTGTACTCTACCTTAACATTACTGTGACTTAAATTTTACGCAACTGTGTATAAGCTATATCTTCCTTCATAGAATACCGTTGTGGGTTTCTTCGTTTAGAAGTGTATCTTTCTTACCTTCTCTTGTTCTATAAATGTCTGCAAAGTGCTCCCTCATTGTGTTACACTAATCATGAGTGGTCCATAAATCCTAATATGCCTTTCCTGGCAAACTAATAAACACGAAAAATCCACATAAATCATCACTCTTCAAACTATCTCATAAATCAGAACAAGTGTCAGTTCGAAGGTTTCCTAATTATACTATTACCCATCAAATATACCTTCTCAATTCAGAGCCACTTATACACTATATTTTACTGGAAGATAATGTCAACAGTTTCTGTTATTTTATGTTATTTCTCCCTAAAAACGTACATAGTTAGTTCTTGCATTTTCCTTTAAATAAGTCACGAAAATTTCATTCTTTCATTGAACAATCGCAAGATGTCAACAGCTGGTATAATCCTCTCGTCAGAAATGTCCTTTGCAAAGTTCTCATTCTCTCAAACAATGCAAATCATTCATAATCATTCATTCTTGGTGTTTTCACACAGGATAGATTGATAGTAAAAGATTAATAGATAAACATGTTAGTCAAAGATTATGAAACAGTACTGAAAACTAAAATCGGAAGAATATACTGTAACGGCTGGGGCACCTATGCTCGCCAAACATATATTTATTAAAGATCAGTAAACCCCCTAGGGCCATTCCTTGAAAATTTTAATGTGTGATAAGTGATGAAGACCTCGCGATTTATGTGTTCGTATTGTCTCAAGTTCCACAGCGTTCGTGTGTGCAATGCGTAGTATACTGAAGGGTCCTTCATACACCAAGAAAAGCTTCCTACTCAAATATTTTCCCTTATAAGATAATCGATGTGATCTAAGCAATACTTTTTGACCTACCTGTATATTCTTGACGTTGACTCGTGGATTATGCAGCTTCTTTCTTCTGTCTGCAGCTTTCTTGATGTTCTGTAATGCTATACTTTCCACTTCATGGTGTTTTTGCAATAGTTCATCTGCTGTCTGTGGTCTGTCGGTTTCAGGTTGGATTACTGTGTTAATTTGTCCGGAATCAAGAACCAATCTAATGGAATTATCCCTTTTCTTAACCATGTGTAATGGGCTGTTATATGAACTCTCAGCAGGTTCGATGATTCCCTACTCTAACATGGATTGTATTTCCTGTTTTGACTGTCTCTTATGTCAATGGGATGACGTATGATGATACAAAAAATTATGTTCCTTGACCTTGAATTCATAAAGAAAGTTACGTATTGTTCCTGTCTTTTGAGAAAAAAATTCACAACTTATTTGTAATATTTCAAATAACTCATCAGTGCCTGCATTAGGATCTACTTCATCTCGGTAAACTTTCCTTTTAATTAATTGTTCTGTACTAATAGGTTGTTCTGTTTCACAGTAAAACGTGGTGATGTTATCTGTGCAACCATTAGACAAATTCATTGATTGTTGTTCCTCAAGCGGAAAGAGAAAATGCAGATAGTTCACTTCCTCATCCTCCTTTGTTAACCATCCTTGAAATTTAAGCCCAACTAGCATTTGATTTACTCGTAACATGACTTCAGCATTACAAAAGTTTAACATTGCTTTATATTCACGTAGAAATTCTGTTGATAAAAGAGGGATTACTAAGAAATTTTCAGAAAACTCGTGTCCTTGACACCTGAAAACTAAAGAAGTCTGATTGCGTACGTTTAAACTCTTTCCTTGAATGACTCCCTTTAATTTGGTATTTAATAATGGCAAGGTTGGACAAACAGATGCCTGTTCACACTTCTTAAACATTGTCTCGCTAACTACATTCACAAGGTTGCCAGAATCAAGTACAGCTGAAAGTAGAATATTTCCTACCGAGATTTTTATAATTGGATGAGCATACGTAATTTCGCTGTTATCATGTTCTTGTAATTATGTGTCTCTAATGTCCTCCAGCCCAACAAAGTTAACACAATTTGTGTGTCGGCTTTCTGCCGCTACAAACGGTTCGTTTGTAGTCCTTGTTGCTAGTCATTGTTGTGCCGGCTCGTGTTGATGCGAATTATTGCTTGGGTTGGGTGGTAGATTTCTACATTGTCGCCACGCTATAAATTGGAATTTCTGCGATCCTTCCAATTTTGATTTGTCCACTCATCATCATAACTGTTTTGGTTCTCATAATTGTTATGACCATAATTATCACGTGGGCTCGATGCTCTGCATTCTGCATGAGCACCGCTTTCCGAATTGTAATTTGCGTGTCCGCGCCAATTTTGGTTGGTCCTACCGCAACCATTCCTTCTAAAATAATTTTCATTTCCATAACGCCTCTGCTCTTGCGGTCCGCGATCTCTATTACTGTACTGAGAGTTCCTATGATCATAAAAATCATTTCTCTGGCGTCTATGATCTGTGTTATACGGTTGATGCCGCAAATCGAGCCTATCTTCTTCCGCCCTGTACGCGTGAGGTTCGTCCGAGTTGCATACGCGTTTACGGTCACGCCGCGGATTATTATTTTCCCAATACTGATTACTATTTTCTCTTTGTGTGGTTTCATAGTTGTCAAATTCTAATTCTTGCAAAAGAGCTTGGAATGCCTCCAAGTCATCTTTGCACCTACCTGCCAAAATTATGTGGCGTAATCTGATCGGCAGTTTTGTCAAACAGATACG
This sequence comes from Schistocerca serialis cubense, assembly GCF_023864345.2. Lineage (NCBI taxonomy): Eukaryota > Metazoa > Arthropoda > Insecta > Orthoptera > Acrididae > Schistocerca > Schistocerca serialis. Next base: position 627,904,450 of record NC_064638.1, on the reverse strand, counting down.
AATTAATTCCGACTGACTGTACGTATTCGTTAAATATCTGTTCATGCGCATCATGTTTTCAAAATATTGCACTGGAGTTGAAAATTTCGAATGCTCATAACTTTGCATCATAATGATGTAATGTTTTACACGATCTTGTGTAGTCTCTGACCAGTAAGCAGATAAGAATTCGTAATAAAAATTACCATATGTGTGACATTCACGTACTATTGAGCGCATTCTTGTTGCAGGCTCTCCTTCAAGATAACTGCAAATGAATTCCAGTTTGTGGCCATTGGCCATGTTGGTGGTAAAGAATAGTCAAGTTGTCGTAACCGCTCTCGAGGGTGGATTCCGAAAAATTTTAAATTTCCTAACTGTGAGATAATGCTTATAGTCAAACTCGTCATTTTTCTAAGCGTATGAGTTTTCTTTTACAGCATGACTCACTTTTCGTCATTACGTCCCGCAAACGTGTCATATCCACTAGAAAAGTGGTCGGCATTTCCATAATTAACGCGCTCACTGTCGTTACCAATTTGGTAATTATCGGATCTACCCGTGTCATTGCTGCGATCGATCTTTCCTTCGATGCTGGCAAGCTGTTCCTGTATATTTTTTACGTCACGTTTGTTTTACTGATTGTCATCTGCCCTTGTTTAAAACTTTGCAGAGACAGAAATTCTTCGGTATCCGCGATCAGTACCGGCTGAGTGTCATCTGACCTCGTATCTAACCCGCTACTCAGTTCCGTCTCTTTCATGAATAATTCATCTACCTGTTTAGCTACTGTCGTTAATTGAGTTTCTATCTTTGAAACTTCATTGGTGATCTGTAATTGCAATGACTCAACATTTTTCGCTAGTTCCTCTACTTGCAGTTCTTGTTGTGACGTCTGTCGTTTCACTTCAACAATATCAACATTTTGTACGTGATCAAGATGGTATACAAGATTATTAATATCTTATTTGAGTTCTTCACGTAGCTGACTTTTCAAATGACTGGTCATTTCTTCAAATTTACTGTTTAAATTGCCATTCACCTCACCCTGAAACAATGTGACATTCTCGTTAATTTCGTTGTGAAGCGATTTGAAATTCTTTGCATTACTGTCATTAAATTCAGTGAGTTTACTCTTAAATTTAGTGAGTTTACTCTCCTGTCTGTCATTAAATTCAGTGAGTTTTCTCAGTAATAACTGTAAAACATCATTACTGGGGGCAGGGAGTACAACGTTACTCTCCTCCGTTCAAGCAGAAGCAGTACCTGCATTTCCACTAACAGAAGGAAAGGCAAAATTACTCCGCTTTATCGGAATGGCAACCAGACTTGAATTTGCACCGAAAGTGGGGAAAACAAAATTACTCTGCACTTTTGAGGCGGAAGCAACGCTGGAATTTCTCATAATGCGTTCGGTTTGCGTCACTGTATTGTCATGTCCTACATTGCGTGTAGCACACAGTTGTTCAATCACGCATTGCTGGCAAATGATCGCCTACATTCCGATTCTCCACAGTATTGTTCCAAATTTCCCAGATCTCAATATTCTCGAAAGAATTTTCTACTCCCTGTTCCGAATATTCGGAAACCGCGTTTGAAACCGCTCCTACATTCATGTTCACAACCGTATCTACGTTCGTGTTTGCAGTAGCATCTGAATTATTTTCCATTTTCTTTTGTGCTCGCGTCCTCATTGTCACAATACGAACGAAAACATGACACTAAAATACACCGCTATCATAAAAATTCCACTGTTGAATTAACTATTATGCGATGCACCAACAAATTCAAAGACAAAACTGCTGAAATAAAATTTTGTGCTCATACAAAGCAGTGCGCAAGCGATCAAAATGCTGTACCTTCACTAATGATTACTGTTGCGTAAGCTTGCAGTTGGCAGTAGAAAGACGAAGCATATCTAACTACGACTCATCAAAAAAAAAAAAAAAAAAAAAAAAAACGTATCCTGGCAGGCATGTCGGCAGATGAAAGTCGCGAGCTCTTTCTTCTTATCTCGTGTTTTCTACTGAAAATCTCGAGCTTGTACTCTTGTTAACTTTACAATTACAAAGATCGCCAAAACTTTATTTTTTTTATTGGTCCTGTGGGTAACAAACAACTTACTTGGTCTTTCTGCTGCCACTGCTTGATCTGCTGCATTCCATTATTTAACAAAAACATAAAAACCTATTATTCATGCTGAGTGCAATGCATGTTCTGTATGGCGGCTTCTGCAGTTGCTGCGGCTGCTGCTGCTTACTACAGCTACATATAATTCAAGAGCAAGGGTTTGGTCACATCTAAATGATAACCCAAACAAAAAACTATATTCTGAAAGCGATTCTTTCTCATTCAGTTAACAAAACTCTAGAAGCTCTTTGAACAATCGCTTCGTTTGTAAATCAGCCTCCAGTGGCACTAAAGCAATATTACAAATTAATCAAACTCTTGAGACAGACTGAAATAGAGAATACATAGTGAAACAATTCCGTGACAATTACAAAAGAAATCAATGACAAAAATCAATACTTAATCTAACAATGGTTTCCCCTTAAGAATTCAACTCCTATCATTATCAAAATTACCGTCTGCTGCTAAGCACATACACAAACCGTTTTCTTTAAATTAATAAGCGCGCTACAAATTATAACAAATATCAACTAAATACCAAATCCTGTGTCGCTGCTGGCGGACACGGCTGTACGGCAGCTCGGCGACGACCCCTCGCCCAACACACGTGCGCACCACAGCAGGCGGGCTCCTACACTGGCTTCAAACTGACGCTAGTTAATCCATGCGCTGCGTAGCACGAAAACAATATCTTAGATTCCAGAGCTTGTGTATGTGTGCTATAGCCAACCTTTACATCCTAAGAGTATTGCCAACTCTCAACAGTTGTAAAATACTAACACGAATTTGTTATAGACGAATGGAAAAATTGATAGAAGCCGACCTAGGGGGAGAAAAGTTGGTACACGCGAGGCAGTACTACGACTCATCTTAGAGGATAGGTTAAGGAAAGGCAAACTTATGTTTCTTGCATTTATAGACTTAGAGAGAGCTTTTGACAATGGTGACTGGAATACTCTCTTACAATTTGTACAGAAATCAAATAGCAGTTATAAGAGTCGAGGGACACGAAAGGGATACAGTGGTTGAGAATGGAGTGAGACAGGGCTGTAGCCTATCCCCGACGTTGTTGAACTTGTGTATTGGGCAAGAAGTAAAGGAAACAAAAGAGAAATTTGGAGCAGGAATTAAAATCCATGGAGAAGAAATAAAAATTTGAGGTTTTCCGAAGACATTGTAATTCTGTCAGAGACTTCAAGGACCTGGAAAAGCAGCTGAACGGAATGGACAGTGTCTTGAAAAGAGAATATAAGATCAACATCAACAATAGCACAACGACGATAATGGAATGTAGTTGAATTAAATCAGGTGATGCTGAGAGAACTAGATTAGGAAATGAGACACTTAAAGTAGTACATGTGTTTTGCTGTTTAGGAAGCAAAATAACCTATGTTGGTCGAATTAGGGATCGGTAGGTAGGACACGTTCTGAGGCACCAAGGGACCACCAGTTTAGTATTGGAGGGAAGCGTGGAGGGTAAAAATCATAGAGGGAGACGAAGAGATGAATACACTAAGTAGATTGAAGGAGGATGTAGGTTACAGTGGTTAAACGGAGATTAAGAGATTTGCAAAGGATAGAGGAGCATGGAGAGCTGCATCAAACCAGTCTCTGGACTGAAGACGACACAACAACAACATATACCAATTTACATTGTCGACTAAACGTGTTTAAATTTTTGCTATGTCTTGCTTACATTATCACTTACCTTAGGCGATATATAGAAACTATGGAAAGTATAAATGTGGAAGCGTGGACGGAGATTTGAACAACCATCCGTCAGAGTGAAGCCGTAATATCCCTAAATCGCTCGAGGCAAATTTCGAAATTGTTCCTGTGAAAGGGCACTGCTGATTTCCTCCCCATAGTGGAAACAATTCCAGATTGTACCCCGTCTCTGATTACCTCAGTGCGGACGGGACGCTAAATCCTAATCTTCCTTCCATCCTTCCTTCTTTCCTCCCTTAATAACATAATGAATGGCTAGAGAGTAGGTATTGCGACGAATTACGTTGTGTGAAGCTGTAAGTTATTTGGGAGTGCATGTACAGAATGTACAGACGTAAGATTTGATCATATGCATAATTTTAAGATACAGGGTGTTACACAATTCATATTACACACTTCTAAAGGTTTCAGGAGGGACCTAAATCAAGTTTTACATAAGAACCCATGTCTGGAAACATCATCCAACGACGCTCCAGACCGCCCAAGTTATAGGCCCGCTGTTTGTTTCGAAGGAAGTGAATTTGAAAACATTTAAAATGGTAAGAGTCATAAACACCTCAAACATGCTTTTAATGCTAATCCTAGCTTAGGAAAGGGAATGCTAATAGTGCAATATAATTAATATCCTTCGGTGTCAGTTCTGTTGTCACCGGCCTATATGCAGAGTAGAAATAGTTTAAATCCAGTGTTGGTTCACTTTCTCGCAGTGCCCTACCTCAAAAGTCTTTCAGGGCAGATGGTCGTGAGAGTGCGAGGTGGCGAAGCCGTTAGGAAAACCGAGTGGCCTTTGTCTGGCGGGCGCCGCGGGCGATGGCGCATTCCGGCGCGCACGCCGTCGCGACGCCGTCTTATTAAACTCTCGCCGCCCTGCCCTGCCGCGCCGGCAGAATCCATCTCTGGAATGGGCTGCCCCACTCCTCACCATCCGCCTTTATGCTTGCTGGAAGCTGAGAGCGAGGAGCAACGCCAGGAAAAGCCGTAGGTGGGTGTCCCCTGGCGCCTGAAGGCGCTTTGAAACCAATAAGAAGGCTCAGCTGGGGTTCTGAACCCATTATCTGACGATCAATTAGAGCCGAGTTCTTTAAAACAAAGGATCAAGGCTTCCATAAGGCGGAAACTGATCCGTAAAGGAAGCTGATAACGACCGCTTCCCTTCCGACCCATTTCGTGACCCTTTCGACGGCTATGATGCGGTCCTCCACATCCAGTGTCGTTCAAATGTTTTATATTTTCCTAAAAAAAAAGGAACGACTGTAGATCTGTCCTTCAACCAGACATTTTAACACGTGTAAAAATTTTAAAAATGCGATTTAGAGCATGAAATTTTCTCTATGTTACGCTTAAGAATGGCTAATCATTCGATGAGTTTATAAATAAAACATTTTAACTCCCAAACGGGAGACTGAATTCTTTGTGTCTCCTCTGCAATTTTTACCCTCTGAAGCTCCGTCTGGTATCATGGAAATGGTTCCCTGGCATCGTAAGCGGTGGAATAGCATCCTGTCACTTCTTGTCAGCGTTTCCAATTTCTTTCTGCGGAGAACTTGCTCATTCCTTACCTCATGAGTCCATCGAATTCTCAACATTCTTTTGTAGCACCACATCTCAAATGCTTCTATTCTCTTCTGTTTCAGTTGTCACACAGTCCATGTCTCATTGCCATAGAATGCTGCTTGAGGAAAGGTAAAGGCACCAGAGAGGCAATTCTGACGCTGCGCTTGATGCTGGAAGCAAGACTAAAGAAAAATCAAGACACATTCACAAGATTTGTCGATATGGAAAAAGAATACGAAAATGCAAATAGGTGCACGATGTTTGAAATTATTAGGAAAATTGGAATAAGCTATGGGGAGAGACGGGTAATGTACAATAGGTACACGATCCAAGAGGGAAGAATGAGAGTGAACCATCAAGAACGAAATGCTCGGATTAAAAGGGATATAAGACAAGGATATAGAGTTTAGTGCCTACTGTTCAGTCTGTACATCGAAGTAGCAATGACGGAAATTAAAGAAAGGTTCAGGAGTGGATTTCAAATTCAAGGTTAAAGGATATCAGTGATACGATTCGCTGACGACATCGCTACCCTGAGTGAAAGTGAAGCAGAGCTACAGGAACTGCTGAATGGAATGAACAGTCTAATTAGTACGGAATATGATTGAGAGTAAATCGAAGAAAGACGAAAGTAAAGAGAAGTAGCAGAAATTAGAACAGCGAGTAACTTAACATCAGGATTAATGGTCACGAAGTAGATGAATTAAGTAATTCTGCTACCAAGGCAGCAAAAGACAGGCCGCCCGCGGTAGCCGCGCGGTCTTGGGCGTCTTGTCATGTTCCGCGCGGCTCCCCCCCGTCGGAGGTTCGAGTCCTCCCCCGGACTTGGGTATGTGTGTCGTTCTTAGCGTAAGTTAGTTTGATTAAATAACGTGTAAGCTTAGGGGCTGATGACCTCATCAATTTCGTCCCTTAAGACCTTACCACAAATTTCCATGGAGGACATCAAAAGCAGACAAACACTGGCAAAAAGGGAACCCGTGGTGGGGCGCGTCAAACTAGTCAGAAGACTGTTACCTCAGAAAAAAAGAAAAGTAAAAATGCGTCCGCTTCATTTTTCACAAATTTCAGAAAAATCCCATTTTGATGCTTCCATGCATGTAGGCTTCTGGGATTTTCTTCCCCAATTCCAAAGCTGAATACAGTAAAGCTTGAAAGGGGGTTGGTTGCTGGGTCTAAATCCGTACAGAAAACTAGAAGTTCGTAATGCATTAGATTATTTTATGTTTCTCACCAATAGCGCAATAGCTTCCATCTGAAAGGGATATCTGAATATTAATTAACATCTTTAAAGAAACGGTAATGGTACACTGCTGTTGGGCCCCGAGGAAGCTTGGCAGGCTTGAACGAAAAATGTCACTGGAAATGAGTTCTGACAGTATCTTCGCGGTGTGGCAGTACAAGAACAATTGCTTTGACGGCAATATACTAGACAAATGATTGTTAAGCATGTGGGAGATGAAAGTACATCTGATCAGCAATGGATAAGCAGTCACGAATCTGTCGTCTGCTCCTAAGTCAAACAGAAGCAGTTGGATGAGTTAACGGAATGAATGCAAGAGAAACCTGCGCCTCCATAAATTCTGTGAAGCTTTACAAAACTGACTGGGACCTAGAGTCCTGTTTAGCAATGCTACGCTTATCAGTTTAATGACCGTCATCGTAGAGTGAAGGTGGCGTCGACACAGATCGGACTCTGCTTGTAGAAACAAGGAACTGCGCCATTCAGGTTCGGCCGCCAGAACTGAAGTCCGCCAACACCAAATTCTCGGAGATTGCTCCTCTCAGAGCCTGTCAATAAAATATAGCTCCGCTCCACTCTGAGCCAACACCAGAATCTATTTCTTACTCACTCAGAGCCTATCATATGAATGATCTTCGCACTTCGCCTTTGCGTTTTACTTTGTCTTTCCCTAAGAAAAACGCATAACTTGCTTTGTACAACCCAAACTAAAAAACAATCGCTCCGCCGATAAAGTGGGAGAATCGCAAAGTTACTGTCCCCTTCCACACGATGCTTAGTGAGTAGCCTACCAGATTTTACCACACACGGGTGGGAAACTTCGTTGCATACCGAACTGTGTGTCACTCATTTGTCGCGCCCTTAACTTTGACCACCGGTATTGTTTGAGCCTATCCCAGACCGGACAATGTGAGAAAGACGTATGGAGACATACTTCGGAAGACTAGCTATGGACAGAAAAAGAGGCCATTTGTTAGGGTATGACCAAAGAGCGAATTTACAAAATACAAGACGTTCGCGAGTGAGTACTGCATTGGCGCCGGCCTGACTGGGCCTTCGCCAACACCCTTTCCAACTTGTACGTCATTTCACCAGGGGTCGATATGCGAGTATGCGTGTTTTGTCGGGCGTCTTGAAGCCAGGCTATGCCGGCTCGGCCCGCCGGCCTCAGCAAGGTGGTCGCTTTTTAAGGGACAGAGGTCCTCCGCCATATTGTGAATAGACTACAAAGGGGACCTCCACCTACGTCTGCCCCGATGAATTTCTTGGCTAGATGTGCGTAAATACGAAGAATTTAACAAGGAAAATTTTATTTTATGTAAATTGAAGGTGGATCACTGCTATCAGCTGCAGCGGCACGTAAGCAGAATCACCCGTGGTAGAGTGGGAGGTCGTCTCGAGGTGTGGCAGGGGGCGAGAGACATTCCGGAGGGCTGAACGGAAGGCCTCTCCAGTTTTTCTGACGAACCGGTTTCAGGCTCTGTCTCCGGCTAATACTGATCGTCAGCCGTACATGGCTGCTTGTCCTGTTCCAGAGGTTGCCCCTCAGTCTGCAAGATCCTGGTGGTCGCAGAGGGTGGGCTTACTGGTAGTTGGGAGCTCCAATATCAGGTGCGTGATGGGGCCCCTTAGGGATATGACAGTAAGAAAGGGGAAGAAAACCAATGTGCACTCTTTGTGCATACCGGGGGGAGTCATTCCAGATGTGGAAAGGGTCCTTCCGGATGCCAAAAAGGGTACAGGGTGCACTCATCTGCAGGTGGTCGCTCATGTCGGCACCAGTGCTGTGTGTCGCTATGGATCGGAGGAAATCCTCTCTGACCACGCCCGGGTTCCCGGGTTCGATTCCCGGTGGGGTCAGGGATTTTCTCTGCCTCGTGATGGCTGGGTGTTGTGTGCTGTCCTTAGGTTAGTTAGGTTTAAGTAGTTCTAAGTTCTAGGGGACTTATGGCCACAGCAGTTGAGTCCCACAGTGCTCAGAGTCATTTGAACCATTTTTGAAATCCTCTCTGGCTTCCGGCGGTTATCTGATTTGGTGAAAACTGCCAGTCTCGCTAGCGGGATGAAACGAGAACTCACTATCTGCAGCATCGTCGACAGGACTGACTGCGGACCTTTGGTACAGAGCCGAGTGGAGGGTCTGAATCAGAGGCTGAGACGGTTCTGCGACCGTGTGAGCTGCAGATTCCTCGACTTGTGCCATAGGGTGGTGGGGTGTAGGGTTCCGCTGGATAGGTCAGGAGTCCACTACATGCAGCAGGCGGCTGCACGGGTAGCAGGGGCAGTGTGGCGTGGACTGGGTGGGTTTTTAGGTTAGATGGCCTCAGGCAAGTACAGAAAGGGCAACAGCCTCAAAGAGTGCGGGGCAAAGTCAGGACATGCGGGGACCAAGCAGCAATCGGTATTGCAATTGTAAACTGTCGAAGCTACATAGGTAAAGAACCGGAACTTCAAGCACTGATAGAAAGCACCGAAGCTGAAATCATTATAGGTACAGAAAGTTGGCTGAAGCCAGAGATAAATTCTGCCGAAATTTTTACAAAGGCACAGACGGTGTTTAGAAAGGATAGATTGCATGCAACCGGTGGTGGCGTGTTTGTCGCTGTTAGTAGTAGTTTATCCTGTAGTGAAGCAGAAGTGGATAGTTCCTGTGAATTATTATGTGTGGAGGTTACACTCAACAACCGAGCTAGGTTAATAATTGGCTTCTTTTACCGACCTCCAGACTCAGCAGCATTAGTGGCAGAACAACTGAGAGAAAATCTGGAATACACTTCACATAAATTTTCTCAGCATGTTATAGTATTAGGTAGAGATTTCAATTTACCAGATATAGACTGGGACACTCAGATGTTTAGGACGGGTGGTAGGGACAGAGCATCGAGTGACATTATACTATCCGAAAATTACCTCGAACAATTAAACAGAGAACCGACTCGTGGAGATAACATCTTGGACCTACTGATAACAAACAGACCCGAACTTTTCTACTCTGTAAGCGCAGAACAGGGAATCAGTGATCATAAGGCCGTTGCAGCATCCCAGAATATGGAAGTAAATAGGAATATAAAAAAAGGGAAGAAGGTTTATCTGTTTAGCAAGAGTAATAGAAGGCAGATTTCAGACTACCTAACAGATCAAACGAAAATTTCTGTTCCGACACTGACAATGTTGAGTGTTTATGGAAAAAGTTCAAGGCAATCGTAAAATGCGTTTTAGACAGATACGTGCCGAGTAAAATTGTAAAGGACGGGAAAAACCCACCGTGGTTCAATAACAAAGTTAGGAAACTACCGCGAAAGCAAAGAGAGCTTCACTGCAGGTTTAAATGCAGCCAAAACCTCTCAGACAAACAGAAGCTAAACGATGTCAAAGTTAGCGTAAGGAGGGCTATGCGTGAAGCGTTCAGTGAATTCGAAAGTAAAATTCTATGTGCCGACTTGACAGAAAATCCTAGGAATTTCTGGTCATACGTTAAATCAGTAAGTGGCTCGAAACAGCATATCCAGACACTTCGGGATGATGATGCCATTGAAACAGAGGATGACACACGTAAAGCTGAAATACCTATATCTCTGACGTCGATCTGTTGTAGAATTTTAGAACATGTTTTTTGCTCGCGTATCATGTCGTTTCTGGAAACCCAGAATCTACTCTGTAGGAATCAACATGGATTCCGCAAACAGCGATCGTGTGAGACCCAACTCGCTTTATTTGTTCATGAGACCCAGAAAATATTAGATACAGGCTCCCAGGTAGATGCCATTTTCCTTGACTTCCAGAAGGCGTTCGATACAGTTCCGCACTGTCACCTGATAAAGTAAGAGCCTATGGAATATCAGACCAGCTGTGTGGTTGGATTGCGGAGTTTTTAGCAATCAGAACACAGCATGTTGTTCTCAATGGAGAGACGTCTACAGACGTTAAAGTAACCTCTGGCGTGCCACAAGGGAGTGTTATGGGACCACTGCTTTTCACAATATATATAAATGACCTAATAGATAGTGTCGAAAGTTCCATGCGGCTTTTCGCGGATGATGCTGTAGTATACAGAGAAGTTGCAACATTAGAAAATTGTAGCGAAATGCAGGAAGATCTGCAGCGGATGGGCACTTGGTGCAGGGAATGGCAACTGACCCTTAACATAGACAAATGTAATGTATTGCGAATACATAGAAAGAAGGATCCTTTATTGTATGTTTATATGATAGCAGAAGAAACACTGGTAGCAGTCACTTCTGTAAAATATCTGGGAGTATGCGTGCGGAACTGTTTAAAGTGGAATGAGCATATAAAATTAACATCATCAAAGGAAGTGGCTTACAAAATACTCGTTCGACCTATACTTGAGTATTGCTCATCAGTGTGGGAACCCTACCAGATCGGGTTGACGGAGGAGATAGAGAAGATCCAAAGAAGAGCGGCGCCTTTCGTCACAGGGTTATTTGTTAAGCGTGATAGCGTTACGGAGATGTTTACCAAACTGAAGTGGCAGACTCTGCAGGAGAGGCGCTCTGCATCGCCGTGTAGCTTGCTGTCCAGGTTGCGAGAGGGTGCGTTTTTGGATGAAGTATCGAATATATTGCTTCCCCCTATTATACCTCCCGAGGAGATCACGAATGTCAAATTAGAGAGATTCGAGCGCGCACGGAGGCTTTCCGGCAGTCGTTCTTCCCGCGAACCATACGCGACTGGAACAGAAAAGGGAGGTAAGGACAGTGGCTCGTAAAGTGCACTCCGCCACACACCGTTGGGTGGCTTGAGGAGGATAAATGTAGATGTAGATGTAGATGTACCCCACAGGGATTCGAATTCGGAATCTGCTGCCTGCTAGGCAGGTGCTGTAACGACTGCGCCATCACCGTCACAGCGTTATCGCCCCTGCACGGACTATCTCAGTACGCCACGAGGCCGATCCACATTCCCATCGAGGGCCACCTACTAAATAATTGATAAGCCTGGCTGGACAATGGATTCTTTAGTGCGAATGCACAAATACATCCGACCTCCTCTGGAAGTCTCGTAATGGACAGGGGCTACGGACAGGTGGCCCGCGATCGGAGTGTGGATCAGCCGCGAGGCGTACCGAGAGAGTCCGTGCAGTTACAATAACCCTGTGTCCCGGATGGCGCAGTGATTACCGCACCTGTTCGTAAGCAGGACATCCCGGATTTGGATCCCAAGCCACTACACATTTTCGTTCGTCGCTGCTGATTCTGCTTAATGTCTAGCTGCATCTGATAGCAGTGATTCCCTTTTAATTTACATACAGTATTTTACAGCTGCTGGATCTGAGTGCTGTCTGTTCTTTCGATGGAGCAGACGCTATGCATTCAAACAAAAAAAAGATATTAGTGATTGATCTCTCGCAACTGTATATGTCATTTGCAATAACTGCTTTAATCGTTTCTCCAACAGGTTGGCGAAACGAAACCAGTCGGTCAGTTAATTTACAGACTGTAACTGACTAACATCATCCCACCCATCAGAAGAAGAAGGTGAGCAGGGGATATTTCACTTATAAATGTGCAGTGAAGCAACGCCAAGCATTTTTTTTTTCAAATAATTACATGCTTTCGTCAGCGTAAATCATATCTGTTAAAAGTAATGGGATTGTTGGGGGAAGGAGTGCGATCCCCTAACAGCGTATAGTTAAATTCACAATATTTATCTGTGATTCCATTCATCTCCCCTATACAACACACGTTCTCCAACCACTCTCCGCCTTGGGGTGTTTGAAAATGGTCCAAATGGCTCTGAGCACTATGGGACTTAACATCTGAGGTCATCAGTCCCCTAGAACTTAGAACTACTTAAACCTAACTAACCTAAGGACATAACACACATCGATGCCCGAGGCAGGATTCGAACCTGCGACCATAGCAGTCACGCAGTTCCGGACTGAAGCGCCTAGAACTGGGGTGTTTGAAACTCAATTACACTGTCAAAAGAGGAACTTAAGAATCCAAATTTTCTCACTCATTCCATAGGTCTTAGACGTCCTCAAATACACATTTATTCACTTTCTTAAGAAAACCATTCATACCAAGACTCACTCATTCTGATGGTGCCAAGGTCTACCGTTATTTTACAAACCCGGTTGGGGAAACCAGACCAGTCCTGCGCGTACTTTAATTTTTCAGTTTGTTTCGTCAGTTACTATTAAAATGTCAATGAAGCCATCATACATCCTAGATCAGTCAAACATAGACATATCGCATGGAAGATACATCACACACTTATTCCAGTAATATCAGGAACTTTGACATCAGACGGAAAAAAGAAAACGTGTCACCATTGTGGCGATAACCATCAATAAGTACACAACATGGTATCAGCTTAACATTAAGGAAGCTACTATTGCAACTGTTAGAAATTTTGATGTTGTAATGAGACAATAATTCTCAATGCAAATGCATACATGTCACATAGCCTTCGACATTACAAAACAAATATTATAAAGCTAAGACTTTGTAGCGACAGTGTTAGTAATCTTCAATAAAAGCATATTCGAGGTTACGTTATGCTGACCTCAAGAAAACAAATATTCAGACCCTGACACAGACAGTTGTTTAAAGATGGGGACAAGTTTGCAGTCTTTAATACAGTGCTAAATAGTGACAATGCATAACATAAAATATCCCACAGGAAAAAGGAATGATTCCATCTTTTTTTGAAACATTTGGACCTTGTAATGGTCCTAACACAGTTACACACGTCTATAGATACAAAAAGTGAGAAAGACATGAAGGTATCATTGGCATCGGGACCATAGGGTTAGTGCCGGTAACATACGTACCACCACACAAACTCCAGAAACTACATCATTAACAAAACATCACTACCTACCGTCACTTCGATGGTTCAGCTGTTGACAGGATATAGATCACATTTTTGTTGGAGCAGACAGACTCCAATACCTTCCCTGTACTGTCACATACGAAGAGAATTACAGTGTTCGGTTCGAGATGATGATGTTTGGTTTGTGGGGCGCTCAACTGCGCGGTTATCAGTGCCCGTACAAATTCCCAATCTTTACTCAGTCCAATTTCGCCACTTTTATGAATGATGATTAAATGATGAGGACAACACAAACACCCAGTCCCTCGGCGGATCGGTTCGAGAGCAGCTGATAATGTACTCAGCTTGCTGGTTGTCGTGCGAACACAGAAGTTGAAACGAGGAATGATTGCACGAGAGGAGCATGGATTACGTCACGTTATGTGCAGGCACCAGATAGAATTGTTTATCGAAAGGAAGAGGCAGGGAATGTCTCCGGAGTTGACCTGCCGTGGTCAAGAGCAATGAAAGGACGGCTTTCCAACTTTTGGCTTGCCGTGACAGAAACGTCTTTCACAACCTCCGCTCCTTTCTTCCTCTATCCAATCAATTGCAGGTATTTCTAGTTTTCCGTACATCAATGGATAAAAAGTCAGCCCCCGGTAACTGAATGGTCAGCGTGACGGATTGTCAATCCTCTGAGCTCGCGTTCGATTCCCGGCTATACCGGGAAATTTTCTCGGTTCAGGGACTGGGTGTTGTGCTGTCCTCTTCATCATCCTATCATCCTCATCGACTGCAGGTCGCCCAAGTGGCGTCAAATTGAAAGACCGGCACCCGGCGAGCGGTCTGCCCGACGAGGTGCCCTAGCCATACGATTAAATAAATGGATAAAAACTGAACCCTTATAGGATCACTTCGCTGTGTGTATCTCAGTGTGTCCGACAGTTCAAAATAATTTTTCTCAGGAACGAGATAACGCATCAAATTGAAATTTATGTACGCTATTAAGATCTACAAACCACTCTAAGTGAATGCGATCAACATATACGGCCATTTATGTCACATATTTTGAAAATTGAAAACTCACTCCTCAAAACCTGTTGGAAACTTACCGTTCACCTAGAATCAGGAAATTTGCCAAAAAGCAAGATTTCACACTACAACAAAAGCAAAAAATATCTAAAATTGTGATTTTATAATTACAGCACGTGAAGAACTTTTTGTCACTTATCAGACTGTCTCTCCATCTGTTAAGACCCCTTTGCGTTAGGGGCGGGTCGACTTATGAAGTTGAAGTGTGTGTCAGATACGAAGGTTTATTATCCCTTTGTGGTAGTGTAAAAAATTTAAGCTACCAGCTCAATGCAGTCCAAAGATATGGTCATTTTTGTCACATACTTTGATACTTGCGGTATCAGTCTTTAAAACCTATGTAGTGTTTTCCCTTGACATACAATCATGAAGTTTAGCGAGAACATAGGTGTCACACTAAAAGTAGAGGAAAAAATCAGAAAATTGTTAATTTACTACTATACCACATGAAAAAAATGTTTCTTTTGTCATTTGTTATCCGATTTCAACCTGAAATTAAGATATTCTCTCAAGTCTTGGAATCCCTGGGACCGATATCTGCCAGTACCAGTAACTATAACTGGAAACCATCGTTCAGATTTTCGATTCCCGGAATGGATGAACTGTCTGTACACATAATTAAGTCTATACACATAATTAAATTTTCGTATGTCCATCGTTGTGATTGAAGATTTAACGGACTTCTGCCGTTCGCTTATGGAATATAATGAAACACCTCTACCCGTCCTTTCGACGTTAGTAAATATTGCAACCAGAATGAGATTTTCACTCTGCAGCGGAGTGTGCGCTGATATGAAACTTCCAGGCAGATTAAAACTGTGTGCCGGACCGAGACTCGAACTCGGGAACTTTGCCTTTAGCGGGCAAGTGCTCTACCATCTGAGCTACCCAAGCATGACTCACGCCCTGTCCTCACAGCTTTACTTCTCCCAGTACCTCGTTTCCTACCTTCTAGAAACATCCCCTACGCTGTGGCTAAGTCATGTCTCCGCAGTATCCTTTCTTTCAGGAGTGCTAGTTCTGCAAGGTTCGCAGGAGAGCTCCTGTAAAGTTTGGAAGGTAGGAGACGAGGCACTGGCAGAAGTAAAGCTGTGAGGACGGGGTGCGAATCGTGCTTGGGTCGCTCAGTTGCCCGCTAAAGGCAAAGGTCTTGATTTCGAATCTCGGTCCGGCATACAGTTTTAATCTGCCAGGAAGTTAAATATTGCAATCCGTTTCGGTGGTGATGGTGTACTGAGTCACTGAGACTGGTTGTTATACAATAAGTAACTTCGAAGAGAGTGCTGGAGATCTTTCATTTCACTGCGTAATTAAGTTTGAACGGAACTCTCAATGCGTGAATCCTATTCGTGCTTGGCCAATTTGTTACGGATGGCTATCCGTCGTCTGGACCACCTGCACGCTCCAGACAGCCATGAGGGTCGTTCCCCCCACGCCCTGCCGAGCTCGCTTGAATCGTGGCTTGAACTCCCCGCTTCAGTAATTACTGCCACATTTATGTTTTTAGTTTTTAACTGACATTCTAATTCAAGCTCCTTGAGGTTGAGGCGTCTTACATTCCATGCGGCAACCTTCAATGAATTTGTTCCACCAAATCATATTTATTTTTCCGCGCCTCGGTTGTTTCCATTGGATCCGTCCGGATTTTTGCTATGAAACTTACAAATGCTTGAATGTTTTTTACGTTTCACTTACGTATAACAAAAGAACAGTAAAGTCGCTACTAGCTACTGCTTGCTGGGCACTGCTACCTACTCCTAATCACCAAGACACCAGCTACCAACATACCGCTCAACCACCACGCTTACGCCTAAGCGAACAGTTACAGAATTCACTTATGCAGGAGGATACAACAATTCACATTAGATATGAATCAAACGCAGGTTCAGTAACAAGATCCTTAATGAATCAACATTAAAACCTGAGGCTACGGAACGGATCCACAGCTGTAACAAGATGTTAAATCACATTTCGCTTTTGCATAATCACTCACTCTGCGGATGATGATATGAATCGGCTACTTTATGACACCATACTCACTTTAGCATGTCCCGAGTGCAGTACACAACATTCCCACAGCATGGCCCCACATGCAATAGTCACAACATGCCGTTACGCAGTGCCCACAACTTCCAGTCGAAGTGAACTACCATTAACTTCACTAAACATGACTTTGCATATAACGCTGTGGAGCCAAGAGCACCGCGACGCCAACATTAACTCAAAAGCAATCTGACTGTGTTCTTTGCAATCCGCCGAAGCCGTTCGTCGTCTTTCTGCGATGCCGTGTGTGCGTCCGAAGAAAACAGCACCCGCTCCAGCAGGTGGTTGTCCACACGCCAGCGCAGTCCGTGCCGACCATGGAGGTAAGAATAAAGGGAGATGGCGCTACGTATCCCAGCCGTACTACGTTTTGAAGCCATGGGGGCGTGGCTCGCTGCCATGACACTTTGACCAAAACATTGCCAGTGTGCTATAGCGCTGCGTGTATTACAGTCGCTAATTGCACCATATACGCATGCAACGTCATCAGATTGGTTGATTCAAAGTTTCTGTTTAAAATAAAATCTCGTAAAGGCGAAATTCCGCATTTATTCTGATTAAAAATAGTTTTTAATGTAATATTACGAATAGCTAGCCTTCAATGTAAACGATACAATTTTGTTAATTCAGTAATAAACGTGTATCACAAACTAAATAATAGAAACTGAAAACTAAGTCAGCTATACCCTCCCTCCAAAGCCCCATAAATACATCTTGTTTGTAATACGTACTGGGACATTTCAGTTACGTGACACTACTGGGAAACACTGTTCATTACCACCAATATTTACTGAAATACGGTACACAGATGGCAAATCTACACAGTGTCCTGTTTAGGCCTGTACTTTACGCCAGTTAATGTAGTGTTAGCTTTTAATTTGGTACATGATGAAGACAAAGTGAGTTACTCAACACTTCGATTATCGACGATACGTACGTATTATACTGAAAGGTGAACTTGAAAACTAAGAATTTAATTCTTTGAATTAACATACCTTTTGCAAATGTTTTGGGTGTGTAGGGAAAACTGATGGTACAGCATTTTCTCGGAGCCTTACTGTTGAAAGGGAAGTTCGGTCTATGTCCTCTTCTCGGAAATGCTGAGAACATGTAGAGCTCCATTTAGACGCACGCCAATTCTTCCTCCTCACGGCATTCTCCCACAGAGCTTTCCGACTTTCATTTTTAGGAAATCTAAAATCATACAGGAGAAAAACACGCTATAGTACAAGTACCGATGTAGCACACGTTCATTCACAATGAAGTTGTAAAATCACACTTAACGAAACAACTTACACATGAAATGTTATTCCCTTCGATTTCGCATCACAATCAGAACGATTCGTACATCCGAACACCACACAAATCACGATAACAGCGCAAAATCCTTCCAAAAGCGAGCGACAAGCCTATGCACACAAGCTTACAGCAGCAATGTTTTGGTCGGATTGAGATGGCTACCCTCGGCTTCACATAGCTTCACAGCTGTGACGTCACGGCGTCTCCCTCTATTCTTACCTCCATGGTGCCGACAGTGTCCAACAGGCGTCGATGCACAGCCCAACACGGCGAGGGTCTTTGGCTTCGCTTCCTGCTGGACTTCTGTCCTCGCTCTCGCTAGCAGCTTGCGCCATCGACTAAACATCCCTCACCACAGGCAGAGCCTCCAGTATCGAGCACCGCCGCTGCCATCCGCGCCCTGCGCTGACTGACGACCGCGCGCCGCCGATCCCAGGCTCAGCCACGGCTCTTGCTTCTCCAACATGTACATGTACATCTACAAGGATACTCTGCAATTCATAGTCAAGTGCCTGGCGGAGGGTTAATTGAACTAACTTCAGGCTTTTCCTCTACAGTTCCACTCTCTAACAGCGCGCGGGCGAAACGAACACTTAAATCTTTCCGTGAGAGCTCTGATTTCTCTTATTTTATTATGAAGATCATTTCTCCCTATGTAGGCAGACACCAACAAAATTTTTTCACACTCCGGGGAGAAAGTTCGCGGTTGAAATGTCATGTGAAGATCCTGCCTCAACGAAAAACGTTTTGTTTTAATAACTGCCACCCAAATGCAGGTATCGTACCCGTGATGCTCTCTCCCCCGTTTCGATATAATACAAAACTAGCTGCAGTTCTCTGAACTTTTTCGATATCTTCCGTCGAGCCACACTACACAACAATACTCCAGAAGAGGATGAACAAGCGTAGCGTAGGCACTCTCTTTACTAGATCTGTTGCACTTTCTAAGTGTTCTGCTAATAAATAGCAGTATTTGGTTTACTTTAACCACAGATTTACCTATGTAATCGCCCATCTTAAGTTACTCGTAATAATAGTTCCTAAATAATTAGCTGAATTTACAGCCTGCAAATTTCTTTAATTTATCGTGTAACCGAAATTTATAGGATTCGTTGTAGTACTCATTTGTATGACTTCACACTTTTCATTATTGTAAGCCAATTGGCACTTTTCGTACCTAATACATTTCGTAGTAAACGTTTTAGAATTTGTTTTGATCATCTGATAATTTTATAAGACGGTAAATAACAACAATCATTTACAAACAATATAAGAGGGCTTACCTGATTGTCTCCTAAATCGTTTACACGATCAGGAAAGCCAGATATTACTTCTGTTTTATTAGATGACATTCCACCATTTACTAGGAGCCGTAACGTTTCTGACAGGAAGTCAGGAATCCAGACGCACACGTGACAAGGAACCGCTTGAGTGCGAGATCGCAAGTGTAATCTTCAGTAAGGCTCATTTGAAAATGTTGTGTTAACAACTGAGAAGGAAAAATATCAGCTGCTGATGACTCACCACGTGCATCACGAATGTGACAGAAAATGAGTGAACAGAACATAATTCGATCAAACTTCTGTGGGAGGTATGTATTACACGTCACAGAATGGACATCGTCGACATTCAAGAAATGTTCAAAACAAACCCTTAACTTGCACCTTGAACACTGAATGATAAATTGTGCGCCACAGTGACTACAAAGGTTCGCACCGTCAAGATCGAAGGCGAGCTGCTAGGGAGTTACAAGCCGTTCAGGAGCTATTGCTAGGTATCCACTCTCAAAGGATGCATGTAGAATCATGTATGGTTTGACGATGTAGTGAAGTGATGGAACGTGACAGCATCCAACCGAATGCGAAACAATCTGCCATGTAGCTTATTGAGAAACTGGCTATCCTTTAAGGCGTAGCTGCTGATAATAGATAATATGTTTTACAGGCACGCAAAAAACAAACATCAAGAAGCCGAATTAGTTTAGTGATTCTAAGCGGCATGAGCTGCAATATCAAACATTTTCCAGGAGGAATAGTTTGCTCTGAACGAAAATGACCTTTATACAGAGACTAAGTATCAAGCAAAAGCAAGTTATTTTGCCCGTCGATTGGCCGAAAGCAGTGCTCATACCATAGTTGTAGTTCTCTTACGCCCATTTTCCCACTCTCATTTCCTGTGACGTAAATATTCCTTACTACCCTTGCAAAGTAGCACACTCGACAAAGAATCGTTCGGCGTAGAGCACCTCCAACTTTTCGCCACACAATAAATAACTTGCCAGACAATTTACTCTCCAGACTAACAGTCAGCATAATGTGTTACGGCATAGACGTTAGCTGATCTTAATAAAATTATGTTGGTGCGTCTAATTTCCACGTTTCCTTTCATTTGCATTTCCTCTGCAATCCCGATTGGTCTGAGTTGAAAACAAATACCTTACTGAACGATGGGATCAGTTTGTTTAACTTACATACAAATTTTCATCTATTATGGAGTTTTCTGTGAATCGTCAAGTTAACGCTTTGTTTGAAATTTCGTTGTCTTACGTCTTCCAATTATGTAGCACTGTTTGAAACTATACAATAATCCACTGCTTGCCTTGAAATCACTGTAATCTATGCCGCATGAAGTTTGATCTGTATAACGAAGTAGCTCACTATCACGCACATTCTATAAACTGCACCGAGCATTTTTGAAACGCGCAAACACCAGTTTTTGTAACGAGTGCGCCTTTCTTCACTTTAACATCTGTAGTTTTTCTTATGCTCTACACGGTCATATTGCTGCTGACTTATTCGACATCTATTAATAGTTTTTTTTTAATATGCTGCGGATGATCTTTCATGAACGTATTTATCTTTGGCAGCCGTTCCTTGGACAACAGTTGTCCTTTACTACGTTTCATTGAAGAACGGATTTGTGGCTTCCTGTCGGACAAGAATGAATAACTACATGACTCTACACCTGTTTCAATATCACTTTCACATGTTAAGCACATACTGTAATCATTGTAGTCCTCATGTACATTTTCCGCACAGTCGAGTGTATACTGCACGTATT
The DNA here is from genome assembly GCF_023864345.2 of Schistocerca serialis cubense. Taxonomy (NCBI): domain Eukaryota; kingdom Metazoa; phylum Arthropoda; class Insecta; order Orthoptera; family Acrididae; genus Schistocerca; species Schistocerca serialis. The sequence continues at coordinate 627,883,539 of NC_064638.1, read as the reverse complement.
CCAGTAACTCATCTTGCAGAAACGCTAATGTTTCACCTGCCATTTCTTTCTAACTCCACAAAATTCCTTGGGTTCCTTTCTGACGGAAACTGCCCATGCAGATACAGCGCAATGTTTGCTTTATTCATAGCTGCCATTGCTCTGCTTTGTATCAGCACCACTGGTAGTGTAGCACTATTATGAGTTGCTCGTCGACTAAGCAGTTCAACCACGCTCCGTAGCCTCATGCTGTGCTCACCATAGTATACCTGCAGTCCCGCTCCCCGTTGTCATTAGCATCCAATAATGTGGCCGCATGGTAGATAATATATGAGGCGTCAAATGTCCTAAACATCATTGGCCTTCAGCGACCTCGCACTCAAGAGGTTCCTTGTGAGGTGATAGTCCATAGGCACACAATTTGATTAGAAGTCGCTTGCGAGGTCTATTGTCAAAAGCCTTTTGGAAACCAAAAAACATGGAATCATTTTGATTTACCCCCTTAACAGCACTCATTATTTCGGGAGAATAAGGAACTAGATGTGTTTCACAACACATCGGTGTTGGCTGTTTGTCAATAAATCGTTTTCTTCGAGATAACTCATAATTTTCAAACACAGCATATGTTCGAAAATCGCACTGAAAATCGACGTTAGCGATGTGTGTCGTTCTTACTCGAAGCCTGCTGACTTCCGGCCGTCGGCCGCGCCTCGCTGTCGTAGGTCTCGAGCGCCGCTGCGACCGCCCGCTGGTGACCACATAGCCAAGAGCAAGATCTCCGACGCCGAGGGTCATAGTCGACCTGTTCAACACGACACACAGAAAATTCAAGGTACTGGTCACAGCCTCGTCCGATTTGGTTTTAGTGGTTAAATAAACTGTTAATATTTAGCAGAGAACCTGCTCAACCGGGACCAGGGTTTCCAGATCGACAAATCATGGAAATGTCTCAATTCGGTCTGTAATCTCAGAAGAACTACACTTATCAAAAAAAGGTGTGCATCACCTCGGTTCCAAGAGTGCCGGAACCTGTACAGTAAATTGGAATAGAGATCAACATAAGCATCATTTCAGCCCTTTTTATTGCTCATGAAAACCACTAATTGCAGGATGTACACCAAAAAGCGAGACTTTCAGATGTGGTGGTCCAAATTGCTGTACATACCCGTGCCTGTAATACCAGGTAGCACGTCCTCTTGCAGTGATGCATGCCTGTACTCGTCGTTGCATACTCTCCACAAGTACACCAAAGCACTGTTGGTCCAGGTTGTCCCACTCCTCAATGACAATTCGGCGTAGAACCCTCAGAGTGGTTGGTGGGTCACGTTGTACGTAAAATGTCCTTTTCAATCATTCCCAGGAATGTGCGATAGGATTCATGTCTGGAGAGCAAGCTGGCCTCTCTAGACGAGCGATGTAGTTATCCTGAAGGAAGTCATTCACGAGATGTGCACGATGGGGGTGCGAATTGTCGTCCATGAAGACGAATGTCTCGCCAGTGTGCTGCCGATATGGTTGCACCATTGGTCGGTGGATGACATTCACGTATCGTACAGCCGTTACGGCACCTTCCATGACCACCAGCGGCGTACGTCATTCCCACAGAACGCCACCCCAAAACAGCAGCGAACCTCCATCTTGCTGCACTTGCTGGACAGTGTGTCTAAGGCGTTAAGCCTGACCGGTGTCCGCAAACACGTCTCCGACGACTGTCTGGTTGATGGCATATGCGGCACTCATCGTGGAAGAGAACGTGATGCCAATCCTGAGCGGTCCATTCGGCATGTTCTTGGGCCCATATGTACCGCGCTGCATGATGTCGTGGTTGCAATGTTGGACCTCGCCATGGACGTCGGGAGTAAAGTTGTGCATCATACAGCTTACTGCGCACAGTTTGAGTCGTAACACGACGTCCTGTGGCTGCACGAAAAGCATTATTCAACATGGTGGCGATGCTGTCAGAGTTCCTCCGAGCCACAATCCGCAGGTAGCGGTCATCCACTGCAGTAGTAGCGCTTGGGCAGCCTGAGCGAGGCATGTTATCGACAGTTCCTGCCTCTCTGTGTCCCCTCCGTTTCCGAACAACATCGCTTTGGGTCACTCCGAGATGCCTGGACACTTCGCTTCTTGAGAGTCCTTCCTGGCACAAAGTAACAATGCGGACGCTATTGAACCGCAGATATCGACCGTCTACGCATGGTTAAACTACAGACAACACGAGCCGTGTACCTCCTTCCCGGTGAAATGACAGGACAGTTCGTGGCTGTCGGACCCCTCCATCTAATAAGCGCTACTTATGCGTAGTTGTTTGCATCTTTGGGCGGGTTTAGTGAGGTCTCTGAGCAGTCAAGGGGACTGTGTCTGTGATACAATATCAACAGTCAACGTCTATCTTGAGGAGTTCTGGGAGCCGGGGTGATGCAAAACGTTTTTTGATATGTGTATTTTCTAATTCCTCACTGCCTCGCGTTTCAAGACAATACTTTTATAATAATCGACCTCATAGTTAGAAAGCTCTGTGGGTCCATGCTCTCTTTGTTTTAGTTTTAGAATCACAACGTTTTATCTGTGAACGACACTCTTGTTAGCCAGAGTGTTATCTCCGACACATGCTCATTTACTAAACTACGTCTGGACAGGCCTTGGAAGGCCCAACGGTACCGACCGGTCGCCGTGTTATCCTCAGCCCACAGGCGTTACTGGATGCGGATATGGAGGGGCGTGTCGTCAACACACCGCGGTCCCTGCCGTATGTCAGCTTACGAGACCGAAGCCGCTACTTCTCAATCAAGTAGCTCCTCAGTTTACCTCACAAGGGCTGAGTGCATCCCGCTTGCCAACAGCTCTCGGCAGACCATATGGTCACGCATCCAAGTGCTAGCCCAGCCCGACATCGCTTAACATCGGTGATCTGACGGGAATCGGTGTTGCTAGTGCGGCGAGGCTGTTGGCTACATGCGCGTTTACTCACTTGTATTGTGTCAAGTGGTTTAAATTCTGGCGACTGATCTTGAAATGACTGTATTAAAGTCAGAACAAGAAATAATACAATCCCGGACGCACGCACTACAAAGACAAAATAATTTTGGTCGTTGGTTGTACGAGTTACTGTGAAATAGAGAGGTGGCACAAGAGAGGTAATCGTGGTGGGCCGCATCAAACGACTCAAATAAATGGTTCAATTTGCTCTATGCACTATGAGACTTAGCATCTGAGGTCATCAGTCGTCTAGAACTTAGAACTAATTAAACCTAACTAACCTAACAACATCACACACATTCATGCCCGAGGCAGGATTCGAACCTGCGACCGTAGCAGCCACGTGGTTCCTCCTAGAACCGCTCGGTCACAGCGGCCGGCCCAAACGATTCAGCTGACATGATCCACAAGAATGGATGAATGTGCCTTTTCTCCAAGCTACAATATTTTTATTTTCATTACTTTTTGTTTTATTTCAAATATTATCCGTCATAATATTTACGACCTGGATGTCGCACGAAACTTACCGCGTAAAAGTGCTGTCTCTCATGCAGGGAGCTTGTGATAAGGAGCGCATCGGGTCGGATTTCCTGCCAGTGGTGGCTATATGTGAACCAATAACTGATTATGAATCAGCAACGTGGTCAGATACTTGTTGACCACAAAACTTGTGCACTTCAGACGGTTCGCTCTCATATGCTCATTTGATTTTCAATTGTCTTTCACAGCTGCCGCAGTTGGACTTGTCGTCGCCACAGTGGCAAGGCCGAGCGTTCTACGCGACGACTGCGTCGACATCTTGGTAAAAGCATTAGACTTGCCGTCTCCATTGTCTGTCTTCAACGTCTGATTCTATTCTAAAATGCTGTAAGGGTACGTGCACTTGCACGATCCTGCTTTAGAAACTGTAGCTACCATTTTCATTCAGTAGGTGCCTTGGATCTAACCTCTCTCATCATTTCTAGAATTTTGTTCCATTTATATCTCGAGAGGTTAGCTCTGCATTTACAGTTACTGGATAGCTGCAGTTAAGTAACAGCCATCGAAAGTGTGGGTTACATGTTGATATTACAACTATGAGAAACCAAGAAGTGCGGATGGGAGCTTTCCTGCTGCTAACTAAGGCCTACCGTCTGAAATCCCCCTGAGATACTGAGAGATAGTCAATTCTACTACTGTCCTACCTTAATGACTTATTCTACAACACTGGTTGCACTGTAAAACTACTACAGACCTATGCAATTTGATGGTCAGACGACGAGGCGCGTACACTTGCATGTCCCCCCACCCCCCCTAGACGCTTACACTCTCTTCTTTAGAATTTATTGCAACAATGTCTGGAGATGATCCCATATTAAGAGTACGTTTTTTCTTCATCGACGGGGAAAAAGAGTCCTTTGCAAGAACTTTTCCTGCTACCGCCTACGAAGGTTTTAATAGCACCAAAAAGACACTCATCGATGGTGTATTTGATTTATCATTTTAATTACTTTTATAAACTATTTCAAGTTCGGTGGAATGCACCGAAAACGCTTAGAAGCGAAGACAATGTAGTGGTCATGAAATGATTGTGAAGTACAAATGGTTGACATCCGTTGTCCTCCACTTGTTTTACATTTACAGTATAAAAAGCGCATCAAATAATACTGTTACGTAAAAAGGAAATATGTTGATGTAAATAGTGTGCTTGTAGGTGATGAGTTATGGTTATGGAATGTAGATGCACGGCTAGATTTATAGTTCTAACGATAATAGTGGCTTGGTGTAGGAGGGCTATGAATGGAATGGTTTAGACATTATGATGTTGGATTCTACAAAGCTGAAGCTGAAGATTTGGTTAATAGAGTATTGAGTTAATGAGGGCTTAGAAGTAAACTACTGTGGAATATATATCGGAACACAAATTATTGGATGAGTAAGAGAGGTTGCTAAATGTTACGTTGAGAATAATAACTCTTTCAAGATTAAAAGGTTGTATTACATTTTGATAAAGGACCATATCATATCAAATTTCAGTAAGGATAACAACATAAGATTTCATCGTTTACGTGTGACTGATGCTTCAACTTTCTGAAGACATCCGAGGAATTTGAGAATTTTAGTTTCATTAGGTGATACTGTACGCTTTTAGAAGATAGCTGGTCAAAGCAATCGGACGGTAGCTAAAACATTCAGTAATTTGAGGTAAGATAATATCTGGAGAGACAGGGATTCTAAGCAGGAATGGATAAATAACAGTGAGTCAGATACGAAATTATTTACTTCATTTGTGACGGAAGCATGTAATTCCAGCATATAGCCCGCTAATAGTGATGAGGTTATTTAGTCCATTGTGAATGACCCGTCCCGCGAGAATCGATAGCTCACGGCAAGCTCTTTAGGTCCATAGATATGTCGGCGAGCTTCAACTGCCAGAAGACGCGCGGGCGTCAGGCGAGGTCTCTTAGCGGCCGGCCTCATCGTGCAAGGAAGTCACTTACTGACTGCGACGAATGGGGAAAGTGAGTGACAGCGGGTGTCACGCGTCATATAGTTGCTCTGAGGTCCGGGGTTCGCCACCGGCTGGGGGCAAGCCTGCTGATCGGGTACGGTGAAAGGACGTGACTGAGTCGGGCACAATGGGGCGGACTACAGAGATTCAGTCGCCTTCTCGAGCAGCCGATGAGCAACGGAGGTCTTCCATGGTGTGCCACAGCCGCGCAAGTCAACTATAGCTGGAAGATTTGCATCCGAAAGGCCTGTATTAGGTAAGTGTGTTTCAGAGTAACAAATCTGTGATTGTGGTGGCTAGTGTACTGTCACATAAAATTTATTGTGTCTCGTTTCTCGTCGTATAGACTGGCTAACGATTAAAGGATATTGGCTTTCAGTCAGTGGGTGTCAGGAGGAAGTAGAAACATCAAAAAAATTTTGCATCACCACGGTTCCAAGAACTCCTCAAGATAGATGTTGACGGTGGATATAGTATCACAGACACAGTCCCTTTGACTGTTGAGAGATATCACTAAACCTGCCAAAAGATGCAAACAACCATGCATGAGATGCGCCTATTAGACGGAGGGGGTCCGATAGCCGATCAGTTACAGTCATTCCACTAGGAAGGAGGTACACGGCTCGTGTTGTCTGTAGTTCAGCCATGCGTAGACGGCCAATACCGCGGTTCCATCGCATCCGCATTGTTAGTTTGTGATAGGAGGGGCTCTCAACAAGAGAAGTGTCCACGCCTCTCGGAGTGAACCAAAGCGATGATGTTCGGAGATGGAAACGATACAGGGAGGCAGGAACGAACTGTCGATGACATGTCTCGCTCAGGCCACGCGAGGGCTATTACTGCAGTGGATGACCGCTACCTACGGATTATGGCTCGGAGGAACCATGACAGCAACGCCACCATGTTGAGTAATGCTTTTCGTGCAGCCACAGAACGTCGTGTTATTCTGCGCAACACGCTGCATGATGCGCAACTACACTCCCGACGTCCATGGCGAGGTCCATCTTTGCAACCACAACACCGTGCAGCGCCGTACAGATGGGCCCAACAACATGCCGAATGGAGCGCTCAGGATTGGCATCACGTTTTCACCAATGACATTAGCATGTGCCTTCAACCAGATAGTCGACGGAGACGTGTTTGGAGACAACCCGGTCAGCCTGAACGCCTTAGACACACTGTCCAGCAAGTGCAGCAAGATGGAGGTTCCCTGCTGTTTTGGGGTGGCATTATGTGAGGCCGACGTACGCCGCTAGTGGTCATGGAAGGCGCAGTAACGGCTGTACGAGACGTGAATGCTATCCTCCGATAGATGGTGCAACCATATCGGCAGCATATTGGTGAGGCACTCGTCTTCATGGACGACAATTTGCGCCCCTATCGTGTACATATTGTGAATGACTTCCTTCAGGATAACGACATCGCTCGATTAGAGTGGCCAGCGTGTTCTCCGGGACTGACTGAAAAGGTCTGTTTATGGACGACGTGACCCACCAATCACTCTGTGGGATCTACGCCGAATCGCCGTTGAGGAGTGGGACAACCTGGGCCAACGGTGCCTTGACGAACTTATGGATAGTGTGTCACAACGAATACAGCATGCATCAGTGCAAGAGGACGTGCTACTAAGTATTAGACCACCAACTTGCAAGGACTCGCTTTATGGTGGTACAACACGCAATGGGTGGTTTTCATGAGCACTTAAAAGGGCGTAAATGATGTTTATGTTAACCTCTATTCAAATTTTCTTTCGGGCTCCGGAACTCTTGGAACCGGGGTGATGCAAAACTTTATTTATTGTGTGTAATTCGGTGTACCGGGCACACACCAGTGGATTTTCTGTGGTCTACTTTCACAGAACAAATAGCTATTTGTTTAACTGTGGTTACCTTGTTGTGCTTGTAGTGTAGGATCTGTCAGATTTTGTTAAAATAAGTACAACTAACAATGCTGAAATTTTCCATGTTGTTGTTTAATAGATTGTTAAATAAATTGTGTAATACGTGCTCATTCGCTTACCACTGAAGGGTTAAATACCCGAGTCCAACCTGCTAAAAGGTTTTCCTAACCCCTGTCCTGTGTACATGTCGACATCGCAAGCAGAAAAATGAAGAGACAGTAAAGTACAGGGTTATTACAAATGATTGAAGCGATTTCACAGCTCTACAATAACTTTATTATTTGAGATATTTTCACAATGCTTTGCACACACATACAAAAACTGAAAAAGTTTTTTTAGGCATTCACAAATGTTCTAAATGTGCCCCTTTAGTGATTCGGCACACATCAAGCCGATAATCAAGTTCCTCCCACACTCGGCGCAGCATGTCCCCATCAATGAGTTCGAAACGGTAAGGCTTCTGCTTTAGCCTTTTCCGTAAGATTTTCCAAACCGTCGGCTGTGGTACGTTTAGCTCCCTGCTTGCTTTATTCGTCGACTTCCGCGGGCTACGCGTGAAACTTGCCCGCACGCGTTCAACCATTTCTTCGCTCACTGCAGGCCGACCCGTTGATTTCCCCTTACAGAGGCATCCAGAAGCTTTAAACTGCGCATACCATCGCCGAATGGAGTTAGCAGTTGGTGGATCTTTGTTGAACTTCGTCCTGAAGTGTCGTTGCACTGTTATGACTGACTGATGTGAGTGCATTTCAAGCACGACATACGCTTTCTCGTCTCCTGTCGTCATTTTGTCTCACTGCGCTCTCGAGCGCTCTGGCGGCAGAAACCTGAAGTGCGGCTTCAGCCGGACAAAACTTTATGAGTTTTTCTACGTATCTGTAGTGTGTCGTGACCATATGTCAATGAATGGAGCTACAGTGAATTTATGAAATCGCTTCAATCATTTGTAATAGCCCTGTATATACGGAAAGATATTGAACGGGTAATTCAATATGTTGCTTTCGCCCTTCCTCCTTCCTGTCTGCCACCGAGTCTATGTTCTGCTCCGTCTTGTTATCTATTACATTACGTATTTTAAAGATAATTTATTGCTCATCGACATGCGGACAGATTGTTCGGCTACGTGATGTTTCGTTTTGCTAAGTTTCAAACGATCCTACATTAAGAGGTTCTACCTACATAGCTGATACGTCGATATCGATTCTGTTATTACTACCATCTCTGCCTCAGAGATGTTACGCTTGGCTTCCTGGAGGTGTGCGGCCTCTGACTTGATGGAGTGTTGAAACAGCAGCGCGCGATGTGCGAGTAGTCTTGCGGAAGAGCCGATAGTGTGAGGTCTTCCGGCTTGGCCGAGCACCGGTTTTGTGGGCTTGTGCTGTCGAAGGCTCCGTGGTGCGACGAACACTGATCCTGCGGTGTGGGAATGTGGAGTTTGTCTATCTGCTGCACTGGAACTGTATAACCACATCGTATGCTACGTTGGCTGGACTTCATAATTAGAGACTATGAGCTCGTTCTATCTGATTTAATGTTAACACTCAGGATCTGTTAAATTACCGTTGCTTGTTGTAGTGTAGAGTTCAGCACTACTAGTGGAATGTCATACCTGAGATTAGAGCTGTGTGCTGTCACACAGAATTCAGTGTCTCTCGCTGCTCACCACGTGGTCTGCCTCACAGCACAGTTGAAGGTTATTGGTATTCTGCCTCATACATCAACCTCCGCCCCCCCCCCCCCCCCCTCACCCCTGCTTCACCCATCCACTCCTGGATCTATAACCTGCTGTGCCGCTTAGGCACAGAATTTTTGTACTCTTCTCTATTTTATTACGTATTTTGGACGTTATTTATGACTTACATTAGCATGTAATCAGCCGGTGAGAGGATTTATCACCAAACCGATGTTTCGTTTTGGTAATAAGCAAGAAATTCTGCATAAAGAGGTTTTACATACGTAGCAGTTGTGACTTTTGGTGGTCGGTTACGACCTTGCATAAATTCTGAACGGGTTGTCATCCCTTTTATATCCAATTGTGGTATGTTATTCAAAAGGGGATAGTTTACACACCTCGGAGCCTCCAAAGAAGATTACATGTGATTTAAATTGTTCTAATATTAACTTTTGTTATTTACCTTCTGCGTTTGTTGTTTAAGTTGTTTTAGAGTAACTAGCGTGTGCTTCAACTGCTTAAATCTCATTATTCTGAATGAAAATTTCTTTGTGCATAAATTGTTTTGATATTATAATTTCTAAAGGAATTTAGCTCGTCCTTGAGGTGACTATCAACTGGCAGGGTCGCCCAGGGTTGGTTTGTTCCTTTTTAAAATTTAATTTGTTGGGATACGTTCTTTGCGCTACCTGTGTATACATTTTAGGAATATCCGACGTTCGCATTATTTGTTAAGCTCGCACTGCGCGTTAATGGACTTTTGATTTTGTTGTCAGTGCCACATCAGGGAAAGTAGTTAGATAAAGGGGCTTATGGTGCAGTTTTAATTTATTCAAGAGGATAGAAACTTCCCCCAAACCTCACACCTAGCACTCTGAAAAAGCCCTGGCACTTTGGGGAATTCCTCCCTGGAAAATTCCCAGCTGTCTGAGAAATCACAAGCCCTCCACACTCCTCCCAGTCTCCCTTCACTCTCGGCAATTCTGTTGCAACTTTGATATAAAATTAATTGAATAATTATATAAATTGATCTATTAATTCCGCCTGCCCCTTTGCGAAATCCTCAAACCCCCCTCACATCTCCCACTACCCTCAACAATTCTGTGCCACTTTTTACATCGATTTAAATGACTAATTAATTAAACTGATAAATTAATTACCTCTCCCCTTCTGGGAAATACCATTCCATTTTCATGGTAAATTCAAATTTTGGCGGCAAAGTCAATTGCTATAATCGTAATCAAAATAAGTAATAATAATATATTCTTAAACTATAAAAATTCAGTTTCCATCATCTTTGGAGTACTGGCGCAGTCTAACAATGACGTTGAGTCAGCATGGCCAACCTGGAATACTAGTAGAATCTAACTCCCCTTCTCAGATTGACAAGAAATTAAAAAATTGTCTAGAAATTCATATCTCAACAGGAAAACCCAAATTCTTACCTCTGGATCTGAAGCATGGGAGTTCGGTGGGATATTTGCCATTGATCAAGCACTGGAGAGTAGTTCTAGCCAGTCTTGTCAATAACTATTGATGTAGCGAGGATATTTCCGCTGTAATTCTAGCACTAGAGTTGCCCCAGCCAGTCTAGCATTTTTGGGGAGGATATGTAATAATGAAGACAGCAAAAAATCACTTAAGCGCAGGATGCTACTCCCCTGCGCATCCTGCCGATCTGAAGGTGAATAACTGGTGGGAGGGACGTAAGGATGGACAACAATTTTAGAACAACGACTCACTGTCCCAGTGCTGTTACAAGTCCCTGCCCTACGTACAGGAGTCCTATAGCAGCAGCATTTTAGAATTGCAAGTCGCATCCTAGACAACATGTGAAATATATCACATGATACTTTTTACGAGTGTAGAGCTGATTATCTTCCTTGAACGTGATATCTGAAAACTAAAAAAACTGGCCAGTGACCTACAGTCTAGTCCAACACTGTCTACAGTGTGTATCGTGTACGTGAACAGCCAACTAGCCACAATCTTTGCTTGCACCTGCCGGTCGTGAGAGGCTAGGCTGCACTCCTGGTTGACCAGTCCCTTGTGACTTCTCCTGCCGCTGGCAGCAGAGGAGCATCGTTGACTCCTAGAACACCCAGAGACAAGCAGCTGCGACTTGGCCGTAGAGTTCTAGCTGCAGTTCCAGTTTCAATAATTTTCTTTATCTGATCAGACGTTTGGATCTTGTCGTCCATACATGAAACATATCCGGACAACGAGAGCGCAAACGACTAAAATACATTGACCCCACAGGAGAAGTGGTCCATTTCCTGACGGGAAATGGCCCGTACGCTGCCCATCTCTATCCTGTAGGTCTAAGAGAAACTAACAATTGTGAATGTGGCTCCGCTGAACATGTAGTTCTCCACTTCAACACATCAAAAGAACTAAGACCGGATGTAAACCTTGGAAACACAATAAGAGATCTGAACAGACTAGAAAATGACGTGTCTCAAATTCTTCATGAAGCTTACAAGCGAAACAGATGATACTTAAGAACACTACAAAACACAACACAAGCACGACAACAAAACATGTGACATGATACAGATACAAAGGTATAAAAACTGTGTATTTAATATTAGATTAGGATTAATTCGTAATATAATTAATGAAGCAAAACTATTATGTAAAGAAATATATATCATATGTAAAACCAAACATTTGTAAGGCTTTTTCTATGACTACAGGCTCGAAGTTTTCCTGGGTCCTCACACTGAGAGAGGTACGATTTCAGAGACAAACCTTCTCTTTCCCTAACTTCTCTCATATCCTTTTTTACTATTTGCATTCCCTTTAATAATTATTTATTTATGTTTTTCAATCTTTGTATTTTATTTTATAACTTGTAGTATATAAACAAAGAACTAAAAAACTGTAATAGACAACATACATTCAGAGTAGTAATCACATACGTAGAATTGTATTAGTAAAAATACTGTCCACAAACTAGTATATAGAGAGTGGGCTGATTGCAGCAAACAAATAAACAACAATAAAATAAATGTCTATAGACCTCGAGTTTCTCAAGTGAAATGTAGATTCTTCCCTTTTATGTGCGTTATTTTCGAAGAGAGAAGAAATCAGAAAATATCCGTGTTTTCACATAGCTAAAGCGTGAAAATCCTGTAAATCCGTATGGCATAGGCTATATTTCGTCTAAGTATTCTCTTACCCGTCAAAGATATATGTTGTTGTCAGCTTAATATTTGTTATGTCCTGCATCAAAGGACTAGAATATTATGCACATTTTTGCTCAGAACGGAGTGCTAAGAGCTCTCTTAAGGTAGTCACATGGAAGCCAAATAGCGGCACAGATTTGTAAACGTCGTGTTAATGCTACATATCACTTTTTAAATCCGTTAATATAGGTGATTTTATTAGGATGAACACCTGTCACTGTTTAGATGAACGATTGAAATTTTGTTAAAAGATCTCGCTGCAAAGAAAAAATGCATGATTACCCATTCATCTCTTGAATTATATCCGTGGCAAACTCGTCCTTACTTGTACAAGTCCAGTGGCACGTGTTTTATATGAAATAGATTCACTAATTAATTAAATTTATCACGAGTCTCTTTGCATGCTGAGTAATTATTTTTCTGCAGTCAGTTACATTCGCGAGATAACAGTTCAAACGCTTCTGTTACGTCTCTGGGTGGTAACCACGCTGTGTTATTTTGCAAGTGCTTGTTTGTGCTTTTTGCAAGGGCTACGGATTTTGTGGATAATATTTGTCAAAAGAGAGATGCAAATATTGCTGCAAAGGTTGCTGCTAATAGTAAACTTTCAAATCTTTTGAAAGCCGCTTCTGAATACCATGTGTCTGCAAAAACTTTTGAAAATACTCACCTGTGTAAAATCTGCTTCTATGAAGAAATGGGAGTTCTGTTCTACCCCTACAAACATATTGCTGCCTGCGATAAATGTGAACCTACCCTTTCCTCGAGTTCTGTGTGTCAGAGACCTGTTTTAGCTACAGCAAGAGAAATTTTGACGAAGAATTTTTGACGAAGATTTTTGTTGTAAGATATGAAATTTATTACCGTTACAATACAAGAAAATCTGGATGCTGCATATTACTTTACTATAAAGCATTGCGTACCAGACATAGTCAGTACTGGTGGTTGAAGGTGCTTGGTTTTTTAATGTATGCACTGATATTTACTGGAGGATGACGCCACATATTTGTACTTTGATAGGGAGACTTACCCTAAGGGTGGTCATCTAGAATTTTTAGGGAATTTCGAATTTTGGTGGGATTCTTTTTTTGTCCCAGGGCTGTGCAAACGTCCCTCCCCACCCACCACCCGGGAACTGGCTGGAAATTGAAAATGCAGGTGTCCTTTCTGGGACTCGAACCATGCTCCTCCTGGATGAAAAACCCAAGTGCACCCCAGAACGCATGGAAACTGTCCAGATTCAGGACTGGAAGGTTGAGTTAGTCTACTTTATTTATTTTGGTTGGGAATCTGAAGTAAAGATCAATACTAATCACATAATTAATCATACATAATGGCCCTAATTACACAACTATATGCATGGCGCTAAACATGGGCTGCCTAAAATCGCAATACAGCTCAAAAATTGACAATGTCATACACCTGGTGTTTTCCTGCTGGGAAAGAATTTCACAATACGACTCGAAACTTGTGGCATACATACTCAAACTCTACTTTACACCTACAAGCTGGCGGAAAAGAGGCTGCAGTGTCAGGTAGTATCTTCATTCTTTTCGGTGGGAAATAAAATGACAAAATGCTGATGTTGGACAGAGACAAGTTTAAAAACTGTATTACCTATAAGCTGCAAAATACTTGAACATATTCTCAGTTCGAATACAACAAACATTATTGAGACTAAGAAGGTTATGCCCAAATCAACATGGTTTTAGAAAGCATCCCTCATGGAAGACTCAGCTGCCCTTTTCACATGATACACCAAGAACTGTGAATGAAGGGCAACGGATAGATTCCATATTTCTAGATTTCCAGAAAGCATTTGACATGGTACCCCATTGCAATCTGTTAACGAAGGTACGAACATATGGAATAAGTTCACAGATAGTGAGTGGCTGGAAGGCTTGTTAAATAATAGAACCCAGTATTTTGTCCTCGATGGCGAGTGTTCTTCATACAAAAGGGTATTCTCAGGAGCGCCCCAGAGAAGGGTGATGGACCGCTGTTGTTCTCTGTGTACATAACTGATTTTGCGGACAGAGTGGACAGCAGTCTGTGGTCATTTCCTCATGATGGAGAGGTATATGGTAAGGTGTCGAAGCTGAGTGACTTAAGAAGCATACAAGACGACCTAGAAAACATGTGGTTCAAATGGCTCTGAGCACTATGGGACTTAACATCTATGGTCATCAGTCCCCTAGAACTTAGAACTACTTAAACCTAACCTAAGGACATCACACAACACCCAATCATCACAAGGCAAAGAAAATCCCTGACCCCGCCGGGAATCGAACCTGGGATTCCGGGCGCGGGAAGCGAGAACGCTACAGCACGACCACGAGCTGCGGACTAGAAAAAATTTCCAGTTGGTGTGACGAATGGCATCTAGCTCTGTATGTGACAAAATGTTAATGCAGATGAGTAGAAAGAATAAACATGTAATGTTCGGTTCCATTATTGCTAGTGTCCAGCTTGACACAGTCAAGTCGTTTAAATATCTGGGCATAACGTTGCAAAACGAGCATGTGAAAACTGTGGTAGGGAAGGCAAATGGTCGATTTTGGTTCATTGGGAGAATTTTAGAAGAGAGTTGCTCACCTGTAAAGGAGACAGCACGTAGAATTCTGGTGCTACTTATTCTTGAGTACTACTCGAGTGTTCGGGTTCTGTGCCAGGTTGGATTGAAAGAAGACATCAAAGCAATTCAGAAGAGGGCTGCTAGATTTGCTATCGGTAGGTTCGAACAAAACGTAAGTCTTACGGAGACGCTTCGGGAACTCAAATCGGAGTCCCTGCAGGGCGGCTTTCTTTTCGAGAAATCTATTCTGAAAATTTAGAGAACGGGCATTTGAAGATGACTGCCGAACGATTCTACAATTCTGTACAATGACGCCAACATACATCTCACGTAAGGACCACGAAGATAAAATACGATAAATTAGGGCTCATACGTAGACGTACATGGCGTCTTTCCTCCCTCACTCTATTTGCGAGTGAAACAGGAGGGGAAATAACTGGTGGTGCTACAGCGTACCCTCCGCCACGCACCTTACGGTGGCTTGTGGAATATCTGTGTAGATGTAGATGAACCGAAAATTGAAGTAATTGTTTTTAATATTAATTATACATGGAGACCACTGAACTTAACGAATTAGAAATATTCATTGCCATAGACGTGTACAAAGAAAAAAAGAACTCAAATAATACCTTCTCTATAATGCATTAAAATCGCCAATAAATGAAACCCAAATTCCCCCGTCTCACACTTAACTAGTATTGGTACCAACACCGATGAGGTGCTGTGATTGAAATGACACACGGAAGTAACAACAGTCTGTGATACCGAAACCTAGGGGTGGTCATGTTTACTTCATTCATGTGCACTACCACATACATACTGCGCAGTTATAGTGCATTATTTGTTATGGAGATGAAGTTTCAGCGCTGGAAATTGAAATATCGTAGTCAATAAGGCGTCCAGGGCAGCAAACGTACACTTTATTAGCGTCAGTTTTGATTTCTTTTCTGTATGAGTAACTTTGTGCTCCTGATACTTGCTATTTGCGCCCAATAATACAACAGGAAGCAGCAGGGTCATCATTACCAAACACACACAGCTTATGTTACACAATGTTTATTAACTTGTACAATTTAAATACAATAAAATCGATCAATTTAACTAGCACAATAAAAATTTGTCTCAAATCCCTGTTGAAATCTGCATAACAAATGTATAAAATAATAAGAATATTTCTGTTGATATAAATACTTAATACAATCTAAACTTGCTCAACCCTGAACTCGGAAGACTATCCTGTACAGTGACTTCTCTTTTGCAATATAAATTCATACCGAGGTATAACATTAACGCAGAACATAATGCACACAAGTAACAACAAGACAACTTCTGAAACTTGAACGCTCGGCAATGAAGACACTGTGAACACGAACATCTGGCTAAGGGCTAACCCAGTTGATGCCAGTACATGTAGGCGTTAATTAAGTAACAAAAATTAAAAAGCAGCGTCTCGGCATCTAAACCTTCTCAGGGAACATATGCACAAAGAACCCTCCTTTATAGGAATTAAACTTCAGAATCGGTATACAGTGTACAAATATGATAAAAATGGCTCACAAGGGAATACAGAATTAATAAGGTGGATCCTCCAGCAATCTGATCGGGCACTAGTTACAGAGTGACCCGGTTTTATAGGTTTGAATTCATATTTGGAGCGAAAGGAGCATTCGCCAAGGAGGCAGAGAAACGAGCTACAAAGCTTAACGACCTGAGAGAGCCAGGAACAAAGCGAACAGCAGTATTCAACTTCCGAATGAGATCGAGACAGAAGACCAGGAACACGGAGAGCCCGGTCCAACGAAACACAGTTCCACTGGCAACGGCCAAGTCGTTAAGCCCCAGTGCCACGTCCTACCATATCACTGAAACATAAGTCAACTGCAACAGCACACTTGCGATTGCACAATCAAATTACATAAAAGAATAAAATAACATTTATACAGGAAGGCTAGTAAAAAAAAAAATTAAACTCATCCCTTAAGAATTCATTTAAGCACTTCAATATGTACGTAAATACGATTGTTCCTTTAAACGTAACGGCAGCAGCTGTGTATTACCTTAAACGGGCAAGAGACCACCAGAACTACACTTTCATGAAATAGTATTTCGTTATTCGTTAATTAAGGTGCAAATTTTTGTACTTAATCACCAAGGTTACCACAGTTTTAGATATATCATCACTCAATAATGAGGAGCTCACAATGTTTCCTTACGTCTAGCGGCAGATCCGTCATCAAGTGGTAGGAAACTAAGATGGAAACTCCTAGCCCCGTCGTCACGTCACGTGTGACCTAACTTTGACGTATCAGACTAGTCACTGAAGACAACATTAGTTAACCATTAACAATCATACATAAGCACACAATTGCACCTGTTTAAATCGAGCACGCACCATATGCCCAGGCGATCGGTTAATGCCAGGCGACGCTCCGGCAAACTTTTTTTCTCAACATGCACTGTGCGGCGAGAAAGGCCGAAACACCACGCCCCGTACCGGAACTCAAATCCTTTCCGCCGTCTCTGGCCGCAGCACCCTAGTAACACAATGCTCAAAGAGCATGCGCACCAAGTAAGGGCCAATGTCACGACTGTGTTGTAACCGCATCCGACAGACGACACAGCGAGAGCTGCTACCTCGACGCTGCAGACTTAAATATCCGAACCCGCGGTAAACAACCGACTCGCAGCCGGCCAAAGTGAAAACGATGGCAAAGATGACACTACAAGAAAATGGATACTGGCACCAACCGCGCGACGTGTCATCTCCGTTTCCTCAAAATTTGAAGTTAGTTTCCAATTTTTCAATTTCTTTACTTGCGGTAGCCCTGAGTTTCTCTGTTATACGAATAATATATTTGTTTTAGCTTATGCCTCGAAGAAGATCAATGGGCTGGACAGAAAGACGAAGACCCAAAGGTGCAAAATTTCTGTGTAGACGAGGTAATAGGAATAATGTGGATGTTGATAATACTAATTCTATTGACCTAATTTAGGACAAATTTAAATTATCCCCTCAATTAACTCCATATTATTCGAGGGTTGTAACAATGGTTTAATGAATTTTAAATGCACATAATTTCGTATATGAAGTTACTTCACGTGATAAATGGCTTTCGCATTGGACTGTCTTAAGGAAAAGTTAAATTGGCGTGATCAGTACCATTGAATCATTTCACTGAATTTCGGACACAAGCGACACTAGCCCCTATTAACATGTGAAGCTCAGTCTTTCATCATCGAAATTTCTTTGGACTTTTTGTCACAGTCTGATATAAATCGTGTCAACAGAGAGCTGACAGCAGCTGGGTAACATTTTGGATTGTGTATGCTGATAAAGCCATTTTGACAGAGAATGGTAAGGAAATGGTTTTTCCTCGTTTTCGGTATTACTAAATCGACCAGGTTTAGATGAAGATCGTTTAAAGCATTAACCTACATCCATCTGTGTCAGGGCACTCGAGAACTAGCGCATGTAGTGAACTGCGGTCATACCGCTATCATAGAACATTTCCTGAGGAACCTGCTATGTGGTCAAGAGCATAGGGAATGGACTCACTTCAGAGGTAAAGCAGAGCGCTGATGTAGCTGGAATTAAGCAGTGCATCATCTGTTGTCGATCGCACTGGTGCTGGAAACAGGAGGTTTTACACTGCAGGCAGTCAGTTACGTGGGGCGAGGGGTGAACTGTGTGGGTGTGTGTTATAACTGCCCACGTCGTGTTGTGCCGACTCCACTGTAGCTTGAATGGATTTTTAAGTTTGTTTTATGTGCCCGACTTCTAATTTCACCACACAAGTCTTCAGGGTTGAGCAGTTATTGCCCGATGACGACACGCAATACAGTTTGTTAACGCGGAGTTCGTCGTTATTAATTATGTTTTTAGATTTAATTTTATTGCTCGTACAGAGACTCAACGTTCCTTTGCTTAACAGCGCGTCGTCAAAATAAGTATAAAATGCTAATGTCTTTGCAATACATGATGTCGAGTATTGAGTTAAAGTTCGTACCTATTTTGCCATTTTAGAGAAGAGAAACCTTAAGCGCTTCTGCTTCTATAGTCTCAGTATCAAATTTTCACTAATTTCAATTTACTTCCTATCTCATTTCAGTATTTAACACAAATTATACATCAATGTCATTTCAGAGATATTACGTCGGTTCCACACTAACGGAAAACACGTAATTGTCATTTAACATCACTTTTATTAATAATCCTTTTTCTTATGACTTAAATGTTAATAAGTGATCACTACCAGGGAGGAAAGAGGGATTGATCCTAATCATAAGATAATGGCTTTTAATGAGCTCGAAATCGTTAATTAAATAAAAAGTCACGTTCAAGGATGATATGCGAACAACTTTCGTTACGTCCGTTTTCACGTATCTGTCAAAACTAATCCTGTCGCTCACAATTCAAATTAACACTGACGTTAACCCCTTTTGTCGGAACATCGAATCCTAACTATTATGTGAAAGTTTATTATAGTCCCCGAATTAATTTCTTTCAGATACGCGCACGACCGAACAGCAGAACGGAACACAAACGACTTGTTTTAATAACCGAACAACGCAATGACGTTACATTACGACAATTTCAGCCCAATGAACATCTCTTTGACTTTATCTTCTCTACTCTGCTTAATTAAATTAGTCCTAATTACAATTTATTCAGCTATTTAACGAAAACGTCTAACAAAAAAATAAAATAAATTTATCCCAACGTACAAGATCCGTTATAGTGTGTGTGTGTGTGTGTGTGTGTGTGTGTGTGTGTGTGTGTGTTTGTGTGTATGTTTGTGTGTCTGTGTATCTGTGTGCTTTGATTGGGAACTAAAATGAACTGTGTCTACTAACTTCGACTGGAATTATCACGCACAAACGATCACACACACATTTAATGTATCGCTCCGACTATTCAATTAAGTTCCATCAGTGACTCATACTCAAACTCTTATAAACACAATAATGCACTTAGTATCGGTTGCCTCTACCTCCATCTCCTCATCCTCCTCTTCATCCTCAATATCTTCTGTCATTTGGCACAATAGCTCCTCATCAGCGGATAACATGGAAAAGGATGTATATGTAGTTAAATTTATTGAAACACTTGCATGATTCGAAATGTGTAGAAGTAGAAGTATTTTCGACTACATGGAAATACAAAAGCAATTTCTTTGGTATTAAACACTGTATTGGCAAAATTAAGTGTGCAATGGGGATTTCACTGTTAAATGCAGAGGAGGGAGAGAAAATAGTGAACGTCACTATAAGACCTAGGACTTGTCTGATGTCATGACAGAAGAAACAGAAGTCGATATAGAAGAGATAGGGAATCCAGTACTAAATCAGAATTTAAAAGAATTTTGGGGGACTAACATTCCATCATAATTTCTAAAACTATTGGAGGAAATGACAACAATTCGACTATTCACTTTGGTATGTAGAATGTATGAGTCTGACGACATACCATGTGAATTTCGAAAAAATGTCGTCTGCGCAATTCCAAAGACCGCAGGAGGTGACAATTTCGAGAATTATCGCATATTCAGCTTAACAGCTCATGTGTTCGAGTTGCTGATACGAATAATATACAGAATAATGGGAAAAAGTTGACAATCCGTTCAGCTTTAGGAAAGGTAAGGGCACCAGGGAGACCATTCCGACGCGGTAGCTGATAATGCAAGCAAGACTAAAGAAAAATCAGTACATGTTCATAAGATTTGTTGACCTGGAGGAAGCATACGACAATGCAAAATGCTGCCAGATGTTTGAAATTCTGAGAAAATATGGGTAAGCTATATGGACGGACGGGTAATAAACGACGATTACGAGTACAAGAGACAGGGGGGCATAATAAAAGTGGACGAATAAGAACGAAGTACCTACGTTGAAAAGCGTGTAAGACGTAGTTGTAGTCTTGGGCCCCTACTGTTCAATCTGTACATCGAAGAAGCGAAGATGGAGATAAAAGATTGGATCACACGCGGAATTAAAATTTAAGGTGAAAGTAGGCCAATGGTACGATTCGCTGACTGCAATGGTGTCCTCAGTGACAGTGAGGAAGAATTATATGATCTACTGAATTGAATGAACAATCGTAATGAGTACAGAATATGGATTGAGAGGAAATCGAAGAAAGACGAAAATAAAGAGAAGTAACAGAAATTATAAGAGCTAGAAAGCATCTGGATTGATGCTTACTAAGTACATCAAATTAAGGAATTCTGCTACCTAGATAGCGAAATAAGCAATGATGGACGGCGCAAGGAGGACACCAAAAGCAGACTAGCACAGGTAAAACAAAAAGAATAGGGGCAGTCCTAGCCAAGAGAAGTCTATACTATCAAACATACGCCTTAATTTGAAGAGTAAAGTTCTGAGAATGCACGTCTGGTGTACAGCGTTGTATGATAGTGAAAAATGGACTGTGGGAAAACACGAACAGGAGAGAATGGAAGCATTTAAGAGGAGGTGCTGCAGACGAATGTTGAAAATTAAATGGGGATCGGAGAGTAAAGGAAAATACGGAAAACACTGACAAGAGGAAGGCACAGGGTGACAGTACAATTGCCGAGACATCGGAGAATAACTTCCGTGGTACTAGAGGAAGCTGTAGAGGACGAGAACTGTAGAGGAAGACAAAGATTGGAATACATCTAGCAAATAATTGAGGTCATAGGTTCCAAAAAACAAAACAAAAAAAAACTGCGTTCACCATCAAGTAGGTTCCCCTCTAGTTCTTCATCCTACGATGTCTGGAAGAGCTCCCCTGTGGATAGCAAGAAAAAGTTACAATACTTCACGTTATTTATTTGCAGTTATAAATCAGTTGACTGATACAAACGTATGGATAGGCATCACATCTTCATCGAACTGGGCTGGAACAAAATGAAGGAATCACAATCGCCAGCCGCTATGGCCGAGCGGTTCTAGGCGCTTCAGTCCGGAACTGCGCTGCTGCTACTGTCGAAGGTTCGAATCCTGCCTCGGGCATGGATGCGTGTGTTGTCATTAGGTTAGTTAGGTTTAAGTAGTTCTAAGTCTAGGGGACTGATGACCTCACATGTTAAGTCCCATAGTGCTTAGAGCCATTTGATCCATTTGATTTTAATCACGATCACAGTTTTTGGGGTACATATGCATGTGAACGAATAAACACACGGAACTGATGCTAATTAGGTAGAAGGATATACTTGCAGCAAATCCTAGGGCTGATGGTAACACTGACTCCTGGTGACTGTTGTCGAGAGACAGAGCCATTTATGGTTGCAGGGGGTGAGGGTCGACTACATGCTTATTGAGCTGTCCTGAAGTTAACCAACTAGCTGCGGGTGGGGATGTCTGGTCTGGCTGAATTTGTCTAAATGATTAACTTCCGTCCTATAGCTGTACAATAGACCTTACTGACCAAAACTGAAGTGATAATACTAACAGGCAATGCATATGTTGAATTCGATGAAATTACAAGCGTACGATCGGAGTGTCCCATGGAGAACGATAATCTGAAGTTTGGAGTTGCTGAAACCCCTCCTTCTAAGCTCAGTGTTAGAGCTACTTGTAATTGACGAGTGGTCCATAAGCAAGTAATTCGATCTATCACAATGTGTGCAATTTACAAAAGCATTGAGAATAGTGTTGATCAAGAGTGGGAATTACGTAATTCACCAGCGATGTAGTCTACCTACTTATACACTTCTACATGTAGGAAATTGTCAATGCACTGTTTCTGGGTGAATTTTCTTTAGTCCTGAAATTATTTACATAAGCGGAGATGTTTGAGTCCCGTACCAAAATATGTGTATAAACAGAAGGGTTTGAGTTGCTCTCAAAAGTATTTATACAGCAGAATGTGTTTGTGTTACTTACAGATATATGTATACAAGCGGAGAGTTTGAGTTGCTTACAGTCCACATACGCATCTTGTGGAAACAGGAAGGGGAACTGCGGGGTGGGGGGTGAGCCCATTCTTAAAGATACCTACACAGATACATTAACAGCATCCAGCAAAGTGTAGCTCAGGAAAAGCGTCACATCTATATGTGGGGCCTCCAGATAATAAACAAAGAGCTCACAACTGCGCTAATCCACTGACAATGTGTCCATTACGTTGCTCGAGGAAAACATTGTTTGTCTGCAGTCCATTCTTAAGGGACTGGATTGCCCCTTCCCCCTCCACACACCCACCCACCCACCCACACACACACACACACACACACACACACACACACACACATACACACACAGACACGGCCAAAGGATGCCGCCAACTGCTGACCACCAGAGAAGTGGCGCTTTTACAAGTGGTGCCGCCAAATAAGAAACAACGTGCTTGCCAGTGCACTAGTCCGCCGACAATGAGTCCAATGCTTTGCTCGAGGGAAACACTGATTTTCAGGTGTCAGATCTTGGTAGAGAGACCCGCCCTCGATTCTCCACTGCTGACTAGAACAAACAGCTGTGGTTTTTTGCTGCCTGTCCACAGGACCGTATGGAGGGTGAGAAACAGGCATCCACGTTGGCCGTTAACAAAGACTGCAATGGCGATCGCTACTCCTTGCGTCCACTGCCTGTTTGTCATGACAACAGCGATGTTCCCCTCTCAGTGGTACTCTGTGCTAGTTATGTAAAAGTCTCTTCACCAACTGACTGGTGTTGTAGTCAGAGAGAGAAGTTAACAGCATATTTGCCCTCTCAAATGTAACCGAAGGTATAGCAACCGTCAGATTCCGTTTCAGAAGATTCGTCCATCATTCAGTAGGAATACGTTTGGCGCCTCTCCAGCTCAGGAAATGACGCCACCCTTAGGATGAATAAGTTCGATCCTTGTATTTCACTAGGAGTGCAGAGTCTTGCTGATGTAATGAACTGAGTAAGACCGGTATAGTAAATGTGCATGCACTTTCCAGTCGAAGATAGTAAACAGCGCTTTAGCGTTTTTCAGTACGTTTTAGATATCCATCAACCCATACAAACGCATTGATCGTTAACTGTGTGATCGACTATAGTTTGATGAACACTTCTTAACCACCGAATTTGTCTAATCTGAATGCCATTTAACATGTCCTGGTTGAGAGCTACTTTCTATGGGATGGTAGTTACACCACTTGACTGGGAATACGAAGCACGTTTCGCTTGGTGTCCATATTGTGTAGTTCCAGACAGTTGTGTTTTACAACTCTAGTTTGAGGGGGTATTGGTGTAACACTAGACGTCTGCTACCCCATTACTGTGGAAGATTTCATCGCCTGTGGATAGCTGTTGTAAACGTTCTACAATGCCGCAAACTCTTCCATTTTCCATTTGTTGAGACGTCTTCCACATGTTTGTCGATGAAAAACATCGTCTCTATGTTTTATTTCGACCATCCTGCATGTCTTAGGAAACTGCGTAGTTTACATCATGTGCTGTTCAGTTTTCTGTGAGAGCCAATGGGACGAAAAGTATCAATATCGTTTTGGCACCTGACATACACGGTATTTGTGTTTCCTTTTTCGATATATCGGAAGACAGAGACACAGTAAAATTTTTTTGGAGGTTCTATCACAAGGAGTGTTATAACTGGTTAAATTTTGGACGCAGATAGTTCTCTCAGAACTACGCCGATTTTGTTCATAAAACTAATAGAAATCAGCTCCATCTATTCTATTGCATTTCTTACATTCTTTATTGTTATCGTCGCGATTGTGCCACGTGTAGGCTGAGAAAAACACATGACCTCCTCTGGGATGGGGGAGGGTAATTAACTGATCAATTTAATTAATTTGCATATCAGTGTAATATCAAAAGGGGGCTCATACCCCCATCTCCCTACTACTGACGTCTATGGACTTTACAGACATTGTACAATATTCCATAATCAGGAACACGGTGTATGTTAGGAGACATTGATATGGATGCAGTGGGAATATAAAAAATTCATCAAAGGCAGAACTGGTTGATGCTGAAATGGGCCATCAGTCTGAACTATTGCAATGGCATTCTATAGACAACTATAACTATATTCAGATAAAAAGGTAGATTTTTTTATCAGAATAGGTATGTGTGACTATGTAATGTTTGGGAGAGTGGTTCATATCTTCCTCCGCTAGAAAGGAAACTATAACTATGGAAATAGACAGTTTGGGTCTGATGCTGTCTAAAAGCCAGTGACACAGAAGTATATTTCTAAATTCAGTGTGGGATGTATATGGCGCAGAAGATTGTTATGTTAATGAAATGTATGTTAATGGTGGGTGGGAGTACTTTACCAGCATTACTGTACGTGAATAGCCGTTTCAGACATATGGAGATTAATTTACAAACATCTTGCTAAGGAAATTACATTTAGAAATCGGGAGGGAATTTTTGTGCACAGACATCAGATTGTATTAAGGCTTGAAACTCATTTAAAGCTGCTTTCGTCAGCCCATTAACAGGTCACATCCACTGGGAAAACGCAGATTTCATGTACGCTGATTGCAAATTGGAGATAAAAAGCGACGGAATCACATACCATCTGTCAGCAAAGAGCCTCAAATTCACAATATGGTGGCCCTCATACGTCAACGAAGGCAGAGTACCAGAGAGAAGAAGAGTTCCAGACATAGAAGAATTCCAGGCAACCTCGGATGAAACAGGAAGATCTAAATGGTGATTGTATAGAAGCCTAAAGGATGTAATGTGTCGAGCTGGTGCATATTAGGTGGTAGAAAGGGTAGCGATCCTGTATGACCGAAAGTGCTTCCAGTTTTTGCCAGATTTTTCCTGTCATCCGTGCTAATAACCATCATCCTCTGTTTACTATATGCATACAAAAGTGACATGTAAAGAGTCACACGTGTTCCTGATAACCAGGTCGGATAATCGATTACAGGACTGTATCCCTACAGTTTAGCGTTATTTGGCGACCAGACCTACATCATTACCTATTATAGTTTTTCATTTGTGTAACCCTAAAAGCAATCTGCATCTTCTCTACTAAAGGAGTGAATAACACTGGGTCATGTGATTTTGATTCTGACGTCTTTTCTGGTTATGAGGCCTAAAATTAGAGCATGTACGTGCTTCATTTTTTGCTGGATGTGTACATGGTGTGGAGGACTGTAATTTTAATGTTTATTTAGGTAATGACAGGATGTAAAACCTCGATACTCAAAGACAAACAGAACGTATAACAGTTTATTAAAATATACCGTTTACCTATAGTTTTAACAAGAAAATAAATTACGTAAAACATCCATACTGGTAGCCAAACTAATGGTGGAAGTTGGGGTTACTCAGCCAAATGACTGAAATAATTTCATCTGCCTAAATTGTTTCCTGTAGAATCAAGACTAGGATACTTACGCTCTCGCAGCTATTGTTGATAGAAAACCGTCTTTCCAGATGTATCACGGTTGTAATACACAGTACCAATGTGAGCATGGTGGTAACTGCGATAGGTCTTCGAATACATAATTTTTATCACATGCGTAACATCTTTACGATTACCGTAGTTTGTTACGATAAAATATGTAATTTCATGAACAATGTAGGACCCTCACCAGGTTACTACGTTCTTAAGGCTTTCGTGGGCACTTGTTGACAAACTGCCTGTTTGCTTCTGTCTCGGGTTCTTCGGCCAACGTTCATGTGATGATTTTACTGATAATTCCAGATTGGTTTAATGGCGGCAATTATCACAAGAGCTACTTCCAGAGAAGTCTATGTTTTACTGACACTGCTTAAATATGTATTGTAATGTTGTTGCATTAATTTGTTCTGAAAGCGGTGCTGATATTCAAGACCATAAAAGTGGGTTAAAAGCTGTGAGCTATCTGAGGAAGTTAACCTTGCATTACTTCGCAACTGTTTCACCAGGTATCCAGTCTAGCTTACCAAATTTCCAACCTGACTAGCATTAATTATAATCTTTTAGTGCTCATCTTACGATAACCGGTAATATATATATATAAAGATACTTTAAATAAAAAGAAATAAATCAGTTTATATTTGGACATTTATTTTAACATTGATGATTGTTCCGTTAAAATTTCAGCATATCAAACTTGATTCATAACTAAATTGGTGCCTTATTTAAGATTGTGTAAATGTGAGTTTGTAATCTTATGGAACACATCAAATAGGGAGCCAAGGTTGGGAGACTACATACAACACTGCATTCATAAAATAACACACGAAGAACGTTGAAACATATGCAAGAGGATATTAACCACAACCAACCGATTCAATTTCCACCCAAAGAAGTTACGTTCGTAGCGCAATTCTGTCTGTCATGAAATTACCACACACTGGTATACTAAATTCATACTAACTCTCTGTGAAATCTTCCCGAAAAGAATAGCTGAGGGCAACTTTGATTCTTACACCACATGCTTCATGTGGTCAACTTGGTTTACACAAAGAGTGTTACTCCACAATAATTTTGATAGTTAAAATACATTACATCGAAACGCAATTTACAAAAGAAAAACCTCGAACTGGTTACTATCGTCTTACTATTAACCTGTTGGGTCAAATAAACACGTGGTACTGGTCTCACAAAGTACACCCCACGTGAGTTGAACACAAAGAAAAGTTGTTATATTGAAAAATATTGTCAAGACGAGATGTTATAATCTCACGCACCTTCGCCTTTATGATTGATGATCCTAGTTAGAGTTACTGATCAACACGTGGTTCCACTTTACTCACAAAGTAGTGACAATGCAACTACCGGAAGACATTCTGAGCTTTTCACTCAAATTACTCTGCGTTGCAATTTAAGATAACATTAGATATTTTAGAGCTAAACCTGAAATAAAGGTGATTAAATTTTCAAGTAGGCTGAACTTAAGAAATCCATTGTCCTACAGACTTAGCAGACACGCGCTTAGCCGGAGATCTTACCACTTCAGACGCTCGCCGCGGACAGATTGCCTTTGGGCTCCTACCGAGCGTGCTTAACAGATACAAACGGAAGTGACCAGAGAGGCAGCTTCCTAGACCAACATGACAAGGGACAGACAGGACCATACTAAGAATAGAAATCTCTCTGGTTTTAGAAAGCGTAGCTACCTGTTCTGACGTTGGTTCTACTGTTCTCTAGCAGACAGGCTTGTCTGCTACCATCAAGCATGCAACTAGAAATACATTTGCTCATTCATCCTCTCACACTGAAGGGAAGGGGGATGACAGTATCTTATCATATACAGTATATAAAAGAAAGCGGATGTAGGTTCTGTGTGAGACTGTGTGACATGAATTACATGTAAACTGTGTTTTAAAGTGTAGTAGTGCGACAGATCGTTCTTGTTTATGTGTTAAAGTAACACGTTTCACTGCTCAGTCTCCTCCCAGATAGTCAGAAACACCACAATAAATTTAGAAGAGGAATTTATGCCATAAATGACAACAGATTTAAGAAATTAACATGAAAGGAATCCAACAGAGACCTTTCATAACCCCAACGCTCGGGGGAAGACTGTGCAGGGAATTTTCTGGCTATGCTAGGACACTCCCAAGCAGGCTTCTCACACCCAACTTAAACCATAAATGTAAAGAAAAAGCAAAAGGTCGCCAGATACTTGCTAAAACACAATAATTTCAACACATCTTAGAATCTACCAATTTCAAAGAGAAAAAAAAAACAATCTGTGACACCTATTTAAAAGATACTGTGGACCTAATTCGGTCAGCAAGTAAAAACAATGGTCCCTGTGTCATATGAAAACAATTTCTGGTTGTTACCCTTATGGAGTTCCTCAGTATTTGCTCATTGCAAGAGCCAAATGATCACAGGGAAATTTATGAGTGTTTATTAACAAGTAAAATTTATGAAAATAGTAAAGGTGCCACAGCAATTTAAAAAAATGAAGATAACATCAGTATTAAAAAGCAGAACATTACAATGCACAATCCGCAAAAGTAAAAAAAATGATAAGAGAAAAAGAAACATGTTTTACAAAGTGGTTATCGCAAAAAATCCTATATCTTATAAAACTAATAATTTGTAGAATTAAAATAACTTTGTGGCACTGATTTAATCACTCTACTATATTTCAGTTAGTTAGCAAATAATGATCACTGTGTCATTATACTGAAACTACAATTAATTAAGTGATTGTTACCCTTATGGGGCTCCTCAATATAAATATGCCCCATACAAAGGCTAATCGATCACAGTCCAATGAGAATGAATAGCTATCTGACTGATAAACGAAGCAATGCCACAGGAATGAATTTACAAAACAAAATATCACAAATCTAATACATCACACAAGAACAAACATTGATCAATAAAACAGCTCTGAAAGTACAATAGTCAACGTCTAAAAAAAAACAATAAATAAAACACCTGCAAAATACAAGTCAAAGTCTAAAAAAAAACAATAAATAGAACACCTGCAAAATTCAAGAGTCAGTCTAATAAACACCAATAAATCGAACCCCTGCAAAACACACAAGTCAAAGTTTCTCTGACAGAATCACACGTATATGCATTGAACTAAGAACCGTATAATCACTGTTCACTGACACACACAGTAGTTCCACTGTTCTGAGGCACACTATAAGGGGAGGGGGGGGGGGGGGTTCGTCACTGCAGCTGTCAGTGGGGTTTTTTGTCCATCTGTTGCGTGCAATCCCGCTGTCTCTGTCTGCTCATGAAGTTTCTCTTGGTGGCCCGTATCACGTACATCTCGATTTGGTTCCATGTCTGTGTTGTCAAATTCGTGCGATATCCTCGTTTGACACGCCCGGTTGATATTCCTGGGCAAGGATGACACATAATGGCTCTTCTTTGTGCCACCCTTAGCTACCAGAGAACATCGAACTATGATTTACTGTCGCTTGACAGTGGGCATCCGCCAGGAAATGTTGATAGGCGTCGTTGAAGTCTGCCAGTTTCTCTGGACAGTATGTGTGTCAAAAGGCTCCACGCCCCTTGTGTTGTTAAATTCTTGAGTTATCCTAAATTGGCTCGCCGGTTTGATATTCCTGGGTAAGGATGACACTTAGTGGCTCCTCTTTGTGCCACCATTAGCTACCAGAGAACGCCGAACCATGATTTACTGTCGCTTGACAATGAGCTTCCGCCAAGAAATGTTGATAGTCGTCGTTGACGTCTGCAAGTTTCTCTGGACAGTACCTGTCAAAAGGCTCCATGCCCCTTTATCCCCTGCCTTCTGTCGTTTCACCGCGGCCGTCTCGTCACGGTCGCGTGCGCGTGGTGCGTTGCCAGCAGATGGATTTCTGCGCGGTTGACTGCTCGGCCATCTCAGATCATCGCCTCCACGAAGGGTCACACTGGTGCGGCCGGCCATTAGCTTCGGGTGCAAGGGGAAGTGTTTGCCCCACAGCCCTTCTCTTGTTGGCGAACGTGCTCGATAAGTGGCCCTGCTGACAGTGTGTCCTGCTGGGAAACCCGCCCGTTAACACCTAGTCCTCCTCCTCGCTGCTCCCGCTGTCTTGTAAGAGTTTAGCCGGTTCGTTTTCACGTTCTCAACTGCATTCACAGAAATTGTTCATCATAGTTATGTGATTACAAAATGTCATACATAAAACTGCTTAGTATTGTCTTTCACAATTTTTAAGAACAAAAGTGAGACATTCTTTTTTTTTAAATAAACTAGTTACATGGCTCGACAATATAAAAATAAAAGTTAAATGACTTGACAATATAAAAAAATAAAAGTGAAATGAATTGACAGTATAAAAATAAAAATTAAATAACTGACAATGTAATACCTAAATCCACATCACTAATGTGGTTCACTTGCGTTTTAATAAATCAAATGCTACTTACTAATTCACTAAAATGAACAGGATTATGCTTTGTGCAAGTATAGGTCAGGGAAGCATAGGGTTCACATGTTATTTACACACACACACACATGCACACCTGTTGTCTATACTACAAACTAACTACCCATAAACATGTATTACTCAAAATTCTACTTCAATCCACTACTAGTTAATCCAACAAGCTACGTCAATGCTATTTCAACACAGTGTTTACACCACTACAACAGTGTTCTAATTCGTCCTCTTCTTGACGCTCGCGGCATATGTCTTGTCACATGATAAATATGGAGAAACTTTCCTTAAACATACATAGTAAAAAGAACAATGGTTATTTGCATGCCAAAACATTTATACCAATTGACACACCTGATAAGAGACTCGCAATTATACATTTATCATACTGATATGTTTATACATATTTCATCTAAAATTACGTTATCACAAGAATTAATCACGCAGATGACTCTGAGAAGGGTAAAAATATTTTCATCCTATAGGTAATATTACATTTTCTTACCCATTTTGCTCCAATTTCGTTCCTTCTTTAAGTTACCTTTTGCTTACAAATCAGTTATTTCGTCTATGGTGGTTATTCTGGATACATTTCTCATGAATGGCAAAATTGTGGTCTCCACTATTCTGTAAAACAGTTTCATCTTAACATATTGAACTTACAACAGACACAAAAGATCCGAATCCCTCTGTAGTTTAAATGACAAATGTTTTGCTTCATCCTTATTACATTAAACCAAGCTTTCTTTCGGTCCCATAATCAAAATTATTTAATCTTCCTCTACCTTCAAGAGGGACATTTCTTCAGTTCAACTCATATAGGCTGCAGTGCATCCCGCACTAGGGTAAACAGTAATCTGTAGTGCTCACAGCCTCAGCAAAACACATAAACGTCACTTTTCCAGGACAAGTATTAAAGCAGAATAATTTTTCAGGCTCTGGCTCAACATCAGTCAAGACTACAAAAAGGATCCATATTTCCGTTCCATTCTCCATTTGCTGGAAAACTGCTCGTCATTTGACTGCCATAATACTATTTCAGGGTGATGTAAATTACACAAACCACAATTCTTCTTTCACCTTGAAGGGAATCAATATACTGATGAAATCCACAGACAGCACTTCACATACTCAGCTATAGAGAACAAAAAAGACATATATCATCAATATTAACATATTAGCGTATATTGGGAAGCCATTGGTTAAACAATCGTATTATTGTATCCTATTTTCAAGATTCCAAACTTACTTATTCCTTTCTCAGAGTTCTCCTATCTTAAAATATTCGTACAGCACGCATAATATACTAAGAGATCCTCATTTATACTGACAGATATAGAACAGTAATAGATAGATAGTAGCACTAAAAGCAGAAAATCGGAAACAAGGCTACTAACAGCTAGGGACCTGGGTTTGCCAGTCCTATAATACCCACAGATCGGATATTCCCCTGAGTTTTGCATTAATTCAATACAGATCTTGCTTCTCTCAGGAGCGACTCTTTTCAATTTACACCAAAAAAACCAAAAGCAGCATTTCACTCGTTCACAAAGAAACCTTTTATCTTCACATTTGAACCAACCTAAATCCTAATTGCACAAGGAAAGGAAAAAAAACTAAAAACATCACTTCAATCAATTACATAGAAACATCTTTATCATTATTTTTACCAACATATTATTCAAAATGCATATGTCACAAATGTAAACCAATCAATTCATTCTCCTCTCTATACACCCTATGTACTTATTTGCCATGTCACTCATTTTTTCCGATTGGGCGCCTCTGCGCTGATCATTTGTCATTGCCGGTTTTGTTCATTTCCATTTGCTGGGTTATGGCTTGTGTTAGCCGGCCGAATTTCAACATCATGAGATGCTCCGCCCACAGTCCTATTCCCACCGTGTTCACTGTAGTATCGATTCTGGTTGCCATAACTGTTGCGTTCACGATCCTGTCCACGTCCTCGATCATTTTCGTTGTTCCACCTGTGTTCGCGACTGTTACCCCAGTTTCCATACGGCCGGTCAAGATTATTGTTCCATTCGCGTCGCGACGACCAGTCACGCCGTTGATTAGTACTACGGCCACGACTGCGATCGCGCTGCTGTGCCCTGTAATAACTTTGTGCCTGATTAGGCGGACATTCTCCTGTATTGTATTCCAACTCTTGGAGAAGTGTCTTAAACGTTTCCACGTCCTCTTTGCATCGTCCCGCAAGAATGACGTGGCGCAAGTGCATCGGAAATTTGGTGATGCATGTCCTAATTAATTCCGCAGGCCCGTATGGGTCATATAGAAATTGATTTGCCTGCAGCATGTGGTCGAATAAGCGTGCTGGGCTGCCGAAACCAGACTGGTTCAAATTTGGCAGCATAATTATGTCATGCTTGACCCTATCTTGTGCCGCTTCCGACCAATAGGCGGACAGAAAGGCTTGTCGAAACTCCCGAGTGGAGTTGCAGTGACGCACTGCCGACCTCATGCGAATTGCTGGTCCGCCTTCCAAATAGCCACACATATATTCTGTCTTAAGTGAACTTGCCCAGTCTGGGGGAAGACAGAACTCAAATTGCTCAAGCCATGCTCGTGGATGTATTCCTTTTTGCGAATTTCGAAATATCTCAAACTTTCTCACCGTATGGAAATATTTGAAATCAAATCCCTGCATTTCCTCCCGGCGAGGCCCTTGAATGTTTCTATTTTTCTCATGCCTGCCCCTCAAAATACATTCTTCCCTGTCGTCAAAATCTCCCTCGTGGCCAGAGTCCCTGTCTGCACTGATTGTACAGCTATTTTTAGTGCTATTGGCGAGTTCGGAATCACACCCCATGCGGCTTTTCAGATGCGCCACGCGTTCTTGTAATTCGCCTGTTACAGCTTTGTTCCGCCTGTTCACTTCGAACTGTCCCTTCTGAAATCTAAGAAGCGAACGCACTTTTTCGGTCTCTACGACCGCTACCGGTGTAGTATTGTTATCACTCTCTGTCACCTTCATCGTGCCTGCGATGTTTGCTAATGCCGCAATCTTATCATGTATTTGTCTGTTGTCCTCCGCCCCAGTCTGCTTCAATTGTTCTACTTGCTGTTCGAGTGTGTGAATCGTTTGACTGTTGTCTGCTACTGTGTTGCTAACGGACGCGGGACAACACGTTTCCACCTCCTGGACCCTGGCGAGTACCTGCTGGTATTCCTTTTGTCATTCTTCTCTCAGAGCTTGGAAATTCCTAAGTAGCTGTTCCTCGCTCTCTTTCGATTCTGCATCGTGACTCCGCTTGCCCTGTTCTAAGGCTTGCAGACGATCATCGATTTGTTCAGATGTATGGCCTAATTCTTTCATAATATCACTTTTTATTTCACTTGCCAGATTGTTTATTCTTTGTGAGATATCATCGGACACTCTCTGCATCGACTTTATTTGTCTGCTGGATTAGTTTTTCGTCTATCTGTTCGGCCAGCTCGCGGATCGTTTTTCAGATTTCTGCGTCATTTGTTCACCTAGCTCTCGGATCGATTTTTCATATTTCTGCGTCATTTTTTCGCCTAGCTCTCGGATCGATTTTTCAGATTTCTGCGTCATTTGTTCGCCTAGCTCTCGGATCGATTTTTCAGATTTTTGCATCATTTGATCGCCTATCTCTCGGATCGATTTTTCAGATTTCTCTGCGTTTTCTTTATATTGTTGCAATAAGGCTTTCATGAGTTCTGCCAAATCAATTTGGTTGGTTGGAGGCAAATTAATTTCTGGCTCTGATGTGAGACGGTTCGTCATGTTTTGCATTTCCTCTGAAGTATTCCCCAATGCATTTTCGGAACCGTCCGACACGTTAATACTCGAAATCAAATTATTCCCTTGGTCCATGTTGCTTAAGTTGTTGGACTGCGTACTTTTAGCTTGGTTACGTGTCTGCATTAATTCAATTTATACCCGGTACGCAACACACTAATCAAAATAAATGTATCCCCCAAAAATTACGACAGTCAAACGAAAGGTACCCAACGTAGTACGCACTTTTTCACACGCAAAACAAATTTATAGCTTTGATCGAAGTCAGTGCAATTTACAAGCGAGAAAAAAAACACATGCATATAAAACACACAAATATCGAAAACAAAACAAGACAAACAACACAACGCAGTTCAACAACGCAGTGAATCTTTTGAAAGTCAGCTCAGAAACAACGCAGAAGTTGTTAGAGCGCTGCAGGGAAAAAAATTAAGATTATACAACGCTCACAATCTAGCGTTTCAGAGATTCCAGAGTCTAGACGAATCAGAGAACAGGGTCGCCATGTGTAATGTTGTTGCATTAATTTGTTCTGAAAGCGGTGCTGATAATAAAGACCATAAAAGTGGGCTAAAAGCTGTGAGCTATCTGAGGAAGTTAACCTTGCATTACTTCGCAACTGTTTCACCAGGTATCCAGTCTAGCTTACCAAATTCCCAACCAGACTAACATTAATTATAATCTTTTAGTATGCATCTTATGATAACCGGTGATATATATATATATATATATATATATATATATATATATATATATATATATATAAGACAATTTAAATAAAAAGAAATAAATCAGTTTATATTTGAACATTTATTTTAACATTGATTATTGTTCCGTTAAAATTTTAGCATATCAAACTTGATTCATAACTAAACTGGTGCCTTATTTAAGATTGTGTAAATGTGAGTTTGTAATCTTACGGAACACATCAAATAGGGAGCCAAGATTGGGAGACTACATACAACACTGCACTCATAAAATAACACACGAAGACCGTTGAAACATATGCAAGACGAAATTAACCACAACCAACCCATTCAATTTTCACCCAAAGAAGTTACGTTCGTAGCGCAGTCCTGTCCGTCAGGATATTACCACACACTGGTATACTAAATTCATACTAACTCTCTGTGAAATCTTCCCGAAAAGTATAGCTGAGGGCAACTTTGATTCTTACACCACATGCTTCACGTGGTCAACTTGGTTTACACAAAGAGTGTAACTCCACAATAATTTTGATAATTAAAATAAATTACATCGAAACGCAATTTACAAAAGAAAAACCTCGAACTGGTTACTATCATCTTACTATTAACCTGTTGGGTCAAATAAACACTTGGTACTGGTCTCACAAAGTACACCCCACGTGGGTTGAACACAAAGAAATGTTGTTATATTGAAAAATATTGTCAAGACGAGACGTTATAATCTCACGCACCTTCGCATTTAAGATTGATGATCCTAGTTAGAGTTACTGATCAACACGTGGTTCCACTTTACTCACAAAGTAGTGACAATGCAACTACCGGAAGACATTCTGAACTTCACACTCAAATTACACTGCGTTGCAATTTAAGATAACATTAGATATTTTAGAGTTAAACCTGAAATAAAGGTGATTAAATTTTCAGGTAGGCTGATCTTAAGAAATCCATTGTCCTACGGACTTAGCAGACACGCGCTTAGCCGGAGATCTTACCACTTCAGACACTCGCCGTGGACAGACTGCCTTTGGGCTCCTACCGAGCGTGCTTAACAGATACAAACGGAAGTGACCAGAGAGGCAGCTTCCTAGACCAACATGACAAGGGACGGACAGGACCATACTAAGAATAGAAATCTCTCTGCTTTTAGAAAGCATAGCTGCCTGTTCCGACGTTGGTTCTACTGTTCTCTAGCAGACAGGCTTGTCTGCTACCATTAAGCATGCAACTAGAAATACACTTGCTCATTCATCCTCTCACACTGAAGGGAAGGGGGATGACAGTATCCTATCATATACAGTATATAAAAGAAAGCGGATGTAGGTTCCGTATGAGACTGTGTGAAATGAATTACATATAAACTGTGTTTTAAAGTGTATTAGTGTGACAGATCGTTCTTGTTACGTGTAAAAGTAACACGTTTCAGTGCTCAGTCTCTTCCCAGATAGTCAGAAACACCACAGTAAATTTAGAAGAGGAATTTATGCCGTAAATGACAACAGATTTAAGAAATTAACATGAAAGGAATCCAACAGAGACCTTTCAGTATAATTTACAAGAAATATTAGATACAAGAAATCATTCACTTAATAAAGATTGTGTTATAGCAGCAAACGAGTCACTGATTCGAAATGGTCAATGAGCTTATAAAATACATTGATTTATCACAGCTCTTTTCTTCGCGTCTTCGTAGGTAAGTGTGTATGAGTCTGTGATATAGCGATCATAAAGTAACACTACATACGTTGTCAGAACGCTTTTTGTGATGACTCTCATGGTGATGGCAAACATAACCCAAGTGCTACATATTTGTATCAGAAAGTTTATCTCGTAATAAGTCGGCTTTACAAAATATCACTGTACAGACAGACTTTGCAACCGTTCCTCTCAGAGGTATTTGGCCGCGATATTACCCGATGATATTACCCGATTTGTGATTTGTCGTCTACAACATTGTATAGTCGGAGCTCTAACGATATATGTGAGGCGGATTGATAGTACAATCTTAACTTCCCACTTCTGCTGATATTATTGAAACGAGTACAAGTATGGAGTGTTTCTCCTGCTGAATAGCTCTTTTTTCCGGGCACTGTTGATTCAGCAGCTATAGAGAGGGAGGAACAGTAACGAAAATGACATCGTTCGAGACATTGATTAACTTGTCTACTGAAAAGAAAAAAACACTCATTATATGTGCTAATAGGAGAAAAAAATATAAGCGGTACGATTACAGAAATTACCATCATCGTCCTCCGTCTACGATGAAATCATATCCTCGGGCTCCTCAGGGATCGCCCCCACATACTGCGGCATCTCCGACTCGAACTCATGAGGCTGCATCTCTCGCTCCACATCCTCCACCCAATGAGGCACCTCCACGTCGGACTCGGCATGGAGCCACCGGTCCAACTCCCCATAATCACCAACGACAGCATTTTGATTTCAAATCCTATGCAGCACAACTAGAAAATAAGAAGAAATGTTACGAAAAGAATATGTACTTATGCGGTGGTTGCGGTGGGTTCGCGGGGTTTGGCCTAACACCGCCCTTACACTAATCAACCTCCTGCTCCTCGAAGCCGCCAACAGCAACAACGTATTGATGTTAAAATGTATACAGCAGAGACACACAAACACAAATTATATCACTACGAAACAAATTAACGGGAATATGTTTTCACGTGACTGCTGCTTCATGATCTCAGACTAATTGGCTTGCCTGCCAACAATCGCCAGCAACTGATAGAGATCGACTAGTATATTTGCTGTAACAGAGTGAGAAAGAATCGTTGTAACTACCAACACCATAAACACAAATTACAACACTACGAAACAAGTTAACGAGAATATGTTTTTACGTGACTACTAAATCACGATCTTAGACTAATTGGATTGCCAGCCAACAATCTCCAGCAACTGATAGAGATCGACTAGTATATTTGCTATAACAGAATGAGAAAGAATCGTTGTAACTACCAACACATTTCAATGCTTCCAGAATGAGATTTCCACTCTGCAGCGGAATGTGCGCTGATATCAAACTTCCTGGCAGATTAAAATTGTGTGCGGACCGAGACTCGAACTCGGGACCTTTGCCTTTCGCGGGCAAGTGCTCTACCATCTGAGCTACCGAAGCACGACTCACGGCCGGTACTCACAGCTTTACTTCTGCCAGTATCTCGTCTCCTACCTTCCAAACTTTACAGAAGCTCTCCTGCGAACCTAGTAGAACTAGCACTCCTGAAAGAAAGGATATAGCGGAGACATGGCTTAGCCACAGCCTGGGGGATGTTCCTCGATCCCAGACTTATTGGCCTGCCTCCTTTCAGCCTCTAGCTGTCGATCAAGGTCGGCGGCATTTTGGGAATAAATGCTGCAACAACAACAAGGAGCAATTGTAACAAGCGAAATTTTTCTAACGGAAATATATTACTGACACATTGATGCAATTTTTTTAGCACTCCGTCTTCAGGCCACGAGTGGCCTACCGCGAGCATCCGACCGCCATGTCATCCTCAGTAGAGGATGCAGATAGGAGGGGCGTGGGGTCAGTACACTGCTCTCCCGCTCGTTATGAAGGTATTCTTGGCCGAAGCCGCTACTGTTCAGTCGCGTAGCTTCTCAATTGGCATCACGAGGCTGAGTGCACCCCAAAAAATGGTAACAGCGCATGGCGGTCTTGATGGTCACTCATCCAAATGCCGACCACGCCCGACAGCGCTTAACTTCGGTGATCACACGGGAACCGGTGTATCCACTGCGGCAAGGCCGTTTCCCACTGATGCTATGGAATTCGTTTTTAATTACGAAATTTGAATACATACTACGAAAGAGTATATGTACTTACATTACAGTTCCTCCTGGGGTGGAGGCATCACGGAGGCAGGGGAGAGATTGAAACATCCTACTGCCTATAGACAGACACGTCTCAGCGGGATTAGTTCGCAAGCAGTGTACCAGGATTCTGAGCGAATTACTTTCACCAGCTTGACCGACAGACAGCACGTAATTAGTGTTGCATATCTTTAGCTATCAGACAACGGTTACACTCATTTTGTTAATGGAGGAAGCGACTGATTAAGTAGCCTGTAGGAGGCCCTCAGAGATTTAATTGAAGCATTTGTAATGGTTACCCGACAAGTGTATTCCGACTACAGGAATAAAATTATTCGCCATGATTGGGACTCTCATGATTAATTTAATTAATTGGTTAATCAATTTGGTTCCAAAGACAAGCTGCTGGACGGGTGCTAGAGAGAGCGGGAGTACCACAGATGTCATTCATAACGTGGAGGGGTAATCAGGTAATTTTTTGATGTACAAGATCTTTTAGCGAAATTTCAATCACCCACGTACGCGGAGAGATGGCTATCGCAATAAAATCACTTACATTACCAGATTTATAAAGTGATACGTAGTGTTAACGCGATGTTTACAAATCCTCTGTGGTACTACCGATTTATAAAGTGATGCGTGGTATTAACCTGATATTTATAGCCCCTCTGTGCCGCTAAGGACTTCATAAGTGATGAGGCATTTGACTACCTTAAGAGAGCTGAAAAGTGAGGGGGAAATCTTGTGCTAGACATAGAGCATGCCATGAGCATTCCGTCTTCAGCCAAAAATGAGTTTAATATCCTAGTCCTGTGATGCAAGATGTAAAGGATATTAAGCAGATAAGAAAAGATATTTTTTACTGGATGAGGGAATGCGAAGAGTAAATGTAGCGTCTGCCTTACCGTTGTATAGGATTTTCACACTAAAAACTATATTTTGGTGATGAGAAAAGGCGTGTACGACCCAGTGTCTTCTGTCTACATCTACATCTACATACATACTCCGCAATCCACCATACGGTGCTTGGCGGAGGGTACCTCGTACCACAACTAGCATCTTCTCTCCCTGTTCCACTACCAAACAGAACGAGGGAAAAATGACTGCCTATATGCCTCTGTACGAGCCCTTATCTCTCTTATTTTATCTTTGTGGTCATTTCGCGAAATGTAAGTTGGTGGCAGTAAAATTGTACTGCAGTCAGCCTCAAATGCTGTTTCTCCAAATATCCTCAGTAGCGATTCACGAAAAGAACGCCTCCTTTCCTCTAGAGACTCCCACCCTAGTTCCAGAAGCATTTCCGTAACACTCGCGTGATGATCAATCCTACCAGTAACAAATCTAGCATCCCGCCTCTGAATTGCTTCTATGTCCTCCCTCAATCCGACCTGATAGGGATCCCAAACGCTCGAGCAGTACTCAAGAATAGGTCGTGTTAGTGTTTTATATGCGGTCTCCTTTACAGATGAACCACATCGTCCCAAAATTCTACCAATGAACCGAAGACGACCATCCGCCTTCCCCACAACTGCCATTACATGCTTGTCCCACTTCATATCGCTCTGCAATGTTACGCCCAAATATTTAATCAACGTGACTGTGTCAAACGCTACACTACTAATGGAGTATTCAAACATTACAGGATTCTTTTTCCTATTCATATGCATTAATTTACATTTATCTATATTTA
This sequence comes from Schistocerca serialis cubense, assembly GCF_023864345.2. Lineage (NCBI taxonomy): Eukaryota > Metazoa > Arthropoda > Insecta > Orthoptera > Acrididae > Schistocerca > Schistocerca serialis. Next base: position 627,842,966 of record NC_064638.1, on the reverse strand, counting down.
GAGTTAGCTGCCACTCTTTACATCAATCACAAATCCTGTCCAAGTCATCTTGTATCCTCCTACAGTCACTCAACGACGACACCTTTCCGTACACCACAGCATCATCAGCAAACAGTCGCACATTGCTATCCACCCTATCCAAAAGATCATTTATGTAGATACAAAACAACAGCGGATCTACCACACTTCCCTGGGGCACTCTAGATGATATCCTCACCTCCGATGAACACTCACCATCGAGGACGACGTACTGGGTTCTATTACTCGGAATGAACGCTCATAAAAGGGAGGGATCTACATATTGTGTAAAAAATTCGAGTTGTATGGGCAGCGGCATCCCCATCTTGGACTGGGTAAAGTGGAATTTTTAAACTGGGGAGTCGATGTTGTGGATGGAATTGCAGTTAGAACTCTACTCCCAAGCCACTGCTGCTTGTCTTGCAGTGTACTAGGAGTTAGCCACCCCCGTCCGTGGCCAGCAGCAAGCGTGGTCACAAGGTGTCAGCTGACCAGAAGCCACGGCTCAGCCTTTCACGACCGGCAGGTCCAAAGAAATATTCTTGATGGTCGGATCTTCATATGTACAACACACTCGGTAGATAGTACTATACTACACTGGAGGTGACTGTTCAGGTTTTTCGTCTTGTACGCCATGTCCTAGTAAGACAATGGGCACTAGACTTGTAAATAATATCGTGTGCTGTATTTCACATGTTACTGTTGGCTAGGATGCAACCTGACACCTATAAATAGGCATAAGTGTGTTTCATTCGCTGATGTTGTTGCTCAAGACTCTTGTACACTCGTGTTCCGAAAAAAAAAATAAAACAGAAAACCTTGAATGACTGGAGATAGAATGTTCACATTCACCGGACATGTACATTAGTATGTTCTGTAGAAATGATTAACATTTGAACCATGTCAGCCCATGAGTTCGAAGTCAAGACAGACACTGCTGGGCAATACCAGCTACCAGCAAAATATGCCTGCGGCTCTCGTTGTCACTACAAACCGAAAGTAACGGACCAGTGTGCCTTAAGTAGACATGCAGGATGCCTTGCAGACATATGTGCAAACTGTACTATCAAACCAATTAGTCTGAAAGAGGGTGCATTATTGACATAAGAGAATGTGATGCATCCATCCAGGAAAATGCTGCTCGTGTGGGACAAAGTGTTTTGGCAGTGCAGTGGGTGTATGCCAAATGGTTCGCAGAAGGCCATAGAACTTGATGAGACGGGTCAGGTCACATCTCCCAGACCACCTCTCCAGAAATCGACACCTCATCCAAATGACATTGCAGGACAGTTCTTTGTGCTCATTGACTCTGGTAGAGCAGTGTAACACAGTGTACACTGTCAGGGTGGCAGACCACCACTGTTTATTATGGCATGGCTTAAATGTGTATTATCCACTTCTACACATACTTTACACATACTTTTAGTTAATGTGTAGAAACATTCTAGTCAGCAATAATGTATTGAACAGTGTCATTTGGAACAGGAATGGCATCAGAAACTATCCCTTCCTAACTCCCATGCTTCATAGCCAGAAGAAAAAAGTTTTTATTTCCCTGCTGATTTTTTAATTTCATGCCAGTTTTTAAATTTTTCATCCATAGGAAGAGGGAAGTTGAAATGCACTAGTATTGTAAGTCAGCCATGTAGCATTGTGGCATCTTAGTTAGACTGCGCCACTATTCCAAAGATGACAAATTATTGATAGTATCCCTCACTCTTCCACATCAGTGATATGCAAATTGAATTTTTATAAATAAAGAAAACATTATTATTAATGATTATAATTATTATTCCCTCTGCAATGCAATGTAATTAGCATTTGAATATACGACGAAAATTTGAGATTACCGCCAATTTTTTATTTCCCCGGCGATTTTTGAGTTTCCCGCCAATAGGGGATGGGGAGAGGTGAGTGAGATTTCCTATAGGTGGAAAGGATAATTCACTGATAAATTTAATTAATTAGCAAAAAAAAATGATATCAGATTTGTACTAGTATCCTCAAGGGGAAGGGGAGCTATGGAAGGCTGTGGATTTCCGTGAGGTCTGGGGATTTGTCAGAGAGGGAGTGGAAGGGACACCATGATTGGCTGGAGATTTCCCAGAGGGGTAGGGGTTAGGGGTGGGGGGAGGTTCCGCAATCAAGAACAAATTGAAACTGCAGCAGAACCCCCTTTACCCCACTTTTCGAGAAAAATAAATTCTTTGTCATGGAAAATGATATTCAATGTCCCTGCTCCGACCCAAGTAACCACCACTGGCTGGTTGCATTTCAGTCAGCTTCTACTGGTTACCTGACAGTGAGACAATGGAATTTCAAGGTTAGTAGTGAAGGAGTAAGTTGGAGAGAACTGTTGTTTACAACGTCTCAGAAAATTATTGTCGCTGTTATTGTCTGTGTTTTGATGGGCTTTGCTGTGGGGTGCGAGATTAAGTAGCTAAAGTGAAGATGATTCAGTTGAGATACTGCACTGTTACTAAGACATATCCTTGATGTGGTCCTGTGGATGGACGGAAGATAGAGACGTCGATGTGATACGCACTACATATTAGGGAAATTGAGATAGAAAATAGTGAAACAGTGCATCGGTTGGAGTTAACAAGGAGAATGGGAAGCTGTTCCTACTCATAAGCTCAGTGATCAGACACTAATGGATTAAATGTGTATGCTGGACAGGGACTCGAACGCATATCTTCCCATAGCCGCGAAATGCAAGTTTGCATGTTAGAGTCCCGGTGCTCTTCTTGAGGGACAAATGTTACTCTTTCCTTTCCACAGGTATCCTTTGGACATAATTCAGCTACTTAATTCAGTGGGACACACAAGGCAACCGGCCACGTGAATGTCCACATTTTGTGGTGTCTGTGGTTTCTACGACACACTACTGGCCATTACAATTGCTACACCAAGAAGAAATGCAGATGATAAACGGGTATACATTGGACATGTTACACTAGAACTGACATGTGATTACATTTTCACGCAGTTGGGGTGCATAGATCCTGAGAAATCCATACCCAGAACAACCACCTCTGGCCGTAATAACGGCCTTGATACGCCTGGGCATTCAGTCAACCAGAGCTTGGATGGAGTGTACAGGTACAGCTGCCCATGCAGCTTCAGCACGATATCACAGTTCATCAAGAGTAGTGACTGGCGTATAGCGACGAGCCAGTTGCTCGGCTACCTTTGACCAGACGTTTTGAGTTGGTGAGAGATCTGGAGATTGTGCTGGTCAGGACAGCAGTCGAATATTTTCTATATCCAGAAAGGCCAGTACAGGACCTGCAACATGCGGTCGTGCATTATCCTGCTGAAATATAAGGTTTCGCAGGGATCTAATGAAGGTTAGAGCCACGGGTCGTAACACATCTGAAATGTAACATTCACTGTTCAAAGTACCGTCAGTGCGAACAAGAGGTGACCGAGACCAGTAGCCAGTGGCACCCCATACCATCAAACCGGGTGATACGCCAGTATGACGATGACGAATGCACACTTCCAGTGTGCGTTCACCGTGATGTCGCCAAACACGGATGCGACCATCATGATGCTGTAAACAGAAACTGGATTCATCCGAAAAAATTATGTTTTGCCATTCGTGCACCCAGGTTCGTCACTGAGTACACCATCGCAGGCGCTCCTGCCTGTGATGCAGCGTCAAGGGTAACCGCAGCCATGGTCTCCGAGCTGATAGTCCATGCTGCTGCAAACGTCGTCGAACTGTTCGTGCAGATGGTCGTTGTCTTGCAAAGGTCCCCATCTGTTGACTCAGGGATCGAGACGTGGCTGCACGATCGGATATAGCCATGCGGATAAAATGCCTGTCATCTCGACTGCTAGTGTTACGAGGCCGTTGGGATGCAGCTCGGCGTTCCGTATTACCCTCCTGAACCTACCGATTCCATATTCTGCTAACAGTCATTGGATCTCCACCAACGCGAGCAGAAATGCCGTTATACGATAAACCACAATCGCGATAGGCTATAATCCGACCTTTATCAAAGTCGGAAACATGATGGTACGCATTTCCCCTCCTTACACGAGGCATCACATCAACGTTTCACCAGGCAACGCCGGTCAACTGCTGTTTGTGTATGAGAAATCGGTTGGAAACTTTCCTCATGTCAGCAAGTTGTAGGTGTCGCCACCGGCGCCAACCTTGTGTGAATGCTATGAAGTGCTAATCATTTGCATATCAGAGCACTTTATTCCTGTCGGTTAAATTCCGCCTCTGTAGCACGTTATCTTCGTGTTGTAGCAATTTTAATGGGCAGTAGTGTGTATGACACTGAGGAACTTTTCATATGCGTCTTATTTGAGACAAACCCACACTACTTGTTGGCAAACGATACGCATCAGTTGTGTTTGTGGTTACTATTGACATGTGCTGAACGTTAATCTATTGTGTCTAAAGGTATCTCTACTACGGTTTTGTTGGGTTTTGTTGGATTTCCAGAGCCCAGAACATTTCTTACCTGCATTGCCAAATCTTAAAACTCTGTAAGGAAGTTGCGTCTTTTGCTCTTACTAAGCAATACGAAAGGATAGCAAGTTGCCCCAGAACAAAAGAAATGCTCCAAATGCTGGAATGTGGGGCCTTTCACAACGTCAGGGTTCACCCCGCCTCCGTAGGGCTTACGGCGTTGTCGGAATCAATAATGAATTACAGGTAAGCGAGCAGGGCGGGCGCTCGAGTGCGCCGGCATGAGGCGCCGCGACCTGAAAGCCGCCGGCGCGACGCTGGGAGTCGGCAGTGAGCCACGCGCGAGCGCGCCGGGCCGGGCCGGGTCAGCGCCGCTGCCGGTGCCGAACCAACCGGCAGCCGCGGCCGCATCGCGCGCTCTCCGCCGGAGGCCCGCGGTTCGCCGTCGCGGTCGATATTTCATTATCGCCGCTTGTGGCGGCCACAGCCCGCTGGCCCCGCTCAGGTCGCCGCGCTCCGGCTTAACGAAGGCGCTTACCGCTGCCTCGCGCTCTTGTTTACGCTCTCTTAATCACCGTAACGAGACGTTCCCCGCTGCACTACTGATATTTGTGCGATAATTATTTCTCGCGAAAGCTCGACAGGTAGTTTCTGGTACCTTTGTACTAGATATGCAGAAAGAGTTCGGCCATGTGTGGTGCGTGGAAATTTCCCAGAAATCTGGCGAATAGAGACTTTCAACTAACAAGCTAAGCCTTGTAAAGTTATTCGTATTCAAACGACACTTCCGCGTCACTGATAACTGTAGATTGTCATTATACACTACGTCAGCAAAAAAGTGAAGCACCCGGAAGACGTACACCTACACACCAACGCCATGTATGTAATTTGTTAGAGATGCAGTTCTCTGTGACAGGTAGAACGGCTACGAGGATATATTTGTGTTCTTCACGTTCAGTTTTGTTACTAGGCCTGCGGTTAGCGATTAGCGGTCAGTGGAACAAACAGGTAACAGTTACTTCAGTAAAATATCTGGGAGTATGCGTACGGAACGATTTGAAGTGGAATGATCATATAAAATTAATTGTTGGAAAGTCGGGCGCCATGTTGAGATTCATTGGGAGAGTCCTTAGAAAATGTGGTCCATCAACAAAGGAGGTGGCTTACAAAACACTCGTTAGACCTATACTTGGTTACTGCTCATCAGTGAGGGATCCGTACCAGGTCGGGTTGACAGAGGAGATAGAGAAGATCCAAATAAGAGCGACGCGTTTCGTCACAGGGTTATTTGGTAAGCGTGATAGCGTTACGGAGATGTTTAGCAAACTCAAGTGGCAGACTCTGCAAGAGAGGCGCTCTGCATCGCGGTATAGCTTGCTGTCCAGGTTTCGAGAGGGTGCGTTTCTGGATGAGGTATCGAACATATTGCTTCCCCCTACTTGTACCTCCCGAGGGGGTTACGAATATAAAATTAGAGAGATTCGAGCGCGCACGGAGGCTTTCCGGCAGTCGTTCTTCCCGCGAATCATAAGCAACTGGAACAGGAAGGGGAGGTAATTACAGTGGCACGTAAAGTGCCCTTCGCCACACACCGTTGGGTGGCTTGCGAAGTGTAAATGTAGATGTAGAGGTTAAAAGGGGCCAGAGCAGCGTCAGTTGTTGAATGGTCACTGTCAAGGGACACGAATATGCTGCACACCCGCATGAAACATTGTTAGCGGCATCTGACGTATTTTGAAACGGGATTCATTGTGCATGTCCATAGTGAAATCGTGCAGTATCCAGACTACTGGGGCACTCGGAAGTGACTAAGGCCCCGTGTTGGCCTGCTTGGGTTTGTGATGTCAAGCATATTCGCCGTCGAGATTACGGTGATCTAGTCTGACAACTGTAAAGAAAGAATCGCCTTATTGTGCAGAAAGCACACAGTAACTCCTTCACATCTGCGCTTTCCATCTCAAAACAAGTAAAGGACTCCCTGCAACATTCTGAGTCATCATGCAACACAAGTGAATTACCGTCCCACGTATACAATACCGTTAACAGTGCTACATTAACGGCTGTGTCTGGACAGAGAGACATGGACTGCCAATGAGTGGGGTCGCACTGTGTTTAGCGATGAATCACGGTTGTGCTCTATCCCGGATGGTCAGCGAGTATGGCGGCGACACGGGCAAAAGTCTCGTCCGTTCTATGTTTTGGAGAGGCGTGTTCAGACTTGGCGTGTGACTTCAAGTCAAGGCTGGTAATGAATGAAGTAAATCTGACGACACAATGGTACATAATGGATATACTGCGTCCTCGTGTGTTACCTCTCTTGCGATAGTACAGTGCTGTCATTTTTCTGCAGGACGATGCTCGTCTACACATCTCTATCAATCGTCACCTTGAAGATGACGTGCTCCCGTGGCCAGTAGACTTCGAATTCCTTCAAGGAAGGATTGTTCGTCTACCGACGATTAACTGGCTGAATCTGTTGATTGTTGCTTCAGAATACGGACGCAGTTAATACCCCAAAACACTCACGCGATAGAATGACGTGACATACACATTCTCAGCTGCGTGAGCGGTATGAAGTCTTTTCTGTGAGGGTGGTAGACCTCTGACTGAGTCCATTGTCGCTTGACTTTCTCAGATTATCATGATTTCACAGCAGGTCTCTAATTTGTCTTTTCTGATAATAGCTCTGAACACTGTTTCTGTGGCCAGATGTCCTCCCTGACTTATAGTGTCTATTACATAGAGAAAAATTTCGAATACGCAGTACGCCAGAGAGTCACAGAGCCATGCCGGGCTCGCCCTTTGAATTCCCGCCTCGCGCGCCTGGCATACGTCACTTCTCGCGACTCGGAACTTGTAGCGCCAGAGGACGTGGTGGAGCCACGCTGAGCGGCGAGGAGCGGCAGCGGATCGGACACGCTGTTGGTATCTTGAAGCCGGACAGGACGGTTAGCTCAAAGGACAAAGTACGTACCGTTCAGCCCAACCTGACGTGCTGTTGAGTAACTGATCACCTTTTAAACGTTTTGTCTATCTAATAGTTGTGGGCGGGTGATCATCTAAACATAGATGACCTGTGTGGTCTTGGCTGTTTGAATTTGCTCTTGGTTCTTCTCGTTAGAAGTCACGTTACGCGAGGGGCTTTCTGATCCGATAAACTGCCTTATTTGAATCGTGTAATGCCTTGCGTTGTTGCCATGGAAGGGGTTACATAAAGCAACCAGAGACGCTAGTTATTGCAACTCAGTTTCCGACTTTCAGCAGTGGATTCGATGATTTGATAATGCTGTACATTGTTTTAATCGCGATCATGTTTGGACAACATTTTGTTGTTTGAGGTTGTGTTGAGTCAAGTGCTCTTTTTGGAGATAGTGTCAAGTCCATTGGAATGGCCGCATGCTGGTCGATTATATAAGAATCGCACGTGTCATATTGAGATGTCATCTGGACCTGTGCACAATAATTGGCACATTTGAGGTTCATGGGGTGTAAAAAGCCAAAGGGTATAAAACTATTAAGTATTATTGTGCTCCGAAGGTTAATTATGTGTTCGTTCACTAGCCATTTTTGAGCTGAAATGTAAAAGAAATTTATTTCCTTTCTGAGGGCTAGTTACAACTTACGAAATGTAATTGTTCAACTATTTGTTATTTAAATGTTTTCATGCAGTGACCTTTCTCACCTTTTATGTACTTGTTTATTTACCTTTTGCTACAAGTTGTTTCTCAGTAATAATTCTCCTCCTTTTCAAATGGTATTCTTCAGCCGCTATGCTTACACGGTTACTTACTGAATCACTTACGTGTTTTCTAGGGTACACTTTAAGAGAATTTTCACTGCCTGTCTGAAAGTAGTTATACCAATCTGTGGACACTCGTTTTCTTATTTATTACATGACCGCTCATTGGGGCGACATATAAGGAAACTTGCTAGTCTGCCTGAAGGCAGCTCCATGAATTTTCGCAACTGTTTCCTTCATTACAGTATATAGATGCCCTTGGGGGAGTATGTTAACAATTTTTTCCCTAGTTTGAATGGTGGAAGTTTGCTGGGCCCATAATTCAGAAGTCTGTGGATCAAAACCACGCTCTGCTACCAATCGAACCCCAAGCAGACACACAGGAAACTAAGTGGAAAGCCTGAACATATTGGGGTTTACATCGTTCAACATTGTTTATTAAAACGTATCTATATACCTTTCAGGACCTTGGGAGACATTACTCTTGATGTACTGTTAAGCAATCATGGCTTCTTAATCTTATGTGTTATATGTGTATTTTCTCAGGGATTTACATTATTCCATGTGAATGTTTACCTAATATATTAAGGAATGTTTCAGTACAAATATGCCTTAATTGGAACATATTTCTTGTAGAATAGATTATTTTATGCGTATAAAAGCATTCTCTTTAGTTTTAAGATTTTTTCTTAATAGTTGTGGAAGAATATGCATAGTAATTTTAAAAGGAAGTCGTAGATTTGACCATATTTAAACTACATTGTAGGAATCCTGTTCCATGAAAAACAGGAAATAACAGGTTTTTGTGTGTGCTTGGACTTGAGACTTAGATGTTCAGTAAAATATACACACTTGTGAGACTTAGAGATAGGGCACAATCAGGTTATTATTGTCTTTAATTCGTATATGAGTGTAAGAGGGGACAGTATTGGTTATGTTTTTAAGTAAAAATTTGAGACTCACAGGCAAATGGGTAAATATTCTTGGGTAAAGAAAAATGATGTTATTCTTGCCTTCTGCCAGCACAGTCCCTGATTAACACTGTAAAAATTACGTGTAAACCTGGCGTAAGGTAGACCAATTAAACTGGTAAGTATGATGATCACCAATGTCTTCTGTGCAGCAGATGTAATAGAGAAAAATGAATAAGCACTGATCGCTATGTATAGCGCGAAATTGTATATAAATATTGTTAATATGTAGGATTCAGCTCACAGCTTGATCACAAGTTTATAGACAGTGAGCTAGAAAGATACTGAACACTAAACGATCTGGACCAGTTTATAAGGCTGAGTGAACTGCGACAATGTAAACATGCTAAACAGAAAGTAATAGTTCAGTAGTGGACATGGGCTGTTAGTCTGACATGGAATAAAGTTATTAGTAGACTATGGATGTGACAATTGACACGAGAGTGCATTATCTATTGTGGTGATTACAGTGCGCTATGCACTAGAAGCGTCCTATGGTGGATATAAGCAGATAGTGGTGAAGCGCAGTGAAGTTAGAGTGATTGTTGGCAGACTGTGTTTGGAGAACACCAGCAAGAATCATTCATACTTCACAGCCAGTCCGCTTGGGGCCAACTCACAATATACTGTATAACCTGCCCCACATGCATGTTAGCGTGAAATGAACTTTTTAAATGTATAATGGCATGTGTGATGCAGTCTAATACAATGATAAATAAAATCTGATGGTAATATAGACAATGCCAGGAAGTACACAAATCAGTGATGGTGGTGGCGGTGGTTAGTGTTTAACGTCCCGTCGACAACTAGGTCATTAGAGATGGAGCGCAAGCTCGGGTTAGGGAAGGATTGGAAAGGAAATCGGCCGTGCCCTTTCAAAGGAATCATCCCGACATTTGCCTGAAACGATTTAGGGAAATCACGGAAAACCTAAATCAGGATGGCTGGAGACGGGATTGAACCGTCGTCCTCCCGAATGCGAGTCCAGTGTGCTAACTACTGCGCCACCTCGCTCGGTAAATCAGTGATGTCATGTGTTGGGTCTATGCGACTTAATATGATAGCTCATGCGCTCTTTCAGGCCTTAATATGTTGTGAATATGCTGTACATATATCAATGCCCTTGCATAATCTTACATGCACTCTGTGACTGATGACAAGCGATGACAGCAGCTAGTGATAATGTGTATAAACCTGTTGAGACGAGATAAGCTGTCGTTGGGAGGAAAACCTATCCTACACCTTGGTATCTGCAGATTGCTGAGCCTTTACCCTGCATGACTTCTGTGGCCATTTCCAGTGGTGCATAGCTCTAAGTGACCATCCACCTTCTCCACCCATTTGTCTAAGAAGACTTTTGTCAAATGCAAACCATTTCATAAGTCTAAACTGTTGAACTTAACATTTTAAAATTATGTAATCATAACTGTATGTACTTGAATAGACACTATTACAGGATAGTTAAAATTACAGGGAATTTAGCGGAAACTTTCTGGAAGCATTACTGTAATGTAAATTTGATGCATTTGCTGAACGAAAATTTTAAACATCTGTGACAAATGTGCTCTTGCATGACACTGTTACTAAAGTAAATTACTTAATACTGAATTTCAGAAAGTTTTTATCAAAACAGAGCATTGAGATAAATTAACATGACTTTATCTTTACCTAGGTAAATTGATAAATGTGTAACTATTTAAATTATTAGTGTCACACCTGTAAGGAACTTCATTTCTCTATGAAATATCTGTAAACCTATCCATCTTCATTGGTAAAAGTCCAAACTGAGCAATAATCCAGCACTGTACAAGCATAATTATTGTGTAAAACCATTCCAAATTTCTGTGATTTCTCTATGTTTTGTTTATTACAAATGCACTAACTTAGTCAATGTAATTTAATAGTTAGTGATGCGTAATTTCTTACTTTTAGACAGAAACATGTTAACCATTGTGGATTTCGTAAATAATTTTGATAGTGAAGATACTAGCTTATAAAACTGAGCTATTATTTCATTTTCAATACAGTATTATTTACGATTTTTAACTCTGTTGTAAGGGACTGTACTTCAATATATAACTACAGTACTGATATTTGGGTACTGTTTTCAGCAAACTTAACAGAAAATTAGAGTAGCGGTTCCTTTTAAACTTTAATAAGTGTTACGAAAATTTTTGTCCCTTTCACTAACAGATAAATGTTGATACTCATTTAGTGTTTCACATTGTGATTATAAAATATTTATCAAAACTGGGACTCTTGCAACGACAATAATACAACCTGACACCGGTGAATGACAGCACAAAAGACACTAAGATCGTGCGTTGGCACTGCTATTCAGGGGGCTGTGTAACACCTCCAAATGGACTTATCAATATCTCTACAAAATCATGGTTTACGAATACTGCATTGAACAGTGATAATTATTAGTTTTATCATGTTTTCCAAACTTGAATTATAATTCTATGGAAATCAAAGGAAGGATGTGATTCATCTAGTATCGCTGAACACTGTAGTATCTTTAATGGACGATAGAAAGCTACTACCGACTATTGTGCTCTTACCTTCGGTATCTTGACCCAAACATGCAAGCATCTGCCTTCATTCACTAGTGCAATTTCATTAGTTAAATAATAACTAATTCGAATAATAACTTGTTTTGTTTCAAGAGGTTTGACACTGTATCCTGTTGATCAATGTTAACAAGAATTTATTTGTAGTTCATCAAAATTTGGTAGCTTTATATTGACTTGAAAATTCTATTAGACGCCACCACTCACAGATAGAATTTACTTAAGGTATAAATATTGTTTTAAAAGTAAATTTACGTTTTATACAGCAGATAATAATCAGATCTTTTCTAAATGAGTGTTCATTCAGAGTGGCAGTTAAAATTCCTCGCGCATAGTCAGTTATTGACGAATTGCTAACGATGTATTTTACGCCTGGGCAGGCACAGCTAGATAAAAATTGTACAAAGTTATCATTCTAACTTTGAATGAAATTAATCAGTTGAGGAATCGTTTTAAATTTTAGCAATTCTGTGAGTAACTGAAGCTAAATTAGCTACTTAGCGCGTACCTTTCGTTTCTACTAATTGTAGCATTTCCGCCATTCCTTGTGTTAAATACAAATTCAAACGTTAATTAAAGAAAATTTTGTTTCCCCATTCGCCTGTTTACGGAAACGTTGTAAGTTACACCCACACACGTGGGAGCGCCAGGCTACCTGCTGTATTAAACCTGTGTAGTTTATGTTTCTTTGTGATTTTCACACACTTGAAAGTTAATTAACAGAATATGAGTAGAGCCAGCGACCTTTTGTCTAAGAAGTTTATTTACTTATATTTACTGTGTTCCTTTGTGAATGGCGTCTGACCGTATGGTCAGTCAATCAGTCATGCGTTAGATTATCTCTTCATAACTTGCATTTAGTCACATTCTAATTGCTTTACAAGTTTGTAAAGACAGATACTAGTGCACAGATAGCAATTTTATGAGGAAATAATATTTCCTTTTGAGTGTTTTCTTTGTGAATGATATCCACCCATGTGTTACCTGCTATGTGCAACATTAAGGTACCCATGATGATCAAGTTTAATAATTTTCAGTGTCATTCGAGCCTAATTGAGTGTTAATTATTTCTGCCAATCCGATTTGTGTAGGAAGTTTGGTAATTTTGATGTGGTTTCGTTGTTACTCCAGTCTGACCAAGCATTCCCGCCCTTAGTGTCCACCCTTTATTTAATATTGATCATGTAATCATCATTAACCCTACCTATCTCAGGACCCCCACCCCTTGTCTTGGCATACTAGTATCGGATTCAGATCCTTGTGTGAACAGATTATACTGTGTACTTTCAAGTTGCTACTGAAATTACTGAAATAACATTATCTAAATTATTGTAAACTGTCGGTAGAAACTTAACCAGCTGCATGTTGTTTCACTAGCGGTTTCATAAAAGGTTGTGACCAGACAAAGAGTTAGGCAATACATGTTTAATGGCAATGTATAGCCGAGTTGAAATCGTAATTTTGTTTAATTTGTTCATTCCATTACATAGTTTTTGTATGCGCCCTATATTGTTCTTATCGCAACCTCGTTGATGTGAAGTGGCATTGAGTTGATGAGTGTAGTGTTCATATTCCACTCTTTCTACCATTGATAATTCATGTGCGACTATAATCCTATTCATGTAGAGACCAAATTTAATAGCTGATGAAGGCATTACCACTCTGTGGGCTTGAATATCGAGGAAAATTGTCACTGTAGTGTTTTTCTGCTTTAGTATAAAATAAATTTATATATCAACAAGGGTAGCTGTTTTCATTGATACTCCTCTTCAGTATAAACTCAAACAAAATACTTTAACCCCATAATCACTTTTATTGTCATTATTATTCAAAGTGCTATGCTCATTAAGTAACCAAAGTAAGAATCCTAAGAGAACCAATATATGGCAATTTCAAGACATTGTTACAAGCTCCCATGCTTTATGTACTGGCCCATGGTAGCTCACCACTCCAGCGTTATCCACAGAGTCCCTCATTAAATTCTATAACAATTTTGTAACATAGTTAGAGTGACCCAAACATCACATCGATTCTAGGGCATATTCACTGAAATAATTCAAATCGAGTTCTGAGCAATTGCACATACCTTCAGTAATACTAGGAGCACGTGTGGTAATGACCCAACATTCGCTATGAACTAGGTGGCAGGCCCATATGTGTGCGGGTGAAGGGGGGCAGGGGAGCAAACCCGGGGTATCTGTCCCGGGTGGAATTATGGGGCGTCAAATTCATATTCTTGAAGAAAAAAACCTTGTTTTAAAAAGTGCCTAGCATCCAGCGCACGTTGGTCCATCGATTATTCAGTGATTTTGAAACGCATCCCTGTTGGTTTTTGCACGTTTTTTAATACATTCCAAGTTGATTTCTAAACGAATCGTAAGTACATTTTTGAATATGCGCATAACGCACGTGATGTCTCTGCTAGTTGAATCCCCGTCACATACAGGAATAAAAATATTTCCCGCAGGCACAAGAAGACGTCGCTATACCAGCTGAGCCAGATAAACACGAACGAGTGAATGCCAATCGCTATTTGTTTGTGTGGGTGATTAGGTGTTTGAACGAAATTCATAGAGTCAGAGAAGCAGAGTAGAAATAAACGGCTAGCAGAAATAAAAGATAAGAAAGATTACTTGTTATCTTCTGAGTGCATACAAAAAGAAATGAAATTTTGACAGAAAATGTTTTGCCAGATCGCTACGTTGTAAGAGCCAAGTGAAACCTTCTCGGCTAGCAGCTGCTGAAGTTCAACTCTCGGAACAGCGCGGAAAACGTATTGTACGAAAACTTAATAACGTCTAACAGCAGAATAAACGCGGCATAACTAAATCGGTGATTCTGACAGAGTTGGAGAAGATAAATGGCGAATACGTTTCGATAATGTCAGGAATAATTACAGAATTATTGACAAGATTGTTTATTAGAACGAGAACGGAGAAGAAAAGGGGATGTTACAGAAATTATATGAAAGAATATGACGATTCCAAATTTATATAAAAATTTCGTACTACTGGTACTTTTCGATCTCGTATTTGAGACACTGAACCGTATGAATCAAATGTGAAACTATTTCCTAACATAAAGCTTTTGCCTTGCAGTAGACCTAATAGACATTTGTTATCAATACTTCGTGAATTACATGCCGTCGAGATATTTACGTAAATGAGGTACATAGAACTGACCATTTCTGCCAAAACAATCTTTCTTATTTGGCATGTGTTACAATTGTTGCAATATTGGAAAAGCCTATTTCGTCTTATGTAAGAGACAGTGACAAAATAGTCTTAATGAACTGGAGAAACCACATCACTCTTGGGTACTATTCGTATTAAAAGGTTTTTCAGTATCAGACAACGACATTTTGGTTTCTCACGTAGCAAAACGTTAGATGAACTTTGATGAGGTAATAGATTCTTTCGCAGAATGGAAAGCACGCCACGTAAAGCTGTAACAAGATTGGAGAGAAAAAAAGTGTTGGGACCTAAGGATTGAGAGAATGTGTACTGTTTGCTTGTCTCTTGTCTTTACTGGTTTTATGTTTCCTATATTTAATTTTATTAATTATTGTTAGCTAATAGGCAACACAGAGTGCAAATTTTCTGAATAATTCTTATTCTCCCCGGTTACCAATAATCCCACGATGTATCAATTGTGAATTTTTAACAAGGAGGGTAGGATTTTAATTTCCACTGTCGTGAATATAGGTTTAATGACTTCAATTACAAAATATACGCTTTTGAATTATACAGAGCGACAAACAGTGGCGTGCGCTGTGTGAAGAGACGTGCACCGCACTTCGACCCACTTAAGACCAAAAACGCGTCTTACATCTCGTAGAACATGCGTGTTTTATGCATCAAACTCTTTATAAAGATTTGCGCTTCAAAATGAACATGCTTTTAAATTTTTTTTTAATTTTTGATGTTCAGTCTGAAACGCTCGAGAGAGGGAGTGTGGGGGACGCCGCTATCAAGTCTTGTCGCGGTTCGAAAATATCGTAGATCCAGGACTGCAACGTGGTAAACTCACAATTTTACTTTTGCTATGTATCCTCAAGAGACTAATAACTTCAGCCAAAATAAGATTTTACCATTGACTCCCTAATTGAATCAACGTTTGTTAAGTGACAGTGTGTACTCATAGCATTTGTGTGTGCGATCAGTCGTTATGTCACCTCCAAGAGCTAATTGTTCAATTAATGTAGAGGGTCGCTACCATACCAGGCCCTTCCTAATATTCGAGTGAGGGCTGAACTGGAAATTAACAGACGTAATCAAAAGAAAAGTTAATAAGTTTCCAATTAATTGAATTTGATAATCTGATTTTGTCCATTACAAATGGCTTTGTAAAAGCCTACAACTGTGAAAACAATGGCTTTGTTTATAAATAACTTTTCTGCTACCAGTCACGATTTTGTTTTATTCATATTTCACATGAAGCGTTTCGGGAAATGATTCCCTCTTTAACGTATGTTTTGTCTTGGCAATATGGCGTTTTTTTCCATTGTTGACTTTATTGCAATATTTTCGATGTGCGAGGTTCTGCATTGGTTTGTTCACCTTTTTCTTTCGAGTCATCAGGCTTCTGACTGGTTTGATGGGGCTCGAAACAAATTTCTCTCCTGTGCCAAACTCTTCATTACAGAGTAGCACTTGCAAACTACGTCCTCAATTATTTTCTGGACATATTCCAATCTCTGTCTTTTCTGACCTCTACACCTCTCTGGTACCATGGAAACTATGGCCTGATGTCTTAGCACATGTCCTATCATCCTCTTCCTTCTCCTTGTCAGAGTTTCCCGCATATTCCTTTCCAATCAGATTCTGTGCAGAACCTCAACATTCTTCATCTTATCAGTCCAACTAATTTTCAACATTCGCCTGTAGCATCACATTTCAAATACTTCTATTCCCTTCTGTTCCGGTTTTGTCCACACTCCTTGTTTCACTACCATACAATGCTGTGCTCCGTATGTACATTCTCAGAAATTTCTTCCTTACATTAAAGCCTATGTTTCATAGTAGTAGACTTCTCTTGCATAAGAATGCCCATTTTCCCAGTGC
Organism: Schistocerca serialis cubense; assembly: GCF_023864345.2. NCBI lineage: Eukaryota > Metazoa > Arthropoda > Insecta > Orthoptera > Acrididae > Schistocerca > Schistocerca serialis. Next base: position 627,826,173 of record NC_064638.1, on the reverse strand, counting down.
TAGTCTGTCTTTGATGTCCTCCTTGCTCTGTCCGTAATTGTTTATTTAGGTGCCTAGATGGTAGAACTCCATGACTTCATCTACTTTATGACCATCAAACCTGATGTTAAGTTTCTCGCTGTTGTCATTCCTGCTACTTCACATTCTTTCGTCTTTCTTCGATCTCACTGATCTCCTTTCACCCTGAACTTTACTTCCATCCCTGAACCTTCCTTTTATTTCCATCATTGCTTCTTCGATATGAAGACATAACAGTAGGGGCGAAAGAAACAGCCCTGTCTTACATCCTTTCTAATCCGAGCACTTCGTTCTTGGTCGTCCACTCTTATTATTCCCTCTTGGCTCTTGTACATACTGTACATTAACCGTCTTTCCCTATGGCTTATCCTATTTTTCTCATAATTTCGAATACCTTGCACCATTTTACACTGTCGATCGCTTTTCCAGGGCTACATATCTCATGAACGTATTTTGATTTGTTTTTAGTCTTGCTTCCATTATCAACTGCAACTTCATAACTGCCCCTCTGGTGTCTTTACCTTTCTTGTAGTCATCAAACATATCCTCAATTTTCTTTTCCATTCTTCTCCATATTATTCTTGTCAGCAATTAGGTAGGACACAGGAGTTGTTAAGCTGATTGTGCGACAATTCTCGCATTTTTCAGCACTTGTAGTCATCGTAATTGTGTGGGTGATTTCTTCCGAAAGTCAGATGGTATGTCCCCAGACTCATGTATTCTACACACCAACGTGAATAGTCGTTTTGTTGCCACGCCCCAAATGATTTTAGAAATTCTGATGAAATGTTATCTACCCCTCCTGCCTAATTTGATCTTCAGACTTCTAAAGCTCCCTTAAATTCTAATTCTAATATTGGATATTGGTTCCCCTATCTCTTCTAAATCGACTCTAGTTTTTTCTTCTATCACATGAGACTAATCATCCCCCTCATAGATCTCTTTAATGTACTTTTTGCACCTCTCTCCTCTGCACTTAACAGTGGAATTCCCGTTGTACAGGCAGAATATTTTCTTCAAATAATAGACACGTAGAAGAATACCTAGAAGTTTCATTACGTACCTTGCTGCCTGTGCTGTAATTGTGTTCCCATCTTAAAATGTCTCTCCACTCTTCCACCACGTAAGAAGCTTAAACAACAACTGCAACAACAACAAAAAATGGTTCAAATGGCTCTAAGAACTATGGGACTTAACACTTGGCGTCATCAGTCCCCTAGACTTAGAACTACTTAAACCTAACTAACCTAAGGACATCACACACATCCATGCCCGAGGCGGGATTCGAACCTGCGACCGTAGAAGCAGCGCGGTTATAGACTGAAGCACCTAGAACCACTCGGCCACAGCGGCCGGCAATAACTGAATTGAGTATTCATCTGTCTGTAAATATTACTATGATGTTTTTAAGCTATTATACACTGAAGAGCCAAAGAAACTGGCACACATGCCTAATATTGAGTGGGGCTCCCACGAGAACGCAGAAGTGCCGCAACACGACGTGACATGGACTAGACTAACGTCTGAAGTAGTACTGCAGGGAATTGACACCATGAATCCTTCAGGGCTGTCCATAAATCAGCAGGAGGTGAGAGGGTAGAGATCTCTTTTGAAAAGCAGGTTGCACGGCATCCCAGATATGCTCAACAATGTTCTTGTCTGGGGAGGTTGGTGGCTAGCGGAAGTGTTCAGAGTCAGAAGATGGCCCCTGGAGCCAATGTGTAGCAATTCTGGAAGTGTGTTGTGTCGCATTGTCCTGATGAAATTGCCCAAGATCGTCGGAATCCACAGTGGACTTGAATGGATGCAGGTGATCAGACGGGATGCTTACTTACCTGTCACGTACCAGAGCCGTATCTAGACGTATCCGGGGTCCCGTATCATTCCATCTGCACACGCCCCACACCATTTCAGAACCTCCACCAGCTTTAACAATCCCTTACTGACATGAAGGGTCCATGGATTCATGAGTTTGCCACCGTACCAGTACACGTCCGTCCGCTCGTTACAATTTGACACGCGACTCGTCCGACCTGACAACATGTTTATAGTCATCAACAGTCTAACGTCGGTGTTGACGGGCCCAGGTGGGGCGTAAGACTCTGTGTCGTGTAGTCATCAAGAGTACACGAGAGGGCCTCAGGCTCCAAAAGGCCATATCAACGATATTTCGTTGAATGGTTCGCTATCTGACACTTGTTGATTCCCCAGCATTGAAATCTCCAGAAATTCGCGGTAGGTTCCACTTCTGTCACATTGAACGATTCTCTCCAGTCGTCGATGACCGCATTCTTGCAGGATCTTTTTGTGGCCTCAGCGAAGTCGGAGATTTGATGTTGTACCGGATTCCTGATATTCAAGATATATTCGTGTCATGGTCGTACGGGATAATCTACACTTCATAGCTAGTTCGGAGACGCTGTGTCCCATCGCTCTTACGCCGACTCAACCTCACTTATATCTTGACATCCTGCCATTGTGGCAGCAGTTACCGATCTAACAGCTGCACCAGACCCTTGTTATCTTATATAGGCCCTGCAGACCGCAGAACCCTACTCTACCTGTATACATATCTTTGTATTTGAATACGCATGCCTATACCAGTTTCTTTGGCGTTTTAGTGTATATGCTTAGGATTTTTCTGTTGTTACTGTCAAACCCCCCCCATGAACCACGGACCTTGGACTTGGTGGGGAGGCTTGCGTGCCTCAACGATACAGATAGCCGTACCGTAGGTGCAACCACAACGGAGGGGTATCTGTTGAGAGGCCAGACAAACGTGTGGTTCCTGAAGAGGGGCAGTAGCCTTTTCAGTAGTTGCAGGGGCAACAGTCTGGATGATTGACTGATGCGACTGCTACGGTCGCAGGTTCGAATCCTGCTTCGGGCATGGATGTGTGTGATGTCCTTAGGTTAGTTAGGTTTAAGTCGTTCTAAGTTCTAGGGGACTGATGACCACAGCTGTTAAGTCCCATAGTGCTCAGAGCCATTTGAACCATTTTGATTGACTGATCTGGATTCCGTAGAAATGTTGGAACACGTGAGGCAATACTGACCCTACGACTTATCTTAGAAGAAAGATTAAGGAAAGGCAAACCTACGTTTCTAGCATTTGTAGACTTAGAGAAAGCTTTTGACAGTGTTGATTGGAATACTCTCTTTCAAATTCTAAAGGTGGCAGGGGTAAAATACAGAGAGCGAAAGGCTATTTACAATTTGTACAGAAAGCAGATGGCAGTTATAAGAGTCGAGGGGTATGGAGGGGAAGCAGTGATTGGAAAGGGAGTGAGACAGGGTTGTAGCCTCTCCCCGATGTTATTCAATCTGTATATTGAGCAAGCAATAAAGGAAACAAAAGAAAAGTTCGGAGTAGGTATCAAAATCCATGGAGAAGAAATAAAAACTTTGAGGTTCGCCGATGACATTGTAATTCTATCAGCAAAGGACTTGGAAGAGCAGTTGAACGGAATGGACAGTGTCCTGAAAGGAGGGTATAAGATGAACATCAACAAAAGCAAAACGAGGATAATGGAATGTAGTCGAATTAAGTCGGGTGATGCTCAGGGAATTATATTAGGAAATGAGTCACTTAAAGTAGTAAAGGAGTTTTGCTATTTGGGGAGCAAAATAACTGATGGTGGTCGAAGTAGAGAGGATATAAAATGTAGACTGGCAATGGCAAGGAAAGCGTCTCTGAAGAAGAGAAATTTGTTAACATCGAGTATTGATTTAAGTGTTAGGAAGTCGTTTCTGAAAGTATTTGTATGGAGTTAACGTGGACGATAAATTATTTGGACAAGAAGAGAATAGAAGCTTTCGAAATGTGGTGCTACAGAAGAATGCTGAAGATTAGATGGGTAGATCACATAACTAATGAGGAGGTATTGAATAGAATTGGGGAGAAGAGGGGTTTGTGGCACAATTGACAAGAGGAAGGGACCGGTTGGTGGGACATGTTCTGAGGCATCAGAGGATCACCAATTTAGTATTGGAGGGCAGCGTGGAGGGTAAAAATCGTAGAGGGAGACCAAGAGATGAATACACTAAGCAGATTCAGAAGGATGTAGGCTGCAGTAGGTTCTGGGAGATGAAGAAGCTTGCACAGGATAGAGTAGCATGGAGAGCTGCATCAAACCAGTCTCAGGACTGAAGACCACAACAACAACAACTGTCAGTGTTGGTTTGCTGTCGACTATGTTGATAATAGCTCTATCATGAAACTGTTTAGAGTAACTCACTCTCCGCCCTACGTTGCTATTCATAACGAATCATAATACAACTGTCCGCCCCGATAGCTGAGTGGTCAGCGTCACGGATTGCCGTCCTACGGGCCCGGATTCGATTCCCGGCTGCGTCGGGAATTTTCTTCACTCAGAGACTGGTGTTGTGTTGTCTTCATCATCATTTCATCCCCATCCGGCGCGCAGGTTGCCCAATGTGTTGTTGAATGTAATAAGACCTGCACTAAGGGGGCCGGACTTGCCCCTTAAGGGGTCTCCCGGCCAATGATGCCAAACGCTCATTTCCATAATCCAACTACTTTCTGGCGCTGTTGATGTTATCCTACACCTGTCAGATCATAAATCCTTGTGTGGTTTCCATTTCACTTCACTGACTGGCACTATATCTAGAACGAGTCTCTGTATTTCGGTTTTACAGATTTTTCTAGATTTCCAACGACATTCGGACTTCTGACATTCCACTCCCTGACCCGTACGAAGTTTCCCTTTCACTGATTATTCGGTCGTTTTCTGATAATCGCCTCACTCCTGGCATTCCTGTCCCTGTAAACTGATGGGGGACTAATCTGCAATCTTTTGCCAACGGAAAGATCATCATGTCCGTTGTCAGAACGAGGATGACTTCCTGTGCCATAGGTACTAAGCCGGCTCTTCCTCACGGTGTGAGATGACTCTCCTCAAGCAAGAGTTACTCACTCCAGAAAATTCGACGCCTAACTGACTCAGTCCCCACGTGAAAGAAATCAATCACGGTAGTCGTGGGCGCCCAGCTGTCGCCTGCGCAGGGCATAAAGGGACAGCTGCATTCAGGAGTCCCTCTCCACAGAAGAATTCGGTTATCTGGCGGTGATTTTAATATTTCTTTTTCTATTATTTCTTATTCTCTTTGAAGTTACTAGTCATTATTTTAATTGGTTGGAAAGCAGCATCTCATGAAACGAATCAGACAGAAAACTGGAGGACGCATTTCAACGTAAGCATAATGTCTAACAGCAATATGTGTTATCATTTTGGTTTACAGAAGGTTTCCAATATGATTCAGTTAACTGATGTTTTAAAACTGCTCCATAACAGGAGGATTCCTTCCAACTTAATAAAAACATTTGAAGAGATTTATTCCAACAAGTAAATCCAGCCGAAAATAGTTCAAGGTAAACTTGCTGCAAAGCAGTTAATAGTGGTACAAGACCAGATGAGTCATCAAGCTCGCAATTTTTTTGGCATAGTCATGGAAAAGGTGATTAAGAAGGTATTGTTTGGTAATGGTTGTAGAATGGGGAATGAAAAAAACAAAAATCATGCTGACGATGCAGATCTGCTGGTGGAAAACACTGAAGATAACTTGCAGAAACTCTTACGTATATTTAACGTGTCAGCCAAACACCTAAATACGGTCATATCCACTAAAGGAACCAAATGTATGACCACATCTGCGGAACCAATTATATGAAAACTGTAAGTGGATGGAAAAATTATTCATTAGGTACTGACATATAATTATCTTGGTATTGAACTGACCAGCAGAAGAAATGATGAAAATGAAATTCGTGAACAAGTAGCAAAAGCAAACAAGGAGGTAGGGTATTCAAATGACACTATTCGGAAAAACAAGCAAACAGGAAAAGATGTAAAGGCAAGAATGTAGAAAATAGTAATGAGAATAGTTGTGATACAAACAGCTGAGACAAGACGAGAAACATCAAAAACAGAAAGACTTTTTGAAACCATGGATATGAAAATTCTGTGAAGAAGTACACGGAAGTCACTGAGACTTAGAGAGAAAAGTGAAAGTATTAGAAAGGATGTAAAGTGGACTCTATTGATGAGTTGGTACATAAGAGAAAACATGACTGGAACAAACACGTAGACGGATGGATGAAAGGAAGATTGTGAAAATCTTAAGAAGTAAATCGCCAGTTGGTAAAAGAAATATTGGCCATCCAAGGCAGAGATGGGAAGGCAACGTCTGGGTAGACTGAAGGATATTGGTAGAAGAAGGTTTTAGCCTAGATAGCAAGAAGGAAGAAGAGCCCGCATCTCGTGGTCGTGCGGTAGCGTTCTCGCTTCCCACGCCCGGGTTCCCGGGTTCGATTCCCGGCGGGGTCAGGGATTTTCTCTGCCTCGTGATGGCTGGGTGTTGTGTGATGTCTTTAGGTTAGTTAGGTTTAAGTAGTTCTAAGTTCTAGGGGACTGATGACCATAGATGTTAAGTCCCATAGTGCTCAGAGCCATTTGAACCATTTGAACCAAGGAAGAAGATTTTGTAGTTAGTGTAAGAGAAAAAATGGTTCAAATGGATCTGAGCACTATGGGACTTAACATCTATGGTCATCAGTCCCCTAGAACTTAGAACTACTTAAACCTAACTAACCTAAGGACAGCACACAACACCCAGTCATCACGAGGCAGAGAAAATCCCTGACCCCGCCGGGAATCGAACCCGGGAACCCGGGCGTGGGAAGCGAGTTAGTGTAAGATAACAATAAAAGTGAAGAATTGGAGAGAATAAGGAAATGACCAATAGAAAGAAAATGAAGAAGGTTTTAGCCTAGATAGCAAGAAGGAAGAAGATTTTGTAGTTAGTGTAAGATAACAATAAAAGTGAAGATTTGGAGAGAATAAGGAAATGACCAATAGAAAGAAAATTAATAATAGCTCTGTAATCGTACCCAAATGACCGCGCGATGCTGATTGCCCACCGTGTCATCCTCTGTCATATGCCGTCATTCAGATGAGGTATGAAGAACAATTATATCAGCACACCGCTCTCTCGCCCGTTGTCGGTTTTCCAAACTTTGGAGCTGCTACTTCTCTTTCAAGTAGCTCCTAAATTAGCTTCAGAAATCTGAGTGAAGGTGGCCACAGTCCTCCTCCCCCGCCCCCCTTCCACCCCAGAAGAAAGTTCCTGGCAGTATCGAGAACTGAATCCAGCGTTCTACAAATGTCAATCAGCCACTATGAGTACTCATCTACGGAGGCGGACAGAAGAGAGAAACAAAAGCAGAAATATATGTTAGTATGTCAACTATACTCACTCATAAAATCTGATAGTAGTTGGTAGTTAGCAGCTAGTTGCGTATTTGCAATTGTATTAGGGACTCTTAATATTAAATGCAATCATTATATTGTAAGCTGTATCGATACAATAATTCCGGTGCTAATAAAGTTAATAATAGTCAGTTAATAAATTCATAACCAATATAATGTGATTTGTATGACATATTTTGACTTTTCAGACCACAGCTTGTAATTTTGGAGAATAAATAAATATCCATTATGCCATTGATTTAATTTGGTACATGTTGTAGAACTCTAATAGCCTATTCAGATATTAAAATTGTTTATTAATCTGCTCCACAGTTATATAAATTAAAGAACATACTTCAATGTACGGATGTGAGCTACGTGCATATCTTGTCACATTCCTTGTAAGTATGAAAGACTGTGGAAGTAATGCAGGAAGGAAGAAACCAGTTAGGGTACGCAGGATACTACGCAAATGTAGACAAAGGATCAACACACGAAGCCAGTATGCACAGAACCCGATTCCATATTTAGAACGTTGCTTGCCCGCTTGTTTTATAATTCACAATTATGCCGACACCGAGATAAATGCAGCTAAGGTAGACAGCCTGCATGTATGATATATTTCGCTGTAGTTGCGCGGGCTAGAGCCGCACGCCAGCTGTAAACGAGCAGAGCGCAGTTTTGCTGTGAGATCAATAGTAGCGTTGCTCAGGCCGGCTCGTAATGTGGAATGAACGGCCGCGAACGTGTTCTGGCTGCCCGTGCGGAGCCTCAAGTATTCATGGCGCGCGCGCAACCTCCTCAGAGCTCTGTCCGAAGGGAGTTTCACTCTTGCAGTCTTGCGCGGACGCGCCAATGTTGCCGGTAGATTAATCTCGCCCGCATGTGAACAGCAAACACAGTACGGTGAATCCTTCTTCAGGAATGCAGTTAACTCGAGTATATACATAAATTAAGTAGACAAATTTGTTGTTATATGAACAGATATATGAGAGGAAGACGAAGAAAGAAGTCCCTGGGGATCCCTTAGCAGAAAAAAAAGGTTGGCAGGAAGGGACACACATTGAATTATCCAAAAACACTTAGAGTGAACTTGGAAGCATGGAAAAATATTACAAGTAGGCGAACAATAAAAAAAATTAGAAGATGTAAAAAATGTTATGAAGAGTTTGAGCAGTAATGTTGTTTTTTTTGTTTTTTTGTTTTGTTTTGTTTTGGGAGGAAAATTTACTAATGCTCCTTGTACACATAATTCTCGCATTACCCAATGCACATTTCAAGATTTTCGGCAGCTTCTCTAAAAAGCTCCTTACTGATAACTGTACTGCATTGTTCATTTGTGGGATACGTGGGACGGTGTACATAGCATAAATGCAGGAACAGGCTCTAGCTAAAGACACATATTCAGACTACCGAGATTTTCCATGATATTGTGTTCAAAGGATTATAACCAGATGATTATGACCACACGCAGTACACAAACTGTGTAATATGAGACTAAAGTATGATTTTTATGGAACCTTTTCTTCAGAATGCTCATTCCATTATTCATTCTTCACTCTGGTTCTTGCATCGTATTTTTTAATGCAATAAATATTTCAATGGCTGCTTTTGTATACAAGGATGCCTCAAAAAGTAAGGAAAGAAGAGCTCACACAGAGAATCATTCTTGAAGTATTAATTACACTCTGCAGGAACGGTTTCAGGTCTCTTTCTATATTTAGGATTCAATGGCTTTCCTATAGCGATTTTGCCATTGGCAAGATGGTTGCTTTGAAAATGAAACAGTAGTTTCCTTTCTCAGGTTCAGAATTGTAATAACTTGATTCTTCTTTACCATGTTTTGTAATTATAGTGATAAATTACCAAGAACTAGTATATGAAACAAAAATAACATTGACAGACTACATATGCTTGGGACCTGCAATATTTTAATTTCGAATATTTTCTGTGGTATAAATCCAGCAACTTTGAAACAAATGACGTTTTTATGTATACTGCTGTAACTGTAGCGTTAAAACAGCAAACTATTAGTTAATTAACAGTTATCTTTCGATGTTTCCTCTGCTTTTAAGTCTAAACTATAACCTATTGTACATTTAAAACTTTTGACACTTCGAAGTAAATGCTATTGTGTAGATTTAACACCACTTTTACTGACTGTTAATATCAGTATTTAATCACTCTGAAATCTTATTATTTGCAGTCATAAGTATAAATGGAAGCCTTTCCTGATTTATTTATCTTTTCTGTACAGAAGCGAAATTTCCTGACCGACTGACTGACTCTTCATTGCCCATCCAAAACCGCTAAGGATAGAAACTTGAAATGTGAACGGATATTGATCTTACATTTACACTGTAAGTATGTTTCAAGAAGGGACTTTCCGAAATCCCACTCCCAGGTGGGTTGAAATAGGAGATTTAACGTTGTTTGAAAAATATGTCGCTATTTAGGCAACTTTGACTAGAACTACGAAATCTGGTAATCGTTTCTCGGCCAGAATAGAGAAACGCGTGTTTCAACATTTTTTGAAATTTAATCCCTGCATGGGTGAAATAGTGTGTGAAAGACTTTTTAAAGTAAATCATTATTAAGGAACAATTTAAGTATTGTTAAAGCTACATCTCTGGAAACTGGTATTTGAGTTTCCGGTTAGAAATGAAAAAAAAAATGTCGTTCAGTGTTTTTGGAGATTCAGTCCCTAATGGGGCGAAACAGGGTCAGACTGATACAATGACTTATTATCTCCCAGCCCATAGGGACGAAACGCCATAAGCGACAAGTAAGACAAGCAGAAGAAAACTTAAAACTATACGCCTTCCGCTCTGAAAACCAACGAAAAGAAAAAAATGCACAACGATACCCGTTGGAGGTGATCAGACACAGCACCGGAAAGCAAGAACATGCCACCAGGGCAGAAAACGAAAACCAATACTAGAATCTACCTCTGTCGCCACTATTTGTTATGTCCATGGATGGGGAACAACAAATATCAGCAGGTTTAACAACAAGTTTATTCCACAAGAAAGAATAATACAACATTACAATCACTGGGCTAGAGCAGCCATTGGAACGGCGATCGGCGATCAGCAGAGTCCGTGGATGTACGGAGATAGGGGAGAGTGCGGTGAATCAGAATCCCTGAATAATCCATTTCCAGAGTGAAATTAAAATATTGATAATGGTCTGATGAATGATGTGGCATCGTGATATCTGTGGCAGTGAAGTCCCAGAAAAACTTTTTTCCACCTCTGAAGGAGATGGTGGGCTGTAGGGGGCTTGGTTCAAATGGCTCTGAGCACTATGCGATTTAACTTCTGAGGTCATCAGTCGCCTAGAACTTAGAACTAATTAAACCTAACTAACCTAAGGACATCACACACATCCATGCCCGAGGCAGGATTCGAACCTGCGACCGTAGTGGTCGCTCGGTTCCAGACTGTAGAGCCTAGAACCGCACGGCCACTCCGGCCGGCGGCTGTTGGTGTATGCTGTTGTGACATCATTTATTTAGGACAGTTGGGTGATTATTTAATTTTGTAGGATATTTAATTGCATATGTATTCATAGTTGAAAGGAAGACGCCGTTCTTTAACTTCCATTCGTTCCAAATCCGGGTATTTGCCTTACAGCTGAGGGGAAAGCCTCTCGTTCCAATAAAGACGAGCTGGGATTGGCTGCCTGCTGTTGGGCTTACATATATTCATATTACCTCACTGTCCTTCATAAGTTATATTGTGTTCTTGGAATTCTGTTCAAGTAAAAAATTTCTGTCCAGAAAAATGGTTCAAATGGCTCTGAGCACTATGGGACTCAACATCTGAGGTCATCAGTCTCCTAGAACTTAGAACTACTTAAACCTAACTAACCTAAGGACATCACACACATCCATTCCCGAGGCAGGATTCGAACCTGCGAACGTAGCGGTCGCGCGATTCCCGACCGTAGCGCCTAGAACCGCTCGGCCACTGCGGCCGGCTTTCCGTCTAAAAGATGACTTGAAAATCTAGTCGAAGTAGAGAATAATGTCTTCTCTGTAGGAACAGATCGAAGTAATCTTGTTCAGTAATGTGTTCTTTCTATATCAGGCTGCTGTATCATTCCGAACCCTTGTAGGTGTCGACAGTTTCATCGATTTCTTTGTTTCCCAGAGAATTCTGTTTGAGTGAGTTCGATACAGCTTCGAGAATGATGCATGGAGGAAATACATATTTGAATCACAGGAAATTAAAGGTGTTGAGCCAAAATGTGGTGACTTGTTCTTTGACTCAGTCTAGCACTTTCTTGGTTTTAAGTGTTTCGTGAAGGGAGTTTGTTGGGAACTCATAACGTAGTACTGCAGCTATTCTAAGCATCCTGCGGTCGCCAGGTCGAATTTCTTTTGCTTGCTTAGATGCTGTTATCCGTGCTTCAAATCCATACTTGAGAACGTGTCGGACAAGTGTTTTGTATGTAAGAAGGGCAGCTGGTTACCCCACACCGCGTGTTTCGTATTTCATTAGCCATGCTAAATTGACTCAGGTTGCTTAAGCTTTTCAGTTGTGTTTTTCTGACAGTTTAGGAGTTCAATCGATGTAGATTGCAAGACATATGACGTTTGGTTGTGCAGTAATTTCTTGTCCCCACAGTAGAATGTTAAGTACGTGGGGATCCTGTTGTTGGCGATTAGAAAGTGTTTTTTTCTGAATAGGGTAAGCTTACTTTTAGTTGGATTAGCTCGGTTTCTCCATTTACTGAGCCACGTTCCAAGTTTGCTGATGTAGTTGTGGCTTGTTCACCGGTTGCATTGCAGGTAGATGTTGTTGTTGTTGTTGTGGTCTTCAGTCCTGAGACTGGTTTGATGCAGCTCTCCATGCTAATCTATCCCGCGCGAGCTCCTTCATCTCCCAGTACCTACTGCAACCTACATCCTTCTGAATCTGCTTAGTGTATTCATCTCTTGGTCCCGCTCTACGATTTTCTCTCTCCACGCTTCCCTCCAATGCTAAATTGGTGATCCCTTGATGCCTCAGGACATGTCCTACCAACCGATCCCTTCTTCTTGTCAAGTTGTGCCACAAACTTCTCTTCTCCCCAATCCTATTCAATACCTCCTCATTAGTTATGTGATCTACCCACGTAATCTTCAACATTCTTCTGTAGCACCACATTTCGAAAGCTTCTATTCTCCTCTTGTCCAAACTATTTAATGTCCATGTTTCACTTCCATACATGGCTACACTCCATACAAATACTTTCAGAAACGACTTCCTGACACTTAAATCTATACTCGATGTTAACAAATTTCTCTTCCTCAGAAACGCTTTCCTTGCCATTGCCAGTCTACATTTTATATCCTCTCTACTTCGACCACCATCAGTTACTTTGCTCCCCAAATAGCAAAACTCCTTCACTACTTTAAGTGACTCATTTCCTAATCTAATTCCCTGAGCATCACCCGACTTAATTCGACTACATTCCACTATCCTCGTTTTACTTTTGTTGATGTTCATCTTATACCCTCCCTTCAAGACACTGTCCATTCCGTTCAACTGCTCTTCCAAGTCCTTTGCTGTCTCTGACAGAATTACAATGTCATCGGCGAACCTCAAAGTTTTTATTTCTTCTCCATGGATTTTAATACCTACTCCGAATTTTTCTTTTGTTTCCTTTACTGCTTGCTCAATATACAGATTGAATAACATCGGGGAGAGGCTACAACCCTGTCTTACTCCCTTCCTAACCACTGCTTCCCTGTCATACCCCTCGACTCTTATAACTGCCATCTGGTTTCTGTACAAATTGTAAATAGCTTTTCGCTCTCTGTAATTTACCCCTGCCACCTTTAGAATTTGAAAGAGAGTATGCCAGTCAACATTGTCAAAGCTTTCTCTAAGTCTACAAATCCTAGAAACGTAGGTTTGCCTTTCCTTAATCTTTCTTCTAAGATAAGTCGTAACGACAGTATTGCCTCACGTGTTCAACATTTCTACAGAATCCAAACTGATCTTCCCCAAGGTCGGCTTCTACCAGTTTTTTCATTCGTCTGTAAATAATTCGCGTTAGTATTTTGCAGCTGTGGCTTATTAAACTTATAGTTCGGTAATTTTCACATCTGTCAGCACCTGCTTTCTTTGGGATTGGAAATATTACATTCTTCTTGAAGTCTGAGGGTATTTCGCCTGTCTCGTACATCTTGCTCACCAGACTGTACAGTTCTGTCAGGACTGGCTCTCTCTCCCAAGGCCGTCAGTAGTTCTAATGGAATGTTGTGTACTCCCGGGACCTTGTTTCGACTCAGGTCTTTCAGTGCTCTGTCAAACTCTTCACGCAGTATCGTATCTCCCATTTCATCTTCATCTACATCTTCTTCCATTTCCATAATATTGTCCTCAAGTACATCGCCCTTGTATAGACCCTCTGTGTACTCCTTCAACCTTTCTGCTTTCTCCTCTTTGCTTAGAACTGGGTTTCCATCTGAGCTCTTGATTTTTATAAAAGTGGCTCTCTTTTCTCCAAAGGTCTCTTTAATTTACCAGTAGGATGTATCTATCTCACCCCTAGTGATATAAGCCTCTACATCCTCACATTTGTTCTCTAGCCATGCCTGCTTAGCCATTTTGCTCTTCCTGTCGATCTCATTTTTGAGACGTTTGTATTCCTTTTTGCCTGCTTCATTTACTGCATTTTTATATTTTCTCCTTTCATCAATTATATTCAATATTTCTTCTGTTACCCAAGGATTTCTGCTAGCCTTCGCCTTTTTACCTACTTGATCCTCTGCTGCCTTCACTACTTCATCCCTCAAAGCTACCCATTCGTCTTCTACTGTATTTCTTTCCCCATTCCTATCAATTGTTCCCTTATACTCTCCCTGAAACTCTGTACAACTTCTGGTTTAGTCAGTTTATCCATGTCCCATCTCCTTAAATTCCCACCTTTTTGCAATTTCTTCAGTTTTAATCTAGAGTTCGTAGCCAATAGATTGTGGTCAGAGTCCACACCTACCCCTGGAAATGTCCTACAATTTAAAACCTGGTTCCTAAATCTCTGTCTTACCATTATATAATCTATCTGATACCTTCTAGTATCTCCAGGATTCTTCTATGTATACAACCTTCTTTTATGATTCTTGAATCAAGTGTTAGCTAAGATTAAGTTATGCTCTGTGCAAAATTCTAACAGACGGCTTCCTCTTTCGTTTCTTAGCCCCAATCCATATTCACCTACTATGTTTCCTTCTCTCCCTTTTCCTGCTGTCGAATTCCAGTTACCCACGACTATTAAATTTTCGTATCCCTTCACTACCTGAATAATTTCTTTTATCTCATCATACATTTCTTCAATTTTTTCGTCATCTGCGTAGCTAGTTGGAATATAAACTTGTAATACTGTAGTAGGCGTGGGCTTCGTGTCTATCTTGGCCACTATAATATGTTCACTATGCTGTTTGTAGTAGCTTACCCGCACTCCTATTTTGTTATTCATTATTAAACCTACTCCTGCATTACCCCTATTTGATTTTGTATTTATAACCTTGTATTCACCTGACCAGAAGTCTTGTTCCTCCTGCCAGCGAAATTCACTAATTCCCACTATATCTAACTTTAACCTATCCAGTTCCCTTTTTAAATTTTCTAACCTACCTGCCCGATTAAGGGATCTGACACTCCACGTTCCGATCCGTAGATCGCCAGTTTTCTTTCTCCTGATAACGACGTCCTGTTGAGAAGTCCCCGCCCGGAGATCCGAATGGGGGACTATTTTACCTCTGGAATATTTTACCTAAGAGGACGCTATCATCATTTAACCATACAGTAAAGCTGCATGCCTTCGGGAAAAATTACGGCTGTAGTTTCCCCTTGCTTTCAGCCGTTCGCAGTGCCAGCACAGCAAGGCCGTTTTGGTTAGGGTTACAAGGCCAGACCAGTCAATCATCCAGACTGTTGCCCCTACAATTACTGAAAGTGCTGCTGCCCCTCTTCAGGAACCACACGTTTGTCTGGCCTCTCAACAGATACCCCTCCGATGTGGTTGCACCTACGGTACGGCTATCTGCATCGTTGAGGCACGCAAGCCTCCCCACAAACGGCAAAGTCCATGGTTCACGTGGGGAGGTATGACACCAAATGTGGTGTTATGCGTTTACATAGCTACGTCTTCATTCCACCACCTGGTTCTTGGGATGTCAGCAGTTTGCATCGGCACTTTGAGGGACCCCACTTTGAATGCGAACTGGTACAGTTTTTGACCCCCAGCTCGTCCTTATTCTTTTCTGTTTCCAGCGACGGTAGCTATTAATTGTACCATTTCTAATAGGAAGTTTTATATTAGCATTGAATGAAGAAGTACTGCGTGCCATGCCGTATCAATGGCGTGTTCTACGTCCAGAAAGAAGCAGCAGTTGCATCTGCTAAGTTGCAGGCTTGTACTACTGTACTAGTTAATCTCAATAACGGATCAGCGGTACTCTTATTATTTCTTAAACCAGCTTGTTCATGTGGTATAATACTGTTGTGTTCTGCAAACTGTTGCAGAATGTTGTTAACAATTGCTTCAAAGATTTTGCCAATTTTTTGAAGTAATGTGATAGGTCTGTATGCATTAGGGCTGTTTTTGGGATTTCCAGGTTCCGAAATCATTCTAATATGCGCATGTTTCCACTGCGATGGTACATCTTCTTGAGCTAGGGGTGCATTAAATAGATGTTGTAGTGTTTCAACAAGTCCCTGTGGTAGAAGTAGTCTGAGATGAAATCGTCCAAGGTGGTAATGTCCAGGAGCTATATTTCCGCCGCTTAGTATGGCAGAGGCTATCTCATATTCTGTTATTTCTTTCAGTAGTGGATGATCGGCTGATGTGGTATTTTTGTACGAAGTGAAAGACGTTCCTTAGTAATAATTTCCTCATGGTTGCCCTCGGATTTGGATGCTGTGGATTCTCGTGTATTTTTTGAGTAATCGCAAAGTATTTCACCCTTCTCGCTTTCGACCGCCGTGATGTGATAGCCGATGCGTTAACCCTAGGATGCATGGTGCCGAAAACACCCATGAATGCATATGCAGTGCCTCCAAAACCCTGCCCTAATGTAAAACTTTCCTCTTTTCATATAATCATTCTTTGGAGTTAAATTTATCTCTGTCAAATTTATTGTCATATTGAAAGATTTCTAAAATACAGTAACAGGATCTGGTGGGCCTGATTAACATTTTATTAATTTTTTATGAACTCTAAGAGTGAATTTTTATTAGTTACATGCATTTACATACAACATATACAAATAATTTTATTATTTCGCTTGTAAGTTGCAGTTTACATTTTATAACATTTATTTCAACCAACTTCTTCAATTAAAACATACTCATTATTCACAATATTATGTATATAGGTAATATTTAGACAAAAAGTTATTACTCATTGTTCACATAAAATTGCATTTTTCTTAGTTTTCAACATGTGACAAACGAGAAGCACAAAGAACGCCACTATGTTCCTTACAAATGTTGGTTTTACACTTAAAAATGCGTGTCATAGCACTATTCCTGTGTTTATTATATGGACAAGAATTGTATCTTCTTCTTTTTCCTCAAACAGATAGTTGGTTCGGCAGTATGACATCTTTTTGAACACCACATCTTTGCATGGCATCAACGATTTTCTTTGGAAGATTTGGGATCTGACTACGTAGTTCCATTAGTGGTCTTACCATTTCCTCTGCTAAATCTCTTAGGAACAAAGGCCTTTTATCACTTCTTCCACTATGGTATGTCAGATGTTGGGCAGAAAAACAAAATTTCACTGTTCATTGCTGTGACGTCCATCGTATTCATCCACAATGCAAATGGCCATCTTATTGTTTGTCTCTTGCAAGTGTAATAACGAATTTTCTGGTCCATTTTTATCTACTCCACCCTTCGTAGAGTTATAGAACTTTCTTATATCTGGTTTCTTTTTTTTTTCGATGAGTTTCATCAATGTTTCTGTCGCGATGCATTGTGCTAATGAGAACTACAGACTTTTTATTTTTGGGAACATAACTCACCATTGTAATGTCACCTCTAAATGCAAACAAAGAGGAATGAATCGCTCTTGAGGCAGATGGTTTCATCTCATTAGGAATTTCTGGTTTATTTAGTTTGATTGTTCCCACCACTGTAATTTGCTTCTGAAGCATCTCTTCTGCCAGCTGCACACTAGTAAAGAAGTTGTCAATAGTAATATTTTTTGATGATCCTTCAAAGGTTTTAGCAAGATCTTTCACCACATTCAATCCAAGATTTTTCTGAATAGGTTCATTGGGTTTCCTTCCCGTGTAAACAATTCCGTCTAAAGCATATGCAGATGTAGCATCACATAATCAAAATATTTTAATGCCATAGTTGGCTGGTTTAGAGGGCATATGCTGGGTGAAGCTGCATCTTCCACGGAATGGGACTAGCTGTTCGTCAACTGTAAGCGAATCATTGGGAATCATTCTATTTCTACACTTGTCAAGATATAGTTCCCATACATAGCGAACAGCTGCAAGTTTGTCATCTGCAGATCGAGCTTCACGGGTATGCCTGTCATCAAATCTAATCATTGTCCTTATATCCTCGAATCTATTTACTGACATGGTGGCCTTATATTAGGATTTGCCTTGTCATCCAAGAATAATTCTCTAATAGGTACATCCCAACTCTTCTCAACACCAGAAAGCAGTAAAAGACCAAGAAAACCCTCCATTTCAGCAAGCGAAACGTTTTTCCACGTTTTGCCACGTAAAGCAGCCACTCTCTTGGCTTCAATATTTCTGTAGTTGATGATTTCCTTTAGTATTTCCTTGGAGATGAAATAGTCCCAGGCATCCTTAGGTTTACAGGTTTTCAAACCATGGGCTGGCCAGGTGCCTTCTTTACGATATTATGGACAGGCGTACGAGGATCTAATTTCCAAATCGTTCCATTCAGACTAATGTATGTGTGGTCTTCTATACCTTTTTGTGATGGTTCTTCATTTTCAGACTGCGATGAAGTAATATTATCGGAAGGATTGTCATCTGCCTCAATATTCACATCTGCAGTTTCATTGGCTGATTCTTCACTACTTGCGCCTTCAAAAATATTTCCTTCCTCGCAAGAATCATCTTCTTCAAACCACTGAGCCACAACACTTTAAAAATTAGCTGCATTTGCTCGTACTCACTCTCTTGCTTAGCGTGTCGAAGCCAGAGCAAAGGGCGTGTCTCTCGAACAGCAGCTTGTGCAGCACTGAACGGGTCATACTCGTAACAATATGGGGTTTGCAGCAACAAACAAACTACAGTAACAATGAAGCTAACAAGAGCAGCACTGGATAACAACACTATGCAATAATAAAACATTTGATAGCAAAAAGATCAACAATACACCGTCGTCACCGATATGTGAAAGTAGTGTGTATTATTTTTTAGTTATATTATTACTACTGCAGCTACTGCTGCTGTTGGCACTCCTGTTGCTGGAAATACCACTACAGTTATTGTTGAATTAATAACTGCTCCCAAACAAATGTTGAAGACAAGATAGGCTAAAGAACATTTATAAATGTGTGAGGGCTTCTGAAGCCCTGCTTATGCATTCACGGTGTATGGGTAAACGTATTGAATTACACAAAAACTTAAAAAGGTATCTCGTTCAGACTTGATAGGAGGAATGTCACAGTGTTAGTGAAAGAGTACTGGAAAGCAGTTTGAAATCAAACAAAAAATTACAGAATTTTTTTAAAAATGGAGACATACAAGGGCCTCGGAGGCCCTGTATAAGCATCCTAGGGTTAAGCCAGTTCTCTGGTGACTGTATTGTCCATAATTCTCTTGAAGGTATTCTAAAAGAAAGTGGGTTTAGTGGGTCAAGTCCTTGTGACTGACGCTCCCATTTATTTGCTCTGAAACGGCGAATCTCTGATCTAACTCCACTGTTAGGACGATTAAATTCCCATTTTGCCTTTTCATTAGCTTGTCAATGCCTGGAATGAGATGCTGCATTCGCTTATAAAGCCCCTGGCGGCGTAGGAATATGCCCGCCGTGGATGAGTCTACTGCGACGTGGCTCAGCAAGATTGGTGAGTTATCCGTTGAGAAGCTATTTGACATCGGTATTCCGGCCGGCCGTAGACTAGGGGTAGTGTCTTAAATATATAATCAAAACGTCTTCTGCCCCGGGTTCGAATCCCGCCGCTGCTCAAACTTTGATTAATAATCAGAATTGGCTGCCGAAGACTACCGGTATAACAAGTCACCCTCGTTCTGCCAACGGCATTGTCAAAGATGGCGGAGGAGCGGACAGAGATATCAGGGCACTCTCTTATCCTAGGGGTAGGAAGCTGCTCCTAAAGGAGGAAGAACCAGCAGTGATCAACGGCACGAGGTTGCAGAAGGCAATGGAAACCACTGCATTAAAGACACGTAACTTGTATCCACAGGACATGAGGCCTGTAATTGAAGAGGTGTCATAATCATCTCTCCATTGGCAAAAGATTTCGGAATAGTCCCCCATTCGGATCTCCGGGAGGGAACAGCCAAGGGCGAGGTTAACATGAGAAAAAAATGAATAATCAACAAAAGGATAACGTTCTACCAGTTCGGGTATGGAATTTCAGAAGCTTGAACGTGGTAGGAAAACTAGAAAATCTTAAAACGGAAATGCAAAGGCTCAATCTAGATATCGTAGGGGTCAGTGAAGTGAAGTGCAAAGAAGACAAGGATTTATGGTCAGATGAGTATAGGGTAATATCAACAGCAGCGGAAAATGGTATAACGGGAGTAGGAATCCTTATGAATAGGAAGGTAGGGCAGAGAGTGTGTTACTGGCAACATTTCAGTGACAGGCTTGTTCTCATCAGAATCGCCAGCAAACCAACACCTACAATGATAGTTCAGGTATACATATCAACGTCGCAAGCTGAAGATGAAGAGATAGAGAGATAGAGAAAGTGTATGAGGATGTTGAAAGGGTAATACAGTATGTAAAGGGGGATGAAAATCTTATAATCATGGGGATTGGAATGCAGTTGTAGGGGAAGGAGTAGAAGCGGAGATTACAGAAGAACATGGGACTGGGACAAAGAATGACAGAGGAGACAGACTAATTGAATTCTGTAACAAGTTTCAGCTGTTAATAGCGACTACTCTGTTTAAGAATCACAAGTGGAGGAGGTATACTTCGAAAAGGCCGGGTGATTCGGGAAGATTTGGATTAAATTACATCATGGTCAGACAGAGATTCCGAAATCAGATCTGGATTCAAGGTGTACCCAGGAGCAGATATAGACTCATTTCACAACGTAGTAGTGATGAAGAGTAGGCTGAAGTTTAAGACATTAGTTAGGAAGAATCAACACGCAAAGAAGTAGGATCCGGAAGTACGAAGGAATGACGAGATACGCTTGAAGTTATCTAAGGCTGTAGATACAGCAATAAGGAATAGTTCAGTAGCCAGTACAGTTGAAAAGGAATTGACATCTCTAAAAAGGGCCATCACAGAAGTTGGGAAGGGAAACATAGATACAACGAAGGTAACTTTGAAGAAACCGTGGGTGACAGTACATATATTTCTATTGATAGATGAAAGGACAAAGTACAAAAATGTTCCGGGAAACTCAAGAATACAAAAAAATGGTTCAAATGGCTCTGAGCACTATGGGACTTAACATCTATGGTCATCAGTCCCCTAGAACTTAGAACTACTTAAACCTAACTAACCTAAGGACAGCACACAACACCCAGCCATCACGAGGCAGAGAAAATCCCTGACCCCGCCGAGAATCGAACCCGGGAACCCGGGCGTGGGAAGCGAGAACGCTACCGCACGACCACGAGATGCGGGCAACTCAAGAATACAGAAATACAAGTCGCTGAGGAATGAAATAAATAGCAAATGCAGGGAAGCTAAGACGAAATGGCAGCAGGAAAAATGTTAAGACATTGAAAAGGAAATGATTGTTGGAAGGACAGACTCAGCATACAGGAAAGTCAAAACAACCTTTGATGACATTAAAAGCAAGGGTGATAACATTAAGAGTGCACCCGGGATTCCACTGTTAAATGCAGAGGAGAGAGCGGATAGGTGGAAAGGATACATTGAAAGCCTCTATGAGGAGAAGGATTTGTCTGATGTGATAGAAGAAGAAACAGGAGTCGTTTTAGAAGAGTTAGGGGATCCAATATTAGAATCAGAATTTAACAGAGCTTTGGAGGACTTAAGACCAAATAAGGCAGAAGGCATAGATAACATTCCATCAAAATTTCTAAAATCGTTGGGGCAGGTGACAACAAAACGACTATCCGTTTGTGTGCAACATACCATCTGACGTTCGTAAAAGCATTATCCACTCAATTCCGAAGACGGCAAGAGCTGACAAGTGCGAGAATTACCGCACAGTCACCTTCACAGCTCACGCATCCAAGTTTCTTACAAGAATAATATACAGAAGAATGAAAAAGAAAATAGAGGATGCGCTATATGTCGATCAGTTTCCCATTAGTAAAGGTAAAGGCACTAGAGAGAAAATTCTGACGTTACGGTTAATAATGGAAGCAAGACCAAAGAAAAATCAAGAAACGTTTATAGGATTTGTCGACCTGGAAAAAGCGTTCGACAATGTAAAATGGTGCAAGATGTTCGAAATTCTGAGCAAATTATGGGTAAGCTACAGGGAGAGACGGTTCGTATACAAATACAATATGTACAACAGCCGAGAGGGAATAATAAGAGTGATGACCATGAACGAAGTGCTGGTATTGTAAAGGGTGTACGACAAGGATGTAGCCTTTCGCCCCTACTGTTCAATCTGTACAAGGAGGAAGCAATGATGGAAATAAAAGAAAGGTGCAGAATGGGAATTAAAATTCAGGGTGAAAGGATATCAGTGATACGATTCGCTGATGACATTGCTATCTTGAGTGAAAGTGAAGAAGAATTACAAGATCTGCTGAACGGAATGAATATTCTAATGAGTACAGAGTATGGATTTTGAGTAAATCGGAAAAGACGAAGGTAATGAGAAGTAGTAGAAATGAGAACAGCGAGAAACTTAACATCACCATTGATGGTCATGAAGTAGATGAAGGTAAGGAATTCTGCTACCTAGGCAGTAAAATAATCAATGGCGGACGGAGCGAGGAGAACTTCAAAAGCAGACTAGCAATGGGAAAAATGGCGTTCCTGCCCAAGAGAAGTCTACTAATATCAAACATCGGCCTTACATTCTTGGTTACCGAAACAAGTAATCTAAAGTGGAGAATATTTCAAATACGATCTTTACTTCATGGTTTTTCAAACTTTAACGTGAATGAAAAAGTAATGAGAAGTAAAGGAAATAAGAATAACGATAAGCTTAGCTTCAAAATCTGTGACCAGAGAGTAGTGAAGGTATTAGGCTGGCTTGGTAGCAAAATAATGTATGATGGACGAAGCAATAAAGAAAAGAGGAAAACTGAAGTGTTCAACAAGTGGGAGCATAGAAGTATGTTGGCAATGGTGGACTGATAAGCAAAAGAATCAGGAGAATCGGCGAGGAAAGTAACACGTGAAAACACTGACTAGAAGACGTGACAGGATTATACGACACGCGTTAAGACATCAGGTAATCAGAGGGAGCTGTACATGATACAACTTCTAGTGGAGAACACTTGTTGTTGTTGTTGTTGTGGTCTTCAGTCCTGAGACTGGTTTGATGCAGCTCTCCATGCTACTCAATCCTGCGCAAGCTTCTTCATCTCCCAGTACCTTCTGCAGCCTACATCCTTCTGAATCTGCTTAGTGTACTCATCTCTTGGTCTCCCTCTACGATTTTTACCCTCCACGCTGCCCTCCAACACTAAATTGGTGATACCTTGATCCCTCAGAACATGTCCCACCAACCGATCCCTTCTTCTAGTCAAGTTGTGCCACAATCTCCTCTTTTCCCCAATTCTATTCAATACCTCCTCATTAGTTATGTGATCTACCCATCTAATCTTCAGCATTCTTCTGTAGCACCACATTTCGAAAGCTTCTATTCTCTTCTTGTCTAAACTATTTATCGTCCACGTTTCACTTCCATACATGGCTACACTCCATACAAATACTTTCAGAAACGACTTCCTAACACTTAAATCAATCCTCGATGTTAGCAAATTTCTCTTCTTCAGAAACGCTTTCCTTGCCATTGCCAGTCTACATTTTATATCCTCTCTAATTCGACCATCATCAGTTACTTTGCTCCCCAAATAGCAAAACTCCTTCACTACTTTAAGTGAATCATTTCCTAATCTAATTCCCTCAGCATCACCCGACTTGATTAGACTACATTCCATTATCCTTGTTTTGCTTTTGTTGATGTTCATCTTATACCCTCCTTTCAAGACATTGTCCATTCCACTCAACTGCTCTGCCAAGTCGTTTGCTGTTTCTGACAGAATTACAATGTCATCGGCGAACCTCAAAGTTTTTATTCCTTCTCCATGGATTTTAATACCTACTCCGAACTTTTCTTTTGTTTCCTTTACTGCTTGCTCAATATACAGATTGAATAGCATCGGGGAGATGCTACAAACCTGTCGCACTCCCTTCCCAACCACTGCTTCCCTTTCATGCCCCTCAATTCTTGTAACTGCCATCTGGTTTCTGTGCAAATTGTAAATAGCCTTTCGCTCCCTGTATGTTACCCCTGGCACCTTTAGAATTTGAAAGAGAGTATTCCAGTCAACATTGTCAAAAGCTTATTCTAAGCCAACAAATGCCAGAAACGTAGGTTTGCCTTTCCTTAATCTTTCTTCTAAGGCAAGTCGTAAGGTCAGTATTGCCTCACGTGTTCCAACATTTCTACGGAATCCAAACTGATCTTCCCCGAGGTTGGCTTCTACCAGTTTTTCCATTCGTCTGTAAAGAATTCGCGTTAGTATTTTGTAACTGTGACTTATTAAACTGATAGTTCGGTAATTTTCACATCTGTCAACACCTGCTTTCTTTGGCATTGGAATTATTATATGCTTCTTGAAGTCTGAGGGAATTTCGCCTGTCTCATACATCTTGGTCACCAGATGGAAGAGTTGGTCAGGACTGGCTCTCCCAAGGCTGTCAGTAGTTCCAATGGAATGTTGTCTACTCCCAAGGCATTGTTTCGACTTAGGTCTTTCAGTGGTCTGTCAAACTCTTCACGCAGTATCATATCTCCCATTTCATCTTTATCTACATGCTCTTCCATTTCCATGATATTGTCCTCAAGAACCTCGCCCCTGTATAGATCCTCTATATAATCCTTCCACCTTTCTGCTTTCCCTTCTTTGCTTAGAACTGGGTTGCCATCTGAGCTCTTGATATTCATGCAAGTGGTTCTATTTTCTCCAAAGGTCTCTTTAATTTTCCTGTTGGCAGTATCTACCTTACCCCTCGTGAGATAAGCCTCTCCATCCTTACATTTGTCCTCTAGCCATCCCTGCTTAGCCATTTTGCACTTCCTGTCGATCTCATTTTTGAGACGTTTGTATTCCTTTTTGCCTGCTTCACTTACTGCATTTTTGTACTTTCTCCTTTCATCAATTAAATTCAGTATCTCTTCTGCTACCCAAAGATTTCTACTGGCCCTCGTCTTTTTACCTACTTGATCCTCTGCTGCCTTCACTATTTCATTCCTCAAAGCTACCCATTCTTCTTCTACTGTATTTCTTTCCCCGATTCCTGTCAATTGTTCCCTTATGCTCTCCCTGAAACTCTGTACAACCACTGGTTCTTTCGGTTTATCCAGGTCCCATCTCCTTAAATTCCCATCTCTTTGCAGTTTCTTCAGTTTTAATCTATAGTTCATAACCAATAGATTGTGGTCAGAGTCTACATCTGCCCCTGGAAATGTCTTACAATTTAAAACCTGGTTCCTAAATCTCTGTCTTACCATTATATAATCTATATGGAACCTTTTAGTATCTCCTGGGTTCTTACATGTATACAACCTTCTTTCATGTTTTTGAACCAAGCGTTAGCTATGATTAAGTTATGCTCTGTTAAAATTCTACCAGGCGGTTTCTTCTTTCATTTTATAGCCCCAAACCATATTCACACTCTACGTTTCGTTCTCTTCCTTTTCCTACTGTCGAATTTCAGTCACCCATGACTACTAAATTTTCGTCTCCCTTCACTACCTGAATAATTTCTTTTATCTCATCATACATTTCATCAATTTCTTCATCGTCTGCAGAGCTAATTGGGATATAAACTTGTACTACTGTAGTTGGCGTGGGCTTCGTGTCTATCTTGGCCACAATAATGCGTTCACTATGCTGTTTGTAGTAGCTTACCCGCACTCCTATTTTGTTATTCATTATTAAACCTTCTCCTGCATTACCCATATTTGATTTTGTATTTATAACCCTGTATTCACCTGACCAGAAGTCTTGTTCCTCCTGCCAGCGAACTTCACTAATTCCGACTATATATAACTTTAACCTATCCATTTCCCTTTTCAAATTTTCTAACCTACCTGCCCGTTAATGGATCTGACATTCCACGCTCCGATCCGTAGAACGCCAGTTTTCTTCCGCCTGATAACGACACTTAATGGAATATATCCAACAAATAATACAGGACGTTCTGTGGAAGAAGTACTTTGAAAGTAAGAGATAGACGCAGGAGAGGATTCCGTCGTGGACCGCAGCAAATCAGTAATAACAGAGAGGACTCAAGAATGGAAAGTAATGTTTTTAAGGAGAGAACGTCATCTGCGGCCTCCTACATCCCTTTTAAAACCAAAGTGTTACATTGTTGACTAAGGTGGGAAGCGAATGTTGGAAAAGCGCAAAAAGACACGCACACACACACACACACACACACACACACACACACACACACACGCAATACACACAAAACACACTCATGCACACTCGGACAATGTACAAAACTGGGCCAAGTCCGTTCAAGATTTTCAACAGGTCATCAGGTGAATACTACAACGGGAAGTCCTGTTAACAAAATCCTATTTGGGATTCCCTCCGTCTCCCTCCTAGTCTGTTGAGATATTTGGTTGGAGAGGACGAAGTCCTGCATCAGCCGGCCTGACTCTTACAGCTGGGAATGATTGACGACAAAAAAGTGAATACCTGGATGTCTATGATTCGGATATGAACAGAGGGGAAATGCTGAACATGTCCAGTTTTTAACACGTCGGGTTTCATTATTTAGAGATGAACCTCATTTGTCGTTGTTGTCATTCTATTGGAAATGGAGATGTGATTTGTTAACTTTGTCTTGATTGGAACAAGCGTTTGCACCAAGGTAAGGATTGCCATGGCGACCGGCGAAACAGGACACGAGAATCGCATCTGCCGTGGAAAAGCAATTTAGGATACGGCCGAGGGCCAGAATCGGTCGACAGCAATGCCGCCGCCGCGCGGTATGCCAATATTAGCGGGCGATCCGTCACGGCAGCGGGGCTCACGTTGGTGGGGGACGGCCACCCGATTGCACCGTCGCACCGGCGCTCCATGTGGAGAAAGGGGTGGTGTAGGGGGGGGGGGGCGCTAAAGTTGGCGCTGGGCTTACGTCACGTTGCTCCGGGGAATGCAGCTCGCGTCCCCCCCCCCCCTTCCCCCCCCCCCCCCAGCAATCTAAACCCAGGCTCCACGCTTGGCACTACTGCACTCGCTTCCGCCAGCTGCGTCGTACTAGAGCGCAGTGTGCATTCCGTGAAAATGAGAAATCGAGGTTGACAAGAACTGCATTCGACTCTCTACAGCCATTTTCTACTATATACGACGGTTACTTCGTAAGAACCCACGTACATTTCACCGACTAGATAACGTAGAAAGCTCGTGGAGACACGTTATGGCAGTGGCTAAATGTACGACTTCCACGTCGTCTGAGGAAGCTCATACATTGTCCCTGAGACAGTTTAAACTAGAACCCGTTTCGATGTATTTTCCCGTTCTGTCGATAATGAATGCGATAAACTGTTCACACATGGAAAGCATACGTTGGCTAGCGTGTTGAGGAAGGGTAGCAGGGTAAAAAAGACTTCTGCTAAGTCTGTAATGGAAGAAAAATCCTACAACTTGAGAAAATCGTATGAGACCATCTTCATTGTAGGTATGCCCTTAAATAGACAAGTCTTTCGATATTATTCATCCTGGGAAATATTTGAGATCCGCATTTCTGAATTCAGTCACGTCCATCTTTCACTGTAAAGTGTGATATTGTACACACTAGTCTTCTGGATCTGAATTACTGTGATACTGTGTGAGCGGAGCGGTGCTTAGAAATTTAAGATCAATATATATGAGAGAGGAGAAATACCCTCAGACCTTTAGAAGACTGTAACGATCCCAATTCCAAATGAGTCAGGTACTAATAGGTGCGAATACTGCCGGATTATCAGTTTAATAAATTATTAGTGCCAAATATTAACACGAATTATTTACAGAAGAATGGAAAAAGTGGTCAATTAATTTGGTTTCTGGGGAAATGTAGGAACACAGGAGGCAATATTGACCCCACGTCTCATCTTAAAATAATGCTTAGAGGAATGTAAAAACACATTTATAGCATTTACAGATTTAGAGAACCTCTTGACAATATTGAACGACATGCTGAAGGCAGCAGGAATAAAATGCAGCTTGTACAAAAACCGGACTGTAGTTATAAGAGTCGAAAGTGCATGAAAGATAAGGAGTGGCTGAGAAGCAGCGATACAAGGTTGTTGTCTATCCCTTAAGTTATTCAATGGTTACATACAGTGTGCAGTAAAGGAAACCAAAGAAAAATTCAGACAAGCATTAAAATTTAGGTAAAGGAAATAAAAACTTTGAGGCTGGTCGACGACACTTTGACTCTGTTAGAGACAGCGAAGGATTTGGAAGAGCAGTTTACCGAAATGAATAGCGTCTTGAACAGACATTTTAAGGGGAGTACCAACAAAGTACAACAAATGTATCTGGATGTACTTCACTTAAGCCAGGCTATGCTGAGGGATTTGAACTGGGAAAAGAGACACTAAAGGAAGTAACTGAGTTTTGTTATTTGGAAAGTTAAACTAACTGATGATGGCAAAAGAAGAGAGGATATGAAATGGAGACTAGCTACTGTGAGGAAAGAATATGAGAAAGAGGACCTTATTAACATTGAATATAAATTTAAGTAAAGGGAAGTCTTTTCATAATACTCGTATGTATGTAAGTAGAAGGGGGAGGAAGGAAAGGAAAGGAACTAATGACATTAGCTGCATCGGGAGTTTGTGTGGAAGCAGCGGCGACGAGTGAAAATGTGTGCTACATTGGGATTTGAACACAGGGTAGAGTCCCTCTTAGCCACTTACGTTAACCACTGTGGCACATGGACACAGTGTTTATCGCCAATACGTAGTCTGTATCAGCACAATCCCAGGCAACTCACATTCACACCTGCGGCCATCTACAAGCAGTCCCCATCTGTATCCTCCACGCTCGCTACATTTAGATTCCTGCTGGAGGTCGAACGTTAATGTGCATCCGTACTGAAGGTCATGGATTCATTGTCCATTGAGGCGAATCAGTTATACACTGATGGAAAAAAATCGCAACAAGACAAACAAAATTTCTGGAATACAGTCGTCTCGGTAACTTACTTAAGTGATTAACATTGCAAGGTCACAGGTTAACGTAAACGCAAGATAAGGCTTTGAAAATGTGAAATGCCGGTACATCCTAACCACTGTAATTGCCAGAATGTTATATGCCAAAATTCAAATGTGCATGTATCGTGTTGGATGTCAGTTTGCAGGATAGAGTTCCGTTCCTGCTATATTTGGCCGATGAGTACAGAGATGGTTAAGGTTGTTTATGGATGATGGCTGAAGTTGTCATCTCTTGACGTACCAAAAGGAGCTCAATCGGAGACAGATATTGTGATCGAGTGGGCCAAGGCAACATGTCGACAGTCTGTGAGGGATGTTGGGTTACAATAGCGGTATATGGGAGAGCGTTATCCTGTTGGAAAACATCCCACGCAATGCTGTCTCGAATGGCAGTACAACAGGTCGAATCATCAAACTGATGTACAAATTTACACTCAGGACGCATGG
The DNA here is from genome assembly GCF_023864345.2 of Schistocerca serialis cubense. Lineage (NCBI taxonomy): Eukaryota > Metazoa > Arthropoda > Insecta > Orthoptera > Acrididae > Schistocerca > Schistocerca serialis. Next base: position 627,796,861 of record NC_064638.1, on the reverse strand, counting down.
AATAATAGCGAGAGTGCTCCTGCTATCATACGAATTCGCCCCCATAACTCAAGTCTGGTTGTAGGTCCAATGTACGTAGCAAGCAGACAAGTTGGTTACAGGCCTTCAACTACTCTCCTTGTAACCAACACAAGACCACCACTGGCATCGAGGCAGAACCAACTTTCACCATAAAATACAAGATATCTCCACCCTGCCCTCCAATGAGCTCTCGCTTCACACCACTGAAGTCGCAAACAGCGGTGATTTGCGGTCAGTGGAATGCTCGCTAGAGGGTGTGTAATTCAGAGCTGTCCTTGAAGTAATCGATTTGTAACAGTTAGTTGTGCCACAGTGGTGCCTACTGTTGCTCAAATTGCTGCTGTAGATGCAGTACGATGCGCCAGAGCCATATGACGAACACGATGGTCTTTCCTCTCGGTAGTGAGGAATATCAGTCGGGAGCTCAGTCTTCTTGAGATAGTACATTCTCGTGATCACCGCTGCCAGAAATCATGTGTAGTGGCCCACTGGCATCGAGGCAGAACCAACTTTCACCATAAAATACAAGATATCTCCACCCTGCCCTCCAATGAGTTCTCGCTTCACACCACTGAAGTCGCAAACAGCGGTGATTCGCGGTCAGTGGAATGGTCGCTAGAGGGTGTGTAATTCAGAGCTGTCCTTGAATTAATCGATTTGTAACAGTTAGTTGTGCCACAGTGGTGCCTACTGTTGCTCAAATTGCTGCTGTAGATGCAGTACGATGCGCCAGAGCCATATGACGAACACGATGGTCTTTCCTCTCGGTAGTGAGGAATATCAGTCGGGAGCTCAGTCTTCTTGAGATAGTACATTCTCGTGACCACCGCTGCCAGAAATCATGTGTAGTGACCCACTGGCATCGAGGCAGAACCAACTTTCACCATAAAATACAAGATATCTCCACCCTGCCCTCCAATGAGCTCTCGCTTCACACCACTGAAGTCGCAAACAGCGGTGATTTGCGGTCAGTGGAATGCTCGCTAGAGGGTGTAAATTCAGAGCTGTCCTTGAATTAATCGATTTGTAACAGTTAGTTGTGCCACAGTGGTGCCTACTGTTGCTCAAATTGCTGCTGTAGATGCAGTACGATGCGCCAGAGCCATATGACGAACACGATGGTCTTTCCTCTCGGTAGTGAGGAATATCAGTCGGGAGCTCAGTCTTCTTGAGATAGTACATTCTCGTGACCACCGCTGCCAGAAATCATGTGTAGTGACCCACTGGCATCGAGGCAGAACCAACTTTCACCATAAAATACAAGATATCTCCACCCTGCCCTCCAATGAGCTCTCGCTTCACACCACTGAAGTCGCAAACAGCGGTGATTTGCGGTCAGTGGAATGCTCGCTAGAGGGTGTAAATTCAGAGCTGTCCTTGAATTAATCGATTTGTAACAGTTAGTTGTGCCACAGTGGTGCCTACTGTTGCTCAAATTGCTGCTGTAGATGCAGTACGATGCGCCAGAGCCATATGACGAACACGATGGTCTTTCCTCTCGGTAGTGAGGAATATCAGTCGGGAGCTCAGTCTTCTTGAGATAGTACAATCTCGTGACCACCGCTGCCAGAAATCATGTGTAGTGGCTACATTCCTGCCAAAGTCTGTTAGGAGTATCGCAGAAGGAACATCCTGCTCATTGTAGCTTTTTAGTCAGCCTCGTCGGAACTCAGTAATGGCATCTTTAACAGCTTAAAGTAATTCTTGATTGACACCAACCCACCATGTCCAACGTCAAAGGAAACGTATTGTCACAACAGTTAAAGCGTGTATTTAAAGTAAACGGCCGGCCGGAGTGGCCGTGCGGTTCTGGGCACTACAGTCTGGAACCGCGTGACCGCTGCGGTCGCGGGTTCGAGTCCTGCCTCGGGCATGGATGTGTGTGATGTCCTTAGGTTAGTTAGGTTTAAGTAGTTCTAAGTTCTAGGGGATTGATGACCTCAGAAGTTAAGTCCCACAGTGCTCAGAGCCATTTGAACCATTTTTTTAAAAGTAAAGGTGATTTGCATGCTCATAGTGACGCTATTAGCGCCACTCCTATGCGACTCACATGAAATCTTAATAGACGTCATCTTTCAGACGTAGAAACACGCTTACCAACTTACGTTTCTGTCGCACAACTCCTTCTTGATGTTGTGATTTTTCCCCGCCAGTGTATGAATGTGTGGTGTCTGTTCTTCCAAACATGTCCGAAAGAACGTACGCCAAGCGTTCATATAACGGGAATGCATCCCTGTACAGGAGTGAAACGTCGACATAAGCAGTTCAGACAACAGTACAGCAAACGCTTTTAAAAAGAGGAATGCTGGGGATTAGACATGTAGATCGCTTAACTAATTAGGCGTTACAAGGTCGAACAGTTGGTTGATGAATCACATTGTAAGCACCAGGGAAATGTTAATTTGATATTGGGGGGAAATGTGTGTGTGTGTACATGGGGAAGGGGGGGGAGAGTTGAGGGAAAATCGTAGGACATCAGAGCTGAATACGATATGCAGGATCAAATGGATATAAGATGCAAGGTGCAATATACAGGTTGTCCCACTCAAGCCTCCCTGATTTCAAACACGCAGAAGAAAAAAAGCACAGTAGATACGACAGTGAAAAATGCACCACATTCTAGAGCATCTCAAGGAATTTATTTATTCATCGTCAATATACGTGTACATATGAACCATCTATATTCAGTTTCTTGCCAAGTTATTTGTAACATTTCCTCCGTTATTATTGCAATCGCATAAGAGGTACGATGTCGCAACATAGGTAGATCGTCCACTTTCGTCGCATACACGCGCTCCTTCAAGAATCCCCACATGAAGAAATCAAGCGGCGTAATGTTGGGTGAACTAGGTTGCCAGGCAATGGTTCCTCCGCGTCCGATCCAACGACTGGGAAATTTCCTCTCCAGGAAATGCGGCAGAGCTCCATCTTGTTTAAAAACGATGTTGGGCTGCAAGCCTCTTGTATCTGAGGGTACACAAACTGCTCCAACATGTCCAGGTACACTGCCCCATTCACTGTTTGTTCCGCAAAGAAGAACGGCCCAACAATCCTGTCGTGCATTAGTCTGCACCAAACTTTTAGTTTAGGGGTATCACGAACATATCTGATGACAATGTGCGGATTTTGCGAAACACAAATCCGAACAATATGCCTATTAACCGTTCCTGATAGATGAAAGGTTGCCTCATCCGAGAATAAACATCTTCCCAGGAAGCTGGCATCCATATAAATACGCTGAAGCATATCTGCAGGAAATTGTTGCCAGCGTGGTTTGTCGTTTGGCATCAGATGTTGCAGACTTTGCACTTTGTAAGCACGTATACGAAGAAGTTGATGAACTACACGATGCAATGACTTACGTGGGCTTCTGAAAAACGTTTGTCTGATGTCCTCCACTGTCTCTTCTGAAACTCTGTAACGTGGCACTGCCAAAATGTTTCAGAACACTTCATGTTGCCAGGGACTTCCTACACCATTCCTTAATTGTTTTCACATTAGGTGGCTCACATTCATACACACGACGGTAATTTCTTTGCACAGTAATCCGCGATTTTGTTCCAGCAAACCATACTACTACTTGCTCGCGCTGCTGTGGAGTCGCCATTTTGACTTCATGTGACCATGCTGCACTCTGACGACGATACTTGGCACTTCTGACGCGGGAATATAAATTGTTTGACATGCTCTACAATGTGGAGCATTTTTCACTGTCGTATCTAATGTGGTTTTTCTCTCCTGGGTTCTTGAAATCAGGATGGTTTGAGTGGGACACCCTGTAGTGTGGAAACACTGGATGGTTTCAGATGCATTATACAATGTGTGACGTCCCTTCCCACCTTCTTCACTTGCCGGAAGGAGACACGACTCGTAAAGATGTTCGTCCCCGTCGGAATGACGTGGAACAGCACCTGTAAGTCTCGTAAGAACACAACTCCTCGCGTGGCTTAGAAATATTCTGTTATCTGTCTGCAACAGTCTTCTCAGCTTGTGAGAAATGGTAAACTGCAATCGTTTATTTTTATTTTTATGCCCGGTTAGTTCCGTGATGCCGGCCGGTGTGGTCGAGCGGTTCTAGGCGCTTCAGTCTGAGACCGCCCGACTGCTACGGTCGCAGGTTCGCATCCTGCCTTGGGCATGGATGTGTGTGATGTTAGGTTTAAGTAGTTCTAAGTTCTAGGGGACTGATGACCTCAGCTGTTAAGTCCCATAGCGCTCAGAGCCATTTGAACCAAGTTCCGTGATTAAATAAAATCTTGCTTCTTGATTTCATCATTAAGGTAGTTTTTCACATCATACATAGCGAGGATGAAATTTCGCTGTCAACTATTCCGTTGCTATGCCGTTGCTACGTCAAGTTATTAACAACAGTCCGATGTAACTCTAGAGATAACTTATGTTGGAATAAATGTTTTTTTAATACGCCTTAATACTGGTTTAAACTAATCACTTTTCACTGTCCATTATTCATGTACTCAGTCACTTAAAACGTTAAAGAGTCAATCAACTTGTATTAATATGCATTGTATTGTCCGTTTAATGAGTTAAGCGACACGTAAGATTTATCTTTTGACTCAGATTATATTGTTCTTTCTGTAATTAATTGTTTGCCCCTACAACACACGCACACCGATATATCATTCAAGATTAAATTTCTGTTGAGTTCAGTAATCGTGACACTGACGAAAACTTTTGACTAATCGGTGTACTTGTCTTTCTTCGTGTCTTCGCTTTATTGTGTCCTACTCAAGACTACGAATTGTTTTCTCTGTCGTTGATCCATTGCTCTCAAGGTTCGTAACTGTTCATCAGTACGAAGGCTAAGTCCCTTAAACCAATATCACTCAACTGAAGTCTAACACTCTTCTTACTATATCGTCGTGTTGAGAACGGTAAAGATTAACTTTTATCAGTCGAATGACTGAGCAGTACTTCAGTCTCTACCTCACGAATTATCAAACTTCCAAAATGAAACAATCTAATAGCGTTTGCGTCCAGACAACTATCGCAAAAGTACTTTAGAGCGACTCAGGAGCAACTAACTAACTGAACATTTTCGTATCCGAGTTGCATTGTAGTAGCATTGAATTTTCTTTTCGATGCGGCTACAACTCTCTTCCATGGTAAATGTTATTTTTGACTGAATTGCTCTCTTGGATTTAACCTTCGTTCATATGATTTTGAATTTATTCCATAGATGTTTGGTAAAGAATCTATGATAATCCTTTCCTTTTATCTCCACTTCTTGTATGTTATTCTCAGTATTTGAATGGTATAAGTGCTGATCAAAATATTGCCAGTGTAGATTTTATCGTCAATAGTTGCCGTCACTCTCAAGATGACTCACTTCCCTACTTTAAGTTTCCACAAAGTTCGTTCATTGGGGTTTTCTGTCCTCGGGCAGTTACAAATGGTAGGAAAGAAAGGCCAAAGAACCATTCCCTGTAAGAAAAAAAGAAGCAGAATAAGAATATGAAAAGGTTTTTAAAAAATATTTTTAAGACTAAAACATATCTGGGAGCAGATGCGAACTCTGACCATGAACCATGTGTTATGTACCGCCGATTAAAACCGAAGGTATTACAGAAAGATGTGAAACTGAGGCACAGATGTTTTTGAGAGTGTAAAAGAGATCATTGGTCAATGGTCGACTGAGACATTGGGTAACTATATAATAGAAGACAGGAGAATAACGTTGAGAGATTGAAAAGTGAAGGCAATCGAGGGTCAAGAAGGCAAGAAGAAAGTCCCAGGAGATATTCATGGATAACACTCGAATTCTGAATTTAATAGATGTAAGTATAATATACGAAAATGCAGACAACAAAGGCGAAAAAAAGAGACCATTTGAAACTACAAAAATAGCAAAGCAGGAATGGATAGGGGAGATATATGAAATTCTATAGTCCTTAATGACTCTGGGAAAAATATATGCTGGCTACAGCTTGAAACCATTGGAGAAAAGAGAAGCAACCCTGTTAATATTAAGATCTTAGAGAGGAATTCAGTACCAACCAAAGAAAGGAAGTAAAACCGAAAACAAATCACATTCAGACAGAAACGGTAATTTTTCTCATTACACAATGCAGTTCGAGCATCAGGTGTTTGTTCAGTTTAGATCGCTTTTTGATTTTAGATTGCTACTGGCCCTGACAAGATGACATAGATATGTTATGAGATGGTAAATTCTGAATGCAATTTCTATAAAAGCTAAGACAAAACAAAATTAGTGTTTCCAGTGGTAGCTATATAGTCTTTAAGCACAGTTAAAGCAGACATATTCATCAGATAGCACATCTGTAAACAAAATTCAAACAAGTGAAAGAAGAATCAAATGATGCTGCACTTCTACATATACACAAGTGTTGTTACTAATGTTTCTAAGACAGTACAAAGATTTTACCTTATCATTTATATATAAATGCCATTTGAAAATGATTAGTTGAGCACATACCAGATGTGACCATATGTTAGCAAATGTTTGCAGATATTAAATATGGTGCTCGTTCTCTTAGAAAAAAATTACATTTCTGAAATTTCTAAGAAAACGATGGATTTTAATACTGCTCTTTTTGTATGTCTTCGGTAAATTTTTCTCTGTGCACAAATATTTCTGGTTGTTCAAGGAACTCAAGTTGTGTACCATCATTTTCGTTACAGTTATACCATTTAGTGTGTACCTGTGAAGGTACACTTGGTTAGCTACAGAGGAAAATTGAAGTGGCTGAGCATGAAAGCATCAGTGTGTTCTCTGTAACGTGTACAGAAGTCCTCCTTGTTTTGCCAATATAGACTGCAGGGCAACTCTTTCACCTAATTTATATATTCCAGTCCGTTCTGTTATTGAAGTGTTTATGTTTATTGTATATGGCAAGTAGTGTCCTAGTTTACTGCTTGTGGAAAAAGATATTTTTACATTGATACTTCTGTATACATGAGCAATTTTTGTGATGTGGCCCCTAAGCACGGAGTGCTTGTGAAATTTGTGTTGTGTCAATTGTTTTCCCTGATATTATTGATATTCCATTATTGATATTGGCCTTTATTTTGTTAGATAGTTAGTCCATTGATTTTCCTGGGCACACAATATTCAATGAAACTGTTTGAAGGTATCTATTTCTTGTGTTAGGTTTTTAGGTTTTAAAGGTAATAAGTGTTCCCTGTATAACAGCTATCTAAATGAAGAATACTTGTGAGTGCTTGGCTGGTGTGATGATCTGTGCATTGTGATAACAGTGTATGCAGTCTTCCTCTGGATGTAAGAGTTATATTACTGTTTTTAATTTACAATTTTGAATCCTAAGAAATTTGTAGACTGGTGTATTCTGTATCCACAGACAACATACCAGTACATCTCTTGTCCCACACAGTCAATATAAGACACTTATTACCGAACACTTGAAATACATAAGTTATGCCAGACTGTTTGCTCTGAGTTCTACACAAGCAAAACAGGAAGAAAATCCCACAAACTTCCATGATGCACTTTGGCTCAACCACTTTTGAGTATCTAACAATATGAAAGTTAATAAACACACACTAAAAAGAATACAGGAAGCCTAACTGTACAACACACACAAAATAGTGGTAGAAAACTTAATTTTCTTGAACAGTTAGAAATACTGCAACGATTTTTTCGATACCTTCAAAAGATATTGTCCCTAAATAAAAAACAGTTAATTAACAGTTGCAACATAAGGTCACATCTACTTTCTGTACAAATCGTTTTTTTGCAGGTGATTTGTATGAATAAATAATAATGTAACAGCAATGTATGATCTTATAAATAAAAACACCTGTGTGTATGTAGAAGTGTAACATCATTACCTTTGAATATGCTTTCATTTGTTTGAGTTTTGTTTACAGAGCTGCTGTCAGATGAAAAGTGTGTATGTGTGTACAAATATGTCTACTTGCATTGTGCTTTAAAACTATGTAACATCTACTCTAAATGATAAGTAATCTTTCGGTTTCATTTTAATTTGATATAAATTATGGTCACAATGTGCCATCTTTTAATGTATATATGTTCTCTTAATGGGTCTAGTACTATCCTGAATTCCAAAAGTGGTGTGAACTAACAAAGCACCAGTTTGAGTCTCAAGGGCTCGAAATGCATCATGTACTGAAATAAAAATCTCGAATTGTTGTTGAAGGTAATTTGTTTTCAACTTTATAAAAGTAATGCAGTCCCAGGAAGAATACTGATAGCAATGGATTAAATTTAATTACGTTTTCCTGGTCTACCACTAAGTACAATATAATCGTTTACAAATAAAAAACTTATGAAACTGAACTCTAATATCAAATTTGACAAGGACTGTACACCTCATGACATAATCACAAACAATGTTCAGATAATGCAAAATGCCATTAACAAGCAGCCAAAATAATTAGAAGAAATTTTGAGAATGATTGGTTACATACAGAAATCTAGATATGGCACATACAGAAAGAAAAACTTAATTGATACCTTCACCACCTACATGTTGAGTGAAGTAAAGTTCTAAAATCAGCAGAAATCAAATACGTTGACATATATGTTACAGTCATATCCACAAAATTTAGAATGACTGTAGATGAGAAACAACAAAGATACTTAAATTCTCCTCCTAAAGAAATCTCACAGTGCCTATAATAATGTACTTACTAAAATACAAAATTCCTTTGAAAGATCCATAACCAAAACCAACATTAGTTTCGCAAATACAGAACTAACCTTCCTGATCAAAGAGCTTGAGCACAACATTAAATGATAGGTTACTCACTATAATTTAACACACTTTACAGTAAGTGTTAAGAAAGCAGCAGGTATGGTCAGTCATCACCCTAATGAACAGTGTGCCTCAGTACATAATGTTAATGAAGAGAAAAAAGTAAAACAATGGTCTGCTACAACTTTTTAAGAAAACAATGTTAAATTTATTGAAATGTAAACTTACTTAATATGATACTATTTTGTTATGGCTGATAATCGAACTCCACTGTTGTGCTTTACAAAAATGATTTCATTGCTAAAACTCTTCACTTTTCGAAGAAAATAACAGTACTGATTAGAACCATAATACAAAAACTACATTCCAGAAAAAAATAAAGAGGATAAGTTAAACAATGTAACTTCTTCCTAAATGTTGTATAAATAAAAAGTTCCACATTAACGAATCACACTTCTCAGAAACTCAGAATGCAACCAGTAACCCCCAAACCTGAATCCCAAATTAGACACATTGTCATCTGCAAGAAAGCACCAGCATACAAACTTTCCCAGTTATTAAATAAGATCCTCATCCAATTTTACACTTTCAAATCAATGTATTCAATGAAAAATACGCATGAGCTAAGAACTTGTTTTACATAAAAATCTCCAGAGAAGCTATATTTGCATCTTTTGGGACTGTCAATCTACCCATGAATTTTCCTGTCAAAAACACATCAGAAAATTTTAGAAAAAATCTTATTAAACATAAAAACAAATTTTACTAGGGATTTCAAATTTGCACAGTTTACTTGAACGAGTACTGCACCATAACTATTTCCCATTTAATGATATGCTCTACCAAAAGAAAGAAAGCTTAGGTATAGATAACAACATGGCAAGGTTTCTTTCTGACATATTCATCAACCACATAGAAAATATGTGTTTTGAAGGGAAAAATAAGCTAGCTGAGAAAATAGTATATCACAAGGGGTATGATGATCAGGTTCTGCTCCTACTTGATAGCACAAAAAATGAATCTGATGAAGTTTCTGAATTATTCTACTCATTCCATAAGGAAATAAAGTTTACAATAGAATAAAAATCAAACCAGTCCACAAATTTACTAGACCTCACAACTCTTAAGGAACAACAATAACATAAATTTTACATCTACAGGAAAATAACGTACACTGATATCACAGTACACAAATCGTCACATCATCCAAACACAAAAAAGTATATTGCATTTGTGTCCATGATGAATCATACATTACCTCTATAGCGAAATGACTAAAACAATAAATTGATACCACCAAAGCTATTGCACAATGGAATATGTAAATTACACTGTAACAATTGCCCTGCTTTCTGCATGAGCAAAACAAGAAGCTCCTCTGACACATTTTACGAAGAAAAGATTGATACTTTCAAACTCCACCATTTTGATAAATTCTCAGTAGTTAAGAATTTGTGGCTCAATAGATAAACACTGAATGACATCAAAACCAGCCTAGCTGTGGTTCACACTCAAGAAATGGTAGAAAAGTTGACTTCCTTGAACAGCTACAAATGTCATTACATAGAGAAGAATTATTTTCTGGAAATGTGTTAAATGAACAAATGCAGATTAACAGTTACAGTTTTCCAGTAATTTCAAAAGTTGGTTTTTGCTAAGAAAACAAATATTTATTAGTTTGCATTTCTGATACTTGTCCAAGTAATGATTTGGTCAGTGATATTTATTGTAAGTAATAGCATAATATTGAAATTTACATTTAAATATTTTCTATATTTTGTTACTTTTGTGAAAAAGCCACCAAACTGTAAGAAACTCTTATATTTGAAGATGCACATGTAATATCAGTGGTATAAGAATAGATGTTAATTGTAATTCACAGTATGCATAAGGTGTAATTATAATTAGTTTTTTGAGAAACAAACGACACTTTAGGAAGTGAACACTTCTCCTTCTGGCAACTAACTTATATTTCAGATCTCGATGTATTTGGAGGTAAGTGTTGTAAGTTCTGTATCATATCTGATTTATCAAATAATAATCATTTTGTCCCTAATTACTGGTGCCTATATTGTAGAAAACTTTGTCATTACCATATAAATTTTATTTTAATGATGTTTCAGGTAAATGTATCAAGGAATTGTTTAGAGATTGTTTGAAGTGAAAAAAAGCAATTTCTTATCAGATCATGTTGTGTAAGTATATAATTCTCCACAAGTTGAGCCAGCAGATCTATTTTACGATGTCCATATAAATATATATTACCATGTTTTACATCGAAATCAGTACATCGTTTCTACTGTCAACAAGCGTTCATATAATGAAGATATTCGACAGCCATCAAGACCTGATACACCACAAGATCGTGATGTGCGATGGTAAAGGTACTTGAATGATGGAGACTCAGTACAGTAGAAAATTTGATTGTATATTAGTGTGTGTCACATTTTTAACCACATCATGCCATCATGCCATCGCATTTGCAGTATGTCCTTCATGTGGCAAATATTTATTCACGCTTTGCATATTTTTTTCAAAATTTAAATCTTTCTCTCACTTCTTTTCTGCCAGCAAGAAAAGACACGTTACAATATCTTTGTATCATCTTCAAAATAACGTCATCTGTGTGTATATTTGGAAATGTAAGCTCTTTCATTTGAATTTATTTTCACTTGTTTGAATTTTGTTTATAAATGTGCTGTGAGACAAAGAGTGTGTTTAGGTATGTAGGCATGTCTATTAATACCGTGCTTAAGAACTTTGTAACTACTAGTGAGGAATGTAGGTATTTTCTCGGCTTTGTTTCAATTTTGTTGAGACAGAAAGTTTGTTTCATTATGTAAGTATGTCTGTTCATCCTGTGCTTAAGAACTATGTAAGCACTACTGGTTGTAATATAGCTAAGTACTCTTAACAGAACCAGTAATAACCTGAAATTGAAAATTGAATCCATCCGTCTGAGATATGGTATCACAGAGGGACACTGAAAATTAGGTGGACTGAAAGGAAACGTGAAGGCTGTCCAGAGTATCAGGGAGGAAAGGAGCATTTGTGAAACACCTAAAGCGTCAACAGCATGATACCGCATGTGGAAAAAATGTACCATAAGGCAAAGATCGGAGTGCATCCATTCTTGGGCATTAGGTGCAAGTGCTGCTTCTGAAATGAGGGAATTGACACAGCAGAATAAGTAGCGGCTGATCGTATGAAACCAGCCAGAAAACAGGTCATCCCAAATAATCAGTAGTGACCTACAAGAATTTCACCAACTGATCCACAGATCTCACTGCGCAACTGTAATGTGTACAAATTACCCAAGACCGGTTCACAGTCAATGACAATGGAGAGAAGCCTCAGAAACAGTAGATTTTACATCGTACATTACTTCATAAATAAGAAGTTTCCAAGAAGGTCTCGCCCCTATCTTCACTTTAAGGAAATTGAAGTGTTCAACCTTAACGACTATCCTATAACCTTCTGGTGCCTGAAAACTGAGTAATGATTCTACTAGAACGTGTAGGCGATGGTGCAATGTCTCTTGCAGCGGTCTCTCCACGATATTTTCAGAAATTTTATAAATTATATAACTCAGTACATATTTCGAAATAGCTCTTCTTATCTTACCGATTCCTAAACTTTAATATACGATGACGCTCAATGCAAAGTAGTTTCAAGCCCTATTATTCCTTGGAGCGTGCATTTACTCCATGGAATAGCTTCTCTGCTATCCATGTTTTCTCTTATGAAAAGAATGATTGAGATCTTACCGATTAGCCGTGAAAGAACGAAGATGTATATGTATGTATTGTTGAGCTAGTCGCCATCTTGATGAGATTCTGTATGAGAAGGAATTTAATACGTGAACTAAACTAAAGTAAGTGTGTTCGCGTACTATTTAACTGATTATTATCGACAGTGTCTGCTTACTACGCTGTGTTGCACGGGATCAGTGGGGAACGTCTGATTTACACTGGACGAACCTCCTGTTTTGTACGCTCAAAATATCCAGTTTATTACTTTCAATAAATGGGCTAACACGGTCTTACCAGCAGATCTCCGGTCTTCCGCATGTGATCACCGAAAGTTAATAATTATTACAAATGTTTTCAGGAGATCGACTGACAATTTTCGTCGTACCGAGACTTCGAAATTGCTTCACTGCCTTATGGAATTTAAGTTAAGCTCAATTTAATCAGGATAGTACAGTATTGAACTGTGTGAATGTGAGAAGCCTGCTTTGTGAATGAAAATTCCCTTAATGTACGCATGTTTTTTACTATCCTGATCAGTGAAGCTAAATCAGGCCGGTGTGAGAGAGGTTTTTAAATTTCAGATCCCACAAAAAATATTAAAATGGGTCGTGTTGCAATTAGGTGACGTCTGCTTTTCGTAAGATACGAAATGCGTTAGCCACTCATCTAGTTGCAGTATTATTGAAATTACATTGCATTTCGCAAACCTGCACCACGTTGCCCTTTCGTTTCCTGGCTGGCTTCTAGCTGGTGGTAGGGAGGCCCTGTAAGGTGGTGTGAGGATCGTGGCGGCTTCTGCTGTGCAGCCGTGTGCCCGTCCTGTGAGCCAGCCCGCGCTTCGTGTGCCCACGCAGAACAGCACAGAAGAGCAGAGCAGAGCGGAGCCGGACAGGACGGCGGTGAGAGGAGAGGGCTGGACGGGCCTCTCACTTGCAAATTACGCTCCGCTGACTGTGGAGCACGCCTGCTGCGGCACGCGGTGTAACCACGTTAGTCGCCGCACAAAGCACGGACCACTGCTGACCGCAGTCCCCTGAGCCCCATCCGCTGCAGAGCCCACTTCTCCCTATGAGCAGTGAGCGATATTCTAGGCATGAACTATACTTTCTGAGGACAAACGTACTTCGTATGCATTATTGATCTTGTACTAATCTCATACCTTGTTAATAATCAATCTCTCCAGGATACAGCACAGAGAAAGTGGTGGATCTTACAGAGACTCACAACATACAGCGCCATTAGCTACTTACATCCTATTGTCACGTTCCACTGTTGTTGGGTGTAGCGGGATATCACACATTACTTCAGATTCATCAAGGATTTCTAGTTATAGTCACAAAGATCCTTAGCTGAATACTGTGACGTCGTTCATATGACATCTATGCAATTTTGACCAAATATTGATATCTGTATATCATTTTACCAATATATAAGTAACGCGTTACGTTTTCCTACGTACGTTACATGGGGCAGTACCGCAATAAGGAAGTGCTCTACTGTTCTAATATTGGATGGAATTTATAATGCAGCATAAACCAATACTTTCCTTTCTTAAATTATCAGCGGCCACCTTTACTTTTTGTGCCTGACAGCTACATCAGTCGTCCACATTAATGGGAGAGTAAGAACGAATTTGCTCTTTCATTTGAAAACTCCTGTGACTAACTGAAACAACGACATTTTCCTCCTGGTTGTTTTACACTACTGGCCACTTCCGGTAATTACACTACTGGCCATTAAAATTGCTACACCAAGAAGAAATGCAGATGATAAACGGGTATTCATTGAACAAATATATTGTACTAGAACTGAAATGTGATTACATTTTCACGCAATTTGGGTGCATAGATTCTGAGAAATCAGTACCCAGAACAACCATCTCTGTCCGCAATAACGGCCTTGATACGACTGGGCATTGAGTCAAACAGAGCTTGGATGGCGTGTACAGGTACAGCTGCCCATGCAGCTTCAACACGATACCACAGTTCATCAAGAGTAGTGACTGGCATACTGTGACGAGCCAGTTACTCGGCCACCATTGACCAGACGTTTTCCGTTGGTGAGAGATCTGGAGAATGTGCTGTCCAGCGCAGCAGTCGAACATTTTCCGTATCCAGAAAAGACCGTACAGGACCTGCAACATGCGGTCGTGCATTATCCTGCTGAAATGTAGGGTTTCGCAGGAATCAAACGTAGGGTAGAGCCACGGGCCGTTACACATCTCAAATGTAAAGTCCAATGTTCTCTGTGCCGTCAATGCGAACAAGAGGTGACCGAGACGTGTATGCAATGTGACCCCATACCATCACGCCGGGTGATACGCCAGTATGTCGATGACGAATACACGCTTCCAATGTGCGTTCACCGAGATGTCGCCAAACACGGATGCGACCATCATATGCTCAAAACAGAACTAGGATTCATCTGAAAAAATGATGTTTTGCCATTCGTGCACCCAGGTTCGTCGTTGAGTACACCATCGCAGGCGCTCCTGTCTGTGATGCAGCGTCAAGGGTAACCGCAGCCATGATCTCCGAGCTGATAGTCCATGCTGCTGAGAATGTCGTCGAACTGTTCGTGCAGATGGTTGTTGTCTTGCAAACGTCCCCATCTGTTGACTCAAGGATCGAGACGTCGCTGCACGATCCGTTACAGCCATGCGGATAAGATGCCTGTCATCTCGACTGCTAGTGATACGAGGCCGTTGGGATCCAGCACGGCGTTCCATATTACCCTCCTGAACCTACCGATTCCATATTCTGCTAACAGTCATTGGATCTCGATCAACGTGAGCAGCAGTGTCGCGATACGATAAACCGCAATCGCGATAGGCTACAATCCGACCTTTATCAAAGTCGGAAACGTGGTGGTACGAATTTATCCTGATTACACGATGCTTCACAACAACGTTTCACCAGGCAACGCCGGTCAACTGCTGATTGTGTATGAGAAATCGGTTGGAAACTTTCCTCATGTCAGCACGTTGTAGGTGTCGCCATCGGCGCCAACGTTGTGTGAATGCTGTGAAAAGCTAATCATTTGCATATCACAGCGTCTTCTTCCTGACGGTTAAATTTCGCGTCTGTAGCACGTCATCTTCGTGATGTAGTAATTTTAATGGCCAGTAGTGTACACCATTATCAAGCGGTAGATGACCTGCAGGAGCACAAGCCATCGATCTGTTACGCGACCAGCCAGCGGGGGATAATGCATAAAACAGAAGATTACTCAATGTGCAGTTACTACAAAATTCGATAAAATCACCCATTGCGAGTCAGCTGAAATAAAATAAATTGTCGTGGCAACGGCAATCGTCTAACATGGGAGGCTAAATGCTCGTTAAGTCGTTGTTCCCGTTCGTGTCGAGTCGTATACAAGGATATGACTCAGTTCTTAAATAAGGAGTAATTGGGCTCACGAACGGTGGAACACAAGCTCTGATTAGACAAGGATAGGCAAGAATATTCACCGTGCTCTTTTCAATGGACCAACTTCACTTAGCCGGCCGCGGTGGCCGTGCAGTTCTAGGCGCTGCAGTCCGGAACCGTGGGACTGCTACGGTCGCAGGTTCGAATCCTGCCTCGGGCATGGATGTGTGTGATGTCCTTAGGTTAGTTAGGTTTAAGTAGTTCTAAGTTCTAGGGGACTGATGACCTAAGATGTTAAGTCCCATAGTGCTCAGAGCCATTTGTACCATTTTCAACAACTTCACTTTCCCTTATCTAAAAATGTACACCACCATGAGATTGCTGGAAGTATTGAAGACCTCCGTGTCACTGCGTATCACTTCACGGCCCTAAACTGTTTCCTTACGTGGCGCAATGTTTCGGTGTAACCGATGAACTCCGTGTCAGTAAATGAGCAGTTGCTACAGCTGTCTTCTTGTGCTCCACCAAGAATTATGCTACACGTTGTTGGACATAGGGGCCTTGGGATTGATGCTACAGATCTGCGTACGTGTCAAAAACGTGCAATTGTTTATGGCCGTCCTCCCTGCATTCTTTATTTCCATTGCAGTTTTCTCCCTGCATGAATTAACTTAACTTTGTCACAGTGTAATGATACACATTAAAGTCGTAAACAGTCTTGCGCTTGAACATCACAGAAAATAGTTCCGTAATAACTTATCACTCTCATTCCTTTTTTGTAGCAGCAGTGTAATTTTTCCAACGTTTGCAACAAGCAACCGCGACTGTTGTTCGAAAGTGTTGGTTCAAATGGCTCTGAGGACTATGGGACTTAACATCTGAGGTCATCAGTCCCCTAGAACTTAGAACTGCTTAAACCTAATTAACCTGAGGACATCACACACATCCATGTCCGAGGCAGGATTCGAACCTGCGACGGTAGCGGTCGCGCGGTTCCAGACTGCAGCGCCTAGAACCGCTCGGCCACCCCGGCCGGCTTCGAAAGTGTACCAGTGTATTAAAATACGCCTTGATTCCTCTTAAATGTTTTATTCGTCGCTGCTGGTCAATTTCGATCGCTTGGTCATCATCAAGCGTCCTAATAAACACGACGACGGACATGCTCGATTACATGAACAAGGAAAACAATGTACATACGACATAACAACCAACAGGGATGAACAGTCAAATACATACAGAACAACGAGCTGTACGGTAACAGTAATTAAAACTTGACGCTTACCTGTAAATTTCATTACAGTACAGTAACTGCAGATCCCACATCCACTCATAAATAAACAATAAAATGCTGATGCGTGTCAAGATGTGTTGTCTTTCTGTCTTATGCATTGTGAAAGATGATAACAAGATTGCTGGCCGGAGTGGCCGAGCGGTTTTAGGGGCTACAGTCTGGAACCGCGCGACCGCTAAGGTCGCAGGTTCGAATCCTGCCTCGGGCATGGACGTGTGTGCTGTCCTTAGGTTGGTTAGGTTTAAGTAGTTCTAAGTTCTAGGGGACTGATGACCTCAGCAGTTAAGTCCCATAGTGCTCAGTGCCATTTGAAGCATTTGATAACGAGATACATTGCTTACGCCTATTTTCAAATGGTATATACGTGACAGATCCGTTTGTCGTTTACTCCTGTAGGCCTAAACGGAACATCGTCATGTAGTCCTTAGCTCGGCAGTCGATTAAAACATTGCATGTGTATGGGAGTTACAAGAAAATCACAGGAGATCGTATACATAGACACTAATTATGGCGGTAAGGATTGATTTATGCTTCAAAGGAATACTGAAATTTTACCGTGTTTCGAATTTTTATTTAGTTGCTGGAATAGTTAACAAGTAATTTAAAAGGCCGCTCTGCACTAACTGGACTCCGTTGCGCTCAATTCCTGTGTACGTAACATTATAAAAGATACGTTCAATGCTGGAAAATTTACAAGCTAACAAATTTCACGGAATCCTCAGACATCACTTGCTGAGATGCATAGTCCCATCAACTTGGCTGAAAATAACCCGTAAGAACCCATACACGTATGTTTAGGTTCGTAAACTATATACATTACTACAACATACAGCTTCATTGGCTATAACAGAAAAAGTTACAGTACCATATTTTATGAAAACCTGGAGTTGTCGTGTAGCGGGTCGTGCCTGTAAGTGGTGTGCTTACCCTCTGTTGCTGTTAGCAAAACTTTAAACAAACTGATTGGGCAATGCAACTCCCAGTACCAATAAAGAAATACTGTCACCGCAAAATGCATTCAGGCATTTGGGTAGTGCACTCTCTGGCCCTGTTCAAAACTGGTAACTTTGGTCCCTGTGCACATAAGAAATAAATAAAATTATGTTACCTCTAAAGCAGCAATGGTGGACCGCATTGTGTTCTGCTCTCTCATGAACAAGAATAAAAAATGCTAGCTACGGACTCAGCGGTGTGCAGTGCTGGCCGTACTACTTTGAAATTTACCTGATATTCTTTGGGCAGATAAATGAAAATATGTAACACTGGCTTTTTCAATAGTGAAGTTGTATTCGAACTTAAGTTTGGCTTTTCAAAACATCTGGCAATTGAAATTACATTACTCATGAAAATTAAATCCTTTTTTACTGAATGGAAAGCTTTCTTTGCTGATGTAGTCACAAACAATGAGATTTGTACAGCAAGTATTATCTAACATCACTGAAAAGCATAAAGACAAATCTGCAAATTAATATAACTGTGTTAACAAATCTTAGAAACATTACAAAAGGGAAATATCCAGTTAGCATATATAGCAAACCTGTTTACGTACAATTAGGAGTTACTCAACATAGAACTCACTGTTATCAATTATCAACAAACTCATTTACACTAATGCGCTGGCAAAAGTAAAGTAATAAAAAATTCACTTCTTTATCTTAGCTGCGAGAACACTGATGTTTCCACATTTATGTTTCGAATAATGTATGTACTCATAAAGCTTCTGTGTAATACCAATCCACTAATGCTTTCTTGTCACAAATTTACATTTCATCATTTCACTTTACATTCCGTTATAAAAATCACTCATCCTTTTTGACTACCTGTTTTACGTGCACTGTAACACAAAATATTGGTATGAGAAAATACCTACACTATAAGCTAAGAGTTGGTGGCTTTACAGAGCACACCACAAAAACTGCCTACTGCACCCTCTTTTGCTCACAGACTGAAACGCACTCACTGATTTGCGCCAAGCGCTCTCTTACATCAACACTACAATCTCAGACCAGAAGCAATATCTTTGCCTCTGCGGTCATGCAAAGACAGCGATCCGCTTTATAGAGCTCATCAGAGACATTCGTCATTTAAATATGATAGTTTCACTTTACTTTACATTAGTATCATTACAATATTACTATTCCACATATAAGAATACCCCACTACACTCCTTTCGATCTGAAACATAATTCCATCCTTGAGCTTTGCATACCAGTGTATGTGCGCTCTATGACGGAGCATTTGGTCTTGATAGTACTCGAATGTAGAATGAAAGGGCCCCAAAAAAGAGGCACATATTAGAGACACACACTTGAAATGCACTGTTTTCACGACCTATTGCCGAGTGCTGCTTACGAACTATAACGCAAGTTTTTTGTCTGAAATTCTCCTCAGATCAAGATGCAGACTGAATTCTTTGAGACCATCAGCTCGATTATTTATCCCCTTACAACTACACTTCTGACGTAGTCCTACTCGAGGGGAGGGTATATATTTCCTATTAATTTTCGTGTCAGTTTTTCCTAGCTCGTTCAGCCCCGAGCACAGGTTGTTGGAACCGGTTAAATTTGCAGTGTGTGAGTTTCTCGGTAGCATGCAAGTGCCCAAGTTACAAAATGGTACTTCACTCTTGAATTATTGGTCACTCTGTGTTAGCTGTTCCAAGCGCTCGACAACTGACCAATGTCGCAAATCCCGGTGCGCCCAGAGTGTTTTGTCTTAATGTCAGCAATGGTGTCCAGTGTCTTACCTGGCTATCACGTTGGAAGAGCTGGCTTCTGCTGCCTGGACACGGTATGAATACAACTTTAAAAAATCACTATTCGCCGAACTTTTCTGGATCGCAGCATTTTGAGCACTTCCGAAATACTTTTTTTTAAAAGAGGTGGAGCCCCTCCACGCCCACACCGGCATGATGGCCAACACAAAAGGTCTACTGCCATCTCTGCATAAGGGTTAGTATTCACTAAAGTAAGGTGTCGCAGGATGTGAGTACTGCGATGTCTGCGTACGTCTGGTTAGGATTAACCATTAATACGCGCTCATCTGGAGATAGATTGGTCGAAATCTGACGAAGGGTAGCGGTTTGAAGGGCAGAGGAAAAAAAGTGCCAAAGCAAGAGCCAAGGGAAAAAAACCTCTGCGAAAGTTAGGTCGGGCGGCAAGAGCAGTAGCGGTTGTCTTGCTGCCTGCGATAGGTTGTGTAAGGATAGGCTTTGTTAGTAGTGGGTATCATGCATGTCGATACCTTGACGTTGTGCGTTTGTGCTGCTCGGCGGCTGGCGCTGGGTGCTGGTACAGAGTCCTCGTTCAGCGTCCTGCAACCTGCAACAGTTAGGTTTGTTATCGGTCTTGTGTCCGATAGGTCGTATACCGGAGGCACAGTGTGAGGGAGTGTTGGCAGATTGTTCGTGCGTCTGTGGGCGAACTCGTCGGTGTCCCTGCTGTGGCCTGTTGGTCGGCTCTAATAGCAGCTGGTAGTTACCAGTCAGTGTTGCTGATATGCAGGGGCTTACCGGCGTTTGTCGCTGTTTGCGTATGTTAGTTTACCATAGGTGGTTATGCCCTAGCTAGCAGTGTCTTTGGCCGCTTGTGTTTCCACCTGTGGTTGTGATCGTAGTTTCCCAGAGTGAGGATGAAAAGATTGTTCGAGTGTCTCAAGTTCCTGTATAGTCGTGTGGCGTGTTTCTTGAATACTTCCTTGAGGGTATCAAGTCGGTATTCATGGTGAAGATCCACGGTGCGTGTGTAGCGTGGAGCATTGCTGATGATTCGTAGCACCTTGTTCTGTATGATCTGCAGGCGGCGCAGTCGTGTGGGAGCTGCATATCCCCAGGCGGGAGCTGCGTACGTCATCAGAGGTCTAATCAGCTCCCGCCTGGGGATATGCAGCTCCCACACGACTGCGCCGCCTGTAGATCATACAGAACAAGGTGCTACGAATCATCAGCAATGCTCCACGCTACACACGCACCGTGGATCTTCACCATGAATACCGCCTTGATACCCTCAAGGAAGTATTCAAGAAACACGCCACACGACTATACAGGAACTCGAGACACTCGAACAATCCTTTCATCCTCACTCTGGGAAACTACTATAAAGTCTAAAGTATATGATTAGAATTTTCGAGGATGGTATTACTTTCAGGTCGATTCGCTCGTTTAAAAGATCAACTGAATGCTTGTATTTCTCTAATTTTTACTCTACGTAATTCAGTACTCTGCACTTATTGATATTGTGTAAGATGCAGAGAAATTTTTCAGTGTCGAGCACTACATGCTTATTAAGCTGAATGTGTGCGGTGAAGATCGAAGTGTTAGATTCATATGGCTCCGTACTGAATTTCACGCTGAAGTACGTATTAGCCTGTTCTACATAAAATTATGCTGTAGTGCCTCAGTTCTTCAATGTAAGTTTTCTCTCAGAAAGCCAATCTGCGCATATGTATTTCAGAATTATCACCCTACTACTTTATAGGAACACCGGATTCCCTGGTATCACGTTGCCCTCTTCTTTCTCACGTGTTATCTCATTTAGGCCCAGATGTCTCTGCATACATACGCAATGCATGGTTTACCAATCGTATTAGACTCATAACAGCCCATAACCATGATGACTTTCGCTATTATTAATTCCTTATCAATTACATATTGGCCTATTGACTTATTTAGCACAGTTGTAATCACCGATAGGAAAAATGCTTTCTGATGCATTTGGGGTGACATGATATACAAGCCGTAGATAGTACACGGGTGTTGCCCATGAAAGAGCAAGGCTTTGCCTTACTTACGTCGTAGGTCCATATCACTGAATACTCTGTCAACACTAATACGAGGGCTGGACCTTGAATAGTGGCACTGTTTATTTACAGTTCGTGCAAAATAGATACGTAACAAAACAGATACGTAAATAAATAGTTTCCAGTATTAAAGTTCCAACCCTCGTAGCTGTCAAGTGTAATTAACAAGTACAATCACCTAGTTACATCCATACTAATACCATTTAAAATATAGAGTGAGAGTTGTTGTTTTGGCGTATCTCTCGAAGATAGTTCATCCTGTGCATCTTTAAATACCTGCTACCACCTATACGCTATTGATATTGAACCTGCTTCCTATATTCCACCTTGTACTCTCTCTAAAAATACCTTCCCACCCCAGGTCACATCTTTACCAAATTAACCATTCCTGTCTCGGTAGGTGTCCTACCGACCTATCTCTCCTTTTTGTCTTGTTACGGCGTAGAGTTTTTTCTTCTCCTTTCGACCCTGAACTTTTGCATTAGCTACCCAATCGGTCTGCAAACTGAAAATTTAACAACACTCTACCAGCAAAAAACTTCTCAGAGAGATCCAGTATATTCAGAATAAACGCAAAGATTATTCTTTATGGAAACTGAAATCATTAAAAAACCATGGAAGCTGTTGACAGCAAACCTACACATGAACAATATATGCATTTAAATTAACTATGCCGGGGAGCTTCGCAACTGTTTTAGAATGTGCCCATATAGTGGCGAAGAAGTCTTCCGAGTGATTACGGAAAATTGGACTTACTGGTGTCTTTGTCTGTTGTTGTAATATGAAAGTAGTGACAAAACGTTCTTGAAACCATCAACACTTAGGAAAATTACATGTCCAAAACAGTACTAGGTTGAAGAACCTGTACCACATTTTCTCAGTACGATTGTATGTAGAATACTTGGAAAATTTGTGGAAATGAAAACTGTCTTCGCTGCCCAATTCAGGTCACCGTGCACAACCCTGCCTATAATGAAGATTTCTAATTATATGGAATGAAAATGTCACTATTTTGATTAAATATCAAGTTTAAGGGAAACTTTCCTCTAGCATCCAACTGTACTGAAGACATGACTGAGGAGATAGGAAACAGGCTTTTACTAACGCTGAAGAATAGACTATGAAAGCAAGAGAATTAATACTGTTCAGTAGCTCGTAGATACCGAATGCAAAGGAAAACATTTTTTCAAGAAACCAAATATGTACATTTATAATACATACTTCCGTATAAAGTTTGTAGTCAGGTGCCCATACAAAAGGACGACCAAATTCTGCAATTCATTTCGAACATGTCTAAATTAATATTAATAAAAGACCACCACAGCAATATTGACACGTATTTTTTATGTCATCATCAGTTTACAGTGTGAACAGTCACCGTAACAAATCCCTACTGAGTTGTGTAAATATCACGACTTAAGAAGTATAGATGTGTAACACAAAAGGAAATTTTTCTTTACACAGAAACAAAAAGATAAACGTCTAACCAGAAGTACGCTAAGAAACAGTAATGCTGCTTTGCAGTAATGTTTTTCATTAAAAAAAAATTGGAGCGTTGTAAAGGAATGTGTGATTAGATAAAAATCAGAAATCCCATGCGAGGGAATATCTCAGAAGTATGCAAACAGACAAGACTTCTTGATCTGAATGAAAATCAGACTCAAAGAACAGAAAGTAAAATCAACATTTTTTTTGACGAACTGCTTTTAGATGTAGAACATAAGCTACACTGCATATATTTTTAGTTACAGATCACTTATGCTTTTTTTATATGAATATAATGAAACGTGTTTGCTGACAAAAATAAGCACTTCCCTGTAGTTGCACAGGCGGATACAAAATACATTCAATAACCTTAAATAATATAAGAGAAATACATACAGTTCCACGTTATAATTTTAAATACATTCAGTAACGTTAATTAATATATGTGGAATAACAGCAGGAGAAGAGAGCTTGAAAATTATTAAATATGCAGATGATCAGGCAGTCCAAATATGAAATGATGATGACAATAAGTAATACATGAGAATTATGTGGAAGGCTTATTAACAAAAGTAATGAAAACATCAAAAATAGTCTACTAGGAGAGAAACACGAACAAGTAAACTCCTTCGCGGAAGCATGTTTACTACAGATGAAAGCTGCATCGATGACATATGAAAAAGTATATGATATGAATAGGCTAAATTAGCAAAATTAAGTGTTATTGACAATAACTGGTTCAGATATTTAACTAACGTAGATATTTCCATTATGCTTAATTTCAGGTACAATTACATATGGTTCAGGAACATTGATATTAAGGAATAAAGAAATTGTGCTTCGGACAAGAATGAAAAAAAAGGGAAAGAAACAGTCGGACAGAGTACGGTACGTTTCAGTGTTCGAATGAATAGAGCACATAATATCAAACATACAAAACTGAACAACGCAATACACGTTCTGTTTTAAGACTCTTCAAAGTTGTCATTACAGGGAAAGTGAAAAGGAAAAAAGAAGAGATAGAGATAAGAGCATAGTATGTTTGAAGGACGTGATAGCCTCCTTTTGAATCATTAGTCTTCTTATTTGTTCGATGTATCCCGCCCCATTCCTCACAACCCCCCTGCCCCCTACCGATGAATTCCTCCCCTGTGAAATCTTTATGTTAACTCTGTATGTCCCTCTTTTCACACACGGTTGCGGGGCCACGGATTTTCTGTACAGAACGTCAAATCAAACACCTTTCAGCCGTCGAAATTGTTATTTTACTGAACTACCTGTTTCGGCGATTTGTTACACCATCTTCAGGCTCCCTCACTGGTGTGTAGGAGGATTCCCACATAGCAGTCAAAATTGGAGGCAGCATTCAATGCCTGGTATCAGTACATTTTTGAGACAGCAATCACTGAAGTGATTGTTGGGCAAAATTCCACTTTTACCCAACGTCATACATTTTTTGTTTGATTTATTCCATCATCTGTCTGCCCTATGGAATTTACCCTCTACAATTCCCTCTATAACCGTGAAATTTATCACCTTTTGTCTTAATACATATCCCATCATTCCAGTCCTTCTTTTAGTAAATGTTTCCCATGTGTTCCCTTCTGTACGATTCTGCTGAGAACCAACTCACTCTTATCCGTCCAAGCAAATTTTCAACACACTTCTATAGCATTACATCCCAGGCGCTTCAGCTAACTTCTTCTCCAGTTTCCTCACAATCCATTTTTCATCAGCATATAAAGCTGCGCTCCGGATGTACCTGATCATAGTTTTTTTCCTCAAAAAATGACTCTGAGCACTATGGGACTCAACATCTGAGGTCATCAGTCCCCTTCTTTCCTCAAATTAAGACTTGATACTAGTACACGTCTGTTGGGAAGAAATGCCCTCTTTGCCCACGCTATTGTGCTTTTTATGTCCTCCGCGCTTCATCCATTTTCATAACGACACTTCGTTCTCGGTCTTCCGTTTTTATCATTCCCTATCGGTTCCTATACATATTGTACGCTACCAGGCTTTCTGTACAGTTTACTGTTATCTTTCGCAGAATA
Organism: Schistocerca serialis cubense; assembly: GCF_023864345.2. Classification (NCBI taxonomy): domain Eukaryota; kingdom Metazoa; phylum Arthropoda; class Insecta; order Orthoptera; family Acrididae; genus Schistocerca; species Schistocerca serialis. The sequence goes on along the minus strand of NC_064638.1, from coordinate 627,771,379 downwards.
TCGAATATCGTATATTATTTTACACTATCGTACGCTTCTTATAGGCCGAAAAATTTTACAAATGTTTCTTGATTTCTCGTAATATTGCTTGCGTTATCTATCACAGTATTATTACTGTCTCTCTGGTGCCTTTACCTTTTCGAGAACAGCTTGATGCCCATCCATGCTCTCTTCACTTTTCCACTTTTCCATTTGTTCTTCTTCTCCGCTACTTGGCTGCAAGGACTGGTCATCCACCATTGCTATCTTCGCGATTGTGTGGATGTATTTTTCCGAAAGTATAATTAAATGCCTTCAGTTCATAGAGTCTACACATCAACTACAGTAGGAGCTCTTTCAAACTTTAATACTGGCCCTCTATCTCTTCCATATCAACTCCAATTTCTTCTTCCAACACGTCATCTGACATGTCATCCCCTTCGCAGAAATATTCAGTTTATTTATTCCATCTATCCGTGCTCTCCAACGCCTTTGATAATGGAAATTCCATTGTACTCTACATATTGATGCCCTTCCTTTTTATTTCATCGAAGCCTTTTTTGACTTCTATATACGCTGATCAGTCCTTCCGATGACTTTTTCGTTTTAGATATCTTCACATTTTGCCTGCAGCCCTTTCGCTTTGTATTTAACTTCCAAGTGGCGTTTATTGGAATCTCCTATCTTCCCTTGAACATTATTGTACTTCCGTCTCTCTTCGATCAATTGAAGAATTTCTTCTCTTATTCAATGTTTTTCCGCCGTTAGCGTCCATGTACATACATTTATCGATCCAACTTCTGTGATTGCCCTTCTTAGGTATATCCGTTCCTCTTCCACAGAACCATGGTAATGAATAACTCTGTACATACAGCCATAGGGGACTTCGAACGCATCTCATAATTTCTCATGACCTCAGGATCACATTTCTTTCCACATTTATTCGTCCGCACAATACTCGTAAACTTCAATCTAGTCTTTATCATTGCCAAATTTTGATCCGAATCTGAATTTGTTCCTGGGTACGCCTTAAAGTCCAATATCAAATTTCGAAATTTCTGTCTCACGAGGTTTTCTCGTGTCTGGACGTTTTCTACATATACCATTAAGTCTTGTGATTTTTTGAACACTGTATCTGCTGTTACTAACCGAAATGTACTGCAGAACTCAATTAGTATTTTTCCTCTCACATTTCTACTAGGAGGCTTGTATTCTACAGTAACTTCATTTTCTATTCGTCCCCCTACCACCATATTTCAAACCCCTATACTTATAAGATTATCATCTCCTTTTACGTATTTAATTACCAATTGTGTATTGTCATACGCTACTACTATACTCTCATCTTCTGATTTCGACATGTATAGCTGTACCTATTGTTTTTGGCATTCGTTTGCTGTCAGTTCTGATGGCAACAAACATATCACTCTAATTTTAGGAATAATATACTATAAAGAGCTTAAGGAAATGCCCAGGATTAGGACATGTTGGAAAACAAATTTCGTTTGATATTTACCTGTCAGATACCCTACGCGCCGCAACTGTCGGCTAGGTTATTGATTAATGTACTGCAGAATCCATGAATACTGAACTTTTTGTTAGAGGTTAAAGTAATGAAGAAAAGAGGAAAAATAAATCAAAAGAATAGATCCTAGAGGACAGAGTGCAGTAGTCGCCGAGGTTAAATTAGAGGTAAGAGAAGATGGATTAAGGCTTTCACAGCAGCGAAAATAATGATGACCATAAACAAAATGTTAACGATATGACTTACAGTTACTGATTGTTTAGAAGTCCACTCAACATTGACATGGCGTTCTTCCTATTGTTATGCGTGAGAGAAGTGTTGCACAAACAAAGCTTCATGGGAAATCCGGAGCTTCTTGACAATGTAGTCGTATGTTGTCATCAGATATATGCCTGTTCCACTGATCTCACGTACCTAGTGTCTAGAATGAACTCACTGAACATAAAACTTTATTTTGATGAATGTTAATGACTAAAACAATGAGAAAAGTTTTTAAATACTTTGTTGCAAGAAATCCAATGAAAAGCTTATCACATAGTAGCATTTCATCCGAAAGCAAAATATTGTCTCTGGAGAGGAAACTGATGAGGATCCGTGGCTCAAATTTTGTTTAAACCAGGCATGAAGGAAGATGATAAGATGGAGTAACTTAAGAAAACATTTAGTAAAATATTATAGAAGAAGACAGTCGTACAGCAACACTCAAACTCAGAGCAAAGATTTGTCGTTGCTTACCTGTTGCAGTTAACCTGCACAAATTTAATTGGGAGACTAGCTTTTCAGAAGCAAAGACATTGGATGACAGATTATTCGTGTATCCTAGAAAGTTCTTCTGTCAATATAATTTTAGTTAAAGTTTAATATATTAAGTGTCCAGTCCACAATAATGCTTGCAACAGGATGCCTCTGGCTTTCTTTTACGAGACTGTACGGACACTGCTCTAAACCACAACGCATCATAGGTAGTAATCAAACACCAGAGTCAATTTTAGTAGTTATGGTTAGTAATTTTGCTCTTTACACGGCAGCGTTAATCACTGCCAGAAATCGCAGAAGGGAATATATATGTCTGGTCAGTGGTAGAGCAACGCAATATGGATTTCTATTCTATAAGAAAAAATATTTCTATGGGAAGAAGTAAGCAGTTAAAAAGATTCCAGTCTAAAAATACACTATGATGTGATTTTCCTGTAGTTGAAAGAGACATAAAAATTAAAAACACGTCACTGGACAAAACAAATTTCCAGCCCTCAAAGAAGGGCGAATACTTTATTTTGATGTGTTGAACATTTCACCTGCAAATAACCCACCAGAGAACATCACATTGTGACTGGTCCTTCAGCAGTTGTCGGTATCTAACGGAATGCATCCTCTACGGAGATCTAGAGCACATGAATAGTACGTGTGCAAGGGAGCGTTAAGCAATAACGCGAAATAGTTTGCTCCACGTTTCACAATCAATTTAGTATTGTGGGAAATCTCTCAGCTCCGCCTTTGTCCCCCTTGCTCCAATCAGGTGTCTGTTTCCGGTCGCTAACGCTCATAGCGGAAATTGTTCAATATTCTCGTAATTCCGCAGAGCTATAATTGTCTCTGACCATTCAGACGTATCTGCTGCAGAGCAGTTCGCGCTCTCGTCTGCCACCTGCAAGTCCACGTGGCTAAAGGTTACCGTGTCACCCCCGAAACCGACTCCAAACCACTCGGCGTTTCGGTTCCACTGCTTGCGAAACTCTTGTTTCAGCCTCTAGTAAATGCAATTAAAGTCATCACTGCTTCATAGTTTTATAAAATGACTAGTTACAAGTTCGTATTACATGAATGTCAAGGAAAGGGTCGATTATAATTATGACTTTGTTATTTACAACCGTGCTTTGAGGAAAATTACAGTGGTTGGAAACTCTTCATTTTAATAGTGTCTAATAAAATAAATTTGACTTCTGAACTAAAGCTACGTTCATTTTTAGTCTACAGTCACAATATTCACATTAACAGGGACCTACCTATCTACTAAGAAAGTAACTGTACAACTCGTAGCAGAAAGTACTTCCACACCAACTTAGCCACTCCCTATCTTAAGCAGTTCGTTTATGAATGGAGTATAAATGGATACTAGTATGCACCTATAAAAATCATAATCACTCTGTCCACTCTTCCAGAATATTTAATTTATGTTTTATTAGCGCGTGTGTTGCGCAGTCTCATTCATATGGGCTATAAAGGACCTATATTACATTAACAGTACGTATCCGAGTACGTATCATTGAGAAGAAACTTTCACTCGATAATAATTATAATTTTTCATAAACTACATTTTGCGAAGTTGATTTATAAAAAAGTCATGTCATCCATTCCCGCAAAGGTATCGATTCTATATATCTGAAATTACAGACGGCATGAAAGTTGGAATCGTATTGTTTAGTGGCTGAAACGATCGCGCTCTAGACGCGCATTACCGTTAAACATTTTCTGTTATTTAACGAAGAACCTGCCTTCATTTCAGACAAAGAACGTTACATTGAAATTAATATCTCAATATCTGAGAATTAAAATAACTTACGCGGTCAAATGTCAATAAGCAATGACGGGAGTCAATATTGCACATTGATCAGACTGAAATCCATAGAAGCGATGGAAAAACGTTTATAAAGGTCATCTTAAAGTAACCATCTCAGTTTGAAATTAATTTTAAGCTCCATAGCTTCTGAAGTGTGCCTATTTGATGCGAAAATTTTTAGAAATTTGTGCTGTACGTAAATTTTGATTCTTGTTCGTTGCAAACTTTAAACATCAGTTTTAGGATTACCGTTACATGTAGGCAAGAGGTACGTTCCATGAAAAAAACTACTAAGACTCGCTCTTGAAGCCAGCCGCAGTATAAGACATTCGTAAAGTACTCTATCAAGAAAGAACAAATTTTCATTACTAAAAATCACAACATTTCTATGTAAATCGTTTGTTATATTTACTCGTTCCCGTACGTCATTGCACTTGGAGTTATGGATGCTAAACTGGAGTAAGTGAAGCTATGAGAAATTATAATCTGGAGCTGCACATGCTACTACCAGAACCCAATTACAAAAGCAAAAAAGGTCAGGGAAAAACAAAATAAATATCTATAACACATCTCATCTGTAAAGTTGGTAATTAGCTGAAATCGAATAATTGAAAGCACCAAGTAATTCAGCAAGCAGTTTGCCACCACCCACTACCTAGGAACCTTGAAAGCAAGTCAGCAGTGCTCTCTAAATAACTCTCACCGATAACCAGTCTGGGCAATGACGTCAAGGCACCAGATCTTTGCACTGCCCGCCCCCAAAGTGGTTTTGTAAACATCTTTATGTCCAGCAGTTGATATACTATTACGTGTCATCAGTCTCGAAGAGCTGAAATAGGGATTAACATGATTACAATTTAGAAATAAGATACCCCCCAGTCCATAGCCGCAATTGTTCATTTTTCCAACTTGCTACAGGTTTCGGTGCACAGTACCATCCTCGGGCCATCCTCTTACGCCTCAGCCCTTGGGAAGTTAGCGTATAGCCGGCCGCTGTGACCGAGCGGTTCTAGGCGCTTCGGTCCGGAACCGCGCTGCTGCTACGGTCGCGGGTTCGAATCCTATCTCTGACATGGACGTGTATGATGTCCTTAGGTTGGTTAGGTATAAGTAGTTCTGAGTCTAGGGTCTGATGACCTCAGATGTTAAGTCCCATAGTGCTTAGAGCCATTTGAGCCATTTGAAGCGAGCGTGTCGGCTACGTGTCACCAGGTGGCCTGAGGGTTTGTACTGCCAGCAAGCAAAATAAAATATTTTAATTATAGATTGAGACATACATAATTTATAAAGTGTACTGGTCGCTGTTCTAATCGACAGTAACTCGAGAATATGTAATTACAATTCTTTGGCTCTGAGCACTATGGGACTTAACATCTACGGTCATCAGTCCCCTAGAACTTAGAACGACTTAAACCTAACTAACCTAAGGACATCACACAACACCCAGCCATCACGAGGCAGAGAAAATCCCTGACCCCGCCGGGAATCGAACCCGGGAACCCGGGCGTGGGAAGCGAGAACGCTACCGCACGACCACGGGATGCGGGCTTACAATTCTTTCTTCATGGATAAGTAATCATATAATGATTAAACATCTATACACACGTAGCCAAGCTGTTTCAAAAATATAACTAACATTGTAGTATACAGAACATCCACATAATAGCACCTTGCACCGCTTGCTCTTGAAAAGTCTGTGATGTTTCACTGGAACAGTACAAGTAGTTGAATGCTATTTGTAGACAATTGCAGTTAAAATGAGCTTTTTATAACGCGTAGTTAGTGAAGTTCTTGTCCCGCTGTGTGTAATAGAGGCATTACCCAGCAAAACTTACGATATTCTCACTATAATCGACATAATCGCCTTGAGAGATTCAGAAACTATCTTGATATTTAAGATAATTCTCGTCATCTGTTCCGTCTCGATTGCACATTTTTTGATTAGATTGGGTGTTTAGATTACACTGGATCATCTTCAGACCTAAGTAGTAGCGTCAGCAACCCGTCTTCTCTACTCAGAACTAGACATCAGACTACTCCAATATGCGGTTCTGAGAAGGCAACTCAGGTTGCTGACACAGTGGCTTCGATCTGAAGGTGATACAGAGTAATCAATAAATGGGAATTACCTTAAACAAAGTTCTTAACGTCTGTGAGGGAAAGTACGTATAATTACGTTTCAGAATGATACGCGGTATGATCGTTTCCATAAAACATTGATGCCGCTTCTGGAACGTTAATCAGCGTCCCGAATGCCAAAACAAACTAAACTGTGCACAGGCACTAGCACCGAATAACACTGTTTTATACTGAATATGATGTAATTTACATAGCACCAGCACTTTCTTCAATATTCTTTCAGCACATCTTATTATAATAAACTCTTTCCTGTCCAAATAAACTCCCTTTTCAGGAAGAACATTTGATTTTATATGTCTGATGGTTGTACGATTGTTATTAACCTTCAAGCTCGCAACAGGCCTGAACCATTGCCCTCGCGCGGGTCACCCAATCACCTTCACCTAGCTAACGTCACTCTTACTACTCTGTCAACGATAACAGTTCGTGTATCTCCGAATCAGCATAATTATTTCACCTCTGTGATAATTGCACACGGATGGAAGCGTCCTTTCCCAGGTTTCTGTTAGTTGCCTTTCAGGCTTGGGCAAAGGTCAACACGTTGCTAGTCCAATCACCAACTCAAGGCATTTCCATCGTTCGGCGGCAAGAGGAAAAGCGATTTTGCAACCTCCACGTAGCCTACACTTAGATATAGTTAAAAAAGAGGAAAAAATAATTTTTATCTGTGCCTCCTGAGGTATAGTAAGACAGTTTTATATATACTATTGTTCCTGGGTGCCTTCATTTTGGGAAGCTTTATTCAAGAATTGTACTTTTAAGTGATAAGCTTCTTTGGGATCTGTTATATAGCGTTATTAGTATATAAAGTTTTTACGATACATATCTGACTTGTTTATTACAGTGTATCGGGTACTTACTTCCATATCTCATTGTTGAAGTTCTCGTTATAAAATAATTCTGCGTATCGCATTTTTAGAGCAGATCGAGTTGTTTTTGTTTATATACACATTTTTCAACAGCAGTTGTTGTTGAGTAATTTTTGTTGAAAGTTTCGTTTTCTATAAATCTGACAGCTTTACTTGACAGAAGTCAGTGATGTTGTATGGTTACAAATTTATTTTACTCATATATTGAATTATATGATGGTTATAGATTCTTTGTATAGGTGCGATTAGTATTTGCTTATCATGTCATGTATTACCGTGATATAGAATTTTGAACAATTCTTCAGTAAAATTTTTGTACTTAAATTCAGTCTGTTCGTTTAGGTTTATGTCTGAGTAGCTTTTCGCGTGTGTGTATGTTTCTGTTTTTTTTTTCTAAAATAGTCATTATTAGGCCTCTAGGTATTACACGCAGGTTTTCCATTGAGTTGTCGAACTGGTTTACGTTATGTTTTTCTGTTTTCAAGTGGCATTAAAAATGTGGAAGGACTTGCGCCACCCTTTCTGGCCTGTTCTCGATATCTGATCAGAAAATTTCGTACTGTTTGACCCTTGTAGAGTTTTTCACAGTTATTACAGAATATAGTAAGAGGTGTTTCATTTGATACTCACACTCACTATTCAAGCTCTTTCTGTGTTATAAAAAAGTCAATGTTTTGTAGATGTGTTGGCAATTCGATAGGTACACAAGGGAATTACATGACTTGATACTGTTCTTCAACTTAGTGTAACATCTTCGATTTGCATGTAGAACAATTTTATTTAAACCAACATTAAGATTAATTAAATACTGAACAAATGTAATTGTTCTTCTACTTAGGCAGGTACACTATAGAGTTCACCACTTGCTAATTGTTACTTGTTATGTGCACCCTGTAGGACAAACGACTGTATATGAAGAGTAGAATTCGGTGTGAGTGTGATTAGTCGTAGACGACTTTTCGTTGAATTCATTCATAAAGTAGATTCTTCAAATCAAATGGCTCTGAGCACTATGGGACTTAACATCTGTGGTCATCAGTCCCCTAGAACTTAGAACTACTTGAACCTAACTAACCTAAGGACATCACACACATCCCTAACCGAGGCAGGATTCGAACCTGCGACCGTAGCGGTCACGCGGTTCCGGACTGAAGCGCCTAGAACCGCACGGCCACTCCGGCCGGCTAAAGTAGATTCTATGTTGAGTTCAGATTGAAATTCAAAATGAATAACAAAATGTGATTGACGTACCCCTTAGGGGGATTGTAACACTAACACTATAACTAAACTTCTTCTCTATCAGAAAACTCGTTTTCAAAGATACAGGAAGTGTAAATGATTTGAGTGTAATCATTGTAGGAATTTAGTTCCTTATTCATTTTACTCGGTGTTCATTTCTCTCCGTCTTCTCGTCCTTCTTGGGTTGGCATCTGAGCGAACTGGATGGATTCCATCACTTTTCAATCAGTCTCTATGAATGTGCAAGAATCGGGTTAAGTTAGGAGCTCAGGCCTTAATGTAAAGAAATTTACTGTATAAAGCACCACATCCGGAGAAGCGAGACTAAAGAGCAAAGTAATATCTCTTTCTATGTAACTGGTTTTTAGATAGACAATGCCTTAAATGGACTCACTACTTTTTATCTGATTTCATTGTTCGAAATTCCATTATATGTATAGTTCATGGCAATCCACGTCTTACTAAAGAGGTGGAGTGTAGAAATCAAGAAAGGTGTATGTCAACAAACACGCACAACCACGAAGTCACATTTGTTATTGTTATAATCCGTGAAAGCCTAATATGTTATAAGGATTATATTCTTTATTTAATATTTAAGTATTTTCAGTTTAAGTTTACACTGTGAAATAGAAGTAACATCATTTATATGATGCATCATTATTATTGAACTACGCTGACCAAACGTAACTTTAATATAAAAATTTTTTTCCTGTTCATTTACGCGGGTGCCTCGAAGTGCACCATTTTGACCATGGTAATCAATTACTCCTTGGTGTCGTTTTTTTAGTATCACTCCATTGTGCTTATTTACACTTACCGCCTCTAGCGCCAACGTAGGATTAACGTATTAGGAGATCTTATAATTTTCCTATCATTAATATTTGCTTTCTTTATTCCCAGTATCTAGGTACTGGCGACTATAAGTCGACTGAATTGGTTTTGAGTGCTGTACTTGGTAATGGTTAACGCAAATGTTGTCTTAGTGGTTAAATACTATCTACTGGAAAAATTTTAAGTTACAAACCGTAACAAAATAAGGGTTAAGGATGAGAAGGACTTAACATCAGGGTTCGGTAAATCTGACTCCTACATTATTTTCGAATTTTTCACAGACTCAGTTAACTTCTTTGTAATGGTATTACTTAGAAATCTAGAATAAAAGGATGACACGGTCACGCGAGAGGAATTTAGTTAGCAACAGTGAGCTGACAACCTTAATTCAAGTGATTTACAGACGCTCTGGACGATGGGGCAACGATGTTGAATTGTATCGGATACCACGGCTCTCAGTTTCGTTTAATTTATCTTGTAACTACCTCGTACTACTAATGCTCTTACGATGTAATAGCATCCTGACTATTTGTTGAAGCTTCATCCCTCGTTCACCTAATATTTGAAGAGGCACTCAGCGACAATTACGGGGACTCAAGTTCTGAAAAGTGCCATGAGTTCGGGAAAGAAATTTCCTGTTACTCTTTTAGCTGCAGACTTCGATGGAACAAGTAACGAAATACATGACGTTCATTTTTTTCCAACGGGGAATACACCAAAAATGAGCAACACGAAAAGTTCTCCACGAAATAATTACACTTTCCGCAGCTATAGTCTTCATAAGTGCCAAAGTGTCCGCTACATGTGGTTTTACGAGAACCTGAGACAGTACATTTTATAAACAAACGTACCCCTGATTATTAGGTGTCATGTTCCCGCGTAGCGAAGATGAACAGATCATTTAAAGTACTTCACCTATGCTATTACTTTTTCCTCCGTCTAAAAAAATAAAAGAAGTTTCTGTGATCTCTACTAGAAATAATGATGATATTTGGTTTGTGGGGGCTCAACTGCGCGGTTATAAAAGCCCGTATAAATTCCCAATACTTACACAGTCCAGTCTCGTCACTTTCCCGAATGGTCACCAAATAATGAGGACAACACAAACACGCAGTCCGCTCGCGGAGAAAATCCCCGATCCCGCCGGTAATCGAACGTGGGATCCCGTAGTCCAAAGACAACAACGCTAGCCATTAGACCACGAGCTACTGACTATACTAGAAAATAGTTGTGTGATGTTAAAGTACTATTAGATAATGGGAAAGTGAAAGGATGGTAAAAGATCAATATGAATTCTTGTGGAGAAAATGAAACTATTGTTATAACTATTTGAATTACAACAGTTCGTGACCAATGCGCATACTCAGGCAGATATCGTCATACATATTCGACGTCAAGCGGCAATACGTAGTATTCCACGTAATTCTGCCTCTGTTATTCACATATACACTGTCATCTTCCAGTGGTCCTGTAACACGTACTACACTTAAGCAGGGGAACTTTGGAGGCCTTCTGTGTGTTCTAAACCAGTAGTCGTTAAACTGCGGCCGGCGGGCAGTCTGTGGCCCGAATCATGTACTCGTGAGGCTCGCAGTTCTCAACTATATTTTATAATAATACTAGATGACAAACGTGGCTTTTCCAGGAATTCATGATGCCAATTTTGTACTATAAACGAAACCTTACATGTACCTCTGCGGTAGACTCGAGGTGTGACTATCTCGGACAGTTTCTGTACTCTGTGCGCGGCCGCTTTATGTGTCTACAACGCGATTTCGTAAACGGATCAATGGCAACGCTTCGTCATAGCTATTGATTTCGCCTACCGTCGTTTGCACTTTGCAATTGAAAGCTGTCAAAAGCGCTGCCGCGTGCCAGCCATTTTCTTAAGTTGACTCGACTGTAGGAGTGTGTCAGTAATAAAGAGTATATGTGTTAGAACTTCATGCAACGAGCGGTATTTTTTCACGTATCTCATTGTTTATGACCTCATTTCTGTAACTATGTGTCGTACAATGATACGAGTATCTTTGTGTAGGTACATACAGCGGTATATTCGGATATTTTCAGCGAAATATATTGCGAATAGAGTAAGTATCAAAGAAGCAATAAATTTAAACGTCATGCATGATCCGACAATTTTTCGCCCATGTCTTTATTTGTGACGTCATGTCTCCAGCTACTTGGTTCTTACCCCCACAGCGATTGTTGCCTGACAGTAAGGGATATGTGTACTAAGTTTGACTGAAATCGGTCTTGTGGTTTAGAAGCACATACATTCATATGTACACCCATTTTTATAATATGCGTGGATGCATCTAACAACTAATCGCCGAAACTGAAAACGTCAGCTAACGTTAAGAGCTTCTTAAGAGTGTAGTTTTCGCGCTCAGTGAATTACAGAGACATTAATGTTTGAAAATGTACTTAGTTTTAACTGTCGCCGGTAAATTCAGATAAGAGCTAAGTGAAGTTGACAACTTACTTCAGGCGACACTGCACCGTTAGGCGATGTGAGAGAGGGAATGTTTTATTGTTTGTCTTATAGTATTCAGAACTCAATGCTGTGCATGACTCATACCAATCATCTGCTATGGTATAAATTTTGACACGGAATTAACATGGATTCGTGAATGGGCATTATAGGCATTCTTCAAATTCTGTATGTACTTGCAGTAAGAATAGAAAATTAAACGAAGCTGTTGTAATACAATGCAGTGAGTAGAAGGAAAATGGCATTCAAAACATCAAGTAAACATTTGTGATCGCACCATATATTATATAATGCATTTGCATATGATTACAGTTACTGGCATTATTCAATTAATCATCCGCACGCACAGACAACACAACAAAACTTCGTCTGGTAGTTACAATTTCACAACTCTGTAGTCGTTACAGGAGGCAAAAATCTGAAACAGACTTAATTTTGAGTACTTGGTAAACGGCGTCCAACTTAATGTGTCCTTACACTAGCTGGTCTATTGAGAGCTCATAACACACTCCTTTGTTGTAGGTTACTAATAAATAATAAGATCGATACATATGCGACCCGAAGTGTCGTCCTCCAATGACGGTATTGGTTCTTGAGCAAAAAGATTTGTCGACAACTGTTTTAAATATTAATGCAAATATTTTATCTTTGTTTAACTTTCGCCAGATCTGGACCACACTTCAAGAAATGTCTTTCCCTTGAGCTATAAACTTAGCCCGGTCTTTAGATTGATTTCCCGTCCTTTCTAGACTTTATATGAAAATCTTACATGCATCACCATTGATGATGTATTTTATTTTAAAGCCTACGAAACCTGTCACTTCTTATTCCAGTCAAATGAAGATTTGTTACAATGACCTACCTGAATATTGTAGTAAGGTGATCATAAAACCTTATCCATATTTAACTTCTCGTATTTCCTAATTACATGCATATAGCTTACCTTGTGACTGTGTCTTCTTCTGCTCTGGTCACTGTACGACCAAATTCTGGTCATTCTCAGAATCTTTCTTTGACTTCTAATAATTCTGCAAAACATGTGTTATAATAATAATAATAATAATTATTATTATTATTATAATTATTATGGTCTATAGGACGCTAGGGGACCACGGGAAGCGTCTGCAAAATGTTATATTTTCTCCGGCGTAGACTTCTTTCATCTTTTTACTACCCATTTTCTGTCTTTTCTCTGACCAAGTTGTTCCTGCCTTGAAAGACCTCTTGGCACACTTTCATTTGAGTATTTTTTTTCTGTCTTGCATATCTGAGATTACCAAATAAGCAGCAACCAGTCGCAAAATCATGTTTTATTTATTCACTTTTTCAAATCGATTTCAACTGATTAACAGCCATCATCGGTGCTTTCAACGAATATTTTCCCTGGGTAGTAATACTGTCTTATTTGGTAATTTTATGGCGTACGGTCGCTGCAGAACTTGGGAACCACATGGAGCCCACCATTCATATCTGAGATTGTTGTGCCAGGATTCCTCAGATATTTTCTGACTTCGTTGAACCACTTCATGTTCTTAATGCCTTCTGTGATCTCGAAGATACGTTTAGTTTTCGGTGTCCGGCATTCTGTTGATATTGCTGTGCAACGAATACGTATAGGCGTGGATTTGGAGAATTCCTGTAAATTTCGCGCAGCTACAACTGTAAGGCAGTAGTTACGGAGCCGACAGTCACATCGCACTGCAGGGGAGAGCCACATTGATGTTTTGTAAATGATTCAGCCAGAAAGGTTTTTGACACCGCTCGGAGGCTAGAGGGCATGGTCTGGCAGGCGCTGAATACAAATGTGAAGTAATCAGGGCAGCACAGGGCACCAACGTGCTGTGAAGAAACCATGCGTTTCCGTTGCAACAGCGGTTAGTACCTGTAGTATGGCCGAAACCAGCTGAGCAAAGCTGACGTAATTATTAAAGGGCACTGCGCTTGTCAACTCCAAAGGCACTACTTCAGAGATGTAGGGAAAAGGCACGTAATTAAACGAGCCCGGAGGCGTAAGGTGGGCAGTCATGTCGCCATTTTGTCCGCGTCCAGAACCTGAGAGAATGACGACTGTTTAAGTTGCAGGTACGACGACCGTTTGACGATGGATATTGGCGACCAACCGGTCCTCTGAAGGTAACTCCAACCTTCGGTGCACGGATGATTTTGGTGGGGCGGTTCGCACCTTGGAGCTGCAACGGCGCGAGGAGCGAAAGAGCTGCTGCCCTCCCCCTCTGGGTGACATCGTCCAGTGCACTGCAAGCTGCCGTCCGCAGAGGTAGGGCCGGGGTGCGAACTCGCGGCCTCCCAGGAGCAGAGCTGTATGCGGGCGCTGATCGAGCTGCTCTGGGCGGACAGCCAGAGCTGCTGAGGCTCACTACAACGACGGCGGTCGACCGTTTCCCTTCAGGCGCCCTACATGGGTTCCACTAATCGCACTGGGAGCAGTCAGCCGTGTTCCTGGCCACGGGCACAATTAACGGGCTCGGCGGCCACCCACCCGTAGCGCGAGTAGGATCGCTTTGTCCGCAAGGTTGGGCAACCGGACGCCGACGCTGCAGATCTTTCACGTTCGCGCTCACCCACACAAGCTGCGCGCAGCCATCACCGAGTTCAGCGCACGGCCGGCGGTGTACCACGATGTAATAAAGTCAGTGACACACTTGCCTGTGTTTCTCTGCACGCTTCAGCGTGAATCATATCTCTGTCTCCTAAACTATACCCCTCAGTCGTTCTGACATATTAGAACACTTGAGCTAGGAGGGTTGTAATAGTCTGGTGTCAGGAAGTGGTCGTTTCGCTTTCCAACGTAAAACGTTGTGTCGGAAAGTATTCATCAATGTCCAACACTACGTTTTTGTGAGAGAGTTGGTTTTGGTGAGTGGTGAGTCTTGACATAGGTAACAGCTCAACACAATGTGCTGCGATGAGTCTAAATTTCATTTATGTTATTTTTTATGTTAGCTCTTATTGTCAGAATTAGTTGTGTGAGCTAGAGTATTGAGCCGTGCGCGGCTCGCGTTCGTGCCGTTTATTGCTTGACAATTTGTCTTTGCGGTGCCACCGCCTCGTTCCTTATTCGATTTGCTGGCGCCACTAAGTTGCTGGTGTGGCAGCAGCAGCGCTTATCGATAAGTGCACTGTCGTACTACCTCTGGAGGGACCTCTAGTATTTCCGGTTCGTGGTATGTCGGCAGTTCAGTTGGGGCGGAGCGCCAGTGACGTCCGGTCAGCCAGGACTCGCCCGACTGTTGCTGACACACATGACTTGAGCGGGAACGACCTTGGTTGTTCGTTCGGTCGGTCGCCTCATCGGACGACGTACATTTGGTCGCCGACCGCTTCGCGTTCTCTGTTTCGACTTGTCATTCGTCCTTGTTGTTCCACAGTGATTACTTTTACGATTGTTCGAATTCTTATGGAAGTGTTTCGTGGAACTTGCTTCTAGCTTGTGTTATTTCGACTGAGCAGTTATATTAATGCTGTCTGCGTACTGGAGTAGGCAGTCGGTAGGTTGGGACAGAGCAGCGAGGAAGTCGCCGCGGCGAGGTCATTAGCGTAGTGTTCGGCAGTGTGGTTCAAATGGTTCGGAGCACTATGTGACTTAACTTCTAAGGTCATCAGTCCCCTAGAACTTAGAACAACTTAAACCTAACTAACCTTAGGACATCACACACATCCATGCCCGAGGCAGGATTCGAACCTGCGACTGTAGCGGTCGCGCGGTTCCAGACTGTAGCGCGTAGAACCGTTCGGTCACCCCGGCCGGCGTTCGGCAGTGTGTTTTTCCTCGCCGTGCTGGTGCTGTCCGTACCGCGTGTAGTTCGACAGCCTTTGGTGTAGTTCATATTTTTTAGTGGTTATTGTGCCTTGGCTATTTTTAGACGCCAATTTGAAGACGTAGTGCTGCTGGTATCTTCGTCCTCGCTGACATTTTCCATTGTCGTGCCGTTGGTCGGCGGAAGGGAATTGATTAGGTTGTTGGTCGGTCCTTCCCTGGGTCTGGCTGCCATCTGATTACTTTATCTTATTCTTGGCTGCCTATCTCACCTAACCTTAGGTTAGAGTTACCTCCTTAGGCCGACCCTTGGAACACTTCTCAGCACCATTGTTCTGTTGTTTTTACATTGTGATTTTTGTCTCAAGCACTGTGCGAGGTCTTCAGCCGCCTATTAATTTAGGTTATTTTAATTTTAAAATAAGGCCTTCATCCGTATTAAGTTAAAACCTTGTCTGAACATATTTTTTTTTAAAAAAAAAAAGAAAAAACATGGGAATTTTGCTCTATTGCAAATCCTTGTTATCCCGGCCTTAAGCCTTGAGTTGTTCTATGTTCAGTATGTGTCCTTCAGCCGAGCTTTTATGTCGAATATTTTTAAGATAAGGCCTCCAACCGTCTTAAGTTAAAATTTGAAAATTCACTTGTTCAAAACTTTTTAAAATTCTCTTATCTATTGAAAATTCTTGTTATCCAGCCCCTAAGCCTCAGTTCGTCTATGTCTAGTGTGTGGCCTTCAGCCGAGTACGTAGCTAATTTTTTTTAAAGTAAGGCCTTCAGCCGCATGTATTCCTTAAAGCAATTTTAATAACTTGTGTTAGAGCTTTCAGTAGGATTGTTTTTGAATCCTTTTAAGGCCATGTGTGATTAAGGGTTTTTAGGAAAATAAAGTTTGTGTGTTTCGTGCAACTAACAGTAACTGATCTTGGCCCCTTTCCACAGCCATAACTTGATCCGCTCTGTCCTGCGAAAACAGATTTCAAGTATACGATGTTAAGAGTTACTTTTGTGAAGCCACAGGAACCTGTAGACTTCGTTTAGAGGTAATGGTGGACGGTATAATTTGGTGCCAGTGAGGTGCCCATTTTGCATTTTGTTTGAGATCGAGTTGCCGTACACCAGATCTACGGCAGCCGTTTGTTCTGTATGTAGGCGTACTGGTCATTTTTCTAATAGTAAACTGGCGACGATTCACTGGAGGAGTTAATTTGTCTTTACATCTTTTTTGTGTAGAGTTCAATGAAAGTTTGTGTTTTATCTTGTTTAAATAAAGTCGGTTGCGTTAAAGTGGAAGCAGAAGCGTTAACAGAGCAGTTTGAGAGCATGAAGGAGAGAAATTTCATACATAATGGTGAGTTAGAGGCTCATAAGGAGAGTCATGATCAGTCGCAATCAGCATCTGGAAAGAATAAGTCTGGATTGAGAGTGCCTTCTGTTTCATATGACCCGGCAATGAGTGCACTGATTAATCTCTTCTCGGTCAAGGCAACGAAGTACGCAACAACGTTCGTTAAGGATGTTAGGGACGCTGCGGAAGCACATGGATGGCCAGATGAAGTAACACTGTCTGTAGCTAATATGTGTTTGGCGGGGAACGCCAAAGCGTATGTTGTCTACCTCGACAAATTGAGTAAAGCATATACGTTCTAGGAGTTGGCCGCGGGATTGTGATAGCGGTACCAAAAGCACCACACAGAGCGATTTTTTCAGGAGAAATTAAGTACGTTGCCGATGCAGCACAACGGTCTGTGGGAGTGCCCGCTGATAGAATCTATAAGCTACACGCACAGACATATGTGCATACCCAGAATACAGAAGCTAATATGGTACTTTTACTGGAAGCAGAAAATAGAGCGCTGCAATTTTTTTGTCACGGAGGGTACGGATGGAGAAGCCAGAGGACTTAGAGTCAGCTCTTAGGATCGCAACACTTTTAGAACAGGTGGATATGGCCACAAACCAGAGAGTGGACCACTGCATGTTCGCTTCTGAAGTCAAGTGTTATGGTCGGGAGGAGCATGTAAGGAAGCAGTGTAAGCAACGAGAGTGCTATGCGTGTGGCTTAGTGGATCACCGGGCATTTGAGTGTAGAGGTAGGAAGGGTGGAAGGCACCAGCAAATGAAGCTGCCGTTAAACCCAAACGGTATTGCTTCAACCGCCGGAAGGCAGTCCCGATAGGATGTAACACGGCAAAAGTTAGTGTACAGATGGAACGTAGCTTGGTGGGGAGCAAGAAACGGAGATTTTCGGTGGACACGGGTGTGAATGTGGCCGTTATCAGTCTGGACCTCGTGGGAAAGAGGAGACTGGGCCCACCAAGGTATAGATTACGTGGGGTTGACGAGCGTAGGGTGGAATCATTGCGTACGACAGTACTGGATTTTTCAGTCTGGAAAACTAATTTCAGCTAACGCATGGAGATGTTGCCATGCATAGGCGAAGGTTATTCAGTGATTCTCGGGCTAGACTTTCTCGACAAACATCGCACTAAGATTGATATTTTGCAACGCACAGTGTAACTTCGTTTCAGCTGGGGGAAACAATTGCAACTGAGACAATGGTGGAAGGTTTACCTATCATGGAGGTGAGACCGACTAAACTGCACACGTTTTCAGTAAAGATCGATGAGCAGTACAAAACACCAGCAGGTACAGGACAATACCTATTTACCGAGGGAAACAGCATATGTGGTTGAACCGCTCTTAAGCAAGGAAGAGTTGGATTGTTCGAATTGTTTTATCCGCAGGAGTTTAGCGCATGTGAGTGACATTAATGGGAACAGATGGCTCCGATTAGTAAGAATAACTTTGGCGGAGAAGGGTGAATCTGTCAAAAGGTACAACAATAGCCACTCTGGAAGTCGAAGTCTTAAATGGTCGAGCCTAGAGGAAAGCCACAACCAAACCGTCAATAGGGAAGTGTTACGATGGAAAGTAGATAATTCGAAGGGCGGTGATAGAATGACTATGGAGAACTTGTTGTTGAGTTTTAGTTATTTTGTGCGAACAGAAGGTTAGCAGCAACCCCACTGATGCAACATCACACAGATTCAACATCACATACTGACAGCTGATACTGCACCTATTTATAGGAAGCCGTTCCGTTTAGCAAAGAAGAATTTATTGAACAGCAACAACGGGATGGGATCACAGAACCGAGTGATAGTCCATGGAGTGAAAATATTGCCATCGCGACAAAAAGTCGGTGGACCGACACGGAAATATAGATTTAGCTGTGACTAAAGATATCTAAACTCTCGAATAATTTCGGGAGATTGTCCAGTTCCAAAAATCATGAAAACCTGGATAATCTGGATCGGCGTCAGTTCTTTACAACTATGGACCTTTGGCGTGGATACCATCAATTGTAGACGGCGCCTGAAGACAGCCCGAAAACAGCGTTTAGCGTTCCAGCAGGACATTTTCATTACAAACGCATGCCATTTGGGCAAAAGAACCCACCGGTAACTTTCCTGTGGTTGTTAGATGGTGTACTGAGAAGATTAAAG
The DNA here is from genome assembly GCF_023864345.2 of Schistocerca serialis cubense. Lineage (NCBI taxonomy): Eukaryota > Metazoa > Arthropoda > Insecta > Orthoptera > Acrididae > Schistocerca > Schistocerca serialis. The sequence continues at coordinate 627,752,462 of NC_064638.1, read as the reverse complement.
CCAAGACTTGTCGAATCCTAACCGGATTTACCGGAACGTGAAAGAAGTTTGGAGGATGTCTTTAGTAGACTACGATCAGTGCGTTTGACGTTAAGTATAGGCAAGCGCCATTTTGCGCAATCAAGTAAACTATCTGGGGCACGTGATCAATGAGCGTGGCGTACAGACCGATCCTCGCGTTACAGACGCAGTTCAGAATTATCCGATAGCACGAAAACTAAGCAGGTACAGTCGAGCACTGGCCTCTGTAATTATTATACACGGTTCGTGAAAGACTCTGCGAAACTAGCCGAACCCTTGAACAAGCTACTGAAGAAGGCATCGAAATTTCATTTGTTGCAGGAATGTCAGGAAGCATTTCAAAACTTGAAATTAATATTAGTTTTAAATCCAGTGTTGGTTTTTACGGATTTCGAGAAAGATTTCTCTTTCCGTGTGATACTTAAAATGAGGCAGTCGGTTGTGTCTTGCAACAGATGGTAGATGGTCAGGAACATGCGGTAGCTTACTCTTCATGGGAGTTAAACAAGGCGGAGCGTAACTACTCAACAACGGCGGAAGAGATGTTGGCGGTCATATATGGTGTTACTTATTTTCGGTGTTATCTGAATGGTAGGAAATTTAAGGTCGTGACATATCATCCTTCATTGAAATGGTTACTTGGTATGGAAGATCCATCTAGTACATTAACTCGATGGGCCCTTAAGCTAAGTGAATTCGAGTACGAGATAATCCACAAGCCAGGGATATCACACACAAATGCAGATTCGTTAAGACGCGAGGTAGCAATGTCAAGTACGATACGTAAGGTCGTTGAAGAGTGGCAGCAGGCACAGGCAAGGGATAAGGAGAGCCAGGCATTTAAGCAGCAGCCACATTTCGTTATGCACGAGGGTTTGTTCTGTAGAATGACGAGGTGTGGAGGATTTTAGGAAGGAAGTTTTGCAGCAAGCTCACGACTATACGTTGTTAGGTCATGGTGGGCGACGTGCAACGGGCAGACGTGTAGCAGAGTGGTTTTGGTGAAGGGACAGGAAGCGTGACGTGGACCAGTGTGTTACTGGACTCTTTGCCATGCGCGCAGTGGGCCGAAATTGCCCATCAGAGAGTGCCATTCCAAAAGTTACCAGAGATGTCTAGTTCATTTTCTGTACTGGGATTTGATATCCTCGGCCGATTTCATAAAACACCTGCTCGAAATAGGTATGTTCTCACGATGATCGAGCTTTTTCTCGATTGTTGGCAAATGGTACTTATGCCAGACCACCGGGCTAGTAAGGTAGCGCAGGCGTTAGTAAACAAGTGGATATTAAAGTTTGGGGTGCCTGTGACCGTAATTACGCGCCAAAGTACGACTTTGGATCCGATTTAATGAAGCCACGGTACCACGTGGTGTAATGGGCGATTGTCACTAGTGAATGTACGTCAAAGAGGAAACCTAAGAAATTCTTTACAGAATACCAGGGGCCATACCAGGTCGTGGATATGACCTCATTGATCAACGTGGAGATACAGTTATCCACAAAAATGTTTGTTATATATGTCAGTCGCATAAAATAATTTAAAGCAATGGTGGAGGGGACATCGTGGTTATCTGCAGCCAGTCGGGAGGTGAAAGTTGCAAATGGTAGAAAGAAGTAAGCTGGAATTGGTGAGCAACATTAGGTGCATGATGTGCCGTGTAGGTTAAGGTTGCTTAAGTAAGCCATATACTTGTAATTTTTTCTTTTTGTTTTGACTCAGTGTATTTGGCTTCGTGTATTTTCTTTGTGGCCAAGTACGGAATGATATGCGGACATGTGAAGCGAGTTTGTTTCTGCAGGAAGTAAATGGGACGCGTTGTGGGAAGGAGCTTCTGGCAACCCAAACGTACTTCCGGAGGGTGGGTACTCATTGGTTATACTCCATATTCATGCCGCAAAATGTACGGTTGAATTGCTACGAAGGAGGCACACGGGCAAGGCTGAAAGAACTCGAGTTTCGAGAAAGTGTAGTGATCATTAATGGCGTTACTTGTGAGGTAGTCGGGACGGATTCACGTCTTCCAGCTTCGCTCACAGATTCAACTGTTATGATATTGTCGTAGAATACGTTATATTGGCTAGAAGGATCTCTGCGAGTATTACCTACTCAAAATTTGACGTATTTAAGTTATACACTGAATAGAGATTTTGCAGTCCTTAGACATATTAATAGAGACCCAGAAAGGGGGAATTTCGATGGAACAAATGTGGCAGCATGTACACCATTTCCGAGAAGAACAGGAACACAATGTATTCAAAAAATGGTTCAAATAGCTCTAAGCACTATGGGACTTAACACCTGAGGTCATCAGTACCCTCGCGACTGCTACGGTCGCAGGTTCGAATCCTGCCTCGGGCATGGATGTGTGTGATGTCCTTAGGTTAGTTAGGTTTAAGTAGTTCTAAGTTCTAGGGGACCACCGTTGTTGAGTCCCATAGTGCTCAGAGCCATTTGAACCATTTTAATCATCAGTACCCTAGACTTAGGACTACAAACCTAACTAATCTAATGACATGACACACATCCACACCGGAGACAGGATTCGGACCTGCGAAAATAACAGCAGCGCGGTTCCGGACTGAAGCGCCTAAAGCGGCTCGGTCACAGCGGCCGGCCACAAAGTATTGGTGGTGAGCTTATCGGCCACCAGTTGTGGCATGTTTCTAGCAGGGTTTGGGATACTGTGTTTGTGGGTAAAACGCAAGAGGGCACAGGCTGTGGACATGCCAACAAACCAATTACCAGTAGAGTGGTTGGCCGGTTTTTGTCGGAGAAGAAATTAGTTTTAAGAGTATGATAAGGCGTACATACAAGTAGTAAAGTGTGAGCGTAAGGCCTGTATATTGAATCCAGGAGATTGTCATCAATGTGTAAATTATTAGAGTTAAGGTAGTTGATGGGAGCATAATGTTAAAGATTTGGGACAAATCATCTGGAAGGGAGAAGATATACTGCACCTCGAACAAGTAGATGCGTGGATTTGGTGAATTCTCACAAATTTCGCGCAGCTATGACTGGAAGGCAGTAGTTAAGGGACCGATTGCCACATCGGATGGAAGCCGCAGGCAATGTTGATATTTATGCAGATGATTATGCGAAGCAGGCTAGAGGGCATGACCAGCGGGAACTGTATATAAATGTGAAGGAATTAGGGCAGAACAGGGCACTAATGCGCTGTGAAGGACTCATACGTTTCAGGTACAACAGCGCCTACGACCTGTTGTACGTACAGAAACGGGCTGAGGAAAGCTGACGTTGTAATTATCAAAGAACACTCCGCTTGCCCCCTCCAGTGGAACTACAGCGGAGACGTAGGAAAAGACGTATAAATAAGCGATCCCGGAGACTCAAGGCGAGCAGTCGCGTCGCCGTTGTATCCACATCCGGAACCGGAGGGAATGACGACGGTTTAAGTTGCAGGCCTATCATGACGACCGTTTGGCTATGAATGTCGACGGCCAACCGGCCCACTGTAGCTACGTCCAGCCTCTGCTGCACAGACGCGTCATTATTGTGGCGGGGCCGGTCGCACCTTGGAGCTGCACCGGCGCAAGGAGCTAGAGGGCTGCAGGCCTCCGCGATCTAGGTGACGTCGTCCAGTGGAATGCAAGCTGCCGTCTGCAGGGGTGGGACTGGGGCGACAACTCGCGGCCTTCTAAGTGCAGAACAGTCTGTGGGTGCTGATCGAGCTGCTCTGGGCGGACGACCGGAGCTGCTGGGGCTTGCTGCAATGACAGCGGTTGGCTGCTTCCCTTTGACGGTCTACATGGGGACTACGAGTCACGCTTGAGGAAGCAGTCAACAATATTCCAGGCCAAGGGCATAGTTAACACGAGCGGCAACCACTTACCAGTGGCGCGAGTAGCATCGCAACATAGGCAAGGCTGGACAACCCGACGCCGAAGCTGCATTCCGGCGTTTGTGTTGGAGCTGACCCATGCAACTGTGCGGTGCTACCGCCGAATTCAGCGCAGGGCCGGTGGTGTACCTTAGATGTAATGACACACTTCCTTGTGTTTCTCTGCACGATTCGGCGTGAATCATTCCTCTCTCCTAAACCATACCGCTCGGTCATTCTGACAGGTTGCAACCTCTAAGCTCGGGGACCAATTTTCATCAGCCGTGTGCTGCTACGTAGATATCCGTTCGTTCTCTTGTCTGCTCCGCGATCTCCGCAATCAGCAACTTTCCTAAAACACCACCAACGTTTCTGATGCGTAAAAAGTTTCTAGCATGACAAAAGCGTTGTAAGGTCTTGCTTTTACTTTGCGTGATAGTCATCTATGACTGTACACGTTTCCACTGTTCCAGATGTTTAGTTTACTTTTGATTTATCATTTAGTGACCAAGTTTGTCTTTGCTATTTGCCTGCTTCATTTCCCCCAAGATATTAGAATTTGTGACGTCTTGTTTTCACCATTGTTGGTCATAATCTGTATTGATGCATGTGGTTTTTCGGACATGTATTCTGTTTTCTCGGAGGAGATCTGTGCTCCGACGTTTTCAGCCTTCTTTTTCAGTACCTCGATTTGCTTTACTGTGGTTCCAGCGAATGCTAGAAGCCAGTGTATTATTCTTTGGCTTTCCTTCCTTGCCTCATTAGTCTATAAAGTCTCTGTATCTATAAACATTTTTTCACAACTTGACAACTTTGTCTAGCAGTATACTGAACAGGGGTAGTGAAATGAAGTTGCCCTGTCTTACTCTTGTTCTATTCTCGAAGGACTCTGATAACGTTTATGCATTGAAATTTGGTTTTGGTTTTTGTTAGTGTCTGTTTGATTATGTTCACTGTCTTCTCATTAAGGCACCTCTCTTCCTTTTTTTGGATCTGTGATGGTCTGTCTATAGAGCCGTATGCCATTTTGAAATCTCCTAAACAACGCACAGTTTCTTTACTTATCATCACTCGGTACCTCAGGACTGTCTTTACTTTGAGTATATGTCCAGCTCAGGATCGTCTTGGGCTGATCTTGCTTGGTATTCTCCAATATTATTTTGCAGCTGGAAGTGTGTCAGATCTAGCAGATATTGTGACACAACTTTGCACGTGACGGGCAGTGCAAATATCGCTCTGCAATTGATAACATTGGTTCTACCCCCATTCTTAGCTAGAGAGTGTACAAAAACGCAGTTCCACTCTCATGGTATTACTTCCATCTCCCATGTGTTCCGTATATTTGTCTTTTCTCTGGTGGTATTCAGCTCGGCTTCCTTTAATAGTTCAGCCACGATGCCACCGTCTCCTGCTCTTCTACTGTTTTTTAATTTCATAATTTGTCTCTTAGCCTTCTATTCGTCTGGTGCTTTTGATTTCTAATTTCTCTTGATCGCTTGGCTCCTTGGGAATCTCTCTACCTGTTCAGCACAAATCAGTAGTTCACTAAAGTGTTTCGCCAGTGTCTCGTTGTTCAATGCCAGATCTCCATTATTTTTTCTCGAACACAGATTTTGTGATTGGTATCCTAATGTTCTTGTTTTAAATGCCCTGTAGAAGCCTCTCGCGTCATTGTTTCGAAATCACTATTCTACGAGCGTCGTTCAATAAGTAATGCAACACATTTTTTTCTCGGCTAGTTTTCGTTGAAAAGATTTGGAAATTACTGTGGCACGTCGTGTAATATTCCCGCCCCGACCCTATAGCTTCATGAATCTCCGATGGTTATCAGTACTATACGTAGCCTTCAAACGGCGTCTGTAATAGAAGTGCGTTCTAAGCAGAAAGCTGTCATTATCGGCCGCGCGGGATTAGCCGAGCGGTCTTGGGCGCTGCAGTCATGGACTGTGCGGCTGGTCCCGGCGGAGGTTCGAGTCCTCCCTCGGGCATGGGTGTGTGTGTTTGTCCTTAGGATAATTTAGGTTAAGTAGTGTGTAAGCTGAGGGACTGATGACCATAGCAGTTAAGTCCCATAAGATTGAACATTTTTTTGCTGTCATTATCTTCCTCCTGCCGGAAAAACAGAAGATTGCAAATATACATTGGTGCTTGCATAGTGTCTACGGAGACCAGGAAAAGAACAAAATTACGGTGAGTCATTGGGCGAGGCGTCTGTCATCATTGCAACAAGTTCGCGCAAACCTGTCCGATCAATCGCGTGCTGACCTGTCCTACACTTCTGATACTCCAGCAATTTTGGAACGTGTGGACACTCTCATTTGAAGCGATCGACGGATCACAATCAAACACGACGCTGCTCAACTAGACATCTCTGTTGGTAGTTCTGACACGTTCATCCACCAGTTGGGGTACTCAAAGCTGTGTCTTCCCTCATCCGCCCTACAGTCCGGATATCCCACCTTCCGAATTTCATCTGTTTGGCCAAATGAAGAATGTACTCCGTGGGTAGCAGTGCGTGGATAATGTGGAGATTATTGATGCAGCAAGACATTGTCTCCGTCGTCGATCAGTAGAGTGGTACCATGAGCGTATACAGGCCCTCCCAATGTGGTGCCGTAAGGCCGTCACATTGAACGGAGATTATGTTAAAAATAGGATTTTGTAGCCAACAGAATGGGGAATAATATGGTGCATTGGAATTCCGAATAAAACCAACCTCCTTACGAAACAAAAATGTATTTAATTACTTACTGAACGCCCTGCCTATTTCTTGTAACTGATCATTTTCATTTTCTCTTTCGAGTCTCGTACTGTTTCTTGTCGTTTGCTTTCTCGCCTTTACGTACGTTTTCGGAATAACATATTTTTTGCCGCCGTTTCAGTTGTTTTATGCTGTTTTCCTATCCTCTGTTGTCACATACGTTCTTCGACCATGGATGTTTCAGATTTTTCTTAAAGGAATTTCTCTTTGCTTTATTGATGATCTTCTCTTTGAATTCTCCTAGGTAGCTGCTGTCTTTTGCTCTCACTCCTCTTTGATTTGATGATTTTAATTTTTCCATTTCGAACTTTGGTATCACCGTGGTCTTTTTATTCATTCGATTTGATCTCAACCTGATTTTGATTTTGGTGAAATAATCAACGACTTGGTTCATGGTGTGGGTTCCTGTTGTCATGTCCTAGTTCATGAACCACGATCAACGTATGAGTGGCCAAGTAAGTGGTCCTGACAGTCGGGATACCAGTTACTTTGGAATAAGGCTGGGCATCTCGGACATATTCTGAGTCGTGGTCACCCTTGTACTCAGACGGCAAAGACTACCAAATCCACCGGTTAGTCCCTGAACCGTTAGGGGTCCTGAGGCAAGTAAGGCTAGCAACCTGCATCCATGGTACCTTAAATATGATGATGGTAACAATCAGAGCAAAATGCCTCTTGCCTTTGGAGGTGACGGAGTCTCACCTCTAATTGACAAACCAGGGGCTCCTAAGATGCGACTCGGCAAACGAATGGTAACGAGATGGGGAGCTATTAATATCAGTAGGGGCTACTCTGGGAAGAAGGTAGAGCTGGCAGAGACTGCAAGTAAGATGGGGTTGGACGTTTTAGCTGTTAGTGACATTCGAGAAAGGTGTGAGAAAGAAGAGGAAGTGGGAGAATACAAGGTCTATCTGTCAGGAGTCAAAGCAGGAATAGCACAACGGGGTGTAGGGCTTTACATCAGGAAAGAAATGGAACCCAGCGTAGTTGCAATAAGGATGTATACGAACGACTGATGTTGATAGATTTGACAGTGTCAAGCAAGAAAATTAGGATTGTGTCAGTATATTCGTATTGTGAAGGGACAGATCAAGATAAGATGAATAGTTTTTATGACGCACTCAGTGATGTAGTAGTAAAGGACAAGGACAGTGTTCTGCTCAAGGGTGATTTTAATGCCAGGATTTGAAATCGAACAGAAGGGTATGAAAAGGTTATGGGTAAATTTGGAGAGGATATGGAGGCCAACAGGAACGGGAAACAACTCTTGGATTTCTGTGCGGGCTTAGTAATCACAAACTCCATTTTTAAACGTAAGAACATTCACCGGTGTACTTGGGAAGGCAGGAGAACCAGATCTGTCATTGATTATATAATAACAGATCAGGAATTCAGGAAGGCTGTGAGAGACACACGTGTATTCAGCGGATTCTTTGATGACACTGATCACTATTTAATCTGCAGTGAAATTGGTATTGTGGGGCCGAAAGTGCAGGAGGTTTGGTCCATATGTAGGAGGATAAGAGTGGAGAAACTTCAGGATAAGGAAATCAGGGACAAGTACATAACAGTGATCTCAGAAAGGTACCAGTTAGTTGATGCAGTCAATTACAGTCATTGGAAAAGGAATGGACAAGGTACAGGGATACAATACTAGAAGTGGCTAAAGAATGTCTTGGAATAGTAGTGTGTAAAGGTAGGATGAAGCAAACAGCTTGGTGGAATGACACAGTCAAGGCAGCCTGTAAAAGGAAAAAGAAGGCGTATCAAAAATGACTACATACTAGAACTCAGGTAGACAAAGAAAGTTATGTTGAAGAAAGAAACAAAGCCAAACAAGTAATTGCAGTATCCAAGAAGAAATCTTGGGAAGACTTTGGAAACAGGTTGGAGACTTTGGGTCAAGCTTCTGGAAAACCATTCTGGAGTGTAATTAGCAGTCTTCGAAAGGGAGGTAAGAAGGAAATGACAAGTATTTTGAACAGGTCAGGAAAACTGCTGGTGAATCCTGTTGATACCTTGGGCAGATGGAGGGAATATTTTGAAGAGTTGCTCAATGTAGGTGAAAATATGATCAGTAATGTTTCAGATTTGGATGTACAATGGGATAGGAATGATGATGGAAATAGGATCACATTTGAGGAAGTGGAGAAAATGGTCAATAGATTGCAGTGCCATAAAGCGGCTGGGGTCGCTATTTGAGAGGGTCCCCAGGAAAAACAAGTGATCGTAAGAGCGCGAAATTTTGCAGAAATATTTTTAAGAGCATGTGGAGGAGAAACAACGTATAAGCCATTGAAAGAAACGCATTTTAATTTCCTCATGAGACGGTAACATTTGTTATTTGTGTACCATGTTTACGCTCCAGGTTACGAGCGTTGCTTAATGTGACGACCATCTGCATCCAGAACAGGCTGGAAGTTTGTACCGATGCCATTTCACAATGGCTCATAGCACTTTTCGAACGGTGGAACATGAAACGTTCAGCTGTCGTTACACAGCTCGTACACTACTTGAAGCTCGAGCACTGAGCCCAGCATTCACACCCATGGCAACAGAAACTCCTTCAATAATTTGTGGCGCAGTTGGCCGTGGGGCTCTCCCAGAAGCAGTTCACAAACCGAACTTCCGAATCATGTTCTTCAACCCCGGTGCAGAAAGAAGACCTCTCTGCATTGCATCAATGTGTCGATACTCGCGAAGAGCAACAGTACTACTGCTCAAAATATTTTCAAATGCGTGTCAGTTCCAAAGGGACCAAACTGCTGAGGTCATCAGTTCCTAAATTTACACACTACTTAAATTAGCTTATGCTAAGAATAACACACACGCCGCTGTAGCCGAGCGGTTCTAGGCACTTCAGTCCGGAACCGCGTGACTGCTACGGTCTCATGTTCGAACCCTGCCTCGGGCATGGCTGTGTGTGATGTCTTTAGGTTAGTTAGGTTTAAGTAGTTGTAAGTCTAGGGGACTGATGACCTCAGGTGTTAAGTCTCATAGTGCTCAGAGCCATTTGAATCATTTGAAGGACTCGAAACTCCGGCGGGAGGGGCGCGCAATCCGTGACATGGCAACTGTAACCGCGCGGCCACTCAGCGCGGCCACTATTGCTGTTATTGTGATAAGAGAGATAAAACTGCTTTACGAGCAAAGCTGTACTCACCCTGTCCTGACCCGTGTTGACTGTCTCACTGATACTTCTGTCAGAACCCTACGTCACCGTACGAGCACCTACGCCTGATGGAAAGTCATGACATTAACGCTAATAACAACACAAATGCTGCAGCGCACATTCTGCACATCATTCCTCTAAAGTTCGGTAGCCACAGGGAAAACATTTTTTCTTGTCAGTATTTAATAATCTTCAAATCATTGTTTTTTACTAGAAAATTTTTTATAAATTGAAGGGATTCACAGTGAATGAAGTAGATTTAGCTGCCATGTAGTCCTTTATTGGAAACAGTAACGGTTCCGCACCGATACTGGTACATCCTCTACGGATGTAATGATTAGCCGTAAAACAATCGGAAAGCTACTATGTCCGATAATGCAGTCCCAAACAGAACATATTGATCCATTATAGGCTGCTATAAATAATAAAACTGGCACTAAGCACCAGCAGGTGAACTTCAGACAGGACACATGAGGGTGATAAAAGAAGCTAAACTCCGCCCGAACAGGCCATTAAAGCCCAACGGTACCGACCGGCCGCTGTGTCAACCTCAGCCCACAGGCGCCACTGGATGCGCATATGGAGGTGCATGTGGTCAGCACACCGCTCTCCCGGCCGTACGTTAGTTTACGAGACCGAGGGGGGTGATACAACCAGTAAGCAAATTTGAAAACGGCGATCGTTTGTTATGTTAATGCTACGGACTGACAACTGAGTTGTTATATCAGAAGCTCATACTGGCGAACATTCATCCTGGATATAAATCATATTAAACAGCACATATTTAAAATTAATAGCTTTTCGTAAAATAGAAGTTGACATAAATATTCTGTTGCTAATACAAGGCACAAATAATCTGCACATTTTGATTGTAAGTAAGAAATAATGTGATCTAATTTTGCGTGCTGTGGTGTATATGTCAAATATTTTTACGATTTGATGGTATTTGTGCCTCAGCTGAGAGGATCTGACCTTTACACTAGTGAAGACATGTCGATGCATGCTGGCCATACCACGTCGGCCAGCCCAGCTTACTTGCCTATGTACCTGGTCCAGGCATTAAGTACCTTGTATCTTAACCACTTTAAATGACATACCAGAACGTGTTCAGTTCAATAGCACCCCTTTAAGAATTTTGACCTGGAAATACTGCGCTCCAAAAATGTTCAAATGTGTGTGAAATCTGATGGGACTTAACTGCTAAGGTCATCAGTCCCTAAGCTTACACACTACTTAACCTAAATTATCCTAAGAGCAAACACACACACCCATGCCCAAGGGAGGACTCGAACCTCCTCCGGGACCAGCCGTACAGTCCATGACTGCAGCGCCTTTAGACCGCTCGGCTAATCCCGTGCGGCTACTGCGGTCCCATTTACACGCGGAGACATCCTGTCCTGCAATATATCTAAAGGAACTATCATCTAAATTTTCTGGGCCTGGCATAAAATTCGTTCTCTTGAGTGTTATATATTCAGCGTTCCTCACCAGAATTCTGCAACACTTTGGAACCCACATTCAGCAGTTCCACGGTGACCATTGGTGCCCTTGGAACGTCTGTCGAAGCTACTTACAACGTCGTTTTCGACATTGTAGTTACAGGACTGCTCAAACCGAAACGCAGGTGTTCATGCTGTAAGCTGTTAAAACTTAAAAGGTTCCTATAAAGCTGATTCCAGTTCAACTGAATTCCAGTCTTATAGATCATTGTGGCCTAAGCTAGTTAATAATCGATATTCACAGTAGTTCTTACTTGAAGTATGAGGGGCGACCACGAATCTTCTGTTTTAGGAAGCCTGATTCCGATGCGGGTGTGCTTAAGCACCTACATGTAGACAAGGGACGAGTGTGATATTCGTGTGTCACCATTTTGCATGCAGTAAACGCAGAAACGTAAACTGTGGCAACGTTATTATTCAGTGCGTCAAAACAGGACGAACGTGCTGCTATTCTTTACTCGGTTACCAAAAGACGAACACCGGAAGACGTCCATCGCAGAATGAATATTGTGTATGGAACAGTATGTCTGTCGCAAACCATAGTTCTGGAATGGTACTTCAAGAGGCGCTGCTGCTTCATAGTAACGCACGTACCCATGTCGCAAATGTCGTAAGGCAGAAGTTACTTTAACTCTTGTGGCAGACAATGGATCACCCGTCGTACAGTCCTGATTTCTCCCCATAAGATTGTCATGCCTTCGGTGCCTTAAAAAAGGCCTTGAATAGTCGTCGATTGCTGTGAAACGAGGATGTTCAGCATGTAGTTATGGACTTCATCATGCAAAAGGGCACGGTGTTTCACCAAATGAGTATATCGCTCAATCAGAATTGGCGCAAAATATGGATTTGAAGGTGAACAATCTGAAACACAACCGATCTTAGTCGTTCAAAAAACACTTATTAGTCCTCGGTTCAGAGTATCTCTTCCACCCTTAATGCTAAACAGCACAGGTATCACCTTTTCTTCTCCCGCAAAGCATTTGGGGATGATTCTGGACCATCACCTAAACTGGATTGAACAGACAACTGCAGCCTTTTAGAAGGTGTCGGCATCACTTCATTCATTGCAAAAGTAGAAGAAAGTATATCCTCTTGAGCTTATAAATAAACTTGTAGAATAACAAATACTGTCCAACCTTGATTATGGTGATCTCCATGTCGACTAGAACTGGCGATGAATGCTTGTATAAAATGCATTTCCGATGTATGCTATTTCATATCACTCCATCCTATGAAAAGTTACCATGGGTACGTGTTGATGAGCGTAGAGATCATCATAACCTGTATTTGAAGTAATCGTTCTCAACAAAGAAAATCGTCTCTGCACCACTACTGAACACTGCCTTGTTTTTTAAATCATTTTCTGTATCAGGAATCCAACCTTAGATCAATCTTCCTCCAAACATTAGAGAAATGACTTTAGAAGACAGGTAATGGCCTACCTTCTGTCATAATAGTTATATCTCCTTGTAGCTCACTCTCATCAATCCTCCTCCCTTCGTCACTTTTCCCTCTCCTTGTTTACAGAGTTCTCTATTGAAATTCCCTTCTTTGCTAGGCACCACTGTCAGTTTCATTTCAGTTCTCTGCTCTTTCCATTTCTTCTAGTACCAAACAAGGTTTCAAAAGTGCTAAGCTAATCAATATAGTTCTTAATGCTTCCATTATTTTATTATTATTATTCTTACTATTATTATTGCAAATTATTAATTTTGTTAATAATGCAGATTATTGAGTCTGTTATGTGAATAACTAATTAATATCATTCTTAATTTGTCCATTATTTTATCATTATTATTATTATTATCAATTATTATTTTTATTAACAATGTAAATTACACTCCTGGAAATTGAAATAAGAACACCGTGAATTCATTGTCCCAGGAAGGGGAAACTTTATTGACACATTCCTGGAGTCAGATACATCACATGATCACACTGACAGAACCACAGGCACATAGACACAGGCAACAGAGCATGCACAATGTCGGCACTAGTACAGTGTATATCCACCTTTCGCAGCAATGCAGGCTGCTATTCTCCCATGGAGACGATCGTATAGATGCTGGATGTAGTCCTGTGGAACGGCTCGCCATGCCATTTCCACCTGGCGCCTCAGTTGGACCAGCGTTCGTGCTGGACGTGCAGACCGCGTGAGACGACGCTTCATCCAGTCCCAAACATGCTCAATGGGGGACAGATCCGGAGATCTTGCTGGCCAGGGTAGTTGACTTACACCTTCTAGAGCACGTTGGGTGGCACAGGATACATGCGGACGTGCATTGTCCTGTTGGAACAGCAAGTTCCCTTGCCGGTCTAGGAATGGTAGAACGATGGGTTCGATGACGGTTTGGATGTACCATGCACTATTCAGTGTCCCCTCGACGATCACCAGTGGTGTACGGCCAGTGTAGGAGATCGCTCCCCACACCATGATGCCGGGTGTTGGCCCTGTGTGCCTCGGTCGTATGCAGTCCTGATTGTGGCGCTCACCTGCACGGCGCCAAACACGCATACGACCATCATTGGCACCAAGGCAGAAGCGACTCTCATCGCTGAAGACGACACGTCTCCATTCGTCCCTCCATTCACGCCTGTCGCGACACCACTGGAGGCGGGCTGCATGATGTTGGGGCGTGAGCGGAAGACGGCCTAAAGGTGTTCGGGACTGTAGCCCAGCTTCATGGAGACGGTTGCGAATGGTCCTCGCCGATACCCCAGGAGCAACAGTGTCCCTAATTTGCTGGGAAGTGGCGGTGCGGTCCCCTACAGCACTGCGTAGGATCCTACGGTCTTGGCGTGCATCCGTGCGTCGCTGCGGTCCGGTCCCAGGTCGACGGGCACGTGCACCTTCCGCCGACCACTGGCGACAACATCGATGTACTGTGGAGACCTCACGCCCCACGTGTTGAGCAATTCGGCGGTACGTCCACCTGGCCTCCCGCATGCCCACTATACGCCCTCACTCAAAGTCCGTCAACTGCACATACGGTTCACGTCCACGCTGTCGCGGCATGCTACCAGTGTTAAAGACTGCGATGGAGCTCCGTATGCCACGGCAAACTGGCTGACACTGACGGCGGCGGTGCACAAATGCTGCGCAGCTAGCGCCATTCGACGGCCAACACCGCGGTTCCTGGTGTGTCCGCTGTGCCGTGCGTGTGATCATTGCTTGTACAGCCCTCTCGCAGTGTCCGGAGCAAGTATGGTGGGTCTGACACACCGGTGTCAATGTGTTCTTTTTTCCATTTCCAGGAGTGTATATTGTGATTTTTACAAATTTTTTTATCTCTGTAGTTCCGGGTCAGACGTAAGAGAGGGTTTTAACGCCCTAATCTGGTCAGTCTAAATAAGCAATAAAATATGTCTTCCAACCTGCCGTTGGTGGAATAATTGCCTCAAAATGGTTCAAATGGCTCTGAGCACTATGGGCCTCAACATCTTAGGTCGTAAGTCCCCTAGAACTTAGAACTATTTAAACCTAACGAACCTAAGGACATCACACAAACCCGAAAAAGAGAGCGATACAAAAATTGGAAATGGGACTGTAGTAAGAATCGAACCAGAGTCAATTGCTGAGCAGTCTCATATTCTATCAACCAGAAGATTACAACAACTGTAACTTACTATATCTGATGGGCCGGTGGAATTCGTGCTGCCAGCGGGATAAGTGGATAATTCCAATGCTAAATAACTCGAAAACGGCATAATGTATCGATTTTTTTCTTAACAGTTATTCCTCAGCACATCCTAGCCAGCAGTACTCTTACAAGCTTTTCACACTGTTCCTGACCATCTTGCAGAATATGAAGGGCCTAACATTTCTCGTGAAAAGTACTGATAACAAAGCTAGAATGTAAATAATCTAGAATATTCAAATGGTTCAAAAGGCTCTAAGCACTATTTACCATTCGAGGTCATCAGTCCCCTAGACCTAACTAACCTAAGGAGGTCACACACATCCATGCCCGAGGCACGATTCGAACCTGCGACCGTAGCAGCAACACGGTTCCGGACTGAAGCGCCTACAGCCGCTCGGCCATAGTGGCCGGCTCTAGAATATTTCTTATGAAAATCTACGGCTATCTTTTCGGAAGTTCTCAAGGTGTAAAAAATTTTGTTTCATAGTCTGCATATCTGAAGGAAACTCTTATAAAACTGAACAAAAAAATTGTATATTTACAGGACTAGAAAATGTTTCACGTGACAGTGGCATATGTACAAGGACGATCCAACAAAAAGCTAGCTCACTACAAATTTGCGATACATATTGTGAAACATAATACATAAACAAATTCGCTTTAAACTATCCATTTAAACGAACTACATTAATACAGGTCAAAAATACATTGGTTTGTTCCACGACAAACTCTCGTAAAACTATGTAGTACATATTGAGCAATGAGTGTCGTTTGCATTGTCATTGAAGAAACACTTCACCTGTGACATATTCAATACTTCATAAAACTTAAGAACGACAACTGTGGCATAGTATCAAGTTAATTGTGGTACCTGTGTAACTACTTCAGTTATGGTCACTTTTACATCGTATACAGTTTTGTGGCACCAGATTATCTTTTATCGACATAGTTTACTCACAGATATGAATGTGTGACACAGATGACAAAATGAAATACGATTGCACTCTTGCTTTTGAAATAGGCTTGAGGTTCAAGAAAGCAACACACAACACATTAGTTCGAATACAGAGTTACTTCTACCAGTTAGGTTGAGGGTTTCAGTAACACACTTCAATAAGAACTAAATATTCATGACTTTAGAACGCCTGAACTTGATCTACAGGAACACAGGTGGTAGAAACACTGTAGATTTACGTCCAGTAGCAGGCGTCCCGAGCCACTGCTGTGTGAGACACTGCTCGCCTGCAGAGCCGTCAGCGGGCGTCCTGGTGAGCAAAGAGCCGTTCGTCACGTAGCCGGCCATCTAACCCGATGCCCAGGCGACCGTCATCTCTGATTTACGTTCCTCGGAGACTTAGAGATATTTGCAGAAATTGTAATTAGTGCAGCTTACATAAGGACCTCACAGTGATATAAGAAGTTCTCTGTAAATTTTCCCTGTTCTCTACGTGAGACTTCGATTCATTACTTTCGTGATTTGTATTTACGAAATGAGAATGATTTCCTTGTCAGGCTTTTTTCTCACTTAATAACAGTCTTTTCTGAGTCAGTTGGTCTGATGCGGCCCGTCACTAATTCTTTTCCTGTCCCACAACCTCTTCATCTCAGAGTAGCACTTGCAACCTATGTCCTCAAATATTTGCTGAATGAATTCCAATCTCTCTTTTCCTCTATAGTTTTTACCCTCTACAGCTCCCTCCACCACCATGTAAGTTACTCCTTGATGTCTTAACGCACGTCCTATCATCCTGTCCCTTCTTATTATCAGTGTTTTCCACATCTTCCTCTCCGAATCTGCTTAGAAACTCCTCAGTTCTCATCTTATCAGTCCACCTGATATTCCACATTTATCTGTAGCACCATATTTGAAATTCGAAGAATTTCTGTTCCGGTTTTCCCTCAGTCCATGTCCACTACTAAACAAGGCTAAGCTCCAAATTTACATTCTCAGAAATTTTTTCCTCAAATTAACGCCTGTATTTCATACTAGCTGACTTCTCTTAGCCAGGAATCAACTTCATGACAGTGTTAGTCTGCTTTTGATATCCTCCTTGCTCCGTCCGTCATGGATTGTTTCGCTGCCTAGGTAGCAGAATTTCATAACTTCATCTACTTCGTCACCCCAATTCTGAAGTTAAGTTTCTCGCTGGTCTCATATCTGCTACTTCTAATCACTTTCGCCTTTCTTCAGTTTACTCTCAGTGTATGTTCTGCACCCATTAGACTGTCCATTTCATTCAGCAGATCGTGTAATTCTTCTTCACTTTCACTAACGACAACCATGTCGTCAGCGAATCTTACCATTGATATGCTTTGACTTTGAATTTTAATTCCACTCTTCTACCTTTCTTTCATTCCCATCATTGCTCCGTAGATGTACAGATTGAACTGTAGGGTCGGAAGACTACATCCTTGTTTTACACCCTGTCTAACCGGAGCACTTCGTTCAGGCGTTTCACGTCCCTTTACCTTTCCTAAAGAACCCTAGTACGTCCTCAGTTTACGTTTTCGATTCTGCTGCATATTATTGTTGCCAATAACTTGGATGCATGAAATGTTAAGCAAATTGTGCAATAATTCTCGCACTTGCCAAGTCTTACAGTCTTACGAATTGTGTGGCTGACATTTTTACGAAAGGAGATAGTTTATAGACACACTCATACATTTTGCACATCAAAGTAAGTACTCCTTTTGCTGACACTTCTCTCAATGATTTTAGAAATTCTAATGGAGTATTATCTATCCCTTCCGCCTTATTTGAATTTAAGTCTTGCAAAGCTCTTTCAAATTGTGATTCTATTACTGGATCCACTATCTCTTCTAAATCGACTCCTGTTTCTTCTTCTATCATGTCAGTCACATCTTGCCACCTCAAAGCGCCCTTCAATGAACTCTTTTCACCTATCCTCCCTCTCCTCTACATTTTACAGTGGAATTCCCGTTGCTCTCTTATTACCACTCATTCTTTTAAGTTGACCGAAGTTTCTTTTGACTTTTCTACTAGGAGCGTTCAATAATAATGCCCCACATTTGTTTTCTCAGAACATATTTATTGCTAAGCGTCAGAATTTGCTCACAATATACACCAACATGTCTTGTCCATGTCCCATTTTTCTACGTCGTCTCCATCACGTTCTATTGCCGTACGCCAACTTTGTGGAAGAGCAGATATTCCCTGCTGGTGAAAGCTCTTGTCCAGAAGGCGTAGCCATGTTTTCACTGCATGACTGACACTCTCGTCATTTTCAAAGTGTGTTCCCCGTGGAGAATCTTTAAGCGGTCCAAAGAGATGGAAGTCCGAGGGTGTCAGGTGTGGACTGTAGGATGGATAATGATGTCCAACCCAGTTTGGTGACGTATTTTCGAGTTCTCAGACTCGTATGTGGGCGTACATTATCGTGTTGGTGCAAGATTTCTGCTGGATTACTGCCCGATCGAACACGTCGGAAACGGTTCTTTATTCAGTCTTCACGTATGCCTCTGAATTGATGGTTGACCCTCTTGGCATCACAACGAAGCCATCACAATCCCAGAAAACCATCACTATGACTTTCCCGGCAGAGGAGTAGTCCTGAATTTCTTCTTTTGTGGTGAATGAGGATGATGCCACTCCATAGACTGCCTTCTTGTTTCCGTTGCAAAGTGGTGCACCCAGCTTCCGTTCCCCGTAACGATCTGTGGCAGAAAGACCTCTCCGTCGATATCAAAACGCTCCAACAATTCAATTAAAATGGCCTTTCTTTGAATCTTATGGTCCGCTGTGAGCTTTCGTGCAACGCGTCGTGAGCACCTCTTTGAAAATCCGAGGGTCACGATCATTACAGAAGCACTTCCAGTGTTGACCGACAACTGCAGAGACAATTGTCGAGTTGTGATACGCCGGTCGACATGAATAATGGCATGCTCACGATTCAGCATGTCTGGAGCAGTGACTGTGACAGGACGTCCCGAGCGTGGCTGATCGTGGAGCTCTGTTTCTGCGTTTCCTGAAGCTATAACTTTCTTTACCCATCGCCCAGCTGTACTCCTATCAACTGCAGCATTGCCACACACTGCACACAAACGTTTATGGATGTTCATCATGGTTTCTTTTTCTTTACACAAGAATTCAATAACAGCACGCTACTTGTAGCGTGAGTCGTATGTAGAAGCGATTTTGACGCTGTAGTACTGCTCTGCCATCTGCCAAAACGGTTCGAAGCTTCATCGGCGCGCAGAACAAACATCAAATGTGAAGCACCAATAAGGACGTTTGTCTATGTACATTAATGACTTTTAAAACAATGTGAGGCATTACTTATCGAACGACCCTCGTATATGCTGAGTCAGTCCTTCCGACAATCATTTCTTTTTCGATTTCTTCACGTTATTCACGTAGCCATTTCGTCTTAGTTTCATTGCACTTCTGTTTATTTAATTCGTCAGTGACATGCCGTTCAGTATTTCTCGTTCAGCGTCCCTGAATTTCCCTGAACACTTTTGTACTTGCTTCTTTCATCCATCAGCTGAAGCATTTCTTGTGTTACCCATGATTTCTTCGTAGTTAGCTTCATTGTACTTCTGTTTTTTCGTTCCAACTTCTGTGAGTATTCTTGTTAGATGTGTCCACTCCTCCAACTGAACTGCCTACTGATCCATTCCTTATCGCGGTATCTCTAGTCTCTTATACTTCAGCCTACCCTTCATTACTACTATATTGTGATCTGAGATTATATGTGCTTCTGGGTCGCCTTACAATCCAGTATCTGATTTAGGAATCTTAATCTGATCATGATGTAATGTAACTGAAATCTTCCTTTTTCTTCTGGATTTTCCCAGGCATTCTTCCTCCTCTTGTGACTCTTGATAGAGTATTCGCTATTACTAGCTGAAATTTATTGCAGAAACCAATTAATCTCTCTCCTCTCTCATTCCTACTACCATGCCCATATTCTCCCGTAACACTTCCTTCTACTCCTTCCTTTACAACTGCATTTCAGTCTCCCATGACTACCAGCTTTTCATCTCTCTTTCCCCGCTGTATTACCGTTTGAATATCCTCACATACTCTATCTCTTCGCCTTCTGCTACAGGTGTCGGCATGTGTACCGAACTATCGTCGTCGGTGTTGGTTTGCTGTCGATTCTGATGAGAACAACCCTATCAATGAACTGTTTACAGTAACTCACTCTCTGCCATACCTTCCTATTCACAACGAATCCTGCTCCTGTTATAGCATTTTCTACTGCAGTTGATATTACCGTATACTCATCTGACCAGAAATCCTTGTCTTCTTTCCATTTCATTTCACTGACCCCTACTACATCATGATTGAGCCTTCGCATTTCCCTTTTTCAGATTTTCTAGCTGCCTTGGCACCTTCAAACTTCTGACTTTCCACACCCCGATTCATTGGTTATTCCATCTTTTTCTCATGTTCATCTCCCTCATGGCAGTCCTCTTCCGGAGATCTGAAAGGGGGACTATTTCGGAATCTGTCGCCAATGAAGAGATCATCATGACATTTTTTCAATTACAGCCACATGTCCTGTGGAGACACATTTATGTGTCTTTAATGCAGTTGTTTCCATTGCCTTCTACATCCTCATGCTGCTGATTTTTCCGCCTTTACGGGCACTTCCCCACCACAAGGGCAATAGAATGCCCTGAACATATTTCCGCACCTCCGCCCCCTCTGACAAGGCCGTTTGCAGAATGAGGGTGACTCCTTATGCCAGAAGTCTTCGGCTGCCGATGCTGATTTTTTGTTCAGAATTTAAACGGCAGTGGATTCGAACCAAGAACAGAGGACGTTTTGATTACTAATCATAGACTCTTCGCCTAGACCGCGGGTGAAACGTTACTGACATATGACAGTAAAATAAAAAAAGTAATGCTGTTGTCATTATGTTAAATCACTCTTCCTTCGCCTCTTGGCAGAACAACGTAATATATGAAATGCACTATATTTCGTATGTTCTACATGATTAATTTATTCAGGTAATAGTTTTTCGGCTTACAAGGCCATCGTCACTCAATAACTGACTATCGTCGTCAAAAAGCTTACAATGTTTGTAAATAACATTGGAAAAGAAGTTACCTACACAGAGGCACAAATCTACTGTAAATCATCTTTGAAAGTTTGGTGATAATGCAATTTAAAAGGTAAAAAGTTGTAAATACATAAATATAAATTGAAAACTTTAACACTTAAATCGAAAAACAGTGTCCATAAAGCAAGTTACATGAAACAAAGAACCCCAATAAAATAAAGTATAAGTAGTACTGGACGAGACTGCAAAAGGTGTTAGTATGGGGTAGGGAGGGGGGGGGGGGCAGTATTAAGCTGTGTTTGGTCATTTACAATTAAATCAGAAGTGTGGGACCGATGTTTGTCGATTTGCAGGGCGTCTAATAGATTGATTTTTTGGCCTTGGTTTGTTAAAGGATCGATATAAGGCTACGGCTGCTATCTATGGCCCTCACCCAGTACATGTTCAGCAG
Organism: Schistocerca serialis cubense; assembly: GCF_023864345.2. Classification (NCBI taxonomy): domain Eukaryota; kingdom Metazoa; phylum Arthropoda; class Insecta; order Orthoptera; family Acrididae; genus Schistocerca; species Schistocerca serialis. Next base: position 627,731,044 of record NC_064638.1, on the reverse strand, counting down.
ATGTGGAGTCATAATTCTGCAACCTCCAGTTGTGTTTATGGTCAGCCAGCACAGTTGCCATATCTCTATATGACTCGCCAGTATGAAACTTATCACAATCAGGACAAGTAATTTTGTATTGCCCACTGCTGGCTAATAACTGGGTCTTATATTTTTCTGTTAAAAATAAGCTGGGTTGTGGTGTTCTTCAGAGAATAGGAAATTATACAGCTGCAGGATTCCATTATTCTTGCTAAATACTGTGATGCCTGTCCTGGGTACATCACTTCCTGCTGACAGCAGAAGGGGCAGCAGAGGCAGCATAGAGATGTATAACTTTCTGCTTTTTTTCCTATTGAAAATCAGGATTATAGCCATTGCATGGGGCAATAATTTTTATTGTGCCTAGCTCTGCTTTGAAATTTCTGTCAATGAAGACCAGAACGAGTTCTAGTACCGTATGGGAAATAATTCATGTAGTCATAGGGGGGAGTACCATCAACGACATACAGAAAAGTTGATAGGTGGGGCAAGAGAGGGAGTAGTTGGCGATTAGTGATGGGGCGGTGGGAGGAGGAGTTTGTAGGTCACTTTTGTACGTTTCTTTTGAGTAACTGAAAAGTGAAAATATATACCAGTGTACAATTAGACTAAATTGAAATTTCTACAAAAAGGTTTTACTCACTTTTTCTCTAGGACCAGTAGTTCATGCGAACGGAGTGAGAAAATACTATACATGCGCATGCTCTTATGTGGTTTTTATAGGCCAATTCGAGGTAGCTTCCGTACTTGATACACCAAAACCGTCCTATACCAAACTGGTTTCTCGGCTTCCTCTAAATCCGGGCGGTACATTATAAACAATTGTCGTTCACACCATATGAACTGTATTGGCTGGATGTTAGTGTCATAGGTCCTGCATCACTGCAGTCTGTGGCACAAATGTAGAAATTTGTGTAATTATAACTGTGGGACTCAAGGTAAGATTATCTAGTCAATGATTAAAATGTTTTCTTTAAAAAAACATGTAATACGGTATTACACATATAAAATTCCTACTATAGAGTACAGGGAACTATTTCGTGTCATGTATTTGCTTCAGTGTGTAATTTTCTTACAAAAATGAACGTTTAATGGTTCTATTACAGTTTTCCTTAAAACCAGTCCCTATAATTTGATATCTCGTTAGCCGCGGTTGAGGCTGAAAGTTTGCGTGTTATAAAGAACGAAAATAGTGTTTCAGTTTTCGTAAGAACATAAATTTCTTTAAGATAAGGCAACTAATAGTTCAATAACGTCTGCTCTTGGCGTGAAAATACAATTTAACATTCATTAAGCGTATTTCAGAACATATTTCATATTAGTTACTACTTGGATAGACGCAACCTAGGCCTACATTTTTCAAGTTCTGAACGTTAAAAAATCTAAGGAAACAGTCTTTGTAATTCGACTCCTGCCAACACAAGTCAATTACAATTCATTCGCCTGTTATCATGTCTCCACGTCTGTACGAAAACAGCGACATCAGTACAAAACACGTTAGAGCCAAATTCGCGTCCTAGAGAAACAGTACAGTACTAGAAAGGGGCAGCTGTAGGCTCTCAGTTAATGGATAGCTTAGAGGTAGCGTATCAGGGCACTAGCGCAATTACACCAAATACAGGGCTAAGTCAAGAGATAGCGGATTAGCGTCTTTGTGTAACGATTTCTCAAAAGAGGATCATGTAGTTGTAGCGGTTGATTCAAATGGTTGAATGGCTCTGAGGACTATGGGACTTAACATCTGAGGTCATCAGTCCCCTAGAACTTAGAACTACTTAAACCTAACTAATCTAAGGGCATCATACACATCCATGCCCGAGGCAGGATTCTAACCTGCGACCGTAGCGGCCACGCGGGTCCAGACTGCAGCGCCTAGAACCGCTCGGCCACACCGGCCGGCATGGAGCGGGTGAGATGGGAAACCGTTTTGATAAGGACAGGCAAAGATGATACCTTTGTCGAGTTCTTCCGGAAGTTTCTAGCTTATTTTTAGTATTCGGTGCAAGTAAAGTGAATTCTCTTTTAATTATTTTAATGCGACTTGTCATACTTCATCTCCGCGCGCTGGATATTTTTCAAACAGGTTCTGAGTAAACGCGAAGTGATCTTTGCTTGTCAGTGACACTGTCGTTGCTAGTTGAGTATTCAGTGATACGTAACTGAGGTGTTGGTTATGCTGCTGAGTGATCTGGAAGTAATGAGCAGAACACAGAGATGCAACGCAGAGGATTTTGATCTTTTGAAAATGTGATTTTGTAAAGATTGGTTTGAGAAGTTTGAAGATAATCAAGTAATATTGATACTGCAATGCTTGTTCAGGCGTAATTTGTCATGAATTTGATGAAGACAAATATTTAGTACGATTTTTTTTATTGGTTCGAGTCAATTAATTTAATTGTCGAGACGTGATTTAACAAATGTATCTGCTCACATAGCTTGGACTCAGAGATATAGATTCACCACTCTTTTACCATTCTATTAAGAAATTTCATGGCAGAGGCATATTTCTTATAAGAAGTGAATTTCGTAAAGGAATGAGGTTCATAATACAGTTTTGAATGCTAGTCTGTTTTCAAACATTCAGTAAGTTTATTTTCTTCCACCAACTCCTCATGAATGTTTAGACCTGTAATTGTGTGTCGCCGCACTGCACTGAGCGGAACACAGTCACTCCAAGTATAGCATGATATGTTTATCACAGTTGTTTTTCGGCGCATTGCAGTTGGCAAGGTGTTTCGTTGACTGGTTTGCTGCTACACTGCATTTTAATTTTCACCACTTTCGAGCAGTAACGAATTTCCGTTCCCACTAGGTAAGTGTTGAAAATTTATTAGGAGCAGTTAAACATTACAGTCAGGACACAATAAGATCATATAAAGCGTTGTGTTTCAGAATTATTAACAGGGACAGTACAGGTAAAGCTCGGTTCAGATTTCATTTCTTCGTTTCACAGTCTTACACTTACATTGCAGCGTTAAGTGTTCTCGTGAGCATCATTTAATGTTCGTAATTTTGTTTAGTTTGTCAGAGTACGTAAGATTACAGGGCGTTTTAATAAAAGAATTTTGAACATTCATTCTTTCAAAAATCGATTAGTAATTTGATGTGGAATTTTTATTCTGATGGTTTTGTGTTCTGAAGATGTAAGCAAGCATTGTGCTGTCATGCACTTTAGCACTGTTCACAGCAGTGTGTAATACAGAATTTTACACGATAGCCTATTTAGTATGCTAGTATGCAGTTCCAGGATTTCTACTTATTTTTGGTAACAGTTAATTGAAGTACGGTTAGACACTTTCAGATGGATCTGGGGACTCTTTCTATCACATACCGTTTACACCACTTTCATTGTTCACGTTCACATTACAACACAGTAACACATGGAAGTAATGAATAAGAAACCAGTACACAAAAAATAAACGAAACAGTTACACGGCGTCATACTCGGGCACGAATCGTGGAGCTGTGAGGTGGATTACTGTAGGGTTGGAGATGGTACTGACGGCAGCTACTTTTCAGCAAGTTTCTATGGTACCAATCGGGACTATTGACGGATGGGGCTTCACCAGACATGCGCCACATCTATACGTGATCGGGAAGGGAAGATTGGTACACCTGATTCATAAGAGTGTAGGGAATGGATCTCATGCCACTCATGGTCACATATCAGTATCTTTTAACATGATAGGAGAAGTAGGTCGTTTGTAGAAAAAATCAGACAAGTTCTCCTGCGTGAGAAGAGCGTCCGTCAGTTTTTAAAATCCTGCAATAATCACTCACAAGATGGATTATGAAACACCAGATGACATATGGAGGGCTTATGTCGATAGTGGTACAAGTCCTTTATTTTTGTTCATCTAGAGGTACAGTGTCCTAAAGTTAAATGGGCGCTGAAAACTCTGCAGTTGAGATACCAGAAATATTCAAGCATATTGCTTCTTACTAGAGATGAACCTTTCATTCTGTTTGTTTGAATCAGTAATTTCAGAAGCATTATAGGCAGAAAACTGGAGGTAATGGACTTGTGCCACTATTGAAATAAGCCCTTCAGTTTTATTCCATATCACAGGGAATAAAACAACTATGTAACAAGTAACATGGGGCATTAAACAGACTCGGCCACACTTCATCATGCCATACAATCAGTAAAAAATAAATCACATCAGGATGAACATGGGCGCCAATCTTCAAACTGCAATGCGTTACGGAGAACTGGTGCAGAGACAGAAAGCATTATCGTCCTATGAAAGGACGGACTCTTACTCTAGGACTATTACAAAAAGGTGAAAGATTCGGGTTTTATAACAGCAAAAAACATCCTTTAAATCGAGAAGAGACCTTAATGGAGCTGACATAGGCTAATACTTGGAAATACCAAAGCTAACAAGACATAATTTCAACGAGAAATTTCTCATTTCTTTGTGTATTGATCATCCAGAAATAAATAATTATTTTAATAAATTAATACAAGATCTAGATAAAACTTAACATTATTTTTGTGGATGCATAAACATAAATGTAAATACGGAGAATAAGAGTATGGAGCACTCTCATTAACATCGTTCATTTCTGGCATATCCCTGTTGGGAAGTTGTCCAACAGGGGTAGCTACATTGACACCATAAGCAGTCGACCATGTGGCCACAGAATCGTGGACTCGGAAAAGTGTGGTGTAGCTATAAAAGAACATTTTTGTGAAATGGTAATGGTGAAATCACTTATGGAAAAAACTCTAAACGGTAAGCTTACAAAAGACTTTCATCAAGTCAAAAAATTAATTTTTTGAAGAGTACAGGCAAGCCGAAGTTGGGATGAAATTCATATAGAGACCAGTGCAGACTCAAAATTACCTAATTTCTCAAGGTTATTGCAATAAATGAAAAGCGCCAGTTTGCTTTTGTCCTACAGTATTACTTTTATTGTGTTAAACGGTTTTCGGCTTACAAGGCCATCTTCGGACAATGCTCAAGGTGACAATACCCAGTAAATGTCTGAAGATGGCCTTGTAAGTCGAAAACCGCTTAACACAATAAAAATAATACTGTAGAACAAAGGCAAACTGGTGCTTTTCATTTACTATAATGTTGTTCTATCAAGAACAGACGGAAGATTCAGTTAAGTTTATTACATATGAATTTTTAAAGACATTTCCAAAAGCGCCCGCCCTAGTTAGGAATTCTCAGGAAACTAAATCGATACCAGCAGATATTAGTACCTCAAGAAGGGCCTCATTTCATGAAAAAGACATTATGGGCCAGAGTTCTTAAATTTCTACCATCGTTATAAACTAATATATAGGACGCGGCAGATTGCTGTAAAAAATATTGCTTTTCTTCAGTGAAGTAATGTACATGACAGAGAACAAAAGCAAAAAACGTCTTGAATGTCACTAACAAGGAAACAGAAAAGCATTAAAAAGTATAATAACCTTCTAATAAGGGAGAAAGTTAAAATAATAATGATCCACACCACCTAGCAAGCAAAGTGAATTTGTAATTTTCAAGTATGACTGAGAAATTACAACAAAAATTCCCAGAAACCAATATAACACCTGTAAATAGTATATGTATGTATGTATATATCTAAGTATGTATGTATTCACTGTGTACACTGATTTTATTACCAGTCACCGAGCATGAAATCAGTAAAACTGTACAATATCTGAAGAAAAGACCAGTTGAATTAAATAAAGTACCAGTCTGTAAGCTAAAATGAAACATTCACAGCATATTAAATTAGCTATTTGCATCAAGGAACTTCACAGATCATTCAAAACAGACATGAGGTGTGCCTCTGCTAGAGAAAGGTAACACAGAAGATACAGAAGACTACCTGCCTGTTTCCCTGCTGCCATCCTTCACAAAAATAATAGAATCGATTATGAAAGGGGACATTAATAAATAAATACAACCTATATGAAACACAGTTGGTGTTATGAGGAGGCAAAAGCACAGAATGAGCCACAGAAGGAGTCTCAAAAGTGGTCCCTGACGCTTTTGAAAAGGATGAGTGTCTCATAGAGATAATCTTAGATATTTCAAATGCTTTTGATACTGTTACCCATTGGATTACATTAAATTAGTTAGAATCATTAGGAATAAGGGGCGTCGCTAATGACTGGTTCTGAGCATACACAGTAGAAAGTATTTTAGTGAAACCCTTTTTCAAACCAAAATAAATTAACATAGGGATTCACCAGAGTAGGATATTAGAATCAGTTCTGTTCTTGATTTTATCAGTGGCTTTTCTAATAGTTTTATGGGGAAAAATTCTCCTTTTCAGTGCAAACAAAGTTTGTCACGAATTTCGATCTATACAAGGAAAATAACACTGTTAAATTAAATGGTGGTACCGGTATAGAGTACGTAGCAAACACAAAATTTATAGGAATACGTTATTCATTATCAGTTGGAGTGCTGTAAACACACGAAAATGCTTGCTGAAATATCATTGTCAGCACGCTATGACCCTAGAACCCTGTCATCAGTGAGTAACAACCAATGTATTTTAATTATGAACTGTTCAAATGTACATTCAATAATTAGTTATGGAATTCTTTTTGGGGGAGGCAAATGCACAAAAAGCGAACACATTTTTTAAACACAGAAAAGGGCTATATGAATAATAAACAGCAATAATAATTGAGCTCATTGTAAAGATCTCATCAAACATTGGGCATCTGAACTAGAATGTGTAAGTATACTTACCAATAAGTTATGCACATCTAAACTCCCTTTGATAATTACTGCACTAACAGGTCAGGTATACCCATGCTCATGGAATATGATCTAGTCCGAACTTATATTTACCAAGGAAGAATAAACATAAATTCTAAAAACAGAATTTTTACCAAAAATATAAGATTGTATACTAAATTGCCCTAGGAGATTAAAGACATTACGAAAACTAACTAACTTATAGAGTCCGTTAAAAAGTAAGACATGAGACTATATAATGATTTTTATACTAATTGAATGGAGAAATCTCGTCTTCGCACAAAAATGTTTCGCTTACCTGCTGATGCCTTTCGTCTATATGTTCATATGGGTGAAATGTTTTGATTCGTTTAAAAGGGGTTAAGCTTTGCAACACTATGTTATTGACTTTAATAATATCTGCAGTACCTACTTAAAAAACTTCAGTAGATATTGTAATTAATTAATTCCCTCTTACACTGTAAAGATAATATTGTACATTGTACATGTAATTATCATAAAGCTGTTATTGCCGTGATTTTCGATTTGCAGTTTTATAAATAACTGAGGCACGAATCGCCTCCTAGCTTGGTCTGTTTCCTATCGCATAGCGCCTGTAAGAGCGCCGTGTTGTTGGATCGTCATAAATTACGATTAACAACTAATGTCTTTAACTTTCTATATGTTTTATTTATTTATTGTAATTTAAACGCCTATCGTAGTGCTAGATAAAACTTCTTTTAAATGTTCCAGCTCTAATTACGTTGGGAAGCAATTCGTTTGCTGTCTTGTCAATTCGCGCACCGTGCAAACGCCATTATGTGCAGATTTTTACTTTACAAAACTCGAACCTTGCAGTATAAATATCGTTTGAGAAATCCAATTAATGTCGTGTAGCATAATGCAGAACATTTTATAGCGTTATACTCCATGCTCCATGCAATCATTGTCCACTGTCACCAATCTTATCTGCTCTCCACCTGACAATTACACAAATAGTTAGTTTTATTCGAACACCAACAGGTTAAAATACTTTAGACTGAAAACATTGTAATGTGTCTTTCCTTGCGGTGCTCCTGTAGAGGCCACCGTGATGAATCCCAAGTCACAACAATTAGTTCTCGGAGGAACAGATTACATTTCTTACTTTTCAGTTTTCATCGTTCGTTTTGAAAGCAATGCATTACATTGAGTACAATGTGACGGGAACGCAACCAAATGTACATGATAGGTAAAAAATCCACACTGTTACATTGTTATACTCTTCCTTTATTCTTTATCAAAATCAACGCATGGCAAACAACGAGAGAAGACAGAAGAAATTAATTAGAAAAAAGTAAAGCGTAACAGTATAAAGCAGGAAGACTGGTCAAATACATAATTATTGGACGTTCTATGTCTGCACTACATTGTAAAAGAACAGGTGAGGAGAGCATGACTATTTTTTTCTCCTTGAACGTAGAGTACATCTTTACACAAACTGTATTTATACAAATTAGCTTCTGCTCCAGCTTTACAAAAGTGTATATCCTCAACAAGGCTCTGTACCTTAGCACTTCAAATTTCTGAAATCATCTCGTGAACGCATTTAATGGCGCAACGACGCTTGCTCGCATGGTATCAGTCATGTCGTATTGACAGCATCCTTGTTCAGCAATATTAGTCTCTTATGTGCTGACATTAATTAGAATTACGTAAATTCATGCGTGATTTCAGCCATATTTTAGCGTTACGTTTAAAATCTGGAAGTTACTTAAAATGTAATCCAAAAATTTACGTGAGATAGAATTTAGTGCCGAAGACAGAGAGCATACTGACGCAGCTGTACATGATCGAGACACTTCAGCTCGCGAAACTGAATCACGTGCTGAAAACGAAGCAATCGCACCTGTTTTTAGTCCCGCCACTAGCCAAGTAACAGGTGTAAATATCGCACGGCCTCTCAATTTAGCGGAAGTGCTAAGGCAAATATCAGGTCAACTGTCTTCTTACACAACAACTTTTCGTAAAAAAAATTGCACTAAAAATGAAATAACACGTTTAACTAAGGAAATGTTTACCATGTGTAAAGAAATGTGTACCACAGTGAAATGTCAACTAATTTAGATGAAATGTCTTCTCAAATAATAAGCTTACCGACAGTGTCACATTTATACTTACAGTAAAATGGTATGATGAGTGACATGGCAAAGTTGCCTTTACAGTGCGGCGCACTAAGTGCTGAAGTCACTCGTTTGAATGATGCATACCAACGCTAACTGGATCAGATACTCTGCCATCCAAACCAGAAACAGTATCTGAAGAAATGTCAATGAACAGTAATGAATGATTACATTCTGCACTGACGCACGAAGTGCAGCTTTCAGCTATTGAATTCTCATCTCACATCTGACGATTCGGTAAAGGGACTTGAACCCCAAGCGAGTCCATCTGAGAATCCAATAGGTGAAACTTTACCAGACACACAAGCCAATAACAAAGATACGGTACAAAACACTAACGTTGCACCAGAGCAGTCCGATGCCAATCGAACAATACTAAACTAATTCCGATTGTTAATGCTACGCCTAGAGAAAACATTTATCACACACACACACACACACACACACACACCTGTGACAACATTGTCATAGAAGTAAATTAGTAACGGTTCCAATATCAGGACTCCGAACAACTAGTTTTCGACGGAGTACTACTCTCATTACATTTCACTCACTTTACATCTTTTATTTTGAAAGTGATACATCACAATACGCCACACCATCCTTTTTTTTTCATCAATGTTCTGACTGGTTTGTTACTGCCTGACACGAATTCCTCTCCAGTCCCAACTTTGCAACCTATGTCCTTATTTTCATTTGCTACAGTTCCTACCCTCTGCAGTTGCCTCTACCACCACTGAAATTATTCCCTGATGTCTTAAAATGTGTCCTATCATCCTGCATTTTCATATATTTCTTTCCTCTCCGATTCTGAGCAGAAACTCTACATTACTTACCTTATCAATCTATCTGAAATTCCACATTTTTATGGAGCACCACATCTCAAATGCTTCAATACTCTCCTGTCTCTGTTTTCCTACAATCCGTAACTAACTACAATATAATGCTGTGCACTAAACTCTAATTTTCAGAAATTTCTTCCCCGAACGCACGCCTACATTTAATACTAGCAGACCTCTCTTGGCTAGGAATGCCATTTTTGCTAGGGCTAGTCTGCCTTTTTACGTTCGTCTTGCTCCGTTCGTCCTGGGTTGTTTGCTGCCTAGGCAGCAGAATTCCTTAACTTCGTCTACTTCGTTATCATAAAAGTTTCTCGCTGTTCTCATTTTGGTTACTTCTCATTACTTTCGCCCTTCTTCGATTTACTCTCAATCCATATCCTGTACTCATTAGATTATTTATTCCATTCAACAGGTCCTGTATTTGCTCTTCACTTTCACTGAGGATATCAATCTCATCAGCGAATCTTCATACTGACATCCTTTCACGTTGAATTTTAATCCCACTCTTGAAGCTTTCTTTCCATTCCTTCATTGCTTCTTCGACGTATAGAGTGAATTGCATGAGCGAAAGGCCACCTCTCTGTCTTACACACTTCTTAGTCCGTGCACTTCGTTCTTGGTCTTCCAGTATTACTGTTCCCTCTTGGCTCATGTACATACTGTATGTCACCCATCTTTCTATATAGCTTACCCCTCTTTTTCTCAGGATTTAGAGCATTTTGCATCATTTTACATAGTCAACGCTTTTTTCTGGTCGACAATTACCGTGTCGTGAATTTTCTTCAGTCTTACTTCCATTATCAACCGCAGTGTCAAAACTTCCTCCCTGGTGCCTTTACCTTTCTCAAAACCAAACTGATCGTCATCTAACAGATCCTCAATTTCTTCCAGTCTTCTGTACATTATTATTATCAGTAACTTGTGTAACGTCCCCTCTGAAAAATTAAGAATGACAGTGCTGGAAAAACTCCTACGTTATTTGATTTTCAAACAGCTGAGCAAAGCTCAACGTACTCAGTTTTCTCTTTAATTATTCTGATCCTCACTAAACTGACACACAATATTTTTTAGCGCAACGCAATCTGACTTTCAATAATCCCTACAAAAGAGTGACCCTGACTGGCAATAACCTATGCCTTCTGTGAATCAATTACCTCACAAAAATCTTCGTTACTCGAACTACAGCAATACAGCGAGCGCCAATACTGCCAACTAAATAGAAGATTCTGACTACTGAAGGCACTAACTACTGATAGGCATAGATAGCAAATGAAAGATTTTGACAGAGAACAAGCAATGTATTTACCTTAATAATGTTCAGAAGTCATCATATACATATGACGACCATCTTTACAAATTTCTTTTGCTGGCGGACACGTCCAGATCGTCCACTTATAGCAACCTCTCAAAGCTCTGTCATCTCTCTCCCCACATCCACCACTGCTGACGGCTCACCTCCAACTGCCCAACGCTACTCGCTGGTCACGTCCAACCGCCCAACACTACAATAGCGAATATTCCAACAATGCCAACCTGCCACAGACTGCACACAGCACAGTCAGTGATTTTCATACAGAGCGCTACGTGGCGTTACCAACACAAAAACCTGAACAGCCTACTTACACTTGGATGCGTGAACGATTAAGCTGATTGCGAGATAATTCTCGTACTTGTCGGCTTTTACAACCTTGGGAATTGTGTGGATGATGTTTTCCGGAAAGTCTGCTGGTATTTTCAGTCTCACACATTCTACACACCAATGTGAACAGTAGTACTGTTGCCGCTTCCCGCAATGATTTTACAAATTCCCATGGAACGTTATCCATCCCTTCTGCCTTACTTCATTTTAAGTCTTCCACAGGTCTTCTAAATTCTGATTCTAATACTGTGTCGTGTGTCTTTACCCTATCGAATCCTCCTCCTGCCTCTATCCCGCTCGTAGACGCCCTCAGTGTACTCTTTCCACCTATTCGCTCCATCCTCTCCATTCAACAACGGAATTCCCGCTACAGTCTTAGTATTAGCGTCCTTGCTTTTAATTTCACTGAATGTTGTGTTGACTTTTCTATACTCTGAGTCAGTTCTTCTGACAATAGTTTTTTTAACGATTTCTTCACATTTTTCATGTAGCCAACTCGCCTTAGATTCTGTACATATTTTATTTATTTCATTCCTCAGCGACTTGCATTTCTGTATTCCTGAATTTTCCTGAACATTTTTGTACTTTCTTCGTCGTCGATCAACTAAAGTTGTTACCCATGGCTTCTTCGCAATTACCTTCCTTGTAATTAAGTTCTTCATCCAACTTCTTTGATCGTCCCTTATAGATATCTCCAGTTCTCTTGAATTGAACTTCATACAGATCTATTCCCTATCGCAGTATCTATAGCCTCGCGGAACTTCAAGTGTATCTCTTTATCCTAAGGATAAAGGATCCGTCGTCTTTCCGCATTTTCATGACTAATGTCTCGAACTTCAGCCTACTCTACATCATAAGTTGTAAGCTGAGTCTCTATCCGTTCTTGGGTAAGCCTTACAATCCAATATCTGATTTCGGAATATCTGCTTGACCTTGATGTAATATAACTGGAATCTATCTGTCCCTCCCGCTTTTTCCAAGCATACCTCCTCCTCTTGTGAGTCTCCAACAGAGTACTTTCTGTTACGATCTGAAATCTATTCCACAACCGAATTAAGTCTTTCTCTTCTCTCAATTCTAATACGAAGCCCATATTCTCCTGCAACTGTTTCTTCTACTCCTTCTACTACAAGCACGTTCCATTCCCACATGTCAATTAGGTTTTTATATCCCTTTACATAGTGAACTGCCCATTCCGTATATTCATATGCTTTCTTTCTCTTTTCACATTCCGCCTGTGACGTCGACCTGTGTACCGGAACTGTTGGTTTGCTGTCGATTCTGATGTGAAAAACCCTGTCACTGTGCTGCTCAGAGTAACTACTCCCCTTATACCATTTTCTGTTGCTGTCTGTGTTATCCTACACTCGTTGACCAGAAATTCTTGTCGTCTTACTTACTTCACTGACGCCCACTACATCACTTACTTCACTGACGCCCACTACATCTAGACCGGTCCTTGGCATTTCTCTCTTCAGTTGTTCTACCTTCACTAGCGCGTACAAACTTCAGATATTCCACGCCCCGACTCGTAGAACTTTATCCTTTCGTTGGTTATTCAATCTTTTAATCATGGTCACCCCCCCTCCCCCTCTCCTTGGCAGGCCCCTCCCATTGATCCGAATGTGAGACTAAGCCGGAATCTTTCACATACAGTGAGAATTCTGTAATATCTCTTGTGATATTGTGGCTGAAAATGATACCAAAATAGAGTAAGTCATCAAATCGAAATTGTGGAAGCAAATTAACAGCGCATATTCCTCATAGGACAGACAATAGTTTGCAACACTATTTCCGAAATCAGTTACCTCTCATATACATAATGTTAACAGTAGTATACGTTCATGTTTTCGGAATGTGTCTCCGTAGAACGCCAAGATAAGTGTTGCTAGGCACTTCCAGTGCTAAGTATGAACATGTACTTCACTTTAGGTTGCCATTTCCCATCCTAATATAAATGTTTACTTCAGGAGTACTTGCGTAGTCCATTCGTAATTTTTATCGTGACTAGATGCATAGCAGTACTAACGATATCAATTTTGTTAAAGGACACGTTTGAATTGTTTGGAAGACTTATTTTTACAACCTACACGTACTGAAAGATTTGAATAATGGAGAAAATAATTTATTGATTTTCACTGCATCTCATAGCTTTGTTTTTCACAACATCGGAATGAATAGGTAAAGTGTAAGTGCAAATAAATAAACATCAGTGTTCAAATTAGCCTCCCAATGTCCGGATTACACTTTAGACATGAAATGATACAACGGAACTGTCAGCGATGTTTACACTTGTTCTGAGACGATTCATATTGTTCTGCAAAACAATCTGCAAAATCCGATGCAATATTTTTGTGTAGAGGAAAATAGCGAAGTTTGATGTTTTGAATTGTAGTGCCGTTTCGAGGCACTACGCAGTAGTTTGGTAAGAAACGAAGCACAAAAAGCTTTGGCTGTCACGCTGAGACAACCATAGGTTCGCCAACCCTCGTATTTCTGATTTCAATATATACATATACTCATCATGCTATATTTCATTGGAATGATTGCGTCCCGCGATCGTGATGTAATCGAGGGCAGAAAAGTCAGCACCGGTTGTAATACAATCTGTCTTTTCCATTGAATATCTAGAATAATGATGGACTGATGCCAACACATGCCTAAGATATCTTGGAAAATGTGTAGTTATAATTACGTTGATTCTACATGGTTACCTGTAACTTACTGATGGTAGCTGCACTGTTAGCTGAAATTTAGATCCGCAATAAAAACGATAGATCATATTAAGACCGCCGCTGAACCTTCTTTCTGTCCTTGATTTATGCACTCTTCGCTACATTTGACAAACTTCACAACTTAGTTAACATGTCGCATTGGTTGTAAACAGAAATTCCTTATTCAGACATTAAAGATATTTACTTTATCCAAACCATGACATTTCAGACACAGCGTGAATATCATCATGGTTTGGTGACAACATGCGTTTATGCGTACATGTTCATGCACAATTTGAAGGCCTAATATTTTGGGTAAATAAAACGGTTTTGTGCAGATAAAATATCGGATTCAGTCTTAGAAATAGCCTTAAGAAATGAAACATAGTCAGCAAACGCTTTCTTTGTTCAAATGTTGTAATTAAGCCTGTCATTTATCGTAAAACATTGTTTTCTAAAGTGATGCAGTCTTCCCTCAGACCAAATGTTACAACATTATGTAATATCTATTTTTGACCTATTTTGTATCTGTACCGATATTTCAGTGTCAATTTAAAGTATTGTTTATGTATAATTATCTGTCATGGAAATTCTTTGACTATGTATACAAGTTTCACTTATGTGAATTTTTGAATGACGCTGTTTAAATTATGCTTGTGAATTTAAAATCTACTGAAATGATTGTTGTGTAATGTACTACACTCATTCTCATAAATTAAGCATAATGCTGATATATGGTGAAAGAACTCTGGTGGGCGGTTTGCGGGCTTATATCACCTCGTGGTATGACCAGACGGTGCATTTGGCCTGCGGTCGTTGCACGGTGGCGCTGGCAGCAGTCCACATACACAGAGGTGTGTTGGTGAATGTCAGAGTACGGTGCAGCGAGTAAGTGTGCAGACGTTTTCAGATGTGCTAATTGTGACTGTGCGTTGAAAATGGCTCAGAGAACACATACTGATAACGTTAAGAAGGGTAGAATACTAGGGCGACTGGTGACTGGTCAAACACAGCAGGTCGTAGCACGGGCCCTCAGTGTTCCACAAAGCATGATCTCACGACTATGGCAACGATTCCAGCAGACAGGAAACATGTCCAAGCGCTAGAGCGTCCACAGTGTACAACACCACAAGAAGACCGATATCTCATCATCAGTGCCCGCAGACGGCCATGAAGTACTGCAGGTAGCCTTGCTCGGGACCTTACGGCAGCCACTGGGACATTTGTCTCCAGACACATAGTCTACAGATGACTGAACAGACATGGTTTATTCGCCTGGAGACCTGCAAGGTGCATTACACCGACCCCTGGTCACTGGAGAGCCCGTAAAGCCTGGTGTCAAGAACACAGTACTTGGTCATTGGATCAGTAGTGCCAGGTTAGTGTTGACGGACGAGTCCACGTACAGTCTGAACAGTGATTCTCGCCGGGTTTTCATCTGGCGTGAACCAGGAACCAGATATCAACCCCTTAATGTCCTTGAAAGGGACCTTTATGGAGGTCGTGGTTTGACGGTGTGGGGTTGGATTACGAATGGTGCACGTACACCCCTGCATGGCTTTGACAGAGGAACTGTAAGAGGTCAGGTGTATCGGGATGTCATTTCTCATCAGTATGTCCGCCTTCTTCGGGGTGCAGTGGGTCCCACCTTCCTCCTGATGGATGAGAACGCACGGCCCCATCGAGCTGCGTGGAGGAGTACCTTGAAACAGAATATATCAGGCGAATGGAGTGACCTGCCTGTTCTCAGGAACTAAACCTCATCGAGCACGTCAGGGATGCTCTCGGTCGACGTATCGCTGCACGTCTTCAAACCCCTACGACACTTCAGGAGCTCCGACAGGCACTGCTGCAAGAATGGGAGGCTATACCCCAGCAGCTTCTAGACCACCTGATCCAGAGTATGCCAACCCGTTGTGCGGCCTGTGTACGTGTGCAAGGTGATCATATCCCATATTGATGTCTGATATCGTGGTACATGCGCAGGAAACAGTGGCGTTTTGGAGCACATGTGTTTCGGGACGGTTTTCTCAACTTATCACCAATACCGTGGACTTACATATCTGTGTCGTGTGTGTTCCCTATGTGCCTATGCTATTAGCGCCAGTTTTGTGTAGTGCCACGTTGTGTGGCACCACATTCTGCAATTATCCTTAATTTATGAGCATGAGTTGTGGGCAAGCCCCGCAGCTACGGAAGTAGCCTGGCGCAATGGAAAAGATGTGGTTGGAGTGCAAGTGGCAACTCGTCCTTTGTGACTAGTACGTTATCTGGGCTGAATAGTGCTGTGGTTAACACCTAGCTAGCAAAATGGCTCTGAGCACTATGCGACTTAACATTTGAGGTCATCAGTCGCCTAGAACTTAGAACTACTTAAACCTAACTAACCTGAGGACATCACACACATCCATGCCCGAGGCAGGATTCGAACCTGCGACCGTAGCGGTCGCTCGGTTCCAGACTGTAGCGCCTAGAACCGCACGGCCACTCCGGCGGGCCATAGCTAGCAGCAGCGGGTCATAGTGATTCATATTCTTGGAATTGACGCCAGAAGAACTTAATGGCAGTATTTATGGGCCTCGGATGCTGTATTTGGCGATATCATTATTACGGCATGGTTTTTGGCCCTATAAAAATATTATTTCGATGTCAAGAACATCAATAATAGGGCGAGGCCAACAGTACTGCCGTGACTGCATCACCGCCAGGTTAACAGCCGCTGCAAATTGCGCCACCAGTGCCATCACCCTTCCACTAAATTGTTTTGTATTTGACACTCTGTAAATGGACCAGGTATTTGTGAAAATTTCTTGATAATAATAATAACTGTGGCGTCACTAAAAACTCTATAATACACCCGTGATTATCCCAAATCAAAAACCTCGACAGGATTCCTATCCTAGTGAATTTAACTCCGAGTGTCCGAATTTATCATGAGAAAGTGGCTGAACTTGATTTTAATGTTTTATTGTCATTTGCACAGCCAATTATAATTCTGAGTAGGTCAAAAGACTGCTTATGAAAGCACATCTGCTATTTAAAGAGTTTGTGTTGCTTTACTTAACTAATAATTAATTATAAGATTACTTACCGTTTGTCATACATACTGGTGTAGTTCTGTTAATGAGCATGTCTCAGGCTCCTCACGTACCAGGCTAGTAATTTAATGAAGCAATGCAAAGGCTCCTTCAGAGCCAGTGCAGCCAGATTTGCTTTCTGTTTAGTTGCTTCAGATCGAGTTTAAGAAAGAACTGTTCACTGTGTTATCTATTCCAATGCAATTTGATTAATACGCAGACATGCAGACCCTGTATTAGGAAATGAAGTTATAAATTATGATCATTAGTAGATCCCCTGATTTAAATTCAGAATCATGTCAAGCTTTTCCCTGTTCAGTATTGCTACTAGTTTCATGTGTTTCATTTGATTTTATAAACTGTTGCAACTATTTCATTTAAGGTACATGTTGTTGAGAGTCATATGTTGCTGGTTACTATCTCATTGGCCATTTGTTTATCTGGCTTACTTGTTAGTTGCACATTTATCTGCAAGATTAAGTTACTGTGTTGCAGTGCGAGCAGATATAAGAAAAGAGTTCAGTACGGGTGCCAAGGAAGCTTGAGTTAGCTTAGCACTGTCTTCCGCTTTATCATTTTCTTTGACACAAGGATGCCTAATAAGGCTGACGACCTATTTTAATATGTTGTGTTACAAATTGCTTTTGTGCTGAGAGAACGTCGGGTTCAGACCCATCGTTTACTATTGTTTGTACTCTGCTGGAGTATTTCGGAAAATAATCCCAGTTTGACTGCTCTGTTTCCATTAGTTTATCTCACGGCCAACTTTCTGAAAAATTTCTCGCAAAGGTATAACGTTAACATCGACTTCCATTTAAGGTGTCCGGTGGTAGCGTTGCAACCATGCACTAAACTTTCTTGAAATGTGATTTGAAGCGCAACTGTTTAATCATCAAATGTATTTGCGAGCACTTGATAATTCAGTATTGAGGGTAACAAGGCTCAGAACACTCAACAGGCTCACCGTAGCTCGACCAGAGTAACGCCACAAGCCTTTTAGCATCTCTCAGCGTTAACGCCGCATGCGTTTGCCTGAAGCGTGGTATGTTCGGTGTCTCTGGAGCGACTTCCCCTAAGTGGCCGGGGAATGGTAGCATCGCAGTCAACAGGAGGGGTTGCAGGCTTACGCAGCGCAAATTTGTAACACATGTACAAAATAACATCACTAGCATTTTTGTTCCCGACCGCGTCCATTAGGGTATTTACGTCTTCGTATAACACGTATAGTAGCACAAACACTTTGGAAAATTTGGGAACAGAAGAGTTGTAATTAATTCACGAGCTGTCACATTAAACACTGCTGCAGCAATATATGTAATGCAAAATAATTCTATGCTGTTTTGCGATATTCCTGGCACTGGTTAATGAATTGTCAGAAGGTAACTAATGGGAAAGTACTCAGGAATGTAAAGCGTATTAAGCAAGCAACATTATCACCACATACAATGCTCTCACGGTAGCTGGATCACTATGTATCGAGTGTATTATCTGCTGCATGCTTTATTGTGTGAAGGCTGCTTTTAGCTGGGTAACCAAAACTGAACTATAGTGCTACACATTTAAAATATTCATGTGCCCACATATCCTGTTTGAAGTACGTATAAATAGACGGACTACTGATCCAAGCGCGTTCGTGACCGTAGTGAATGATGTCTCATTCTCCACGTAGTTCGTGATTAAGTATTATTGCGAACATGTGGCAACATTGTCATGACATTATACTTACGTTTAAAGGCCCACTTATTTCCAACGATTTAAATATACAGCGTGATTTTGCTATATGAGGACAAACTGCAGGTAGCAATTCCTGAGAGGATAAGGAGCAGGAAACGTCATATGAACGTATGATTGGAAATGGGCAGTAAAAAAGACACACCCATTTGTAGATGGAGATGAAACCTAAAGATTTGTGACAGTGTTGGTTTCAGTGATTGAAACCACACGTTTGAACGCAATACGGATGTGTAAATGCTCTGTTCGTACTAGTGTGTTAGGTCTACACTCGGTGTGGCATGCATGGTGTCTGTGCTACAGGATAGCAGCAGAATCAGTCCCGAAGGTAATAGGGCCTTTATATAATAGGGCCTGCATATGGGCCAGGGACACAGATGATAGCAGTTGTTATGTCCAAGCCCGCCAAGTGATTACACTGCATCGACACTAGTCAAAGCAGAATACAGTATTATTTATAGCACAGTTAAGTTGTATCTTTCATATACGTGGAATATGCAGAGCACGGTTTAATGAATATTTTTTAATCGATACAGGTTCAAACGTGAACACTGTACATTAATGAATTTAATAAAACTCTTATTCATTGTAGGCGCTACCTAGAATTTCTCATTAAACAAAGACACAACATACAGTGTGCCGACTGAACAGATGTAGGATAGATATTAAGATTAAAATACAGTACCGAGAAACTGACAGTCAACACGATTTGCAATGAATACAAGAAATAAGATTCCTGAAACTTAGAAACGATATCGCTAGCCTATCAATAGTTCGACAAAAACGCCATACTGAAAATAAGCATGATAATGGCTTCGAGCACTAAAGGCGAGCTGGAGATGGTGAATTGCATTAATTTTGGTGGCAACTAGCTGGTGTTGAGACAAATTTAGAAGGGCGTTTCTACTGATATTTCCATTTTCCGTCTCATCGCAGTCATTTCGGGAGCTTTTCACACTATGTGAAACGTTAAAATTGCAGGACTATTTTAAGGCATTCAAAGAGTTTGAATATGAATATTTACAGTGTTCAAAAACTTAAACTGATGTTTACAATTAGATGCTGGCGTATTTCTGATAAATTACTAGGTGCTACTCTAAATGTAAATGGGAAGTAAAGTAACACACATTGCAGTAACTTCATATGGGCTGAAACATATAAGTCAACTGATGGACTTACACGTCTTTTATAGCAGTGCTATTTATTAACTTTATCTAAATCTGTGCCATGTTTCTACTGGCCCATGAATATGTTGTGCTGATATCGGTAATTACAAAAATCGGGTCACTAACACTCTAGTCCTGTAGTTAATTGCGTGTTCTGGTACTTGTACTATATAAAGCTGATGCCGTCTTGGATGGGTGTTCGTGGAAGGGGACTGTCAGAAACAGCGATCTCACGAACACACCAGCATAAGGTTAAAGAAAAATGAAGATGTAGCAAATGAACCAAAGAAGTGTGAGAGAAACTCATACGGATGTTTAACAGAATCGGCACTAAGGAACCACATGACTGGGTACCCAATTTAAATATTACAAATTCTAGCCAATATTTTTTCAACCATGGCATTACTGAGAGGGACCTGCTAGCAAGCATTTCAAAACTTCAAGCTAAAATGTCTTGTGACTGGGATGACGTTTCACCTAAGCACCTAAAGGAATGCACAGGAGAATTAGTGAAGCCTCTGACACATCTAATAAATAACTCCCTCTGCCATGGAGAATACCCTGATCTTTTCAAAATCGCTGAAGTCCTGCCAATGTATCAGAAGCTAATAGAAACTGACATGAAAAACTAAAGGCCAGCGTCATTAACTACAAAGCTTGTAAAATTACTAGAGACAGTAATATTAAATCAAATGGAAGCATGTTGTATCAAATATAATCTATTTAATAATCTACAACATGATTTTAGAAAAGGAAGATCTATTGTAACAGCAGTAGCATCTATGAAATATTAAACAAGATAGATGAAGGAGACAAGGTAACAGGCACCTTCGTGGATATGTGAGTCGAATACATGTTTCATTACTGGCAAAATAGTGGAGTGCAAGGAACAAGTTCGCAGATGCAGTCAGATGCAGGTTTGTTGAATAATTAATTTGGAACAATTTTATCTTTGATACTTTCACTAATTAAAAAGGAAACAATTATGCTTCGATACTTTCAGTATCTCTTGGTGAAACAGTGTATATAGCGTAAGTTCGTGTTTGCAACATAAAAGTGATAGTTTCTGATCTTCACACACACCTCATTGACATTTTAAGTTGTAATATCTCTTTGAGAAACAGCGTATAACGCATAGGTTTGTTTTTGCAAGAACAAAAAATGATGGTATCTGACCATTATTCATATCAATGTGTGCACTAACGTACGTTAACAAAACTTTTGTATATGTGAACTAAAATCTATGACGATGTCCCAAAACTGATTATTATATACACAGCTTACAAACAAGTAAACAAAGAGTGAAAACAGTGAGTAGTTCTTCTATCGATTCAATCATGTACTCATTCTTTCAAATGAAACCACTTGTTAGTGTTTTAGGTGACTGAGCTATTCATTCATACTTCTGAATGGAACTAGCTACCAGTACTTTCACTAGCTGAAGTGAAGCTGTGCAACGTTATACCACCAGAAGATAGCCCTACCCAAGGGTAACTGAAGGTGTGCCTAAGGGGTAAGTCAAAGTTAAATAAGCAATTTACATGTTCATATAATTCTGCACTCACTGGAGTATATTTTCTTTTCAACATTTGAAACTGATTCATACACTGTTGTGGGTTATGTTGTCCTTGGTGCCATTAACGACTAACTAATTAAGTTGACATATCGCTGACCCAGATATCGCTTAAATATCCTACCTCAGCCAAAAACTGTGGAAGCCTTGGACATATGGGTCAAATCTGATTATTTTCCCGGTCACACACAGTCTGCAAATGAAATTTTGCGACGGCGACGATGTACGACGTAGAGCGGGGATATGAGAATGGGAATGATTCCTCGCTTGCATTTCAGTGCTGACGACGCCAGTCGGAGCGCGCCAACTACCGATCAACAGATATAAATTACACACGATACTAACAAGGATTGATGAAAGCGCTTTATAGAGACGTTCATGTTCAACCGTAGTGTTAACTTGTAGTAAGGAAAATGAACTTAAATTAAGTCAGTTTTAATACACATCAATAAGTAGAAGGCAAATAACATTTAAAATGTTATGTTAACTGGCGGGCGGGGCGGCGTTGCGGTGTCTGCGATCGCCGATTGCCGGTTGGTTCTCACTGAATTATTGAAAATACGAGGTGTTTCAAAATTATCTCCACAACTTCGATCTCATACATACCAGAAAACCGAGCGAGGTGGCGTAGTGGTTGGCACACTGGACTCGCATTCGGGAGGACGACGGTTCAATCCCGTCTCCGGCCATCCAGATTTAGGTTTTCCGTGATTTCCCTAAATCGCTTCAGGCAAATGCCGGGATGGTTCCTTTGAAAGGGCACGGCCGATTTCCTTCCCTATCCTTCCCTCACCCGAGCTTGCGCTCCGTCTCTAATGACCTCGTTGTCGACGGGACGTTAAACACTAATCTCCTCCTCCATACCAGAAATGGAGAGAGTTAGAAATGTGAGGTTTGCTGCATAAGATTCATACATGCCTAAGTTTCTAGTAGACACTTAACAGAGGTCAGTGAGCTAAGGCGACCATATTTTCTAAACCAAAATTCGGGACAGTTAAAAAATTCTGATATTGCAAAAAAGTTGAACGCAATAAGTGCGAACTATCATTTCAGTTTGTTACAAAAATATATTAATGTATTTTATTAGTACCTTCTAAGATCAAGGTGTGTGAGCAGACTTACAATATTTATCAGTGCTGTAAATTTTCTTCAGCATGTCTGTAGTCTACAACAACACATGAAAAATTCTGCGCAAGTTGTATCATAATTCACTCTAGTAACTACCGCTGTTTTCGTAATTCCTGCAACAAACTGTGTTTTGCCACTGCTCCATAGAATATTTATTTGGGAAAATAGCCTTTCAGTACCAGCATACGGATACAGGTGAAACGAACACCTAATTTTGGATAAATCGTTTCGTAATAGTTAAATCCGGAAATAACAGGTGTCCCGAATCACTTTTAGAAAAATTCGGACCAGAGCTAGAAAAGTGTTGACTGTTG
Source organism: Schistocerca serialis cubense (assembly GCF_023864345.2). Classification (NCBI taxonomy): domain Eukaryota; kingdom Metazoa; phylum Arthropoda; class Insecta; order Orthoptera; family Acrididae; genus Schistocerca; species Schistocerca serialis. The sequence goes on along the minus strand of NC_064638.1, from coordinate 627,707,982 downwards.
ACTGTTACGAAAAAAAGGAGGGGGAACGGACGGTCATCTTAAAATTGTGCACCACCAATTGCACACAGAATATTTATGTGGTACTTCAGCGCCATGTTCGGTGAAGCGAGTCGTCGTTAACGTGTGCCGTTGCTGCTGTGATACGAGCTCTTAGTTCCTGCGGGTCCAGCCTAAAGAAAGAAATGTAATGTAGCTCTGCAGGACTTGGTTGTGAGCTCTGGCCTGTACCAATCATTCCACATACTCTGCCAACTGCTGGGGAGGTGGCCAGTTAATAACTAATATGGGAAAACAAGAACAGCTTTTGTTGTGTGTGAATATTATGCCGCAAGCCGCGCCATTCTACCTACTCACATTTCTGAAATATATTCTATCAAAGTTGTAACGATCATTTTGAAACATTCTGTATGTGTATTGGAGAGCGTCTAAGAGTGCTTGCCTATTTGTTTTTAATAGACTAAATCGAAGAATCTACCTACGGACCGGTCTTCATTTAATGAATTGTAACTAAGGTATTTTACAATCTATTTCAAGTCAACCGAATTTCCACAAAAACGAAAAAAGTTCGGGGTTACGCAGGACAGTTGCATAAAAATCCGCCCACTACGCCTGTGGACGCCCTCAAAAACTAATACCCACTCGGGAAAATTCAAAGTTCCGAAATTATAGCTGTCCCTTAAGCTAATTTTCTGAAATATATTTGTACTGGGTGAGTATGCTCACAACGTTTGGCCATACGTATAAGATGTTACAATGTAATTCAACTGAGCAATTTTAAGGTATTTGATGCCCTGTCGCTTCTAATCGCATTTGCCAGCCATCCTGAGAGTAGTTCTCCAAGCAGTTTCTCCATACTCGTCTACGGCAATTCGGAGCTGATTAACATTTTCATCCTCATTTATACGATACACAAACGCTTAGAACACGAAAAACATCTCTACATATTAAAACTATTACGCAGACACATTTCAGCGTTAAGCGTAGGTATTTAATTGATATTACTGAATCAATTAACACACTAACAAATGATGTTTCCAAACATTACACGTGAGAATAACAAAGTATTGTGAAAGCGCATTATTGAGGCTTCATGTTCAGACTTAGTACTAATTTGCAGTACGGAATACGAACGAAAATGAAATTAGTTTTATACAGCAGGATTTGTCTAACGGCTGGGGCGGCGTCACGGTATATGCGATCGCCCATTGTCGCCAGCTTCTCATTGGTGCCTTCTCATTGTCTCAATAAAGAAGCATAAAAAAGACAGGGTGTTCCAAAATTGTCTTTACACATTTGATCACTTACATCTCAGAAATGGGGATAGGCAGAAAAGCGCGGTGTGCACCATAATCTTCATACGTATCTAAGGTTCTACTAGCCGCTTAACAGAATTCTGTATGTTAAGGTGACCATATTTTCTACAGCCAAATTTGGGACACATAAAATTGTAATATTGCAAAAATGTCTTAATTGAACGCCATAAATGAGAACTATCACTTTAATTTGTACAAAACGTACATTAATTTATATTTTATTAGTACCTTGTAAGACGAAAGAGTGCGAGCAGACATACAGTATTTATCAGTGCTGTAAATTTTCTTCAGCACTTCTGTTACTCCTCAACAGTATTGTAAAAACATTCAGCTCATGTTCCATCATAATTCACTGTAGTCACTGTCATTGGTTCCGTAGTTCCTACTATAAATTGTGTTTTGTCACTGCTCTAAGAATTACTCATTTGGGAAAATGCCCTTTCAGTAACAGCATATTGATACAGGGGAAATGTACATATAATTCGGGATAAATCGTTTCATAATTATGAAATCCAGGACAAACAGGTGTCCCGAATTACTTTCGAAGAAATTCCGAACAGACTGGGAAAACCGTGACTGTCTCGAAAAAGAGGGGGACGGATGGACGGATAGTCACCTCAAATGTGTCCGCCCTCTGTAGCACACAGTCTGTATAAGCCATATTCTATTTCCATATCCGTCATAGGATGTCCTCATTAAAGTGTGCTATTGCTGCTCTGATGCGAGCCCATAGTTCGTGCAAATCCCGCCTGAAGGTAAAAATGTAATGGTGTTTCGCAGGACCTGTGTGTCAGATCTGATCTGTACCAACTATTCACACATTGTGCGAACTGCTGGAGAGTGGCTAGTCAATAATTAACATGGGAAAATAAAAATAAAAAGAACAGCTTAAGATGTGTATGATCATTATGTCGTATCGCACGTTTCTACCTACTCCCATTTCTAAAATATACATGATCAAATTTGTAAAGATCATTTTGGAACATACTGAATATATGCGTCTAAGAGTGCTTGCCACTGAGTTTTTAATAGACTAGAACGAAGGAACTATCAATGGTTCAGTCCTCCTTTAATGCATTTCAATTAGGTTTATTACAGTCTGTTCCCAATCAATCGAATTTCCTCAGACACGAAGGATGGCCCAGGTTTACTCTTATGGTTGTACAAAAATCCCTCCGGTATGCCTCCGGATACCCTCAAAATAAGGACAAATTCGGAGAAATACGGACGTATAGCAGCCCTAATTGGGGATACAAAGACGAGCGCAATGGTTCCCTTAATAATACCGGGTGATCAAAAAGTCAGTATAAATTTGAAAACTGAATAAATCGCGGAACAATGTAGATAGACAGGTACAAACTGACAAACATGCTTGGAATGACATGGGGTTTTATTAGAACCAAAAAATTACAAAAGTTCAAAAAATGGCCGACGGATGGCGCTTCATTTGATCAGAATAGCAATAATTAGCACAACAAAGTAAGACAAAGCAAAGATGATATTCTTTACAGGAAATGCTCAATATGTCCACCATCATTCCTCAACAATAGCTATAGCCGAGGAATAATGTTGTGAACAGCACTGTAAAGTGTGTACGGAGTTATGGTGAGGCATTGGCGTCGAATGTTGTCTTTCAGCATCCCTAGAGATGTCGGTCGATCACGATACACTTGCGACTTCAGGTAACCCCAATGCCAATAATTGCACGGACTGAGGTCTGGGAATCTGGGAGGCAAAGCATGACGAAAGTGGCGGCTGAACACACGATCCTCACCAAACGACGCGCGCAAGAGATCTTTCATGCATCTAGCAATATGGGGTGGAGCGCCATCCTGCATAAACATCGTACGTTCCAGCAGGTGTTTATTAGCCAGGTTGGGGATGATTCGATTCTGCAACATATCGGCGTACCTCTCACCCGTCACGGTAGCAGTTACAAAACCAGAATCACGCATTACCTCGATGAAAAAAGGCCCGATAACGATAGATGTGGAAATCCAACCCATACCGTGACTTTCACATCGTGCAATGGAGTTTCCACGACAGTTCAAGGATTTTCGGTAGCCCAAATTCTGCAGTTGTGGGCGTTGGCAGACCCTCGGAACGTGAAATGAACTTCGTCGGTCCACAACACGTTACTCAACCAATCGTCATCTTCCGCCATCTTTTGAAACGCCACAGCGCAAATGCCCTCCGCTTCACTAAATCGCCAGGTAACAGTTCATGATGCCGATGTATTTTGTACGGATAGCATCGGAGGGTATGCCTAAGTCCAACCAAACAGTAGTGTATGGAATGCCGGTGCGACGTGCGACTGCACGAGCGCTGACTTCCCCATGCATAGACGAACCCACTAAAGTCTCCATTTCTTCCTGAAACTGTCTCAGCAACATTACGCCTTGTGCTCGGTCGGCCACTACGGGGTCTATCGTCTAAACAACCCGTGGCTTCGAACTTCGAAATCATTCTCGCCACAGCTGCATTTGTCAACGGAACTTTACGCGTTCGAATCTCCTTCCCATGGCGATAGGATCGTAACGCTGAACTAGCACATTCCCCATTCTGAGCGCCTTTTCAGGTAACGTCAACATGCTGCGACTGCTGGCGCATCTGATTCTCTCTCTCATTGTCATGAGCAGTCACTGACGTTTTGCTGTCCAGCGCCATCTGACGGACATTTTGTGAACTTTTTTTTTTTTGTTGTTGTTGTAATAAAATCCCATGTCATTCCAAGCATCTGTGTCAATTTTTACCTCTCTATCTACATTATTCCGTGGTTTATTAAGTTTTCAGATTTGTACTGACTTTTTGATCACCTGGTACATGAAGAAGAAAGGAATCTCACCTCGTTTTTGCAACAGTCTGCATTCCGTTTTATAGGCAATGAGTGATGATGTACACAAATGCAAAATCTTTTTAATATTCAGCCATTTATTTGCAAAGAAGGCAAATATTTTGTAAAGAACATTACGTCACCAGCTACATATGCGCCCCCAACGTTTTCAGTTTTAAGGTAGTGTCATAGCTATTAAAAAGTCAGGAGCACAAATTTTCAGGACTACCTGCAGGACTTTGGAATCTGTATGGGGCTAGGAGAGATTATTCAATATTTATTAGTCCGTTTTAAAACCGTTTTATATTAAAATTATTCTCTCTTTGAATAGTTATTTTTTGCTTTTTAGTCTTTCGTGTGTGAAATTTTTCAACTGATTTTAATATTTTGATGAGATTACTCCAGAGGCATGAGATAAACTTCAGTTTCTCTTCAACTGCGCCAACCAGTATATTGCTTCCTCATATGCATATCTCGCGAAAAGACCGAAAATGTAGAGGAGAGAGAATCGACCTCACAGGGAAGCTTAGCAGCAGTCGTACGTAACTGAGAAACATTCGCGATAGGAACAGGAAAATAGGGATATAGTTATGGTACACCAAGTACCTACTTTGCGCCACATATTAGAACAGAAGGCCAGTTAATTTAGCATTATCATCGAGTTCTGAGCTGAGCTGAAAGTTTCAAGTTGATAGCCTAACGGGAATTTACTTTAACATCAATTGCAAAATTTGTACCAAACGAACAGACAGACAGACTGAAAAACAAAGTGCTCTCCACCTCACGCCGGACTCGAAAGCGACTTACTGTTACAGCATCATCCAATTCTGAGCTTTATTAAAAATATAGGTTTCGGGAAGCTAGTTTAAAATCAGTTCAAAATGTGTTACAAAAAAAAAAAAAAAGAAAAAAAACGATCAAATAAAAATGTGTTAAAAACTGATTGTTCATTTATGTACACACAAATTTACAGCGCAGCATCAGATATATGACTTTTAAAACAAACAAATAATTGATATTTAATGCTACAAGTACGAAAATTCGTATTTCAGTAAGTAAATACGTACATTTTGAATACACTTCAATTTTGTAAATATACTTCTCATTCACATCTACTTTATGTATACTTCACTTGTGTCTAAAATGGTTATCAACCCTAGTAATGGTTCATGTATAACCGAAAGGGCTGAAAAGGTATAAGTAAAATCGCTCAAACACGATGAGTGAATGAAAATATTCATATAACGGCTGCAACCGAAGGAGACTTGTTTCAGTCGATTGTAACACACTGAGTAAAACCACGCAAATACTGCGTGTTGGTGAAAACATTCATATAGTTGACATGGCCACAGATGTTTTCATTCGACTGAAAAAAAACGACTGAACGAAAAAAACTATTGACTGAGCAATCTATTGCTAAAAACAGTCGATAGCCCCATCACTAGAAAATTTGGCAGAACCGGTTGCTACCACATTAGCTAGGAGCCAAAATACCTACATTATAGCCCAGTGAGCTTATGTCACATTTCTGTAACTATGATTTTGGCCTTACGCGTAGTTACAAACACTATCCAGATGATAGTCTTGCTCATGTGGAGCACGACAGTTAACATTAATGTTAATTATTAATAAAAACCACCTTAAATTTAGTATTACAATTTTATTGTGTTACGACCAGTTTCGTTCATTGATCATCTGCAGACTGCCAAGACGTGCTAAAGTCATAACCTTAGCGCAGCTCGGAAATTTCAAGATCTCCAATGAATAAAACTGGTTTTAACACAATAAATATGTAGTAATACAACTGAGGTGGTTGTCATTAATCATTAATGTCCAGATGCACCAGCTGAAACTCTAACATCATAGGTAAAGAACACGTGAAATTATTTGGATGGCGCTACTATTCAAAAGATGTTGCAATTACTTTTTTGGTCATCATGAGGAACTCATTCACCCATCCAGATAGCCATGCACATTAGCAAGCTACTTCTGGGATTCGGGCAGGTGCATCCACATTACCAAAATCAGTATCAGATGCTTACTTGATGTCTTGTATAACAGAAACCTTAGATAATCTTGGCCAATGTCGATATTTCACAACCATAGCCTTATGAATTGTGTACATCAATCAGCTGTTCTTCCATAAACAGCATTCTCAATCCCATCTGGTCATTATCAACAGCACTGCATGCATTTTGGGCCGAAAAACACATGAACTACTTTCCAGTGATAACTAGATGACTTATTGCGAGGGTTAAAACTGGTGCAACACGTAGTCTGTTGTATGTAATGTGTTTAGGTGAAGTATATGATCATCTGTTGGATGGGTGACCACCTGGTCTGCAAAGCGCTGTTAGCAAGAAGGCGGCACTCAGCCTTTATGAGGTACAGTGAGGAGCTAGTTGATTGAGAAATAGCGATATTAAATGGGAAGAACATCTGTGGACTGTGGTGGGGAAGGCGAATGGTCGACTTCGGTTTATTGGGAGAATTTTAGGAAAGTGTGGGACACCTGGAAAGGAGATCACATATAGGACCCTGCTCGGTGTCTGTATCACCTCTGATTGAAGAGAACATCGAAGCAGTTCAGATTCGAGCTGCTATATTTGTTACAAGTAAGTGTTACGGAGATGCTTGGGGAACTCAAATCGGAATCCCTGGAGAGAAGGCGACGTTTTTTCCGAGAAAATTTAGAGAATCGGCATTTGAAGCTGACCGCCGAATGAATCTACTGTCACCAACGTACATTGAGAAAATCGAAAAGTTAGGGCTCGTCGGAGGTGCACTATGTGATCAAAAGTATCCGCACACCCCCTAAAACAAACGTTTTTCATATTATGTGCATTTTGCTGCCCCCTACTGCCAGGTACTCCGTATCAGTGACCTCGGTAGTCATTGGACATCGTCAGAGAGCAGAATAGGGCCTTCCTCGGAACTCAAGGACTTCGAACTTGGTCAGGTCTGTACGCGAATTTACCACACTCCTATACCTCCCTAGGTCCACTGTTTCCAACGTGATAGTGAAGTGGAAACGTGAAGTAACACGAACAGCACAAAAGCGTAAAGGCTGACTTCGTCTGTTGACTGACAGAGACTGTCGACAGTTGAAGAGGGTCGTAATGTGTAACAGGCAGACATCTATCCTGACCATCACACAGTAATTCCAAATTGCATCAGGATCCACTGTAAGTACTATAACAGTTACGCTGGGGGTGAGAAAACTTGGATTTCATGGTCGAGCGGCTGGCCTGCACAGAGACCTGACCTGAATCCTGTAGAACACCCGCCGACTTCGTGCCAGGCCCCACCGACCGATATCAATACCTCTCCTCAGTGCAGCACTCAGTGAAGAATGGGCTGTCATTCCCCAAGAAACCTCCCAGCACCTGACTGAATGAATGCCTGCGAGAGTGGAAGCTGTAATCAAGGCTAAGGGTGGACTAACACCATATTGAATTCTGACATTACCGGTGGAGGGCGCCACGAACTTGTAAGTCATTTTCAGCCTGGTGTCCGGATACTTTTGATCACATAGTGTATATAGATAGTCGTTTTCCTCTCGCACTACTTACAAGTGGAACAGGAAAGGAAAGGACTAGTACCGTACAAGGTACCCTCCACCACGCACCGTACTGTGACTTGTGGATTATCTGTGTAGATGTAAATGTATATTCTGTTCTTCTGAGGTCGTTCTCGCCACCGTTACGCACCTCCCCTACCACAGCATGGCAGAGGTCAAACTGCAGGATGGCATCCAATGCAGGAAGTAAGTCAACCAGATTCAGGTGTATCGGGGTTCCTTGCCTCCCACAAGGATTCTTACACAAATTTTTGTCCCAGAAATGCATCCCAGCGTGGAGCCTCTTACAGATGGCATCTCTTCGGCACCTCCCTTGGCTGCGTGTCAGGCATCACAGGATAACGTTTCCATGGAAGAAGTTAAGTCGACCCTTGCCCAGCGCCGCCCATCCCCCCCCGCCCCCTCCCGCCGCCGACGTCGCTGACGATTCTGATGTCTGGTTCTACTCTCCTTCTTTGCCCAGGGAGGGAGAGGAATGCGTTTACGTCCTAGAAAGCAAGTACTTACGACACTACATCCAACAAACAGATCATGTAAATCGCAGCAGGCTCAACCCCTACAGTTCACACAATGCGGGACTTAGCAACCCGGAACTCGACCACCAAGCGGCATATATGACGATGGTAGAGGTGGTTGACAAACCGCACCTCTTCATGCATCTGCCATGTCAAATACTGCAAATAGGCTCGCAAGTATTCAGCTGCGAGGTTTGCTATATAGGCCGGCGCACGAGTTTTGGACAACAATTCCGTTGCAACCAAAAGACTGAAGCGGAGGAAACTTTTTCTTTTTTCTTCATGTTAAAGTTCTGAATATTGCTTTACTTGATTACTTAAGCTATTAACTATTTCACGCATTAATATTTATTTTGTGGACTTGAAGGGCTTATTTTGCTCTTGGAGACCTTTGTTCTATTCAGACTGAGAGGACCTTTGGAAGTTTGAAACTGCGTTTCTCATTAAATTTGTGTGATTGTAAGTACTTACCTTCTTTCGTGGATGTCATACTAGAACAGGACACATCATATGGAACTTGATGAATCAGGGACCTTCTTACTACCCAAAACCTCCAGGAAGCTGTGCCTAATTTCAACATAAGACGCAAGATGCTTCAGACAATCTATCGCAGGACGCCATTCGGCACCTTTATGATGGTTTACATGTAAGGATACACACCTGTGTTGCCGTCAGAGAGGGGTACACTGCGTACAGATGAGACTGTGTGAGCACCGTTTACTGTTAAATGTGTGTTTCATTTGGTCTGAATTAGTTATATATTCCTACAGTGATGAACTACCTGTCACTTCACTTCTCCGTAACATGACATTCTCCTGTTTTATTACGTAATGTTTTTCTCAAATGATATCGTGGTAAGTAGTAATTCACTTCTATTAGAACTGTACCATTTTAAAGCGCTTAGTGTTGGTTTAATCCGTATAACACAAAAACGCAAGAGAGAAATTAATCAGCTACATATTCCCTCACATTAACTTAAACAATCTGATGACGCTCAAACAGTTTTTGGTTCCACGCCTGTAAACGGCTTCTGGTTCTGAGATAAAAATCTCGTCAATACTAATTTAAAGAACATTTTCGTCCATACAGAAATTTTCATGGCGATTGTTCTATAAGGAGGCGAGAAAGGCGCGTTTGAGGTGCTATATCAGAAGAATAAGTTGGTACGGATTGCTTTCCAGCCAAGCTCCTGGATAGATTATTTTGTAAAATCCGCAGAATGTATACGGGCATTCTCATGCAGTATCAACTCCTGATGCGATTTCGTTGGCCACTTTTCTTATGTGGTGACATCAAGACTTCTCATTTGTTGGAAACAGATATCAACTGCGACGGACACACCCCTAGTATGCACAAATCCTCTTCTTTCTGCCCCGCAATGCATAACGGTTCATTTGGAGGACACACACACACACACACACTGACCTTCGCTTCAGACATTTTTTGTCAGTACCAGCAGTCAGTTTCCTTTTATGAATTTAACACGTGGTGTTTAGAATCTCCGTCTGAGCATCCTGATTAACGTTTTCTCTTAATTCGTTAAATCAGTTAAGCTAAATGCCGCGGATCTTTCCTTTGAAAGGGCACAGTCAATTTCCTTCCTTATCGTTCCCAAACCTACCTTCTGCTCCGTCTCTAATTATCTCGTATTCGATGGAATGTTTAACCCCACATTTTTCTTCTTTCTTCATTCTCCATCATTTCCCACTGAATGCAAGTGTCTCCGAAGAATAAATGGTCACAGTTCATCACATTTGCCAGTAAATGGGGAGATCATGTTGGTAAATCGTAAAAACTGCATTCTCATAATACGTTGACCATACTGAACGTAGCGAATAATTCACGTCAAAATGGTCCTACCTGAAACCAGAAAATTGTTTTCTCACCCGATTTTTCTTCAATGCTCTTACTCAACACGGGCTAAAAGTGTTTGCAGATGCCTTCGCTACCTGCAACCCTCAACTAAATTCATAGAAAACAAAAGGTTATCTTTTTTCCGTTTCACCCTCCGTTTTCTAATACTTAAAAATAATCGGCATAACCTTCAAATGTCCAGCATTAGGTAAGTCATCCCAAGAACAAGTTAGAACCTCAAATAAGTAATGACGATTGATAGATACACTTACTGCAACCTGCGTGACAAATTGCGAAACGAAATCTCAAGTTACGCTGGAGGTGAGAAAACTTGGATTTCATGGTCGAGCGGCTGCTCATAAGGCACACATCGCGCCGTTAAGTGCTAAGCGACGCCTCGCTTGGTGTAAGGAACGTAAACGTTGGACGATTGAACGGTGGAAAACGTTGTGCAGAGTGACTAATCACGGTACACAATGTGGCAATCCGATGGCGGGGTGTGGGTGTGGAGAATGCCCGGTGAACGTCATCTGCCAGCGTGTGTAGTGCCAACAGTTGAAGTCGGCCGCAGTGACCGAGCAGTTCTATGCGCTTCAGTCCGGAACCGCGTTGCTGCCACGGTCGCAGGTTCGAATCCTGCCTCGGGCATGAATATGTGTGATGTCCTTAGGTTAGTTAGGTTTAAGTAGTTCTAAGTCTAGGGGACTGATGACCTCAGATGTTAAGTCCCATACTGCTTGGAGCCATTTGAACCGTTTGAACCAACAGTAAAATTCGGAGGCTGTGGTGTTATGGTGTGATCGTGTTTTTCGTGGAGGGAGCTTTCACCCCTTGTTGTTATGCGTGGCACTATCACAGCACAGGCCGACATTGATGTTTTAAGCACCTTCTTGTTTCCCACTGTTGAATAGCAATTCGGAGATGGTGATTACATCTTTCAACACGATGGAGCACCTGTTCATAATGCACGGCCTGTAGCGGAGTGGTTACACGACAATAACATCCCTGTAATGGACTGGCTTGCATAGAGTCCTGGGCTGCATCGATTATAACACCTTTGGGATGCTTTGGAACGCCGACTTCGTGCCAGGCCTCACCGACCGACATCGATACCTCTCCTCAGTCCAGCACTCCATGAAGAATGGGCTGCCATTCTCCAAGAAACCTTCCAGCACCTGATTGAACGTAAGCCTGCGAAAGTGGAAGCTTTCATTAAGGCTAACGGTGGGCCGACACCATATTGAATTCCAGCATTACCGATGGAGGGCGCCACGAACTTGTAAGTCATTTTCAGCCAGGCGTCGGGATACTTTTGATCACATAGACCATGTATTGTCTGTCTAGTGTATAGTGTGATATTTATACTGTATGATGATAATGAGACAATGGAGAGAGTGAAACCCGGTGCCGCCCCACAGCTATACACCTCCATCCGACGGACGAATCACCATAAACAGTGTCAGAAGTCCTTTGTTCATGAGACACAACGGAGAGGTTTAGTATTTAAACGAGGATGTTGCCGCAAAGTCTGGTGGTGAGAAATTTTACACCACCACCTCCCCTCGCCTTGTCGGCCAAATACAGGCAGTGAAAAGTTTTTCCACCAGCTGTCTTCGAACCGCCTTATCGCGGGGTCGGCCGCCTTCGAACAAGCGTGCCTTAGCGACCTCTGCCGCGGAGGCGCGTATGGATGAAAACGTGTAATTACATTACATTATCTACTGGACCTTAATGTCAGCTCCGTCGCCTTTTGTATTTATGATTAAAACTGTCACTACCTTTTTGCCCCCTCTATTTGTCTCTTCTCATTAAAGCTAACTTTTCCTGCTGTCTCTTATCTCTTGTGTTTCATAACAGTTATTGCACTAGCGAATCAACACTTGATATTGTGCCTTCAAACGATCTGAGTTCTATAGCCCTGAAATGAAAGTCAGACCTTAACATTAACTTTTATGGGCACTGAAATCTCAATAGCGTATTCGTGCTTTGGAAACCCAAAGCAATCCCATTCAGTGCTGCTGGCACTTGCATCAAGAACAAAATTAATATTGCCTGGGAGAGCCTTCTGGCAGTTTTTATATGTTTCAATTAAAATAGCAGTATTCCAATCCACAATAATTTATACTTTCACTCGTAAAAACCATTTAAAAGGTATCATCCCTTTGAGCGCGTAACGGTATGCTATTCTTTCTAAAAGGTTCCACACAAAAAAGGCTAAGCCAAACTGCCTATTATCAAACTGCGAACATTCAGATTAACATCGAACAACGCTTTGCCGTGTGTCAGTGTTCTCTTCCATTTACTTCAATGATTTTACGATCAAATAAGGTCCACGTCAAACAATGAGAGCCGCATCCTAGCTACACTACAGGGATAAATTGCTGAGAGTGTCCTTAAGACTCTTCAGTGTAAATAATTACAGTTTCGGATTTCATATTAGAAAGATAATTTGGTTGTTGAATTATTTTAAAGAGGGATCGTACTTATACTTTTGTATGATATTGCACCATCAGTGGTATCAAAAACCATTTATCGATGAGAAAAACATTCGCATGGAATGCTGCTTCTTAAAAATTCCTTTCGTGTTCAGAAATATTACGTTGCGGAGTGTAGAGAGATGCCCTGTGAATCAACGTGAAGGAGTCGAAGTTACTTTCAGGGTTACACAGTCCATAACAACCCGCTGATGTTCATTTCTTCTAATACCTACAGAGATATAGGTTACACTTCGTTAAATACATGGATAGCGATAATGCTTTAACAGTTTCCGTAAAGGGTTTATGATTCTTCCCCGTCTAGGAATCACAGTGTTGTCTTCCAGAACAGACTACGTTACAAAACGATAGAGAGTGGCTCCAGGGCATGAATATTTGGTTTAGCTTCTTGACGTAGGGAACTGGTTTGTGCTGGAACTTTTACTGCGTTTCTTCTATTAACCTCCTGACACTCTTACAGCGTGCCTGGAAAGAAATACTCGACATAGCGTGGAACCACTTGCACATACTGGTTAACAAAACACTACCCTTCCCGTACTATGTCAGTGCAGCAAGGCATATGCAGTACCACCTGTCGAAACAAAATTAAGAATACCAGTTCCAACAGTACTGACAGTAAACGTTTAAGTCTGGTGAACACAAAGAAATGTACGCTTGCAGTTGTATTTTACGACCCAACTGGAATGTCGGTCTCTACATTTCCTGCAGTGTGCAAAAAATATCTTATGAACAGAATTACCAATAAAAGGTATGAAAAATTACCGAAGTGGAAGGCGGTAATTAGCCCTGTAGGACATTCTATAATAAATTCTGGATTGCTGCTATAGTAGTTTTTGAAGTACTTATTGTGATGGATCTATTTCAGCTAGAATGCCTTCTTCAGATCATCTAAGAAAGTTACAACACATCTGTATTTTATTTTAATGTTGGTTAATCTTATTTTAGAATATACAAATTTGGTCTTCCGTATATATATCATCTATACTATGTGTTGATTACAACGTGTTGTAGATGTGGGTCTCTTACATTAAAAGCTGTTTTATGGTTGCTCATGTTGTTGATGGCTCTTTCTTGTAATTATTGTAATTTGACGTTTTATCGTCAGATTTGACAGACTGATGGTTGTCACAGTTGACTATGTGGTTACAGCTGCTACAGTGCGCTGAAATTGTAATTGCGGGCTGTTTGTATGTACTTTGTAGTCGATGTGTCTGTTGGTAGTCGCTCTGTTAGGAATTCAATAAAATTATCTTTGAAATATTTATCTCTTAAATCCGTTCGTTCATTTGAAATATTGTTAGGGTGTTGTAATGTGTGTATGTAGATTTCTATCTCTCCAGGTACATTCACCCCTAGGTAATAAGTGTAAACCGCTCCCTTAGGTAATATGTGTATGGGTTTCATTGGCAACATTCGTTCTACGTTGAGGTTATCGTTCTTAATGTGGTTGAAGAATGTAGATGGATTATTTTTGCTAATTCTCGTGTGCTTTCGGTATGTTACACTGAAGTTGTACGTTGATCCCGTATGGATTTATTTGGTAATAATGTCTCCATAGCTCACGCTTCTGCATTTACTGTACGCGCGTCGAAAAGACACGAACGCCACTCTAATCGATTACCTATAGGTCGGTGCTTATGTGCGCGAATCGTAACCGCGCTACGTTGCATACAAGCTGCAGCAGCGCCATCAAACAGAAACTTTTTGATAGCCCTTAAACTACTCACTCTTAGGTTTTATTCATTTCCCTAATATATCACAAATACAATATTTTCCGTAGTAGGTGTTCTAGTGCCAGCAGACTTCAGATGGAAAACATCACAAAAAAACAGAACATCATCACTGTTTTGATCCCTGAAGTTAAACAATAATAACAAATCTCAGTCACCTTCAGGTGTCGACTTCTCACGTCCCAATAGCGTTCCCTAATTTAGATTTTCACTCGCCACAATTATTTCAAGCAGCAAGAGTAGTTCTGTACGCAGCTTGCGATAATGGTTCCGTAATTAGTAAGCCCTTAAATCAACTTGGGTTAGATCTGGATACTTTTCTCGAAGAACACTTGCAGCAAGCCCAAGTCAGTTATCTGGTCCAGAAGAACGACTAATGCCTTTTAAAATGTATTCTTGACCCTGAGACCATGCCTCGCTCAATGGTAGCTTCTACTTCTTTCAACAATAACCATAAAACCACGATTCAATTACCTCACAGCGTGCATATAATTTCCAAAATCTAGTAATCACTCAAAAATCTTAGAATGTGCCTCCTATGACGTCAGCCAACTAAGCAGCTCAGTTCCCTTAGATCTCCAATATAATCACTGGTCATGAAGTAGGGAATCGTTCGGATCAAAGTGCGGATTTAACCACTGCAATACACATTTACATGCACATCCAACAACAGTGTAACAAAATTATTTATTTCGTTCTTCAGTCAACAAACTCAAGATCCCCTTTTTAATATCTCCATTAGCAAACTCCGGAACCTACACTGCCGAAACACACCCAGAATAATCTCAAGATTTATAACCATTCACTCTCTCCGTAGGAGGCTTACCAAACCGCCAGTTTATCCCCGTCCATCCTCTTGATCCCCGACGATAAATTCCGTACCCAGTCTGACCAGGTGAGCTCAAGACGTTTAACAACCCTGGGTAAGGATCAAACTGACGTTACTTTCCACAATCCCATTGTTAAGCTCTTTCGGTACAATTAAAAGCAAACAAATGTACAGCTCTGCCAGTATCTTCGACAATGGCTCCATTACTAACTCCAGCCGTCGATGCAGCTTTGGGTGACCAGTTCTTGTTGACAGGATCTTTTCCTCAAGTTTCATCTCTAGATCCGCCCCGGTTGCCGCAGCTCTGTAACTTTACAAACTACCACATATAAGCACACAGGAAAATAGAATATTAATGATAAATTTCTTTTATTTGGCTACATATAACCACTTGCTGATACAAAATTTAAGGCAGTACCAAAATCGGGACGCAAAGTACTGTCATATTGTCTCGAACCATCATTGTGCAACATTGCTGAGTCCTACTGGGATACTTCTGCCAATTCCTGTATGTGTTGGAAGGTTTGATACAGAAGTGCATCGGCTTGGATACGTTAGAAATATTTTGCCACTGTCTGCAGCTTCTGGTCCAGTCTCATGGTCATGAGTGATAATTGCAATTTATGCATCACTTTTCACATTCCTTAATGTCAATTATTGTCTATTACTTCATTGTCTACGGCGTGAAAAGTGTAATGGGATTTAAGATGTCAGTACGTCTTTTTGCCTTCCCAAAAAATGTTGTTGTTGTGGTCTTCAGTCCTGAGACTGGTTTGATGCAGCTTTCCATGCTACTCTATCCTGTGCAAGATTCTTCATCTCCCAGTACCTACTGCAGCCTACATCCTTCTGAATCTGCTTAGTGTATTCATCTCTTGGTCTCCCTCTACGATTTTTACCCTCCACGCTGCCCTCCAGTACTAAATTGGTGATCCCTTGATGCCTCAGCACATGTCCTACCAACCGATCCCTTCTTCTAGTCAAGTTGTGCCACAAACTCCTCCTCTCCTCAATTCTATTTAATACCTCCTCATTTGTTATGTGATCTACCTATCTAATCTTCATCATTCTTCTGTAGCACCACATTTCGAAAGCTTCTATTCTCTTCTTGTCTAAACTATTTATCGTCCATATTTCACTTCCGTACATGGCTACACTCCATACAAATACTTTCAGAAACGTCTTCCTGACACTTAAATCAATAC
The DNA here is from genome assembly GCF_023864345.2 of Schistocerca serialis cubense. NCBI lineage: Eukaryota > Metazoa > Arthropoda > Insecta > Orthoptera > Acrididae > Schistocerca > Schistocerca serialis. The sequence goes on along the minus strand of NC_064638.1, from coordinate 627,691,628 downwards.
TTGATATTAACAAATTTCTCTTCTTCATAACCGCTTTCCTTGCCATTGTCAGTCTACATTTTATATCCTCTCTACTTCGACCATCATCAGTTTTTTTTTTTTTTTTTTTTTTTTTTTTGCTGCCCAAATAGCAAAACTCCTTTACTGCTTTAAGTATCTCATTTCCTAATCTAATTCCCTCAGCATCACCGGACTTAATTCGACTACATTCCATTATCCTCGTTTTGCTTTTGTTGATGTTCATCTTATACCCTCCTTCCAAGACACTATCCATTCCGTTCAACTGCTCTTCCAAGTCCTTTGCTGTCTCTGACAGAATTACAATGTCATCGGCAAACCTCAAAGATTTTATATCTTCTCCATGGATTTTAATACCTATTCCGAACTTTTCTTTTGTTTCCTTTGTTGCTTGATGAATATACAGATTGAATAGCATCGGGGAGAGGCTACAACCCTGTCTCAATCCCTTCCCAACCACTGCTTCCCTTTCATGTCCCTCGACTCTTATAACTGCCATCTGCTTTCTGTACAAATTGTAAATAGCCTTTCGCTCCCTGTATTTTACCCCTGCTACCTTCAGAATTTGAAAGAGAGTATACCAGTCAACGTTGTCAAAAGCTTTATCTAAGTCTACAGTGCTAGAAACGTAGGTTTGCCTTTCCTTAATCTTTCTTCTAAGATAAGTCGTAGGGTCAGTATTGCCTCACGTGTTCCAACATTTCTACGGTATCCAAACTGATCTTCCCCGAGGTCGGCTTCTATCAGTTTTTCCATTCGTCTGTAAAGAATTCGCGTTAGTATTTTGCAGCTGTGACTTACTAAACTGATAGTTCGGTAATTTTCACAACATCTGCTTTCTTTGGGATTGGAATCATTATATTCTTCTTGAAGTCTGAGGGAATTTCGCCTGTCTCATACATCTAGCTCACCAGATGGTAGAGTTTTGTCAGGACTGGCTCTGCCAAGGCTGTCAGTAGTTCTAATGGATGTGGTCGTGCGGTAGCGTTCTCGCTTCCCACGCCCGGGTTCCTGGATTCGATTCCCGGCGGGGTCAGGTATTTTCTCTGCCTCGTGATGACTGGGTGTTGTGTGCTGTCCGTAGGTTAGTGAAGTTTAAGTAATTCTCAGTTCTAGGGGACTGATGACCGTAGATGTGAAGTCCCATAGTGCTCACAGCCATTTGAACCATTTTCTAATGGAATGTTGTCTACTCCCGGGGCCTTGTTTCGACTTAGGGCTTTCAGTGCTCTGTCAACTCTTCACGCAGTATCATATCTCCCATTTCATCTTCATCTACCTCCTCTTCCATTTCCATAATATTGTCCTCAAGAACATCGCCCCTGTATAGACCTTCTATATACTCCTTCCACCGTTCTACTTTCCCTTGTTTGCTTAGAACTGGGTCTCCATCTGAGCTCTTGATATTCATACAAGTGGTTCTCTTTTCTCCAAAGGTCTCTTTAATTTTCCTGTAGGCTGTATCTAACTTACCACTCGTGAGATAAGCCTTTACATCCTTACATTTGTCCTCTAGCCATCCCTGCTTATCCATTTAGCACTTCCTGTCGATATCATTTTTCAGACGTTTGTATTCCTTTTGCCTGCATCATTTACTGCATTTTTATGTTTTCTCCTTTCAGAAATTAAATTCAATATCTCTTCTGTTACCCAAGGATTTCTATTAGCCCTCGTCTTTTTACCTATTTGATCCTCTGCTGCCTTCACTACTTCATCTCTCAAAGATACCCATTCTTCTTCTACTATATTTCCTTCCCTTATTCCTGTCAATTGTTCCCTTATGCTCTTCCTGAAACTCTGTACTACCTCTGGTTCTGTCAGTTTATCTAGGTCCCATCTCCTTCAATTCCCACCTTTTTGCAGTTTCTTCAGTTTTAATCTACAGGTCATAACCAATAGATTGTGGTCAGAGTCCACATCTATCCCTGGAAATGTCTTACAGTTTAAAATCTGGTTCCTAAATCTCTGTCTTACCATTATATAATCTGTCTGAAACCTTTTAGTATCTCCAGGGTTCTTCCATGTATACAACCTTCTTTCATGATTCTTAAACCAAGTGTTAGCTATGATTAAGTTGTGCTCTGTGCAAAATTCTACCAGGCGGCTTCCTCTTTCATTTCTTAGCCCCAATCCATATTCACCTACTACGTTTCCTTCTCTTCCTTTTCCTACTGTCGAATTCCAGTCACCCATGACTATTAAATTTTCTTCTCCCTTCACTACCTGAATAATTTCTTTTATCTCACCATACATTTCATCAATTTCTACATCATCTGCAGAGCTAGTTGGCATATAAACTTGTACTACTGTAGTGGGCGTGGACTTCGTGTCTATCTTGGCCACAATAATGCGTTCACTATGCTGTTTGTAGTAGCTTACCCACACTTCTATTTTTTATTCATTATTAAACCTACTCCTGCATTACGCCTATTTGATTTTGTATTTATAACCCTGTATTCACCTGACCAAAAGTCTTGTTCCTCCCACCATTGAACTGCACTAATTCCCACTATATCTAACTTTAACCTATCCATTTCCCTTTTCAAATTTTCTAACCTACCTGTTCGATTAAGGAATCTGACATTCCACGCTCCGATCCGTAGAGCGCAAGTTTTCTTTTTCCTGATAACGACGTCCTCTTGAGTAGTACCTGCCCGGAGATCCGAATGGGGGACTATTTTACCTCCGGAATATTCTACCCAAGAAGACGCTATCATCATTTAATCATATAATTAAGCTGTATGCCCTCGGGAAAAATTACGGCTGTAGTTTCCCCTTGCTTTCAGCCGTTCGCAGTACCCCAACAGCAAGGCCGTTTTGGTTAGTGTTACAAGGTCAGATCAGTCAATCATCCAGACTGTTGCCCCTGCAACCACTGAAAAGGCTGCTGCCCCTCTTCAGGAACCACACGTTTGTCTGGCCTCTCAACAGATACCCCTCCGTTGTGGTTGCACCTACGGTACGGCTATCTGTATCGTTGAGGCACGCAAGTCTCCCCACCGACGGAAAGGTCCATGGTTCTTGGGGGCTCCCAAAAAACATGGCTGCCTAGCGTTTCAGGGGCTAAATTCAGACGCAGCAATGTTTTCAACACCTGGACTGCGATTTAAATTGTTTAGTGCCGCTAGTCTTAAACATCGCTTGTTACGACTGTTGTACGCTGGGGTTAATAATCGCCTGCGGTATGAATACATAATGCGCACTGTGGTTGACATTATTGATGCGTTTAGTTATGTCCAAGACGCTGGTTTGGTTTGCATACAGTGAGCGGCAAAGCGTCCTTTCGGCTCTCTTGAGATTGGCAGGTAATAACATGCCTGTGTATTCAAATGGGGAATTAGTCAAAAATGGTTGAAATGGCTCTGAGCACTATGGGACTTAACATCTGAGGTCATCAGTTCCCTAGACATAGAACTACTTAAACCTAACTAACCTAAGGACAGCACACACATCCATGCCCGAGGCAAGATTCGAACCTGCGAGCGTAGTAGCAGCGCCTAGAATCGCTCGGCCACAATGACCGGAGGGAATTCGTCGCTTTGGCGTTAGTCCTCTGTCACTTCGCAACGGATTGCTTAATTGCAATGTCAAGTATTTTACTTTCAGTCAGTTCCAGTCCCATAAGATCATCTGCGGGTTTCTAGTGAGAGAAAAGAAATGTCATGTTAAACGCCTTCATTAAAAGTATTATTTCAAGTTATTAATTTTTACGTGGGTTGTGAACCGCTTAGCTATTGTAAAGACTTTCCGTACACGAGTTCTCGGTTGCTAAGCATACTGTAGTCTTTGGCTGGTAAAGTGAGGGTTGAGTAGACTTCACACTACCTTTTGCACTCGTGACATCATTAGTGGACTTTCTACTGTCGACCTTCCCGGGCACGCGTGAACGAATTCTGCGTCAACTGTGGGCGTTTAGATTACTCATTTACTTTGTAGTGTGTTTGCCCTAGTTTCATAGCGATGGCGCAATGAAATTGTATTACAAACATGTCACCCTTATCATTAAATGTCAATTAATAACGCAGCAACGATACAAGACTTGAAGAAATATTATGATAATCAAGACTTGAGATGACCGCCGTATGATTACCTTCGCGCAATGGATATTTTTGTGGTTTAAGGAGTGAAAGGATGTAAGTTCGCATCCACCTACATGTTAATACTTTTTCTTCATCTTAATGTTGTTATCACAATGTGGGAGTTTATTATGGATGTGATACAAATATTATCTGATTTAAAATTTCCGTCTGATTACAGAATGGAGGATGAAATAAATATTCGGTTGTTTATTTTCGAATACGTGGTGATTTCCGAGTGTGGTTCGGCAGGATCCTAAGAAGATAGCATAAACTGCTTCCAGTGAAACTATCAGCAGTAACATTTATATTCTTCTTTGTCATATATATTTCGCACTTTGGACAACCATAACACATTCCTGTAAAGGTTTATCTCTGTAACTGCGAGATTCTCTTGTCACTAACACATCCATAAACATCAACTCGGTGCTTTATCGATCGACAAATCGATAGTATCGTTTCCGGTCCTCTTCACAGCGCCACTAAGTTACTATTGCATCAGTTTCTGCAAAAAGTAGTGTCAAACGTTCTGGGTCGAGTTCCATCGTAGGAAAGGAAAGAGAACAGGCACTGGGGAAAAGATCATGTGATAGAATTATGCTCAAAAGACAGTTAATCATTGGTGTAGGAATCATGAAACAAGGATGTGTCCGAGGAAGACGCCTGGAGACATCGGATGAGTTCAGATGTCTTACATTGTGGTAAGACTGAAATTTAGGAGCCACATTTTAAACTGTAAAAGTCTTCTGAGAACAGCTCTGGATCCTCACTTTACAGTCTACGATCTGAGGATGAAAACTGAAGAAACAGCAGGAAACTAGGAAATTAAAGGGACCTGTATATGTTGAAGGCTATAGCGGTTGGTAGGAGTTCCAAAGGGAACATTAGGCAAAGAGTCAAACAGGGGGAGGAGTACTACAGAAGGCGAATGGCTAGCTTTGAGTGATGAAGGAATGAAAGCAGCACAGAGTCAACTAGCCAAAGGGACAATGCCAAGTAAAATTTTTTGATAATACGAAAGAGACTGAATTTAATTGACGAAAGAATATAGCAATGGAGCAGGCAGTAAGGAAAACACATGTCTGAAAATGAGACTGTCGAAGAGGGCAAAATAAAAACGCAAGAATGGCTAGAGGAGAAATGGCGGAGGCATGAATGACTATGGAAAAAATAGGAAAGCTAAACGGACCTGTGGAGAGAAGAGAAACACCTGCATGAATACTAAAAACTCAGACGCAAGCCAGTATGAAGCAAAGAAAGGAAGGCTGAATGGTGGAAGAAATATAAAAACTGTCTATATTATGAAAACGAGCTTGAAGACAACGTTATAGAAAGGGAAGACGATGTAAGTGGAGAGTAGGTGGAGGTGTGATAGTGTGAGAAGTATCTGATAGTGCACTGAAAGACTAATCGAAGCAACGCATATGGAGCCGACAAAATTCTCTCAGAATTATTACGATGCATGGGAGAGCATACCATGACAAAACGATTGCACTCGACATTCAGGGTGGATGAGACAGGAGAAACTACCTCAGACTTGAAGAATACGCTAATTGTAATTCCAAATAAGGCCTTTGCTGACATGTTTGAATATTACAGATCATAATTTTAAATTTGCCATGGTTCCAAAATACTGAAAGGGTTTGTTACAGAAAAACAGAATGAAGAATCTTGAATAGCAGTTGAGCGAAACGGAAAGTTTCTTGTAAAGCTATAAGAGAAACAGGAACAAAACTAAATCGTGGGTAATGGAATGTAAACGAACTAAACTAAGTGATTAGGAGATGAGACACCAAAAGTGATGGTTGATCTTTAGCAAAATATCTGACGATGGCGGAAGTAGCGAGGTTACGAAAAACAAACTCGCAATAACAAGTGAACATATATAGAAAAAGAGCAACGTATTAACACTGAATATAAATTTATATTTTAGTAAGTGCTTTCTATATATACTTGTTTGCATTTGTATGGAAGTCAAACGTGAATGTTTAACAGTTAAAACAAGAAGGGAATATAAGATTCTGATACGTGGTGCAACAGAAGAATGCAGAAGATCAAATAGGTACATCGGATAACTAATGTGTTTTTTTTTCTTAAGCGAAGTGAGTAGAAGTGAAATTAATGGCATTTTAAAATATAATGTGATCTGCCTAAATATATGTCACATATGAATGACAATATTACAGAAGGCCACCAAAATAGCAGCGTAGTCTTGAGTGGAATTAGCATGCCTGGTTCATACACAAAGTTACTAATTTGGCAGCTCAAACATTGTTAATGCATACACATAACTTTGATTTGCAGCCAAATTATCTCCATTACACTTCCTTCTGGATAAAGGGTTTAAAATGACAAATGTTAGGCAACCAGTTCCAGCATTACGTCTAAGGATCGTTGACACTAGTATTGTGTTTTTCTGTGAACGAGTAAGTCCGAAAACATTTTTTCTCCTAACTCATCATTGTGTGAGTAGAAGTAGAAAGATAAAACACTCTTAGAATAAGTGACTTGTCAAGGACAGGATGTTCTCTAGAGAAGCAAGTGATAATCAAAACGGAATAGCTAAGCTAGTGTCCTTTACAACTAATGAAAGAAGTTTCTATAGAGAAATTTCTTCACGTTCTGATAATGTACTTTACTCTCCACGTTTACTCATTTCAACCATAACGCATTTTCGCCGATTTCTAGGCCTCTCAGGGTGGTCACTGTTGTATGGTAGTGAAAAGGGTTGCGATTAGCCGAAAAAATTAGAATAAACTACAAAGGCTACGTTTTAAAAATGCAAATTTAACGTAATATATGTATTCGTAAAGAGTTCTATTAACTTACACGCATAATACTACTCTTCTGTCACTAACGACACTCACTGCATTCAAATATTTAAGAATGAAACGATAACAAAAAAGCAGTCGGAGTGAAAGTTTTCATTTATAGCCTGAAACCTGATTAAGTGTGATGCCAACGATGGAAGGAGTCGCTTTCAAAACGGTACTCTGGTCACTTCTTGAACACTACAAGTCAGTTTGAAACTCATGCTAAAAAGTATTCGTCATAAGTTTCTTCAAATATTCCTGCAGAAATACACATATATAGGCTTCCACGTAAACCACAGTGTCATTGTAAGAGAGCAGTCACTGAACAAAACACGTTTCAGCCACTGGAACAGTAGCTTTTCACTGGGTACATTGTGGAGCAGTTGTAAAAATGTTCAGAACCCTGTAGGGAAACGAGTAGCTTGAAGCACCAGTGTAGTTCTTGTTCAAATATTATATATGACTATTCGCATCAAATGAAATTTCATTACATACGACAGAACGTGTGTGCTAGTGACACCAGCGTATCGACCGCACCAAGCAGACAGATAACGTTACGTTTAGCTTATGATGTGTACACACAAGTATGTATCATGTAAGCATGTAATACAACATCTGAAAATAACATTAACATGAGGACGATGGCCTAAATTCCGTAAATTACTCAACTTGCATCGAGCTGAGAACAAGACGATGTAACAAGCGTTTTCTCCACATTGACAACCAACAAAACGATAAACACGGTTGCTATTATTTACTTTTATGAAATCCATTAACAAATTTACCGTACGCAGATGACACTGGAACGACACAGATAAGGCGTACTGTAAAGTTAAAAGGCAATAAGTTGAAAGCTACTCATTGTGGCGTCGCGTCTCCTTAGAGTTGACACGACTCGGTGGTGATGGTTGTCCCAGTGGGTATGACGCGGAACGGCGTCCATCACTCACGACAACGCCACGCTGTAACTAGTACAAAAACACAAACACCTCGCGTGGTTTGATCACATTTCAGATACCGTCTTTCGTGATTAATGTCAATATTTCGATAGAGCAGTGCGTGAGAATGTGTAAGCCGCTCTCGGTTCTTCACTGATAAACGCGGCAATTGCACCACTCGATGACACGATGACTACCTTGACCTGAAATGATGACCACCAGTTTTCTTTTGTTGAGTCCGTGACAGACTTTCAGCTTGCGCGAGCTGGCTAACTGTAGTTCTTCTTTTTATTATGCCTGGTTAGATGATACATGTTGAACATTAATAATATAAAGTCTTGAATCTTCAGTTCATCACCCAAGACGTGGCCACATTATGGAATTGCGAGGATGTTAAGTTGATAAATTGTTATTCCATCTTCACGACGTCGCTACGTCACGTGTTCAATAATTACACGACGTAATTCCAGAGATGACATGTTCTGAATGCGTCGTAATCTTGGGACAAATCGATGACTGTTCACTGTTAAATAACCATGAATTCACTTTTCACTTCATAATATTCTAATAGTCTATTAATTGTCACTAATACACATGATAATGTCTATTCAATTATGTAGGCGACGCGAAGAATTAAAGTTTAAATCCAATTTCATTGTTCCTTTTAATTAATTGTCCCTACGCTGAGCACGCACACAGATTTCTCACTCAGGGGATTGCTTCCGTTTGCATCAGTAATCCTGTCGTTGACGACTTCTGACAACTCGGCGCGATTGTACGTTTTTCGTGGTTGCGTTTGTCTGTTACCTATTCGAGAGTAATAATTGTTTGTCTGTCGGCGATCTTTCTTTTCCATTGTCCTTGAATGTTCTTGCTTATTCAGTATCACGAAGGCTAAGTCCCATCACAAATCTCACAGGATTTAAATTCGTCGCGAATCTCCGTATCCCGTTATCTTGATAACAGTAAAGATGACTTTGCTTTAGTAAGACTTCTGAATAATACTTCAGTCTGTATCGCAAAACTTTCAAACTTCCGATTAGCTTAAAATAATCTAGCAGCGCTTACATGCATGCTACTATCGCAATAGCGCTAGAGAGTGACTAGATAGCAACTGAAGCTAAAATCTCCATTTCCATTGTAGTCACATCGAACTTCCTTTTCAATGCGGCTACAACTCTCTTCTATGGCAAATGTTATCTTTGGCCAATTTACCATCTGGGCTTTAACCTTTGTTATTAATTATTTTTCAATTCTTTCTTTGATGATTTTGTTGCGTATCCTATCATATTCTTTCATTCAGTCTCTATTTCATGATAAATATTATTATTCACATGACATTCTTGTTGATCAAATTGTAACAAGTGTAAATTTTGTCGTCAATAGCTGCCGTCACGGTCAGAATGACTAATTTTCCTACATCTTTTACAACAAAGGGTTGTTTATTAAGGTTTCTGTAATTGGAGAGTCTAACAACCCTACCACAACAAAGGTCAAAATTTTAATAACGATTGTGGTGTTTCTCACGCTGCTAAATACTGCATTATCGGGCAACAACAGTCATATTATGTGGCAGGTGTCATTAGAGCACAGTTAATAGTCATTTCATGTAATAATGAAAAAACTAGGCACTCATCTTTTTGTGTTTCCCACGCTGGTCTCGTGTTATCATGGCTCAATCGTTGAAAATCTAGGTGGTTATGATTCCAAGCTCGGATGCAAAGAGGCCTAGGTTTTATTCTGCTATATTCAGAAGTTTTGTAGATGCGCTTCTCAAACCATTCTTGGAGATTAAACCTTTCAAAGTTAGCACAATAGTAATGTAAAAAAAAATATAACCAGCACTCCGAATTTTAAGTTACACTTCATTTTAATTGCTTTATTGCAGTATCACGTAACACACAAAACATCACTTCACAATACAAAACATACTTGAAAACATCTTCATCACTTTTTATAAGCCAACTACAATATTCATCTTTCCAACATGACGTCCAAGACTTGACTTTGTCAAGGTCCGACTCTCTAACAAGTTAACAACTAACGCGCCCAAAAATCAGAGTTACAAGTACGTCAAAGATCATTGTGACAAAAGAAAGAATATACATAAGAATAATATCATTGCAATATAAATATATCGATGTATCACAAATGAAATCAAATCTGAATGTTGTCTCAGAAATGTGTTAACTACTTTGCAGAAACACAGTAGAATATTACTGGTATCGAGAGGTTCAGGTGAGGTACCATAATGGTTACGTAATTCAAGTACCATTACAAGAGCTACATCATCCACGAAAGAGATTCAGCAATGGTGGTCCTTCTTGAGGGGGCAGATATGACGAACTTCCCACTTGTCGGCGCCCCGAGAAATAGGTCCCTGCAAGTAACTCCTGACGTCACACTATCCGGCTTCCTCTCCGCATTTCGTGAACGCTTGGCTCCGTTCAGGGAAATCAATATGTCAATGGGAAAGTAGCCATTAAAGGTCTAAATTATGTCGTATCCTGTCGAGAGCTTACACGCATTTCAACACGCGTTTAAGAACTACTAAACTCGTTTGAAACAGTTAGTCGCTCCCCGCCAGAGACTGCTATTGTCACTCGTAAGCTCCGTGGCATCAGGAGCTTTGAAGTACGCGCCATGGCCTGTCTTTTTCGTGGGACGCGCACCTGCCCCGTCCATTGCCGGACAGCGGCTGGAGGCAGACGCGTGCATAATGCAGAGCCGGGCGCCGCAAACTGCCGCCAAACAACGCCCCGTAATGGCGGTCTCCAGCGGCCACAAACGCCTGCGGTCTCTGCCGTCCGCTCCCCGAGTGCACGCAGTCGCCGGACTGCCTCTGTCAGAACACTTGGCGTCACATTCAGCTGGAATATGGGCGCAAATGCCGGGCCCACAGAGCCGCCCATGTCTGTCCAGCATTAATACCTACCCTACCCCTCCAGGCGTGCACAATTAATGTGCGACCTAGCCAGGCCCCGCCACGCTCCTCATGTACAGGCGATAAAGCTACGAACGTTACTGGTGACATTCTATGTCTGCTCTGATTCTCTGATACGCAGTCGGAACTAATTTAAATTAAAACATCGAATCAAAAACCCTTTCGGCCACCTATATTAGAAATTTTATTTACCTACGCGATCAGTTTTGGCGTTTCGCTATGCCATCTTCACGCGCCCGAACAACGTGTGCAATAAAAACAGGGAGCAGCATTCAGTAACTGGTATCCGTAGATTACTTTTTGCAGCTGATGAACGAAGGGATCGCGCTGTTAAAAAATTAACCTATGGATACCAGTTACGGAATGCAGCCCCTGCTTTTAACTGCACATCAGATTAGATCTTCCGACACGTCGGTCAGGGGTCCTGAAATGGAGTAGCCAAACTGCCTGTAAGTAAAATTTGAAATATAGGCGGCTCAAGTTTTTGATTTAACGTTTTGTATTGAACAGCCGAAGCCCCTCAACCATCTTGAATCCAGATAGACTTATAGACAGTAATTTATATGTGACTCTACAAGCTTTCCCGGAGGATGTGTTGTAAATAGTCTTCACGGGTTTGTCGCCGGATCACGTTGTGCAAATGCCACAATATTTCCTCGGAGCATCTGGCCGACATCTTCAGGTGGTTCAACCTTGCTCGTGGCTAGGTACGACAGACGGTATCCGCACGCCGACGCCCCGTTTTTAGAACACGCGCCAGAAGAATGCGCAGCCGCGGAAATCGCGCATGCGCAGTGATTTGCCACATTCAAACTATCACTGCCGAAAATCGCAGAGCGGCTCTCCCGAACGTGCGCTGTACTCTGCGTTTGTCAACAGTGCGGTCAGACGTTACCGCATCATCTTTCTGGGACTGCGTCATTGAGGAAGCAATACATATTCATACAGCCGATAATCTCATCAACAAGGATACGGGATTTCAACTGAGCACAGCCTGGAACCCCGAATTGGCTGCTATCAAATCACGACGCGAAAATCAAGATTTTTCGATAACAGGCCAGTCATAACACTGGCCTAGAACGGCCGTTCGTGAGCAACGTTTGGCCGCACTGTTGACAAACGCAGCGTACAGCGCACCCGCGGGAGAGCCGCTCTGCGATTTTCGGCAGAGGGAGTTTGAATGTGGCAAATCACTGCGCATGCGCGATTTCCGCGGCTGCGCATTCTTATCGCGCGTGTTCTGAAAACGGTGCGTTGGCGTGCGGATACCATCGGTCGTACCTAGCCACGAACAAGGTTGAACCGCCTGAAGATGTCGGACAGTTGCTCCGAGGTAATACTGTGGAATTTGCCCAACGTGATGCGGCAGCAAACCCGTGAAGACTATTTACAGTAATTTAAATTATCTGACACCTGACGTTCGAAGTCGGAAGTTGAAACTTTGTGGTAATGAGTACTGTCGGCAGGCAGGCGCCAAAGCGCTCCTCTCTTCGTGGCTTTAAAGTTTCTACCCCTTCCAAAATTCACATAAAACATGTTAAATGCACATATTTCTGTGAAAAAGGTCAGAGCTCATAGTAACTGACGGAAACTCATGGAGTAAGACAGAAGTTATATCTGGTGTTCCCCAAGGAAGTGTTATACGCCTTCAGTTGTTCCTTATTTATAGAAACTACTGCTAGACGGTAACACACTCATCATATATGCAAATTCACTCGCTGTGCAATACAGACTGATGACCTCCGAAGCCATTTGTGCAATACATGTTATAATTATATTGGGATTCGGACTGAGATACAGTACATAAAGTTTTGGATTTTGTCGTACAGTAATCCATTTGAGGCGCTGAGAATCATGTAGCACGTCATCGTCGACTGTGAGACTGTTGTTCTTATTCATGCTTCTGACATCATTGATAATATGGTGGGTCAAGTTTATCTGTGCCCCAAACCCACACTGTATACGTCAAGAAAGCTGTCTCACTTTCTGTAATATTCACTTAAATGCGGAATCGACGACGGTGTGCTTTTGGCCCTTATAGTACTCAGCGTGTCATTTCTGTTCTAGTTAAGTGACCATGCTGGTAGGCAGTACTACTGGAATTTAATCACGCTGCGCCATGCCATTTTTCGCGCGGCTCCCCCGTCGGAAGTTCGAGTCCTCTCTCGGGCATGGGTGTGTGTGTTGTCCTTAGCGTAAGTCGGTTTAAGTTAGATTAAGTAGTGTGTAAGCCTAGAGAGCCATGAGTGGCTCGTGTTCGTGCCATCTCTTATTTAACACCCTGTTTTTACCGTACTGCCGCCTCATTACTTTACTTTTCAATTACTGGTGTCACTGAGTTGCTGCCTAGCCTGCCCGTGAGCGGCAACAGCAGCGCTTATCGATATAGGCCCTGCCGTATTATCTTTGGGACTGCTATTACTTACTGGTCGTCGTGTGTCATCCATCGAGTTGGAACGCGCCAGCAGTTGAGTTCGGACCTGGCAGTCGGACAGTTGGGACGCGGCGGAATTTCGGTCGGGTTGGAGCGGCAGTGAGGTTCGGATAGCCATGATTCGCCCGACCGTTGCCGGCACATATGGCTGGTGTATTTGCTCGCCGATCGCTTATGGGTCGGCGGTGTGTGTCTCAGCTTGTGGTTTGCCCTGGAGATTGCACAGTCACTACTGTTAGCATTGGTCGCGTTCTTCGTCCAAGTGTTTATGAAATTGTGTGTAGCCTGTGATGTTCACTTCCCAGTTATTTTAGTGCTTTCTCCGTGCTGATGTGTGGCAGTTGGCGGAGTCGCGTTGTAGCACCAGTGGGGCATGCAGCGTAAGGGAGGCGCGGATAGCCAACACACGCCGATGATTGCCGACACACATGATTTGAGTGGGGACGACTTTGGTTCATCGTCGGTCGCTCGTCTTGTCGGACGACGTATATTTGGCTGGCGATCGCTTATGAGTCGGCTGTGTGTGCCAACTCGTGATTCGTCCTTGTTTTGCTCAGTCACTGCCGCTAGCATTTTCAAGTTCTTCGTGTAAGTGTTCGTGAAACTGTGTCTAGTTTATGTGGTTTGACTGACAAGTTATTTAAAGGTTGTCAGCGTACTGGCTCTGAATTGGTCGGTTGGCGTGGAGTAGCGAGGAAGGACACGATAGCTATCACTCGCCCGACGATTGCCGACACACACGTTTGATTGGTAACGACCTTGCTTGCCCGTTTGGTCGGTCGTCTGATTAGACGACGTGTATTTGGGTCGTCCACCGCTTATGGGTTGTCTGTGATCCGATCTGGTTGTTGTTCCAATCTCCGCTGTTAGCGTTGTTTGAGTTTTGGTGCAAGTGTGAAGCGGAACTGATCTTGATCATTGGTCTGTTGACTGTCTGTCGGTTGGGTTTCCAGCGGATTGAAAATCGTTGGGCCTACTGCCTCTTTCACCTAAGCGAGCGTTAGTGTTTGAATTCCAGGCCGACCCTCGAACAACTGAGCGCCCTTGGATGTGCTGCCTCATTTTTTAAAATTTGTTCTTCTTGTTTGTACTTGTATGGCTTCTAGTCGATTTCTAAAAAAGTAGAGTTGTTTTGCTCTTAAGGCCTTCAGCCTAATTTAAAGAACTGTTTCACGTAAGGCTTTGGCATTTTAAAAACTTTAATGTTGTTGAATTTTAAGTCTTGGGCCTTCTGCCGATCTTGAGTTTCAGTTGTTTGCTCTTAAGGCCTTCAGCCTAATTTTTTTTTAAAAAACTGTTTCATTTACGGCCTTTGGTATTTAAAATAAATTAATGTTATGTAGTTTTAGCCGCGCGGGATTAGCCGAGCGGTCTTAGGCGCTGCAGTCATGGACTGTGTGGCTGGTCTCGGCGGAGGTTCGAGTCCTCCCTCGGGCATGGGTGTGTGTTTTCTGTCCTTAGGATAATTTAGGTTAAGTAGTGTGTAGGCTTAGGGACTGATGACCTTAGCAGTTAAGTCCCATAAGATTTCACACACATTTGAACATTTTTTATGTAGTTTTAAGTGTCAGGCCTTCAGCCGATTTGAATTTAACTTGTTTATTTCAACCTAACTAAAGAACTGTTTTAAGATAAGGTCTGCCTTTTAAATTTCTGATTACGCTTGCGTTTTAAGTTATTGGCCTTCAGTCGTTTTTAAATTAAAGTTGCTTTCAACCGGTAATTAAGTCCCAAAGGTTAAAGCTGTGTGTTTAAAAAAAATTTTTTTTGGGGCTCTTGTAATGTTTGATCAAATAATATAGTTGTATGTTTGAGTGTAACTGACAGCCCCATATTTTGGCCCCTTTCCACAATTTATACTATTTGTCCTGTCCCGCGGGTTTGGCGGGGCGTCTCACCTAGGGACCGATGACTTCAACAGTTTGGTCCCATAGGAACTTAACACAGATTTCCAAATTAATCCCACAGACGGCAGTTTGCGTTCGGAGTTGGTTATTTACTTTGCAGGAATTGGCTTTCGTGTACAGCCTAAAGGAATTCTGTTGAATCTGTATTAAGCGCTAACAGAAAAGAAAATTATGAGGAAAGCTAGTCGCAAGGGAAGCAGGGCCTCCAGATCGGATCCTTCGTCTGAGGAAGTGATGAACGTGACTACGTGCGAACATTTAACCAAGAAGTGCATGATAAGTTGTTGTGTGGGTGCAGCGTAAGAATGTCTGATTTTGAGTCCGGGAATTAATCCGGCAACTAATACATGTGTTATGGATCGTGTACATTTGTCCAATAAAACAAAGAAGTACGAAAATTCCCATTTGCGCAAAAATGCGAAACGGAGAGTAGCAAAAGCTTGAAAGATATTTCGTTCTTATCCTAAATGTACAAAACAACAAAATTCTACAGAAACGATTCTTCCTTTGCTTTCTGACAAGTCATGCATATTGTATTATTATTATTATTATTATTATTACTGTAATTATTGACAGTGATTGTAGTTGTAAAAATATGTTGATAAGCGTAACTACTATACAGCAGATGCTATTAATTTCGCACTGTCATATTTATCTGAATCTAAAAACTTTAAATACGCAGAATGTATACTCACGAGCTGCCATTGGATTTAGGAGACAATCTGAACAGTCTTCTTAGATTGTTTGTTGATTATACTTTCATTTAGCGTCTAGTAAAGTCATCAGAAGGTCAACAGCAAATGTTACATGATTCAGAGAAAATCTCGGTATCATTTGCACCTGTAGTGTAGAGGGAGATGACAAGGATGAAAGTTGTAAAGGAAGACAGAGACTGGAATACATCCAACAAACCAGTCAGGAGACTGATAACCCAAAAAAAGGAGCATATGTTGCGAAAAGTGGTAACTGATTCTAAATGGTGAAAAGTGTGAAGTTATCCACATGGATTCTAAAACGGATTCGTCAAATTTCGGTTCCACGGTAAGTCATACAAATCTAAAGGCTACCAATAAGACCAAATACCTGTGGCTTACAATTACGAACAGCTTAAACTGGAACTATGTACATATAATATTGCGGTGAAGGTGAACCAAAGGCTTCATTTTACTGGCAGAATACTTAAAGCACGCTGCACGTCTACTAAAGAGACCATCTACTGTACGGTTGTCCGTCCTGTTATGGAGTATTGTTGCGCGATATGCGGTCTGTATCAGATAAGATCAACGAATCTTCGAAAAAGTTCAAAGAAGGACAACTCAGTTTGCTATCGTGAAACAGAAACAAGCCGTTTGTGTTGCGGCGAGATGTGTTTATGAAATTTTGATACCAGCTTTCTGCAACAAATGGGAAATATTTTGTTGACGTCAACCAATAATGCGAGAAGTGCTCATCTTTACACAATATGAAAAATCTGAGCTTGTGCGGAAAGACTTGCGTGTTCGTTTCTCTCGAGAGCTTTATGAGATTAGAAAGATATAGAAATAGTCTGAAGGTTGTTCGATAAACGCTCTATCAGCACGTAACTATGAATTGCGGAGTAGCCATGTTGATGTTGATCTACTTTATAAATTTCTACAGTTTACCTAAGAATATCAAAAGTCTGAAGTCAGAGTAAAATTACATTTTTAAGGGCTTTACCTTGTTGTTCACATTTACATATCGCATTGCCCACAAATGGGGATTTTTTCTTAGTTTTGTCCAAAATAATGAGTAACAAGTAAGAAAACTACGACTCTATAGAATTAATTTCAATTTCAGTGCGACCAATGGATAATGTCATTGGCTCGTCTCCATGTCATACGGGTCGTTGTCGCTTTGGTCTCTGTCTGTGCCTCACAGTAAATTTAGATCTGTCGCGGATGCACACAACCATGAGAAATGTCTGTTAGGTTGGATAAAAAGCTGTGGCTTGTAAATGATGCCACAGAAGAAGGAGTTTCATAATTAAAATTGTCAGTATTCATTAAACTAACCCACATTTACAGGGTGTTCGGAAATTCCCGTTAGCGAGAGAAGGATTTGTAGAGTAGAGTCAGTACAAAATATTTTGAATAGGAACCCATTCTACGACGGTTTCACTTCAGATGTTTAACTCATCCTCTTCTGCTTAAATATTATTCCAAAACAAAAAAGAACCCAGCATACCGTACGTGCAGAACAGTACTGATCCATTACAGCAGCGGCTCGATATGTAGTTACAGACATTGTACACATCTCCCTGTCTACCGTGTTGCATACAGGAACAAGTAACTCTCAGACTTATCTTTCCCTCAGCAGACGTCGACGCGTTGCACATCTGACTTAAAGCTGTCGTAGAAGGGAAACCGCGAGTTTCCGGACATTCTCATTCAAACTATAATCTACTCACTGCCCTCTACAAGTAATAAAAGTTTGTAACGGGAATTTCGGATCACCCTACGTAATACTAGCCATGTGAAGATCTAAGAAGTGTCATATCGACTACATCTCGTGTATGGTGGTGTAAGAGATACTATCAATTTAAATGAACTGCAAGATAATACGAGACTCGAAACATTCTAAGTAACACCTCACCAAAAAGAACACAAATCCTACATGGCTGTATCATCGGCAGCTGCAGAGGATGCAGCCCCACAACCTGCCAGAAAGACAATTCGAAGGGGGGAAAAACAACTCAATTACTCAGAAGTGTGCGCAGATTCAGATGCTGCAGAGACAAGGAAAAACGACCTCGTTAACGAACTCCAAGGAAAAATTTCAGTTGAGTGTCATGACAAGCTGTTTAATGATACAGTTGGCTCACATGTTGTCCGGCAGATTATGACACTTGCAGCAAAGAAGAACGCCCATCATTTTCAGCTTGCAAATAAGTCCATCAATAAGTTTATTGGAATTCTCCTTATATCTGGTTACCATTCTCTTCCTTCAGCACATTTATACTGACGTGAAGACGATAGCATTGATATCCCAAACTTAAGGGGGTTCTCAATCTCAATGACAACTCGAACCTCCCAGATAATGCAGCAGAAGAACATGCCAGCAGAAGGACAGTGTAAGGTATCAAAATTCGCCCATTGATCGCTAAACAAAACAAAAATTTTCTGCTTTCTGGCTTGTTCTCCGAAAATCTTAGCATTGATGGTGATTCGATGTTTCAAGCAGTTGTTCAGGGGTTGGCCAAAAATATGTGAACACCGCGAGAAATGCCCGCCTGGACGTAAAGGAAAATGCTGAAGAAGCCTGCACGTTGGGCTGTTGCATTTGTACAGTGTCCTCAACACACTGCAAGTGTCAGTAATTGTGAGAATAGTGTTCTGCGTAGTTGTGAGTGCATTAAGTCACTTCAAATATGGACAATTATTGGCGCTCTTATGGTGGGTGCTTCGGTAAGCAAGGTAGGTGAAGTCTTTGTTGTATCAAGAGTCACCGTATTGAAGATTCATATCGTATATAGGGAAAACGGAAGTTGCGAGAAGGCAGTTGTCATTTGGAGAGAGAAGTTTGGTCACGGGCCGCGCTAAAAGGACGCGCGCACGGCTGCCGGTGAAGCCAGTGGGGAAGACAGGGAATGGTCAGGGCAGATCGCTCCACGTGAACCTGTCACTTTCAAGCAGCTGGCGGTTGCATGTAGTCACGAGCGTTTACCAACGGCTTTAAGACAATGCTTTATCCACGTATACGTTGATTACACGCAAATGCAAATTAGTACGACGTATGATGCGCCAAATGCGAGATGAGTTGAAACAAATCAGCCAAGACGCTGATACGATTATATGAATTTTACATCAAAACATATTAAGTAAACAAATCTGCAACATTTCAAGTTACTGAGTGATTTACAACTTTTGAACCAGCACAGATACAGAGCAGAGCGACTGCCCATATTAAAGGTCTCGTCAGAACGCAATGACTGACCTGTTTGTAGAAATTGTAGCATTAATAGTTCACTGATAAAACACCCATTTTATTAACTACTTGCTAATAGCTAATTAAAACAAATAATACAAGATAGATACACGAACAGCAAGGTAGTATATGATAGTGGTTGTCGTTATTCACATTTCAGAATGATTAGTTGGCAATACTCGTAATTATTATGATATGTTGTCTTTGTTTATTAATAACTTTCGCATAGTTTTGCCCATATTTGTTTAACATTTGTGTATACATAGATTTTCATCCATGCATCAGAAAGGGAGCTTCAAATCTGTATGAAAAGTGGTGCATTGTAAAGAACTGTTATGTTATTTAGTGGCACAAATGAACAAACACTACTTTCGCACTCCGCAGAGATGAATATAATATTAATGCTTGGCAAATTTATGAAGCTACAAATTCGTGAAATACATATTTTAATGAGAATTTAAGCGCACGTATAATAGAGCAAACAGAATAAATGTTGCTCTTTTATGTAAAATGTTATGCAAATAAGTGGTGATCAGTCGAAAGCAGTTGCGTGACGTAGACTGGGAAATTTCGAATCGAGGGTATTTAAGCGGACCTGACACGAAGCTCGAGGTCAGAGTTCTGCGTTCCTTTGCCGACGCCGGACCCTTGTTGCTCGACGCGACGCTGTGATCCTACTTTTTGCGGTTCCAGATGTGTTGGACTTAGACGACTCTCGCGTGTGCGAGCAACGAGAAGATAGGATTTCTCGCAAAGAATCCTAACAGGATATTTCCATTGTGGAACACAGTAGGTACTTGTCTTTTTTCAAGCGTTGTGTCTTTTGGTGATTGTTTTTGTTAGCAAACTAGACTTCATTGTAAAATCGTAGCTGTGGGACTCTGTATCCATTCGTGTGCCACATTTAGCCGCTGAAGCGCTGCTGTGGTGCTCTGGCTTTTAGCATTCCGATTGGGATACCAGTGGCACCTAGTTTCTGATACGGTGAGGTTGCGCGCTGGTTATCTTCACTACTTTTAGGTGGTTGAGTCTGAAACAGTGTTGAGTGTGTTCAAACCAGTCAAGACTTTGAATATTTTGTTGGAAGCCGGGACTTAGGAATTGAGGCTAGTGTCAAGTGAACTTTAGATCATCGGGAGTAGGCCATATTTTAGCGTATTTATCGATTTACTAAATATAAATCGGTGTTATTCAGCATTCAACAACTTTATTAAAATCTATAGCGTGTTCAGTATCGCTATTGGAGGCTCGAGCAATAATTAAAAAGGCACGTAACTGTTTGGAAGATACCACCAATGAGCTGTAGTTACTTATGAATAAAAAAACTCAGCAGAATCGAGAGTATTTTGTTTACGCACTTTAACAGTTGCTAAGCGCACGTGTCTGGCGGTAGAAAGGTTCGGAGACCATCCCCGGGTTAGACGACGAGAACAAGAGAACAGAACCATTTGCAGCCTCGTTCCCATTCCGCCGACCGTCGAAACTGGGAGGTTCGTCAGGGATTTAGTATGGTTCGTATATAGACCGGAAGGCCAGGGACACTGGGAGTGCTTCGCGTGAAAAACGTGTGTCGTCGAGAACGCGAGTCCGTCGCCAGTTCAACGCAGCGCGCCACCTTCGCGCCGATTGTCTCGCCGTAGCTCTTACCAAGTGGACAATACTCGACAGCAGTACTTTCCGACCGTGGTCCATGAACGGAGTATTCAGGAAAATTGTAGCAGGACCAAGAAAATGACAATAGTGACGATGAATTAGGTGTTTTTAAGGTCGAATCAATGTGAAGCAGCAGTGAAATGTGGAAAGGGTGGAGGCAGCACGAGAAAGCATGCAGGAAATAACCTAAACAGGGAACTGTACCTGAAGGCTTAAACTTAAACGTTTTATTCAAGAAAGTGACTTTTGACGACGAAGTAATCGAGTTAGCATTTAGAGCTGGAGTGACAGTGTCATGTTAACGTAGCAGATAGTTACGGCGACAGTAGTAACCACTCTAGGGAGGACCACATAGATGTAGTGTTGGAACTCGGTGTTTCAGAGGAATGTGCCCAGGGAGAGCGATCTGACACTTCCCAGAAAGTTGTACTCAGGTACGGTGACGTTCTCGATTGTCCACACATCATGTTTGTCGTATAGCAAGGCGCTGCGGCGAACGCTAAGTCATAATGGGTGAGTGACACTCTGATGTCTGAAAATGATGTAGTTTGCGACGATTAGTGTACTGCTGAGTGCCGTGATGAAGTGAAGACCTTCGTTATCATAAATGATGAGGAACAAGTAGCCGGATACATGGATATTGATTGGCTTAGCATGAATGAAAGTAAGTTTCAGCCAAGTGGCTACACCTCACAAGCAAAATTCTTAATTCGTTGGCGTCTGGAAGATTGGAAGAACGAAACATGTAAGTTAGCCAGAAAGATGTGTTGATTATGTGGAAGTAAATTAGAAATTTTGGGTACCTTCAACCAAATATTCAGTCCTGGTGTCGACATTTACCTTCCGAGTGAGATCACTGTAAAGAAAATCTATTTTGACAACTTTTAAGAGACGGAAAGAGATTTGTTGGCTGAAATAGAACTCAGGAAGGAATCTGTTGAAAAAGTTCAGCTTATAATTAATGTAACTATTATTGACACAGTGGCTGACTGTTTAGTTGATTCAGCTCGCGACGTGTGTTGCATCTCTGAATCATACTTTGACGATATTTATACCGATGACTTAATTGTTTATAGGGTAAACAGTACAAAGATGAAAGCGGCTACTGGAGTCACAGTAGGCCGGTCAAAATCGAAGTCATCCTAGAAGTAAATAAAGATGGAACCACCTTTGTGCAGGGGTTCTTCATTGTGTCGAACTTCTGCACAAATATGATAGTCGGGTCGGATTTCCTGGCAAAATATTCAGGCAACATCAGTTACCAAAACAGGTCTATGGAACTAAAGGAGGGCGCAAACCGAAAACGCATTAGGTTTAAGGGCCCGCTATGTGGTGAAGAGTTGGTAGCTAACAAAAATGTAAACGATAACATGGAGGGATTAGTTGTTGTTGGCAGCATCAGAGAGAAAGTAAGTGGGACTAAAGGGTTGTGTGAGGAAGACAAAAGTTAGTTGTACAAGTTACAAGTTGTTACAAAATTTTAGTGGATATATATATATATATATATATATATATATATATATATATATATATATATATATATATATATATACTAAAATTTTATAACAACTTGTACTATATATATATATATATATATATATATATATATATATATATATATATGTGTGTGTGTGTGTGTGTGTGTGTGTGTGTGTTACCGTGAATGACCGAAATTAGAGAATGTCGACTTTCACCGGTGAATGTCAACAGATACCAAATACGTCGGTGAAAGATCGAATATTGCGTTACATTGTTGTACATTCGGTCCCTCTCCGGTGTGTGTCGACAATCACAGATATCCTGTGGTGGAGGTCCAAAACAGAAGAGTCAGAAAACAAGCGACTGGATCTCTCCCGCCAAATCCTTTGTTCTGCTCGGAGTCAATCAGCTTTGTCAGTCTTATGCAAGCTTTGATAAAGCGAGCAACGTTCTCTTAATCTTTTTCCGATACCGTAATTTATACTAAATGGATACTGCAGTAAATCGTGATCTTTTTCATGAAAAGTGAAATGCGTTTATTGCGCGTAAACGAGAAGACAATTGTTTTTATTTTTCTCAAGAAAAGTATCATAAAATACTTTCTGAAGTGGTTTCTGCTAAAATTAAATGCAACACACCTTCGGATTACAGATGATTAAAACGGTTTTCAGAAAGAGAGGCGAAAAAGTTACGTCACCATTGTGACGTTTTATAGCGAGTGAATTACGGAGAAGAAAATATAAATCTTCAATATTTTCAACATTCACTATTAGTGGATCGTGAATGTCAACATTTACCGGTGTAAGTCAGAAATAAGGGTATTTAGCAAATATTTCGGACATACACTAAGCGACTATGTGAATGTTGACATTCACCGGTGAAAGTCGACATTCTCAAGATGTCGGTGTTCCACTGTAATATATATATATATATATATAGGGTGGTCCGGCGGTCCATTGATAGTGACCAGGCCAAATATCTCACGAAATAAGCATCAAACGAAAAAACTACAAAGCGGTTGCCTGGGTCTAAGATCGTACAGCGGTGGGAAGGAAGCCTAAGTTACCGCCCCATGGTGCCACTCTGTTAGCGGATTTAGCTCTTCTGACTCATCGCAGGGAATGATTGTAGAGTCATACTCTGTGGTCCAACAGTATCACTGCTGACAATGTCGAATTATCAGTGAAGGATGAGGAGTCTTGCACATACGCAAATAAAACTTAATTACAGATCTCTGTTTATTCATAAAGTCTCTCCACCTTGGATAGTGATAGTTAGCGAGGCAAAACTAAGTTGGCTGTTTTGATGATATAAGACTACAACCCATTAAATTCTTTTCAATGTACTAATCACAAATATGTGCAAACAGATGTTCCTAAAACAATCGTTACACTTAGCTTCCCGCAAGTCTGAGGTCAGGGTTCGGCTTAAGCCGGAGACAATGTATCATTACACCTAGCGTCAAAATTGTTGCTAAGTACAATACCAAAACAATCGCTACCAGCTGTGTCGGTTTTTAAATGCACGCGGCTGTACCCCATCCCTTTTGAGTCTCAACCATACTCCATTTTAAAGAGAGCACCAATGTGCGCCACTAATTTTGCCACCAAAGACTCCTACCAAGCTCAGACGTTTAGCTAGTAGAATCTGAAACTGGAAATAATAACTCCGTATTTAGCACGTTAGAGAATTAAAACACGTTAATTAATAAATATAAAAATTTAAGTGACGGTTTTAGTCAGAGTGTCTTCAAGCGCATTTCTTAGGATGACTCAATTTCGAATCTCTGACAATTTCTTTAAAAATTACTTTAATTAATCCATGAAATTGTAATGAAATACACTGCACTATTTTTTTAGAATGTAGGATGAAATGTGTACTGCGTTGTTACACAGTGAAGTCATTATAACAGATGAATCTGTTCTTGTTTATGAGGCCTATTTTAATACACATGTTAAACGATGTCAGAATTCGTCGTAGCATCGAAACTATTAGACTTTCAAATGGTGTACATTGATATAGTTGTGGTAATTATCTGTTATTTGGTCTATCACGTGTATCGCAGCTACATGTTGTTGTGTAGCAACCTTTAAAAGATTCGGAAGACATGAGTCAGTAAAGCACTCATAACTCTCCGACTTCTTTTGTTTTCAGACACGGTCACGAAGTGTCAGAGGTAATCTCACTGATGAAGACAGTCTGGGGCATTAATATTTCTGTAGTATTGCTAGATCAAGTCGAATCATGCTGGAATTAATACTTCAGCTCCGCACTTTGTGGAATTGGTCACCGGAAGAACCGCAGCTCATGATGTGATGAGCTGCTTCCCATGACTCACGGCCAACTGACATCGCCACTCAACTATCAAACAGCTTTTTCTCGCCTTCAGTCGCCTTCCCTCACCTCTGCCCCTTTATCTCGGCCCACGCCAGCATCAGCAGACTTATCTCACCAACTGCCGTCCGATAGTGATGTATGAAATAGTTGCACCAAAACCAACGAATTCAACACACTGAAGCACCAACAAAATAACCAAAGAAAAATAAAATGTTGCTAAAGGTCCATATCAGTGAATTCCAAGCTGGAAAAAAGTAAACTGTTACCAATGACCACACTTACGAAAAGCGAAACAGGTTTAAGATATCAACTGCAAATATTTTCTTAAGAAATGTGGTACACTTCAGTTATTGGAGCAGAAGAACACAAGAGATAATATGGCCCTTTTCCAGTCATAAATGTAGTGTCTTGTGATTCTGATAATAAAATTTGTTTTTATTGTGACTTATTTCACAAAGTATAGACGACGTAAACAGCTTATTGTCAGCTCTGTACTAAGTTGACAAGCAATTAAATACTGGTTACATAAACATTTCCCGCTGCCATTTCAACATGTACTGCGAGATCCATTTCGTACGAAAAATAAAAAGTTACCTTGCTGAAGGGATCTCTGTTGGCTGTAACATCATGAAATACGACAAAAATATTTGTGTAAAGACATGAAATGAGTGGAATTGTTGGGCAACACAGAACAGTGTTAACAGACAGAATGTGAGAAAACCAATGATTAATACAGGAGAGGTCCACTGTAGTATTTTACACTGAATACCATATCTGTAACGCCGTATAAAATTCACCCCTTTCTACAGAACGTGCAGCCTAAAATATCGAATGCCCCTCCGTTGTAACGAAACACAGAGCAAACACTCTTGTTGTCTCTGCCCGCGTCTGCTAAAAGAATCCAATATGAAAGTCCGACCGTCTACATACCCAGTACGCGAAGTCTCGCGATTGACTTTTTCTCAATTCCTTGCTGCCTGACGCCAATGTCTTTGACTTTCTTGCGGCCAGATTTTTCTCAGTGTTTGATGCTACAATACAGTTGGTTCCCACTGGAAGGTAACCCTTGCTACTTTCACAAAATCACGATGTTCAACATTTTCAGTTCCTTTCAGATGTTTGGCTTGAATACAAATGTTCCAGGAAATGACGGAGAAGGTGCGTTTTCTTGTTTTATTAGAAACGTTTACAGTGTCGATCATAACTGTCCATAGTACTGAAAACAATTAACTGATATACCTATACTTCGGCGCGAGGTGTCAATGTTTGAGCATAGATAAAGGCGCCACGAATGTTTGAAATAAAATACACTCCTGGAAATGGAAAAAAGAACACATTGACACCGGTGTGTCAGACCCACCATACTTGCTCCGGACACTGCGAGAGGGCTGTACAAGCAATGATCACACGCGCAGCACAGCGGACACACCAGGAACCGCGGTGTTGGCAGTCGAATGGCGCTAGCTGCGCAGCATTTGTGCCCGCCGCCGTCAGTGTCAGCCAGTTTGCCGTGGCATACGGAGCTCCATCGCAGTCTTTAACACTGGTAGCATGCCGCGACAGCGTGGACGTGAACCGTATGTGCAGTTGACGGACTTTGAGCGAGGGCGTATAGTGGGCATGCGGGAGGCCGGGTGGACGTACCGCCGAATTGCTCAACACGTGGGGCGTGAGGTCTCCACAGTACATCGATGTTGTCGCCAGTGGTCGGCGGAAGGTGCACGTGCCCGTCGACCTGGGACCGGACCGCAGCGACGCACGGATGCACGCCAAGACCGTAGGATCCTACGCAGTGCCGTAGGGGACCGCACCGCCACTTCCCAGCAAATTAGGGACACTGTTGCTCCTGGGGTATCGGCGAGGACCATTCGCCACCGTCTCCATGAAGCTGGGCTACGGTCCCGCACACCGTTAGGCCGTCTTCCGCTCACGCCCCAACATCGTGCAGCCCGCCTCCAGTGGTGTCGCGACAGGCGTGAATGGAGGGACGAATGGAGACGTGTCGTCTTCAGCGATGAGAGTCGCTTCTGCCTTGGTGCCAATGATGGTCGTATGCGTGTTTGGCGCCGTGTAGGTGAGCGCCACAATCAGGACTGCATACGACCGAGGCACACAGGGCCAACACCCGGCATCATGTTGTGGGGAGCGATCTCCTACACTGGCCGTACACCACTGGTGATCGTCGAGGGGACACTGAATAGTGCACGGTACATCCAAACCGTCATCGAACCCATCGTTCTACCATTCCTAGACCGGCAAGGGAACTTGCTGTTCCAACAGGACAATGCACGTCCGCATGTATCCCGTGCCACCCAACGTGCTCTAGAAGGTGTAAGTCAACTACCCTGGCCAGCAAGATCTCCGGATCTGTCCCCCATTGAGCATGTTTGGGACTGGATGAAGCGTCGTCTCACGCGGTCTGCACGTCCAGCACGAACGCTGGTCCAACTGAGGCGCCAGGTGGAAATGGCATGGCAAGCCGTTCCACAGGACTACATCCAGCATCTCTACGATCGTCTCCATGGGAGAATAGCGGCCTGCATTGCTGCGAAAGGTGGATATACACTGTACTAGTGCCGACATTGTGCATACTCTGTTGCCTGTGTCTATGTGCCTGTGGTTCTGTCAGTGTAATCATGTGATGTATCTGACCCCAGGAATGTGTCAATAAAGTTTCCTCTTCCTGGGACAATGAATTCACGGTGTTCTTATTTCAATTTCCAGGAGTGTATATACTAATTATTGTGGTGTAAATTCAATAACGTCCTTCTGAACCATATTTCGTATCACCTTTCTTTCAATTCAACTGCCGAATTCATGTAATCAATTTAAAATCAGAAAAATCTTCGTAATAACATAGTCACTCACTTTAAAAAGAGACACGCATCCTTAACAGCTTCCCTTTGTCATTAAAGTTTGGTCACTAATAGAATTTAAGAGCAGCCTCCTGGATTTATTGATGATCAGGCCTTTCTAATCCTTTGATGGCGTACACCCAGAACCAACTCATAGCATGGGTACTATGTACGAGTAGTACTTGACTTCGGCCCAGTTTCAGTGCAGTCATGGGACTATGTAAGTAAATTTTCAAAATGTTTTTTTTTTTTTACTATGTTTTACTACAACAGCCTTGGAATCATCCTATATACTTTAGAATTAATGCTAAACTTTCTAATTAATGTATAAATGAGATTTTTTTTTCTCCTCATCCTCGATCTTTCATCCAAGGTATGTGTTAGAAAAATAAGCATATTACCTTACTTCTAAGTATCTATCATGTGCTTTTGCTATGCTGATGTGTACTAAATACTCAAGGACCTTATCACTACAGCTGTACGGGACGAAAAGACTGTATATCATGAACTGATATATATATGATGAGTTTTGAATATTATTAAGGAGATGCCATATGGTGATTGTGCACCCGCACAGTCGCAACAGATGGCTCCTGGCCATCTCTACAAGGACTCGGTGGGTGTACACCTTTGATGGCCCACCAATACCATTATTTCTACAAGGACTTCAGTGGGTCTGCACCTCTGGTGACCCACCAATACCATACTCTCTACCAGGACTACATTGGGTCTGTCCTGTGATGACCTACCTACCAATATTCTTCAAAACTTTGACTGACTCTGCTGTGGGTTTGCTCTGTTGTGGCCCGTTACCTGTCTGCATCTCAAGAGTTAGCACTGTCTTTCCGTTGGAAGGACAACACTACTTCTTCAAGACTGCATGGAAACCCACTACTTCCGTGTGCATTTTCTTTTACTGCTCAGACTATGGGAAAGAAAAAACACTGCAATTTTACTGTGATGAATGATCAGGACTGTCTTTATGGACTGTGAGAAAATTTTAGCTTTTGACCAACATTGTATCAATAAGTGTGTGTATTTGATATCTTTATTATTGTAATCATGAAATTTTTTTTCAAATCTGTATTGGCCACTGCCCAAAACAATTTGTAAAATTTTTTGTGGGGAGCATGCGGGCTATGAAGTACGCTGTTTAGGTTTTTATATTGGTAACGCCACGTAGCGCTCTGTATGAAAATCACTGTTTGTGCTGTGTGCAGTCTGTGGCTGGTTTGCATTGTTGGAATTTGCTATTGTAGTGTTGGACAGTTGGATGTGAACAGTGCGTAGCGCTGCGCAGTTGGAGGTGAACCGCTAGCAGTGGTGGATGTGGGGAGTGAGATGGCGGAGTTTTGAGAGGAGATGATCTGGCCGTGTGTCCATCAGAGAGAGTAAATTTGTAAGACTGGATGTCATGAACTGATATATATATATATATATATATATATATATATATATATATATAATGACTTTTGAACACTATTAAAGTAAATACATTGTTTGTTCTCTATCAAAATCTTTCATTTGCTTAGTATGCCTATCAGTAGTTAGTGCCTTCGGTAGTTAGAACCTTTTATTTAGCTGGCAGTATTGGCGCTCGCTGTATTGCAGTAGTTCGAGTAACGAAGATTTTTGTGAGGTAAGTGATTCATGAAAGGTATAGGTTATTGTAACTCAGGGCCATTCTTTTGTAGGGATTATTAAAAGTCAGATTGCGTTGCGCTAAAAATATTGTGTGTCAGTTTAAGCACAGTCATTTATATTTTTTCTAAGGGGACGTTTCAACTTGTACTTTCTCAAATATTCATATGAAAGTATACACAATGGCATTTTAGTGAGGATTCTGTTGCTCTGGAAGAGGAACATGTAGAACGATGTCACATACTTGGTGACTGATTCGTTGAGACATGGTGAGAATCCTGAGCATAAGAGACATCAACGTAGAAAGCATTCTGCCTCAATATACCCACTCTGGATAAACAAACTGTCTGCGTGCTAGCATGTATGCCGTTCCAAATGCTTCATTCGATTCAATAGACTTCTATCCTAGTTCCGTTAGTTACTTGATATCTCCGGCTATACAGTTACAGTTTTATGTTCATGGAGTCAGAACTGCCGTCTTGTCAAACAGGGTTACTAATGTTACTTTCCTCGTTAAATAATGGTCAAAAGCTGTAGTAGACTCATGTAGACTTCGAAAGTAACCTATAAGAAACTTCCTGGCAGATTAAAACTGTGTGCCGGACCGAGACTCGAGACCTTCGCCTTTCGCGGGCAAGTGCTCTACCAACTGAGCTACCCAAGCACGACTCACGACCCGTCCTCACAGCTTCAGTTACGCTAGTACCTCGTCTCCTATCTTACAAACTTCGCAGAAGCTCTTCTACATACCTTGTGGAACTAGCACTCCTGGAGGAAAGGATATTGCGGAGACATACCTTAGCCACTGCCTTGGGGATGTTTCCAGAATGAGATGCCCGCGAAAGGCAAAGGTCCCGAGTTCGAGTCTCAGTCCGGCACACAGTTTTAATCTTCCAGGAAGTTTCATATCAGCGCACACTCACTCCGCTGCAGAGTGAAAATTTCATTCTGGAAACATCCCCAAGGCTGTGACTAAGACATGTCTCCGCAATATCCTTTCATCCAGGAGTGCTAGTTCTGCAAGGTATGCAGGAGAGCTTATGCGAAGTTTGGAAGGTAGGAGACGAGGTACTGGCGGAACTGAAGCTGTGAGGATGAGTCGTGAGTCGTGCTTAGGTAGCTCAGTTAGTAGAGCACTTGCCCGCGCAAGGCAAAGGTCACGAGTTCGAGTCTCGGTCCGGCACACAGTTTCAATTTGCCAGGAAGTTTCATATCAGCACTCACTCCGCTGCAGAGTGAAAATCTCATTCTAGTAACCTATAAGCTTATTCTAGCACACACTTCCCTGCAATTGAACCATCCTTAGAACATCACAGACGTTTCTAGCTTCCTTCTGCTTTTTCTGAAGTCTGTGTCTGCTGAATTAAAGGTTTCACTTCTCACTCACGTTATAACAGGAAGTCGATTCACCAGTTTAAGTAAGACGCTCAAGCGCCTTCATGGCCCACTGCGCTTTGTCTAGTGTAACCAGCCATGTTAGTGGACAGGAGTCACGAAAATCTCTGGAGTACAATTCTGAACGACGTGGCGATGAATTGCCTTTCTCCGTCGAATATAGCCACAAAATTGCTTAGAAAAGGTTAGGAATTAATGTCCCGTGTCAATGAAATTTTCAGACAACAACCACAACGCGTTGAGTACAGACTAAATTTGTTTTATATTTTTATTCCTCATGCCACATTTAGCAGCGTGTAACATTCGTCGACAACCTCGTCCAGTCTTAAAGAATCAAACTCTTATGTTTAAAACAGCCTCAAATCTCAATTTTCTTTACAAATGAAATAATTTGTCAAACATTTGTAAAACCTATATTCCTGAAGACTTTGTAGTTCTTTAGGCATCGCAGTGTTTATGACGTCATATCTCCTGATTTTTTTTTTTCAGTCGTCAGTATTTTGACTGGTTTGATGCAACCTGTCACGAAATACTCTACTGTGCTAACCTTCTTATCTCAAAGCAGCTTCTGCACCCAACCAACTTCCTTAACTGCTGTGTGCGTACGCAGGAGTTGGCCGTAGTTTACGAACAGCTAAAAACGCTCATGGCCACCGTTAGTCACCTGCAGGATGCTGCGTCGGGGTATGGTGGCAGCAAAAAAAATTGGTGCGGAGCATGGGACACCTCTGGTGTTGCTTGTTCCACCCACGGGCTCAGCTGTCGAGGTACCTTCCAGAATACCCAACACGGGGCACCCACGCACACTGTGAGTAACAGCTTGTTAAGCGGTCGCGTCGTTTGAGGCGGAGAGTCAGTATGGGACCTGCTCGAATGACCTCGCCCATTCAATAAGTAGACTTGTGGCAGCTCCTTCAGCACGGTCCGAGCAGGCACACGGGAAGGTGGTTCACTAGTTATTGTGGGCTCCAGTGTTAGGTGCGTTATGGAGACCGTTGGGGAAATAGCATCCAGGAGCAGAAATAATTCCGACGAGTACTTGGTTTCCTGCCTGAAGGCCTCATCCGAGATGTGGAGGAGGCCATGATTGTGCTGTCGAGGGTTCAGGGTGCAGTAGTCTGCAAGCTGCTGCTCATGTCAACGCCAATCGATATTTCCTAAGGACACCCTCAGCTCCGACGGGTTGTTGGAGGAACTGGTGAAGACTGCGGGTTGCAAAGAAGGCTCAGATTTGCAGTATGGTACCCAGCGTCGATCGGGATCCTTCGATTTGGAGCTTTGAAGTGGGTGTTAACCAGAGGTTCTGTCGATTCTGTGATGCTCAAGGCGGTAGATTTTCGGATTTGTATTATGGGGTGCAGAGTTGTAGGACTCCCCTTGATAGATCAGTGGTGCACTACACAAAGGAACCGGCTACCAAAATTTTAACAGTAAATTTTCAAAGTATTCAAAGTCTCAGAAATATTTAACCAAACATGGAACGTATATTGAAAAGACAGATTAGGTGGTATAGGAGGGGGAGCGTTCATTGTTGTCGACAGCGATACTGTGTATATCGAGATGGAAATTGAGGCTGACTGTGAAGATATGTGGACACGAGTAGCAGCCCTAGGTGAACCCAAGTTGATCATCGAATGTTTTTGGCGGAAGCCTGATTCCGCCTTAATAGATGTAGAATCATTCAAGGACAGTCTACGCTCAGCAGCGGAGAACTATCTAGATGAGGCAGTATTAGTTGGACGTGACTTTAATCTGTGAAATATAGGTTGGGACGTCTGTGGACTCACTTCAGGTGGTAAGCGTACTCCAGTGAAGCACTTCTGAACACGTTTTCCGAAAATTCGCTCGAACAACTAAGACGACCGACATACAATGGAAGTATTTTAGATGTTGTAGCTACAAACAATCCTGACCTTATCGACAGCATCAATACACACGCAGGGATTAATGATCATGACGTCACCGCAGCGACGATCGCTACTAAAGTTAATAAATTGCTCAAGAATGCTAGGAGAGTGTTTATACCAGAAAAAGCAGATAAGGAGTTATTATCATCCCACATAGACAGTTTAAGTGCACTTTTTAGCATCAATAGGGAAAATTAGTTGTAAGGTCTTATGGGATCAAACTGCAGATATCATCCGTCCCTAAGCTTACACACTACTTAATTTAACTTAAACTAAGTTACGCTAAGGACGAGGCACACACTCATGCCCGAGGGAGGACTCGAACCTCCTACGGGGGAAGCCGCGCGGACCGTGACAAGACGCCCAAGACCGCACGGCTACCCAGCGCGGCGCATTAATATCACGGATGTAAATAAATTTTAGGCGAAGTTTAAACTGATTCCAAAGCACGCTCTGAAGACCTATGTGCCAGGTAAATGGATTAACGATAGAGAGGATACTCCATTGTTTAATAATCAAATTCGCAAAATGCTGAGGAGACAGAGATTGTTGGACTTTCGGTTCAAAAAAGAACGCGCAAATGTTGACAGTTATAAGTTGTAGAATTTTGTACGTCCGTAAGAAAATCAACGCGCAAAACATACAACTTCCACCGTCATTTTGTTAGCCGAGAACCCGAGGAAATTCTGGCTGTACGTAAAACCACTAAGCAGCTCGTATGCTTCTATCCGCTCATCGAACAGTCTGTCACAGCAATAGTTTTCGCGTCTCGTATTTCAGTGAGTGTTTCTTGATTATCAGAGTAGCTCATCAGAAGATTATCTTGGGAATTTGTAACCGTATAGAGTAGGGTAAACATAGTCATGTGTAGGGACTGTGGTTGTTGTGAGCGGACGCAAGGAGAATTGGCCACTCTTCGGGGGCAGGTGGAGGCTTTGTCTGTTAGGCTCATCGAGCTCGAGGCGCAGGCGTCGGCTCGTAGTGGCGTTGGGGCAACTGTGGTGAGACCTATGCCTACTTCGGTGGCCTTGGAATCACATGGAACCCCTGATGTCGCTGCGTCTTCCGGCAGTGAGCATCTTACCGGTCAGCCATCACTCCAGGGTGAATGGCAGACAGTGGTGGGCTCGCGCGTGCCTGGCCGAAAGGCGAAGGTGGGATCTGGCCGCGTGGCAGCTGCCTTACCCCTTTCCAACAGGTACGGGGTGCTTCCTAGTGGTGATGACATCGTTTCCGAGCCACCACAGGATGCCTCGCCTGTTGGGCCAGTGGCCGATTCTCCGGCAAGGTCCCGACAGTCACAGAGGGCGGGCCTATTAGTTATAGGGAGCTCCAACGTTAGGCGGGTTATGGAGCCCCTCAGGAAAATAGCGGGTAGGTCGGGGAAGAATGCCAGTGTGCACTCGGTGTGCTTGCCGGGGGGTCTCGTCCGTAATGTGGAGGAGGCCCTTCCGGCAGCTATTGAACGCACTGGGTGTGACCGGCTGCAGATAGTAGCACATGTCGGAACGAATGAAGCCTGCCGCTTGGGTTCTGAGGCCATCCTTGGTTCCTTCCGGCGGCTGGCTGATTTGGTGAAGACAACCAGCATCGCACGCGGAGTGCAAGCTGAGCTTAATATCTGCAGCATAGTGCCCAGAGTCGATCGCGGTCCTCTGGTTTGGAGCCGTGTGGAGGGTCTAAACCAGAGGCTCAGACGACTCTGCGACTATAATGGTTGCAAATTCATCGACCTCCGTTATTGGGTGGAGAACTGTAGGGCCCCCCTAGACAGGTCAGGCGTGCACTACACACCGGAAGCAGCTACTAGGGTAGCAGAGTACGTGTGGCGTGCACACGGGGGTTTTTTAGGTTAGAGGGACCCCCCTTGGGCGAAACGATAAAATACCTGACGGCTTACCAGAGAGGACATTATCATCGTTGATAAAGAACGTCCGTCCTCAGAGACCAAAAACAGGAAAAGTTAACGTAAACTGCAGGAGTATCCAGGGCAAGGGTCCTGAATTAGTATCTCTTATTGAAGGAAATAGTGCGCATATAGTATTAGGAACGGAAAGTTGGTTAAAACCGGAAGTGAACAGTAACGAAATCCTAGACACAGAATGGAATATATACCGCAAGGATAGGATAAACGCCAATGGTGGTGGAGTATTTATAGCAGTAAAGAATTCAATAATATCCAGTGAAGTTATTAGCGAATGCGAATGTGAAATAATCTGGGTTAAGTTAAGTATCAAAGGTGGGTCAGATATGATAGTCGGATGCTTATATAGACCACCTGCATCAGCAACCGTAGTAGTTGAGCGCCTCAGAGAGAACCTGCAGGACGTCGTGAAGAAGTTTCGTGATCATACTATTGTAATAGGGGGAGACTTCAATCTACCAGGTATAGAATGGGATAGTCACACAATCAGAACTGGAGCCAGGGACAGAGACTCTTGTGACATTATCCTGACTGCCTTGTCCGAGAATTACTTCGAGCAGATAGTTAGAGAACCAACTCGTGAAGCTAACGTTTTAGACCTCATAGCAACAAATAGACCGGAACTTTTCGACTCCGTGAATGTAGAAGAGGGTATCAGTGATCATAAGTCAGTGGTTGCATCAATGACTACAAGTGTAATAAGAAATGCCAAGAAAGGAAGGAAAATATATTTGCTTAACAAGAGTGATAGGGCACAAATCGCAGAATATCTGAGTGACCAACATCAAACGTTCATTTCTGAGGAAGAGGATGTGGAACAAAAATGGAAAAAATTCAGAAACATCGTCCAGTACGCCTTAGATAAGTTCGTACCGACTAAGGTCCAAAGCGAGGGGAAAGATCCACCGTGGTATAACAATCATGTACGAAAGGTACTACGGAAACAAAGAAAGCTTCATCATAGGTTTAAGAGTAGTCGAATCATAGCTGATAAGGAAAAGCTGAACGAAGCGAAAAAGAGCGTAAAGAGAGCAATGAGAGAAGCATTCAACGAATTCGAACATAAAACATTGGCAAACAATCTAAACAAGAACCCTAAAAAGTCTTGGTCATATGTAAAATCGGTAAGCGGATCTAAATCCCCTATTCAGTCACTCGTTGACCACGATGGCACCGAAACAGAGGACGACCGAAGAAAGGCAGAAATACTGAATTCAGTGTTCCGAAACTGTTTCACTGCGGAAAATCGTAACACGGTCCCTGACTTCAGCCGTCGCACGGACGCCAAAATGGAAAATATTGAAATAAACGATATCGGAATTGAAAAACAACAGCTATCACTTAGTAGTGGAAAAGCATCTGGACCAGACGAGATACCCTTAAGATTCTACAGTGATTATGTTAAAGAACTTGCCCCCTTTCTATCAGCAATTTATCGTAGATCGCTGGAAGAACGTAAAGTACCTAGCGACTGGAAGAAAGCGCAGGTCGTTCCCATTTTCAAGAAGGGTCATAAATCAGATGCGAATAATTATAGGCCTATTTCGCTTACGTCAATCTGTTGTAGAATAATGGAACATGTTTTGTGTTCTCGTATTATGACGTTCTTAGATAATACAAATCTCCTTCATCATAACCAACATGGATTCCGCAAACAGAGATCATGTGAAACTCAGCTCGCCCTATTTGCCCAAGAAATTCACAGTGCCGTAGACACTAGCGAGCAGATTGATGCCGTATTCCTGGACTTCAGGAAGGCATTTGATACGGTTCCGCACTTACGTTTAGTGAAAAAAATACGAGCTTACGGAATATCGGACCAGGTTTGTGATTGGATTCAGGATTTCCTAGAAGAAAGAACACAACATGTCATTCTTAACGGTTCAAAATCTGCAGATGTAGAGGTAATTTCGGGAGTACCGCAGGGAAGCGTGATAGGACCTTTATTGTTTACAATATACATAAATGACTTAGTTGACAACATCGGTAGCTCCGTGAGGCTATTTGCAGATGACACGGTTGTCTACAAGAAAGTAGCAACATCAGAAGACTCGTACGTACTCCAGGAGGACCTGCAGAGGATTAATGCATGGTGCGACAGCTGGCAGATTTCCCTAAACGTAGATAAATGTAATATAATGCGCATACATAGGGGCAGAAATCCATTCCAGTACGATTATGCCATAGGTGGTAAATCATTGGAAGCGGTAACGACCGTAAAATACTTAGGAGTTACTATCCGGAGCGATCTGAAGTGGAATGATCACATAAAACAAATAGTGGGAAAAGCAGGCGCCAGGTTGAGATTCATAGGAAGAATTCTAAGAAAATGTGACTCATCGACGAAAGAAGTAGCTTACAAAACGCTTGTTCGTCCGATTCTTGAGTATTGCTCATCAGTATGGGACCCTTACCAGGTTGGATTAATAGAAGAGATAGACATGATCCAGCGAAAAGCAGCGCGATTTGTCATGGGGACATTTAGTCAGCGCGAGAGCGTTACGGAGATGCTGAACAAGCTCCAGTGGCGGACACTTCAAGAAAGGCGTTACGCAATACGGAGAGGTTTATTATCGAAATTACGAGAGAGAACATTCCGGGAAGAGATGGGCAACATATTACTACCGCCCACATATATCTCGCGTAATGATCACAACGAAAAGATCCGAGAAATTAGAGCAAATACGGAGACTTACAAGCAGTCGTTCTTCCCACGCACAATTCGTGAATGGAACAGGGAAGGGGGGATCAGATAGTGGTACAATAAGTACCCTCCACCACACACCGTAAGGTGGCTCGCGGAGTATAGATGTAGATGTAGATGTAGAAGACAGAAAGAGGAAAGTTGAAGTTTTAAATTTCTCGATTCAGAAACATTGAAGCAGGAGGATCCTCGTTTGACTGTCATACAGACTACCCGTGGAGGACACAGAAATGGGCATTCGTGGCGCTGAGAAACAACCGAAAGAGCACAAAACAAACAAGTCGCCAGGTCCAGGTGGAATCCAAATTCGGTTTTACAGAGAGTGCTTTGCGTCACTGGCCTCGAACTTAGCTACCATTTATCACGAATCTCTCGCCCAGCACTAAGTCCTAAGCGACTGAAAAAAAAGGCTCACGAATAAAACAAAGGTAAAAGAACGGACCTACATAATTACAGACCAATGTCCTTAACATTGGTTTGCTGCAGAATTCTTGAACACTTTCTGACCTCGAATATAATGAATTTCCGCTGAACAGAAAAACACGGATTTAGAAGTAATCGCACGCTTGCTATTTTCTCACACGATATCCTACAAACCATGGATGGAAAGCAACAGGCAGATTCCATATTTTTAGATTTCCGGAAAACGTGTGACCTGACGTTCCACTGCAAAATGTTGACAAAGGTTCCCAGATATCTGAGTGACTCGAAGACTTTTTAAGTAACAGAACCTAATACGTTGCCCTTGACGGCGATTATTCATCACAGTTTTCGGTGTAGTTAGGGGTTGACAAGAGAAGTGTCACAGGACAGCTGTCATTCTACACTCCTGGAAATTGAAATAAGAACACCGTGAATTCATTGTCCCAGGAAGGGGAAACTTTATTGACACATTCCTGGGGTCAGATACATCACATGATCACACTGACAGAACCACAGGCACATAGACACAGGCAACAGAGCATGCACAATGTCGCCACTAGTACAGTGTATATCCACCTTTCGCAGCAATGCAGGCTGCTATTCTCCCATGGAGACGATCGTAGAGATGCTGGATGTAGTCCTGTGGAACGGCTTGCCATGCCATTTCCACCTGGCGCCTCAGTTGGACCAGCGTTCGTGCTGGACGTGCAGACCGCGTGAGACGACGCTTCATCCAGTCCGAAACATGCTCAATGGGGGACAGATCCGGAGATCTTGCTGGCCAGGGTAGTTGACTTACATCCTCTAGAGCACGTTGGGTGGCACAGGATACATGCGGACGTGCATTGTCCTGTTGGAACAGCAAGTTCCCTTGCCGGTCTAGGAATGGTAGAACGATGGGTTCGATGACGGTTTGGATGTACCGTGCACTATTCAGTGTCCCCTCGACGATCACCAGTGATGTACGGCCAGTGTAGGAGATCGCTCCCCACACCATGATGCCGGGTGTTGGCCCTGTGTGCCTCGGTCGTATGCAGTCCTGATTGTGGCGCTCACCTGCACGGCGCCAAACATGCATACGACCATCATTGGCACCAAGGCAGAAGCGACTCTCATCGCTAAAGACGACACGTCTCCATTCGTCCCTCCATTCACGCCTGTCGCGACACCACTGGAGGCGGGCTGCACGATGTTGGGGCGTGAGCGGAAGACGGCCTAACGGTGTGCGGGACCGTAGCCCAGCTTCATGGAGACGGTTGCGAATGGTCCTCGCCGATACCCCAGGAGCAACAGTGTCCCTAATTTGCTGGGAAGTGGCGGTGCGGTCCCCTACGGCACTGCGTAGGATCCTACGGTCTTGGCGTGCATCCGTGCGTCGCTGCGGTCCGGTCCCAGGTCGACGGGCACGTGCACCTTCCGCCGACCACTGGCGACAACATCGATGTACTGTGGAGACCTCACGCCCCACGTGTTGAGCAATTCGGCGGTACGTCCACCCGGCCTCCCGCATGCCCACTATACGCCCTCGCTCAAAGTCCGTCAACTGCACATACGGTTCACGTCCACGCTGTCGCGGCATGCTACCAGTGTTAAAGACTGCGATGGAGCTCCGTATGCCACGGCAAACTGGCTGACACTGACGGCGGCGGTGCACAAATGCTGCGCAGCTAGCGCCATTCGACGGCCAACACCGCGGTTCCTGGTGTGTCCGCTGTGCCGTGCGTGTGATCATTGCTTGTACAGCCCTCTCGCAGTGTCCGGAGCAAGTATGGTGGGTCTGACACACCGGTGTCAATGTGTTCTTTTTTCCATTTCCAGGAGTGTATATAGGAAATAAATGATCCGACGGATGAGGTGAGCAGCATTTTACGTTTGTTTTCCTAATGATGCTTTGGTGTACGAGAAGGAGTCATTGCTGAGGAACTGTGGGAATATAAAAAATTTCTGGTTCGTCTGAAGAATGGAAGCTTGATTTAATTGCACAGGGTGATACAAAAGTCCGGACGATCGCGGCAGACTTGCGTCTTCAGGTAACCCCAAAACCAACAATCACACGGATTGAGGTCTTGGGACCTGGCAGGTCGAGCATCACGGAAGTGGCGGCATAGCACGCGGTCCTCATCAAACGATCTGCGCAAGAGATCTTTCACACGTGTAGCAGTATGGAGTGGAGTGCCATCCTGCATCTTTTGGGAGTGTATTTATCAGCTAGGCTAGGGATGATGCGATTCTGTACTATATCGGCGTACTTCGCACCCGTCACCGTCTGAGAAGCACCACCCCGCGTTTCCTCAAAGAAAACGGGTCCGATCACGATTGGTGTGGTAAATAAACTCAACTCCGTTAGTTTCTCGTTATAAAACGTGGTTTCCTCGACAGTTCCACATTTTCGGTAGCCTACATTCTGCAGTTGTGGGTGTTGACATACTCTCGGAGTGTGAAATGGGCTTCGTCGGTCCACAACACGTTAGCCAAAGAATCGACATCTTCCCCATTGTTTTGAAGGTCCCACATCACAAGCGCTCCGCGTCACAAAACTGGTGTCTATCAGTTTATAATGACGCTGGATTTTGTTCAGAAAGCGTTGGAGGGTACGTCTTTTTGCTCTCCATTCAGTAGTGCGTGGAGTGCCAGTGCGACGTACGACTCCATAAACGCTGACTTCACCATGCGGAGATGAGCTCACTGAAGCCTCCATTTCTTCCTGAACTGTCCGAGCAGAAGGAGCACTTGTGATTGGTCGTTCAGTATGTGGCTAATTGCCTAAATAACCCTGACTCCGAACTACGTAACTATTTCCTTCACAGTGACACTTGTCACAGGACGTTTGCCCGATCGAATACTCTTATTATGGCTATAGCAGCGTGAAACTGCAATAGCGGATTCTCCTTTCTGATAGTAAATCTTCACCGACATTTTCTGCTAAAGCCAACATGTCATGTTTGTTGGCACATCTGACATACTCTCTCGTTACAACTCATGAGACGTCAGTGGAGAGTTGCTGTTTAGCGCCATCTATTGGAAAGTTTTTGCACTTGTTTTGGGGTTAAACCTCATACAATTTCAAGCATGTGTGTCAGTTGTTACCTCTCTGCTTACAACAGAAAAATAGAAGATAACGGGGATAACTAGGAAAACAATCCATTTTTTGTTCGAATGCAGCATTAGTAAAGTGGTGCTTGATAAAGTCACGTCGATCAAATATCTGGGTGTAATGTCGCAAAGCGATATGATATGGAACGAGCACTTTAGGTTGGCTGTAGAGAAGACGAAAGCTCGACGTCGTTTTGTTGGGTGAACTTCGGGAACGCATAGCTCATCCACAAAAGGGACTGCGTATGGAACGCTAGTGCGATCCAGCCTTGGGTACTGTTCGAGTGTTTGGGGTGCCCACCAGTTCGGATTAAGGGAAGGCATCGAAACATTTCAAGGCATGCTGGTAGATTCGTAACCCCGGTAGACTCGTTAAGCACGCAAGTATTATGAAAATGCTTCGCGAACTGAAATGGAAATCCCTGGAGGAAAGACAACGGTCTTTTCGAGAGGCACTATTGCTTAAACTTAGAGAATCGGCATTGAGGCAAGCTACAGATCGATTCTGGTGTCGCAAGCGTTCTTTTCGGGTAAGAATTACGAAGTAAACATGCGAGAAATTAGTGCCTGTACGGAGGCTTTCAGACAGTCGTTTTTCCTTCGCTCCATTTGCGAGAGGAACAGGAAAGAAATGACCGATAGTAGTAGTACGTGGTACTCTCCGCCAAGAGCCGTAGGGTGGCTTGCGAAGTATGTATGTAGATACAGACGCTGATTACTTTTTAAGTGTATTATAGTTTCTGTCTTCCCCTAAAGTTTATTTCCTCTACACCTCCTTCTAATATCATAGATGCTATCCCCAGATGTAGTACATGTCCAGTCATGTTGCCCCTTCTTCTCATCAGTGTTTTCTATACGTTCCTTTCCTTGCCTGTTCTGCGGAAAACTTCCTCCTTCCTTACCTTATCAGTCCACCCAGTTTCCATCGTCCTTCTATAGCACCTCAACTAAAACAAATAGCTTCTCTTCTTTTCGGAAATTCCAGCAATCCATGATTCACTACCATACAATGCTGTGCTCCCGACGTTCATTCTCATAAGCTTGCAAATTCCTTAAATTCTTCTATTCGCGGTCAAGTTCGTGTTAAGTTTGTCGTTAACTCATTTCTGCTATTCCCTTTTACTTTCATCTTACTGTGGTTTACTATTAACCATGAATTCAATAATGCTAAGTGAAAGTGAAACTACTTGAAATGCCACAAAACTTAGGAGCAGTATCCACAGCTTAAAACACCCCATTCCACAACCTGTCCCCCCTACCCCACTCCTCTCTTCTCACTGCCCTATCTGTATTACACTTTTTCCTCTTGACGCTCCGTGCGCTACCACGTAAACTTGGTTCTCCTAATATTCAAATATGCAACATGCTCTTTGTCATCGCAAGAACAAAGCTAGAACCTCAAATAGGAAAATGACAGTCCACATATTTGTAGCGTTACAACACTCCAAACAAAAACACCAACAGCTTACGCTTCAGCTTCTTTATTTCGGGTAAATTCTGTCAGTAATAGTAGGTAATATACTTCATTGTTCCTCTCGTCATACGACGCATTAGTAAAGGTCTCGCCACTGTTGATACTGCATGGTGTTCTCTTTCGAAAAAATGTATCTAGAAGGCTTTGCTATTACTAGCAGATCATATATTAAATTTGTGTTGATGAATAACGCAACCACCCACGAATTCTTTTAAAATGGTTTGAAGTGTCAGGTCAGAGGGGTATTGTGAACACAATTTCGACACAAAGCAGCTCAATAGGCTGTGGAATGGAAGGGGTAGGCTAGCAATAGAACAGTGCATCACCATTGACTAGAGCCGGCCGAAGTGGCCGCGCGGTTCTGGCGCTGCCGTCTGGAACCGCGAGACCGCTACGGTCGCAGGTTCGAATCCTGCCTCGGGCATGGATGTGTGTGATGTCCTTAGGTTAGTTAGGTTTAACTAGTTCTAAGTTCTAGGGGACTAATGACCTCAGCAGTTGAGTCCCATAGTGCTCAGAGCCATTTGAGCCATTGACTAGACACTCATTTATTGAACACATAAGTCAGGTATTACCCAAAAGGAACAATCAGTACGAATTACAAAGTAATATTCTTTTCCTTTAAGTCGCTCAAACATTTAAACAGGCAGGCGGCCGCGGTGGCCGTGCGGTTCTAGGCGCTCCAGTCCGGAGCCGCGCTGCTGCTACGGTCGCAGGTTCGAATCCTGCCTCGGGCATGGGTGTGTGTGATGTCCTTAGGTTAGTTAGGTTTAAGTAGTTCTAAGTTCTAGGGGACTGATGACCACAGCCGTTGAGTCCCATAGTGCTCAGAGCCATTTGAACCATTTAAACAGGCAAATAGCAATCATTTAACTGAAAGCCTTTTAAGAAAGCAAGACTAGAAGATTTGAATGATGAGTTAAAATCATACTTAAATCGGCTCTGACCGAGCACATATTTTCAAACGAAATACTTCCCTTAAGGAACTAGCGATCAAAATTAATTACATAATCCTCAACAACTATATTACATCCAAGACATTTAAGATGGAACAGTAATATATTACATCAGAGAGCTGCAGTCCCAAGTTTTAAGCAACGTGTTTCAGATGGACTGCACTGCAACAGTACAATACAAGTCCCTCAGAGGATCTCCCCACACAGGAAGTTATTGCCGCAATCGACAAAATATCAACATCATTACATGGTTTTTTTTTTTTGGTCATCAGTCTACTGACTGGTTTGATGCGGCCCGCCACAAATTCCTTTCCTGTGCTAACCTCTTCATCCCAGAGTAGCACTTGCAACCTACGTCCTCAATTATTTGCTTAACGTATTCCAATCTCTGTCTTCCTCTACAGTTTTTGCCCTCTACAGCTCCCTCTAGTATCATGGAAGTCATTCCCTCATGTCTGAGCAGATGTCCTATCATCCTGTCCCTTCTCCTTTTTAGTGTTTTCCACATATTCCTTTCCTCTCCGATTCTGCGTAGAACCTCCTCATTCCTTACCTTATCAGTCCACCTAATTTTCAACATTCGTCTATAGCACCACATCTCAAATGCTTCGATTCTCTTCTGTTCCGGTTTTCCCACAGTCCATGTTTCACTACCATACAATGCTGTACTCCAGACGTACATCCTCAGAAATTTCTTCCTCAAATTAAGGCCGGTATTTGATATTAGTAGACTTCTCTTGGCCAGAAATGCCTTTTTTGCCATAGCGATTCTGCGTTTGATGTCCTCCTTGCTCCGTCCCTCATTGGTTATTTTACTGCCTAGGTAGCAGAATTCCTTATCTTCATTGACTTCGTGACCGTCAATCCTGATGTTAAGTTTCTCGCTGTTCTCATTTCTACTACTTCTCATTACCTTCGTCTTTCTCCGATCTACTCTCAAACCATACTGTGTACTCATTAGACTGTTCATTCCGTTCAGCAGATCATTTAATTCTTCTTCACTTTCACTCAGGATAGCAATGTCATCAGCGAATCGTATCATTGATATCCTTTCACCTTGTATTTTAATTCCACTCTTGAACCTTTCTTTTATTTCCATCATTGCCTCCTCGATGTACAGATTGAAGAGTAGGGGCGAAAAGCTACAGCCTTGTCTTACACCCTTCTTAATACGAGCACTTCGTTCTTGATCGTCCACTCTTATTATTCCCTCTTGGTTGTTGTACATATTGTATATGACCCGCCTCTCCCTATAGCTTACCCCTACTTTTTTCAGAATCTCGAATAGCTTGCACCATTTTATATTGTCACGCTTTTTCCAGGTCGACAAATCCTATGAAAGTGTCTTGATTTTTCTTTAGCCTTGCTTCCATTATTAGCCGTAAGGTCAGAATTGCCACTCTCGTCCCTTTACTTTTCCTAAAGCCAAACTGATCGTCACCTAGCGCATTCTCAATTTTCTTTTCCATTCTTCTGTATATTATTCTTGTATGCAGCTTCGATGCTAGAGCTGTTAAGCTGATTGTTCGATAATTCTCGCTCTTGTCAGCTCTTGCCGTCTTCGGAATTGTGTGGGTGATGCTTTTCGGAAAGTCAGATGGTATATCGCCAGACTCATATATTCTACACACCAACGTGAATAGTCGTTTTGTTGCCACTTCCCCCAATGATTTTAGAAATTCTGATGGAATGTTATCTATCCCTTCTGCCTTATTTGACCGTAAGTCCTCCAAAGCTCTTTTAAATTCCGATTCTAATACTGGATCCCCTATCTCTTCTAAATCGACTCCTGTTTCTTCTTCTATCACATCAGACAAATCTTCACCCTCATAGAGGCTTTCAGTGTATTCTTTCAACTCTGCTCTCTCCTATGCATTTAACAGTGGAATTCCCGTTGCACTCTTAATGTTACCACCGTTGCTTTTAATGTCAC
The DNA here is from genome assembly GCF_023864345.2 of Schistocerca serialis cubense. Classification (NCBI taxonomy): domain Eukaryota; kingdom Metazoa; phylum Arthropoda; class Insecta; order Orthoptera; family Acrididae; genus Schistocerca; species Schistocerca serialis. The sequence continues at coordinate 627,646,779 of NC_064638.1, read as the reverse complement.
CAAAGGTTGTTTTGACTTTCCTGTATGCTGAGTCTGTCCTTCCGAAAATCATATCTTTTTCGATGTCTTCACATTTTTCCTGCAGCCATTTCGTCTTAGCTTCCCTGCACTTCCTGTTTATTACATTCCTCAGGGACTTGTATTTCTGTATTCCTGATTTTCCCGGAACATGTTTGTACTTCCTCCTTTCATCAATCAACTGAAGTATTTCTTCTGCTACCCATGGTTTCTTCGAAGCTACCTTCTTTGTACCTATGTTTTCCTTCCCAACTTCTGTGATGGCCCTTTTTAGAGATGTCCATTCCTCTTCAACTGTACTGCCTACTGCGCTATTCCTTATTGCTGTATCTATAGCGTTAGAGAACTTCAAACGTATCTCGTCATTCCTTAGTACTTCCGTATCCCACTTCTTTGCGTATTGATTCTTCCTAACTAATGTCTTGAACTTCAGTCTACTATATTGTGATCTGAGTCTATATCTGCTCCTGGGTACGCCTTACAATCCAGTATCTGATTTCGGAATCTCTGTCCGATCATGATGTAATCTAATTGAAATATTCCCGTATCTCCCGGCCTTTTCCAAGTATACCTCCTCCACTTGTGATTCTTGAACAGAGTATTCGCTATTACTAGCTGAATCTTGTTACAGAACTCAATTAGCCTTTTTCCTCTTTCATTCCTTGTCCCAAGCCCATATTATCCTGTAACCTTTTCTTCTACTCCTTCCCTACAACTGCATTCCAGTCGCCCATGACTATTAGATTTTCGTCCCCCTTTACATACTGCATTACCCTTTCAATATCCTCATACACTTTCTCTATCTGTTCATCTTCAGCTTGCGACGTCGGCATGTATACCTGAACTATCGTTGTCGGTGTTTGTCTGCTGTCGATTCTGATTAGAACAACCCAGTCACTGAACTGTTCACAGTAACACACCCTCTGCCCTACCTTCCTATTCATAACGAATCGTACACCTGTTATACCATTTTCTGCTGCTGTTGATATTACCCGATACTCATCTGACCAGAAATCCTTGTCTTCCTTCCATCTCACTTCACTGAACCCTACTATATCTAGATTGAGCCTTTGCATTTCCCTTTTCAGATTTTCTAGTTTCCCTACCGCGTTCAAGCTTCTGACATTCCACGCCCCGGCTCGTAGAACGTTATCCTTTCGTTGATTATTCAATCTTTTTCTCATGGTAACTTCCCCCTTGGCAGTCCCCTCCCGGAGATCCGAATGGGGGACTATTCCGGAATATTTTGCCAATGGAGAGATCATCATGACACTTCTTCAATTACAGGCCACATGTCCTGTGGATACACGTTATGTGTCTTTAATGCAGTGGTTTCCATTGCCTTCTGCATCCTCATGTCGTTGATCATTGCTGATTCTTCCGCCTTTAGGGGCAATTTCCCACCTCTAGGACACGAGAGTGCCCTGAACCTCTCTATCCGCTCCTCCGCCCTCTTTGACAAGGCCGTTGGCAGAATGAGGCTGACTTCTTATGCCGGAAGTCTTCGGCCGCCAATGCCGATTATTTATCAAAGTTTAGGCAGTGGCGGGTATCGAACCCGGGACCGAAGACGTTTTGATTATGAATCAAGGACGCTACCCCTAGACTACGGGTACAGACCTAAAACTTACTGAAAGCTCTCTTAAGTTTGGTACAGTTAATTCCCTTTCAACATAACATACATCACACGTCTGGTCCTACGACGGCACCGACACCCTGGAATTTAGCGATGCACTCATCATGTATCCTTACAAAATCCAAGAACAGAGAGCCAGCTCCCCAATAGCGCAACATTTAACCACGCGCAGAGTGCGGGTTTGCGAGATGGTGATTTCGCCCTTAACCTCGAAACAGGTTCGAATACTAGTCAGCCCACAATCTTGAACCACCATACACATTCCTTCAGTTACTGCATAGAAGCCAATGTGATAGGCAAACAGACCAGCATATGATAAAAGCTTAAGCAATTTCCTCACTAGACAACCCTTATGAGTAGTAGCCGCAATTTTAATTTTTTTAAAAATGTGAGCACACCCACAATCAAAAGACAAACAACGTCAATCATAAGGACAGTAGAACGTAAGCAAGTAGCAATGGTAACTTCTGCTTAGATTGGCTACAAATCAGCGCGTGATTTAACACACTAGAGAACAGTCTTTACAACATAACCATCAATACAATAGCAAATTACTCACATGTGTACTCCCCCACGCTTTCGATTCGCAAAGCCATAGACAAAACGTGGAGAACGTATCACTTAGACCAACATAATGGTGCTCCCTCAGTTACCCCAAATAACTGACTCCCTTAGTTGCACAGCAAAGAACCAGACCTAATGAAACCACCACAGTTTTCGCCTCTAAATTGTCACAGTACAAGTGAGACTCAATCACAAATGTAATTGTACATCACCAGTTCCCGTATGGTCAATACAAGCGCCTGATTTTCACCCGTTTATAACGGCTGGCAGCAACATCGTACGGAAAAGAGCGTAGACACAAGCTCTTACCAATTCTCTTCTCCGAAAGCAGCCACCGCAACTCTCGGGAACCACTGGGACATCCAATGCAAAAGTCGTTACTCCTTCACACAAATTACAGGACGCCCGCTTCCCGCCAACTTGTACATCTCCCTGCGATAGATCCGGTCCCACACTCGCTGCGTGTCAACCTGACAACCGTCTTCCACCACGTCCCGGAGCACCCCCCACCCCCTCACCCTCCCCAGGACCACGCCGCGTTACTCCTCGCGTAGGCTCCAGAGGGCACTGCTTACCGCCCTGACCGTGGCAGGTAAGATAAACCACCAGAGTGGCACTATCAATATGAGCCGCCACGGCTCATGCTAATATTTTAGAACCATAACCCATTTAGGTAATTCAAGCCCATCTTCACATGGCTAAAGTTTTCAATTGCATTGTTTTCAGGAGCTGCATGTCACCAGCTTCAGCACTGCGGAAGAATATTTGAATATTTAGTACCACATTAATTTTTTGTCGATGGTAAAGTCGTACTAACATGCCTGCATTTAACAGATACGAGGTGAAACAGATCTGTGGACGGCGCTTCGTCTTACCATGATCGCTATATCGTTAATTTAGCAGGCGTTGCATTGTAAAACAGTTCACGTATTTTAAACACACATCAAAATAGTCGCCAATTTATTCTGGGCCTCACGCGTGTGATTTTCACTCATGTGACCACTAAGCAAAGATTTCTTATTGTCTACAGATCTAAAGTAAGAAAAGGATATATGTTGGAGATACGACACATTAGAAACAGAGAAAGCTTTTACTGGAAGGATTCTTCGCATAAAACGTTTTGTGTTTTTTACGTGTTGCTCCTTCCTTCAGTAAAAAATCAATAATGTGTATGCTTAGTGGACGCTCTTTGCTTTTTAAATAAAAACACGAGTGTAAAACATATATGTAAACCCAGACTGGCATGCCAAATAATCTTAAGTGCGTTTTTCGTCCCACAGCGGCTTTCTTAAATATTTGTGCTGTTTACAATGCAACACCTCGTACATTGTCCAGGAAGGATACAAGTGCCGTGGGAATATGAAGCCCCCATCCACTGGAACCCATGAAGACCTTATTTCACATGTCGAACGTCTCCAGGCTAGTTCATTTCGAGATGTTGAGGCTTAATCATGACTGAGTGATCACATTAGAAAGAAACGGTAATCCCCTGCAAGAAGCAATGAACTAAAATATTTCAGGTATCTCAGAGTAATGTTTAAATCCTCAGTATCTCGAAATAAACAAAACTCGAAGTGTTCCACTGGTGAAATAGGGTTGTATAAGTCTATTTCACCTTGCACATATAACATAAATAAATGCATACTTATTATCATGTTTTTACCATCGAAACTGGAACTAAATATTGAAATATTTCATGCTGGGTAGGAACTGATAACATGCTGCCACTGAAAACAATGATGTAATTGGAAGTGTTAGCCATCTAAGATGGGCATGAATTCCCAAAAACTGAAACAAAGAATTTTATGCATAAGTTCGTGGCGTTTTTGTTTTGTGTATTGTAACGCAGGTTGCTAAAAATTTATAAATTCTCTTTTTTTTTTATTTGAGGCTTTAGCTTTGTTCTTGTGGTGACATGTAGGGTGTTGGATATTTGAACTTTCGGAAGACCAAGTTTCAGCGGTAGAGTATGGGGTGTCAAGAGAAAAAAGGCTGAAATGGATAAGGCGAAGAGAAATGTGGGAGGGAGAGAAGGGGCGCATTGTGAGCTGCAGATACCAGTCGTAACATCTGTATCATTTCAAGTAGTTCCGCTTTCACTTTAATTATTGAATTAGCGATTAAGAATAAATCTCAGAATGACGAAAGTAGGGAGGAGTAGCAGAAATGGGTTAACGACAACTTTAACACGAAACTTGTTGACTACAAAGCAGAGGAAATTAAGGAATTTGCAAGTTTCTGAGAATGTACGTCGGAAGCACAGCATTGTATAGTAGTGAAACATGGACAAATCTTGAAGTGGAGAGAGGAGAATCGAAGCGTGAGGTGTGGTCCTACAGAAGAATGTTGAAAATAAGGCGGACTGATTGGTTGAAGAATAAAAGAGTTCTCCGCAGAATCGACGAAGAAAGAGAATATGGAAAACATTGATAACAAGAATGGGATAACATCCATGGTATTAGGAGTTGGTAAAAGCTGTAGGGGCGACTAAAATTGGAATACGTTTGAGGACGTAAGGTGCAAGTGCCACACTGAAATGAAGAGGATAGCGCAGGCGACGAATTCGTGGTGGGTCGAATCTAATCAGTCAAAATACTGATAACTCAAGAACGAAAAATACAAACTATGGCGTGAAAATAGAAAGAACGGTCCTGTGACGCATCACATGCGCACAGAGTCATTCTGACCCAGAGCAGCGTTTTTTGCCACGGCCCAAGCAAGAGCGGGTGCATGTGGATATTTCTGCACCAGTGAATTGCCTGTGCCATCCTCAGCCACTGCTGGTGCGAGCCAGGCCCTGCCCAGTATCTTCCTAGCAGACGGTGCCCCACGTACGATGGTATCCGACAGTGGTTCTCAACACGTAACATCTAAATTCCACCAGTTTTGATAGTAAGGGGTCGTCATCTGACCGCTCATTTCCATCCAGCGTCACATTCTGAAGTTGAGCCGTTGCTCAGAACTTTTAAAACACTGGAGAGTCAACCGACACCAGGCGTCGAAGGAGGTTTACCACTATAGACTGAATAGTTGCATGGACTACGACCACGACCGTTACTCGCCCTGCTGTCCCTGCGTGGGGGCGACTGCACCAAGACAGCTCCCTTCTCATTTAGCCTCGGTGACAGTTACCAGTCCTCTCCATCTGCTCCCATCTTTGATCGTAGCGCATGTCACGTTACCGAGGTAGCCTCCTGTGTTGCTCGTTCGGATTCTCTACCATATGAATCGATTAAAAGCATGATGAATTCTGTATCTCCGTCAAGTAGAGACGAGAATATTCCATCAGCGGTCAGCTACATGAAGGCGGAATCGATTAGTGATCTCGAGAGGGTTCAGAGTGTAGTCACTGAGATGCATGCGTCGCAGAGGCCACCAAGAGGAGCAACGTAGGTGGGTGAATCTGAAATTCGTCTTCTAATTCATAATGCTCTAGGTCGTTTCCTGCAATCGTTTCCTCTTAACTCTGATCCCGCCACTCGCTGAAAGCTCTACACTACAATCTGTTTCCCCAGAGCACGATGAAGGCGTCGTGTACGTTCCTGTACGTACGAAATGACCAAATTGATAGTTGATCTACAGGTGTCTCACACACAATAGTCTCCCTGTATCTTGGATTACAGGAGTATTCCACGATTCCCACGGCTGCAGATGGACGAACGCTTTGTTTTCTCTGTCGCATTAAACAAGGGCGTACTGCTAACAAGAAACTACATACTTACGTAATGCACTTCATACCCATCATTACAGTTTCCTGTTGATTAACTTCCTGTAGACTTGCATTTCGATTTGGATACAACTTGACAATTTGTTCATTGCTTGTGACAGAATTTTGTATGATCTGAAATTTATTGGCTTACAACATCCTCCATTGGCGTCCCACAGACTCTTCTGTTTATCAATGTGTTTTACAACGTTTTTGATTTTTCTCTGAACAATACACGGAGGGACGCACGGAGGGACGCGACTATATGTTCCTTAAGAGAAGACGTAGGGCAAAATAGTGAAAAATTTCGATTTTTTTATTATGTAGTTTTTAGGTTGATATTTTAAGAATGACATCTGAAAGTTTCGTAATCGAAATCTGCCTAGAACTATTTTTAAAAAATTTTTCTTCGACCGTCTGCGCTTGCCACGTATCCTTTATCTGTGCTGTGCTACACTCCTTCTTGATACTAAATATATTTTTTTTGTCTTTTTCGGTCACGCAACCGAAACGAACAGCAGACGTATTTAGAAGGCTGTGACAAAGATTATACATGCCTGTTCCTTTGGTTATTTACATGATTTGTTTTTTAATAGTGCGTGTTACAGTTTGTTGTTTGGCAATTTATTAGCTTTTTTTGCTTAAAATGGTTCGTAACAGTGGCCGTGTATTCAAAAGAGTGAGAAAGTGTCGAATTTCACGTGTAAGGAGCACATAATGTTTAAATAAGAATATTGTAAATGTTCTTGTGTGTCTGAAGAACAGTTTTCGATGAAATCGCCAAGCTCGTCGAAGAAGAAAATCAGTGAAGGAATTAATGATGCAGTGTACAGTGCTAAAGACGAATTTTGTAGTGGATTTAGGTTAATTGACTTATAAATTTTTGCCCATATGATTAATGTTTTATGTGCATGTGGTAATTGTGGGTCCAAGGGCCTCAGACTGTATGATGACAATGCCAGAATTGGCATTGTAAGTAATATACATCTTTTCTGTGACGTCTGCAAATATGATGCTCAATTCAAGGCTTCTGCTCTCCATAGGAAAACGTATGAAGGTAATACAAGATTGTGTTATGCCATGAGATGCTTGGGTGTAGGAAGAGAAGACACGAATTTGTTTTGTGGCTTGATGAATATGCCTCCACCAGTAGCTAGATTCACTGAGTACAACAAACATTCCTCAGAGCTCTTGAGGTTGAGTGCAAGGAAAACATGCAAGCGGCTGTTGAGGAAGCTGTAGACGTTAACAGTGAGGGGACAGAAGGTAATTGTGATATGAAGACAGATCTGTGTGACTCCTGTGATGGAACGTGGATGAAAACGGCCCATACATCGCTTCATGGTGTGTCACCTGTCATCAGGAAAAATCTTGGACTTCCAAGTAATGAGCAAGTATTGCTCTTATTGTGACACCAAAAAGAATTATGACAGCAGTGAAGAAGGAAGGTGTCAGGAGATACACAAGAAAGTCTGCTGTAAGAATTATCAGGGGTCAAGTGGTGAGATGGAGGCAGCTGGGATGAAACTAATATTCCAAAGGTCAGGAGAACACTATGGAGTTAGGTATGTGAAGTACCTAGGTGATGGAGATTCTATTGCTTTTAAGACTGTTTTAGAGAGGAATCCTTATGGTTCACAAATTAAAATTGAAAACCTTGAATGTGTGGGACATGTTCAAAAGCGAATGGGTGGCAGACTTCTCAGACTGAAGAAAAAAATGAAGGGCAAAAAATTAGAAGATGGAAAGCCACTGGGAGGTGTTAACAGATTGACAGACAAAGAAACTCACACATTACAATATATTATGGGAAAGCCATCAGGGACAATGTACACAGTGTGAAAACAATGCAGCAAGCAGTGTGGGCAATATTCTTCCACAAACTTTCCACAGATCAGACTCCTCAACACTACCTCTGTGACATTTCGTGGTGCAAATATCTTCAGGCAGAAGCCAGTGGATAGCCATACACCCATAAACATGGTTTGCCACTTGCTGTTTTAAATGTTATAAAGCCAACTTTCAGATATCTATCCAATCCTGAACTGCTGAAAAAATGTGTACATGGGAAAACACAAAATTCAGATGAGAGCTACAATCACCTTATATGAATGTGTTGTCCCAAAACAGTGTTTGTGTCCTAAAATGCTGTGAAGATAGCTGCGTGTGATGCCTGTCTAGTGTTCAACAGTGGAAATGTTGGCAGGATTAAGTGCCTGCAGAGATTAGGCTTCCATCCAGGTGCATTCACTCCGAAGCATCGATGAGATGCGACTTGACAAAGCCCAGGCAGCAGAGGAAAACATCCGAAAGATGACTAGGCAAAGGAAACGGAGGGAGAATACCTCAGCAATACAAGGAAGAGAATGAAGATTATGGATATGGACAGCATTAGTGCGTAGAAGTATGGCAATATTCTTAAAAATTGAAATATAAACTTCAAATGAGATTTCCCATAAAGTGATTTTTTTTGTATTTAATGTACATTTTCTCAGGAACTATAAGAGCTAACATCCTGAAATTTGGCAGAGTTGTTAAGAAGTACTCACTGAATAATCCTGTGCACCAATTTTTCGTTATTGTTTCTCTGAGAAATGTTATCCTTTAAAATTTGAGAAAAATAGACCAGTCATGGGTAACACAAAACTGAAAAATAAATTTAAAAGTAACTATGAGCTGAAACAAAATTCTGTTTTACATTTTTAATAGCCTTTAATGAATAAGTATACTATAAAGTTTCAGCTTTAATGCTTGAATAGTTTATGAGAAAAGGTACATTATATGTACATTGGTAATTAAAAATTCAAATCCTTATAAAATGAAATTCTATGAACATGATCAAACAAAAACTGCAGAGACTATAGTTCATTATGTACTACGCAATAGTGTCAAGTTTTAAATTTATAACTGTAATGTTGTAGGAGATATCGAAGTTTAAATATCAGTATGCAGTTTGGTCTACGTCTGCCCTTAAGATGAATTTGTATGTGTAACTACATCGCCATCAGACAAAAATTCCGAAACTAGATACCACATTCTATGGTACAGCCTACCTGGAGGCAGATATAGACTTCGATCACAATTTAGAAATATGATGACTGAAGGTAAAGAGAATTCTCCGAAATAATCAGTGTGAAAGAAAAGGGGATACGGAAATACAGAGGAATGATGAATCATGATGCATATACTGCGATAAGGAATACCACAGTTGGCGGTTCACTGAAAGAGGAGTGGACATCTCTTGTAAGGATAATCACAGATGCTGGACAGTCACACATGGATACGAAGGAAGGTGATGTCTTTGGTGCTTCGCATCGAGTAGTTTTGTCGCTATTGTATTCGTTAGCGGGGGGGGGGGGGGGGGGGGGACTTGAGGACCCTCGTATCCAGAGCCATGGCAGAGGGATTTTCCTTGCGGTGATTGAGGGAGCTTGTAATTAACGAAAGACTGACCATCGGAGTTCGCAAACAGCTCGAGTGTCGCTAGATTTGGCAGATGCAGCAAGATAAGCAGAAGTTACAACAATATGTGGAAGGCTCAAGACGGCCTGCTTAGCCTTGTTAGTCAACTTGCCAGAAGGGAAGTTAGTTTCTACTGTCCTGAGGGGAATGCAAGAGGCGGATAAGTCGTAGTCGGCCCTCCACTTGGGAAGAACTTCGTGCCGCCGTTGTAGCGATATCTGCGTGACTGCTCGCCGACGATCCATGCCGTGAAGTTAACGTTCAGCACGCGGGCGTTATCAAGGACAACTCCGGATTATCTACATCGGCTGAGTTTGCTAAAAGGGAACCGCAGCGTTGCTTCAGGTGCGGTCGGATAGGTCATTTAGTTCGTTCTTGCGTTCAACCGCGCGCACCCAGAGACAATAAACGACGCCGGGCTGGGCAGCGACCTCGGGATCGAGCCTTTAAAGCTGCCATTCTGAAGTATTGCTCGTGGCCTTCAGCCGACAAATAATTTGAATTATGTCTTAATAAGGCCTTCAGCCGTCAGTGTAGTTTGTGTTACAGCCAGTTTTTTAAACGACTGTTTTAAAAATTATTTTAGTATTTTCAACGTGTAACTGTCTTCCTCACTTGTAACTCAGGCCTTCAGCCACTGATTGTTCTGAAGTATTACTAGTGGCCTTCAGCAGACAAATAATTTTCTATTCTTTCGTAATAAGGCCTTCAGCCGTCAGTGTAGCTTGTGTTAAAGTCATTTTTTTTTAATGATTGCTTTTCAAAAATTATTTCCTTAAATTAAGTATATGTGTTTACTGTGCAACCAACGGTAACTGACTAGGCCCCATTAACACCTTTTCCTGCTTTCCCTAAGACCCACGTTTTCAGTGGCCAGTCGATTCCATTTTGGGATGTGACCCCCGGGTTGCTATCTAAGGGAAGGGGGAGGGGGGGGGAGGAGTTTGAGCCGTGGTCCAGCTCGCCTTGGTGCCATTGACAGGTTGGCATCGTGTACTGTGATTGTCACCTCTCGTTTTCGTAGTCTGTTCACTGGCGCCACTATGTTCGTTCTCTCTGTCTGTCCGTGAGTGCTAGTAGCAGCGTTTATCGATAGCGAGTACTGCGGTACTGTCTTTGGAGCGACCTCTAGTTTTTCCGGGTCGTCGTGTGTCAGGCAGTTCGCTTAGGACGGAGGAGCAGTGAGTTCCGCACAGCGCCAGTACTCGCCGGGACAGCTGGCGACAGATGCACTGCCCGATGGAAGGATGTGGTCGCGATAGTGCACGACCACGGCGAGGTCCGGATTCAGCGAGTTTAAGTTGAATGGATCGTTATATTCGAGCAGTGCAACCTTCATTTGCGTGTGTGTGTGTGTGTGTGTGTGTGTGTGTGTGTGTCCGTCCGTGGAAGTGACCTCGTGGCAATAAGCTGTCAGTCGACGATTCATACCAGCACCTTTCCCTTACCTGACTTGAGCGGGGACGACCGTTGGTTTGGTCGTTCGGTCGGTCGTGTAATCGGACGACGTGTATTTGGTCTTCCGACCGCTTCTGGGCCCTCTGTGTTTGTGTCGACTTGTGGTTCGTGCTTGTTGTTCCACAGTGACTGTTTTTAGTATCGTTTGAGTTGTTGGTCGAATTATTTTCGTGAATCCGTGTGTACCTAGTGTGGTTTTGAATGAGCAGTCCTTTTAACGCTGTCTGCGTATTGGGTTCGTGGAGGCAACTTGTGATTACCTTGAATTACTCTTGCGTGTGAACATGTTCTTTTGTATAATGTTTGTCGTTTCATGACGTCAGGCATGGGTTATTCCATCGTTGTATTGGGCATCGGACGTTAGGTAGATTTTGCGAGAGTGTTGGTTCAAATGGCTCTGAGCACTATACGACTTAACTTCTGAGGCCATCAGTCGCCTAGAACTTAGAACTAATTAAACCTAACTAACCTAAGGACATCTCACACATCCATGCCCAAGTGGGATTCGAACCTGCGACCGTAGTGGTCGCTCGGCTCCAGACTGTAGCGCCTAGAACCGAACGGCCACTACGGCCGGCTGCGAGAGTGTTGGTCTTGCATTTAAATGTGACTGGTTGAGTTGCCATTCTGTCAAGTGAGTATAACACTGGGCTGCCTGTCTCACCGCTTACGCAGGTTTACGGACTTTCTCAGGTCGATCCTTGGAGCACTGTCTCTGGATCATTCCCTTCTTTATTTGGTCTGATTGTGTCAACTGTTTAAAAATTGTATTTTGTTTTAATTATTCCTATGGCTTGTGGCCTTCAAAAGACAAATATTTTGAATTCTTCTTAATAAGGCCATCAGCCATCAGTGTGTCTTGTGTTACAGTCAATTTTTTAATGATTATTTTAAAAATTATTTTGGTATTTTTAACATGTAATTGTCAATTGTCTTCCTCACTTTTAATTCAGGACTTAAGCCGTTAATTGCTCTGAAGTATTGCTCGTGGCCTCCAGCTGACAAATAATTTGAATTCTATCTCAATGAGGCCTTCACCTGTCAGTGCAGCTTGTGTTACAGTCGATTTTTTTAATGATTGTTTTAAAAATTATTTTGGTATTTTCATGATGTAGTTCTCTTTCTCACTTGCAATTTAGTCCTTCAGCCGCTAATTGTTATGAAGTATTGCTTGTGGCCTTCAGCTGACAAATAATTTTGAATTCTCTCTCAATAAGGCCTTCATCCATCGGTGCAGCTTGTGTTGCTGTCAAATCTTTTTCTTAAATGACTGATTTTAAAAAATTATTTCCTTATTTAAAGTGTATGTGTTTACTGTGCAACCAACGGTAACTGAACAGGCCCCATCCAAACCTTTTCCTGCTTTCCCTAAGTCAAACTAGGTACAGTTTAAACGCCAATCAATCCTCTTACCAAATCCAACTAACGTGTGATAACCAGTACAACTCTGGAATAATTCAAGCGAGGAAGAAGTGACAGACAGCACTGTGTCTTCAGAATGCAGTGTTTAAAACATCGAGAGGCAAAAGGAACTACTGCAACCAAGGTAGACCAAAGAAACCACAATCCACACCACAATCCAGGAGGCTGACGAACTATATGTCATGCCAGACAGTATCGGCAATACAAGGAAAAGTACATTGCCGCAAAAATACGCTAACCTCCAGGGCATGTAACTGGGCAGCAAAATACCGCTGGTTGCACTTCACCAATAATGACACAAAATCAAAAAACTAATAATGGGCAGTAGAAGAAGGCTAATAGATTCCGCCAACTCGACACGCTCCACTTGTTGCTGTTCGTCTCATGGTGACCCTACGAGCAGCAATGCACAAACAAATGGCATGATCACAAAACAGTGGAGGTTTCACTACTGGGTTAATGTTCACTCAACTCAACGTCCTGGGGCCGGTGGACAACGAGGTTGTGGCCCTCGAAACTACAGCCCCTCGATCCGGCAATGCCTGCATGCCGCCAGCGGTCGCGGCATGTCCTCACACTGCCGGACCTCTCTGCTGTTCCATCCCAACTCAACTCCTGACACATCCTGACCCAGAAAACACTTCACATCCTTCCAAAGATAATATGGTTACTAGATATCGATAAACGCTGCTGCTGCCACTCGCAGCCAAACAACGCTAGCAAACGTAGTGGTGCCAGTAAACAGAAGAAAAAAACGAGATCCCACTATCCCTGTTACACGGTGCCAACCAACCAACGGCACCAACGTGAGCCGCACATGGCTCAGAAGGTAACTGTGAAGAAACGTTGGGTAAAAGAAGAAATACAAAAGGCTCAAAAATTTTTTAGCGAAAGACAGACTTTACCTAAGTCACTTACGTATGAAATAAACACTAAGTTCATGGCAGGCAAGGTGAAATGACTGCAGGAAAAATGTGAAGAAATCGAAAACAAAATGACCGTCGGCAGAACTGAATCACAATATACAGGGTGATTCAAATGCCCCTCCCTTTCGGTTTTATGCAACCTGCAATGCCTTCTGAAACGATGCGAGAGATTTTCATATTCTCCTGCTTGCTACGTGTAAACTATCAGTCCTACAGAAAATATGATAAGTGCCTTTCAGCAGAATATTTTATTTATTTTTTTTATTTTATGGCCTACATTGAACCACTTTAGTCAGTATTATGAATTAGGCTCTTCTGTTTCTAGTTGGCTCAATACTTTTTTATTCTTCACTCCTGATCTGAAAACACCCTTCCCATTCTCTGATTGTTAATTTTTGTTGGTAGTTGATATGATTGTTCTGAAGTATCTTAACTGTATCTGTCTTGTCTTTCAAATTCTTCATCGTAATCTGTAATTTCATCATGTCCTCCTTTATCTCTGTAATCCATCTAATGCCACTCTTACTATTCCATGACTTCTCGATTATTCTCCTGCTAATTCTGTTTTCTGTTGCCCTCATCAAATGTTATAAGAAAGAGATCCGTTTCTTTTTCATTGTACTTGTCACTGGTTCTATTTCTTTATAAACTATTTGAAGCTACTCTCCAAACTCTGCCTGGTATTTTCTTATTTATACATCTTTTGACTATACTTCTTTCCATTCTGAATAATCTGTCTGTTGCTGCAGTGTTAGTTGTATTAAATATAGTTTCGTTAGTATGTATTATTTGAAGTTGTGTAATTATTTGGTGGTGTTTCAGTTTTGTTGGTATTTCGGCTATTGTGTTCTTGGTAACATGGTGTGATTTGATTAATTTGTTTATAGTACTCGCCCATGATGGTTTCTCATTAGTTTGAGTTCTTTATTTCTCCCAAGTATTTAAACTTCTCAACAATTATGATGTCGTGTTCTCCATTTCCAATTTTGTTTGCCAGTGGCAATACCATTAGCATTATTTCAATTTCTCAAAATATATTTTAAGGCCAATACTCTGGGATAATTGCTGCAATGATTGTATCTGTTGTTGGATTCTCAAAATTGTTGGCGACAGGAGTGAGGTCATCAGAAAATCCTAAACAGTTCAACTTTATGTCATCTTTTTGTGTCCCAATCTTAACGTTCTTCGGATTGTCCTTGTACCATTTCCCTTACTATGTATTCAAGGACACAATTAAAAAGACGTGGTGATAGGCCATCTCCCTGCCTTAAGTCAGTTTTTACTAAGAGTGATTCAGAAAGTTCTATGCTGAACTTAATTTTCGAATTTATATTTGTAATTGTAAGTTCTATCACTTTAATTAATTTTAGGTGGAGTTCGAAATGTCTCAAAATTTTTAACAGTGTGGCTTTATGTATAGAATCATATAGTTTCTAAAAATCTGTAATTGTAATTGAGAGAGACGTGTTTCCTTTGCTAGTAAAAAACCTTGTGTTCTGCCTTACGGCAGGTCTTATTATGGAGGAAGCCTCATCAGAGAGGTCCATGGCATGAGCGTCTAGGGAAGTGATTCCAGCGGTGGGTTCCCGTTGCCTTCCACTGGTGATGAGGAAATGATAATGAGGACAACACAACATCCAGTCCCTGAGCGGAGAAAATCTCCGACCCAGCTGGGTATCGAACCTGGGCCCCTTGGCATGACAGACCGGCACACTGACCACTCGATCGCTAATAAGCTAGGATTAATTTCAGAGTAATTACTTGTTTTGTACAGTTTCTCCAAGCTCTAAAGCCTCCTAGTTATGCCCCCAATTCCTTATCCAGTTATCCTTTGATCTTATTGTGTAAAATCTTGTAAAAAATCTTGGAGGTGCAATCCAAGAGCGAGATTCATCTGTAGTTGCCTGGAGAACTTTTGTCTCCTTCCTTATGAAGTCCGGTAATGACAAATGTGGTCCATTCTTCTGGGAATTTTTCTGTTGCTCACATTTTTGTGTAAAATAATGTTTAAATATGTCCATGTTGTTTTACCAGCATATTTCGCATTTTTACAAACACCTGATAACCAGCTCATGCTTTGTAGTTTCTCATTTGTTTAAGTACAATTTCTATTTCTTGTACTGTAGGTAGGTTAATATTTTCTAGTTTGGTTTTTACAGCGGTGCTTGCGTCGATTGTTAAAAGCTTTCAGGTTTCATCACAGTTCAACGGCTTGTTTAATGCCTCTGTCATGATTTCTGACATTTACTTGTTATTATGGGCTATTCTTTCATCTTTGTTTCTCAGCAATAGTGTGGATGGATTGTAATTACATAAATATTTATCAAAGGCTTTGTAATATTCTCTGGGATTAGTTTTTTAGCAGTTTTCTTCAATGGAACTCAGTAGATCCTTTTGATACTGCCGCTTTATTTTTCTAATAATTTTAGAGAATTTCTTTCTGATGTTTTAGAGGTTAGCTGAAGTTTCTTCTGTTTGGTGAGTTTGAAATTTTGTCCAAGCTTGATGACTTTCATCATGAATTTTATCACATTCCATAGTCCACCATGTGTAATTTTTATGTTGACTTACTGGAGCTGATTCTTCAGCATGTTGTTTTAAGATCGGTGTTAATTCCTCAAGATTAATCATTATTATTATATTTTGTGTGTTTTCTGAGATTTATCATTTTTTTATTAGTTTATGTGGGTCATGCTTTCTTTTATTTCCAATTGCGCTGTATTTTTTGTTTAATAGGGTGAATTTGAATTTGACTAGATAATGATTTGAAGCTGTGTATATTCCTCTCACTACCTTAACATTTCGAATTCCTTTACGAAAGAATTTCTCCATGCAGACATGGTCCAGCCGCCACTCTCTTTTTCTCCAATCAGTATGTTTCCATGTCACAAATTTGCTTGGTTTGCTTTTAAAATGAGTTTATTTAGAGATGAACCCATGTGTTCTGCAAATTTCAGTGAGTCTTTGTCCGTTTCTATTAGTTTGTTTATGTGGATCCTGTTTTCCAGTTATATCTCTGTACTTTCTTCCCTTTCCCAGTTGGGCATTAAAATCTGGTATTAACATCTTTACATTGGTTTTACTGACTTGATTTACTGTCTGAGCCAAAATATCCCAGAATTTTTCTGTTTATAGCATAGTTCTTGTTAGAAAATTTTTCTCGTTGGTAGGGACGTGGGTGTTTATGATAGTATAGATCTTGTTAATGGTTTTCAGAGCTAAAATTGCGATTCGTGGAGAAATAGCTTTAAAATAAGTTATTGAAACTATCACTTTCAAATTCACTATAAATCCTGTTCCGAATTATGGTCAATGTTTCATAACTCTTTGTCCAGGTTTTCTATTGCAAATTCTGAAACCTTGAGATTCCTATGAATCTTCTGTTGTATTTCTCATTTCTTGGAGTCTTGTATAATGATGTTTTGTCTTCCAGCTCATTTGTGAAGTTTATGAACTTTCCAGTTTTAAGTCAAGAGTTTAACTTATGTATTGCAATGTAATTAACGTGTTTATGCTTTTGTTTGGTATTATGCATACGATAAGAGTCTGGTGATTTTAAATGAACCGATTAATTAGACTCTTCTAGTTGGCTGCCCTCCCAACCCTATGTAGCCTTCTCCTCCGCTATTGTGCTGGACGGTGGAAATTTTTCTCTAAAAGATGTTTTCGTGTTTGACTGTCAGAGGCTATCAACCTCAAGTGGAGCTAGCCGCGCCCCCGAGGATAATAATCAGTCTCCACTTACATGTGAAAGAGACGCTGTTGGGATACCGCTACTGACTTATGGAACCGTCGTGCCCTTGGTACTAGTTTTGGTCCAATATTTAATGCAGTTAAATTTTGTACTGGGATAATTTTTCGTTGGAGATCACAGTTTTCGAGTAACTCGAAGAAACCGCGTTTGGGAGTCCCTCTTGTACGTTTTTCTTGAATAGTTCGGAAACTATGGCTTCTAGCGAAAACATATGCAAATACAAAATTTAACTACTTTACATTTCCTACAAAAGGTCATGTTCATTTTTTGTGTAGGACTAATACTGTGTGCACAGAGAACAAGAGAATATGAACGTCTTGCTCATGCTACTTGATGGCGTTTTAGATTCAAAAAACCCATAGGTAGGGGCAGCTGAATCATCCTACAGAAAAGTTAAAACAACCTTCAGTGAAATTAAAAGCTACATTCGTAACATTAAGAGCGCAATGGAATGTTAAATGTAGAGGAGGGAGCTGATAGGTGGAAACAAAACTTTGAGGGCCACTACCAAGGAAAAGACTTATCTGATGACGTGGTAGGGGAAACAGGGTCGACAGGAAAGGGGATCCAGCATTAGAATTGGAATTTAGAAGAGCTCCGGAAGACCTAATATCAAATTAAGGCAGCAGGGATAAATAAAATTCCATCGGAATTTCTAAAATCATTCGGTGAAGTTTCAACCAAACGACAGTTTAATTTAGTGTGTAGAATCTATGCGACTAGCGACGTACTGTGAGCCTTCGGGAAAATGTTAACCCCACAATTCCGAAGAGAGAAACGGCGGAAAAGTGCGAAAACTGTTGCATCATCCAAGCTCCTGATAAGAGTAATATAACGAAGGGTGAAAAAGGAAACTGAAGATCTATTGGGTGAAGATAAGTTTGGCCTTAGGTAAAGATACCAATGTGAAACTTTTGACGTTGCACTTGATATTGGAGACAGACAGAAGAAAAATCAAGACGCAGTCAATCACTGTGCAATGTAAAATGAAACCAATTGTTAGAAATATTGAGAAATATAGGAGTAAGCTGGGTAAGATGGGTAATATATAACATGTGAAATACCAACAGGGAACAAGAACATTGGTAAATTATCAATGATTTGCTCGGATTAGAAAGGGTATATATGACATGACTAAAGACTTTCGCCACTACTGTTCAATCTATACATCGAAAAAGCAATGACGGAAATAAAAGAAACATTTAACAGTGGGGTTAAAATTTGGGGTGAAAGGATGTTAATGATAAGATTCGCTGATGACATCGCTATAAAACTAAAAGTGAATAATTGTACGATGTGTTGAATGGGATGAACAGTTTTACGAGTACATAATACGGGTTGAGAATAAATTTAAGAAGTATGAAAGTGATGAGAAGAAGCGGATACGAGAACAACGAGAAACTTCACTTCAAAATTTGTACCTTGAAGTAAACGAAGTTAAGGATTTGTGCTACCATGCAAGCAAAATTGCCAATGACGAACGAAATAAGGACGTAAAAAACAGAACAGCACTGGCAAAGAGGGCATTTGTGGCCAAGAGAAGTCTATTGATATCAAACAAACGCCTTAATTGAAGGAGGAAATTTCTGTGAATGTGTGTTTAGAACTGAGCATTGTACAGTAGTGTATCATGGACAGTAAGTAAATCACAACAGAAGAGAATCGAAGAGTTGGCGGTGCAGTGTTACAGAAGAACTTTGAAAATTAGGTGGACTGATAAAATAAAAATCAGGTGGTTCTCTCTAGAATCGGTGAAGAATGTAGCAGATGGAAAATATTCAGAATAAGGGACAGGAAGGTAGGACATTGTTAAAGGATCAGGGAATAGCCTTCATGTTTGTAGATGAAACTGCAGAGGGTAAAAACTATACTTTAGGGGAAGAGAGCAAATGATTAACGACGTGGAGTGCTATTCAGAGATAAAAAGGAATTCTTGCTGAGCTGAATCAATCCAATTAGAATACTCACGATTCAAAAAGAAAAAATTTAGGGCATACGAAAATTTCATTAATAGGACTCTTAAGTGACACAAGCATCTACAGTTCCTAACAGATACGCCGCCGCAGTTATATCCCTCTGAAACTAAGACATCCTTATGGTACCAACATGTCTGAAGTATGAGCGATACTTACAATGTAATTTACAGAACAACTAGAGATTACTGGATGAGTCGTTGTGGCCATATAAAATGGTCTACCTAATGACCAAACTTCTCTAGATTGCCAGATCGATATGGATGTTGTATCACTGCAATTTTTGGCGAAGAACTAACACAGCATCCGTCAGAATTTTCAATGATCGCATGTAGCCATTTTCACCAAATCCATTGCAGGACCTTCCCCATGAACCATGGACCTTGCCGTTGGTGGGGACGCTTGCGTGCCTCAGCGATACAGATGGCCGTACCGTAGGTGCAACCACAACGGAGGGGTATCTGTTGAGAGGCCAGACAAACATGTGGTTCCTGAAGAGGGGCAGCAGCCTTTTCAGTAGTTGCAGGGTCAACAGTCTGGATGATTGACTGACCTGGCCTTGCAACATTAACCAAAACGGCTTTGCTGTGCTGGTACTGCGAACGGCTGAAAGCAAGGGGAAACTACGGCCGTAACATTTCCCGAGGGCATGCAGCTTTACTGTATGGATAAATGATGATGGTGTCCTCTTGGGTAAAATATTCCGGAGGTAAAATAGTTCCCCATTCGGATCTCCGGGCGGGGACTACTCAAGAGGACGTCGTTATCAGGAGAAAGAAAACTGACGTTCTACGGATCGGAGCGTGGAATGTCAGATCCATTAATCGGGCAGGTAGATTAGAAAATTTAAAAAGGGAAATGTATAGGTTAAAGTTAGATATAGTGGGAATTAGTGAAGTTCGGTGGCAGGAGGAACAAGACTTTTGGTCAGGTGAATACAGGGTGATAAACACAAAATCAAATAGGGGTAATGCAGGAGTAGGTTTAATAATGAATAACAAAATAGGAGTGCAGGTAAGCTACTGCAAACAGCATAGTGAACGCATTATTGTGGCCGAGATAGACACGAAGCCCACACCTACTACAGTAGTACAAGTTTATATGCCAACTAGCTCTGCAGATGATGAAGAAATTGAAGAAATGTATGATGAGATAAAAGAAATTATTCAGGTAGTGAAGAGAGACGAAAATTTAATAGTCATGGGTGACTGGAATTCGAGAGTAGGAAAAGGGAGAGAAGGAAACATAGTAGGTGATTATGGATTGAGGCTAAGAAATGAAAGAGGAAGCCGACTGGTAGAGTTTTGCACAGAGCATAACTTAATCATAGCTAATACTTGGTTCAAGAATCATGAAAGAAAGTTGTATACATGGAATAATCCCGAAGATACTAGAAGGTATCAGATAGATTATATAATGGTAAGACAGAGATTTAGGAACCAGGTTTTAAATTGTAAGACATTTCCAGGGGCAGATGTGGACTCTGACCACAATCTATTGGTTATGAACTGTAGACTAAAACTGAAGAAACTGCAAAAAGGTGGGAATTTAAGAAGATGGGACCTGGATAAACTAAAAGAACCAGAGGCTGTACAGAGCTTCAGGGAGAGCGTAAGGGAACAATTGACAGGAATGGGGGAAAGAAGTACAGTACAAGAAGAATAGGTAGCTCTGAGGGATGAAGTAGTGAAGGCAGCAGAGGATCAAGTAGGTAAAAAGACGAGGGCTAGTAGAACTCCTTGGGTAATAGAAGAAATATTGAACTTAATTGACGAAATGAGAAAATTTAAAAATGCAGTAAATGAAGCAGGCAGAAAGGAATACAGACGGCTCAAAAATGAGATCGACAGGAAGTGCATAATGGCTAAGCAGGGATGGCTACAGGACAAACGTAAGGATGTAGACGCTTATCTCACTAGGGGTAAGATAGATACAGCCTACAGACCTCTGGAGAAAAGAGATCCATTTGTATGAATATCAAGAGCTCAGATGGAAACCCAGTTCTAAGCAAAGAAGGGAAAGCAGAAATGTGGAAGGAGTATATAGAGGGTCTATACAAGGGCGATGTAATTGAGGAAATGGAAGAGGATGTAGATGAAGATGAAATGGGAGATACGATACTGCGTGAAGAGTTTGACAGAGCACTGAAAGACCTAAGTCGAAACAAGGCCCTGGGAGTAGACAACATTCCATTGGAAGTACTGACGGCCTTGGGAGAGCCAGTCCTGACAATACTCTACCATCTGGTGAGCAAGATGTATGAGACAGGCGAAATACCCTCAGATTTCAAGAAGAATATAATAATTCCAATCCTAAAAAAGGCAGGTGTTGACAGATGTGAAAATTAACGAACTATCAGTTTAATAAGTCACAGCTGCAAAATACTAACACGAATTCTTTACAGACGAATGGAAAAACTAGTAGAAGCCGACCTCGGGGACGATCAGTTTGGATTCCGTAGAAATATTGGAACACACAAGGTAATACTGACCCTACGACTTATCTTAGAAGAAAGATTAACGGAAGGCAAATCTACGTTTCTAGCATTTGTAGACTTAGAGAAAGCCTTTGACAATGTTGATTGGAATACTCTCTTTCAAATTCTAAAGGTGGCAGGGGTAAAATACAGGGAGCGAAAGACTATTTACAATTTGTACAGAAACCAGATGGCAGTTATAAGAGTCGAGGGGCATGAAAGGGAAGCAGTGGTTGGGAATGGAGTCAGACAGGTTTGTAGCCTCTCCCCGATGTTATTCAATCTGTATATTGAGCAAGCAGTAAAGGAAAGAAAAGAAAAATTCTGAGTAGGTATTAAAATCCATGGCGAAAAAATAAAAACTTTGAGGTTCGCCGATGACATTGTAATTCTGTCAGAGGCAGCAAAGAACTTGGAAGAGCAGTTGAACGGAATGGACAGTGTCTTGAAAGGAGGATATAAGATGAACATCAACAAAAGAAAAACGAGGATAATGGAATGTAGTCGAATTAAGTCGGGTGATGCTGAGGGAACTAGATTAGGAAATGAGACGCTTAAAGTAGTAAAGGAGTTTTGTTATTTGGAGAGCAAAATAACTGATGATGGTGGAAGTAGAGAAGATATAAAATGTAGACTGGCAATGGCAAGGAAAGCGTTTCTGAAGAAGAGAAATTTGTTAACATCGAGTTTAGATTTAAGTGTCAGGAAGTCATTTCTGAAAGTATATGTATGGAGTGTAGCCATGTATGGAAGTGTAACATGGACGATAAATAGTTTGGACAAGAAGAGAATAGAAGCTTTCGAAATGTGGTGCTACAGAAGAATGCCGAAGATTTGTTGGGTAGATCACATAACTAATGATGAAGTATTGAATAGAATTGGGGAGAAGAGGAGTATGTGGCACAACTTGACAAAAAGAAGGGACCGGTTAGTAGGACATGTTCTGAGGCATCAAGGGATCACAAATTTAGCATTGGAGAGCAGCGTGGAGGGTGAAAATCGTAGAGGGAGACCAAGAGACAAATACACTAAGCAGATTCAGAAGGATGTGGGTTTCAGTAAGTACTGGCAGATGAAGAAGCTTGCACAGGATAGAGTAGCATGGAGAGCTGCATCAAACCAGTCTCAGGACTGAAGACCACAACAACATTGCAGGAACCTTACCATGCTCATGCAACTGCGCTTGTCATATTTCTCCGATGTCTGCATCTGCACTTCCATACCCCCAAGGCAATCCTGGGAATAGGATCGGCCCACTTGCACCAGGGAAGTAGACATCGCGAAACTCACTCTGCATGTTCAGATTCCGAGGCCAATGAGATGCAATTTTTAAGCGCCAATTGCATGCAACCATGCGTCTCCCACTGTAATGCGTATCCACCACAGCACTGGTGAGTTGCTGCGTTCGCGCATTTGTGGGAGTGAGAGTCGTATGTGTAACACACATCTGCACATACCACAATGCCTGTGCTGTTCGTGGGAGCAAGAGTCGACTGTAGATCACACGTAGATGCAAAGTGACACACATTCGAAAGTACTGCTGAATACTTGGAATTCATTGTGCCCCAAGTGACCCTGTTTGGCAGCCAATTGCTTTCAGTGCAGTAGAAAAACTGTCATATGGTGACGTCATGTTTTTTTCTTTTTTTTGTACAGGCTTGACGACTGGCTACATTGCCAAGAGACTCGTTGCACATGAACAAATTAATTTTTTTCGAATGATCTGTCGATGTTACACACATGCATCACGTCAGTGTCCATAACTGCTCATGTACAACACACAGCACCGTCGTGTCATCACTGTGCATGCACTTAAGTACCATGTGTTCGACTGATGTGACGTTAGTGTTGAACAACGAACAACTGAACATATCTGTTGTAATCATTTGTCAGAGAAATGTACTTGCAGCTTTCTGCATCAAGAAAGGAAGGACATGATAGTGTGGGAGTGTAAAATTGTAGACAGGACGAATATTGTTCAAATAATAGCGGCTATGCAGCAGAATGGCAAGAAAATGCTTTTCGAGATTGTACCCACCAACACACTATACTGCATGTGTTGGAACTGTTGACCTTCTTAACATGCATATCCAGTCTCCCACCATGCATAAACAATTACCATATGTATATCTAGCTATAATAAACATTATCTTACGATTTTTTTGTTATTATTATGTTTGTATGACATTATACATAATTTTCCTTTTCACTGCCGCAACAGCGGGAGTCTGGAGGAATATTGTAAATAAATATGTCCTACAATCAATCACACATTTGCAGTTGCAACTTAAGATGTACAGTGCAGCGCAGGTGCTTGTCGGCGATGGAGTGCGATATTCAGTAACCAGAGTACGTCATCACTCACCACAACAACCTTCCTAAACGTTTTCACCACTTGTGCATAGACACAAGTAACTGTAAATTTAGCACTAAAGATGATAATAACTTTGATGAACTGCCAGCAGAGCTCGTGAATAGCATTTACATTTCACACTGTATGTAAATAATGCTATTTAGTCGCACCAGCGGCTGGAAGTGTCTCCATGACGGTATAACATCAAATGGAGTGTTCTAGCAGGTGGTAGTATTTTAAAACTCTCGATTCAGTAACATCTAAGTAATATTATCCATGGATGCATGATGTTGACTATGTGACGTGTCAATGTAGAATTCAATCTTCTTCCAAGGAACCGGAACCAGAAGGGATACTGGATGACCATTCAGTCACTGTAGCGCGACTCCCTGGAACTGTTAAAATATATAACTACAGAGAGTGCACACATCTACATAAGCGTGTTTTTGAGAGATTAATGAATGCCAGCTAAGCCACAGAGCATGAGCTAGAGTTTCGAATATGGCGGCAGGCTCCACCGATTTTATGAGACGTTGGGGAGTAATCTGTTGGCGTTAGCTCGCTAAACTTTCTGCCCATTAGCTGCTCAACTCTACTACACCTGCTGTGCATCTATGGATGTCTAAATTTATGTTTCAGCTTTACCGCATGTTCGCACAATACTATGATCGTGTCCGCAGCTCGTGGTCGTGCGGTAGCATTCTCGCTTCTCACGCCCGGGTTCCCGGGTTCGATTCCCGGCGGGGTCAGGGATTTTCTCTGCCTCGTGATGACTGGGTGTTGTGTGATGTCCTTAGGTTAGTTAGGTTTAAGTAGTTCTAAGTTCTAGGGGACTGATGACAATAGATGTTAAGTCCCATAGTGCTCAGAGCCATTGAACCATTTTTTGAACTATGATCGTATTTAAGTTTTCTCTGTACGAAGTGCTTATAAAGTTTAAGAGCTATTTGCATGCAACTTATTTCCCTATAAAACTTTCTGCATCCTAATGTTAACGAACAGTTACTACCATGACTGAATGGGTGAAACAAGCTCACCACTAGGGTCTTGTAGTGTCACTGGTCCTGCTTTGATGATGCTGGAAACTGAAGGAAGAAGACGAATGGATCACTGCTTCCTGATAATAAGTGTGGTTTAACCATTGAGCTATCAGTTTATGGGTGACTAATCTTCTCCTAACACTGATAAAGTTTCTGGATGGTGTCCACTTCGAGCATGTAACGGTGTACATCTTTTAAAAAATCCTGTTTCAACCAAAATATCGGCTATTTCAGGGGATTTCACATGGCGTTGAGGGAGTAAGAACCAGAGTTTCAGTGAAAGAAGCGATATGGCTCTGTTGGAAAAGTAAAGCCAAACAGCATCTTCATAACTGATGACACTGCTGTGAAAATCAGGATGAAATCCGGAGATATTTTTTCTTTGGCCGCAATATGGAAGTCATAGCATTGGTTGACTCTTCGGTTCTTGGTAGAATTCTTTGTACATTATGAAAGGAAAATACATAATACTGAAGTAATATTCTACAATATTTGTTTGTTTATTATTTATTATAGACCCTACTTATCGTTGTACCTGATTATGGCGTAACAGAAAAAGCCGGTTTGTGAAACAAATAGAAAATATTTTGGACTATTGCACTAGCGTTGTGTGTGTTTTCATTAATAATACATGCGAGCCAATATATTTTATTTGCTCCAGACACACTCAAGGACATCACAGCAGTTTGTCCGTGATGATGCAAGCCTTATTATAGCTTTCATACAGTGCAATAAGTATTTAAAACATTTTACCAAGAACATGCATGGACCAACATGTCATTCAAAGAATTCGTTACCATATAAAGAGATGCTGGAATAACATGCAGTATGGATTTCTGGTTATAGGTAAAACTAGGAAACCGAATAGGAGCTGATATAGACGAAACTTCAATGAGCATAAAAGGCAGTGTACCAAAATGCAAGCGTGTCAGTATTCTGTTAACTATGGTCAAATTTGCACTTGCATTGTGCACTTGCTCGGAGGGTGTAAAGCATGTACTGTACATCTGTATATTGTCAGAAATATCAAAGCAATCAGTGCTAAATTAATGGAACTGGAAACGCTGTGTAGTACGTGGCTAGAAATAACGAAGTGTTGAATTCCAAAACACAGCAATATGAGCTACGTGTCAAGCCAAACCAATAGATATGTATGGACACGTCAGGGTGATAGCTAAGACACTTTACTTCCTTCGTTACCAGTAGTCGCAAAGTATATACTAGTTGCATGCTGTCTCAAAAGTGGCTTAGTACACAGAAGCATTTCATCGACAAAGCATAAAGTTGCAGTCACAGAAGGAATACCAATGGAAGTTATGATTATTAAAGTTAGGCAGCTGCAACAAGTTCAACATATCTCAGAAACGCTTAAGCCAGTAACCAAGAGTCTGAAAGTGCTGTCACACACTACAGATGGAGGCAAAAGTGATGAAGAAGAAGAAGGTGAGGGAATAAATGTTATTACTGACTTCATAACTGTTATTGTAATGCTGAAACAGACAGAAAATATAGGATTAGCAGGATGGAACCACATATGGCAGATAAACACCCAGTATGTTTAAGTGAGAACGCAATATGTGTCATGGATAAGAAATTCGAAAGAATGCACTGTTTACTAGAGCTAATATGGCTCTGAGCACTATGGGACTTAACATTTTAGGTCATCAGTCCCCCAGAACTTAAAACTACTTAAATCTAACTAACCTAAGGACATCACACACATCCATGCCCGAGGCAGGATTCGAACCTGCGACCGTAGCAGTCGCGCGGTTCCGGACTGCGCGCCTAGAACCGCGAGACCACCGCGGCCGGCTAGAGCTAATACTTTCATAACTTTGAACTTCAAAAAGTATATCCCAACAGAGATAAAGGCATCACATGGGAAGGGAAATACCTCAAAAGGACGAATAAAAGTCTTCGAGTGACAAATACAGGAATATAATTAAACCAGCATCAAAGACTGAACAGTCTAACTCTGGAGTATTGAAGTGTAGCAAATGAAATCATGGGCTGCTTATGACTACT
This sequence comes from Schistocerca serialis cubense, assembly GCF_023864345.2. Taxonomy (NCBI): domain Eukaryota; kingdom Metazoa; phylum Arthropoda; class Insecta; order Orthoptera; family Acrididae; genus Schistocerca; species Schistocerca serialis. The sequence goes on along the minus strand of NC_064638.1, from coordinate 627,619,966 downwards.
TACACCATAAGCTGTCAACGAATACGGGTAATATGAACGAAATCATACCAATCATATCAGAGATTGGAGAAAGATCCTACATTCAGTAATTTTTTGAAGCAGTGTTCATGAGCTTCACAGGCCAGCACGCATGTCATTTCAGCACAGATCTATGATGATACAAAGACTGGATGATTTATGGCAGGTTGGACTTGAAGATATGTGAAACTTCACATGACCGAATAAAGGTATCACGTACATTCTAGAAGTCAGAGATACATATCCCAAATTCATTTGAGTTCTATCTGTGAAGGTAAAGAGGTTGCAGAGGTTTTGGAACAACTGTGGTAGACTGGAACAAATCGATATCCTGACAGCCTTCAAACCAACCATGAAAGATAATTTTACAACAGGCGATTCAAAGCAATAATGGAACTATATGGGATCAACCACTACTTAACATTCTGCCATTTGAAAGCTAGTATTGTAGAAAAGTTGAACATGATAATAAAATACGAATGTGGAAGCAATTTAATCTTCAAGGATCATACAGATGGCTACAAATTATGCAAAATATTATAGACAAATAAGAGACAACTAAGAGACCTGTTAATGTCCGTAATAACGGATGTCATATTGACATGTTGGATCCATGCAATCAGAGTTCAGTATCAATGATTTGTACACATTTAGAAATAGTAAACTGTGTTTGATAAGTCCTACCTATCAAACTGTTGAAGAGATATATTTATATTTTCTGAAATGCAGCACAAAAACCTGAGAACTTACATCTTAAAGGACAGTTATTGTGAAGGAAATACAGGGAGTTTTTATACAGAGGATTTAAAGAAAAATTCTGAATCTGAGATGTTCCTTGCAGAGCGGGTCATAAAACGTAGAGGGAACAAGGCATTAGTGAAATGGCTTTGCCTTTCATCAAAGTACAACAGCTCAGTGAGCATTCACAATCTGCTACACAATAGGACACACAAGCTTCAAACCACACATTAGAATGATATGAGTGCTAGGAAACGTATCGGAGAGTTGGGGACAGTATTCTTGATACCCTAGAAGTCGAACGTTATATCCCTGGATACAATTTTCGTGACCTGGAACAAAACTGAAAAATCGAACTAATATACTAGACGATGGAAGCAAAGAGCACAGTATTGCTTGGACTATAAATAAAGATTGTCACATTGCAGACCATATGTCTGTCCAGCTAGACAGATATAATGTAGAGAAAGCAGTGGTATAGGACAATGCAATTCTGCATTCATGGTAGATAATACAATACGTGCCAAACTTAAATTGTTTGCTGGAATATCTTTTAGGCAAATCATGAATTCAGATTGTTTCACACTAAAGAAGAAGAAAATGTCTACAGAATGTTTGAAAAATAGCATCCAGTCAGTGGTGGCAGTGGCCAAAACTGCCATGAGGCAGAAACGAGGAAGAAAAAGACACGTCAAAACACCTACACTTCTTTCATGACCTGCATTCGTTGGCTGTCAGCGATTGGTTTGTTAGCTTGGGAAGCTGCCTCCATAACACAAGCAGTTAAGATTGTGAGAAATGCAGAGGAGACACTATACAGCAACAGGGGTCATCGCTGTCGCTTAAGGACTATATTTAAAACCGTTTAGGAAATTTCTGGCGCTGCACATAAAAATAGACTCAAAATAATACCACTGGACACTCCACTTACTAACGCAGATCTACTTAACATTGTCATAAAACTCAAATTCCCAAGAGTCTACTGTGTGCTTGTGCCATTGACAAAAGGCGACATGGAAATCCAGATAACGTGGAAACGTCAATGTAGGTGTTTTTGGTGTATAGGGAGACGACGTGGTGCTTATGTCTAGTATTTCTCCTGATATTTGAATAAAAACAAGCAGTGGACATGTCACTGCATCATTTTACGCCTAGCTGCGATGTCTCACATTGTATTTGAAAAGAACGTTGTTGGTGGCATGTACTTTAAGACTGACAGGTTGTTCAAGAAATAACAAATAAAATATGTCTTCCGCCCTCCATCGCAATTTCAAACTATGCTTCGTCCTGTTAAAGATACCAGGGATGTATGAAATCACGTGCCAGTGTGGGGAGTCATACATTGGCCAGACGTATTGCACTGTTGAGAATAAATGCGCTGAACGTAGACGTCACACCAGATCGGGTCAGCCAGAAAAGTCTGCAATGGCTAAACACTGACTTGACAAGGAACACAGCTTGAATTAGGGAGAGACAGAGGTGCTTTTGTACGGTTTCACATACTGGGACTCCATCATTAAGAAGCAGTCGAAATACGTACAGGTAACGACCTGATTAGCAGAGACACGGGGTTTCAACGCACAAAGGTACGGGAACCAGCACTGGCGGTATAAGGCATCGTCGGCCACAGACGAACGAATTAGAGTCAATACAGACGGAGAACTGGGCGCCGACACTCTGCCCGCATGCACTGACCCGTGATTTGTGGCCGCGCTATTCCCATGCCGTGCATGCGAAGGCCGTGGCCCGTTTCTCTGACAGGGGCACTGAATATCGCTGTGCTCTAGGATTAGTCTACGATAATGTTACAGCCCCACTCCTTGATGTCTGTGCTTTTCTAGCAAGTCACTGCAACACGTCAGTAAGCACCTGCAGATAACAAGCAGCTGTTTTGTTGAAATACTGTGCAGCTTCCACAGCATCCGAAGTGACGCCCCTGAACCAATGAAGCGTTTATACGTTGGGAAGTCTCAAACAGCAACATCCATCTACATTAAAGGTTATCTACTTTCCTCCAATCGATATTGGCAGCGGAATGGAGTATTACATCTATTGATCTGAAAACACAAAATAGCATAGATAATGTCACTGTGGCAAACAGTTAAATTCATCAACAGGCTGTGGATGTTGTGCTAATACGTCCTGGCTGCTATGATGTTAACAGTTTAAATGTGTATGTAAAACGATTTGTAAAAGGTTTTTTTCATATGTAGACGTTACTATATTCAAAACAGAGACAAAAACAACACAAGAGACAATTGACACTAACTACAAAGTTTCAGTAGGATCGCTATTAAGTTTCTTGAGAGGTCAAGTGCTGGAGCATAATAATGATAAAATTTACTAGTCAAATCGGCAAGTACACGTACTGACAGTCAGTACAAGTCGTGTTGAGTGTAATATCAGACGAATTCTTTCTATAACGACAGACTAGTTTATTCTGTAGACGCATTTTTCCTAAGTTGTAAAAATGCCAGTCAGTACAATTCTTTCCTTAGCGACAGACTAGTCCATACTATGTACGCACTTTTTCGTACTGTAGGTCCAGGTTATAAAAATGTAGACGTTCCCAGTGATCCAACATATGTGCCAGTGACTGTCTTGAGCAGAATGTCATTGATCAGAACACAAATGTAGTTGATTTTTGCGGTTAGGAAATAGTAAGTCTTCATCTGAATCAACATTTTTGCTATTAAGTATACATATGGCATACAGACCCATCAGAAGACCACTTAGCAGCGGATGCACAACGCGAAAACGCGCAATAATTACGAGATTCATAAATCCATTGGGGGACTGATGACCTTAGCTGTTTAGTCCCCCATAAACATCCCAACAACCACCACCATAAATCCATAGAACTGAAACCTCACAATTTTGATTTTATTTATTTTCTTTCATCGTATGGCTGAGGCGTGGTTCGTACAATGATAATGCCAATGGTTCATTTCGAGGTATAGTTACCTTCCTTCGTGGATGCCAAGCAGTGTTGACATGCGAGCTCTCTGAAAGCATTAACACTTAGGAGTATAGTGCCATCATGTGCAAGACAGTTTTCTGCTACGAGTTGAACTCCATCCCAATCCACCTCCATCCCCAGTCCCACCCTCAAAGAACGCAGCAACCTGTGAATTCAAGGCATTCAGCGTCAATAGTATTCAAACCTATAGCTGCAATTCCTAAATATGGCCATTCGTTAAGTAAATTCAGCTCCCACTGATTTTATAGTTATAGGCTCAACACTTTCAAACTTTGGTACATGAGGGAATACAGTCGATTATGCATTGCTCCACTTGTTCTATATTTATATTGTTGTTGCGCAAATACTCAGGAAATTCATAGTACAGCTTGTTGGGTGTCAGTTGTGGTTAAAGCTTACCCCTGTGATGCACAGTAGTATAAAACTGGTGACTAACAGAGTGCATAATCACCCCAAATGATAATGCAAATTGATTTAAGATAAGGATACTGTCGCTTAACGAAAATGTATTATTTAAATGAATAATCATATAGACGGCCCAATTAAGCATGTAGCAAATGGATACCACTCATTCAAGCAGATATACTAATGGGAGGAGGGATCTTCTAACTACGAACGGAAACAAATATTCATTATAACAATTACATTTATCGTCTTTAAACATGAAAATTATCTAGTGATATATTAAAAGAACCATCGACAAGCGGACAAGGGATAATAGTTCTAAAGTATATCCTTGGCACAGGTTGGTGGGAGGATGAAATACGTTTATGTTACGCTAACATTTTTCAGACATAGGCAGTGACTGTATGAGTTGTTAATTAAATATAGAAAAGACATGGAAAGATAGCAGTGAATGCCATAGCATCGTAAAGTGCGCTGTACAGTAACAAGGTGAATACGTGACTTCGAAACGGCGTACTTGGCACCTGAAGGGAGCAGTTTAACTTCGTATCTGAATATCAACAACTGCGATGATGGCTCCATCTGACGGAACATGTGGAGCGTGAATAAGGAAGGTGTATGATTTCTTCCCTCTCTTTGTACTTAATACTCAAGTACAGACATTCTTCTGGTGGCACCAAGGCTCGTCTCATCTCCCTCTCTTTTACGGTCGCAGGTCCGAATCCTGCCTTGGTTATGGATGTGCGTGATGTCCTTAGGTTAGGTTTAATTAGCTCTACGTTCTATGGGGCTGATGGCCTCAGCTGTTAAGTCCCATAGTGCTCTGAGCCATTTGAACCGTTTTGAATCTCTCTCTTTTACTAAATTCTGCAAAAGTCTCATATGAAGTCCTCACCCTTAAAAGCCCAAACATGTACTCTTCAGAAACCTAACGAGAAGCATCTACGTGAATGTTCTGTACCTTGGCTGTCAGTCTGCTAGAACAGAAGTTAGGAATCTCTTACCCTTTTCTATCTCATTGTTCTTAAGCCAGTCGGTCAGACGCAGCGTTATCTACGTTAACATTAGATCTACGCATGTATTTCTTTTAAATCCTCTTCGAAGGTTAACTGTTTCTGCGAAATTCCAATTTCGCATTAAAGTATATCAGTTTAAAGAAATTCCTTTATCATAATACCATGGGTATAAACGTTATAAGTCACTTGATTACCGTAATTAAGACAGTTAATCACATTATTCGCTATAACTTAACTGAAATCGGTGTTTGTCTTATTTGCTTCACACTCTCTACTTCTCAGTTCCTCCGTTGTCTCTGTTCTCCTATGATCTTTACGGGCTCTTGTCATGCATCTTTGATAGGTGCCATGTTTCTCTTCCACTGATATCTTTGTCCTCCTTATTAAGATGTTAGGAACAAATTTTGTTTTACCTGCCATAGTGAAGCAAGAGACAAGGATCTCAGATCATGTTTTCGCTGAAGAAAACAAATAATACGTACTTCCAATTTATATTTAGTGATTTCAACTTTAAATACATTCCATTTAGAAGTGACAAGCTTAATCTTCAGACCAAGGAAGGTGACGCAGTGGTTAGCACACTGGACAAACGTTCAGGAGGACGACGGTTCAAATCCGCGTCCGAGCGCCATGCTGTAGGTTTTCCATGATTCATTCTAATTGCGCCAGTAAACGCCGGGACGTTTCCTTTGAAAGGCATGGCACGTTTCCTTCCCTACGTTTGTGATGCATGTCTTTTGATCACGCCGAGATTTTTCATATCTGTTGATGGTTGGGTTTGCTGTATTACGTTTACGTGACATTCTTGCGTATGCTGTTACATGGGTGCAACAACAACGCTTATGCTGCGAAGTTTATCAGTCACCAATGCGCGTACGTGCTGACAAGATTATTAGAGTATCAAATGAGATAAATCTGAGGAGGTAACATTGATTAAAAGGGAAATACATTATCACATACTTGAAAGATAGTCATTATTGAGGTACGTCATGATAGCAACCATTTTAGTAACGTTGTTTGGAGTAATACTTTCAAACAATGCAAACTGATAATTTAAGTTCAGCACTTCAAAGACTCGTTATGAAAAGAACAATGTGAGCGTAATATGATTAGGAATAATCTACACCATTATACCAAAGAACTTCATTGTCAAAGAAACTATACATTTAATTAACTGAATCGTTCAATGGTGGGAATAAATAGCAGTTATGACGTTAGGCGGACCATGGTTTGTGGCACGTTGCGTTGAACCTCTGACTAGTTTAGACCCACTAGAGTTAAGACTGCCTCCATAATACACCGATACCCTACAGGCAATGTACCTAGTGAAAGTGCAGAGGGAGGATGCAGATTAGGCCCACTTGTTGCAGCCTAACAATCACACAGCTGGTATTTTCGTGTATAATTCTGAGACACGCTACATGAGGTTCTGTCATAACTTGTAATTATTTGTCGTAAAAAACTGGTGGTCAGCTAGTAACAAACGATAATTATTACAGGGAAAGAATGGAAGTTCTTCCACATTTCCCTTAATTAACTCTTATAAATTCATTGACAGTCTCTAATATCTTAGCAATCTGACATATCCGTGGGCACTAAAGCGCTTCGTCTTCAGTGGTGTCTGTTAGCTACAGGTAACGCAACATCCACTTCGTTTGACAAAATAAATGAACGTGACATTATTACTGTTATAGTTTAAGTAAGAAATGTGTAGTCAATGGGCATAGTCCCACAGTGCTCAGAGCCATTGACTTCAATGGCTCTGAGCACTATGGGACTTAACTTCTGAGGTTATCAGTCCCCCAGAACTTAGAACCACATAAACCTAACTAACCTAAGGACATCACACACATCCATGCCCGAGGCAGGATTCGAACCTGCGACCGTAGCGGTCGCGCGATTCCAGACTGTAGCGCCTAGAACTGCTCGGCCACTCCGGCCGGCTATGTGTAGTTAGTCCTATAGAAAAGTTTCAGACAAAACGTGGCTGGACAAAAGTAAATAACGCGGGGCGTGTGTTTCGGTGTCGGGAGAAATCTGATGGCTGACAAGTGTGGCTGCCACCCTTGATTATCTCCTGGATGCAAGACATGTATTTACGGATGATATAAACATAATTCTGCAACATGTGGAATTGTTTCATTGACATCTCATTTGATTCCTAACACACACATCAGCATCCTGTAACATCTGCAATATCATTATGTATTACTTTTTTTTTTTTTTTTAAGCCAGTCTTCTAACTGATTTCATTTGGCTCGCCACGAATTCCTCTCGTGTGCCAACCTTTGCATCTCGGAGCAGCACTTGCAACCTACGTCCTCAAATGCTGGATGTATTCCAATCCCTATGGTCCTCTACAATTTTTACGCTCTAAAGCTTCCTCTAGTACCATGGAAGTTTTCCCCGATGTCTTAACAAATGTCGTAACATCCTCTCCATTCCGCTTGACAGTGTTTTCCATATATTACCTTCCACTCCGACTCTGTGTACAAACTGCTCATCTCTTATAAGTTCACCTAATTTTCAAAATTCGTCTGTAGCACAACACCTTCAATCTCTCCTGTTACGGTTTTCCCGCAGTTTCACTACCACGCAATGCTGTGCTCCAAACATACATCCTCAGAAATTTCTTCCTCAAATTAAGGCATATGTTTGATACTAGTAGGCTCCTCTTAATTAGTCTGCTTTTGATGCCCTCCCTGTTCCATCCGTCATTGGTTATTTTGCTGCGTAAGTAGTAGAATTCCTTAACTGCATCTACTTCGTGACCATCAATCTTGATGTTAAGGTTCTCGCTATTCTCATTTCTGCTACTTCTCATTACTTTCGTCCTTTTTCGATTTACTCTCAATCCATATTACGAGGGTAATCCCAAAAGTAAGGTCTCCAATTTTTTTACAAGTTCAGAACTCTGTTTGTGTGGCAGTTGGTCACACTGTTATGAAGAATGCTTCATGCGCTGTATGTAAACATGCGCACACCGCGCTGAGGCGCTCAGTTTGGCTTGGCAGCCACTGAGAATGGAGCTCCCGTTCGATGTTACCGCCAAGTGTGAATTGCGCGCAGTTATTCGGTTTTTGAACGCAAAGGGCACTGCGTCGATTATATCCATCGCCATTTGACGGAAGTGTATGGCGAGTCTTGCATGAACGTCAAAATGTTCGTAAGTAGTGTAGAGAGTTTGCAGCTGGTCGGACCGAAATCCACGACGAACAAAGGAGCGGGAGACAGTTTCTGAGGAGACAGTGTTGAAGGTTGAGCAAAGCATGCGTGAAGATCGGCGGATCACCCTGGATGATCTCTGCAGGTTGGTTCCTGAGGTTTCCCGAAGCACCACACACAGTATTTTAACGGAAAAAATGAACTACCGAAAGGTGTGCGCAAGATGGGTGCCACTCATGCTGACTGAGGACCAAATGCGGCAACGAGTTGATGGTTCCCGCGCATTTCTTCACCACCTTGCAGCCGAACAGGACAACTTTCTGGACTCAATTGTCACTGGTGACGAAACCTGTGTATAGCACTTTACACCTGAGACCAAGCAACAATCACGCCAGTGGCGGCATCCTTCTTCGCCAAAGTCACGGAAATACAAACAAACACAGTCTGCCAGGAAAGTGATGACAACCGTTTTTTGGGATCGGGAAGTCGTATTGTTTGTCGACTTTATGCCCACTGGGACCACAATCAACGCTGACAGGTCCTGTGAGACTTAAAAAACTCAAACAGGCAATTCAGAACCAGAGAAAAGGAATGTTGAGCAATGGTGTCTACATTGTCCATGACAACGCTCGCCCACACATCGATCGGCAAACCGTTGCTCTCCTGCAACAGTTCAGTGGAACATAATCACCCACCCTCCCACCCCGTACTCCTGACTTGGCGCCCAGTGACTATCACCTGTTCCCTAAGTTAAAAGAACATTTGGCCGGAAAGCGATTCAACTCCGACGGCGAGGTGAAAGAAGAGGTTCATAACTTTCTGAATAGCATGTCGGCGAGCTGGTATGACATGGGCATACAAAAACTGCCACAGCATCTACAAAAATGCATCGACAGAAATGGTGATAATGTCGAAAAACAGCTAAATGTTCAAGCTGTAAACTGATGTAAACTATTGTAGAAATACACAGGTCTATGTACATATAAAAAATAGGAGACTTTACTTTTGGAGTTACCCTCGTATGTACTCCTTATACTATTCATTCCTTTCAACAGATCATGTAATTCTTCTTCACTTCCACTGAGGACAGCGAATCGCGTCATTGATATCCTTTCACTTTGAAGGTTAACTCCACTCTTTAACCTTTCCATTAATTTCCGTCGTTGCTTCTTCTCCCCTTACCTACTGAATTACCCGTTCTATATCCATACATATTTTCACTCTCTCTTCACCTTCACCTTACGATGTCGGCGTGTTTGTCTAAATTATTGTCATCGGTGTGCGTTTGTTGTCGATTCTCATGAGGACAAACCTACGACTGAACTGTTCACAGTAACACACTCTCTACACTACACTCCTATTTATAATGAATTTTACTCCCGTCAGAAAACTTTCTGCAGCTTTTGATATTACCCTATACTCATCTGAGCAGAAATCCTTGCATGCTTTCCATTTCACTTCACCCATCCCAAATACAACTAGAGTGAGCCTTTACATTTCCCATTTCAGGTTTTCCAACTTCCTTACCACTTCGAACTTCTTCATTCCATGCCCAACTCGTAAAATGTTATCATTTCGTTGGTTATTCAATCGCTCTCTCATGGTAGCCTCCTCTTTGGCAGACCCTTCCCGGAGATCCGAATGGGGCACTAGTCCGGAATCTTTTGCCAATAGAGAGTTCATCATGACACTTTTTCAACTACAGGGGACAAGTTCTGTGGATACAAGTTGTATGTCCTTAATACAGTGGTTTCCGTTGCCTCATTGCATCCTGTTAATCATTGCTGATTCTTCCGCCTTTAGGTAGAGTTTGCAAGGGAATTAGAGTGTCCTGAACCTCAGTCCGCTCCTCTGCCTGCTTTGACTAGGTCATTGGGTGAATGAGGGTGATTTCTTATGCCGAAAGTCTTCGGCCACCAGTCCTGATGATTTTTATTCAAAATTTAAGCGGTGGTTCGAAAGTGGGACCGTGGACGTTTAGCTTACTAACCAAAGACGCTAGATAACCAGAGACGCTAGACGATGAGTGCGTTAAAGTAACCATCTATATCTCAATTTATTGCTCGACAGCTAATTGTCTTTACAGATAGGAAATATAAATTCTATATATATGAAGACAGTAACTGTTCTCGGCCGGCCTAAGTGGCCTACCGGTTCTAGGCGTTCAGTCTGGAACCGCGCGACCGCTACGGTCGCAGGTTCGAATCCTGCCTCGGGCATGGATGTGTGTGATGTCCTTAGGTTAGTTAGGTTTAAGTAGTTCTATGTTCTAGGGGACTGATGACCTCAGAAGTTAAGTCCCATATTGCTCAGAGCCATTTGAACCATTTTTTGAACTGTTCTCGAAAGAACAGAATACTGTTGATGACCGTGCAGCTTTTCCCTGGAATAAATGATGACTAACTGAAACCCTCAGCTGCCGACAGGTATTGTTGATATACCTCGATGTCGACAGCTGAAAATGTGTGCCCCGACCGGGACTCGAACCCGGGAGCTCCTGCTTACACGGCAGGCTCTCTATCCATCTGAGCCACCGAGGACTCAAATCAATAGCACGACTGCAGGGACTTATCCCTTGCACACTTCCCGTCCACATCGAGGTATATCAACAATACTGTCGGCAGCTGAGGGTTTCAGTTAGTGATCATTTAATATAAATTCTGTTAACTAGTGAGTTCCAAACGTTAAATTTATTATTTGGAAATATATTCGATCCGGAGCCTTGCCTTTCGGGGGCGTTTTCCTCGAAAGGTGCCGGCCGGAGTGGCCGAGCGGTTCTAGGTGCTTCAGTCTGAAACCGCGCAACCGCTACGGCCGCAAGTTCGAATCCTACCTCGAACATGGGTGTGTGTGATGTCCTTAGGTTAGTTAGGTTCAAGTAGTTCTAATTTCTAGGGGACTGATGACCTCAGAAGATAAGTCCCATAGTGCTCAGAGCCTTTTTTTTGTCTTACAAAACGTCCAGTTTTTTAAGTATGGTTCACTCACTTTTTACTTTTCACCACAGACATTGACGTGTTTGCAACCAGTATGTTAGTCTTACCATACCTTAGCGTAGATAGTACTTTTTTCCTGGAAATGTGGGTGAAAGCTTCAACAGAGAATGGCGAAGACACTACATTGAATATGTTCTCGGTGTATTTTGAGACCGAAAGGTGCAGTCGACTTATCTCGTACAAAACGCCGTGCTTGTGGGAGCGCGTAATATTGTTCACGTCTCGCAGGCAGTCTCCTTGAATGCCGGCCGGAGCTGCCGGGCCCGCCGCCATTCTAAAGACTGCGCTGAATTATTCACGGCCGGCTGCGCCACGACCCCAGGCGCTGCGCCGATGCATCGCGCCGCCCGGCTCGCTGCTCGCGTGACGTCACGCGCCACTCTCCCGCAGACACCGCTGCATTGAAACACGCGAGGCGGCCGTGAATGGGGCGATCGTCTCTGAGCGCCAGCAACAGGCGACAGCCTCGCAGGTGTTGCGGTTGCAGTAGAAGCACCTCGAACGCTACTTCCCTCTAACAACGTGTAAAGTTTGACGCTTAGAACACGTTCTGACTCCTCCCAACGATACTTCGCCTGCATATGTGTTTTACGTCATTCTCTGCTGGGAAATAAGCTATGTTGAAACATCACACGTTCACAATTGAATCGGAAGTGATAAATATATGATATTCTTATTGGATTTCAAACAACAGTTAACTATAAATGCCCAAACATGCGTCAACGCCTTTGTACCACCTTCAGGGCGTACTTTTATTCAGTTCTGTAAAATGTAAACATTATTAAATAATAATTATTCCTACGAAGTAAGGTCTAGAAACAGTTTTTGTCTCTTGTTGTTATCACCTTAATATTTTACATTGTGGGATTCTGTGGGATCCTCTTTAGTTTACTGTATATTTGTAATCTGCAATTAAATTATGTTATTTTGAGTTTCGTTGGCCAGTTAACAAATCCATCGAACCAAAATGATATGTACTCTATATCGAATTTCCTGGCATCTGCTATAACACCTGTCGGCTCCCACACGAGAATCGCCTTCTCTGCAGCGTAACTGATTGAAGTCGTCATACAACTGTCATTCAAGCAATATTGAAGATATTCAGCTTAACTGCCAATCGTACGATTATTACCACAAAATGTTTCGGGACAACATTATCCCATTCTCAAGTGCTAAAAACAAGGAAACCAGATAAAACATCCTCCTCGTACCGACAGACGAACAAGGATTACAGACTCCTTGTATTATAACCTACCTTAAAATTTTTTTATGCCATTAGGTTCCTTCACAACTTAAAATCAAGCTGCACCGCCTTCCGATACTTTGTGTTTAATGGCTGGAGTTGGCAATGCATGTGTACAGCTTGTTCTTAAGTTGTGATTCGGCCAATGGCATAAATTTTTTTAAAGCTAGGTTATAGCTCAGGAATTCTGCAATCCTTATATGTCTATCGGTATAAGAATGATGTTTTACCTGTTTCCTTGTTTTTAGCACTTGAAAATGGGATTATTTTGTTCCAAAACATGATGTGGCTATAATAACACAATTGACAACTGGGCTGAATATCGTCAGTGTTGTTTCTCTGCGGTGGTGCTGACCAAGGTCGTGAGATAAGTAAGAAACAAAAACTTTCTATCTTAATTCTAAAGGGCAAAGACAAGAAAGTTCAAACTGAGGTCTACAGCAAAATTGTATTTACATTTTCTTTCGTAGTATTAGTACACTCTGCAAATAGCATACCTTACATTCAATTGTCCAGCTGGAGTTTCCAGTTACGCCAGTGCAACGTTTTGTTAACAAGTAGTGTTACACACCTTTGATGAAGCATTTTTGTCTAGAAGCATCTTATACCCAGCATTTTATTTTAATAGCTCCGTAAGACAAAAGCACAGCTACATGGCTATTAGCTTTTATGTGACAAACTTTACAACTGTAACTTTTACTTCAACGCAGCCTGTTCTCTCTGTTACGTATCGAGTCCTCTCCATCAGGCAAAGGGTTTTCAACAGAGTATGCATTGAAAAACATGTAGTTCATGTGATCAGAATCACTTAATAAGCACACCACGCTAATATCTAGACACCACGTCTAGCTCTGATAATGGTACATTTTGGTGAGAGAGAGGGCTGAGAATCATTCTAAGGTATACTTTATCCAGCCAGAGCTAATTACTGATGAGTAATTCAATTTTGTGTGGAAGTTGATTGCAACACGCCACTTTTTGCAATTTTTTTTTTCTACAAGATGTTTTTCAGACGATTAACATCTGGTTATTCAGTAAGGAAGTCGAGGTGTGACAGAGTGTCGTGTGTTCTTCAGACCAGGAACGTAAGCCTTTATTTCTGTTAAAATAGTCGATATTTCTTGCAAGACGTCGTTGCTCACAGCAATGGTGCACGCATTTTGAAGAAAGGTAATACTTGGCCACCGAAAATCTCGAAATAAAAATTCTGGTTCATGTTCACTATAAGCTGTCCCGGAACCATGGTGACAGAAACACGCCCAAAACTGGACAGAATCATTTACAGCCTGAGCTACTCCCTCCACATGCTCATTTTTTACCGAATTTCGTTTCGTTCAGTACACTACTAAATGGGTTACAGGAAAAGGTTTGTAAATTAGAAAGGTGTGCACCCCAACAAGCAGCGTTCGAGGGATTGGTAGGCGCCCCTGTGTTGGCGATACTGGACTTTAATAAAGAACCCATTGTGTAAACAATGCGTCGATGGTCAGTGTAGCGGCTGTATTTCGAAATAAAAATTCTGGTTCATGTTCACTATAAGCTGTCCCGGAACCATGGTGACAGAAACACGCCCAAATAAAAATTCTGGTTCATGTTCACTATAAGCTGTCCCGGAACCATGGTGACAGAAACACGCCCAAAACTGGACAGAATCATTTACAGCCTGAGCTACTCCCTCCACATGCTCATTTTTTACCGAATTTCGTTTCGTTCAGTACACTACTAAATGGGTTACAGGAAAAGGTTTGTAAATTAGAAAGGTGCGCACCCCAACAAGCAGCGTTCGAGGGATTGGTAGGCGCCCCTGTGTTGGCGATACTGGACTTTAATAAAGAACCCATTGTGTAAACAATGCGTCGATGGTCAGTGTAGCGGCTGTATTACTTCAAGAGTACTCAGAAGGGAGAGGGCCAGTCTTGTGTGGTTCTAGAGAACCAACACCATTGTAGGAGAAGCGCTCTGATCACTAGCACTTATGTTCGCCCTGCGAAAGTTCAGATGCAGGTTCTGAATTGAGCTCTGGAGCGACCGAGACGTACTGGCCGCACCTCCAGGTGGGCTAGACTACGCGAATTTCGGCCTTTAAATTTGATGTCAGGTATGTTATTGCAGTCTGGGTGAGTCGCATGTTTCGAGGAAATTCTTAACAGAAGGATATCAGGGGGCCGGGCCGGGATAGTACGACAGAGGATTTCCCAGGTAAAAGAATGAGTCCTTGAAAGCAATTAAACAGAAAATAGGGGGAAAGGGTGATTCGGTCGTTATCTGTGAGGAATGGTGTACTGTAGTGAACTACCTGGTGTAGTATTCTGTCCATTATTGTTGGTACCTGCGGAAATTGTACCCATGTTATTCCCCTATTATCACCCGTCTTCAGTGGGGACATCACTTTGATGCATTTAAAACAAGCGCGAAGATCTGCAAAGATTTGAAATCGCAAGGTTATGGACCGACACATTAGGACAATGGTTCGAACATGCAGAACTTGTTCCATTAATGGGCCCCACCATAGGATATTAAACACGATATGGTAGCAGTACTAATATGATAGTAGTATAAATTTATACGCCAGACATCTCAACAAATGATGAAGACATCGAAGAAATGGACAATGAGAGAAAATAAATTATTCTGATAGTCAAGTGGGCATAAATTAATCATCGCTAACTCGTGGTTTAAGAATCATGAAAGAAACTTGTATATATGAAAGAGATTTGAGACGCCGGAAGATTTCGGACTGATTATAAAATAGTAATACAGTGATTTCGGAACTATCAACAGTAAGACATTTCCAGGTGAAGACGTGGGTCCTGACCACAACTAATTGGTTACGAACTGTAGATATAAAGTGAAGAAACTGCCAAAAAGTAGGAAGTTAAGGAGATGTGACGTGGGTAAGTTGAAAGAACCGCCAGTTGTTGAGAGTATCAGAAGGACCATTAGGCAAAGCTTGTCTACAAACGAGGAAATGGAATACAGCTGAAGACGTATGGGTAGCTTTGAGAGATGATATGGTGAGGCAGCAGAGAATCAAATAGGTAAAAAGTCAAGGTCTAGTAGAAATCCTTGGATAGCAAAGAAGACATAGAATTTAACTGACTAAAGGAAAAATATAAAAACACAGAAAATTAAGTAAGAGAAAGAGAAAACAAACCCCTAAAAAATTAAATCTATAGGAAGTGCCAAATTGCTATGCAGGAATGGCTAGTGGACAAATGTAAGGACATAGAAACATATGTAATTAGAGGAAAGATACCGCCTAAAGCAAAACTGAAGAAGCCTTTGAAGAAAATATAAAGAGCTCAACTGAAAAACGTCTACTAAGCAAAGCATCAAAAGATTAAATGTCGAAGGAGTATATAGGGGGCTACAGAAGGTAAATGAACTTCAAGGCAATATTGCAGAAAGGGAATAGGATGTAGACGAAGATGATTGGTTGATTTGGGGGAGGGGTCAAATAGCGAGGTCGTCGGTCCCATCGGATTAGGACGAAGGATGGGGACGAAGTCGGCCGTGACCTTTCAAAGGAACCATTCCAGCATTTGCTTGAAGCGATTTAGGGAAATCAAGGAAAACCGAAATCAGGATGACCAGAAATGTCAGGAATGGTAGAGAAATAACTGATGACTGAAGTAGAGAGAATATAAAATGTGGACCGGCAAGAAAAACGTTTTTGAAGAAGAGAAAGTTGTTATCATCGTACATAGGTTTAGAAAGTCTTTTCTGAAGGTATTTGGGGCGTAGCCTTGCATGGCTGAGAAGCGTGGACAACAAACAGTTCAGAGAAGAAGAGAATTGAACTTTTTGAATTCTGACGCTACAGGAAATGTTCAAATGGCTCTAAGCACTATGCGACTTAACTTCTGAGGTCATCAGTCACCTAGAACTTAGAACTAATTAAACCTAACTAACCTAAGGACATCACGCACATCCATGCCCGAGGCAGGATTCGAATCTGCGATCGTAGCGGTCGCTCGGCTCCAGACTGCAGCGCCTAGAACCGCACGGCCACTCTGGCCGGAAGGAAATGTTCAAGGTTAGACGGGTAGATCAGGTAACTAATGAGCAGATACTGAGTTGAATTATAGGGGATAAAATAAACAGCGAGCGATTGATAGAACACGTTCCGACGTATGATCAGTTAGTTAAATTTTAACAAGTGTGGCCTTGTTGTACTACCGCGAGTTACTTATACTGCTACTGTGTTACAGGAATGGGTGTATCCATGAGTAAGCCAGTGTGCGTGGAGGCAAGACTTTCAGGGGAAGGAGTTTGTGCATTGCCGAGCTTCACGTTTCTTTCAGCCACGAACCGAAATGAGCTTGATGGTTTGTCACGTTGGTGGTCTACCGGAGGGCTGTTTGCCCGCAAAAGCGATCGATGTGAGCACAAGGCGCCAGGAGAGGTGGACGATGTAGTCAGTATGTGGACAGTCTTCTCCAAGGCTGTTGTGTCAGTTCGGGATTTCGCTTAAAGTCAGCACAAAACATGGTCTCACGTGGACACACGCAACCCAGTGGAGCAGTTTGTTTCTGGACGAGAGGACCGCGACACCAGAGGAGGCTCAGACAGGAAATTTCCCTGTTACAAGAGGATCGCCAGCAAGGCGCTTCAGTGACTGACGATGGTATTTTGATGACTGAGTAACCCAGCATGGTAAACAGTAAGGAACCCTCGCTGTGCATTTACTGTCACGAATTGTCAGTAATATTCCACACGGAAGGTCCGTGTCTAAAGTTCAGTGTGTTGATGTTATTCTGTGTTGGTGCAATGCATGTGCGCTTAGTTTCGCTATTCAAAAGCCAGAGTGATCTTGTTAGTTTTCTGCTGTGAGCATGACTGATTGTATATGTGCCACTGTACAGAGAATTTTAATAGCGAAACTGACATTTTTAATATAGTAATGAGTTGATCATAGTGTTGTTGTTGTGATTAGTTGGTAATGGGAGTAGATTTACATTTAGTTGAGTGCTAAAGTGAATAAGCTCCATCTGAACAAGAGTGTTTCGCTTGTTTTAAGTGGAAGTTTATTTCATGTGCAATTTTTGAATCTGTCAACGTAGGCTGTATATTGTGAACTATTGTTGTTGACCGAAATTTCCTTTTTTGAGCGAAGTCCCAGTTAAATTTTGTTGCGTTGTACTGCAGATATTTTACGTTGCTATTTTCTTTTTCCAAGCCCTGCAATCAAGAATTGTGATTGGGCTGCAGATGAAGCTCAGTTTTACTACAAACCTTGGTTTGACAAAAAGTATTTAAATTTTTTTTTGTAAAATTGATCTCCCGCCTGTACAATACCCATACCGAAACCCACGAGACGTAGCGCCTTGTATCGCACCGATGTAATTCAGATGACAGCGAACAGACAGATGCAGACAGAGGGTCTTACGTTGCAACAGTTGCTGGATTTAGACGAAAGATGTCAGAATCCTAAAGGCATGAATCATAGTCAACACAATATATTTTAGAAGTACAACTGTATCTTCCGCGGATATTAAATCTTCTGTGAATTATTGTTGTTCTAATACGTTTAATTATAAGTGAGAGTGCAAAGTAGTATAACAAGTGAATGTTGTAGTGTCTATTAACTGAGAGTGTGAGAACTGTGGCTGTACAGAGAGAATGACTCACACCCTCGGGAGAAGTTTGTAAAATGTGATTCACTATTTTCTGTTGCTGGGAAACAAGAAACATTTTACGATAATTCAGTTATTTAAAGAGGAAGGTATTTTGATATTTGTGTTTTTTATAAATTTGTTCTTTTAATAAACTGCCCTTAAAGACTATTAACTTATGATTGCTCCTTAGTAAAAGAGGCGAGATTGTGTGGTTTAATACTGATATCAGATTGGCTACGATGTGTATAAGCGAATCAAAGGATAGTACGTTCGAGCGTATTTTTTGGGCTACAGAAATACTTTGTGAAGTGCAAATTAAGTTCGGAGTTTACCTTTACCTTGTTAGGAAGCATTTATTAGGTGCTCTGAACAGATGCGATCATTTTGCGGAATTATGAGTTAAATGTGACTATGGAGTGCCACAAAGTGAAAGCGGACGTGTGCAGGAATAGCTAGTGAAATGCCGATTTCTATGTGCAAACTGTGACTTTTGAATACCCAAAATGAGGGTGGCGTACTGTTCAAATCGGGACCGCGGATTGAACGTTCAAAGGGATCGAGTTGTGGAATATTTGAGCTAGCAGTTTGTCACGGATTTCTGTTTTGTTATCTTCTTAGTAACAGATTTCCTTAATTAACATAAGCTGGCCACAATGAGTGACTGTGTTTGCGTGTCGTGTGAAAGCTGAAACTGTAACTTAAGCCTGGAAAATACTTGGTGGTGTTTTTTTTTTTTTTTTTTTTTTTTTTTTTAAGAAAGTGACAATATATGTAAGTTTTCATTCACTGGTTACCTTACAGTCAATAGCTCAGTAATTTTGAAACCAGAAAACACTCAATAATACTGAAGGTACAAAACATTTGTTGCATCCCTTAGAGACTGAAACTGCACCTGGTTTCATTTGTGGTGTCGCAAGTTACTACGCGATAACATTCAGTGCAACACAGTCCGCTTTATTGGCGCTTAGGAAGCTGCAAACTTGTGTCTCAGCCATGACTCATTAAGTACAGCTGTCGCTGCTAGGCAGCATGAGAACGGCTCCTGTGACACTTCGAGCCACTGTATATTCTTACCTGCTACGAATCTAAATAAAATACATTAAATATGGACAGATTATTTTGAAATTTGATATACTAGTTTTTGTTATTCAGAAGAAGGTCTCCACAAAATTTCCAAGTCGTGCATATTATACGTTGGGAGATTCAGAAAATGACCTAAAACACCCCAAACCTACACTTAGATTACAAAACTCAGTTAGGAATAATAAAAGTTGGTCTTGGGTATCATTTGAAATCATTAGGTGTAGAATGATTTAACTGAGATTTTATTTTCAAAACTTAAATTATTTTGCATTTTCGTAGTATAAAATTCAGAAAAATTATTATCTCTTTATTGGGTTATTGTGTGAATAAATGAGAATGAGTTTGAGTGTGTATGTGTGACATACATTAAAATTCAATATTATATTATGTACAACATTACGTAACTAGAACGTTGGAAAGTTGTGTTTTACCCACATTGCTGATGATGTATGTCTAGGTGTGATTGCTTTTGTAAGAAGGCCGCCAGAATAGCCGTTTGCAGAGTAATTGTTTTTTAAATTATTTTTAAGATTAGTTTTAGTTTCGTTTTGTTTTATTAGACATCGTGTAAGTATTTGCATTTTGGAAGATGCAAATGCTTTTCTGCATAGTGATTAGCTTAGACGAGTTTTGCCGCGAGAACGATCTCGAAGGATCATTTTGATTGGTCCGTCAGGCTGATCAGCCAATCAGAATTAAGTACTTCCCGCGCACAACTAGTTATATATACTGGGAGAGAGACAGTCTGAACAAGAGTCGCTCGTCAGCTTCTGTCGCGGAAGGACATGTTAAATGTGCTGTTTCTCATTATGTGTAAGATGAAGAAATATTGTGTGTTAAAACTAGATGCAAGGAAACCCGTTGCAATTACGAAGAGTTTGATGAAAGATGGAAGTTTTGGAATTGGTTTGTTGGAAAGTTACTAGCTTGTGAACTTTCGGCCTTTGTGAACATTTCCGCGTGGCATGTTCCCTATTCATTTACGGAGTATTTTGGCGAGCAGTTTCTCTTAAAGAAAACCACGGAAAAGGATCGAATGTGAAACACACTATTAGTAGCGGAACTGCGACTGTGAGATCACGTAGTCAATCTGGTCGGACTTATTTGTATTTCTGGCAGCTTTGCGTGTGAAGTTGTTGTATGAACTGAGAGTTGTAGATTCGTTAGTTAAGTAAATTTGGACTTGATGGCCGGTTTAAATGTGTGCTTAAGGAAATAAAAAGAGACTTGGTTTCGAATTCCGAACAATTTCTAATGATAGAAGCACCAACATTACCACCCGATATGTATTATGAGATAATTGCAGGACAGGAGTCTACTAGAGTTTACGCGGACTTTGCGTAAGTATAGGCGTCGTTTTTATCAATGCTGCTTTTCCGACGTCTAAACAGCACGTACGTTTTCAGAGAATTGGGATGGTGAGCGGACGCCGTACTGAGGTAGCTGGATTATTGCAGTTGAACAGTACACAGTACGATGAACGAACGAAAATTTAATCAGCCCCGCCGCTCAACAGAGCTTTCCCAGTCGATACACACGACTCGTTTCTAACAGGTCAGACGTGTAAGATGCTCCAAAAGAAAACATCACGGAAAGATGAGTGGACATTTTCTGTAAGACGAATATTTAGCCGCGCCGTTGCACCCACGCAAATCCTACTCGATAATAGGAGAATGCCCTAATTAGGTACAAGTCTCATCATTAAATTTAAATCATTTACTATCTCACCCGAAAAACTGTCGGATTCTCATCGAAGGCCGGTTTCGTTTCTCCAACGTAAGTGATGCTACGCCAAGGTAAGTTCCCGTGAAGCGTCTTTTCCAGGGCTGTTACGGAACGCCGAGCTGCGAGACATAAGCGGGTCGCGGTTGGTGCTCTACTCATGTCGAGTACTGCGCGCAGTGCGCCTGTGACTTTTCATCCAACATACTTTATTCTGTATGAGGTTAATGAGAAATCCTAACTAACTCAAACCCACTCTTCTGAATCTGTTGAATGCTGCACTTTTACATTCGACATGGAATTTCCATATTCGGTCCTTCTAATTTAATTGAGCGTGAAAAGAAAACGACGTCTATGAAAGAAACAGCACGAAACATTTATAGGTTAATGTATTACACAGAAAATGATCTTCAGTAAAACTTGCTGAAGCTTACAACATCTTGTTCCTCGTAAAGTTACAATTAGCCATTGTGCCAGAATTACTTTTTTGAATCTTTTACGGCAGTGACAGTATTCAGACGTACCACATTTTCATTTTTTTCCACCATTTCCGTAGAGTATCTCAAAATACTTCAGAAATGGGTCTTACCACATGACTTCGGCCATTTCGTTCGCCGAACCAATTTATAAATGGAAGTTGAGTGTCTATAACGTTTTGGCTACATCAGTCTGATGCAGTTCCTAGCTAGGCATACGTGCCAAACGCTGGAACGTGTTTTAATTTATTTTTGACTTGACCATAGCTGCTCTAAATTTTGACCATTGCTATGTCACAATGTAATTGTACGGTTTCTCCAAATTTTGTTCTGTTGAAGATACCCTTAGTGTGTCGAAACGTAGGTCCATGTAGCAAACAGTTGTTTGTAACCGGTTCGTTTTATAATTCCTATGTTTGAAAATTATATACGCTTGCTGAGAAATAGCCGTCTGTAAAACTGTACTTCAAGTAAAATTTCTTCATTTAACAAGAAATAATAATGTTCTATGTGTTCCTTAAAAACCGAACAGTACTGCCTACTCCAAACATTGCTTATCTTTCAGCATCAGTGAATGGTGAGCCACTTTCTGCCTCTTCATATTTTTAAGTTTAAAGTGAAGACAGTGCTACATCTATGACACATTTTATTAAAACTCCGATAAGAGAATTTTACGTGGTTTTATTCACTTCTACAGATAGTTCAGAAATTTACTGCATAGCCTCTGGTATCCCAAGCAAACGGTTTAGGTTTCAATTTTATGCCATAAAGGTGAGCATGACAACACGCAAAATCATTTAGATTGCTATCGTTATCTGCTTTTTTCCTATGTAACTTGTCACCTTCAGTAAAAGCGTGTGGAGTACACAATGATACCGCTACCTCCCGTTTCCACTTTCAGAATTTCTCTATGGCGATCAAACTTATTCGCTCTGCTTTTATGTTACAGCTTCACAATGGTTTTCTTTTCGAAATCACCCAACTATTTTCTACAATATCTCGATCACTACGAGACTCACTGTGGTAAGAGTTACTGTTCCTCCTACTTCAGAGACAATTCGAACAAATAACTCGTGGACCGGTCGTTCCGCTAGGAGGGGAATACTGCCCTTAGCATGGGCTGATAGGCACTCCACAAATTTCAGGATACAATCGGACGTTTTGGAGTAGCACTGGCTGTGGAAAGGGGTATACTGGGTGCAATGCGATGCTCACATTACTTTGACTTTTCTGTGTACCTATCGTCCACCTTCATTGTTACTTATGTAGCAATTTTACGCTTTTCTGTCGGTTTTTAAATTTTCGAGTCTTATTAATTAAGGAGAGAGCTTTCAAGACATGTGTTCTTTTTTTTTTTCACGTTGGGTAGTACGTGTTTTCAGATCAGGCTACCATCCTACTGATTTTAAAAGTAATTCTGTCCCCATGCTCATGTGAGAATAACTGCTTGAAATTAATTTAAATTCGGTCACTCTCGCATGTTGGTCGAGCTCTCTAGATCTAGTCTGTGGCTCGCGTGCCTTCTTCTCCTTGTATTAAAGATTCTGTTTCCGTTTTTTCGTACTTTGCTGTTAGTGTATTTATAGAATAAATGCTCACAATGAAGTTTCTCAGCAGCTTTTGTCCGTCTCTTTTGCAAGTTCCCATCCAAGTGGTTAAGTACATTGAACATTAGTAACCAGTGGTGGTTCACTAGGGTGCACTGTCCTTGGAATGGTTAGTATTATACATTGCAGGTATCAGGCAGTATGCTTGCTCAGCGAACATGAATACGTTTACTGTCTAACAGCAGTAAAAACTTTATATACGTCGCCCTTACACTAGTTTTCTCATGGAGTATGAGTAAGTTACTGACGTAGTTAATAAGTTTCCTTAACTCTTAACACATCTAAACCATCATGAGCCTTTACCGTAAATAACAAGAGATATGTTGTTTTCTGGGTGTTACATACAGTTATATACAGCGTTTCTAGCCAGCCGCTGTGGCCGAGCGGTTCTAGGCGCTTCAGTCCGGAACCGCGCTGCTGCTACGGTCGCAGATTCGAATCCTACCTCAGGCATGAATGTATATGATGTCCTTAGGTTAGTTACATTTAAGTGTAGGGCACTGATGACCTCAGATGTTAAGTCCCATAGTCCTTAGAGCCATTTGAACAGCGTTTCATCAATTAGGGTAGCACATGTTTACTACGCTTCTATTTTTCTTTATGTTTATTCGACAATGATGAAATTATCTTCACAGTAAATGATTTAGCGCTTCATGTAGCTTACTGGCTTCCTCAAGTCCATACGGGGTTAGCAGAACTCTTTTTTCTTATACTTTCCCAAAAGGTCACACGTCTCCGTGGCTGGTCTAGTCTCACTTGGTGGATCACGTATCACCGGCTGCCGCGATTGTGGGGGTGAGCTGCTGCCTTCGGTGCCATGTCGGCAATCTGTAGTTTTAGTTTCTTTTCTATCGTTGTCAGTACTGAAACAAAGAAATAGATGCCTTCTTAATTTGAGGACAATCTCATTAACTGCGAAACAATCAACGTGTGATGCTGTAATGTTTGTACTGATTGTAGTATAATTCACTTAACTACTCATACAATTTGAAAAAAGTAAAAAAACTAAGCGTTCTTTGACGCACTAAGGAAAAGTAATGTTGCCATTGTTTACCTTCGGATCATTCTGTGTTGCAGCAACCAATACTGCAGAGCCAGGTTCTGCTGTGTCGTTCCTACAAGACAACAACCGGCAATCCATCAACACATTTGCGTCCCACGGGTGGTCGCACTTAGGTTTCGTTTGCCGCAACAGGCATAAGCGTCTGATGCGCGCTTGTTCCGCTTGCTGGTAAGTGTCCTGAACAACTACAACAAGAACAACGGCAAGACGCCGATTTGTTGTTCACATAGTGTCCAGCATGCGCTATGTCCGCTGCCAGCAGTGAACGCTCCCATGGCGACAAAGCTGTAGTTGCTGCCACTGTTCTCCTACCACATGCCACATGCCTTCCAGCAGCTCGTGCCGTACCCGTGCGCCCGACAGTTTTTAGGCCGGCGCCTAGCAACGAATTGGCCGTTTGCCACTTTACACCTTGGGGTTTCATGGCCACAACGTTCAGTTGATGGAACGTTATCTCCGAGGAAGGACGTTCGTAGTCCACGCGGATAAGGCCACCCACAAGGATCCGTCCTTGGGCCGGTCCTCTACTCGCTCTACTTTATGACCTACCCAAGACGCTTCAAGTTATTTTGGCAATTTACGTGGACGACACGGTCCTTCTTACGAGAAGTCGACGGTCGCTAGTCACTGCAGGAGGCGTCTTCAAACCTAGGACTGGGTAGCGAGATGGAGGGTAGGTTGCAATGCGGCTAAGAGCCAAACTATACTATTTGTCAACAGATATCGTCCAGTTATGAGGCAGCTGTAGCAGCTGTAGCTCTTCGGCGAGCCTATGCAATGGAGGGACGACGTAAAGTACCTTGGTGTCATCTTTGACCATATTCTCACGTGGCAAAAGCAAGTTCAGCATCTTCTTGGCACATTCGGCCCAGTCCTTCGTGAAGGAACCACTTTGCCGATCGACTGTGGCCTCACACTCTTCCGCGATTGTGTCCGCCCCATGACGGACTACGCGTGCGAGGCATGGGCACTACGGCATGGGGTCTATGGCTAACTACCGCCTACCCTCTCTCCAGCAGACGCAGAACATTGCGCTACGGAGAATATTTCGTGTATCTCGATGATTCCCGGACAATTCCTGAAAGAAAACAGCACAATAAATGGAGGTCCTTGCCGCCTTTCAACATTGCGTACGCAGTACAAGGGACTCCCACTCCCCACCAACGAAATGACTATAGAAACCGCTTCCGGCGGTCTGTGACCTTCCTTCATACATAGCAAGAACATCTTACAGCGACCCTGCAGTCCATGTCACTATCGCTCATCAACACAATGCAGAAATAAATGAACAATAATATACACTGCTATTGCAGTAAATGCCCAATGGTAACTACTGCGCTACACCTTTAACCTCCCACCCCCTCCAGAAAGAGAAGACAGCAGATCGCGGATCTGCAGTTTGGCAATATCAAACCTGTCGTTCCTTGGAGTTCTTTGGTCAGGCGTCGGCTGCCTCTGCAGCTCAGCAGTCAGAACTCTCGTAAGAAAAGGTCTTTGGACAGTTTCCAAGCTGTGTGCATCTTTTAATACCTGCTGAGCTTAGGACAAAGACTTCCCTCTCTTCAGCCTTTGGCCTTACGTCAACTAAGTTTGTGTCATGAATTTATGAACATTCCAATTGATTCTGGACTGGAACCATATTCTCACTCATCATTGTTTGTGTTTCTGTTTTGGGACTCAAATTGTCAAACCAACTTTCATTTATATATAACTTAACACTGCTCGAAGGAGATCTATGTTCTTTTATATTCAAATGAAACTGTTCTACACTGCTTAATTGGGTAGTATTCTCATTGTACTTTGACCGATAAAAGACATATCAAGCTGTGATGATGCAAACGTTCTGGGACCTTTCTGTGGACACTATCAGAAGGGGTATCGGTATTAGAAGAAAGAGCGGAACTGTAAATACATTTGAGAAAATCTCTGCACCCTGTAGCCCTTTCGAACCATGTTACACTGGAAAACATCTCTAATACTGTCGTAGAAACGTTGGTGGTGTAGCCTCTTGCACTGTCCTGCATGAAATAAGCGTAGATATTTCCGTTAGTTGTGAATTCTCTGGTCACTAACGGCTCAGACGTTATAGTTTGTCGGAAAGAGACGGGTACAGTAACTCTTATTGCCCTCCTGCTTTAGCGTCATATAACAGTTCATGATACAGAATTCAATCGTGCCCCTCTAAATGGCATACCTGTAAATGGAGCCACACATCATCCCTCTCCATCAGGCACTCATTTCAATATCTAGAAGCAGCACCGACGTCTAGGAACCGTGTCTGAATTGGTCAGTTGCTGCACTACTGTCATTTTGTAATCTTTCAGTTTGATTTCGTGCACAGCTGTGTCATGAGATGCTAGCGTCACATGTCACATATGCCGGAACGATTTTCTAGTATTTTCCAGAGCCGCTCCTAATTCGTCGAACTAAAACCGATATGCCCCCTGTTGAGTCCGAGGAAGAGATTAGAGTGTATTCAACAGTCGGAGCCTGCCTCGCTGGAATTGCATACTACACAATGCCAGACAGGTCACTTACGTCGTATGTGAAACACTATGTGCCACGGCAGCAGGCTGTTAATGCTATTCCTTCGCTCCTCGTACTCGTACGTTATGTCAGCAAACCTAAACTCCGGACTTCTCTCGCCCTGTATGCTGTGTAGGCGGTAGCTTTCTCTCGCGCTGTAGTGATCTCACCCCACGCCACGCCTGCTGGTTCATTCTTTATAAGAGCACAGTTGCATCCTAACGTGAAAATGGTAGACTGGATCTGCTGTTAATACCAACACTGCGCAATACCTTTTAATGAAGTTTCTACTGTGCAGTTACATATACAAAATCCACCATAAACATGACAATAGATCAAACGCAGTGTCTTCACAGCAATGACATGATTCCATTCCTCCGTTGCCAACTAAATCACTAGTATTTAAACTCCCGCTTTGTATCATTAAATCCATTTCTGTTAATTTAAGATACTCCATAAGGAAACTGTTCCTGCTTTATATTCCAGAGTGATAAATTTTTCTCCCTCTTTCGCAATACATCGAAGGTGGAGTTATGAAAATACGAATTTCATATATTCCAGAACAGCTGTGACGAATCGCGAGCTGGCGGCTCCAAGTTTCCGATTCTTATGAATAATTGGAAGTGCTCTTAGCAGTGCCGGCGAGTGACTTGCCTTAAGCAGCGCGCCAGACGCTTCGGGCACTTCACATGAAGTGAAGCAGAGCGCCAAGGTGTACAGAGCTCACAAGAAAGTGCAAGTATGGAAGCACTCTCATTATAAACCGTTTCCAGGCCTCCGCAAAAATATGAAGTTTTGAATTAATGGAAATAAGAATCGTGAAGTCCGGTGACTTGCTCTTGTTTAGTACCACACCAACAAAAGTCTCAATTCGAAAAACTAATGAGACTTTTACAGAGTCGAAATATTAAGAATGATGTTTGATATACCACCTATGAACTTTCATTCGATTTGAAATAGAAATGACGAACTATTTCACACGAACCTTCCTAATTTAGTCACGCAAATGTATATATCAACACCTTTTGTTTAAAGTTCGGCTCCTCTTTTCTCCATAGCCTGATTCCGATGATATTCTCGAATGTTGGTATACCATTAGACTAAAAATATTTGAATTCTTTGTAATTGAACTTGGCTTAAATGTCATGCAATACATTTCCATTCTAGCAGCCACACATTATACCTTTCGACAATTAGCACTTTACCCTTAATGTGAAGACCTGTTTCGTGGAAGTGACTGAAAAGTCTTATTAGTTTTTATTAATGACGCTTTCAGTCGTGTTTTCAAAAACGATGGTATGAAAATTAACAAAAATTTCGCCTGAGATCTACATACAGCTGTATATACTTTAGAGAATGGTATGTTGTTTCAAAACCTAGAGTTCTTTAATATGAATACTAAAATAACGTGCAATATACCGGATGGCTGTACGAGGGACGCTCAATAAGTAATGAAACACATCTTTTTGTCGGCCAATTTCGGTTAAAAAAAGACAGAATTTGTCCAGGGAGATGGTGGACTATTCCTGCTTCAGCCCCTACGGGTCCACGAAGTTCCGATAAGTGGCGGCGTTATGCCTAGCCTTCAAAATGGCCAAGGAGCTACTTCAGGCGGAAAACTAAAGCATCGCACGTATTCATAGGGAACTGCAGAATTTTTACAGAGGCCTGGCAGTGGACAAAAGCACGGTGAGTCGTTGGGTGAGGCGTCTTTTATCATCGCCACAAGGTCGCCCAAAGCTGTCCGATATCCCGTGCTCCAGGCCGCCGGCACACGGCTGTGGCTCCTCCAACGTTGGATCGTACGGATACCCTCATACGAGGTGATCCATGGATACAAACGAACTTCTCCTTCTTCAGCTTCAACATTTCGTTGAGACAGAACGGCAACTTTATTTAAATTTCTTACAGCGTTTATTAATTGTTCTGCCAAACAGTTGCAATATTTATTAGACGACTAGTTTCGAACTTTACAGGTTCAAGCCCAGTCCCTCATCGCAGTAATAAAGATTGAGTGGCAGCATATGCTCCATAAATGTTTGCAGGATGAATGCCACTATCCAGACATGCCTGTTACCACGTCAAAAGTTTGATTTTGATTTGATAACAGGCATCTGTGGATTGTGGCATTCATCCCGCAAACATTTACAGAGCATGTGGCACCATTGATCGTTTATTATTAAGATCAGACACTGTGAGGGCAGCCTCAGCAGGCCAGGTTTGAAAATGATCCTGTAAGGTTCGAAACTAGTCGTCTAATAAATACTGAAATCGTTGACAGAACCATTGCTAAGCGCCTTAGGGAAACGCAAGGCCTCACACAAGTCTGTGCGCTCCAGAGAAGGCCACAAAATTTTACTGAACTGTTTCCTCCCATTCATCCTGCAGCCTGCAACTTGCACCTTCCGACTTTCGTTTGTTTGGCCCAATGAGGGATGCACTCGACAGGAAGCACTAGGTGGACGATGTGGAGGTTACTGATGCACGTTGGCTCCTACGTCGACCAGTAGAGTGGCAGAGTCCGCGCAGGAAACGGTAGCCGATGCGCAGTGACCAATGTCCGTCCAAAGAGCTGCGTGATTTCATTCATTTGTTCGGAAGGGGAGGCCGACAAGTGTTTGCCGCTTTCGGCCAGTCGGCGATTACAGAATCGAGGCGTACACCCCGAAATTTTTCTCAAGAGATTTTGAGGAAACTATTCCTTAAAACAATGGCAATTTTGTTACTTATAATTATGTAAATGAGGTTAATGAAAAGGTGCTCGTCATTTCATTAATGGTCGTAGTTATTCATATTGCTTGGAAGTAAGACACTGAGCGAAATTCTGAAGATTCTGCAATGAAAAATAGGGATCGCTGTGCTTTTGCGTTCGGTGCATATTATATAATGTGCACGTATGAATTTTAGCTAACATATTAATTATTTTTTAAAGTTTGGGTGGAAGCCTCTATCTGTCACCGATCATGAGAAAATTGATATGACGTGGGACACTCATTTTCAGTTGCGAGGAGCAACGATAAGGCCAGAGTGAAACATCAACAACATTTATCTTATTTCATAAACCGTTTGGGATACTTATGTGAGATTTTGGCAAATGATATGAGCAAAGATGACACTATTTTGTCAATGATTGTTATGCAAAACTTCATTATCTACCGTGTTACTGCAGCAACTACAGATTTTTTCGATGAAATAATGTAATTTTTAAGAGCCATCAGTAGTTGGTAGAACGAGAAATGGAACTACTACACTGCACATTTACTGCTGTATCGAGGATGTGATTTTTCATAAACTACAGACCTTGTGATTCCTCAGTTCTTTAATTTAAAAAGTTAATAAACCACTCTTTCAGAATTTTCTCGCAATTTCGTCTGCACAAAATGTCACTGATGTGCTGTGTTTTAGCAAAAGAGGCAAATTTTAACGTGGCAAAAAGAGATATGTGTAGGTTTTACTCAAAATTCGCCACCCATTGAAAGTTACAAATTGTTAACAAACTAGGCAAAAATAAATCGCCGCTATTGCATTTTCGGCCGAATCCTTTTCGGATACCTATCAAAGCAGAGGTGATGGATCTTTTCGAATGATCACCATCGAAATATGGACGTGGAGGGGCTCTACTTAATATCTACAAAAATGTGCTCGTAGAATTCAGTTTAGAATGGCACTTACCCTTCAGCGTTAAGCATTTTCCCCACAGCGCCACAGCGCCTGTCCGTAACCCCCGCCACTACCGCTCCCCCCCCCCCCCCCCCCCATCCCTGCTGACTCGATATCTGCCGGTAACCTTATTCTGTGAGGGCTCTACGTGTCGGCATACAGGCGCTCCCAGTAACGCGTCGTAAGGCCACCGCCTGAACACCGATGATGTCGAAGAAAAAAGGTTTTTAGCCAGAAGAATGGGTAATAATACGGTGTATTGGATTCCCAAATAAAACTAACCAGCTTTCAAATAAACAAAAGCGTGTTGCACTAGTAACTGAATACGCCTCATAATTACACTTACGGTGTTCAAAGTGCTGCAGTGCGGGCTGTGTACATCGCAGGACACTGAAACGTCGTAGCTATGTTCATTAATCGGTTCACGCGCAGAGTTAGCTGAAAATAAGAATAATAGTTTCACTCTGCGACCAGGTGAAAATATGACGCTGTAAGTAGGCAGAATATGGAGAGGGTGGGGTGCAGCAAAAAGGAACAAACGATCAAACACATCACAAACGGAGGTTCTGGCACGTTTATTAGATCAGAAGTTACAACATGTGCTTAATCTGGTCTCCCGACTCAGCAACATGCTGCACTGTAAAACGGCATTTGTTCGCAGCAAATCCAGTGCTGTCGGAGCGAAATGACATCGTATTCTTTCCTTCAGATCTGGCAGGGTTCCTGTGAATACCCCATAGACACGACCTTTCAGACGTCTCATAGGAAGAAATCGTATGGATTTAGGTCAGGGGATGTGGAAGTTCACACATCTTTAAATTCCCTGAGGGTAATGCTGTCATTACTAAAGGCATCTGGAAGTAAATATTTCACGTGACATGCGACATGTGGTGTCGCCCCATCTTCCTTGAAAATAGGAGTGCGGACACGGTTGTATTCTTGCAAAGTTGGAATCTCGTGTTATTCAAGAAGGTCTTTGTGACGTGTAGGTGTCACTGTGCACATAACAGTCCCGCGAGGTGTTATCTTCTTGAAGAAAAATGAACCGAGAATGAAAGAGCTTGTGAAACCACACCACACAGTAACAAAAGCTGAGTGTACTGAATGTTCATGCACAACATGTAGCGGAGTAGAACCCAGTGAGCGATAGGTCTGTGTATTCACGGCCCCATGCTGAGTACGATGTGCCTCGTTCGAAGAATATTCCCCGGACACATGTCATCCATTTCCATGCGTGCCAAAAAACCAAAGTGTTGTAACGCATCTTGGGGCTTCGGTTGGTACACAATCTCAATCTCGTGGGGATACCAGTGTAAAAAGCGCCGCTAAAACACAGCTCCAGCGCTGGAGGTAGAATTTGAGGTATATGCTGCGCGGTCTGCTATAGCTACAGAAACTTTATCGACAAGTGTCATGGAAATGGGCCTCTTCATGCTGCACCACATATTTCACCTTCTTCTTCAAACTTCTTTATCATATTCTTTAGCCGACTTATTGACACGGGGCCTGTTCGCAGCTGTTTCTGTTGGCATAGCTACTGTTTTCTGCCATCCTGATAAAGCAACGTAACCAGTAGCGCACAATCTTTCTTCTCAAAAGCCGTTACGTTTCGTACGGAAGACTTCAACGTTCTTAACCCTCTATACCAACAGTTACTTCACAAACTAAATCAACACGTGTCCCAAGTGACAAATAGCATACTGACCTCAAAACAGGAAACATTTCACATTCTGACTGCTTACATCAACATATTTTCACCTGATGGCGTAAAGTGAAACTAATATTTTTTTCAGCTTACTTGATGAGCGCACCGATTAACGTACGATGTTTCAGCGTCCTGTGATGTATACACGCAACACTACAGCTTTCGGAACGCCATCAATTCAATTATAACCATCCACTACATCACTCTACTTCCAGGTCTACTTCTTAATCTGTGCTCTGCAAACCATGATACAAAATACGTTGGAGGTTATATAATTTTCTCCCCTCCATACTCCTTATGTCGCTGAAGTACAGGAAGACGAGTTGGGGGTATTAGTTATAATCTTAGTTTGTGAGAATTTCTTTTGATTATTTTAGCCAATATCCTCCCTATGATGGAATCTGCTAACTCCCTTCTCAGTCGGAAGTTACAGGAGTATCGAGTCCCAACAGGACTGTATTTCAAGCGACAGCAGTACGTCGTGCTGTCTTTCGAAAAGAACGGCAGAGTGGCCGATAGCATTTATCACTTTCTTTTTTTTAGATAAGCGTACTGGATTACTACCAGTCACACTTGGAACAGATCAAGATTGTCGAAAGACATATTCTTCACTCCCGTTTAGATGAGAAAAGCCCGTAATCAAGAATAAATGAGCCTCGAACAGCATCATTGGGACCAAGAAAGCTTATTGTCTTTTTATGGCCAGAAGACACCTTATTTCGTTCCGGCTTCAGGTAAATTTATTTAGACGACATTAGTTCTTCAGAAAGTGGCTCTAGTGTAGTACGGACTGTAAGCAGCGAGAAACACTGTCAAGAGAGTCATCTCAATAGATCTCGAATACAACACTCAAGTCCGAGATTTAAGGCATATTCGACAGACGCAGAAAAAAAAGAAACATTGTGTCGTTGAAGCAATTCACGAATTAAACAAGATGGAAGGAGTAAACATTAGGACTTCACATCCCATACACGCAGAAATTAAACGCAGATCACGTGTTGAACCCATCGCCGGGTTTATTATCTTTCCTGATATACTCGAAGACACCTGACAAGCAAAGCACATTCCCATCCAGGAGAATTGGTGGCAGTAGAGCTTATGTCATCCATCGGACAGAATGTTGCTACAATCTAAAGGCTTATCTGGGGGTTGACTGATTAGGCAGATGCTTTACACTTACACAAAAGTATCCCACGGTGCGGTGATTATGGGGGCTCGGTCACGGTAATTGAGCTCGTGAACAATAGTAAGTAGGTCGCAATTTTGCCTGGAGAATGGTTATGGCCAACTGTTTGTCTGGTGCCCCCATCGGATACGTTACAATCTTCCTAATAATATAAAAAGGAACTAATATGGTTGCTCCAGTGATTTAGAACATCGCCATTACGTAAATGTTGAATAAAAATCATCAGCAATGGCTGCCGAAGACTTCCAGCATAACAAGTCAACCTCTTCCTGCCAACAGCTTTTTGAAAGAGGGTGGAAGAGGGGACAGCGCTTTGGATGGGAAAGTGACCCTAAGAGGCTGAAGTATCAGCAGTTATCAATGGCGTGAGGCTGCAGAACGGGATGGAAACCACTGTGTAACACCAATATCGATTGTAAGTAGTTTACACTGTGTAATTATATGTATGTGAGTATGAAGTGTTTATTCTTTACTAATGAAGGTCATTGAATTGTCAGAGAGAAGGCTGAAGTTTGTAATATATGTATTACGAAAACTAAAATAATGTTTAAAAGTAATTAAACTTTGTAGAATATGTATGTTCAGTAAGAGAAATTGTACTTTGAATGCTGGTTCATGCTTAGGGGACTTGTGTAGTATAAAAGCTATGGGGAGCCCCCTCCGCTACGGAAGTGGCTTGGCGCGCGTTAAAAGGTGGATTTGACGGTCGATCTGGGCGGCTACTGGGTGATCAAGTTACGCAGTCAGTGGCTGGCCGTTGTACGGTTAACATCGAGGGGCCAAGTGAGGCATTTGGAAGTCAATTTATACTGAAATTGCCTCGGATGTGGTTGCGGCTGTCGCATGGTGCTCTTGTTATTATGGAATTGCTCCAAAGCGAGGATGATACGCCGCCAAGAACACTTTATAAAGAGCGTTCAACATCAAGAGTGTGAGACCAGACAGCCGCCACGAGGTTGCCATCACTATTGCGCCACTGCTCCGCCCACTTCAGGAACTCAGATATGTAGCATAGTATGTTTGTGTGAGTCTTTTTCAATAATAATCCCAGTAGTATAAACATGTGTTTGAACCTTAAAATTGTCCTTATCATGAAACCAATGCAGGGTCCTATCCTAAATGTGCAGAAACCGAGTATCCTGTTTCTAACTAATTAATGGTTTACTCCCGTACTAAATGTGCTAAAGTTCAGTGCCAAAGTGTGTAGTGTTAACGTAAAAATACATGCTTCACAGGCAATGGTTAAGGCACACAAACTGAAAAGTAATTTTGCTTTGACTATTGCTATGAACTATTTCCTTAAGTTAATTCAACTTAATATTTGAATTACTTGCTTTAAAGTATGAACATGTAAACTATTTCAAGTGGGATTAGAAAGCAATATTGGCAAATTGCATTTTGTTTCTGAAATAGTCACAGAATTTGTCTGTAAAGACAGTTTCAGTTTGTGGGCCCCCATTATATTCTTTTCTATTATAAGAAAGATAAATAGTGCTTTTGCTAAAGAAATCTGAAGCATGTCCATAAAGGTGTGAGCGTAACAAGTGTCTGTGTAATGTTATTTAACTTCACTTGTGGTGTCTGTATGTTAGTTAAACCAGGACTCTTGTCATGCCCAATTTTAGTCTCGTGACGTCTTTAGTAACATCTTGTTGCTGAGTTTGTTATTGATTGCAACAGTAGCTATTATTACTACGAGGGAAATAACTTTCAAAATTCCTATGATTGTTGATTTGTGTAAATAGTAACTACTGCTACCCACTACTCAGTTCGTCCGATAGTCGTGTGTATTCATTGCACTATTCAAAAGGAGTATTAATGAAAGTCAATTTAGTAGCTCATATTAAAATTTCTTAAAACATAATGTTTCAAATTATGATGCCTAATTAGGCTGGCGACCGTTTATTATTTCATTTGTATGAATGTCAGTACTGGTATTACCTCCAAAGTAAAGTCTTTCAGTTTTCTATTAAGTGCCACTTATACGAAATTAATGTTGCGGTACCTTCTGTCCGTTAGGTATACACACAGTCAAATAAATACAAAAATCCTCACAGAGGGTAACACTAAACTGCGAGCATAGCGTTATACTTGGCGCAAACTTGCAGCCCGCGTGTTATACGTGGCTTCCCTGTGACAGGACTAAAAATTCAGTTACTAGGGAACTACTGTTTTATAACTGCATTAAAGACACATGATTTGTATCCACAGGACATGTGGGCTGTAACTGAAAAGTTTCATGATTATGTCTCCATCGGCAAAAAAATCCGAACTATTCCCCATTCGGGTTTCCGACAGGGGGCTCCTGAAGGAGAGCTGACCATGAGAAAAAGACTGAATTACCAACGAAACAGTAAATTTTTACGAGTCGAGGCGTGGACTGTCATTAGTTTGAACGTGGTAAGGAAGCTCAAAAATCTGAAAATTGAAATCCTAAGGCTCAATTTGGATATACTGAGGCTCAGTGCAGTGAAATGAAAGGAATACAAGGATTTCTGGTCAGTATCAACAGGCAAAAAAAAAAAAAAAAAAAAAAAAAAAAAAAAAAAAAAAAAAAAAAAAAAAGCTTGTGTAACGGAAGTAGGATTCATTACGAATAGGAAGGTAGGGCAGAGAGCGAGATATTGTGAACGGTTCGGTAGTAGAGTTGTTATCATGAGAATCGACAGCAAACTAATATTGGCAACAGTAATTCAACTCTATAGATGGCGATGTCGCAAGCAGAAGACGAAGAGATAAAGTATATGAGGATACTGAACAGGTAATTCAGTTTGTAAAAGGAGATGAAAATCGAATAGTCATGGGAGATAGGAATGCGGTTGTAGGGTAAGGAGTAGAAGAGAAAATCGAATAGTCGTGGGAGATAGGAATGCGGTTGTAGGGTAAGGAGTAGAAGAGAAGGTTACGGGAGAATATGAGCATGGTAGTAGGAACGACAGAAGAGAAAAGCTAATTTAGTTTTTGCAATAAATTTCAGCTAGTAACAGGGATTACTGTGTTCAAGAATCACAAGACGAAGAGGTATACTTGGAGAAGGCCAAGAGATACAGGAAGATTCCTATTAGATTACATCATGGTCAGGCATACATTCCGAAATCAGATTTCGCTTTGTAAGGCGTACCCAGGAGCAGATATAGACTCAGATCACAATTTAGTAATAATGGAGGGTCTGAATTTAAAGAGACTAGTCGGGAAGAATCATTGCGCAGTGAAATGGGATGCAGAATATTAAGGAATAAAGATACGATCTTGAAATTCTTTGAGGGTACAGACGTCGAGATAATGAAAGTAGGCAGTTCAGCTGAATGAGGATGGACATTTCTAAAAAGGACAATCACAGAAGTTGGAAAGAAAAAGGAATGTACAACGAAGGTAACTGCGAATAAACCATGGGTAACACAAGAAATACTTCAGTTTATTGATGAAAGAAGAAAGTACAAAAATGTTCAGGGAAATTCAGGAATACAGAAGTAAAGGTCACTAAGGAATGAAATAAACAGGAAGTGCAGGAAAACTAAAACGAAATGGCTGCACGAGAAATGCGAAGAAATCGAGAAGCAAAAGAAGTGACTCAGCAATTAAAGGCAAGGGCAGCAGCTTTGCAATGGGAACTCCATTGTTAAACACAGAGGAAAGACCGGATTCTTGGAAAGAGCGAACTGAAGGTCTCTATAAGGGGGGCACTTGTCTGACGACGTGATAGAAGAAGAAATACGATCGACAGCGAAGAGATGGGACGTATAGCACTAGATATAAAATTTAAAAGGGCTCTGGAAGACTAAAGATCAAACAAGGCAGAAGAATAGATAATACGCCATCGAAATTTTTAAAATCACTGGAGGAAGTGACAACAAAATGGCTAGTCACACTGGTGTGCAGAATGTATGAAATTGGTGATATACTATCTGACTTTCGGAAAAACATCATCCATACAATTCCGAAGACAGCAAGAGCCGACAAGTTCGAGAATTATCGCACAATTAGCTTAACAGCTCATGCATCCAAGTTGCTGACAACAATAATATATAAAAGAATTGAAAAAAAGTATGGTGTCACCGCCAGACACCACACTTGCTCGGTGGTAGCCTTTAAATCGGCCGCGGTCCGTTAGTATACGTCGGACCCGCGTGTCGCCACTATCAGTGATTGCAGACCGAGCGCCGCCACACGGTAGGTCTAGAGAGACTTCCTAGCACTCGCCCCAGTTGTACAGCCGACTTTGCTAGCGATGGTTCACTGACAACTTACGTTCTCATTTGCCGAGACGATAGTTAGCACAGCCTTCAGCTACGTCATTTGCTACGACCTAGCAAGGCGCCATTATCATTTGCTATTTATCTTGTGATGCATGTACCGTCAGACCGATGTTCACCAATTATGGATTAAAGTTAAGTATTCCAGAAGCTACGTACTTTTTTTACTAACTCAACTCCTTTAACTGTTCCAGACCTCACGCCAGCCTGCGTGAGCTTAAACGCGTGCCTTTCGGCTATCTCATAGTGGCTTGGCTGTCTTGCCAAGTCACAAGAAAAAGATTGAATATCTCTTACATGATGGTCAGTTTGGCTTCAGGAAAGGTATAGTTTCTACTGCCTAACAGAACTGCCTTCGCACAAATAAGAGCTACATTCGATGTCAGTTTTAAATCGTCTTACAGAGACATCTTCCTAAATTTTGGTACTGGTCACTGTTTTCTTACAGCACGCGGTGTGATTGTAATACTACAGGGTGATTCAAAAAGAATACCACAACTTTAAAAATGTGTATTTAATGAAATAAACATAATATAACCTTCTGTTATACATCATTACAAAGAGTATTTAAAAAGGTTTTTTTTTCACTCAAAAACAAGTTCAGAGATGTTCAATATGGCCCCCTCCAGACACTCGAGCAATATCAACCCGATACTCTAACTCGTTCCACACTCCCTGTAGCATATCAGGCGTAACAGTTTGGATAGCTGCTGTTATTTCTCGTTTCAAATCATCAATGGTGGCTGGGAGAGGTGGCCGAAACACCATATCCTTAACATACCCCCATAAGAAAAAATCGCAGGGGGTAAGATCAGGGCTTCTTGGAGGCCAGTGCTACATTTTCATCACTCGTTCTCGGGCGTCCAGAACTTTTCCCTTTGCACAAACACCCATTCTCTGTAAACTGTTTATACCAACGTTTAATACACCACCTATCAGGAGGTTTAACACCATACTTCGTTCGAAATGCACGCTGAACAACTGTCGTCGAT
Source organism: Schistocerca serialis cubense (assembly GCF_023864345.2). Taxonomy (NCBI): domain Eukaryota; kingdom Metazoa; phylum Arthropoda; class Insecta; order Orthoptera; family Acrididae; genus Schistocerca; species Schistocerca serialis. Next base: position 627,581,514 of record NC_064638.1, on the reverse strand, counting down.
TCACTTCTGCCGTACTCAATAACACAAAAAGCTTTCTGTTGAGCGGTCGCCATCTTAGCATCAACTGACGCTGACGCCTAGTCAACAGCGCCTCAAGCGAACAAATGTACAACTAAATGAAACTTTATATCTCCCTTAATTCGCCGACAGATAGCGCTTAGCTCTGCCTTTTGTCGTTGCAGAGTTTTAAATTCCTAAAGTTGTGGTATTCTTTTTGAATCACCCTGTATCACCAACAAAATCTCTTCAGAATTTAAATGGTGACATTAAATGATGAAAGGAAAAAGCAGAAGATTAGCACTTAATGCCCCATGTTCGATGAAGTTAATATAGAACAGACTGAAGATAAAATGGTTCTTACATCAAAATATTCAAAAAACAACTCTAATAGACGTTTGAAAATGTGGCGATGGGGGAAAACCCTGGTTAATCACGTATATATTTGATAGGAAACAGTGGTTGAATAAATATGAAGACTGTTAAAGCTTGAATATGGAGAGTACAGTGAAGGAAGTCGGCTGTGTCCTTACCAAAGGTATCATTGCGGCTTTCTGCTCAGTCAGCTCCGAGAAAATGTAGAAAACCTGATTCTGGATGATATGATTGGGATTTGACCCCTGATCCTCTTAAATGCCAGTCTGGTGCGTTATTCACCGTGCCACCTCGATCACTAAAAGAGTACGATAAAATGAGTGGTGAGTGCCTAATATAACGTCATATAGTGACAGAGATTCGGCAAAAAGTCGGCAACGACCAAACAGATTCCGTTTCTTGACATGCAATGAGTACACTTCTGGGTGACCAAAGAATCAAAATAAATCTTAATGACGCATAGCCCACCGGCCTGTGCTCATCAGTACCGGTTGGCCGGGTGTGAACGTAAAGACAATAACTAGAGGAACAGAGAACGGGGACGCCATGGCAGAATAACAACTCCAAACGAGTGACCCAAGATAGGAACCCTGAGACGTACTAAAAAAATATTTTTGCGTAACTTACTCCATCGTTATCGACGTTTTAGATTTTGCTGTTTACGTCCGATGTAGGGTAAAACGTACACTTCTTTGTTTATTACTCATATAAGGCAGGATTTGGGATCATGTTTGGGTCCTTGCACCGGTTTTGTTGGTGGACTACTTCACTGAACGTTGTACGTAGCTGCGTAGAGTGGTCGTGGGACGTTTGTTACCTTAGATGTGAAGTATAGGCCGTGTAGCTCGATAAATTTGCCACCCTTCCCGTTCCACTCTTCATATCGCCTGTGACTGCCGAGTTGTGACGCATAAGTTGCCAATTGTGTCAGACAATTTCTGTGCTTTGTCTTTGACTTTTGTGGCAATTGCTTATCCTGTATTGCGTCTTGAAGACCCGTTGTGCATGTACACCAGCGAGCTCCCTGTGCCATCCATAGACATTTCTTTGGTATCACCTGAAGTGACCTGAAATCCGTTGTACCACACAGCAACGTAATCTCTACTGCTGCTTTGTAAAGCCGTATCTTTGTGCCGATGTTCATGAGAGCGCTCTTTAATGGTTAAAACATGCTTTTTCCTTCTTTGCTACATGGTGTGTGAAGAGAAGCTCCTCATCCAAATGGACCCCCAATATTTCACTACTGGAGACTATGGGATAGATTGAGCGCTGATTGTGAGCCTCGTGTTCATGGTTGGCTGCCGTTTCGTTGGAAGTGCACCTACCACTATGTCGGGTTGATAGCAGTTTTGTTCATCAGAGTCCAGTGCCCCATCAGGTCAATTTGACGCTGTATCCGTGTAATTAGGTGGTCGACGTTTGTCTCGGTGGAGAAGGAAGCTATGTCTTCGCCGTAGAGGCTGACTGACAGTTAAGGTACATATCATTTACACAGTTACTCAACAGTAGCAGAGACGGCGGAACAGCGGGGTATCTGTCCTGGTGAAGTTCGAGGATGAGATGTGATACGTGTTACTTACTGGAATTAAGGAAAACGTGGAAGGGGACCCTTCAGTATAAATTTCTTTTCACACAATCTGTTTATTTAACAAAATATATAAGAAAAAAATTTTTTTAATAAAATGAGCAAATTTTCAAAATTCTTTTGATCTTAATCCTTAAGATGAATAAGCCTTTACGAAAGAATTCAAAACATCAAACAATATGACAGTGATTACAAGACGACCGGACTTGCAGCCCGCCCGTTTTCAGGTGAAACAGCGGTGTTTACTACCGCGCTGGACGCAGTCTGTCTTATTAAATACCCTTCTGCAACACATGAGAACTATATAAGCACCATTGATGACAAAAGTGGTTCAGTTACTCAAAACAGATGACGTAACTTTTAATTTGAAATCTGTGTGTCAAACGTTCGGGGTTAAGGTGCGCACCTGTGCTTGAAGGCTAAACAGATTAGAATACAATATGACAATGATAAGGCTCACTTCAAAGTAATTTCAATGGGCAACGAAGGTCCGACTGGACCACTACCGTCCCTTTTCACAATCTTATTTTCACAAAAGCCCTGGTGACAGTTGGCTGTTAAGATTTTCAAAGTTAGACTGATTATCAGTTATCAAATACCACTCTGAAGAAACGTCTGAAAGCATTACTTGTGAACACTTATTACAAGAGAACTCAATCGGCGGAACCACAAGATCCAGCTAAAACACACCGATAAAGACACGGTCTTTCAAACACAGCTTACTACAACAGGTTGCTCGGATTATAACTTAGGACTGAGAAATGCGATTACAATAAAAGAATTGAACCGGGTAACATCTAAATGTAACCACAAGGTCCCTCTTCTGTTTAACGGCAACCTGTGCCTTAGTACAATTGTTCCAGCTTTATTTATGCCAAGGATCTGATTCATTAGAACATTAATGATCGGGTACAACAAGAAAGGAAAGGCAATACAATAGCGGAACCAATTTTCAAATGACAACTAGTGTCTTAGTACAGTACTACGGCCTCTATTTACGACCAAAGAGTCGAACGAGTAAAACTCTGAGGGTCAGGCACAAACCAGAAAATAATGAAGGTAGGAAGACAATGACACAAATCACCACGAGGATTACAAAATGTTACTCCCGTTTATCAACAATCAGTTCCATGAATCCACGGTGCGTCGCAAAGGTTACTGAGTAGTGCCGATGAAAGCCAGGTAGGCGAGGGCAGCCAAGCCACGAGCGGTCGTCCGACACGAATGTTGCCAACTAACCGGCGGGATTTCGGCCTGCTGCTTGTAGTCGACGCTGACCCCGGTGAAGTACTCCGGTCTCTTTGCTCTTTGCAGGCTCTCCTTGCGCAGCTCGTGGCTTCGGCCGCTCGGACCTCGTCACGACCTCTCGTCACGATGCTACCGTCAACCACCAAACTTCGTGCCTACTCCTCGGGCCATTGAACCCCGTGTACATATCGTCAAGCAAAGACCTTCTAAGGACACAACTCACAGATACCAACTCTTCCTCATAGATAATGGCAATGGTGCCGGAAGAGGAGTAGTCGATACTGTACCTGAGCCAGTGGTGCCAGACAGGACAGTCCACTAACTCAGTGGCGGCACGGCTCAAGGTGGTCTAGCCACATTTTATCGACTTTTTCCCTGATCTAATAACACCCTAATTGTCATCTTGCGTTTATTAAAGTTGTCCTGTATGGCTTCGGTTATGTGCAAGAGTTGGAGTTTTAGGGACAAGCGGTTCTGAAAAACCAAATTATTCAGGGCGAATAGCCTCATGTTGAGACAGGTTGGTTTAATTCTCTTCAGTAGGCTTCATTCAAATATTTTCCCCAGAGTCGTTAGAAGACTAATGGATCGATAATTTTTGGGCTGAGACAGGTCTTGATCGGTTAGGGAATCGTTTTAATGAGTGCCACTTTCCAGGCTACTGAGAAATATTCTTGCCGAAGGCAGCGTTAAGGATCTTCTAATTAGAACTATAGGATTTGAGGAAGATGTTTGAGATCCTCGTTGGTGATGCAATCCGTTCCTGGAGAGTTGGTAATGATTTGCTTCTTTATGTCTGGCATGATGATCAATGGCTGTGTTCGAGCGCCAGTGGCTCGGCATGCAGTCAGCACTTCAGCGACGTAGTCTTAAAGCGGAAGAACTGTTTGTTATTGACCGGTGGTAGCGGTGGCTTCTTCATTTGGTCTTGATATGTGTCTGCATAAAGCTGCTTGCTCCTAGATATCGAACAACAGACGTTGAGGTCATTGCATGGCTCGTTTCGGTAGGGGCTGCTGTAGTAAATTTCTGACAATCCACCATTCCTCCCTTGCGCGAAATAAGAAGTCCGATATGTTTTGCTCTCAGATCTCTCGTCATCATTCCGTCACATATTTATGGAGTTCTCTGTGAAGTACTCGTTTGTCAACCGGATTTTCGAACCCAATAAAACATCGACGGGCGCGGTACCATTCTGTCCAGATATCTTGAAGTCTAGATGGGAAAATAATATCTAGTTGGAACAGCTGTGCCGTGACTCTCGCTTTCGCCATCTTTATTTTGGCAGCGAGGGTCTGTATTGCGTCGTCAATGGCTGATCTGGTGGCGACATCCATAGTTGACCTGATGTTGTTAGCCAAATAGCGCTGATACTGGTCCCAGGTGACAATCCTCGTGATTCTGGAGGGTTAACGTAAACATACTCGCTCCAGAACTTCAATACCCGACTTATAATCCGATGAGAGGTCATTTATTGTCCGTAACTGAAAACTGGGATTGGTGTGCTTCATAATAGCCGTCTAAAACATACGGTTGTTGGCGTGTGAAAGGCGGAATCCTCGTTTGTTCCCGGGGGCCGATCACTATTATCTCCAACTCGCTTTCTAATTCCAAAAGTCGCCGTGATCCTTCGAAAGTTCACTGGTGAGATCGCCGCCCAGTAGGACTTTGTCAAAGCCATCCAGGAGACGGTGCAAGTCGTCGGTGAGTAACTATTTGTTAGAACTGATGTATTTCACTATGCACGTTAAGTTCACGTTTGGAGTTACGACGATAACTGCCGTGGCTTCGATGCTCTGAAGCTGTGGTAACTGTTCTTGGTGATGGCTATTTTCTAGGCGGACGAGGATGGCTGTTCCGCTTCTGAGTTGTTGCGAATTCGGAAGTAAGTCGACGCCTGGAGCTGCAGCTCTGAGATAAAAGCAAAGTCGATTCTGTGGCGTGTCAGAAAGTCCGTCAGTTCCCTCTTCTTTTTCTTTATGTAGTTATCACTCCAAATTCACAGTCGCAGGTGAGAGGTGCGACGATCTGGCTAAATTTAAGGTGATACAAAAACTTTAAGTCTTCCACGAGCATGAGGATGGTGGTAAGTTTTCGCTGTAAGGTGGTCAGCAATTCCGGGATGTCCGTGAAACGCAGTGCCAGCGGGCCACGCGATATGTTATGCGGCTCTCTGGCGCTGTGTTAAGTTAGTGGCGAAGCCGCATCTACATAGGATCGCGGCCTCTCAGGGTGACCATCTCCTCATGTTGAACACGTGGAGGCGGAGATGGCTCTTGTACTTGTGGTGACGACTCCTTTGGTGGTTCCTATACCTCCATGCTGCTACCGCGCCGAGAAATCACAACCGTGCGTTGAGGTGGTTGGTTGTTCGGTTTCGGTCGGTATTTCTTGAGCAGTTCTTTGTATTTGACACATCCGCTGTATGAGGCAGGGTTATTTTCACTTCAATTGGCGCACGTCGGTTTCTCTGTTTTGGGGAGTTAGCAATCCGCTGAGCTGTGCAATGAAGGCACCATTCCGATAGAGAACAGTAGTTTACGGTATGGTCATAGCACTGGCAGAGTTTGCCTGCGCTGTCCGTCTCTCCTGTTACAGGTTTCCACTCGAATCCTAGTGTAAAGTAAGAATCGAAGCTCGTACATTCTGGCGCTGTTCTTGTCTTTCGGAAGTCTCGCACAGTGGACTGATTCTGAGATAAGTTGCTTTGTCTTCTATATTGATGGACGTTGATCACGTGAAATACTACTACCTGAAGCACCTTCAGAGCTCCTGCAGCTGGTATCTGCTCTGGAAGACCCTTGATAACAACCTTCAGTTCTCGATTTTAGGCAGATGCGAGAAACTAGACAGCATTATGTTGATCAGCAAACATCTCAAAGTGATATTTGATGCGAACTTTTTGGTAGATTGCCTTTAGTTCGCCCTCCAGGTGTGCCATCAAAGCTACGTTCAGCCCAAAGTAATTTTATGTGTGGTAAATCATCACTGGTGGAATAGCAGCATCGGTTTTGCGGTCATTATCCACGGTGGCATCATTGTCATGACTGTCCTAGCTGCGGTTGCGCCGTGAGTGGTGCGCCTGGCTGGCGCCTCTCCGCTTGGAGAAATAGGAGAGTATCGTTTGGAAAGTTGAATATCTGCTTACGTGAGTTTTGGTCGTCCACAGCTTGTGGTTCCCTGTGTCGTTTATATTCCATAGGTGTGAATTCATCGTCGTTCTGTAGCTGTGGGTCGTGATCTTCCTCTCCCTATGGTGGGTGCTAATATTCCATTTCTTCTTCATCATGTGATGGTGTGATAATCTTCTCCAGTCGTGGACTCTGGTTCTGGCTGGCATTGTGCCGTATTGTGAGCGTCATCAGCGTATTGTTGAGATTCATATTGCAGTTCCTGAAACTCTGAGGTGGAGGGCATGTCGTATGGTGCTGCACCGATCTGTATTCGCGATTTCCGTCTCAATGCTGGTTTGTAGAATTGTCCTCTCGTAAGCCATGTTTATGGCCTGGGTTGTCGGCAGGGAAATCACCCCGTCCGGTGCCGTAGTCATCATAGTCGAAGGAGCCACCGACGGGGCGAACACCGGCGACCGACCGCGCCCAGCGAGGCCGGGTCAGTTGCCTAGGCCGCCAGCGCTGCACAGCTAGTGCTGCAGTGCGATACTAGCCCTCGCAGTGCTTTATACCGGCCGTCATCGAGGTCCGTGCCCTGCGATGGGTATTCAGAATCGACGGGCGGGATACATGATACTGCACTGTTGCTGTATGGAGCTGTCTAAAGAGATGAGCATAACTAATTTTTTTTACTGTAACGTCACTTCTATTGTCGTGACCTTTAGTGTGAAAAGTTGTTTTATGCAGACTTCTATATGGTGTATCCTGTACAAGTCTTTCCATCTCTGCGTAACTACTGCAATGTATATTGACTGAACCTGCTTACTGGAGAGAGGACTCGGTCTCCCTCTGCAACTTTCACCCTCACCCCCTCACCACCACACCTTCACCCACAGCAGTACACACTCACACACGCACACACACACACACACACACACACACACACACACACACACACCATTACCAAGTAAATGATTTCTCAGTGCCTCATGACGTATCCTGTCCATCTACCCCTTCTTTTACTCAAGTAATCTCATAGATTTGTTTCTCTCCCATACAACTGAGTATCTCTTCGTTTCCTATCAAATCTGCTTGTCTAATTTTCAGAAGCACATTTCAAAAGCTTCCATTTTTTCTTGTCTATACCGTACGTATTACGATTGGTGTTGAAAGATTGAGAGTGAGGAGCTGGAAATGGATCTGTCAGGAGACCAAATAAATGTCATTCACATGAAGACTGAAAATTTTTATTTGGTTAGACCAGGACTGCATTGATTTAATTAAACACCAGAAAACACAAATAACTGACAATATGTGCAATAAAACAAAGGCGCTGAAAAAACTACAGGGTTCTTTACAAGAGACTGATAATATAATGCGGCATGGTTGAAGTCAGCTGATAGGTATATCTGCTTAAAGGAAGTCCCTCTTAATAAGGAATCGCCTTCAGAGAAGGTCAGATATCCACGCAGAGAAGGAATTAGCATATTTCATCAAAATATTAGAGGTATTAGAAATAAAGTTAGTGTACTGCTTATACATGTTGACTCTGACATTATTGGTATATCGGAGCACCACTTAAATAATTTGACAGTTCAGAGGCTTCCTTTGTCGGGGTACAGATTAGCTGACTGTTTCTCAAGAAGTTTCTTGCGGAGTGGGAGAGTGGCCATGTACGTGAAAAACGGTATTCAATCTGGGTCCATAGACGTATCATGGCACTGCACTGAACAGACAGCTGAGTGTTTTGCAGGGGCAGTTGAATTTAGTGAAACTAAGCTTCTAATTTATGTTGTTTATAGGTCCCGTAACTCTTACTTTAAAGCATTTCTGCTCAAGATGGAGAGGGTTCTTGGTTCACTTTACAGGAAGTACCAGAATTTAATTATATGTGGTGTTTTCAATATTAATTTTGTATATGATTGTGCAAGAAAAAGGATCTTGGTAGATCTCCTAAACTCGTATAATTTGATGCAGACTGTGTTTTTTTCCAACTAGGGTGCAGGGAAACAGTAGCACAGCCATAAACAATCTTTTTATTCATTCTTCATTACTAGACGGGCGTTCTGTTAGTAAAAGGCTGATTGGCCTTTCATACCACGATGCGGAAATTTTACACTAAAAGGATTTGTACTCAGAAAACGTCATATATAATTACAATCTATGTAGGAAACCACCTTCAGAGAAGGTCAGATATCCACGCAGAGAAGGAATTAGCATATTTCATCAAAATATTACAGGTATTAGAAATAAAGTTAGTGTACTGCTTATACATGTTGACTCTGACAACGAACAATATAACATAAGAATCACCTTAGTTTTTCAAAGGACTCCTCAACAGAAGGAGTGACCCATGAGGAAACTCTTCATTTTCTGTTTCAAACGACGTGGATACTGCTAAGAATTTTCAATTCTTGTGGTAGTTTATTAGGGAAGTGCGATCCAAATGCAGATTAGATTTATGCCGAGTATTAACTGAGTGAAAGCCTCTAATTCTTGGGAATAAGATGTTATTGTTAACAAAAAACGACAGTTATATAGCTATGTATTAAATTCTGGTACTTGCTGTAAAGTGAACCAAGAACCCTCTCTATGTTGAGCAGAAATGCTCTAAAGACAGAGTTACGGGACCTATAAACAACATAAATTAGAAGTTTAGTTTCACTAAAATCAACTTCCCCTACAAAACACTCAACTACCTGTTCAGTGCAGTGCCATGATACGCATATACGTTTTTCACGTACATGGCCACTCCCCCACTCCGCAAGGAACTTCTTGAGAAACAGTCAGCTAATCTGCATCCCGACAAAGGAAGCCTCTGAACTGTCAAATTATTTAAGTGATTCTCCGATATACCAATATTGTCAGAGTCATTCATTATTTACGGCAATAGAGAGTTTTTTAAAATTCGTTAAGGAACAAGAGTGGCAGGATGTTTATAGTGCCGATGACATAGATAACAACGGCAAAGAGTATGTGATACGCAAATGGAATAGCTAATTTCAGGATAAAATTAAAACCGTATGGTCGGTTGTGAAGGGAGTGTCTGGTCAGCAGCATAAGATCGACGATATAAAGTCAGTTCGTAGTAAAAATAGTTCTGTTACTAATAAGTAATAAATATGTACAGTATTCAACAATCATTCCTGGTGAAGTAAATAAAAACTTACTTTCTATAGGGAATCATATAACTCTCTTGGAAAATGCCTTTCCGAGACTAATGTCTGAAATACTCCTGTTTGATACTGACAAGGGGGTGAGTGAGTCAATAATTAAATCCCTGAAGACTGAGAACTCTCGTGGATATGATGGAGTGCCTAACAGAATATTAAAGTATTGTGCTGCACATTTTAGCCCTGTACTAAGCCATAGTTGTAATTTTTCCTTTAAGAACAGTCAGTTTCCTGAACGATTCAAGTACTTAGTAGTAAAGTCGCTTAAAAAAAAGGGAGAAAGGGATAATGTAGTTAATCTTATTCTTGTTTCTATGCCATCAGTGCTTGCTACAGTTATTGAGAGGGCTGTGTATGTAAGGACAATTGATCATTTTATATCACATAATTTGCTTTCGAACGTATAGTTCGTCTTTAGAAGTCGTTTAGCAACTGAAAATGCCACATTCTCTTTTCTCTGTGAGGTACTGGATGGATTAAACAAAAGGTTTCGAACGCTAGGCATTTTTTTTTTATTTAACGAAGGCGTTTGATTGTGTTGATGACAAAATATTGCTCCAGAAGTTGGACCATCACAGAATACGGGGAGTAGCTCACAAATTGGTTCACCTCTTACTTTAACAACAGACTGTAAACGGCCATTATTCACAGTGTTGAGAATGGCTGTGGTGTGGGAGTTGAGTGGGGTACAGTGAAATGGGGGGTGCCCCACGGATCAGTGCTGGGGCCATTCCTGTTTCTTATTCATATAAATGACATGTACGTACGCAAACCTCTTGTCGATCCCTGTTCACTACTATGAGTATTTTGACATTGCCCTCTCAATATATACACTCCTGGAAATGGAAAAAAGAACACATTGACACCGGTGTGTCAGACCCACCATACTTGCTCCGGACACTGCGAGAGGGCTGTACAAGCAATGATCACACGCACGGCACAGCGGACACACCAGGAACCGCGGTGTTGGCCGTCGAATGGCGCTAGCTGCGCAGCATTTGTGCACCGCCGCCGTCAGTGTCAGCCAGTTTGCCGTGGCATATGGAGCTCCATCGTACTCTTTAACACTGGTAGCATGCCGCGACAGCGTGGACGTGAACCGTATGTGCAGTTGACGGACTTTGAGCGAGGGCGTATAGTGGGCATGCGGGAGGCCGGGTGGACGTACCGCCGAATTGCTCAACACGTGGGGCGTGAGGTCTCCACAGTACATCGATGTTGTCGCCAGTGGTCGGCGGAAGGTGCACGTGCCCGTCGACCTGGGATAGGACCGCAGCGACGCACGGATGCACGCCAAGACCGTAGGATCCTACGCAGTGCCGTAGGGGACCGCACCGCCACTTCCCAGCAAATTAGGGACACTGTTGCTCTTGGGGTATCGGCGAGGACCATTCGCAACCGTCTCCATGAAGCTGGGCTACGGTCCCGCACACCGTTGGGCCGTCTTCCGCTCACGCCCCAACATCGTGCAGCCCGCCTCCAATGGTGTCGCGACAGGCGTGAATGGAGGGACGAATGGAGACGTGTCGTCTTCAGCGATGAGAGTCGCTTCTGCCTTTGTGCCAATGATGGTCGTATGCGTGTTTGGCGCCGTGCAGGTGAGCGCCGCAATCAGGACTGCATACGACCGAGGCACACAGGGCCAACACCCGGCATCATGGTGTGGGGAGCGATCTCCTACACTGGCCGTACACCACTGGTGATCGTCGAGGGGACACTGAATAGTGCACGGTACATCCAAACCGTCATCGAACCCATCGTTCTACCATTCCTAGACCGGCAAGGGAACCTGCTGTTCCAACAGGACAATGCACGTCCGCATGTATCCCGTGCCACCCAACGTGCTCTAGAATGTGTAAGTCAACTACCCTGGCCAGCAAGATCTCCGGATCTGTCCCCCATTGAGCATGTTTGGGACTGGATGAAGCGTCGTTTCACGCGGTTTGCACGTCCAGCACGAACGATGGTCCAACTGAGGTGCCAGGTGGAAATGGCATGGCAAGCCGTTCCACAGGACTACATCCAGCATCTCTACGATCGTCTCCATGGGAGAATAGCAGCCTGCATTGCTGCGAAAGGTGGATATACACTGTACTAGTGCCGACATTGTGCATGCTTTGTTGCCTGTGTCTATGTGCCTGTGGTTCTGTCAGTGTGATCATGTGATGTATCTGACCCCAGGAATGTGTCAATAAAGTTTCCCCTTCCTGGGACAATGAATTCACGGTGTTCTTATTTCAATTTCCAGGAGTGTAGCTATATAACTGTGGTTTTTTTAACAATAACATCTTATTCCCAAGAATTAGAGGCTTTCACTCAGTTAATACTCAGCATAAATCTAATCTGCATTTGGATCGCATTTCCCTAATAAACTACCACAAGAATTCAAAAATCTTAGCAGTACCCACGTCGTTTGAAATAGAAAATGAAGAGTTTCCTCATGGGTCACTCCTTCTGTTCTGTTGAGGAGTCCTTTGAAAAACTTAGCTGACTCTTATGTTACATTGTTCATTGTGTTTACTTAAATTTATGGCTTGACTTTTTTGGGTCCATAAACTTTATTTTATCTGTTATTACTTTTATGTTGTAATTTCATGGTTGGTTGGTTGTTTCGGGGAAGGAGACCAGACAGCGAGGTCATCGATCTCATCGGATTAGGGAAGGACGGGGAAGGAAGTCGGCCGTGCCCTTTGTAAGGAACCATCCCGGCATTTGCCTGGAGTGATTTAGGGAAATCACGGAAAACCTAAATCAGGAAGGCCGGACGCGGGATTGAACCGTCGTCCTCCCGAATGCGAGTCCAGTGTCTAACCAGTAATTTCATGTACTGACATGTTCCTTGAGCATGGAGATTTGCTCCTCAATTTGGGCCTACGGAACTAGACGAGTAAATAAATAAATAAACAAGAAATCAGCGCCCGCGACGAGCGCTGAAGCGGCCGCCCTACACAACTCCTGTCTAAGTACGCGCAGCCACTGGCCGTACTGCAACATCCAGAAAGACGCTCGTTAGATTGCGTATAACGATTTCCCGAGAGAACCAGAGGAGTTTTTCTGGTGATACGTATGCCCCAATGATTAATGAATACAAACAGCTGGGAACACCGGCAGTCGAAGGATTCTGCAGTGTGATTATTAAACCAATGAAAGAAACAATTAGGCTTAAAACAGGTTAATAAAGTAGTAATCTACGGTTTTAACAGGGCAAATAGTTTCTTGTAGTGATCCAAGAACAATATGACAGCCGTGAAGAAGTTAAACTCAGAATAATTGGCTATCAGAGATCCACGGAACACAAAATTTCAATGACAAAAGGAATCCTGAAGTCAAAGGATAGGGCCTCGATAATCTTAGTCGCAGGAATTCACAATACAAGGTAGAATAAATTAAAAAGGGCCTTCAGACATAAAAACAAGTAATTTAACTTGTAAAATCCTTAAGCAGCAAACAAGGTGAGAGAAAATTCCAGTTCTCAGATATGCGGTGCCGCACAAGGACAACGAAAACTATTTGTAACGAACCTCACCTAAACTTGCCGAAAGAAGAAGCCCAGCAAATTCTCAGAACTACTTGCGTGCTCCCCACAACATACAAATGTCATTGGCAAATGTTCAAAAAGGTGCTCAGATGCTCACCAAATTAATTTGACCAAGGTTAAACAAAGTAGATCCTGAACTCTTCCGAAGCCAGTACATCAGTGCATCCAACAACTGCTTGTGAGCATCGTGTCACTCGGCCCAGTGTGTATTAAAGCCTGAAGGCCTCGAACGAGCACGCCCACTTACTCTTGCAGCTCGACACCGCCACAGTACGCAGCGCTCGGCCAGGGTTGAGTCTTCCGAACCGCTCCAGTCTGAGGCCAAAACCAGTCTTAATCCAATCGGATGGCAAGCGCCTTCTTGCTGCACTGTGTGTAGGTCGCTCGAACCCACTGTGGGCAGACGGCATAGACAAATTGTAGAGAAAGGCTATTGGTATGAGGCGTCACTGCTCCGTTACGTTTTTATGTTTCACATCTGTAAGTAACTCAGTAGTGCTGCACTTAAATATAATGAACATATCTGATTTGTTATTCCACATCTGAGAGACTCCTCTGAGCTGGATTTATAAAATGTGGTTGACTCTGTGTATGGTAAGTGGACATCTTTTCTCTGTGTAATGCTGTTGTGAGTTTCAGATGTACTTGTCATGTATAGTACACGTGACTGTTAAGTAAGTCCTCACTTTTGTTTTGCTGGTGATAAGAGAGGGAAGGAAGATTGTGAATTGTAATGCCGATACCCAGCCTACATCCCTCAAACGAGAACAACAGCGTTGTAGATTTTATCGTCTTGCATTAGTACTCTCTGCCAGAGATGAAAAATTCTACAGTGTTAAAAAAATTGCTATGACATTTTCGTGGAATCTTAGCAAGTTTCATAGTCATCTGTATTTTTCAAGACAATCCACTTTTCTACCGTAGTCTACGAGAAGTTTGTTCAGTCCGTCGTCTGTTCATGCTGTTATACAGGGTCAAGAAAAATTGTGACACCAAATTTTAATTTTGGATAGCTGATGCCAGTAGGAACCAGAGTTTCTAACGTTGTGTAGGTCGACAACCCATCATTTTTAAACTACGGAAACACGGCGCCACGCGCTCCGATTGGCCATGGGATTGCCCTGTTGCCTCTCCTCGGTTGGCGGGCAGTGCTATACTTGTCGGTTGGCGAGTGGCGCCAGGTTTCCGTAGTTTAAGAATTGTGCCCTCCCCCCATGAACCATGGACCTTGCCGTTGGTGGGGAGGCTTGCGTGCCTCAGCGATACAGATAGCCGTACCGTAGGTGCAACCACAACGGAGGGGTATCTGTTGAGAGGCCAGACAAACGTGTGGTTCCTGAAGAGGGGCAGCAGCCTTTTCAGTAGTTGCAAGGGCAAAAGTCTGGATGATTGACTGATCTGGCCTTGTAACAATAACCAAAACGGCCTTGCTGTGCTGGTACTGCGAACGGCTGAAAGCAAGGGGAAACTACAGCCGTAATTTTTCCCGAGGGCATGCAGCTTTACTGTATGATTACATGATGATGGCGTCCTCTTGGGTAAAATATTCCGGAGGTAAAATAGTCCCCCATTCGGATCTCCGGGCGGGTACTACTCAAGAGGATGTCATTATCAGGAGAAAGAAAACTGGCGTTCTACGGATCGGAGCGTGGAATGTCAGATCCCTTAATCGGGCAGGTAGGTTAGAAAATTTAAAAAGGGAAATGGATAGGTTGAAGTTAGATATAGTGGGAATTAGTGAAGTTCGGTGGCAGGAGGCACAAGACTTCTGGTCAGGTGACTACAGGGTTATAAACACAAAATCAAATAGGGGTAATGCAGGAGTAGGTTTAATAATGAATAGGAAAATAGGAATGCGGGTAAGCTACTACAAACAGCATAGTGAACGCATTATTGTGGCCAAGATAGATACGAAGCCCATGCCTACTACAGTAGTACAAGTTTATATGCCAACTAGCTCAGCAGATGACGAAGAAATTGAAGAAATGTATGATGAAATAAAAGAAATTATTCAGATTGTGAAGGGAGACGAAAATTTAATAGTCATGGGTGACTGGAATTCGAGTGTAGGAAAAGGGAGAGAAGGAAACATAGTAGGTGAATATGGATTGGGGGACAGAAATGAAAGAGGAAGCCGCCTGGTCGAATTTTGCACAGAGCACAACATAATCATAACTAACACTTGGTTTAAGAATCATGAAAGAAGGTTGTATACATGGAAGAACCCTGGAGATACTAAAAGGTATCAGATAGATTATATAATGGTAAGACAGAGATTTAGGAACCAGGTTTTAAATTGTAAGACATTTCCAGGGGCAGATGTGGACTCTGACCACAATCTATTGGTTATGACCTGTAGATTAAAACTGAAGAAACTGCAAAAAGGTGGGAATTTAAGGAGATGGGACCTGGATAAACTAAAAGAACCAGAGGTTGTACAGAGATTCAGGGAGAGCATAAGGGAGCAATTGACAGGAATGGGGGAAATAAATACAGTAGAAGAAGAATGGGTAGCTTTGAGGGATGAAGTAGTGAAGGCAGCAGAGGATCAAGTAGGTAAAAAGACGAGGGCTAGTAGAAATCCTTGGGTAACAGAAGAAATATTGAATTTAATTGATGAAAGGAGAAAATATAAAAATGCAGTAAGTGAAACAGGCAAAAAGGAATACAAACGTCTCAAAAATGAGATCGACAGGAAGTGCAAAATGGCTAAGCAGGGATGGCTAGAGGACAAATGTAAGGATGTAGAGGCCTATCTCACTAGGGGTAAGATAGATACCGCCTACAGGAAAATTAAAGAGACCTTTGGAGATAAGAGAATGACTTGTATGAATATCAAGAGCTCAGATGGAAACCCAGTTCTAAGCAAAGAAGGGAAAGCAGAAAGGTGGAAGGAGTATATAGAGGGTCTATACAAGGACGATGTACTTGAGGACAATATTATGGAAATGGAAGAGGATGTAGATGAAGATGAAATGGGAGATATGATACTGCGTGAAGAGTTTGACAGAGCACTGAAAGACCTGAGTCGAAACAAGGCCCCCGGAGTAGACAATATTCCATTGGAACTACTGACGGCCGTGGGAGAGCCAGTCCTGACAAAACTCTACCATCTGGTGAGCAAGATGTATGAAACAGGCGAAATACCCTCAGACTTCAAGAAGAATATAATAATTCCAATACCAAAGAAAGCAGGTGTTGACAGATGTGAAAATTACCGAACTATCAGCTTAATAAGTCACAGCTGCAAAATACTAACACGAATTCTTTACAGACGAATGGAAACACTAGTAGAAGCCAACCTCGGGGAAGATCAGTTTGGATTCCGTAGAAACACTGGAACACGTGAGGCAATATTGACCTTACGACTTATCTTAGAAGAAAGATTAAGGAAAGGCAAACCTACGTTTCTAGCATTTGTAGACTTAGAGAAAGCTTTTGACAATGTTGACTGGAATACTCTCTTTCAAATTCTAAAGGTGGCAGGGGTAAAATACAGGGAGCAAAAGGCTATTTACAATTTGTACAGAAACCAGATGGCAGTTATAAGAGTCGAGGGACATGAAAGGGAAGCAGTGGTTGGGAAGGGAGTAAGACAGGGTTGTAGCCTCTCCCCGATGTTGTTCAATCTGTATATTGAGCACGCAGTAAAGGAAACAAAAGAAAAATTCGGAGTAGGTATTAAAATTCATGGAGTAGAAACAAAAACTTTGAGGTTCGCCGATGACATTGTAATTCTGTCAGAGACAGCAAAGGACTTGGAAGAGCAGTTGAATGGAATGGACAGTGTCTTGAAAGGAGGATATAAGATGAACATCAACAAAAGCAAAACAAGGATAATGGAATGTAGTCTAATTAAGTCGGGTGATGCTGAGGGAATTAGATTAGGAAATGAGGCACTTACAGTGGTAAAGGAGTTTTGCTATTTGGGGAGCAAAATAACTGATGATGGTCGAAGTAGAGAGGATATAAAATGTAGGCTGGCAATGGCAAGGAAAGCGTTTCTGAAGAAGAGAAATTTGTTAACATCCAGTATTGATTTAAGTGTCAGGAAGTCATTTCTGAAAGTATTCGTATGGAGTGTAGCCATGTATGGAAGTGAAACATGGACGATAAATAGTTTGGACAAGAAGAGAATAGAAGCTTTCGAAATGTGGTGCTACAGAAGAATGCTGAAGATTAGATGGGTAGATCACATAACTAATAAGGAAGTATTGGATAGCATTGGGGAGAAGAGAAGTTTGTGGCACAACTTGACCAGAAGAAGGGATCGGTTGGTAGGACATGTTCTGAGGCATCAAGGGATCACCAATTTAGTATTGGAGGGCAGCGTGGAGGGTAAAAATCGTAGAGGGAGACCAAGAGATGACTACACTAAGCAGATTCAGAAGGATGTAGGTTGCAGTAGGTACTGGGAGATGAAAAAGCTTGCACAGGATAGAGTAGCATGGAGAGCTGCATCAAACCAGTCTCAGGACTGAAGACCACAACAACAACAACAAGAATTGTGCGTTGGCGAACTAAACAAATTTAGTAATTTTGGTTCCTAGTGGCACCAGCTATACAGAGTTAAAATTTCGTGCACAATTTTTCTCCACCCAGTATACTTACACGTGGCGCAGCTGTGTTTCACTACCACATCCAGCATGTGCCGTTGTCAGACTTCAGTACTGAGGAAGAAAGAATACAGAGGATTTATCTTTGTTGTTAATAACGAAGGACTGAACAGCTTTTCTTACCAAAGACCACACATATTCCAATATTACGTGCACATGCTCTGGTGTGCTGATGTTCCCAGCGCAATACAGCCACAAAAGTGACCTTGTGGATGACATCGGAAGTTCACTGAGGCTTTTTGCGGATAATGCTGTGGTATATCGAGAGGTTGTAACAATAGTAAATTGTACTGAAATGCAGGAGGATGTGCAGCGAATTGACGCATGGTGCAGGGAATCGCAATTGAATCTCAATGTAGACAAGTGTAATGTGCTGCGGATACATAGAAAGAAAGGTCCCTTATCATTTACCTACAATATAACAGGTCAAAAACTGGAAGCAGTGAATTCCATAAATTATCTGGGAGTATGCATTAGGAGTGATTTAAAATGGAATGATCATATGAAGTTGATCGTCGGTAAAGTAGATGCCAGACTGAGATCCATTGGAAGAATCCTAAGGAAATGCAATCCGAAAACAAAGGGAGTAGGTTACGGTACACTTGTTCGCCCACTGCTTGAATACTGCTCACCAGTGTGGGATCCGTACCAGATAGGGTGGATAGAAGAGATAGAGAAGATCCAACGGAGAGCAGCGCTCTTCGTTGCAGCATCATTTAGTAATCACGAAAGCGTTACGGAGATGACAGATAAACTCCAGTGGAAGACTCTGCAGGAGAGACGCTCAGTAGCTCGGTACGGGCTTTTGTTGAAGTTTCGAGAACATACCTTCACCGAGGAGTCAAGCAGTATATTGCTCCCTCCTACATATATCTCGCGAAGAGACCATGAGGAGAAAATCAAAGAAATTAGAGCCCACACAGAGGCGTACCGACAATCTTTCTTTCCACGAACAATACGAGACTGGAACAGAAAGGAGAACTTTGCTGCGGATACTCAAGGTATCCTCCGCCACACGCCGTCAGGTGGCTTATGGAGTATGAATGTAGATGTAGATGTAGAAGTTAATAGTGCTAAATGTGCGTAAGATTTACTGTACAGCGAGCCACTGGAAAACAAGGGTTCCTTCGTCAAAACGTTCAGTAAGTAACCCCGATAGCCTTGTAAAAAGTCTAGCGGTTAGGACCCATCCTGAATTTTTATGCTAGCTAAATCATCTGTAACCTTGATAGAAAAGAATAGTTGCGCATGATAAAAGTATTGCTTAGTAATATCTTGAAACAAATAACGCAAGAGGAAGTCATATTAAAATGTAAAGAGCTAGAAAGTACTTCGACCGTGTTCTGATGTCTATCTGTATCACTGCAATAAATTAATTATATCCAAACAGGGACCACACGCGGCTCAATGCCACATTGTAAATGTAGTCCGTATGGACCGTCTGAGGGTTTGTACAGAGAAGCAGGGAAGCAGCAGGTGATGCAGTATCGAGCGCAGCCGCGGACCTCTGCTTGCAGCCGAACGGAGCGCGCGGCACAATTTGCATGAAATGAAGCCGAGGCCTCCCGCGTCACGGCCGGTGCTCAGAAGCGACCGCAGACAGGCAGCTGCCGACAACGCGACACCACAGCCCGCCCTCCTCTGCCAACTCCGCCGTTCTGTCACAAGCACAGAAAAGGCCCGTGTTCTTATACTATACGTCTCATCGGTATATCTCATGCACTAGAGAGGATGGGGTCGTCGAGGAAAGGTGTGGTACCATTGTACGGACTGGTTCTTAGTTTACGAATTTGAAAGATTCACCAATGCCGTCGCAAGATAGGAGAGAAACACGTCGGTATTGGATTCGGACGTCTCGAAGAAATCAGACCAGCCTTCCATTCTTCTTTTCAGCAAACCGGGTGGCATTTGCATAGGAAACACATTGGCCCAGCGTATCTACTGTCTTAAACTTAGTACCATCTTCCATCTTCAGTCAGTCTGTACTAAAATGTCGTCAGTTTTATTTTCCCACTGTTTCTATGGTTAAAGCAATTTCTTGAAGTGGAATTTCTACGTGGAATGTTTATCTGCGATACTGAAAGGAGGGCAGGACGGGTATTTTAATTTAATTATAGCCTGTAAAGTAGTATTGTTTATTTGTACGTAAAATCCAGGACCTGAATAGGACGTTTTTAATGTCCAGGAAGAGAAATGCCCATTCACTTAAAAACAGCTTCCTAAGATCAGCAAATTTTCTCGAAAATGTTTGTACTATTTTCCCTAGACTAAAAGTACAGGGCTATTACAAATGATTGAAGCGATTTCATAAATTCACTGTAGCTCCATTCATTGACATATGGTCACGACACACTACAGATACGTAGAAAAACTCATAAAGTTTTGTTCGGCTGAAGCCGCACTTCTGGTTTCTGTCGCCAGAGCGGTCGAGAGCGCAGTGAGACAAAATGGTGACAGGAGCCGAGAAAGCGTATGTCGTGCTTGAAATGCACTCACATTAGTCAGTCATAACAGTGCAACGACACTTCAGCACGAAGTTCAACAAAGATCCACCAACTGCTAACTCCATTCGGCGATGGTATGGGCATTTTAAAGCTTCTGGATGCCTCTGTAAGGGGAAATCAACGGGTCGGCCTGCAGTGAGGCAAGTTTCACGCGTAGCCCGCGGAAGCCGACGAATAAAGCAATCAGGGAGCTAAACGTACCACAGCCGACGGTTTGGAAAATCTTACGGAAAAGGCTAAAGCAGAAGCCTTACCGTTTACAATTGCTACAAGCCCTGACACCCGATGACAAAGTCAAACGCTTTGAATTTTCGGCGCGGTTGCAACAGCTCATGGAAGAGGATGCGTTCAGTGCGAAACTTGTTTTCAGTGATGAAGCAACATTTTTTCTTAATGGTGAAGTTAACAGACACAATGTGCGAATCTGGGCGGTAGAGAATCCTCACGCATTCGTGCAGCAAATTCGCAATTCACCAAAAGTTAACGTGTTTTGTGCAATATCACGGTTTAAAGTTTACGGCCCCTTTTTCTTCTGCGAAAAAAACTTTACAGGACACGTGTATCTGGACATTCTGGAAAATTGGCTCATGCCACAACTGGAGACCGACAGCGCCGACTTCATCTTTCAACAGGATGGTGCTCCACCGACTTCCATCATGATGTTCGGCATTTCTTAAACAGGAGATTGGAAAACCGATGGATCGGTCGTGGTGGAGATCATGATCAGCAATTCATGTCATGGCCTCCACGCTCTCCCGACTTAGCCCCATGCGATTTCTTTCTGTGGGGTTATGTGAAAGATTCAGTGTTTAAACCTCCTCTACCAAGAAACGTGCGAGAACTGCGAGCTCGCATCAACGATGCTTTCGAACTCATTGATGGGGACATGCTGTGCCGAGTGTGGGAGGAACTTGATTATCGGCTTGATGTCTGCCGAATCACTAAAGGGGCACATATCGAACATTTGTGAATGCCTAAAAAAACTTTTTGAGTTTTTGTATGTGTGTGCACAGCATTGTGAAAATATCTCAAATAATAAAGTTATTGTAGAGCTGTGAAATCGCTTCAATCATTTGTAATAACCCTGTATATGACCCGTCTCTCCCTATAGCTTACCCCTACTTTTTTCAGAATCTCGAACAGCTTGCACCCCCCCCCCCCCTCCCGTCCCCCGACGCAGTCACGAGTCTTCCCTGGGGCAAGGGTGTTTGTGTTGTCCTTAGCGTAAGTTAGTTTAAGTTAGATTAAGTAGTGAGCAAGCCTATGGAACAATTACCTCAGCAGTTCGGTCCTATAGGATCTTACCAAAAACTTCCAAACTATTCTGAATAACTTTTCTTATTAAAGAGGAAATGCCCAAACTCAGAAACGAAATCCAAAAACAGCCAATATTAAATATACAGTCTCGAAGAGAGAATACTCTCGAACAGTCTAGTTTAAACTAGTCACATTAGATAACAGAGGAAACAGACCACTTACGTTTCTTATTCCTTGGAATTCACAATGATTTTCCCATCCATAAAGTTTAGCTGCACTCGTATAATACTCCGAGGTGTCGCAGGTAGTTTCAATTCATACAGTGCTGGTAGATAATCCGGATTCCGGTACAAATGCTACCCAACATCGTGCTGTAGAAATCGCGGCCAAAAGTCAGACCAATACCGCCGGCACAGTCTGCGTAGCTCCGCCAGTTAATCGCACTCGGCAATTTACAAATACTGCCGGTAACTTCCTTCTCGTAGGTTCACAACAAACTACCCGCTCCGGCCGCTCCCGGTACTCTCCATATTGACGCAATCACATGGAGCCTAGGATCCTCATGACGGCTAGCTTGTGTCACCAAGCGACACAACTTCTATCTCACAGTCTCCGTTCTCGCTTCCTGTGTGGTGTATGCGTCAAGAGGTACGAACATATGTGTCCCTAAATACCCGTATTTACCTTTCTCTCGCTTCGTTCCACAGATTATGACGACGTTATTTCCAGTACTGGTATAGTTTGAGTCCCAGTATATGCATTAACAATTGAGCGCGAGTTTTTAATTTCAAGTTATCATGTCACTGCATTAGCTTCAGCCACGTGTATTGTTGTGGGTCACAGTCCACTGCTGCGGTTATGTCCGCTAATGAAAAGCCAAATTATAACAACATTTACAGGAAGAGCGATGTGCGTAGCTCGAGAGGCAGGCACGCCCTCTTAGCGTGGTGCCGGGCCGTCTTCTCGACGGGATGCCTGTGTGGCACTGGCGCCAGCATGAAGATTCCAAGGTCTGTTAAGGAAAGCTGCACCTTTCCGTAGGATACCGACACGAAGAATGTTTATGCTTCTTAGGCTACTGTTAATTAGACTGGGACAACACATATAACCAACTGATAGATGAAGTACCTAGTAAGGTTTTAGTTTGTGTGAGGGAGGATAGGGTCAGAGAGAGAAGAGAGGAGGGAGCACAGTGGACATTCCATACCGTCATTGGGGGTTGACGAAAGGGGTAAGTACTAAGATTACGTCATCGATCATCACTGCTTCCACACAGCATGAAACTAAAGCTATGCCGGCCGAAGTGGCCGTGCGGTTAAAGGCGCTGCTGTCTGGAACGGCGAGACCGCTACGGTCGCAGGTTCGAGTCCTGCCTCGGGCATGGATGTTTGTGATGTTCTTAGGTTAGTTAGGTTTAACTAGTTCTAAGTTCTAGGGGACTAATGACCTCAGCGGTTGAGTCCCATAGTGCTCAGAGCCATTTGAGCCAAACTAAAGCTATGGCTTTAGGAGTCAGAGGGAAAAACAGGTCAAAACACACGGGCGATGGGAATTCGAATGGCGCTGTAAGTAATCTCAGCGCCGTCGTTGACGACAACCACTTTGCTGCTACCTCTACTTGCCGTCACGAGTACGTGGAGCAAGGTTTCCCAAATCTAGCGAGCACTACAGCGAATACTCCGCTACCTCTACCTTCAGACTTGGCAGTCTTCGGGAAGCAACCTCAGATTAGCGGGGAGTATTTTACCATTTTGTTATTAGTGCCAAATAAACTTCTATTAAGCTATTTTCTTGAATATTGACTTTATAATGCCGCGTTAAGAAATGGCAGGTTGCATTTTTTTTTCTTTGTTTGTCATTTAAATAGGAGAGACAAACGTGAACACTTATCTGTCGGTTCTGAAAGGATATCAGTGCTACTTTTCTGTATCAGTATTAACAGCGGCTGGTTACCTTTTGTGTACGAATTAACAGGGAAACATTTAGTAACTTAATTGTTTCGTAGTTATTGAAAGTCTTTAAAATGTCTCCTTTCCAGTAATATTTCCTTCTAATCAAACAGATGAACGTTTCTGTAAAATATCTGTGAACACGCAGAATATCACATCACACTCCACTCAAAGTACAGATGCGGGAACGGAAACTGCTAACTCTGATAGCTTTACATAGCATTACGTACATCTTATGTTGTGCCGAGATAAAGAAAAACTGCTAACCGTCGGAATGGATCTTACTCACAATCAAGTAATTTTAATATCAACGCGCTGTGAAACTCATACTCAAGTATAAGATACTAGCATAACCCAGCAAAACCCACACAGTTGTAACACAAAACATGTTGTCAGAACACTAAATAAACTATTACTACTCTGAATGAGTGTCCCATCTCCAATGACCTCAATGTTGACATGGTGCCAAAATTAATTGTTTTTTAATTCATTATCTGGTACAGTATCTCCTAAATGTAGTGGGAAGTGTAGGAACTACGAAGAATGTTGATTAGGTGGAAGGGACATTAATAAATCTACACAAAGTTGCAAAAGCTGGCTCACCTAAGTATTACAAGACCACGTTTTTCATTTAACAAAGTAAAAATTTCCATAATTTAATGTTGGGATTACTTCAACTTTTTTGTTACTCCGTTTATAATTTGTGTACTTTTCATATTCCTTCCATTAGTAAGTGTTGTTACAACTTATATTACTCTCAAAAGGGACGTGCGGTTGATATTAGGTACATAAAAGAACAGTAAATTTCTGAATCGCGACAGAAAACAGTGTTGTGAGGGCGAGTTGCAACTCCTGGAAGACAGACTTGCCGCCAGCAACAGAGGTTGAACGGGCCAGCCTACGCGCCAGGAGTTGAGAGTCTAACAGCAAATTGTAGCGGCCTGCTGCAGAGCTTAGAATCACCACTCACCAACATACAAGCCGCACTCCGTAGGTTAAACAGCGTACTTCCTGCAGAGTTCCGGGGAGAGCCAGTAGGAGCTACAGGTACAGTTACAGTCACTGCCGCAGTTACATATCCAGTCACTTCAGCTCACCTGTCCATAGAAGGTTCAAAAAATGGTTCAAATGGCTCTGAGCACTATGGGACTTAACAGCTGTGGTCATCAGTCCCCTAGAACTTAGAACTACTTAAACCTAACTAACCTAAGGACATCATACACATCCATGCCCGAGGCAGGATTCGAACCTGCGACCGTAGCAGTGACGCGCTTCCGGACTGCGCGCCTAGAACCGCGAGACCACCGCGGCCGGCGGTCCATAGAAGGAACCAACACGCTCGTCGACGACGATTCCGACGTGGGATCGGCTGCTCATCGTCTAAGCACACCACCACGGATCAGGTTCTACTCCAAAAAGAAGACAGTGGTGTTCGTAGATCTGGACTTCGGCCCTGAAAGGGACTGGCACAGGCAACAATTTTTGTACAGCCATCTTACTTTGTTGGTGTTCGTCTCATAATCTAATTCCAAGCCACTATCCGTACTGTTCAACTGCTCTTTCAAGTCATTTGCCGTCTCTGACAGAAATGTGACTGTACTAGCCGCCATCACACGCGCAATGATTTGAAAATCCCGTGATCGCCCACGGTATCGGAAGCTGGAGATAACGCCTGGAGTGCCGTGATGATTGCGAGATTTATTGAACTGTTTTCACTCGCCCACCCTGCAGCCCGGATCTCGATCCTTCCGACTTCCATCTGTTTGTCCCAGAAGAATGCACTCGGGGAGACGCACTACCTGGATAATGTGGAGGTTATTGATGCACTTTGGCTTCGACGTCGTACAGTGGAGTGGCAGAGTCCGCACAGGTTACGGTGGCCGATGCGCAGTGACCAATTTTCGTCCAAAGAGCTGGGTGAGTTAATTCGCGATTACAGAATCGAAGCGTACGCCCTGTAATTTTTCTCAACTGATTTTGCAGGAACTATTTGGTAAAATGGTTCAAATGGCTCTGAGCACTATGGGACTTAACATCTGAGGTCATCAGTCCCCTATACTTCGAACTACTTAATCCTAACTAACCTAAGGACATCACACACATCCATGCCCGTGGCAGGATTCGAACCTGCGACCGTAGCAGCAGCGCGCTTCCGGACTGAAGCGCCTAGAACCGCTCGGCCACAACGGCCGGCTATATGTTCTGTAATATTGCCACTTTTTATTTAATTCCTTGCTGCCCCAAAACCAGAACACCCACGCTTGCACTTAATTTTATTGATCATCAGGGTGCTGAGAATGACTTAGGGCCAGGGCTGCAAGCGGATCTGTTTGCTAGCCTTAAAATCCTACCAGCCGTAACTCTGCTCCCACTTCGGGTACGGAACGGAATGAATATGAAAAATCCTCTGAGTGCCGCACACAAAAAATAAAGTCCGAAACGCACTGTAAATTTGTAAAGTACTTTTTCTTCACGTCATTTCTTGATCAAAATTATACAAGTGCACAGTTTGGTAGTTCTGTGCGGATCACAAAATATAGCGTAACTGAACTGCCGATTAACTCTCTGACATTTTTTGTGCTTCGTATGGATTAAAGGTTTATGCGTTTGGTATTCTGTGCTTCTATGACGCAAGATATTAGGAAATGTTCTTTTTATTTTCACTTTCAGAGACATATGGGTCTTTTCCTCCTCTACTGGTTTATGGTGTTTGGTCTGTTTGTTGGGATTTCATCCCTCCTGAACTCATTTTAATACTGTCTGTTATTATCGTTGCTGTTTAAGTACGCAGGTACTCTGTAGTGGTGCCTTTGTCTGGCAGAAATTGTCCCTAGAGTTTCTACCTGGATATGGCGCCTTGCACGTACGCCACGGATGGACATTACGCAGAACGCTTGTACAGACGCTGTAATGATCAAGCGCTGGCATAACGAGGCATTAAACCGTTTCCCGCTACCCTATTCGGTCAGTTACCGTCTCCTTGAAATTTTCATCAGTGCAAAAGGTATCTTCCTACATATAAATCTGTGGCTGTAGAAATTTTTCTGTCAGATTATCACTACTTGTGTGATACCTTTCAAAATTTTCTGCAACCCCCGTACCGATCTGAAGGACTTCTAACTTGGCACAGGTTGATGACTTGTACTTTCATGAACCCATTAATAATTTGATCACCGGCATAAAATTGATGCTAGATAACCTGCAATGAGAAAAGCATGAACGGAAATAGCGAGAAATAATTCAGAAAGTATTATTTCCTTCACTACAACGTACTAACCTAATGAATGTAATGTGTAACCAAGCAATCACACCAAATTTGGTATTAGTACCTTTATCTCCAGCGGAACACAATTTCAGTTACACATCCACAAAATGCCAGTAAATCGTGAACTATTGCTCACAAGAGTATGAAACTCCGAGTCGTGTGGTATTTAGACACAAACCCGTAGTCAAAATAATTGAGTGTCATAGGGAGCAATTTTAATAACCGAAATACAGTCCCTGTCAAAACGGTCGGATGTCTGCATAAATTCACAAACTTACACACCACCGGCGGCTATGTGAACCATTAAAGTTTAAATTTTCTGTGGAAGGTAGAACGGCAACCAGAGTACATTTGATATTATTATATTATATAACAATAAAAGAGATAATATTATAAAATAAAACAAAATACTTTCAATACGACGGCTGCTTGTGTGCCATTGGAGAATATCAGTGTTGTTCGTGATTAGTGCTGATACCCAGCCTGGTAGGGAATTTAGGGAGCTTCAACGGCTTTGGATGTTGATTGATCACTGAAGGATATGGAGATGCCACGCACTCGTATGGAAAATCATTATCGGCACCTGACAGAGCTTGAAACAGGTGGGTCTCCGTCTGGCTGGGTGGTCGAATCGTGCAGTATTCAGATTAGTGGGGTGTTCGTATGTGACAGTCGCCCGACATAGGCATGCACGGAAACGTTAGGTGAGCCATAGTTGTTGTCAAGTTTCCAGTCGAAAACGTATGAACAATACTGTGGAGGATCACCGTCTTCTGCAACAATCACACTGTAACTCCTTCACATCTGCGGCTGCCATCCGAGAACATGTAATTGATCCCTTGCCAAATTCTGGGTCATCTCGCACCACTCATCGGGAAGTAGCATTAGCCGGACAAGGGAATTACTACTGCCTGCGTTTGAAGATTGGTTCAAATGGCTCTGAGCACTATGGGACTCAACTGCTGGGGTCATTAGTCCCCTAGAACTTAGAACTAGTTAAACCTAACTAACCTAAGGACATCACAAACACCCATGCCCGAGGCAGGATTCGAACCTGCGACCGTTGCGGTCTTGCGGTTCCAGACTGTAGTGCCTTTAACCGCACGGCCACTTCGGCCGGCTGCGTTTGAAGAGGTGGCGCGACCTGAAGCACCGTGACGTGAAGCGTGGACTGCTGATACATGACATCGAATAGTGTTCAGCGATGGCTCGTCGCTCTGCACTATCTCGGATGACCAACGTTTGGGGGGTTTGGCGGCGATGTGGGGATAAGTCCCGCTCTTTCAGTGTTTTGGTGAGGCACAGCGGCGTTACTCCAGATGTCGTGATTTGGGGGACATCTACTAAGAATTCAGATGACGACTGGCACCGGCTGACGGAACTCTGGAGACACAACGGAACGTCAGGGACATCTTGCGTCTTCTTGTGCTACAATTCAAATGACAGTATCGTGGTGCCGTGTCTCAATAACACGACGTTCGTCCACACACGGCAGAAGATATGAGCTAACTTCTTCATTATGACGTACTCCTGTGGCCAGATCAGTCTTCGACAGAAAATGTGTAGGACCAGCTCGGACGTCAGCTCCGGCACGGTGCCAGAATGCGGGATATTAAGGACTATCTGCAACAGTTGTGAATCAGTTTTCCTCAGGATAGGATACTATGCTTTATGATACCCTTCCCTACCGGATAGAAGCGCGTTAGAGCACGGCAGTGTTTCGATGCGCTTGTTCTTGAGTGAGACTGGTATACATCAAAACGGACCCTCGTCAGATTTTAGCCTTCGCTAAACGACGCTAGCCTGTTCATTTCCAATGTATGTCGTCTGAATAGTGCGCTGCTATCGAAGACCTTCAAATAGACCGTTTAGTTTCTCGGTAAAAAGTTTTCCGATGTAGGTACTAGCTGCGACGTCAGACATCATGACAGAAATCTGCTTTGTGATCCCTTACACATTTTTTTCCGAGCAGACACATTTTCTCTACAGAGCACCACTGCGCTAGAAGCGGACGGTTGCCTCGGTAAAAGTCTTACGATTGTTTACAGTTCGCGTGAATCAGCATGTCCGAATACCTTTCTTACGTTATAATTTACTTTTACATCAGTAACGCAAAACGAAAAGCCACATATCACTTTCCCGACGAAATCTTTTCTGGTTATCAGTCAACATTTCAACGGGTTTCCCACTCGTCATCTTCAGGTCTGAAATGCTTCAAGACAAGACCGCAACTCGCTGATAACTCGAGAGGATTTCATCAGCGAATTTCGGAAGAAAGCCTGTGTTTCGACCACTCACTCCTGTCAGGGACAGTGTTATAATTCGTATTATCTAGTTCCAGGAGTGTATTCCACGTGGTATGCGTAGATGCAAGTATATTAGTGGTTTTCACTATTATGTGGTAACATTAAACTAACTCCGTTTTCTTCAGCTGCTCTGTAGGATAATTGGTATCTTTGCGTTGCACAGATGTAGTACTTTCTCGATGTATGATAATATGTACAGTGGATAAGGCAAATGTTAGGCAAATGTCCGACGAATACTGCCGGATGGGATTCAGTCACGACAAACGGTTGACTATTTCACATTTGTATTCTCATGATTTTATTTTTGCGAGGGCTTCATCTGTAATCAGTTCATCAGAACTACGTTGTAACAAAGGTGTCTGTGAAAATTTTCTAACAGTGGAAAAAATTGAAAACTTTCCAGTTCCGATATAACTGAATCGATGAGTTTCAAAAGGCGCCATGCCCCGTGAACTACACCTGATACGAAATACATATAACTTATTATGTCTCGAGAGATTGGTAGTTACCTACTTAGGATTTTAAAGTAGATTCCTTTGCCACCTAAACGATAAGCTAATATCAATAGCATATTGATATTGGTGATATTACTAATGAGTATGGATGCCACCTTTTAGATTCAGTGATACGAAATCACATTCTCATATGATTAAATCGAAAGCTATAAACACACAAAAACTAATTTACTGAAACTTACAAGAGCTTAAGTTCAAATTGAAAATAAAAAGTTTGAATCGGGAAAAAAGGCCACAATTATTCCGAAAATCCTGCTGGGTATCAACAAAAATGCCACATTAATATCCCCGAGAGTGAAGGAACAGGGAACAAACTTTCAAATAGGCTTTTGAACTCTGATCCCGTCTACACCTTTTTTTTTGCTTATAACAATCACATATGTTCACGTTAATGGATTTACTACGTTGCTATTATGAATTATATTTTTTATTGTCGAGTCTTGGGGTTGGTTACGTAAAGTGTAGCCCACGGTCAGCATACGTCTAGTTGATTGAGGGAATCAAAATTTAGCAGCAACTGCACCAAAGTATTCCGCGTCTCCCCAGTTTATCATATATTTGCGCAGCACGCTGAGTGAAATGCAGATTTCTTAGCCTTGAAATTGCATGTGCCGCTCTGTTGGAGCCATAGAATTCGAGAAGTTCGCAGTCCAGGAGACCATAGTTTTTCGACTGTGATATGTCGCACACTTTTCCCTACATTTTACCGCAGAAAACGTTATTTTCTTTTTTCGACTGATATGTTTGGGCTTAAGTTCTTTCGAGAATTCTGCAGTACCTATGTCGTGTAAAACTAAATCCAGGATCAGTAAGGTATCGTGGGATGCTAGATTAGGTGCACACGGTTCTGTAAAGATTCATAGCCGTATTGACTCAAGGTAAGAAACCAAGGAGCAGCCACACCAAGAAATCTGAATAATTTCTTGTGAACAGAAGACAAGGAAGGAAACTCAAGATAACAGTAATTACCAAAGCTCCAGTTATTTCGCGATGGGGTCGCCACTGTTAAAGATACAGCTTAATGGAGGCGTAGATAGTCGTCGCTAGCTATACAACAGCCATCGCCTGTGCAGTGTACATACACTCCTGGAAATGGAAAAAAGAACACATTGACACCGGTGTGTCAGACCCACCATACTTGCTCCGGACACTGCGAGAGGGCTGTACAAGCAATGATCACACGCACGGCACAGCGGACACACCAGGAACCGCGGTGTTGGCCGTCGAATGGCGCTAGCTGCGCAGCATTTGTGCACCGCCGCCGTCAGTGTCAGCCAGTTTGCCGTGGCATACGGAGCTCCATCGCAGTCTTTAACACTGGTAGCATGCCGCGACAGCGTGGACGTGAACCGTATGTGCAGTTGACGGACTTTGAGCGAGGGCGTATAGTGGGCATGCGGGAGGCCGGGTGGACGTACCGCCGAATTGCTCAACACGTGGGGCGTGAGGTCTCCACAGTACATCGATGTTGTCGCCAGTGGTCGGCGGAAGGTGCACGTGCCCGTCGACCTGGGACCGGACCGCAGCGACGCACGGATGCACGCCAAGACCGTAGGATCCTACGCAGTGCCGTAGGGGACCGCACCGCCACTTCCCAGCAAATTAGGGACACTGTTGCTCCTGGGGTATCGGCGAGGACCATTCGCAACCGTCTCCATGAAGCTGGGCTACGGTCCCGCATACCGTTGGGCCGTCTTCCGATCACGCCCCAACATCGTGCAGCCCGCCTCCAGTGGTGTCGTGACAGGCGTGAATGGAGGGACGAATGGAGACGTGTCGTCTTCAGCGATGAGAGTCGCTTCTGCCTTGGTGCCAATGATGGCCGTATGCGTGTTTGGCGCCGTGCAGGTGAGCGCCACAATCAGGACTGCATACGACCGAGGCACACAGGGCCAACACCCGGCATCATGGTGTGGGGAGCGATCTCCTACACTGGCCGTACACCACTGGTGATCGTCGAGGGGACACTGAATAGTGCACGGTACATCCAAACCGTCATCGAACCCATCGTTCTACCATTCCTAGACCGGCAAGGGAACTTGCTGTTCCAACAGGACAATGCACGTCCGCATGTATCCCGTGCCACCCAACGTGCTCTAGAAGGTGTAAGTCAACTACCCTGGCCAGCAAGATCTCCGGATCTGTCCCCCGTTGAGCATGTTTGGGACTGGATGAAGCGTCGTCTCACGCTGTCTGCACGTCCAGCACGAACGCTGGTCCAACTGAGGCGCCAGGTGGAAATGGCATGGCAAGCCGTTCCACAGGACTACATCCAGCATCCCTACGATCGTCTCCATGGGAGAATAGCAGCCTGCATTGCTGCGAAAGGTGGATATACACTGTACTAGTGCCGACATTGTGCATGCTCTGTTGCCTGTGTCTATGTGCCTGTGGTTCTGTCAGTGTGATCATGTGATGTATCTGACCCCAGGAATGTGTCAATAAAGTTCCCCCTTCCTGGGACAATGATTTCATGGTGTTCTTATTTCAATTTCCAGGAGTGTACATCACGGGGTTAAATGATCTCCAATGTAATTCAAGAATACATAAAATGAAAGCTTCCGTAGCTGTGTGTACCCGCATCACCTTTCACTCATACATCATCACCCGGATGAAGATCTCTCCAGTATCTCTTGTAGCAATCACTGAAATGCTTGTCTGTATCACAATATTACGCCCATATCCGCAAGAATGTAATTGACAATTGTAAATTATAGATTTCAGCGATCAGTCGTCCTTTTTAAATTTTACTGGCAGATCTAGATTTCAGCTAGGAGATAGCCATTCACAATTCACTATTATTTATGCTCAATGCATGTAATGCTTGTTGGTCGGGCTTCATCCGCAGTTCATTCGATACTTCCCAATGGAAGGTAACCTGATGATAATTGCAATTATTTATTGTTGAAACTAGTTTTGAACTGAATCCGATACTTACTCTTGATAAGTTTTTCTTAAAAAACACAATACTTGTTGATGAGCAGCTTTAACCATCGCCAATTTCTGGGGGTATCCAGGAAAATTTCCCTGCCTGCCTACGCCTGTGTCGCATATAGGACACGGATAATATTTACGCCGTTCCATTTCATGGCTATTACTTCAGCGAGCCAACCGCGTAATACTGTTAGAGGGACGACATGTCTGCCTGTTTATGGTATCTGCAGCCACAGGCGTGCCAAACCGCCTCCATTCAATCGTTGTGCGTACGTGGAACAACAATATGGTGACCGCTTTTGTCACTTAGCGAATTCGTTGTAATCCAGAACACAGCGGAACTCTCTGGTATTGTTGCTATTTGTAAATCAGACCACATCGACAGTCGCTTGCAGTTTAATACAAGGGACGAAAATGGAGGGCTACCGTCGTCAGAGCGTGTGTAACACTAATGAGAAAATTTCTGACACCATAACGTTGATTCCTCCGATAAAAATATTCAGAAAAATAAATGAAATATAAAAACACTCGAATCTTCTGTAGTCACAAGCTTTTCGCTTGAGATTAGGCTGTCGTGTTGATAAAACTATGTGCAAGCCCATTTTATTCTGATTGTATAATTAATTAAAGAATGCTGTTACTTCAATTATGAGCCACTTATGTGAATGCAGTTTATATTAAATATTCTTTTTAATATAATATAATTTATAGCTCTATTTCCTCAAATTTTCTGAAATTGTTACTTCCTAAACGACAGTTGTCATCCAATAACCCTAATACAATTTTACAACTAACTAAAGATTAATAAAATATATGTAGTACTCTTTAAAATGACCAAAGATAAACAAAATTTCTTATGTTTAAAGAAAAAAATCACTAGCTTTTTAAGTACTAAATTATGAGTTAATGAGTTGGTTCGTACCACATACGAGTATTTCTAACAATCTTCTTCTGATATTCGTCTTGATTTCGGCCAATATTCGAGTTCATTACGTTCCTCAGTTATGTTTCCATCACTAAAGTTACTGCAAATCCACTTTTACTCCAATACGTCGATGTGAATGGAATGAGCATATTCAAGTTTCTTCCGTCAACAAACTTTCGCCAGAGCGTTACTAACTGTATGGAAAACTGTTATCAGTGCGTTGCCTACATAGTACATACGAAATTATACATTGGCTCTAATTTCACTGACAGAAATTACTTACTCAGAGAAAATTATTTTAGAGCCTAGATGTTTTCCGAACGATTTTTCAAATAGGAAAAGTGGTTCGTAAACGGTACTAATGAGACAGCATGGGATACCTAATTAGTTTCAAGACACCGCACATGAAGACGGGTTCTACTGGCGATACAAGTTAGGATCCAGTGCTTTGGATAGCTCTTTAGATGCAGACCACTTACACGTAACACAAGGATCGTCTTAGTTCACTGTTCTACAGTACAGGGTCAAAGTATGAATGCTACACGCTTCCTTCTGCTTACGGAAATGGAGCAAATCGGATGGTTCCTTTTGCATTTGATGTGGCCTACTGTTGTCCTTAAGGGACTTAAGGAGACACCATTAGTTCATGGGAGGTTCTTTAGAAAAACCCCAAAAACAGTTTACTGCTTTTGCGCAACAAAACCGAGACACGAATTCCAAGACGGCTGAGTAGAGAAAATTATTAAAATTTTTGAGAGGCAGTAAATAAGATCCATATATCTAACAACGTTGAAATTTTTTAAATATCTTTCTCCGTTTATGAGATACAGAGGTTCGAAGGAACCATACATGTGTACGTAAAACAAGCATGTAATACGAGGAGAAATCTAAATAATAAATAACCACAGCAAATTAAGTAAATTTGAACATTACATTCTCTAGGTATTTATCTAAAACTTACACTTGCACGATTTCAAAAATTTTAATCCATTATCGAGAAGCACTCCAAAAACATGGTTTTTGAATACCAAAACGGCTATATGCAGAAAACAGTTGTAATTTTATTTATGTATTCCTAAGGTCCTGATCTCTAACAGCACTGAATATTCTCTTGGTATATTTATCCGTTTCCGAGGTACATAGGTTCTAAGTTACACTACTTGTGCACGTAAAATACGCACGTAACATCCGATATAGGCCGCAAACCTAGTTTATAAAGTGACGTAGCATGGATAAGTATGCTGTAAAGTGTATCCGTCATCATCAGAGGGCTGCTCGTAGTCCTGTATTGTAGTACTGAAGCCTGTGCAAACTTTTTGTGCACGTATACAATCTGCTCTCAGGTAAAAAATTAGTTTGGCATTATTTTCATAGACGTAAACTATCAAGCTCTTTTCAGACGTTTGACATGCCCTCATATGGCAGGGAAAAGAAGTGGACCAGCGGAAAACTGCGCCTATCGGAGTTTAAAAAAGGTGAATATGCTCCTGTTTAAAAGACTGACTCGAAAGTGGGATACAAGCTGCCCTAAGCTACCTTCCTCAGTGCTCTTAAAAATATTCTGAAGAACTATGGCATGCGAATATCTTCGTGCTTTCACATGCTGAGAGAGAAGGAAACAGTGGTAGTGGGAAACAGACGGAAAAGCAATAAATACTGTAAGATAGTAGGCAGTCGTTGTGATATAGAAAGATCATTACAGTTCTGGAAACTTCAGAAGCCCTCAATCTCAGTCCTGCATTGATAGAGCTCCAATGTTCATATAAAACAAGCAACGTAGTTTTAATCATCTTGGGTTTGAAGCTCTTTTGTCCGTGTTTCCTTTAACAATATAAATGTTTTCGGATGAGGTCCATCTTTAACAAAACACAATTTTGTTTTTTATCCCAAACATATTTCACTCCAGTTGCAGCATCATCAGTGGGTTTTTATTTTACGGCTGTTAAACATAAAGAATGTTCTTTACTGTTTGTATACATGTAAATATTAGTTTTTTATTCGTAATTACAGATTTTCGAAGAAACACGAAAATTATGAATTCATATATTTTTATCACATTGTGTGGTACTCCTGATGTGTCATGTTTTTACAGTAACTGATTTATTTCACAGTTTACCATCTAATACCATATACAGCTTAATGTAGACAAATTAATTACGCAAAAATTACGATTTGGAAGCTGTTATGCCTGAAATTAATTAATTCTATGTGCAAGGTTTTGTGTGTGTGTGTGTGTGTGTGTGTGTGTGTGTGTGTGTGTGTGTATGTGTGTGTGTGTGTGTGTGTGTGTGTGTGTGTGCGTGCGTGTCTATTTACATTATGTTTCACTTGCGTTTTCTGTTTTCCTCATCTTCTTCACTGTGGGTTGGGGCTGTTTTGGGGAAGAGACCAAACAGCGAGGTCATAGGTCTCATCGGATTAGGAAAGAACGGGGAAGGAAGTCGGCTGTGGCGTTTCAAAGGAACCATCCTGGCATTTGCCTGGAGCGGTTTAGGGAAATCAATTCTTCACTGTGTTATTGAGCGGTTACTGTCACTGTTTCACTGTTTACCAGCTGTAAAAACAAGATAATGGCGGACAGTGGAACTGTCGAAGCTGCTCCTTGCGGTTGTTCTTAATCTTCCAGAGGTGTCTGTGCAATTTATGTGTGTGTGTGTGTGTGTGTGTGTGTGTGTGTGTGTGTGTGTGAAAAGCGAGAGAGAGAGAGAGAGAGAGAGAGTGAGAGAGAGAGTAGGTTTGAGGATTTTTCATTATTATTATTTTGTGTGTGTGTGTGTGTGTGTGAGTGTTTTGTTTTGTCAAAATATTCATTATTGTTGATTGCAAGCCACGGTCAAATGTGCTTATTTCTCAAAAGACATCCACGAGATGTACCACTTTGACCATAAATATGCAATTTGTTGTACTGAGTCGGTCAGCGAGCGAACGCAAGGTTAGTGAAACAACGAGCTGTGTATGACGTATATGTTTTTAGACAAGGATTTTTTATTTCATACAACTCTGACAGTCTGATGTCTTTTGACATATATATAAGTTTTTGTACTTGAAAATGGTCTAAGGCAAAAATTAGGATCGTACAACAATAAAATAAAAATTATTAAGTCAAATGGCGGCAGCATCATTTAAAAAAATAATAAATGTTGGTCTATCAGTAGAGTGATAGTGAAGAAAATATTTTAAAATTAATTTTCTTTCTCAACTTGAGGGATGTATTTTGTTTTCACCTCTCACAATACATTGGCCCAAAACGGTGGTTACCGAATTATAGTCGCTTCTACATGTTGGATGTTACTTAATTTTTGTATCTCAATCGCATAGCTGTTCCTTTACGAACGAAAGGAAATCTGCGACTGAGAGCAGGGTACGCAGGTAAACAGAGGTAAACACCACGGCGTGTTAAGGCATCCGGCTGGCCGACCAACCACTGCTTCATCCTCCACCTAGGGCGACCCAGTTCCATCGTTTAACTTTGGAGGACTAATTCATATTTCCCAGTGTGCTTACAAGTCACGCAGATCTGTCAGCTACGGAGAAAGACGTACTAAAAATGTTATTTATTTTCTCTTGGCCATCGACAGTACCGGCGGGCTTTCCCCAGTTTTCCGAAATTCCTTCACCAGGGAAGGCGAATGGAATATTCCAGAATTTGAAACACGAACAGCTGCTAGCACGAGTTTCTTAGAAGTAGGTACCTTAGGGGTTGCGAAGCAACTCAAATCGCTTGATACGGTCAAGTCTTCAGGACCAGATTGTATACCGATTAGGTTCCTTTCAGTTTACGCTGATACAATAGCTCCCTACTTAGCAATCATACACAACCGCTCGCTCATCGATAGATCTGTACCTACAGATTGGAAAATTGCGCAGGTCGCACCAGTGTTTAAGAAGGGTAGTAGGAGTAATCCATCGAACTACAGACCTATATCATTGACGGCGGTTCGCAGTAGGGTTTTGGAGCATATACTGTATTCAAACATTATGAGTCACCTCGAAGGTAACGATCTGTTGATACGTAATCAGCATGGTTTCAGAAAACATCGTTCTTGTGCAACGCAGCTAGCTCTTTACTCGCACGAAGTAATGGCCGCTATCGACAGGGGATCTCAAGTTGATTCCGTATTTCTAGATTTCCGGAAAGCCTTTGACACCGTTCCTCACAAGCGACTTCTAATCAAGCTGCAGTCCTATGGGGTATCGTCTCAGTTGTGCGACTGGATTCGTGATTTCTTGTCAGGAAGGTCGCAGTTCGTAGTAATAGACGGAAGATCATCGACTTAAACTGAAGTGATATC
Source organism: Schistocerca serialis cubense (assembly GCF_023864345.2). Taxonomy (NCBI): domain Eukaryota; kingdom Metazoa; phylum Arthropoda; class Insecta; order Orthoptera; family Acrididae; genus Schistocerca; species Schistocerca serialis. The sequence goes on along the minus strand of NC_064638.1, from coordinate 627,543,922 downwards.
AGGTGTTCCCCAGGGAAGCGTCCTGGGACCTCTGCTATTCCTGATCTATATAAATGACTTGGGTGACAATGTGATCAGTTCTCTTAGGTTGTTCGCAGATGATGCTGTAATTTACCGTCTAGTAAGGTCATCCGAAGACCAGTATCAGTTGCAAAGCGATTTAGAAAAGATTGCTGTATGGTGTGGCAGGTGGCAGATGACACTAAATAACGAAACGTATGAGGTGATCCAAATGAGTTCCAAAAGAAATCCGTTGGAATTCGATTACTCAATAAATATATATGACGGTAGTATCTGTTCCCGAAAGAACAGTTACCGTGGATGACCATGCAGCTTTGCTAGAAATGAAATGATAATTAAATAGACACCCTAGCTGCAAGCAGGCGTTTATACACTTCATTGGGGACATGTTGAAAATGTGTGCCCCGGGTTCGAGTCCCGGTCGGGGCACACATTTTCAACATGTCCCCAATGAAGTGTATAAACGCCTGCTTGCAGCTAGGGTGTCTATTTAATTATCATTTCATTTACTCAATAAATAGTACAATTCTCAAGGCTGTCAATTCAACTAAGTACCTGGGTGTAAACATTACGAACAACTTCAGTTGGAAAGACCACATGGATAATACTGTGGGGAAGGCGAGTCAAAGGTTGCGTTTCATTAGCAGGACACTTAGAAGATGCAACAAGTCCACTAAAGAGACAGCTTACACTACACTCGTTCGTCTTCTGATAGAATATTGCTGCGCCGTGTGGGATCCTTACCAAGTGGGATTGACGAAGGACATCGAAAGGGTGAAAGAAAGGGCAGCCCGTTTTGTATTATCACGTAATAGGGGAGAGAGTGTGGCAGATATGATAGGAGAGTTGGGATGGGAGTCATTGAAACAAAGACGTTTTTCGTCGCGGTGAGACCTATTTACCAAATTTCAGTCACCAACTTTCTCTTCCGAATGCGAAAATATTTTGTTGAGCCCAGGCTACATAGGTAGAAATGATCATCAAAATAAAATAAGAGAAATCAGAGCTCGAACAGAAAGGTTTAGGTGTTCGTTTTTCCCGCGCTGTTTGGGATTGGAATGGTAGGGAGATAGTATGATTGTGGTTCGATGAACCCTCTGCCAAGCACTTAAATGTGAATTGCAGAGTAATCATGTAGATGTAGATGTAGATGGGTCGTTTAAGCCCATTCGCAGACAATGGAACAGCGAACTGGGAAATTAAATCATGTAAAAGCAATATCAGGAACACATTATTTAGAATGAATCTGCATCTGGCCGGCCGATGTGCCGTGCGGTTCTAGGCGCTTCAGTCTGGAACCGCGTGACCACTACGGTCGAAGGTTAGAATCTTGCCTCGGGTATGGATGTGTGTGCTGTCCTTAGGTTAGTTAGGTACAAGTAGTTCTAAGTTCTAGGGGACTGATGACCACAGATGTTAAGTCCCATAGTGCTCAGAGCCATTTGAACCAATATGCATCTGTATGAAGAAACTAAAAACATTGGGTACGACAGCCTAGCATAGATGTAACGCTGTTTTCACTAATACACATTTTGTAACTCTTTAATAACGAAACAGGAAAAAGTAAAAGTCTTGGTAACTTATTTTTAATGGCACAATAAAGTAATTGCGCAAAGGAAGTATCGAATGAAATGAATGAAAATTTTACTACTCTTTGAATACCTTTTGCATCGTAGAATAATAAAATAACAAAAACAATTTTTATTTTATTAATTGTATGATACACTATACGCATCACTTTATGCTCGAGACATGAGTGCAACAGAAAATACAGCTATGTCTACGTGAAGAAATGAATAAGCTGTACGTCTGTGTGTATTACTTATTTAATTACGATAGTTTCGGTGGTCGAATCCCTCGTCTCGAGGCTCCTATATTGTAAATGAAGGTCATGTAACCAACTGCTACTAGCACTATTGGTTATATGACCACCAACGGCGTATGATTTTGGAGCTGTTAGTTATACGCTGAGGCGATAAAAGTATAGGATACCTCCAAATGCCGCAATTGACCGCGTTTTGCCCGGCGTAGTCCAGTAGCTCAAAGTGACATGGACATAACTAATCGTTGGAACTCCCTTGAAGAAATACTGATCCATGCTGTCGTTCATAACTGCGGAAGTGTTGCCGGTGCAGGATGTTGTGCGTGAACCGACCTCTCGATTATGTCCCATAAATGTTCGATGGGATTCATCTCGGACGATCTAGATGGCAAAAATCATTCGCTCAAATTGTACAAAATGTTCTTCAAACCAGTTGCGGACAATTGTGGGCCGTTGACATTTGGTCGTTGTGTGAGAACATGAAATCCATAAATGGCTCCAAACGGTCTCCAAATAGCCGAAGATAACCATTTCCAGTCAACGATTGGTTTAGTTTGACCAGAGAACTCGGTCCGTTCGATGTAAACACACCCCACACTATCATGGAGCCACCATCGGTTTGCACCGTACCTTGTTGACAACTTGTGTCCTTGGCTTCGTGGAGTATGTAACACACTCGAACAGTACCATAAACTCCTACCAACTGAAATCGGGATTCCTCTGACCAGGTCATGGTTTTCCAGTCGTCTAGGGCCCAACAATATGGTCACGAGCCCAAGAGAGACATTGCAGACGGAGCGATCGATGACCTCAGCAGTTTAGTCCCATAAGACCTTACCGAAAATTTCCAAATTTTTCTACTGCAGACGGTGTAGTGCTGTTAGCGAAGACACTCGTGTCATTCGTTCGTCGCACCGTCCTAAATGGTACGTTCGTCCTAAGTTCCCCATTGGTTTATGCGTATTTCATGCAGTGTTGCTTGTCTGTTAGCATTAACAACTCTACGCAAACACCGTTGCTCTCGGTTGTTAAATGAAGGCCGTCCGCCACTGCGTTGTCCTTGGTGAGAGGTACTGTCTGAAATTTAGTTTTCTCGGCACACTCTAGGCACTGTGTATCTCGGAATACTGAATTCCCTGACGATTTCCAGAATGGGTGTCCCATGCGTCTAGCTCCAGCTACCATTCCGTGTGTTCATAGTCTACTGATTCCTGTATTACGGTCATAATGACGTCGGAAACTTTTTCACATGAATTACCTTAGTACAAACGACAGCACCGCCAGTGTACTGCCCGTTTATACCTTGAGTGCGTGATACTAGCGTCATTTGTATATGTGCATATACTTATCTCATCACTTTTGTTATCTCAATATACTACCATCATTTGCCAGACAAAAGCCTGATGACGGGGAGTGAACCACCGAAATCGGTCGCAGTTAAATAAGTAACACACACAGACATACAGCTTACGGCGTTACTCATTGTTTCAGGTACATTTATCAGCATTTAAGTCTGATTCTTGTTTTTTTTTTATTCATATGTTCATTCTGAGTAATCTTAAGTCTGTTTTGGTACTAATACTCACTACACTCGCAAAAAAACTCCGCAATATTTCGGGATGCTGTTCCAAAATGCGTTTCCATGGCTATTGGCGAAACACTTGGTTTACGTGGTTGACTTCCTACCCGCCTTATGTCGATTAAATCACGATTAAACGTTATTTCTTGAATAGCGAAATACAAAATTTATTCAGCACATTATATGGTTCAGAGAGCAAGTAGATGGAGCGAACATGAGTGTGATTGAATCCGACCATCGTAGTGGCTGACTGATTTATTTGCTGATTTCTAGTGTTTTGTTCCCATATGAATATTAACATACGTCGCATTTAATATTGTATTGCTACAGATTTAACATATAATTGTTCCGTGTTTGCTTGCAAATGTAGTTTTTATACTAATGGTCGCAGTTAGTGAGGAATGTTTTCTGCTTACTTTCTTGTTGCCAGGCAGCAAACTATGCCCCAGACGAACTTTGCAAATATGACAGTAAATTAATCTAACGAGCAAAACTGAGAACAAGACGACATTAAACAATTCAGAAAGTTCTTCTGTTCGTTAAATTTATTTTTATTCGAGAGAGCCTGATTTCCTTGATTTAGTTTATAAAGTAACGGCACTCAGGCGTGCTACATATTCTGTAATTAAATTTACTGGCGCATTAAAATCGTGATTAGAATCAAGATTTGGAGCTGAGGCTAGTGACGCTCTACCGTCTGACAAGCAGAGTGCGTCTTACACGGTGTGACGCCTACATTCAGTCACGTGGTAGCTCTCCAAGCCACAGTGTGTTGCGCGTTAGCAACGCAGAGCTGTTCACAGAAGATGTGTTCCATTCTTCAGTAGAAAGGTAACTTTCTGTCAGGTCGAAACTGTTGTCTGACTGTGGCGAATTATAGCTACAGCCTTTTGGGCTCTACCAATTCAGCAATCCAAACTCCCATTGTGGTCCTAACAAGCTATCGACCTAATCAATGACATTCATAGTAAATAGCACGCGCTTCTTCGGAAGAGGTATGACAAATAGTTATTAAACAATACTGAAATTTCTCATTTATTTTTAAAGTTGAGAAATAAACAAACTGCGTTTTTGTTCTACTCGTATGTCCCCCCCCCCCCTCCACCGCCGCCCCATGAACCATGGGCATTGCTGTCGGTGGGGTCGCTCGTGTGCCTCAGCGATACATAATACAGATAGCTGTACAGCGGGTACAGGGGAGGGTTATCTGTTGAAAGGGCTGACAAACATATGGTTCCTGAAGAGGAACAGTAACCTTTTCAGTATTTACTGGAGAAACAATCTGGATGATTGACTGATCTGGCCTAGTAGTATCAAGCAACACGGCCTTGATGTTCTGGTACTGCGAACGGTTGACAGCAAGAGGAAACTACAGCCGTAATTGCCCGCATCTCGTGGTCGTGCGGTAGCGTTCTCGCTTCCCACGCCCGGGTTCCCGGGTTCGATTCCCGGCGGGGTCAGGGATTTTCTCTGCCTCGTGATGGCTGGGTGTTGTGTGATGTCCTTAGGTTAGTTAGGTTTAAGTAGTTCTAAGTTCTAGGGGACTGATGACCATAGATGTTAAGTCCCATAGTGCTCAGAGCCATTTGAACCATTTGAACAGCCGTAATTTTTCCCGTGGGCATGCAGATGTACTGTATGGCCAAATGATGATGGCATCCCCTTGGGTAAAATATTGCGGATTTAAAGTAGTGCCCCATTCGGATCTCCGGGTGGGGATTACTCAGGAGGATGTCGTTACCAGGAGAAACAAAACTGGCGTTCTACGGATCGAAAAGTGGAATGTCATACCCCTTAAAAGGGCGCGAAGGTTAGAATATTTAAAAAGGGAAATGGACAGGTTAAAGTTGGATATAGTGGGAGTTAGTGAAATTTGGTGGCTGGAGGAACAGGACTTCCGGTCAAGTTAATACAGAGTTATAAACATGAAGTTAAATAGGGATAATGCAGGAGTGGATTTAATAATGAATGATAAAATATGAACGTGGGTAAGCTAGTAAGTATACCAAATGTAACGCATTATCGTAGCCAAGATAGACACGAAGCCACGCATACCACCGTAGTACAAGTTTGTATGCGAACTAACTCCGCAGGTGATGAGATTGAAGAAATGTATGATGAGATGAAATAAGTTATTCAGTCAGTTAAAGGAAACGAAATTTCAATTGTGATGAGGCACTGGAATTCGATTGCAGGGAAAGGAAGAGAAGGAAAAGTAGTGGGTGAATACGGACTGGCGGAAAGGAATGAAAGAGAAAGCAGCAGAAGAATTTGACAGAGCTCTGAAAGATCTAAGTCGCTAGGAGACCCCAGGAGTAGACGATATTACATCCGAACTCCTGACAGCCTCGGGAGCGTCTCATGAACAAATAAAGCGAGTTGGGTCTCACACGATCGCTGTTTCCGAAATCCATGTTGATTTCTACAGAGTAGATTCTGGGTTTCCAGAAACGACATGATACGCGAGCAAAAAACATGTTCTAAAATTCTACAACAGATCGACGTCAGAGATATAGGTCTATAGTTTTGCGCATCTGCTCGACGACCCTTCTTGAATACTGGGACTACCTGTGCTCTTTTCCAGTCATTTGGAACCTTCCGTTCCTCTAGAGACTTGCGGTACACGGCTGTTAGAAGGGAGGGCAAGTTCTTTCGCATACTCTGTGTAGAATCGAATTGGTATCCCGTCAGGTCCAGTGGACTTTCCTCTGTTGAGTGATTCCAGTTGCTTTTCTATTCCTTGGACACTTATTTCGTTGTCAGCCATTTTTTCGTTTGTGCGAAGATTTAGAGAAGGAACTGCAGTGCGGTCTTCCTCTGTGGAAGAGCTTTGGAAAAACGTGTTTAGTATTTCAGCTTTACGCGTGTCATCCTCTGTTTGAATGCCATCAGCATCCCGAAGTGTCTGGATATGCTGTTTCGAGCCACTTACTGATTTAACGTAAGACCAGAACTTCCTAGGATTTTCTGTCAAGTCGGTACATAGAATTTTATTTTCGAATTCACTGAACGCTTCACGCATAGCCCTCCTTACGCTAACTTTGACATCGTTTAGCTTCTGTTTCTCTGAGAGGTTTTGGCTGCGTTTAAACTTGCAGTGAAGCTCTCTTTGCTTTTGCAGTAGTTTCCTAACTTTGTTGTTGAACCACGATGGATTTTTCCCGTCCGCACAGTTTTACTCAGCACGTACTTGTCTAAAACGCATTTTCAGATTGCCTTGAACTTTTTCCATAAACACTCAACATTGTCAGTGTCGGAACAGAAATATTCATTTTGATCTGCTAGGTAGTCTGAAATCTGCCTTTTATTACTCTTGCTAAACAGATAAACCTTGCTCCCTTTTTTTATGTTTCTATTTACTTCCATATCCAGGGATGCTGCAACGGCCTTATGATCACTGATCCCCTGTTCTGCGCTTACAGAGTCGAAAAGTTCGGGTCTGTTTGTTATCAGTAGGTCGAAGATGTTGTCTCCAGTAGTCAGTTCCCTGTTTAATTGCTCGAGGTAATTTTCGGATAGTGCACTCAGTATAATGTCACTCGATGCTCTGTCCCTACCACCCGTCCTAAACATCTGAGTGTCTCAGTCTATGTCTGGTAAATTGAAATCTCCACGTAAGATTATAACATGCTGAGAAAATTTATGTGAAATGTATTCCATATTTTCTCTCAGTTGCTCTGCCACTTGTGCTGCTGAGTCGGGAGGCCGGTAACAGGAGCCAATTATTAACCTAGCTCGGTTGTTGAGTGTAACCTCCACCCATAATAATTCACAGGAACTATCCACTTCTACTTCACTACAGGATAAACTACTACTAACAGCGACAAACATGCCACCACCGGCTGCATGCAATCTATCCTTTCTAAACACCGTCTATGCCTTTGTAAAAATTTCGGCAGAATTTATCTCTGGCTTCAGCCAGCTTTCCGTACCTATAACGATTTCACCTTCGATGCTTTCTATTAGCGCTTGAAGTTCCGGTGCTTTACCAACGCAGCTTCGACAGTTTACATTTACAATACCGATTGCTGCTTGGTCCCCGCATGTCCTGACTTTGCCCCGCACCCTTTGAGGCTGTTGCCCTTTCTGTACTTGCCCGAGGCCATCTAACCAAAAAAAAAAAAAAAAAAACCGCCAAGTCCACGCCACACAACCCCTGCTACCCGTGTAGCCGCCTGTTGCGTTTAGTGGACTCCTGACCTATCCAGCGGAACCCGTAACCCCACCACCCTATGGCGCAAGTCGAGGAATCAGCACCCCACACGGTCGCAGAACCGTCTCAGCCTCTGATTCAGACCCTCCACTCGGCTCTGTACCAAACGTCCGCAGTCAGTCCTGTCGACGATGCTGCAGATGGTGAGCTCTGCTTTCATCCCGCTAGCTAGACTGGCAGTCTTCACCAAATCAGATATCCGCCGGAAGCCAGAGAGGATTTCCTCCGATCCATAGCGACACCCATCATTGGTGCCAACATGAGTGACCACTTGCAGATGGGTGCACCCTGTACCCTTCATGGCATCCGGAAGGACCCTTTCCACATCTGGAATGACTCCCCCCGGTATGCACACGGAGTGCACATTGATTTTCTTCCCCTTTCTTGCTGCCATATCCCTAAGGGGCCCCATTATGCCCCTGACGTTGGAACTCCCAACTACCGGTAAGCCCACCCTGTGCGACAGCCTGGATCTTGCAGACTGAGGGACAACCTCTGGAACAGGACAAGCAACCATGTCCAGCCGAAGATCAGTATCAGCCGGAGACAGAGCCTGAAACTGGTTCGTCAGACAAACTGGAGAGGCCTTCCGTTCAGCCCTCCGGAATGTCTTTCGCCCCCTGCCACACCTCGAGACGACCTCCCACTCTACCACAGGTGAGGGGTCAGCCTCAATGTGGGCAGTATCCCGGGCAGCCACAGCCGTAGTCCGATTGGGGGATGCGTGGGACGAGCTGGCCGTCCCCGAGGGAACCCCACAGTGATGCCCATTGGCAACAGCCTCAAGCTGTGTGACTGAAGCCAACACTGTCTGAAGCTGGGAGCGAAGGGATGCCAACTCAGCCCGCATCCGAACACAGCAGTTGCAGTCCCTATCCATGATAAAAACTGATGTGCAAAGAACGGCTGAACTAAGCTACAGAGAGCACAAACAATTCGACACAAAATTTAAACGGTTATTAAAATACAAGATTGCCTAGTAAATACAGTAATGCTGCTACTTTCGCACTGCTGACACACTGCTCGGCGGCGGAAGGAGACTACGCGATTTTACACTATTCAGGTACTAAAACGCGATGCTACAACTCTCAAATACTATAATACGCCCGAAATTTATGAATTAAACAATGCAAGTACCCAAAAACATGCAAAGAAATTAAGAATTAAACTATGTAACAAATAAGCCAGCTAAGAGTATACGACTTGCTGCTGGCAGCTGCTTATCTAACGGCGACAGGGAGCATCACAAAGATACGAGAAATTTGGGCTCATATGGAGACATATAGCTAGTCGTTTCTCCCTCGCTCTGTTTTTGGAACAGTAAAGGAAATGACTGGTAGTGGTATACGTTTCCCCGCACCACGCAACCTACATTGGCTTGCGGAGAGCCCATGTCGACGTAGATGAAGTAGACGGTAGGTGGCGAGCAGCATGAAGTATCAGATGTGTACATCTTCGGCTAATTCAGAGACTGCGATGGAGCATCCGGGACATAGATTTAATACAATATCGTAGTCATGGAGTCGCGTGCTGTTACTGTGTGTGCCATCGATCCGAGTGATCAACTAGTGCTGAGAGTTAGAGCTGTACTGTTTAAAAGGAGCTGACGAGAGGCTATGATGCAAGGCTCCGTTCGTAATGACCACACGTATCGTCCTGAATCTGTTATATCCGCTTAACACGCCGTTAACTACTGCATCAAGTCCCCGCTATTTGCTCTTGTGACAGTTTCTTGCAAAATGCTAAATAATATGTTTCTCACGCTTCCTTTGATTTTCTACCGCAGTCGCCGTTCTGCTGAATGCGTATCCTCGCCTGGTAGAGAGCGTCGTAATGTGTCAATGAACGGACCCGCTTGTGACGTACTGGCTCGTTTCCTGCTTCTGACTCTCTTCGTCTCCGTCGTGACTTGTTTTTACTTGTGTCAATCTGAATGAGGTTTAATAATTTTGTTCTAATTTCCACTCCTTACTATTCTGTGCCGTAACAGGAGTGTACTTCCACAGCTCAATAAAGCTGTTTATGTGACGCTTTCCTGCACAAACTAAGATGCTTTATCACTGAGCAAGAGCACCACCTTGGACGTTTCCTTCGACTCGTCGTATTTACAATCTTCCGTAACACATAATCTTAAAAGTTTTTCTTATTATGTTCCTGTGACAGTTGGACCTTATGAGCATAATCTCTAACCACCAGACCATTAGACCCAAGAAATCGTTAGAATCATACTTCCCCGAGATGCTCGAGTTTTCGCCTGTTTTTATTTTTTATTTTTCAGTGGCCGTAAATTCACATGTTTCCGCTGCTTGCTTTGTTTCTTCCTCTTGAGATCACAGTGATACACCAAAAACTCGTCCATCTTGGTTAAAGAAGTCATCTGGATTGGCCTGGCGCAGCCGCAATATTTCCGCTCCTGCTTCGCTTCGGCGGGCGTTTTGAACGGGTGCGAGTAGTTACGGAACTCGGCGGGCGGTGGCCCTAGATAATTTCAAAATGTTGTACAAGGTGGAAACTGGTACATGATTTTTAATTTTGCACTATTCCCTCGGTTGTGATATGCCGGACGTCCAAAATCGGGGCCTTCTCTACTCCTGCGATACCCTGTGCTTCAGAGATCGATGGTCTGCCACTACGTACTTCGTCATTCAGATTTGTCATATAATGAAGAATTGTTGCCGGACGCTTCAAACTCAATACAGATTGTTGTAGCGTAGATCCATTGCCAATGCAGTAAAGTAATTGCCGCATGATATTCAACATTCATCAGTGGTTTCACAGGCTGCGATATAGTTGTGAATTGAACAGTGACCCGAATATAGAATAAATTTGCTTTACTTCACGTCTATGGTCACAATTTTTCTTGCCATCACAATACCGGTTTTCGTCTATAATGACCATCTTCATAACAACATGTCTACTATGTCTCCATTATACTACGACATATTTTCATACAACAGATCTGAAGATGGTCTTTGGAGGCCGAAACCGGTAGTCTGATGCCAAAAAAATTTTGACCGTAGACTTGAAGTAAAGGAAATTTTTTATCAATGGGCTCCTCTGGAGTCGTGTTAAGGCGATTTCAGTGGCGTATTAGGCCAAACATGTACCTGTGTAGCGCCGAATTTGGATCGACTGGCGTTCGAGCTTGGGATCATGCAAGTGCGGGCTTATTTTACAGTAACAATTATTTAACAACTTAAACATTAGCAAACAAACGGGATGACATCAGTGGAAATGATGGGAAGTCAGTGAAAAATCAACATTATTTTGCCTAGGAATAGCTGATGTAAAACTGGACGTCGCACTAACTGAAAGCAAATATAATATGTACAACTCAAATCAGATCCAGCCTCTGTGACACGTTATTGGGCACCAACCAAAAACAACAGAATAGAAATCACAGTTTACACAATTGCAGCCAATAGTACGTTATAATCGAGTAACCATAGTAACACAGTAAATCACAACGGGATGATCCTCAGCCAATAAATCACAACAGGAGGTTCCTCAGCCACAAAAGGCCTTAACCAGCTACTGACTTCTACTACAGCCAATAGTACTATACCAGGCCACCTATGGACAACAAACATCAACATGAAATTCGAAAAACAAAGTTATATACAATATTTGAAAATGCCTTCAGCGTGATCAGAAAACACAATACGGAACTGGATTGTAAATGACTGAACACTCTCGGCGCGAAAATAAAAGAGAATGCGGGACGCACACCATTGCACCGTCATGGCAATGCCGTGCATTATCACAAATTTTTAAGATCGCGTCGCATACCAGCCACTGTTTGACTTCACCGTGATCAGTACTCTGCGTACAGGCACATCAGCCTCACACTTTTCAGCTGGCCACCAGTCACTGGCGACAACAGAGCACACTTCTGATGCTCTGTCATTACAACAGTAGCAAATATCCATTGTTCCCTCTCCAACCGTTCCCTCTAGCCAAACAGTGAATGCGAGAGCCATACTTCCTTGGCCGGCTGGACGAGAAAGAAGTCCGCTGTGGCGCGAAGTTAAATGTCACAGCACTCTTGTAAACAAACAAAATACTAAATTCGTAACTTGTAAATTAATTCGAAGGGTAGCCACAAAGTTTAGCTGAGTACCTGGCGTATGTATTTATTCCAGTTATCTTTCAATCCATCTTTCCCTTTTCCCCTCATTTTTCCCTTCACCTCCTCCGCCCCCCCCCCTCCAACCCCTCTACCTGGTCTTCCCCTTCTCTCTGCCTATATGTTCCTCCCCCCCCCCCCCCTCTGACCATGTTCTCTCCCCCTCCCTGTCGGTCTTTACCTGCTCCCCTCCCTGTCCATCTTCTCCACCCCTCCCCACCCCCCCCCCCCACTCTCACCACGTTATCACTGTCACATACCACCACAGTGTTCTGTACTATTCTGTAACTAATATGTGTACCAAACTTGGCTGGAATCGTTCCAAGGGTCCAAGGACGAGCTTTCTACCCATAGCTTTGCCCGTGTACTCAGATACGTATCTAATGTCTGCTAAATGTGTTGTGAACAGTTAGTAGTAAGTAACAAATTAAAACGTCAAGTATGATGCAACAGTTTTTTACGCATCTCAGTGTTTGACGTCATAACTTCTGAACTGTGTATCCAATGATGTAAGTTTTCCAGGTACATCCATTGATAGACGTGATTACTGTCTTTGAAACGTGTTCTGAATATAGTTTATAAAGAAAAAGTAATACGAGGTGCATTCAAGTTCTAACGCCTCCGACTTTTTTCCAATTAACTACTCACCTGAAATCGATGAAACTGGCGTTACTTCTCGACGTAATCGCCCTGCCGACGTACACATTTTTCACAACGCTGACGCCATGATTCCATGGCAGCGGCGAAGGCTTCTTTAGGAGTCTGTTTTGACCACTGGAAAATCGCTGGGACAATAGCAGCACGGCTGGTGAATGTGCGTCCACAGAGAGTGTCTGTCATTGTTGGAAAAAGCCAAAAGTCACTAGGAGCCAGGTCAGGTGAGTAGGAAGCATGAGGAATCACTTCCAAGTTGTTTACACGAAGAAACTGTTGCGTAACGTTAGCTCGATGTGCAGGTGCGTTGTGTTGGTGAAGCAGCACACGCGCAGCCCTTCCCGGACGCTTTTGTTGCAGTGCAGGAAGGAATTTGTTCTTCAAAACATTTTCGTAGGATGCACCTGTTACTGTAGTGCCCTTTGGAATGCAATGGGTAAGAATTACGCCCTCGCTGTCCCAGAACATGGACACCATCATTTTTTCAGCACTGGCGGTAACCCGAAATTTTTTTGGTGGCGGTGAATCTGTGTGCTTCCATTGAGCTGATTGGCGGATTGTTTCTGGATTGAAAAATGGCATCCGCATCTCATCCATTGTCACAACCGACGAAAAGAAAGTCCTATTCATACTGTCATTGTGCGTCAACATTGTTTGGCAACATGCCACACGGGCAGCCATGTGGTCATCTACATTCGTGGCACCCACCTGGATGACACTTTTCGCATTTTCAGGTCGTCATGCAGGATTGTGTGCACAGAACCCACAGAAATGCCAACTCTGGAGGCGATCTGTTCAACAGTCATTCGGTGATCCCCCAAAAAAATTCTCTCCACTTTCTCGATCACGTCGTCAGACCGGCTTGTGTGAGCCCGAGGTTGTTTCGGTTTGTTGTCACACAATGTTCTGCCTTCATTAAACTGTCGCACCCACGAACGCACTTTCGACACATCCATAACTCCATCACCACATGTCTCCTTCAACTGTCGATGAATTTCAATTGGTTTCACACCACGCAAAGTCAGAAAACGAATGATTGCATGCTGTTCAAGTAAGGTAAACGTCGCCATTTTAAGTATTTAAAACAGTTCTCATTCTCGCCGCTGGCGGTAAAATTCCATCTGCCATACGGTGCTGCCATCTCTGGGACGTATTGACAATGAACTCGGCCTCATTTTAAAACAATGCGCATGTTTCTATCTCTTTCTAGTCTGGAGAAGAAAAATTGGAGGCCATAGAACTTGAATGCACCTCGTAAATGTGAACGTAATTCACGACACGGCTCTTTCTCCCCCATTTAGAGTTTATGATGTCATATCTCCTGAACTACGTGTCTTAGTATGATATGATTTTGCTGGTACATTCTTTTCCAGATAGTCAGATGTTAAACAAGTTTGGTTAAAATCGATCCAGTGGTTTAGCAGGAGATGTGAAACATACATGCATGCATAATTACATACGTGAATAATGGCTACAAAGTGTCTTGTGAGTACATTGAATATTAAAGCAATAAATCAAAAGTCAGTTTCGTGTGGCTGTTTTACCGGATGAACGGCGAAAATCTAGAAAGCGATAAACTTTTTTCCTTTCATCTTTTTGGGGTGGTTTTCAGCGAGAAAATTTTTTATAAAGGCTTGAAGTTATGCATAAAGTTCTTTGCGAGTCACTAGTTATCTCATTCTCAAATACTGGATGATTAAAGTTTGCATATTCGCGCTTCGTGGGCTGTTTTTTCAACCTCACCCTTCTGAAAGGTAGGTGATTTTACTCCCACAGCAATTCTTTCCCCACAGTGAGATTATTTCCTAAATTAGGTTAAAATCGATCCAATAGTTTAGGAGAAGATGTAGAACTTTTTTTTTTGGTCATCAGTCTACTGACTGGTTTGATGCGGCCCGCCACGAATTCCTTTCCTGTGCTAACCTCTTCATCTCAGAGTAGCACTTGCAACCTACGTCCTCAATTATTTGCTTAACGTATTCCAATCTCTGTCTTCCTCTACAGTTTTTGCCCTCTACGGCTCCCTCTAGTATCATGGAAGTCATTCCCTCATGTCTGAGCAGATGTCCTATCATCCTGTCCCTTCTCCTTATTAGTGTTTTCCACATATTCCTTTCCTCTCTGATTCTGCGTAGAACCTCCTCATTCCTTACCTCATCAGTCCACCTAATTTTCAACAATCGTCTATAGCACCACATCTCATGTGCTTCGATTCCCTTCTGTTCCGGTTTTCCCACGGTCCATGTTTCACTACCATACAATGCTGCACTCCAGACGTACATCCTCAGAAATTTCTTCCTCAAATTAAGGCCGGTATTTGATATTAGTAGACTTCTCTTGGCCAGAAATGCCTTTTTTGCCATAGCGAGTCTGCTTTTGATGTCCTCCTTGCTCCGTCCATCATTGGTTATTTTACTGCCTAGGTAGCAGAATTCCTTAACTTCATTGACTTCGTGACCATCAATCCTGATGTTAAGTTTCTCGCTGTTCTCATTTCTACTACTTCTCATTACCTTCGTCTTTCTCCGATTTACTCTCAAACCATACTGTGTACTCATTAGACTGTTCATTCCGTTCAGCAGATCATTTAATTCTTCTTCACTTTCACTCAGGATAGCAATGTCATCAGCGAATCGTATCATTGATATCCTTTCACGTTGTACTTTAATTCCACTCCTGAACCTTTCTTTTATTTCCATCATTGCTTCCTCGATGTACAGATTGAAGAGTAGAGGCGAAAGGCTACAGCCTTGTCTTACACCCTTCTTAATACGTGCACTTCGTTCTTGATCGTCCACTCTTATTATTCCCTCTTGGTTGTTGCACATATTGTACAGGGCTATTACAAATGATTGAAGCAATTTCATAAATTCACTGTAGCTCCATTCATTGGCATATGGTCACGACACACTACAGATACGTAGAAAAACTCATAAAGTTTTGTTCGGATGAAGCCGCACTTCAGGTTTCTGCCGCCAGAGCGCTCGAGAGCGCAGTGAGACAAAATGGCGACAGGAGCCGAGAAAGCGTATGTCGTGCTTGAAATGCACTCACATCAGTCACTCATAACAGTGCAACGACACTTCAGGACGAAGTTCAACAAAGATCTACCAACTGCTAACTCCATTCGGCGATGTCATGAGCAGTTTAAAGCTTCTGGATGCCTCTTTAAGGGGAAATCAACGGGTCGGCCTGCAGTGAGCGAAGAAACGGTTGAACGCGTGCGGGCAAGTTTCACGCGTAGCCGCGGAAGTCGACGAATAAAGCAAGCAGGGAGCTAAACGTACCACAGCCGACGGTTTGGAAAATCTTACGGAAAAGGATAAAGCAGAAGCATTTCTTAAACAGGAGATTGGAAAACAGATGGATCGGTAGTGGTGGAGATCATGATCAACAATTCATGTCATGGCCTCCACGCTCTCCTGATTTAACCCCATGCGATTTCTTTCTGTGAGGTTATGTGAAAGATTCAGTGTTTAAACCTCCTCTACCAAGAAACGTGCCAGAACTGCGAGCTCGCATCAACGATGCTTTCGAACTCATTGATGGGGACACGCTGCGCCGAGTGTGGGAGGAACTTAATTATCGGCTTGATGTCTGCCGAATCACTAAAGGGGCACATATCGAACATTTGTGAATGCCTAAAAAAATTTTTGAGTTTTTGTATGTGTGTGCAAAGCATTGTGAAAATACCTCAAATAATAAAGTTATTGAAGAGCTATGAAATCGCTTCAATCATTTGTAATAACCCTGTATATGACCCGTCACTCCCTATAGCTTACCCCTACTTTTTTCAGAATCTCGAACAGCTTGCACCATTTTATATTGTCGAACGCTTTTTCCGGGTCGACAAATCCTATGAAAGTGTCTTGATTTTTCTTTAGCCTTGCTTCCATTATTAGCCGTAACGTCAGACTGCCTCTCTCGTCCCTTTACTTTTCCTAAAGCCGAACTGATCGTCACCTAGCGCATTCTCAATTTTCTCTTCCATTCTTCTGTATATTATTCTTGTAAGCAGCTGCGATGCATGAGCTGTTAAGCTGATTGTGCGATAATTCTCGCACTTGTCAGCTCTTGCCGTCTTCGGAATTGTGTGGATGATGCTTTTCCGAAAGTCAGATGGTATATCGCCAGACTCATATATTCTACACACCAACGTGAATAGTCGTTTTGTTGCCACTTCCCCCAATGATTTTAGAAATTCTGATGGAATGTTATCTATACCATCTGCCTTATTTGACCGGAAGTCCTCCAGAGCTCTTTTAAATTCCGATTCTAATACGGGATCCCCTATCTCTTCTAAATCGACTCCTGTTTCTTCTTCTATCACATCAGACAAATCTTCACCCTCATAGAGGCTTTCAATGTATTCTTTCCACCTATCTGCTCTCTCCTCTGCATTTAACAGTGGAATTCCCGTTGCACTCTTCATGTTACCACCGTTGCTTTTAATGTCACCAAAGGTTGTTTTGACTTTCCTGTATGCTGAGTCTGTCCTTCCGACAATCATATCTTTTTCGATGTCTTCACATTTTTCCTGCAGCCATTTCGTCTTAGCTTCCCTGCACTTCCTATTTATTTCATTCCTCAGCGACTTGTATTTCTGTATTCCTGATTTTGCCGGAACATGTTTGTACTTAGTCCTTTCATCAATCAACTGAAATATTTCTTCTGTTACCCAAGGTTTCTTCGCAGCTACCTTCTTTGTACCTATGTTTTCCTTCCCAACTTCCGTGATGGCCCTTTTTAGAGATGTCCATTCCTCTTCAACTGTACTGCCTACTGCGCTATTCCTTATTGCTGTGTATATAACGTTAGAGAACTTCAAACGTATCTCGTCATTCCTTAGTACTTCCATATCCCACTTCTTTGCGTATTGATTCTTCCTGACTAATGTCTTGAACTTCAGCCTACTCTTCATCACTACTATATTGTGATCTGAGTCTATATCTGCTCCTGGGTACGCCTTACAATCCAGTATCTGCTTTCGGAATCTCTGTCTGACCATGATGTAATCTAATTGAAATATTCCAGTATCTCCCGGCCTTTTCCAAGTATACCTTCTCCTCTTGTGATTCTTGAACTGGGTATTCGCTATTACTAGCTGAAACTTGTTACAGAACTCAATTAGTCTTCCTCCTCTTTCATTCCTTGTCCCAAGCCCATATTCTCCTGTAACCTTTTCTTCTACTCCTTCCCCTACAACTGCTTTGCAGTCGCCCATGACTATTAGATTTTAGTCCCCCTTTACATACTGCATTACCCTTTCAATATGCTCATACACTTTCTCTATCTGTTCATCTGCAGCTTGAACCGTCGGCATGTATACCTGAACTATCGTTGTCGGTGTTGGTCTGCTGCCGATTCTGATTAGAACAACCCGGTCACTGAACTGTTCACAGTAACACACACTCTGCCCTACCTTCCTATTCATAACGAATCCTGCTGCTGTTGATATTACCCGATACTCATCTGACCAGAAGTCCTGGTCTTCCTTCCACTTCAGTTCACTGACCCCTACTATATTTAGATTGAGCCTTTGCATTTCCCTTTTCAGATTTTCTAGTTTCCCTACCACGTTCAAGCTTCTGACATTCCACGCCCCGACTCGTAGAACGTTATCCTTTCGTTGATTGTTCAATCGTTTTCTCATGGTAACATCCCCCTTGGCAGTCCCCTCCCGGAGATCCGAATGGGGGACTATTCCGGAATCTTTTGCCAATGGAGAGATCTTCATGACACTTCTTCAATTACAGGCCACATGTTCTGTGGATACACGTTACGTGTCTTTAATGCAGTGATTTCCATTGCCTTCTGCATCCTCATGTCATTGATCATTGCTGATTCTTCCGCCTCTAGGGGCAAATTCCCACCCCTAGGACAAGAGAGTGCCGTGAACCTCTATCCGCTCCTCCGCCCTCTTTGACAAGGCCGTTGGCAGAATGAGGGTGACTTCTTATGCCGGAAGTCTTCGGCTGCCAATGCCGATTATTTATCAAAATTTAGGCAGTGGCGGGGATCGAACCCGGGACCGAAGACATTTTGATTATGAATCAAAGACGCTACCCCCCCCCTTTTTTTGCATTTTTTTCGTTATTGATCGTTGTGTTTGGTTGTTGCGGACGTCACAAGACGTCCTGTTCAAGTTCGGTGGTTGATCCTTCCACCCAGTTTTTTATTACAGAGGCTAACCGGCTCTCTGACCGAACACGCTGAGCTAACGTGCCGACAATTTTCTTTCGTTCGTTGCATCTGCTCGGGGCGGACGTCGTAAGACATCCGTTTAAGTGCGTTGTTGACCGATTAACTCAGTTTTTTATTACAGAGGGCAACTAACCCTTTCACCGAACACGCTGAGCTACCGTGCCGGCTACCCCTAGACCATGGGTACCGACACATGTAGAACATACATACATACAATATGCATTTATGCACATAACTATTTTTAGAGTATGTAAGAGTTACGAGGAAAATATTTGGCCGCGCCGAGTGGCTGTGTGGTTAGAGGCGCCGTGTCACTAATCGTGCGGCCCCTCCCGCCGGAGGTTCGAGTCCTCCCTCGTGCATGGGTGTGACTGTTGTCCTTAGCGTTAAGTTAGTTTAAGTAGTGTGTAAGTCTAGGGACCGATGACCTCAGCAATTTGGTCCCTTAGGAATTCACACACACATCTGAAAATGTTTGTTTGAAACTAGACTATGCACAGTAGTATCTTAGTAAAATCGAAACTAATGTATAAATGGATAGTGATTTCGCTTTGATACACAATTTTCATTCTATAACAAACAATTATTCGCATTTCCCTCTGATTTTTCACTGACTTCAAGGGCCGCTGGCTGACACAAAAAAATTTTTTTACCTAGTTACTCCCACTATACAGTTACTTTCAACGCTGTACTGTTCCGGGCTTATTCTAAGTACATAAAGTGATCTGCAAGGACAAGGAGAACCTATGGTCTTCTCATGTGGCAAAAATGGAGGGTCTTGCTAGAGCCAGAGAATAAAAATGAAATTATACTTTAGGTATTCTCAAAACAATGTTAACAGTAAAAAGTTTTGACACAAGTTACATTGATAGGTGCACTATTATTTTTATTATAATGTTATTTTATAAAACGAATAATGGTAGATCCCAAACAGGAACGATAGTAAGACTATCCATACATTCTTACAGGTTTCTCACGATTATTCTAAATATCTGAATGGTTTTAGAACTGCCTCTTCATAACAGTTGTAGTCCCCGTTTGGCAAAAACGGTGTGGAAAAATTGAGTAATATCAGATAAGAGTGACTGATGCTGAAACTGTTTTATTTTTGTCAACAGTCACTTGCCTCACAATGCCGTTCGTTACGGACGTAATATTCGAAGTAGTATGTAGTAAATTTCATAAGGATGGAAATAGTAGCTCACGACCAACAAAGACATAAATTTTAAAGTTTAGGTCACGGTTATCGGTCACGGCCTTGTTGATGGAAACATTCAGGATTAACCAGATGTTTCTTACAGATGGCACACCAAACTGATGTTTGAATCGTGCGCGGGGACCTGAACCGCACGCTTCACGCAAACGAGCGTAAGGTATCAACAACGGTGTGTTTTATTCTCCATAAGCAACAAGGGCCAGCTCTTATGATTATTTTGTAAGGCGACAAAGAAGAATACGACACTGGTTTTCCTGGTATGTTTTCTCTAGAGAAACGTGTTTGAAACTGAAATGATTTAATCATTTACAGATTAAGCTCAGGTACACTAATGTACGAAATTTAGCAGCTCCAAGCAGAGGCTAGAGAATGCTAGCCCGCTGTCAGTTGTGTAATCGAGTGGCACAGGTTCACGACCGCTCAGCAGAACTAGCAGTCGGTTTGTATTTTCTAAATAGTACCTTTCCTTAACTGGTGGCTTCTAAGTCAATGGAACAAGCAATTGACTGGAAACGAAGTGTTTGAAAAAAGCAGTGGATTTCCACGTACACTATTCTGCACATAAATTAAGGACTGAAGACTTTATTAGGAGGTTAGATTGGTCATTATTCACGCGAGCAGACCACCACCCGTATCAGACTTCTAATCAAGCTGCGGGCCTATGGGGTATCGTCTCAGTTGTGTGACTGGATTCGTGATTTCCTGTCAGGAAGGTCGCAGTTCGTAGTAATAGACGGCAAATCATCGAGTAAAACTGAAGTGACGTCAGGTGTTCCCCAGGGAAGCGTCATGGGACCTCTGCTGTTCCTGATCTATATAAATGACCTGGGTGACAATCTGAGCAGTTCTCTTAGATGATGCTGTAATTTACCGTCTAGTAAGGTCATCCGAAGACCAGTATCAGGTGCAAAGCGATTTACAAAAGATTGCTGTATGGTGTGGCACGTGGCAGTTGACGCTAAATAACGAAAAGTGTGAGGTGATCCACATGAGTTCCAAAAGAAATCCGTTGGAATTCGATTACTCGATAAATAGTACAATTCTCAAGGCTGTCAATTCAACTAAGTACCCGGGTGTTAAAATTACGAACAACTTCAGTTGGAAAGACCACATAGATAATATTGTGGGGAAAGCGAGCCAAAGGTTGCGTTTCATTGGCAGGACACTTAGAAGATGCAACAAGTCCACTAAAGAGACAGCTTGCACTACACTCGTTCGTCCTCTGTTAGAATATTGCTGCGCGTTGTGGGATCCTTACCAAGTGGGATTGACGGAGGAAATCGAAAGGGTACAAAAAAGGGCAGCTCGTTTTCTATTATCACGTAATAGGGGAGAGAGTGTGGCAGATATGATACGCGAATTGGGATGGAAGTCATTAAAGCAAAGACGTTTTTCGTCGCGGTGAGCTCTATTTACGAAATCTCAGTCAGCAACTTTCTTTTCCGAATGCGAAAATATTTTGTTGAGCCCAACCTACATAGGTAGGAATGATCATCAAAATAAAATAAGAGAAATCAGAGCTCGAACAGAAAGGTTAGTTGTTCGTTTTTCCCACGCGCTGTTCGGGAGTGGAGTGGTAGGGAGATAGCATGATTGTGGTTCGATGAATCCTCTGCCAAGCACTTAAATGTGAATTGCAGAGTAGTCATGTAGATGTAGATGTAGATCTAGATGTAGACACATGCTCAGATTATGCTCCGGCTACTACTAAATAGAATTAGTAAGCTACGACTAACGAAACTTGCGTTTCTTTTTCAACTTTCTTTCCGTTCACACTGCGTCGTACTCAGACCACAGAAGCAGAAGGGTCGGTATTGAATAATTCGTGAAAGTGACGAGAAACCCAGTTCTCGGTGCCTGTACAATATCACGAGACTGACTCATACTACGGTACTATCTTGTATTGCACACAACCACAGGCAGCCGGGCCGGTACATGTCAATTAGGCGCATTGTGACACGCCACCGACACAACGACAGGGGAGGTCGTGACGTTAATCAATGTTGCTTATCGTTAGCAAATACTGAAAAAGTTCGTACACGGGGTGTGATGGACGGATGCTGCTACAAGAGCAACATAAAAACAATTTAGTTTTATTCTTTGCTTAGCAAAGTAACTCATACAAGAATTGGTACGTAATTTCATAATGTCAGATACTGTCTGCGCCAAACAACGAAATAATTTTTTAAGCCATAATTTTTAAAATACTAATCATATTCTTAGGTCTACCTCACAAATCAATTTGTGTGACTCACCGAAGTGTGTCAGATATCTTTTACCCACTGTTTCGTCAACTGATGTTCACTTTCCAGAATGAGATTTTCACTCTGCAGGGGAGTGTGCGCTGATATGAAATTTCCTGGCAGATTAAAACTGTGTGCCGGACCGAGACTCGAACTCGGGACCTTTGCCTTTCGCGGGCAAGTGCTACCCAAGCACGACTGACGCCCCGTCCCCACAGATTTACTTCTGCCAGTATCTCGCCTCCTACCTTCCAAACTTTACAGAAGCTCTCCTGCGACCCTTGCAGAACTAGCACCCCTGAAAGAAAGGATATTGCATAGACATGGCTTAGCCACAGCCTAGGGGATATTTCCTTTTTTTCAGGAGTGCTAGTTCTGCAAGGTTCGCAGGAGAGCTTCTGTAAAGTTTGGAAGGTAGGAGGCGAGGTACTGGCAGAAGTAAAGCTGTGGGGACGGGGCGTCAGTCGTGCTTGGGTAGCTCAGTTGGTAGAGCACTTGCCCGTGAAAGGCAAAGGTCCTGAGTTCGAGTCTCGGTCCGGTACACAGTTTTACTCTGCCAGGAAGTTTGATGTTCACTTTGTTCAAAAAGTTTCGGGCTTGCAGCAGGTCGTCGTAAACTTCATTGCACGATATTTCGGCTGGACAACTGCCAGAACTGATGTTCACTTCTTACAACAAAGTGAGAGAATGACGTTAGGGAAGAAAAGAGTGCCAGAAAAAAAGCTTCGGTGCACGGAGACACATGGAGGTCCAGACGTATAATAAATGAGATGCCATAAAAGATACGACAGTGTTTCCTCATTCATTATGTTTAGGTGTTATTAAAGATGTCTCAAGAGCTGTGTGCTAGGTTGCAAAAGAAGATTATGCCTACATGTGTATGCAGCAGGGCAAAGATAAGTTGAAATTGTAATGAGCCCAGCGTTCATCCCTCAGTTTGGCTGTATAACAAATTAGCTTGACACAAAGTGCTTCGTGGTATTAAAACGCAGGCAGGCCGCTTGCAATACCGAGCAGCAGACACGGGTGCTTTCACACGAGAGTTGGGAAAAGCAGCAACGTACAGAGTGCGAAGTTTTTCCTGGCTCGAGTACAGCAGTCGTAACTTTAAGCCATTAAAGATGTTTTTTATATCATAAACTTTGCGGGTAGATTGATGACGTCCATCTTTTCAGGTCTTGTACTTAAATTTTCAATTCTGCCTCACTATTACAACCAGAGGTCATCACGGTATAACTGTATATATATGGGTGTGGGTACCTTATCACTGTATAATTATATATTTTTATTTTATAATTATATTTTATGATTTTGGTTGGGGTGGCTTTAAATAGTGTAGGCTAGCATGAGACTCTTAATTAACTTATACCGCGATAACATACGTACGGACATGGGCTGCCCCGAAAGACGTACGATATAATATTTTTTAAACACAACGCGGCACTCACCGCCTTCTAATAAATAGTTTGCGTGAGCGCTGCTGTTTAGAAAAGAACATTTGTGTATACTTACGCAAACTTTAATTATCAATATGGGTCTCAGGGCTACTGGTTATATATGTATCAAACTACACAAAGATTAACTGAGGTATTACGGAATGTAATGATTTTCAATATTTCTTGTTCATTATTTGCAAGGCAAAACTGGAGAGAATCTCATCTGCCGTTAGGTGACCAAAATTAAACATACTGAACTCATTCAGTGCTGTGAATTTTGGTAATTGAAATCTATCACTACTGTCTTTAAATTTGAAATTAATGAAAGATTAAAATTGAGAAGTCTCTCGCATTTACATTTAATAACATGAATCGTCAGAATGATGGCCGCCTAAATGCTGCTAGGGGAGATGAGCTCCCTGAAGTACGAAGTTCTGTAAAAATTGGGTTAATGAGAATAAATGGTTGCGATCACGAGAGGTGACCACTAAGTCAATAATACACACTTTCTAATAACAATTTCTATCATATTTTTCCAAAAATTCAGGTCACACTTACGTTAATTATCAAAGAGCACGACAATGGCGGCCTAACGCTAGACGAAACAAAACAGGGGCTCTGGTTCAATCAAAGCATTGTCTCTGATCTTCATGGACTTTGTTACACAGAGATTATACAAAAAAAACTGTGTTTTTTTAATTACATCGGTATTTGTGTTTTGATAATAATAACTTACGTTCTTTACTATTTGTTATACATCGCGCAGACGCACTTAGTCTTTAGATAATTTATGTTTCACACGTGACACAAGCCAAAACCTTTTTTCTTTTACTAAAATGTCAATTTATGTGACGTGCCGTCACATGGACCCCCTAGTGAGGGTGTACTTAAAGTAGTTTACTACTTTATGTACAGACTCACTACCGCCTTACATCATTATTTAAGTGCTCACGTTTGCATGATTGTGGTAGGTGCATTTGTGTTCAAGTCACAGTTACATGTATGGTTACATTCGTACTATACCGTTCGTATGTTTTAGATATGTTTCGATCTCACTATTACAGGTGAGTTCATTTACTAGTTATAACTCTCTTTTTCATCAGGAATGTGAACAATCCGAAATCTTACAGACCCGGTACGAATCTGCTTACGCTCCCTCATTCGGGTTACAGGCGTAAGGAAAAACAGATCAAAAACCTCGCCTGGAGCTTTCGGATTGTTGACATTCAGCCAGCTTCTCTTTATATTATTTATGCTGATAATATGTCCAATGAATTAATCAAGAAATATATATATTACAACAAGAAATAGATGTTAATTGAAATTACATACACAGTACGTTTGTCTTGAAGTACTAAGTCATCTTTACGCAAAGTGTCTGTCTGTGCTTTCACATACACATATACATCACAATAAGAAATATATAGTCACTGTAATTAATGTACGAACGTACGAGGTCCAGTTCTTTAAATAAGTTTCTGGCTCGAACTCACACATTTCTCTACTCGGATTTAATCATTGTTTTTTGCGAAGTGATCACTACTCAGCACTACATTCTAGTACCCTGCTGGGACACTTTTCACTTCACTATATTTGGTCTGCGTCACTTCTAGCGTGCGGTTGTCGGCCCCGGAATCCACAGTTCGCTGTGCGCTACCCGTAGCGTCCATTCACAGTCCACTGGGAATATTCCGTTCACAGAAACATTTTTCCACACTATGGATGTCAGTATTATTTGGCATATATTAAATTGTTTCTTGCGGAAAGCACCACCATGTATGCTGTTAATTTTATTTATCTTAGTTCACTGTACTTAAACAATAGTTTTTCACTCTTAAATACAGTCAACACTCAGTGTGTTACCACACAGTTTACTGTTCACTTTTTCCATCACATTCCAATTAGTGATTCGGTTTATCCGTATTGCACTAACTAAGCGTCCGGATAGTCGCACTTGTAAATTGGAACATATTTTAACACCTATTACTTAAGCTACATAAGAAATATGGCTCTCAATTTACATTATCGTATTTCCTACATTACACAAATCAGAGTTCCTTCTAGGTATTTCTTATCACTCTGTAATAAGTGATTGATCTAGTTGGCAACTATTATTTAATGTGTCACCCAACTGGTCTTTATGGACTCGTGAGTTCAGTAGATTTTTCACATATGTTCTTTATGTTCATTCAACATTGATTCATTTCTTTTATTGTTGCTGCGTTTGCAGTTGCCTTGCTTGTGCGGGTGTAACTGCAAGCGCTTCCGAGCTGGAATCTGTGAAGATGTTAATTATCTGTCACACCTTCAGGTATTATCCTGTTTAGAGCTTAAATCATCCTATTTCACGCATTCGGTCAATGATTCGCTGCTAGTACGCGTTTCCGACAACCATGCACAGTGCCTCTCTCTCATTTCCACTTTTGTGCAAAGTGCCATTACGCGGATTCATTTACTAATACTTTGTTTGATTGCACACATTTGAATGCATGACCTTCATTCACAAGCAACTCACTCTTACACATACTTAAAAACTACCACATATATAAGAACTATATACACAAAATGAAACATACATGAAGTAAATCTTTACTAGCTATATTCCTTTGGATCTCTTCTCCAACGGCTGATCTTTTCGACCACGGCATAGAGTAGGTAGCACGACAGAATGTCGGCTTGGGGGTTAACCTGCATGTCAAATTTATATCCCTTAATGATTCCTGTTTTCTATGAGAATGATTTAATAGTTGACTTAAGTCATCTTGTTGTGATAGGCTTAAGTAAGATGATTCGGCTACTTCTCTTCAATTTGTTGTTTGATAGTGACAGCTTCCCATTCCCAATCGGGTTCCTGTTCATTGCTGTTTTGACTGATGATACAGTCACTGATATTCAATGTATCTGGATCATTTTCAGTTACTCGGACATTCCGGCAGTAATTTATATACGCGCCCCAAGTCCTTATCAGTGCCAGGTCAACATGCCGGTTGCGATAGGATGAAGTGCAATTGCCCCGGGAGAGGTCACTTCTAGTCCTCATTTCCCGCAGCGCATCAATTCTCAGTATGCAAGGCACTGTAAGATTCTTAACCACAAGGGATGGGCATAATATAGCTTCTTTTTCCTTGGCAATCTCAGCCTGCACCTGATTCCTTATCACTTGCACTCTGCCCCGTAGAGCACCTACGACCTTACAATTTTCCACTGGTAAACTGTGTTTCTTTACACGATCTATACATTTAAATAACTGCTCATCTATGCAAGAGGCACTCGCCCCTTTATCAAGTATTACTGTCACTTCTAGGCCATTTATTTTTTTTCTGAATGCAGCCTGTACATGTTTTACCTCCTGTTGTTCCGCCGATCGCGGATCAACTGTTAATTCTTCTTTAATATCGCATCCGTCATTATAACGGGGTAAATACACACCCACCTTCTGCCTGCCCCCCCCCCCCCCTCTTTAGTTTTGCCGACTGTCGGGGAAGGGCTTACAGAGGTCGGCCAGAGCTTGACGGTCTGTCGCACCCTGCCGATGCTTGGTCTGTCACATCTGTGATTTTCACCCCGTCAGTCACAGTTTGCGATGTACCACGCGCGACATACACATGTGGCTGACTATTCGTTGGCTGAGGTGGGGGCGGTGGCATCGGAATAACGTTAATATTGTAAGTAGGCTGTTTATGTTTTCTCTATGTAAGTAGGCTGTTTATGTTTTCTCTATGTAAGTAGGCTGTTTATGTTTTCTCTATGTAAGTAGGCTGTTTATGTTTTCTTATTGGCAACGTTACGTAGCGCTCAATATGAAAATCACTGGCTGTGCTGTGTGCAGTCTGTGGCTGCTTTGCATTGTTGTAATACTCGCCATTGTAGTGTTAGGCAGCTGGCTGTGAACAGCGCGTAGCGTTGCGCAGTTGGAGGTGAGCCGCCAGCAGTGGTGGATGTGGGGAGAGAGATGCCGGAGGTTTCTAATTTGTCATGAACTGATATATATATTATGACTTGTGATGATATTAAGGTAAATACATTGTTTGCTCTCTATTAATATCTTTCATTTGCTAACTATCCCTATCAGTAGTTAGTGCCTTCAGTAGTTTGAATCTTCTATTTAGCTGGCAGTAGTGGCGCTCGCTGTACTGCAGTAGCTTGAGCAGCGAAGATTTTTGTGAGGTAAGTGATTTGTGAAAGGTATAGTTTAATGTTTGTCAGGGCCATTCTTTAGTAGGGAATTAATTTTGAAAGTCAGATTGCGTTGCGCTAACAAAATATTGTGTGTCAGTTTAAGCACAGTCGTGTATAAATTGTTCAAAGGGGACGTTTCATATGTCGACCCTTGGCCTAGGATACCTCACTGGAGTCTTCTGATTTTTTCTTGTAGTTTGTGTAATTAGTGTAGCCTTTGTTTATTGCTAGCGCGTAATTATAGAGAGAATTTCCTTTGTAGTTGTAGTTTTTCATTGTTGTACAGTAAAACAGTTGTGGCATGCATGTAGATTTGCAGCAAGTATTTCGCAGCTGCGCTTGCAATTAGCTAGATATTATTTTCAGTGCTATGTTAATGTGTTCTCTTATTTTTGATCTTCAAATTGTGTTTTTCTGTGTTGTCGTGTGAAATACTGTGACAGTAATGGCGTGTGAAAAACGTAACACTAGGCTCCAAACTAAACTGAGAAATAATAGTGATGACGAGCGTAGCTTATCAGCGCCGCCGAGTAATGAATTTACTAATGTTCAAAGTAGTAATTTGGTAACTGTGCACAGGGAAATGGAGCGGGCGTCAAACAATGGCGTGGACAGTGAAACAATTAGTGAAGAGGGAAGCATTGTCGATCGACCGGTCGGCAATAGCTCGCCTCAGGAAGCCGAAATGACACGACACGATCTCGCAAATACTGTAGATTCAGGTTTTGGATCCTCATCGTTTTCTCGAATAAGTCAAGACACATTTTCTGCTTGTCAAAATGTGAATGTTGCCGGTGCAAATTCACTGCCGAAAAGCACTGAGGAACATGTTCCAGACACCAGTGCATTGTTATTACAATTAATACAGCAAATGGGACAAACACAGCAAAAGCTTCAAAAGTTAGACACAATGGAACAAAATCTTCGAAAGTTAGACACAGTGGAACAAAATCTTAAAAAGTTAGACACAATGGAACAAAATCTTCGAAAGTTAGACACAGTGGAACAAAATCTTAAAAAGTTAGACACAATGGAACAACATCAGAGACAAACACAGCAACAGATAGACACAATGGAACAAAATCTTCAAAAGTTAGACACCACACTTGAACAAACACGTGAAGATTTAACTACTGAGTTACATAACATTGAATCTAAATGTCAAAAAGTCTGTAATGACGTAAAAACACAAATTTGTGAGCATTTTCAACCTATTTTTTCGCGGCATGAAAATGCATTACAGAATCACGAAGCAGCCATAAAAGAACTGCAAATTATTGTTCATGAAAATCATGAGACCTTGCAAGCTAAATTTGACTCAGTTGCATCTACCGATTCGGTTACGCAACTTGCAAAAACTCAGGATAACTTAAAGGACACAGTAGATTCGATTTCAACACAAATGGACACTCTGAAACTTGGTTCAGAAAAACACACTGAGGAAATGTGTTCATTATCAGAGAAAGTAGTTGAACTTTCGGATCAGCTAAATAATTTATCTACGAAGGTAGATGATAATCTGAATGACGCAAAACCGGTAGCCTTTAATGACACAGAACAGAGCGAACAAATTAGGAAACTGAAACAAAATCTGAATCAAATTAATACGCAACACCAAAGAGAAATCCGGGAAGTACAAGATCAGCTGACACAGGTAATACAAGAATTACGTATTTCAGAAGACACTCGCGCTCCAACATGGGAAGAGGAACTTAGAAATACGCAAAAGCCACAAAATAATAACACAGGGCATTTCGGTAATTATGAAAGAAATAGGCAAGGTACACCGAATTTTGAGATGGAACCGCCGACACGACGTAACTATGACCGAGATGCTACTCGCCGACACGATGATTTTGACTATAAGCTGTTCATTACTACACGTAAATTCAAAACATTTAAGAATTCTGGCAACGACATTCATCCACAAGCATGGCTCCATCAATTCTCGCATTGTTTTCCTCCCAACTGGTCGTTAGAACACAGATTAGAATTTATGTGTGGCTACTTAGAGAATGAACCAGCTGTAAGAATGCGATCGGTAATTCACGATTGTCACAGTGAAGGAGATTTTTATCATGCCTTCCTCTCAGCATATTGGTCTCAAGCTACACAAGACCGGGTAAAATATAGCATCATAATGATGAAACATTTCGAACAATCTGAATTTTCCAGTCTTGTGAAATATTTTGAAGACATGTTGCACAAGAATCAGTACCTGTCAAACCCATACAGCCCCTCAGAACTCATCCGCATTTGCTTAATCAAATTACCTGAACATTTACGACACATTATTTTGGCAGGGCGTTGCAAAGACGACATTGAAGCATTTCAGGGACTGTTACAAGAATTAGAAATTGACACAGACAGTCGCCGGATGCGAAAACAGGAAAACAATCACTACAGGTCACATACGTCACAATTCCGTGACGACAGAAACAATAACTGGCCACGACAAGCCTATTCTTACAACGCAAATCGTGACCAAAACAGACACCACCCATATGACAACCATTGGCAGAGTAATAGTTACAGAGAAAGATCGCATTTCCGTAGAAATGAATATGACAGAGATAACCATAGAAATAGACAATATGGTAACCAAAACAATTATTATCAAGGGAGGCAGAATAACTTCAGACACAACAGTTCGGCGCAGAGTTACGATTCAGGGAGAAATTCTCCACCATGTCACCGACAAGAAAGAAACTATGGAATCTACCGACATGACGACAGACGATATGATCGTAACGACAGACCTGAATTGCATCAGAACTGGCGGGATTCAAACAGAGCAGGGCCCTCTCGTCACGGTGAATTTGTAGAAGTTAGGTCTCCTAATCCCAATAACGACGCGCGCCAACAAAGAGACAGACAATGACTCGCACAGCAGGCAGCCGCGTGCGCCGGCTGGCTCAGAGAAAAATAACATTGACGCTAACCTTGAGCAAGATTCCAGTATTCTTTACGGACGAATACCACATGATAATTGCGTTGAAGTTGAAACTCTGCGTACTAGGAAGAGTAAAGGTTTACACCACATTTCTCATGTAAAACCATTTATTGACAGATAATCTGCCTTTTAACTTTGTCTTTGCCATAAAACGTTTCACTTCACGTTACTAGTATGCTTTAGAAACTGTTACCATGCAACAATGTTTGAAGTTAAATATCCAGCCAAGAACCAAGAGAAATTATTTAAACAGAAATTACGAATGCATTGTTATTGCGAACAGACGACACAGTGTAATTGTGTGTGTACATTCTTGCTTGTTAGTTGCACGATTAGAACATTTACCAGTACTGCTAATGAGATTTTAATGCAACATTTTGGTTTACTTGAAAATACATTCCGGATTTAAAGTACTTTCTGTGAGATACCAGATGAGACAATAGTTAGTTTATGTGACAGCTACACGATTTTATCACGACGCTACTAATGAGTGACAATTTACAATGTTGCTTTTGCGGTGTATCTGTTTTATATCCGCACAGTTTTTCTGACTTCTTCTGGAAAGCAAAACATGTTTTAGTAGTAACTTTAGTGGTATAGCTACAATGAGACAGGGTTTTCTGTTGCACAACAATACGTTACAGTACAGTACTTTCTTCATCACAACAATAAGCGTAATAACTACGATATCTATACGCAAAGCATTTCACTTTTGTTTATCATGAGGTAAGTACATTGACTTCTGCAGAACTTAGCTTTCGGAGGACGATAACTACGACACTTCCACAGAGATTATCTTACAACAAGATGCACATTTAGCGCTACAGGACACGCATTTCAGTGATCAATTTTATACTTAAAACATTTATTTTTAAAGATTTTTGAATTACAAAGAAAGTTTTCCGTGATACATTTCATTCCATTGCTGTAATCTGTAACACCTGAGGGTATAATTACATTAATCCTCAGGGGGGTACACGCCTACTTTGTGTACCATGTGTGTGGCAACCACAAGGAACCCTAGCTAATATGGTATTTGCTTATACAACTTTACACATCGGTACCATATTTCTCTAACACACAAATTACACAGCTATCTGATCATTTAACTGAGAGAGACAAACATTTATTTTATTACATCAGTGACATATGTTTACGCAATTACACAGTTGGATAACTTCACACTTATGAAACTGTATTTTGTCTGTACTTTGTAAACTGTTCATATTTTTTCGGAACCATTGTGATACTATGAGAGCTTTGAATGATGTATTTGGTAAAGGGATTATGATTTTTAAAGTACGTTTGAGGCAGCTGACACTTTTGACATGAGCAGAGAATTTTTTTAGGCTTAGAAATTATTGGAGGAAGTTACGACGATTTTGAGATTTGACTGAAGTTTTATGATGTTATTTTTACGACGACGATGTGTATTATGCTGCTGAGGTATGTTTATGATTAATAGGCTGAAGCTATATGAGTTATTTGATTATGCTTCATATTTATAATGACGAAATATTGACGAGTGTCGATGGATACGTATATGTGTAATGAGGTAAGGAATAAGGAGTAGGGGTTAGGGACTCTGATTTATGAAAAGGTTGTTGGAAACCAAGAATCGTACTTTAAGAGTTATGAAATGTGTGTGTATATGCATGAATGTATTACAATGCAGACGAAAATTTTTTGGACACTGTTATATCAATAGCATTTTGTTTCTACAGATTTGCAACGCTAATTCTTGACCTGTGAAATATTTTTATGTGAGGCTGTCACTGTAGCGATAAATATTTCCGTAAGAAAGTTAAGTGACCACCTGCACGTAATGCGTCGCGGGCACCCAGCTGTGTCAGACGCCTGGAGAAAAAGCCATTATTGCGAGCCCTTTTCAGCGGCACAGGTAGAAAAAAAAGGGGACGTGGGACGTGTCAAACACCTGGAGAACAAGCCATTAGGGTGTGCCTTTCATCGCTAATGCGACACCCTCGTTACTTGAAAACATATGATTACTCGCACTTTGTGCTAATTACTGAAATGCTTATGAATTGATGGGAAATATTCGTACATCTGCACACCTGATTACGACAAGCGTCTTTCTACGAGAGTTGAGAGAATTTCTACTAACTTATGAAATGTCACATGACTATTGAATGATGTTTTTATGCTTTGGTTTGCGTAATTGCTTATTTCATTTGATACCTGTTTTTCAGCTGTGTTGCAGCATTGCTTTTATAAAATGAAATGCATTTCCTAATGTGAACACTTTCTGTCAACAGATCTATTAAATAATTATTTTATGATCCACATTCTTTAAAAAAAAGGAGCACTTGGAAAGGAAAGAACAATAAGAAGGAACTAATAACAGTAACACATAATTTTCTTTTCAAGTACTTGGTAATTTCTTTTGTAGAATAAATTGTGATGCATCACTCTAATGTTAAGATGTGACATAGGTATTAGACATGGCCATTTTAGTGTAATATTTTTTCTGCTTGCGCTATGTCATGTTTAGGTATAAGTTGCTGCTGTTTGCCAGGCATAGTGTTATTGAATTTGACTTTTGCTCATTTATGCTGCTAGCTTTGCCAATTGCATTTTTTGCATTGCTGTTTGTGTTGATTTGTTATGTGCTGCTGCATTGCCTCGTCCCTTAGTTTAGCATCTGAGTTCAGTAGATTTAAGTTAGCTTAAGAGGGGTAGACTATATAAGAAACTAACTATGATGAATTGGAAGAAATGCATTTAGACGCTATAAGAAAATGGTTTGGCCAAAAAAAAAAGTATTTTAGGTAGGATTTTCTTGGAAATAAATGATGAGGTAAGATAATGGAAAATAAAAATGAGGTAAGAAATGTGTGAACATATAAACACAGAAAGCATGCTTAGTTAGAATTTTTTTTGGTGGAAACAAAGGATGAAATAAGAGGAAAGATATATGAAGTTTTAGGTTGGACTCCAGTACCACATGTTACACTGAAAACGAACCCTGTCCTTTCCTATTGGTGTTATCCCACTATGTGTTTGTGTACGCTTGTGTATTTGTTTTCTTCCTGTCTCTGTGTAGTTTCATAGAATTTTTTCTTCTTTTAATATTAAGCTACATTCACTATGATGAGGAATACTGTTATCCTCAAATATAATTGGCATTAATAATATGTTATTTACTTTGTAAAGATGTTAGACATTATTCATTCTGTTTAAATGCTCATGTGTGAAGTTGATGTTTCGCAAGTTATTCTGATCTATGTATGTACTCATGTCATAATTCCTGTAACACTGACGTATATGTCTATTTCTATTCTTTTGTAAAGCCTGTGCTACAAATGTTATCTGTATTGTTATGTTCTTTAATGATGTATTTTGTACCTTTGTTATTGTATTCTTATGTTATAAAATTGTAATTGTCACCAGTTCATGACATTATTAACTTGTTAGTTACATTTCACTGCACACGTTTCTGTTGGTCATAGTACATGGACAATATGTGAGAAGTAGGGACTGATAGTGTTTGCACGTGTGTTAATAATTCAGCAAGGGACTGGATAACAGCATTGCTGGTTCTAAGGACAATTTCAAAAACTTTGTGAGTGCACAAGTGGTGGTTTATGGACTTGCTATGTTCTCCGCAAGACTCTTCGATGGTGAATGTGCACCTGCACAATCGCAACAGATGGCTGCTGGACATCTCTACAAGGACTACAGTGGGTCTGCACTTCTGGTGGCCCACCAATACCACAATCTCTACCAGGACTACAGTGGGTCTGCTCTGTGATGACCTACCTATCAATACTCTTCAAAACTTCGATTGACTCTGCTGTGGGTTTGCTCTGTTGTGGCCCATTACCTGTCTGCATGTCAAGAGTCAGCACTGTCTTTCCGTTGGAAGGACAACACTACTTCTTCAAGACTGCATGGAAATCCACTACTTCCGTGTGCATTTTCTTCTACTGCTCAGACTTTGAGAAAAACACTATATTTTACTGTGATGAACAATGTGGACTGTCTTTATGGACTGTGAGAAAATTTTAGCTTTTGACCAACGTTGTATCAATAAGTGTGTGCATTTTATATCTTTGTTACTGTAATTGTGAAAAATTTTTGTCAAATCTGTATTGGCCAGTGCCCAACACCATTTGTAAAAATTTTTTGTGGGGAGCATGGGGGCTATGTAAGTAGGCTGTTTATGTTTTCTCTATGTAAGTAGGCTGTTTATGTTTTCTCTATGTAAGTAGGCTGTTTATGTTTTCTCTATGTAAGTAGGCTGTTTATGTTTTCTTATTGGCAACGTTACATAGCGCTCAATATGAAAATCACTGGCTGTGCTGTGTGCAGTCTGTGGCTGCTTTGCATTGTTGTAATACTCGCCATTGTAGTGTTAGGCAGCTGGCTGTGAACAGCGCGTAGCGTTGCGCAGTTGGAGGTGAGCCGCCAGCAGTGGTGGATGTGGGGAGAGAGATGCCGGAGGTTTCTAATTTGTCATGAACTGATATATATATTATGACTTGTGATGATATTAAGGTAAATACATTGTTTGCTCTCTATTAATATCTTTCATTTGCTAACTATCCCTATCAGTAGTTAGTGCCTTCAGTAGTTTGAATCTTCTATTTAGCTGGCAGTAGTGGCGCTCGCTGTACTGCAGTAGCTTGAGCAGCGAAGATTTTTGTGAGGTAAGTGATTTGTGAAAGGTATAGTTTAATGTTTGTCAGGGCCATTCTTTAGTAGGGAATTAATTTTGAAAGTCAGATTGCGTTGCGCTAACAAAATATTGTGTGTTTGTTTAAGCACAGTCGTGTATAAATTGTTCAAAGGGGACGTTGCAATATGATTGACAGGCACATGACCTGTTGGCATGGCTTGTTGTGCCTGCCAATTCGCTGGCCCTGGCCGTTGCCACTGCTAATTGTTTGTTCTCATATTTTTGTTTACGAAGTAGGACTATCCTTCCCCTTCGCTCCGTCTCTTTCGGTTATAAATGTCTCCCCCCCCCCCCTTTTGGTGGAGACTGGTTCATGCTGGTTCGCATTATAACCATTGCTACACCAGTTGTTAGTTGCAGGCGAACCATTATTCATTGAGTTCGCCTTCTTATGGAGGTTATCCCCATGAGAATATTCGTTATTTTTGCCATAACCATTTTTACTAGGGCTATCATTACCCTGATTTCTTGCTGTATTATTACCTTCACCGTTATTTGAATTCCCTTGCTCATTCTGCTGGGCATCTTCATGTATTAAGTTCAAAGAATCTACTGTTGCCATGAACAGTTCCAGGTCGGTATCAGGTACGTGCACTAATTTTTCCCTAATCACTATTAGCAATTTGCCTTTTAATATTCGTAAAAAATCTCTCTCGGGCATGGGTTCATCCAAATACCCCGTCTTGTTCGAGTATCGTTCAAAGTATTTGCTTAGATTACCACAGCGAGGGTTAAAGAAGGGTTCAGGGTTGTACACTTGTTTACGTAGCCTCTCCTGTACAGATCTAGACCAGTACATAGCTAGGAAATTGCTTTCAAATTCCGAGAACGTCGAACACCGTTCCGCGATCTCCATCGCCCACAGTGTCACGTCTCACGTAATAAATGAAATCACGAACAGAATTTTTTGATATTCAGTCCATAACACAGGTAACACGTTTCGAAAACTTTTTACGAAAATCACGGGATGTACGCTGTTCTTTTCATCGTTAAATGTTTGAAATTGTCGGTGTTTGATTAACGATTCTTCATGTTTTACTTGTGCTACGGTTGGTAACATTCCGGCCTCGTTTGCAACGACAATACCTGTATAATTCATAGGCGAGAGCGGTTGCATTCTATCGCAGTCTGATTTTTCTACCCCGCATATATTAAGTAGTACATTTCCGTATTTACTTTTAAATGAGGTATCGCGCACGTCGCTGACTGCGCCTCGAGTTCCAATCGAGCCACAGCCTGCGTGACACAATCATCGCTCTTTTGTTCTAAGTTACTTGAAATTAGGTCTACTGTTTTTACAACATTTTTGTCTTGATTTTCTAAGACGCAATGCGCCTTGTCCAATTGATCTACGCGTTCGTCTAATTGTGTTACCTTTTTCGGAATGTCTTTGTTTTGTTCAACCAGTTCTGCGACTTGTTGTTTTACCACATCGATCTCCTGTGACAAATATGACACTAGCGCCTTGTCACGTTGTTCAAACATTTCATTCATTTTTGCCAGGAACTGAGCATCACGCTCCTGTTCCCTGCGTTCGCATTCAAGGCGTTCCTGTCTTTCTTTTTCCTCACGTTCAGCTCGATCTACCACTAAGATATCTTTGACTTTTGAAATTAACGCCAGCTCGCCAATCACGCGCTCTTGCCTTTCTTTCTCTTCACGTTAAAGGCGTTCTTCAGTTTGTTTCTCTTCACGTTGCTTCTCTCTTAGATCTAATTGTGCCATAAATACAGTCAAGAAATCAGCTGTTGGTGCAGGTACTTGCACAACATTACCTGTTGATGCAGTAGCATCATGTTTCCCTGTCCCAGCAGCTGAGTGAACTTCCCTGCTCATCTGAGACTGATGCTCACCATTGCGTGATACATTATCTGTCACTGGCTGATTACTTTCCTGTCTAGGAATTTAAGAGCCTGACATTTCGGGTGGATTCTTTACTGGAAATTCCTGTACATTGTCATCTGTATCATACCCAGACATATTCTCGCTCTCTACTAGTTTTTCCTACCGTGTCTTAACCATGTTTGCATAAATTTACTCTCAGTATCTGGACACAAATATACACAGAAATCTGTTTCCCCCAAATTGTCACACACACAAGAAATACACAAAATATTCAATAAACTCGCAAACATACTGAAATAATCTAATGAAATCTTAATAATTACTACAAATGAAACTATCACCTATCCGTTTACACTCATTTTATGATGTAATCCTTTACAATACTTCTTGTGTACTGCAAAAATTCTATCTCTATTGAAATATTATTTTGGTGTCAGTACACACACAAGTGAACCTATCGTTAATTGCACTTGAGTTTATCTGAAATCCACACAGCTGATTGTGTGACCTCTATTTCAAATACTACTCGCTGTCTAGCAAATTCTAGCACTGATTCACTCACTAGTGCCAAGTTATAGTACATGAATCTGACCAAACTTTCACTTTGGCAAATGAATGTGATTCACTTTATCTTCACAATTATGACAAATTTGAACCCAGAAAGTCAGCTCAATGCATGGCCCCCGGATTCCTTCCTCCTCTCGGTTCCAGCCCAGAAGCACATGCACTTACACCCTTACCTTTAGTAATTAGTATTGCTTGCTGCTGAGTATACCTCGGTTGAGACAGCTGTATGTATTGATCAGCTTCACGTCCATAAATCTTCACTGCCTCAGTCTCGTACAGATGAAAGTTTTTATATTGGGTACATGGAACAATTTTACATATATAGTATTAGTACTTGCATCATACATATCATTACATACATATAAATACATTTTACTAACATTTTTGTAAAATTTTCTGATAAATACGACTATACGTCAGTAAATTTTATGTACTCAGTATTTCTGTACATAATTTGGTACATAAAAATTTGTACCCCGCGTTCTTGGGCGCCACTTATCACGGTATAATATATTTACTGTGATTGTATTATATATTGTATATATTATTATTTATGATTTATTGGCCGGGTGTCTTTAAATATTGTGGGCTAGCACGAGACTTTTAATTAACTTGTACCGCGATAACACTCGCACGGACATCGGCTGCCCCCAAGGAAGTATGATATAATATTTTTAAACACATCCCGCGACTCACCACCTTCTAATAAATGGTTTGCGTGAGCGCTACTGTTCAGAAAAGAAAATATGCGTTTTCTTACGTAAACTGTAATTTTTAATATGGTTCTCAGGGGCTACTGGTTATTTATGTACCAAGTTACACAAAAATTAACTGAGATATTGTGAAGCTTATTGAATGGAATGATTTTCAGTATTTCTTGTTCATTATTTGCAAGGCAAAACTGGAGAGAATCTCATCTGCCGTTAAACGACCAAAATGTAACATACTGAACTCATTCAGTACTGTGAATTTTAGTAAATGAAATCTATCACTACTCACTTTAACTTTGAAATTAATGAAAGATCAAAACTGAGAAATCTCTCGCATTTACATGTAACATTATAACATGAATTATTAATTATAAAAGATCGTCAGCGTAATGGCCGACCAAATGCTGCTAAGGAATAATTGCTCCCGGCAACTCGAACTTCTGAAAAAAACTTGATTAATGATAATTAATGGTTGCGACCACGGAGGGTGAGAACCAAGTCAATGATTCACACTTTCTAATAACAATTTATATTATATTCTGCTAAAATACAGAAAAAACTTACATTAATTATCAAACAGCACTACAATGGTGGCCTACCGCTAGACGAAACAAAAACAGGGGAGAAAGTTCATCAGTGCATTGTCTCTGATCTTTATGGCCTATGTTACACAGAGATTATACAAAAATCTGTTCTTTGTTAATTACATCGTTATTTGTGAGTTTTGATAATAATAATTTACATTCTTTACTATTTGTTATATATCGCGCAGACGTACTTAGTCTTTAGATAATTTATGGTTCACACGTCTCATGACAAACTTCTTTTCCCTTTCTCCAAATGTCCATTTATCTGACGTACCGTCACAACCGGTCCTCGACACTAATCCGCCGGGCGGATTCGTGCAGGGTACCGGCACGCCTTCCGTCTCGGGAAGCAGAGCGTTAGATAACACGGCTAGAAACTTCTGTC
Organism: Schistocerca serialis cubense; assembly: GCF_023864345.2. Taxonomy (NCBI): domain Eukaryota; kingdom Metazoa; phylum Arthropoda; class Insecta; order Orthoptera; family Acrididae; genus Schistocerca; species Schistocerca serialis. The sequence goes on along the minus strand of NC_064638.1, from coordinate 627,504,483 downwards.
TGTAACACACACATTGTAAACTCAAATATCTCTGAACTGGTGATAGATATGATTCAGTAACTGATGATGTAGGTGACTTTCAATCATTGTATCTCAGCATACGGTGTAACAGCAGTGCGTGAATGCCTAGGCGCCTGGCATAACGTCGGCGCCATTGCCGCATGGCCTTTGATCCGTGATTTGAGAGCCCCCGTCATTTATCTTCGCACTCCTATGCAACCTTGACATTATCGGCGATGTTCCGTCTATCGCTTATTCCTTAAACGCTCTTCACGTGAATTCGTCACCTTGCTGACGCACAGCATTATTCTCGTGCATTCCAGCGCCGCTCATTGTCTCCCGATACAGTAATTACCTTGCAGAGGAGAAGTCCATGCTTATATTTGAGTATGCAGGTCGGCTAGTAGGAACACAGTCGAATGTTGTTTGATTCGAACACTAAATCAAAAGGATGGCCACCCGACATGGAATGCATACTGAGGATTTCACAGTATAATAATAGACAGCGTGATGAACACAGGAATCAGGCTGTCCAAAAACAGAGTAGAAAGCAGGTTGAAATGCCTCCAGAATACGAATTCACAATGCACTACACCGAATGACATGCAAATCAGCGTACCCTGACATGAAAATCACGAAACGAATCTCACAAAAGAATTTCCTCGAATGCTCCACCTCAGGAGCTTTATTCTTCAACTCCAACTCTTGTTCTACCGGATATTGAATATTACGCGTACTGTATTGTCAATTATGAACTCAATTTACGATGTCCTCTAATGAACTACTGAGGTTGGTTAACTCCACCGCAGTCTTGGTTAGATGGTGCAATCCATTTTCATCTCACTTCAAAAAATCACTGGTACGGGACCTACGAACTCGGGTCGTGGTCCAGTGGTGACCCGCCACCTTGAGCCTGTATTCATTAGTCATCAACTAGGTTACACTTTTTGCATTATATACATACTATGTGGTACATAACGGCGGTTACCTTGCGTTCCAGTCTCTACACCACCCGCAAATGGAGCGGGGGAAATACGACTGCGTGTATGTTTGTGTACGGGCTCTGATTTCTCTTTGTCTTTGTACCTCTTACACGAGGTGTACATTGCGGGCAATACAATTTTTCTGCTCTATGTCTCAAATGTGTTTCGGGAAAAGAATATCTTCTGCGTTCCAGGGATTCCAGTTTCAATTCACCGTTTCCTTTCTCTCGCTTTTGATCGAACTTAACCGGCAGAAAACTTTACAGTACACTTATAAATGTCTTTCGTGTCTTCCTTCAATCCGATCTTGTGAGGATCCCAAACACTCGAGCAGAACTCAAGAATGGGTCACGTAAGTGTTCTGTATACGATCTCCAGTATAGATGAGCTACATTTTCCAATAATTCTCTCAATAAACCAATGTCAGCATTCGCCTATCATACAGCTGATTTCACATGTTCGTTCCAGTCATGATTGTGTCAAGCACCACACCATTAATGCTGTACACAAACTTTACAGGACTGCTTTTCCTACTCATCTGTCTTAGCTTACATTTTGCCATACGTAGAGCAAACTGCCATTCATCGCAGCTTAGCAGCAGATCTGATTGTAGGGCGAAGGTCTTTAAGTGCTCTCCCCCGCTCGCACATGCACACACACACACACACACACACACACACACACACACACTAAAGTGTCTCAGGTCCTCGGGAACCTAACGGGATCCCTAAGCTATGCCTGTAAGTGGGACATACATTTCACAGTGAACGCCAACACTTGCAAACCGCATCTTCCGTGTCTTTCTGGGAATAATAACAGGACTGGAAAGTGAGTTGCATATGAGTAATATTTATGAGAAATCAGTAATCGTTAAAAATAATACTTATTATTTCTGATGATCACAACACTCACGACTGCATTGAGTAAGCCTACAGTCGTTTGAGGTAGAAGAATGTTGGAAAATGTTACACTGTAACTGTGTTTTGATATTTCTGTTTAACGACACAGCAAATGTAACTCATTGTCTTAGTTAGAAGTCTCGGGTCGACAAGAGATTTCTATGTAACTTGAGCTGTGACTATTGTATACATTTCTGGTGACCTTTTAGGACAAACGTTTTGTGATACGCGAAGGATGAAATTCAGATGTTAATATCAGTCGAAAGACTTCACAGCTGGTAGATTTTCTTGTACGTTCCAAATTTTTTGTGTATTTGACAAGCGAGATCGAAAAACGTGTAAGTTGTTGATTGCCATCGTTGCGCTTATGTTTTTCCGTCAAACGCATTTGATTTCGTACCACTTTCACTGTCAACGCTTTTTGCAGAGAGGGCAATTGCCTTACCACACATCTAAAACTGCCGCTTCTCAAGGATATATAGGAGCATATTTGGATTGAAACCAGTGTGTAATAACCAGAGAAACTTTTATATCTGCTTCCCACGTCCTTCGTCCACTAATCTGTCCCTGTACTTTCTGATGTAATTTTTTACAAATACATTTTCACAACAATTTCTACATACTACTCCTTTCTACTGCCTAGATAGTTATAACTGTGTGAAGAGAATGTACTGGTAATGCACACTCTAACAAACTTTTTTATCGTTATTTACAGCTTCGCTAAAAATTGAGCTTGAAGTTTAATAAGTTACATCAGGAAATATTTAAGATAATTCAACCTAATTTCGATGTTTTGTAGGTGCACAATGTCTTTTGGTCCGCCCCTCGTGGTCTCGCGGTAGCGTTCTCGCTTCCCGAGCACGGGGTCCCGGGTTCGATTCCCGGCGGGGTCAGGGATTTTTCCTGCCTCGAGATGACTGGGTGGTGTTGTGTCGTCTTCATCATCATCATTCATCCCCATTACGGTCGGAGGAAGGCAACGGCAAACCACCTCCATTAGGACCTTCCCTAGTAAGGCGGTGCGGGTCTCCCGCATCGTTCCCCTACGCTCTGTAAAGAAGCATGGGACTTCATTTCATATTTCAATATCTTTTGAGAAGAGAAATACAGGCAGTAAGCGAAACACTTGAAGGAAAATTTTGTATATCCTTCGAAAGATACAATGTTTGCAAGTAGATGATATTTTTACTTCCGTGCGTGCTGTATCTAATGCAGTGCAAACGATCAGTAGCAAGACAGGTTCCCAAATGCGACGAACATGACGTATTTGAAAATAGTTGTACACGCACTAAGTTTATGACGTCGCTAAACCTATGTTCAAGTATGAATACATAACAATCTTGATTTAAGAGAGACTTAAAGCTCCTCAACTGATGCGCTTTGTAGTACTTCTTATACTCCTGTAACTGTTCCTAGAAATTATCATGATTTTTAAAGAGGAATGGATAAATATCACAGCTACTTTTTCATGCTTGTAATTACGATTATAGTTCGTTTACGATAGATAGTGCGTTATATTCTACATTTATTTGGATTTCTTAATTTTCATTACGTGACTGTTGGAATAGACTATTTTCCATGCTCCATAATGAATCTTTCTCTCTGCTGCTTTGAAATATCTTTGCGGATGGAAACCGTGGCCTCGAACCCGGAACCGTGCCTTTCGTAACAGTTCTCTTTCCGAGTGAGCAACATACACACGACTGGCAACCCGATCTAATAGCTTCAAATCTCCAGATCTCACCCATCTTACAAAGTCTATGTAAGCTCTCCTGAATTCCTCGCTGGACCAGTACTCTTACAAAAAAGGAAATGTATAGAAAAAAGTGTCACGGAGAAACTGTTTGAAGAAACTGTTTGAAGGAATTGGCTCTTGCCCGCATCTCGTGGTCGTGCGGTAGCGTTCTCGCTTCCCACGCCCGGGTTCCCGGGTTCGATTCCCGGCGGGGTCAGGGATTTTCTCTGCCTCGTGATGGCTGGGTGTTGTGTGATGTCCTTAGGTTAGTTAGGTTTAAGTAGTTCTAAGTTCTAGGGGACTGATGACCTAAGATGTTAAGTCCCATAGTGCTCAGAGCCATTTGAATTGGCTCTTCCTCCTACATAAACATTGGACTGTTGTATGAAATACCTTAACACTCTAATTCACTTAGTGGTCCTTCTCCAGTCCGTCTAGACAAATACCCTGGCAAATCAAGACTATAAAGGCTAGAGTCACAGATTCAGAGCGTACTTTCAAAAAATATATCCTTTTACCATCCTTTCCACTGTGTAGTTTCGTTAAATAAAATTCCACGTCTCAATTCGACAGAGACAAACGTTAAAAGATACTCCCATACAGTATAAAATTTGCCATGTGTGCTATAAATTAGCACGAACCTCACCTCTACATATTTATCCCTACTGGGTATATTTTTAGTAGTCTGTATCAGCAGTCTCATTTACTCATATCAGTTTGTGAATACTTCACATAGCTTAGACCATACTCATGTTATTGACGTTCCGTTCACCGTGTTCTGCTCTGTCGAGTGGTGTATTGATATCAAACCGAAAATGTAATCTGTTGTTAGAATCTGGTTTTTTATCTTGTGTCGTGTCTGCTTCCAGAAAGTTTCAGTACTTACAAACAACAGAATTATTAAGAATAATTGACACAGCAAAAGACTGAATTACAAAATTGAGCCACTCATATCTCATACTGAAGCACAACACTTGCAACGGGTAATTACAAACGTGTACGATGTTATGTTAAACAATAAAATTAAACAAACTGGTGTTCTGTCTATCCTAAAGTAGTAAAAATCTTTCTATAGTAATTGGTTCATGTAACATTATTGGCACTTTCCAGTTCTGATTCGTGTTTATAGCTTGATGATCCGCCGTACTGGTTAAGTGCTTTACTGATTTAATCCCTGTGTACTGTTTCCTACTGTTCTCAATTAATATTGCTTTCCTTTCTCCTCAGTTAATATCTACAATAACTGCATTAACGAAATCTGGTCAGCGAGATAATAAGTACGACAGAGGTCGTGCGATGTTGTACTTCATTTGCGGTTTTGATTAAAGGAAAATTTTGAAGTGTAACATCGGCACTGGCTGCAGAGATTGTACCAACAATAGCTTTGTAGCCATTGGTGATAACCTTATCGGACTCTTAATTTGTGGTCAAATCATAATAGTTCCCAGCACCTGTGCAGAACAATGATCGTCATTGTGTTACTCAGGGGCTGGTTACTGCACCAGCGTTTCAATAATTTCAGCTCAATATTGATTCCCATCAACTGCTGAATCGCTGTCCTCCGCGTTAACAGTAAAATGATTTAATGCAGGCCATCAGTCGAGAGCGCCACTGGCAGGTATCACGTCAGCGCCAGCTTAATCGCCACCAAATTACGGCCACAGTGATTTGTGTCAGAGTTGGTGAGACCGACATGAGTTCGCATCACCTAAACGAGCATTTGTGACATATGAAGCGCAAATTATCACGACACTTCTTTTATGTTGTAGAGATGGTCATCGACCAAAAGCTACTGTTGTTACACTATATTACGACTTATGGTAATATAAATTTGAAATAAGACTTTGATGATGCTCGAAACGAACCATTACCGATGTCAGTCAATGTTAATTGCAGTAAACGTGTGCACGAGAACCCATTACTGGAAACAATGTCATAATTCGAATGGACGATACCATTTGGAAATAGAAGCTGTTGTACCTGGAGGATAGTGTAGACAGGAATGTTTCCTGGTCGCTGGTTCAATCTAATGACTGATTTTAGGATCACATTAGGGAATGCACATTGGAATCCGCCATAATCAGTTTCCATCACGTTCTATCGTTTTTGTAAATGTGAGGCATGAGGTTATGTTTTGTGCTTTGTTTGGAAATATTACGATCTCTACAAATTACAGTATTTTATAATATAATGTAATTTGGTGGATGTTGGTTTTTCTTAAGTTACAGATTTTTATGGTGAACAATAATCAGTTGTTTCTTTTTTTTAAAAAAAAACGGTTCACATAAAGTATGGACGGCTAAAGCCATACTCCATCGATCCTGTACCATCTTGTACCCTGACATGAAATATCCTCTCTCATGTAACATTTGATAGTTGCGAAGAAAATGAGTTTATAAATGTGACAAAGACATGTAGGAGACAGGTGACCATTGTTATAACAATCAGTAGTTCTGCACTCAGGCTGACAGGGTTCACAATGGTGCAACTCAAACATCAGGAAGCGAATGAATTTATTGCTCATATACCACGTTTCAAAATTCATCCATTATCAGATATCTACAAAAAATCAAATACAATAATATTTTATAACCCATAGTAAACGATGGCTATAGCATTCCACTTTGATTGAAATATACTGTAACAGACACACCCCGGTGCGATTGCTGCCCGTAGATATGGCGTTTTAGGTCATATGTGAAACATTCGCAGACTACAGACACAGTTTATGTGATCGCTCTAAGCTCGTGGTTGTAGCTTGATACCAATGCCTACCAATTTTAATTGTATATTACAGCACTGAGGATGGTCACTACGTGACCGAAAATCGATTATGCTGACAATAAAACAACAAAATACGGCCAATGCTGATTTTCCTTCCAATTATATCTACTATTTGGTCGTGGTGCACTTAACACGCCATGGAGTCGCCACTCAATACAGACACAGTTCCGTAGAGTTCGGACCAATAAGACATTTTTGCCACAAGGTGTCATTACAAAATGTATAGTGGTGCTATGGCACGAAACTAGTGGACATTTATTACACCGTGTGTGATGGCTGTGAACCAGGTTCTTATAAAATAAATATTTTCTTTATAGGTTTGGCAATGACTTTACAGTGATAAAAGACTACACAAAATATTTGTTAAATTCGGAGATATTACGTGACGCCATTCATCGTCAAAAGCTACAACCACAACAACTGACTGAGACGACAAACGACTAAATTAAAACATACGATAGCTATAGAAATATGTACCACAAATTTAATACAGTTAGAACAATTTTCTTTTAATAAACACAACCAATTTTTTATCAAACGTAGGAAGTATTTTAGTACAACCAAAAATTAGTCTTGGTTGGTTATACGTCACACGCATTAAAATTAAGAAGTATTATTTGGTCCCATGGGTCGTCAAACGTTAATATCGTAGCGCCTCTTGATGCTTTACGAAAGTTATAATTTAATAGTATAAAATACGTGGTGCTGTGGTACATTCCGAACCATACAATATTAGACACAAATGGTAGAAATTAGTGGGGGAGGGTGGAAAAGGCAGGAGGAAATCAGTATTTTATGAAGCAGAGGAAGTATTATTTCAAGGGATTACACGTCATACTTATAAAAAACTAACAAATGCTGCTTGGTGCCGTGAATTGCCAAACGTTAAAAAACGTAGCGTGTTGTTATGCTTTACCAAAGTTGTCAACTAAAAGAATAAAGCTTATAGCACAATCGTACATTCCAAATCATAAAATGTGAAAAACAGTCAGTAGAAATTAGAGGGGGGAGAGGGGGAGGGGAGATAAAGGAAGCGGTTAAGTGGCCCAAATAAAAAAGAACGGAAACAGGAGTGTTTCTCAGAGTTAGTTTTTTCTTGTCTTAACAATGTTTCCTATCTCGAAATTGGATACCTGTGTTAGTTCGCAGTAGCTTCTATTTCAAAACGTATTTAACTTGTCACTAGTTTTTGATAATACTTCTTCGTTTGATTTCACCTATTGATTATTGTTGTGTAATGGACTAACACATAGACTGTCAGATGCATTAATGACAACATTTTCTATATTGCAAGACAAATTTCAATAGAATATTTACTCCTAGGTACATGACCATGTTGTATCCTGGAACAGTTTTTCACATTTGCAAGAACCCTACTTTCCGAGAGTAATTTTTGTAATTTCATGAAAAGAATGCAGTAGACGTAAAGTGAATTCTATCATTTCACAACTGAATAAGAAAAAGTGTTAAACCTCTATTACAGGGCCTGTAAGAGGCGATAGGATGAATATGTTCGAAGGTATAGCCCTCTCCCCTACTGACGCAATCGTCAGCTCAGCTGTGACAGCATGTAATCCCCAACACATTTTCTGAAAAAAAAAAAAAAGCACTTCAGAAAAGTTCTGTAAGATCAGAACAGAGTCTTCATCCAACATAAAATCCTGATGCTTTGGATGTTTACTTGATTTTCTGGCAGTCAAGCACTAACGTTCAAGTCTGAACAGAAAATTAACGTACCACTTACCTATGCAGGGGTACAAGGAGGAAATATAGGCTTTACCACATTCTTTAAACTTACCTAGAAGCACAAATATCCGTTTCGTCAGCGTACAGTAGATCTTGTCTCACAGTGCCATTACCATTAAAGGTGTGTGAATAGTGCGCTGGCAGCGTGTTTATGTTGAGATGGAAATTATATATTGAGACGCACTACTTGTCAAGAACACGAGGCTCATGTTTATGAGGTAAATACACTGAGCAACACTTTTTTGAAATCCGGCTGTTGTCTCCCGTTAACAACGAAAGTGGTTGTGCTACACAATGGAAAGATCGCCACACACGCTCTTACCCACATTTCGCCCCCTCACCTGACGCCTCTGGGATGGAGGTCAGAATCGTGACACAATGACTGAAAATCACACTGTCTTCTGGCCGAAGGAAACATTTCGCATAAACTGCCACTCGGAATCGACACGAAAAGGCCTCGCGGTGACATAAAGCACGTCAATGAAATTACCCCTCCTCTCGGAGCGTTGATTCCCACATGTTTCAGTGTCGACATCGCCTGTTTACGTTTCGATGAGCAATAGGACGACGTTCTTGACAACCATAGACGCAGCTGACAGCCACCTTACCATTCAATCGTTTTCTAAGGGGATCGTGGTGCTGCAGTCTCGTTGACGGTAATCTGGCGCCTTTAGAATGTAGCGCAACCACAATTTTTTCTCCGGTACCAGAAGGAACTGTTCAAAACTATGCGATGAAAGTTGAACGCGATCCGAAACAACCTCAAATGTGAAACTTCCTGGCAGATTAAAACTGTGTGCCCGACCGAGACTCGAACTCGGGACCCTTGCCTTTCGCGGGCAAGTGCTCTACCAATTGAGCTACCGAAGCACGACTCCCGCTCGGTACCCACAGCTTTACTTCTGCCAGTACCTCGTCTCCTACCTTCCAAACTTTACAGAAGCTCTCCCTCTTCGCAGGAGAGCTTCTGTAAAGTTTGGAAGGTAGGAGACGAGGTACTGGCAGAAGTAAAGCTGTGGGTACCGAGCGGGAGTCGTGCTTCGGTAGCTCAGTTGGTAGAGCACTTGCCCGCGAAAGGCAAGGGTCCCGAGTTCGAGTCTCGGTCGGGCACACAGTTTTAATCTGCCAGGAAGTTTCATATCAGCGCACACTCCGCTGCAGAGTGAAAATCTCATTCTGGGAACCTCAAATGTGTTTATGCTCTCTCGCTCTCCTGTTTCATGCTGTCCTGTGGCGGATAAAGGGTGGGATGTGGTTAGGGGAGTTCGAGATTAACACATGCGTCGCCGGCCAGAGTGGCCGAGCGGTTCTAGACGCTGCAGTCTGGAACCGCGCGACCGCTACGGTCGCAGGTTCGAATCCTGCATCGGGCGTGGATGTGTGTGACGTCCTTAGGTTGGTTAGGTTTAAGTAGTTCTAAGTTCTAGGGGACTGATGACCTCAGAAGTTAAGTCCCTTAGTGCTCACAGCCATTTGAACCATTTGAACACATGCGTCAATAAAGCGGTAAAACGTCCTTCTAACCCTGCCAGTTCGGCAACACCCTTGGTGCCACCCGAATATGTTTGCTGATCACTTTAAAAATATACCTGTACAGTGACTTCGGCAACCATTCAGCTGACAGGCGCTTCACTGCTGCTCTAGCGCCTGCTTTCAGGTATGCGGAACTTAAGGTGTATCTAAGGGAGCGGAACGTCGCTCAACTTAACGGTTGCCCAAGTCTCTGTTCAGGTACTTGTTTAAAGTGCTCAACAAAGGTATTCGGGTGGCACCAAGGGTACTGGCAATAGCGGGGGTGGGGAACACTCAGAGGGCCTCTTTGCCTCTTTATTCACGCAAGTGTCAGTGTTGCACCCCGCCACACCTCACCTGTGATCGCGCCAAAGAGCAGCGCGAAACAAGAGAGCTGAAAAAGCGTAAATATCCCTTGCTGCCTCTGATCACGTTAAAATTTAGTCAATGGTTTTGAACAGTCCCTGTATACTAAAGCAAAATTAGCGGTCACGCTACACTTCAAAGAGATCAAATCACGTTCAGTGGAGTTGCAGCCCCATATGTCTACATCTACATGATTACTCTGCAATTCACACTTCAGTGCCTGTCTGGAGTTCATCGAACCATTTTCATACTACTTCTCTACCATTCCACTCTCGAATGGTGAGTGGGAAGAAGGAACACCTAAATCTTTCCGTTCGAGCTCTGATTTGTCTTATTTTATTACGATGATCATTTCTCCCTCCGTAGGAGGGTGTCAACAAAATATTTACGCATTCGGAAGAGAAAGTTGGTGATTGAAATTTCGTAAATAGATCTCCCCGCAAAGAAAACCGCCTTTGTTTCAGTGACTGCCATCCCAACTCACGTATCATATCAGTGACACTCTCACCCCTATTGCTCGGTAACACGAAACGAGCTTCCCTTCTTTGCACTTTCTCGATATCCTCCGTCAAGTCCACTTGGTAAGGATCCCACACCACGCAGCAATATTCCGACAGAGGACGGACAAGTGTAATCAAGGCTGTCTCTTTAGTGGATTTGTCGCATCTTCTAAGTATTCTGCCATCAAAGCGCAGTCTTTGTTTCGTCTTCCCCACAATATTGTCTATGTGGTCCTTCCAATTAAAGTTGCTCGTAATTGTAATTCCTAGGTATTTAGTCGAATTGACAGCCCTTAGATGTGTGCGATTTATCCTACACCCAAAATTGATCGGATTTCTTTTAGTTCCCATGTGGATGACCTCGCACTTTTCTTTGTTTAGTGCTAATTGCCACTTTTCGCACTATACAGAAATTCTCTCTAGATCATTTTGTAATTGGAATTGATCGTCTGATGATGTTACTAGACGGTAAATTACAGCGCCATATGCCAACAATCTAAGGGGGCTGCTCAAAAAATGGTTCAAATGGCTCTGAGCACTATGGGACTTAACATCGATGGTCATCAGTCCCCTAGAACTTACAACTACTTAAACCTAACTAACCCAAGGACATCACACAACACCCAGTCATCATGAGGCAGAGAAAATCCCTGACCCCGCCGGGAATCGAAACCGGGAACCCGGGCGTGGGAAGCGAGAACGCTACCGCACGACCACGAGCTGCGGACGGGGCTGCTCAGATTATCACCTACATCATTTATATAGATCAGGAACAGCACACGGCTTATGACACTACCTTACCTTGCGGAACGCCAGATATCACTTCTGTTCTACTCCATGAATTACCGTCCACCACTACGAACTGTGACCTCTCCGAGAGGAAATCACTGAGACGATACTCCATATGCACGCAGTTTGATTAATAGTCGCTTGTGAGGAGCGGAAGAGTGGATGTCAGCAGTAGGTCCTTTCGTGTCGATTCTGAGCGGCGGTGTGTACGAAGTGTTTTCCTCGACCACCCCTAGGAAAACCGCTAGGGTTTGCGGTTCTGACATTCAATGCAGAGGCGTCAAAACAGTGGGTGAAATGTAGGTAAGAGGGGGGTCTGACGACCTTCCCATCGTGTGACACGTCCGCATCGGGCAGAATTTTGGTGTAATTTGGTACCAATCTGACGTCATTAACCCATCTTACAGCTCACATGTACTTCCGACCTGTGGCCATTTTGTCGCATGTGTCGGCATCTTGTCGTTTGTAGCGTCGCCGGTTCCGCATATAATGTATCGGGAAGCAGCACACTTGCACCATTACCGAGGAAGGTTGTAGGCAGCTTTGAGTCAAATTTCAAGCTTCAATATTGCAGTGGAGACAATTACGTGGTTTCAAAATAGTGACCCTTTAACTGTCTCGCGCACTTTAGTAAGACGCCGTAGACGTAGACTATTGAGAGCGTTGAGACGTAAATGCTAATTCGCTGTGTTTAGTGAATCGCGTCGGGAAAAATTGTACCTGTGCGAACTATTGTGGTGTTAATGAGTTTTGAACATGCCTGCGTGGTCAGCGACCGTTTACAAAATAAAATTAACAGCAGTAGGAGCGATCGGTTCCAAAAAAGGAGTCCTTTTTTGTGACCGAGGACTGTTGTTGTTGTTAATAACTTTTGAACAATCATTCGCAAAGTTAAATTCAACAATAATCGCCGAACGTACCAAAGCAGTCTGGATGCTTGGAAAAGTTGCCAAAGCATTAAAATAGAGTATCATTTTAGTCGGTGTGGCCTCTAATAAGTGTAGCGAATTGCGAAAGGTACACGATAAGCGATTCCCAGAGACTAATCGATTCTGGCTGAAACGTGCAAACGCGTAGTGTATATACATAAACGTTTACCATAACATTAACCTATGAGACGGTGAATTATGTTATTAGAATAGCGACGTATTTACCAGAAGAGATTCGGTATTTAACGGCTTGAGACTACTTACGCACACATACACACAAGCAAACGCACGCACACTTATTCATGTGCACAAAGTGACATGCGCACACACACACACACACACACACACACACACACACACACACACACACTCAGAGAGAGAGAGAGAGAGAGAGAGAGAGACAGAGAGAGAGAGAGAGAGTGAGAGAGAGAGGGAGAGGGAGAGGGAGAGAGAGAGTCCGGCACATAGGAACACACAGTGGAACAGCAGATGCTTCCACAGCAGCTATAAGAAAAGTAAAGACCATCACATTCCGCGAGATTAAAGCAAAGTACACAACGTACAGGAAGTGAATGAGTGTATAAAACCAAACAAACGAGAAAATATATGTTACAGACAGTGCAGTGTACCAGTGTGCCTGTTTACAGAAAAGTGTTTGGAAATAGTTTAAGAGCCCAAAATAACAAAAGTCATAAAAGGAAAATAGCAATAAAAAAGTTAATGTAAACATTAGAACTGTTTACGATCTCGTTTCGGCGATTAGTAAACAAAAGGACATTTTTCACTGTGACGACTATAGATGCTTCAAGTAAAATGAAACGTATCTTGTCCAAATAAGGCTGTACTGTCCCAACCACTGAATAATTCCCAAATTATTTGTAAAGCTGCAACAGAGATAGAGAACCCTCGGAAACAAAGAGACAACCTTTACAACTCTTTTAGTTACGTAAATAACTCTGACGGTTATTGCTGAACGTCTGAGTGCAGTGACCGGGAAGCAGAGGAGTGTTACACTCTATACAGTTTATACAGGCCTGCAACAGTATGTAGGAGTAAGGCTAATTTCTGATTGCCTTGACTAGTGTACGAAAGGCACGTTCATCAGTACCGGCATCATAGTGTAGGTATACCACACAACTTGTAGTTGTTGAGCAAATTCAGAACCTGTCTTCTACCGCTCTCTTTGACATGTGATTTTGAAAAGACTAAGTCATTTACTAAACAAGTATTTATGGAGTTTGTGTAAGCAACGTTTCTCCTAAGCAAGAAAATCAGTGTCTGCTAATTTAAGGTCAGGGGAGAATTTCAGTACTGATCTATGTGCACTATCAAAATGAGCCCAGAATATAGCGTTAACACTAAACGCATCTAAAACCCAAGCAGTACTAGTTGGTTATTCTAGGCTCGTTAGCCAGAAATATCGGAAATTCTCACCATTTTTAGCCTAAATGGGACAAATATGAAGTTCTCCCCTTCAGCAAAGATTCTAGAAATAATAATAAGATAAAAATCTAAATTGATTTGAGCACGTTACCACTGTGTGCAAGAAGGCATCAGCATATCTCTATGTCCTATAAATATATAAAATACTCAAAATACTGTGCCCTCTTGACCTGAAAAAGAAACTTTTACAAACATTTATACTTTCAGTTATTGATTATAGCGATGTTATCCTGCAAGAATTTTCTCAGGAGGGCTTACGACGCCTGGAATTGGTTACGAACGCCTGTGTTCGATACGTCTGTGACGCTAGAGTCTTTGATTATGTTACACTACCAGATGCACAGTCATCCTGGCTGCGTGCATACAAGAGCAGAGATTTCCATATACTCTGTCTTCTCTATTATCTTATATAGCTTATAATGGCCCTGATATCTCTTTCAGACGTTAACGCTCTTTTCTCAACAACATGACAGGGAAACCCGTTCTCGTCAGAGCAAAATCCTTTCTGTCTCACTTCATCGCTCAGCCATTTTCTCGAAACCGTTCGCCGTAACAGGAACCCGACTCTGAAAAAGAGGAGGGAATAGCATCTCCAGTTTCAAAAGACAGTTAATGGCATGTCTACTGAAGAAACAGTAATGACAGCCATTGTTCCTGTACATCCTTCTAGCCGTCTCAAACCCCTAATTTTTCAGCTTTCTTAGCTGGTGCAGTCTTCTTAAATTTCCGTTTCCCAGAACTCCCTACATTAGAAAATATTTATGTTGTACACCTATAAATTCTTTTTGTATCTGCACTAGGCCTACTATTATTATTATTACTATCACCATTGTTGTTATTATTATTATTCATTATTATTATTCTAAGCGGCAGTAGTATAATTAATGGCAGTATTAATTTTATTAGCTCTTAGACAGTACTGTTAATCACATTGTCTCTACAGACACTCAGATCATTTTATTACTGTTTGTTATATCAAAATTGTTGTTATTTTTAGGTAGCTATGTCGTAAAAAAGTTCAGATGTAAAAGAGGGCTTGAAGGCCCCAGTCTGTTCGGGTTAAATAAAACAATAACTAATTGCTTCAGCCAGAGCTACTTTGTTATGAAATGAGACAGAGTGTGGCTCACAAGAAACCGATGTGAAAATTATTAAACTGAAGAATTAAAGAATTCATAAAAAACAAAAAAGTATTAGAGAATATACAAAAAAGCACATTACAGAAAAAGTTCTGGACTATTGTACTGGAGATGGCGTGTAGCACTACAAAACCTTTCAACATGTATAATGTTACTTATAATCCGTCTTGATTGCAATTTTTTTTTATTCAAATGACCGGTTTCGGTCCATTCAGAACCATCTTCAGATCTGATATTTCAGTTACAGGAGTAACCCGTCCAAATCCAGCAACTATCACATGTGAAAGATGGTTCTGAATGAACCGAAACCGGTTGTATGAAAAAAAATTTGCAATTAGGACAGATTATAAGTAACATTATACAATCACTGATTGCTGCTATCCCATCAGACATTATGTCTGTTTTTGCAAACTTTCAACATGTATATGACTAATTGCTTTTAACAGTCATTTGTTGTTAGTTCTACTGGAAGCGTTCTCAAAATGAATCCTGCTGAATAATACACCCATTTCTGTGAATTGTTTAAGGAATCGTTTTATTTTCGTACAGTGTTCAGTGAACGAAGGTTGTAGTTTCTTCTGCATGAGTCAATACTGCTAACAACATATCCCGTGATTGCATGATATATGCAAAAATACGGCAGAGTTAGAACTCCGAGCTACCTGAACAATGTCCTGCACGTATTTCGCGAACTGGCACTGCAGATCAGTCCAACCGCGAGTTCATGGATTGCGAGTTCAAAGATCTGCCACAAAATCCGACACCATACGATATAATAGTGTGAAAGAAAGCAAAGTAAACAAGCCTTGGCGTTTGACTGTCGGAGACACCTGACATCATTCCTATAGTGAATAGCGGAATACTTATTTTCTGGACAAGAATCCGAACTTGATACTCCTCAGAAATCTTCCCATCTACCGTCAGTCTTACGAATTTAAAATGGTCGACTTCACTGACTGACCACCATCGGCTAGTAAAAATTTCCTTTTAGGAGAGTTCCGTGTCAGAAACTACATGCATTGCGTTTTGTTGCGGTTAAGCGTTAATCTGTTTCCTGAAAGACACAGGCTAAAGTTACTGACTATCCTGTTAACTATACCATTTACAATGTGCTTCGCGTCTTTCACGATACCTTGCGTCATTTAAGAGAGAAAACTTTAAGTCACCTCTCATGTTTCTTGACAGATCCTTTAGTGTAAGAGAATGAAATACGTTTCCTGAAGTGAAATTGCTTGCTCACAGCAATTTATATGAGCTAAGGTCTTCCACTTCTTTCTTGTACATCGCTTTCTCAAACACTGTTAGCAAAGAAATTTGCCGAAAACTGACTACTTTACGAGGTGCATTCAAGTTCTAAGGCCTCCGATTTTTTTTCTAATTAACTACTCACCCGAAATCGATGACACTGGCGTTACTTCTCGACGTAATCGCCCTGCAGACGTATACATTTTTCACAACGCTGACGCCATGATTCCATGGCAGCGGCGAAGGTTTCTTTAGGAGTCTGTTTTGACCACTGGAAAATCGCTGGGGCAATAACAGCACGGCTAGTGAATGTGCGGCCACGGAGAGTGTCTTTCATTGTTGGAAAAAGCCAAAAGTCACTAGGAGCCAGGTCAGGTGAGTAGGGAGCATGAGGAATCACTTCGAAGTTGTTATCACGAAGAAACTGTTGCGTAACGTTAGCTCGATGTGCGGGTGCGTTGTCTTGGTGAAACAGCACACGCGCAGCCCTTCCCGGACGTTTTTGTTGCAGTGCAGGAAGGAATTTGTTCTTCAAAACATTTTCTTAGGATGCACCTGTTACCGTAGTACCCTTTGGAACGCCCTCGCTGTCCCAGAACATGGACAACATCATTTTTTCAGCACTGGCGGTTACCCGAAACTTTTTTGGTGGCTGTGAATCTGTGTGCGTCCATTGAGCTGACTGGCGCTTTGTTTCTGGATTGAAAAATGGCATCCACGTCTCATCCATTGTCACAGCCGACGAAAAGAAAGTCCCATTCATGCTGTCGTTGCGCGTCAACATTGCTTGGCAACATGCCACATGGACAGCCATGTGGTCGTCGTCAGCATTCGTGGCACAGACCTGGATGACACTTTTCGCATATTCAGGTCGTCATGCAGGATTGTGTGCACAGAACCCACAGAAATGCCAACTCTGGAGGCGATCTGTTCAACAGTCACTCGGCGATCCCCCAAAACAATTCTCTCCACTTCCTCGATCATGTCGTCAGACCGGCTTGTGCGAGCCCGAGGTTGTTTCGTGTTGTTGTCACACGATGTTCTGCCTTCATTAAACTGTCGCACCCACGAACGGATTTTCGACACATCCATAACTCCTTCAACTGTCGATGAATTTCAATTGGTTTCAGACCACGCAATTTCAGAAAACGAATGATTGCACGCTGCTCAAGTAAGGAAAACGTCGCCATTTTAAGTATTTAAAACAGTTTTCATTCTCGCCGCTGGCGGTAAAATTCCATCTGCCGTACGGTGCTGCCATTTCTGGGACGTATTGACAATGAACACGGCCTCATTTTAAAACAATGCGCATGTTTCTATCTCTTTCCAGTCCGGAGAAAAAATATCGGAGGCCTTAGAACTTGAATGCACCTCGTATGAGATGGCGATACACGTATTGTTACGAATATCCAAGGTAAGGACCTGAGAGAACGGAAGGCTTCATTCACTGTTTACAATTCGTACAAGCTCTTCTATTTATACAAGCTCTTCTATTTACATGCATTTGAATAACAATCATTTCCCGACAATATGAATTTAGAAACACTCAGTAAATTTCTCTATCATATAAACTGAAGAGCCAAAGAAACAAGTACACTTGCCTAATGCCGTGTATGGTCCCCGCGAGCACGCAGGAGTGCCGCAACACGACGTGGCATGGACTCAACTAATGTCTGAAGTAGTGCTGGAGGGAAGTGACAGCGTGAATCCTACAGAGCTGACCATAAATCCGTAAGAGTACGAGGCGATGGAGATCTCATCTGAACAGCACGTTGCAAGCCATCCCAGATATGCTCAATAATGTTCATATCTGAGGAGTTTGGTGGCCAGCAGAAGAGTTAAAACTCAGAATAGTGTTCCTGGAGCCACTCTGTAGCAATTCTGGACGCGTATTGTCCAGCTGGAATGGCCCAAGTCCGTCGGAATGCACAATGGACATTAATGGATGCAGGTGAGCAGACAGGATGCTTACGTAGATGTCACTTGTCAGAATCGTATCTAGACTTATCAGGGGTCGCACATCACTCCAACTGCACACGGCCCACACCATTACAGAGCCTCCCCCAGCTTGAGCAGTCCCCTGCTGACATGCAGAGCCCATGGATGCATGAGGTTGTCTCCATACCGGTACACGTCAATCCGATCGATACAATTTGAAACGAGACTCGTCCGAGCAGCCAACATGTTTCCAGTCATCAACAGTCCAATGTCGGCGTTGACGGGCCCAGGCGAGGCGTAGAACTTTGTGTCGTGCAGTCATGCTTTTTGTGTCGATTCCGAAAGTCCATATCGACGATGTTTCGTTGAATGGGTCGCACGCTGACTCTTGTTGATGGCCCAGCATTGAAATCTGTAGCAATTTGCAGAAGGGTTGCACTTCTGTGATGTTAAACGATTCTCATCAGTCGTGGTTGGTCCCGTTCTTGCAGGAGCGACTGTACAATCGGCTTCCTCAAAACTTTTGTCTCAACAAATACTTACAATTCGTTGGGTATTAACATCTCGTCCTAGGGAGACAAAAAAATACCTAATTCAACTTATTCCTTTGTCCTAGTCCGACGTGAACAAGTTCTTTTTAATCCAAAGACAAAAGAGACCGTCCTCCTCATAGAAAGGCTTACTTTAAAATTCGTAGAACATCTCTTCCAGCACTTACCTCCAGCCAATTTCCAAGAAATGACCACGCTAGAAAAATAAGAGAAATCTGAACTTCTATACTTACCGATGGTGAATGTTCCTGTTCATGAACAAATCGAGCGCGACGGCGGGGGGGGGGGGGGGGGCATTGGACGGACGACAGCGTATCACGTATCACAATGTCTCTTCTTATCTTCTTCCACCACGCCTTAAGAGGTGGTTGTGATGCATTGATGCTGAATGTAGAACTTAAATCAAGAAAGCTGATATCATGAGAGAATGATTAAAGATCAAGTAGTATAATTAAAATCACTGCACCTCACTTTCATTCAGCACTCAGCCTCCCAAGAAACGTTCCTTGCAGCTGTGGTCAGTTTACTAACAGATTTAAGTATTAGTTAGAATAATCACTTTTAAAAAAGGGTGAAAGAGGTACTGTAAGCCGCAGCGCGTCCTTGTTGATCTCTCGATTGTATTTCTGGTCGCTTATCTTTGGTTCAGCATGATGGTGGCGTCCTCGGCGCTCGGTGACGCAGCGGTCGATCGTGGCGGAAGTGTGTTGGTTTTGGCCGACCGTCGAATACAGAGGATAGCACGGCGGGAACGCGACATCTGCACTCGTGGAGCAGAGTGGGAGTTTTCACGAAACATTTCCTGGGATCAGATAGCAAATATAACCCATGATCCGTGCTACTCGTATTTCTGTTGGTAACTGTATTTTTCTTGGAGACGGTGTGATCGGCCTTGCGGTAAATTTATGTACAGTAGATGTCGAGTCTTGCTATAAACTGAAGGACTTTCAGATAATTTATTCTGATTTTTAACTGCTGCTTACAACTGATTCTTGCTGGCCCGCAGTGCTCGGGTTTAATATTGAATTCACGTACCGTAGATGTCAATCCTTGGTATAAATATAAGCGACTTTATTTATTTCGATCATTTAACTGCTGTTTAAAATGTGTTTTTCTCGGAGCCATGATGCTTAGGCTTCATTGCAAATTTTACGTACAGTAGATATCAAGTGTGGCTAAGGTTAAAGTATTCGATATTAATGATTCTGGTCATTTAACTGCTGGTTTAAGCTGAATCTTCTTGCGGCAATTGTGCACTGGCCTTCGTTATGCTGTCGGTTTATAGACTGAAGAACCAAAGAAACTGGTATAGGTATGCGTATTCAAATACAGAGATACGTAAACAGGCAAAACACGGCACTACGGTCGTCAACTCCTAAATACGATAAGAAGTGTCTCACGCAATTATTACGTAGGTTACTGCTGCTACAATGCCAGGTTATCATGATTTAAGTGAGTTTATTATAGTCAGCGCACGGATGACGAGTCACAGCATCTGCGAGGTAGCGATGAAGTGGGGATTTTCAGATACGAGTATACCGTGAATATCAGGATTCCGGTGAAACATCAAATCTCCGACATAGCTTCGGCTGGAAAAATATCATACAAGAACGGGACCAACGACTACTGAAGAGAATCGTTCAACGTGACAGAAGTGCAAACCTTCCGCAAATTGCTGCAATTTCAATGCTGGGCCCTCAACAAATGTCAGCGTGCGAATCATTCAACGAAACATTATTTGTTACGATGGGATGTCTCACCTGGAGGATGGTTGAACTGATGAGTTGATGCTGGTGACAAATATGTAGGAGAAGCTGCATCGACTGTGGCAGATGCAGAAGAGGTCGGCGCAGTTACTGCTGGTATAGGTGAGAATAGTGCTGCTGCAACTGGTATTGGCAGTGGTATAAGAGCTGCAGTACACCCGGGTGTAATTACTGATGTAATGCAAACACAGAAGTATTTCATGGTGATGAACAGCGTGTGTCTAGCGTCTGGTAAATTCTTGTCTGGTAAATTCTTGTGTGGTAAATTCTTGTAAGTCCACTTAGCGGAGGGGCTAGCGGAACACTGTTGGGAGATAGACGAATGGATTGGTGTGATGTATGGGTATAAGTGGCGGTAGAAGTGCAATACAGGTGAATGTTAATGACTGAGACTGTTGATAGTGGGAAGACCCATGACTCATTATTTCGTCAACCAGTGGTGAGAAGCCGATAGCAGAATCATAGCGGAATAACTGTAATAGTACAGGAGATGGTGATGGTGACTAAAAAGTGATGATAGAGAAAACACTTTAGGTGTTGGTGATGACAGGCATCCAGACGAAAGACAAGCCAGTCGCAAACACGCGGAGACAGCTCCGAATTATGATGATGATTATAGGTGGCATAGGGCAAAAATTCCAAGCGAGTACGGAGAAATACGAATCATCGATAAACCATAAATCCTTAACTCCTCACTAACATTTCAGGTTGACTGCTGCATTTGGTCAATGAGGGGTTACACTCTTCTGTGGCCACGGCATTAGAGCGCTCCTAACTTCAAAGTTTCTCTGTTGTATTCCGAAGACAATCGTTAGTTGCATTATCTTAAGGAGGTTTTATTAGAAAGCTGCGTGATACCGAAATGTCATAACGTCTGAAATACTGCTGGCGATTGCTGTATTCATAGTTTACAAACGGTGCGCTTGGTTCAGCTTTTTGTAGCTACTTGGCATCTATGAACAGAATGGCCGCGAAGGCGTTTAAAATTCAAATCAACATTTGCTTACATGAATATGGAAGAGTACTTGAAACTGGTGCTCGGACGAGTAAATGTGGTCCGTATCGACTCGCGGTTAGTGACGGATTCAATAATAAAGCAGCTGATCACCTACCGCGTATCGCCATAAACACCTCGCTTTCGGAACAGATGCATTTTTCGACGCTCACAAGTATGAAAACCAATGCTGTTTGCCTGATTCTAATTAAGAGCGTTGTTTAAAGTGACACAGAACAATTCATGTATCTGCGCTTTATTCGATATGTGGAGGTTACGGGAAGCTATTCTCTGTTATAACGGCTGAATCCACTGTTTAGTGCAGCCCTTGTCTATAATCTTACATTTATCTGAAACAAAGCGTTTGTTCCCATATGTTAAGTAAAATGTACTTACACCCCTATATTTTATGCAGCTAATTATCTGAGATGTCGTTATTCGTAAATTTGTCAGTCTTCTTTCTGTCTCCCTCCATCTGTATGCTGTTATGACTGTTATGATTCTACGTTACAATATTGTAGCAAAATTTCTATTCTCTGACAATGTGACGACAATGCAAACTTTCAAACAAATTAGAGTTCCAGAATCATTTTTTTTTCTCTGCAGATGGTGTAAATACGCTCAGGTACAAAAAATTTGCACTCTCCAATTAATTGTAATAGATTTCTAAACTAATAAAATGTAATGTTGTGATCTTTGTTCGTCTCATTGTTTCCTCATGCGGTACTGCAGATCACAGGGGTGCTCATTATACTACTGCGCGGACCCAAACACTCAAATTCCCTGAAGACAACGCAGATTAGTGTTTCCGTTCCTGCGAAACTACTTACATGTCAATGGCGTGCAGTTCATGGGAGGACTCAAAATTACAACACGCGTTTCTTCCGAACTTAATATGCACTAAATTGGTGTAGTAAATATTTCACTTTTGTGTACTTTAGAGCCAGTATAAGACCTAATCATTTTCTTCGTGTAAAGCGATAGGGTGAGGCTACATGTCGACCCACTGAAGTTTGCTCCAGCGGCTTCGCCGCTTTACGTCTCACATCTGTCAATGGGAGTACAAAGTATGTGTACGTCCACATTTTAGCTTAGAGTTCCTCCTTTAACAAGAGTATTCCATTAAAACTCGTCGCAAGCATTAGATTGGTTTTGTCACTCATTCATCGTAGGCTCAGAACTTCAGCTTCTTCTGAACAGGAGCGTTATGCCTGACAGATTTAAAACTCAACCAGTTCTTTAAAGAAGTACATAAATCAATGATCAAGAGATATTTATGTAAACTGCTCACATTCAGGTTCATCTTATCTACATCGTATAAGAACCCCACAATTTTTCTCGAAACATGTGCAGATTCTATGCGTTTAGTAACAACATTATTGTATTACTTAGACTGGGTTATCGCAGATTTACTGTAAAACTGTTTTACAGAGAATCAGATAAACGTAACAAGTCTATTTCTCTAATGACCGAGAACCTGTTAGCCAGGACATGTGTATGTCTGCTGCATCAGCACTTATAGTTTTGTGTCGATTTTCTCTGTAGCAAAATGGTAATTCATGAAATGGAGACTCCACATGGCTGAGTCGTATCTTTATTTTATAAAATTGCTGGATTGGTGTTTAGCGAATTCTTCCACCAAACTGGTCAAAATATTACTGCATTAAAGAGGAAAATCAGATTAACGTCCCGTCTATGACCAGGTTGATTACAGACTAAAGCTAAAGAACAGAGCTAGAACAGAGAAGAAGGAAATCTGTCATATCACCGTCAAAGGAAGTGGCTAGAAATCGCATTGACATAGAAGGCGGTGGGGGGTGGGGGGGAGAGAGAATATAAGCCAAATCAGAGTGATTCTTGTAAACGGGCAACAGTCTTACTGTTTATAATGTCCTCTTTGTTTCTGACGGCACGCTACTCAAGTGTCCAAAATATTCCTAAGACTCTACTATGCTATGTAGCTTCAGACGCGAGGTGTCAGCTTTGTCTCGGTCTCAGTCTCTCATTTTTGACTGAATGTTTCACCAAAGTAAAATCGAGTTTAAGTGAATTTTTTCTCGTTTGATTTCAAGTTGACTTACAAACATTTTTTTTTAATGTGTGTGAACTCCTCAGGGACCAAACTGCTGATGTCATAGGTCCCTAGGGTTACACACTACTAAAACTGTCTTATGCTGAGAACATCATTCACACCCATGCCCAAGGGAGGACTCGAACCTCCGGCGGGAGGGGCTCCGGAATCCGTGATATGGCCCCTCAAACCGCGCGTCCACTCCGCGCGGTGACTTACAAACAGATAAAGCGTGATTAACAGATTCATAGTACTGGGTTCATCATTAATGTCATATCCTCACTTCCCTCTTCCATTTATTTATTTATTGCTTATTTAACTTAAGCACATCAAGGCCCTAAGGCCCTCTCTTACATTTGAGTAAGAACTATACACACAAAAACATTACGTAACAATCATGACAATAATCATATGCCCTTATAATAATAATAATAATAATAATAATAATAATAATAGGTACATCCAAGGACTCAAGACCACTACAACCTGGATGAGACAAGTCAAAACTGATCTGGAAAGAGCTCGGATGGATTCTGCGGACATCATGGTCAAAGGGGTCTACAGACACAATGTGCGCAAGTGGGAAGTGATGTCAGAGAAAACAGCCCAAAGACCAAAGTGGACTGAAGAAAGGAAGTAAGCCTTTAGTGACCGAATGAAGGAGTACTCGAAGAACAGAAAGAACAAGTAGTCATGAATGTTTCGCGTGGTCTGGTAAAAGGCCTTTAACGTGTGTAATAATAATAATAATAATAATAATAAATGGTTCAAATGGCTCTGAGCACTATGCGACTTAACTTCTGAGGTCATCAGTCGCCTAGAACTTAGAACTAATGAAACCTAACTAACCTAAGGACATCACACACATCCATGCCCGAGGCAGGATTCGAACCTGCGACCGTTGCGGTCGCTCGGCTTCAGACTGTAGCGCCTAGAACCGCACGGCCACTCCGGCCGACTAATAATAATAATAATAATAATTGGAAACAATAATAGTAACACTGATAGTGACGATAAAATAATGGAAGAATTAACAATGATATTCGTTATTTATTATATAAAAGCTTAATAATAATAATTTGCATTATTAATAAAAAGTAACAACTGTCAAGAACAATAATATCACTAAACGAGGTATTAAGGACAATATTGATTAGTTTAGCACTTTTGAAGCCTTGTTTGGTATTAGAAGTGAAAGGGACAACGAAAAAGGAGGAGACTGGAATGGCAGTGACAATCGCCACTAGGAAAGAGAAGAATTTTAACAGAGAATAATGAAGACAAAGAGAGGGAAAAGGGGCAGGGGAGGGAGTGATGACGAGAATGAGTTGACGGAAGTGAGGTATAAAAAAGATAGCAATTTACATATTATTTAATATTTATGTGGTGTAACATCATTACATGTAGCACAGCAGGCTACTGCACAGCCTTCGCCAAAGTTCTGTTGTTCCACGCTGGCAGAAAGGTATTTATGATAGGCACCTGTATGGGAACCTGTCGGGCTGAGCACGTGGTACAGAGAGGCAGGGGAAATGTGCTCAGTCTGGAAACAGCGACAGTTGTGACTGAAAATGGCAGGGAGTACCGCACTGCCTGTATTCTGCAGACTCACAAGAGGATGCTTCATCGTTAGAAACACGGAGAGGCTCTAGTTAATAAAAAGAGCATTCAGCAGCACTGAGCCAGCCGAATGGATGCCAGTAAACTTTCTTTCCAAAAAAAACTTCATCCTTAGGTATGAGGCTGCAAAGTGCTTCATGACAGATATCTTTTCCAGAGTCTCGTGAAAGCATACAGCACTTACAGTTATGTGATTTTCTTTTGACTTGCATTCTTGTGGGAAGTAACTCGACACCTGTGTGAAAAGCTGGGGGAGTGATTTATTTTGCGGTAAGTTCCTATGGCACCAAACTACTGATGTCACAAGTCTCTAGGCTTACACATTGCTTAACCTAACTTCAACTAACTTACGCTAAGGACAACACGCACACACACCCAAGCCTGATCGAGGGCTGGAACCTCCGATGGGGGCAGCCGTGCGAACCGTGGCAAGGTGCCCAAGACCGACCGGCTAACCCTCACGGCGGAGGGGTGGATTTGCACGCATGTACTTCAGGTAGGAGCATGTTCAATTGGCTCTACTGTGCTGAGCATTCTGGTGAGAGTTAAATACTATTGTCAGTTCTTTTGACCAGGGATTGCATGTCTTATCTGCCTCGCGGTTGGTCACGTGGGCGAAAAGGGCACACTGCTCCGAGCTGTGGTGGTGAGCCACGCAGAGCGACTCATTCCACGGCGAGCAGTTTTAGAGTGCAGTCTGGTTTGTAGAGATCAGTTGCCCGTATTGGTAGTTTTCGGTGAGCAGTAGCTTGCTTTGATGCGAGATATGGAAGTCTTACATCTTGTACGTGCGGTGCTGAAAACTTTGACCATCAGCGTCGATGGCTTGTGGACACGTACTAGGGTAGCAGAATATCTGCGTACGCTATTCACAGACGAATCGATAACGTGACTTCTAACTGCATCGCGTCGTCTACAGCTGTAATCATCGATCCAGCAGTGGTGACACCATGATGCAATGTCAAGTTTTGAGTGAGCAAAGATAGATAAGACGGTTAGATTTCAGGTTAGGCAACATGGGATTAGATTAACAGTAAAATGTGACTGTGTAGACCACAGAGCTTAGGCGTGTTGCTAACAATCTTTCGACATATTCTTCTTGTATTGCTTCAGCAGAGTAATCGATAATCTTAATAGTTAAAGCCGAAGGGATACGTGTCGTCGAGCCATGAGAGAGAGAATCGTATTTGTTTCCTTAATCACAACCACCATCGTCTTTCTTCCACAGAATTTAGATAAATGTTTCGATAGGCGTTATTTGCTATTAATGCTCTATTATTTCTTTCATTAGAAAATTCAGTACATTTATTCTTTTCAAGCTTATTTTCCTTGTGTTTTTACGAATAAATTAAGATTGCTTGATCATGGTTTCCATTTAGCACTGTGACCAACTTAAATATCGAACCGGCAAGCCCACCACCAATACTCATTTGTTACGGCCATTTCTGTAATTATTTATTGATTGTCAAGTCGCGTTTTAGTAGCGTTCCCTTATGCGTGGCAGCTTAGTAAACGTTAGGTTATGCGTTCTCCCTGCGAAACAAGGCCAAGAGTGACAGGGAACAGTGAAAACTTTGCTTCGCCAGCCCAGGGTGATATTAACACGTAGCATTTTACGGTTCTGGTAATATGTGTTTCTGTTCCTCGACTAATCTCTTTGGTAATACTTCGGTTTCGTTGTAAGGGATATATATAATGAGCTTATACTGAAATGCTGCCATGTAATTATAAGCAGCAGTGTTAGAATAGTCTAAGTCCCTAGCTACAGTGAAAATTTGTTTCGCATAGGGAGATGATACTTTTACTGCTTTGTAATCGCAGATTTATATGTAGGGTAAATGGGTTTCATTTCTCCTCATAGCGACACTAAGGGGCAGGAAAATGGTCGGGTAATGCGATTTATACTTCATTCGTACCTTCAACACAATTCATTTGTAACTTATAACAAATATTTATGACGTCTTTCTGGCTCTACCGCATTTGGCGATACCGTCTTCCTTTAGCTAATGTTTACTCCGATTTTCGACTACAAAGTAAGAGATTCGCGTGTCTCACTTAATTAAGCATTTATGGAATTTTATACCGTTCTAGATGTGTCCACAACGTATTAATGTTTTTGTGCATTTCTATTTGATAATGTGCAACGAAAAGAAACACGCAATTAATATCTTCAGATATAAATTAGTTTGATGTAAAAACTAAATACAAACAAAACTTACAATGCCGCATATTTAGAAAATTACTGATTTTGTTTTCGTAGCTGTAGAAATAAAAAATGATTCAAATGACTCCGAGCACTATGCGACTTAACTTCTGAGGTCATCAGTCCCCTAGAACTTAGAACTAATTAAACCTAACTAACCTAAGGACATCACACACATCCATGCCCGAGGCAGGAGTCGAACCTGCGACCGTAGCGGTAGCCCGGTTCCAGACTGTAGCGCCTAGAACAGCACGGCCACTCCGGCCGGCAAATGTAGAAATACTTTTTGTTTGTATTATATTTCTGAGAATTTTGCAGTCGCAAAAATTATAATTTCATTTAAATTTGTTACAGTTCCACAAAGCGGAAATTGTATAAGTTAGCAATTTGACTAACCGAAATTTCTAGAACATTCTGCAATCCATGCGGTATTTATATATACATAAAAATACGCGCCAAAGCATACAGTTCTTGTTAGCTGTCAATGTGGGTCAGGTAGGCTGCAGTGTGTAAGAACGTGTACTTAGCATGTACACTGTCCAGTCCAGTTAATGTGATCACATGTCAAAAGCCTTAATACTCCACCTTTTGCAGTGCTTCCTGCTGCAAGACATCCAGGAAGAGAGTCAATAAAGTTCTGTGAAGCACCGACAAGGATGCGGAGCCATGCCCACTCCAGTGCTTTGACCATATGCGTAAGTTTCTCAGTTGAGATTCCATGATGCAAACAGCCCGAGCGAGATGGTACCATAGATTCTCGACTGGAGTTGCATCTGGGAAGTTTTGTGGCCAAGGGAGTACGGTAAAAGCACGTATACCGTGTGAGACATTGCGTTGTCCTGCCGACAGGCCGGCCGCGATGGCCGAGCGATTCTAGGCGCTTCGGTCCGGAAACGTGTTGCTGCTACGGAAGCAGGTTCGATTCCTGCCTCGGGCATGGATGTGTGTGATGTCCTTAGGTTAGTTAGGTTTAAGTGGTTCTACGTCTAGGGGACCGATGACCTCAGATGTTAACTCCCGTAGTGCTCAGAGCCATTTGAGCCACTTGAACCTGCTGACAGATGCCATCGTGCAGAGGAGAAACAAAATGTATGTAGCCGTGGATGTGTGTGTACGTGTTTTGATACACTGTGCCTCCAGAACGACGAGATAATCCAGGGAATACCACGAAAATGTTTCCCAGACCATACCGCTCTCTTTTTGTGTGCTTTCAGGCGTACACGCCAAGGGCCCTTTTTTGTCCGATGGAGTATAAAATATGAGTCAGCGGAAAAGACCGCCTGTTGCCATTTAGCGGAAGTGCAGTTGAAGTATCAGCATGCAAATTCCAGCCTCCGGCACCGATGAACAACAGTCAGCATGGGTGGGGTGCTCCAACCAACCGCCTGCTGCAGAGGTTCAAATGCAATAGAGTTCGCTGAACGGTCGTTGAGAACTCCTTGGATCATCAACTGCACGTGTAATCGCCGTGTACATATCGGCAGCCGTCGTTCACCCTTATCGTCTAGGGGTCGTGGTGCGCCGTAGTTACCCGGGCGCCGGTTTTTGAAAGCGCCATTTTGCCATGCACATATAATTTAATCATGCGGCACGCGAAGAGTTTTAGAACTTAGGTGTTTCGGAAATAATTCAAATCTTGACCAGATTAAAAATGATCATGCCCTTTATGACGTCAGATAAATCTCTCCGCTTCCGAATTGGATAACGACTGCACTGTTTTCCGCGTCCCTACCGACACTATTCATATACCCTCCACTGCTAGCGCGGCCACCTGCTGTCTGTCAGTGGTTATTACCTGTTGTCTTTGAGCATAGGCGGTAGTCACATCCAGGTGAATGGACCGTGTACAATGTCTTTAGTTTCAAAAACGCGTTGCCCAAATGTCTCTCCTGTGACTAAAAGCTCTATGCTGTGATTTTTTGTACAAATATTTATGTAATCAAAAAGTGTGAGGGGAAATCGTCCACATAAAAATGTTAGAGCTAGATCTCAACTAAGCGCTTCAGTCTTTCAAAAAAAAAAAAAAAAAAAAAAAAAAAAAAAAAAAAAAAAAAAAAAAAAACAACCGCATTAACTGTAATCTTCACCTAGTCACTGATGCCGGATGAAGATAATTACTGGTATAAAATCTCATATCCTCAAATAGTAAATGCACTATACCCACAAGAAGTACTCGCATGAAGTTTAAACTATCCAATCAAGAGAAGGTGGTTATATATGGCATGATCACTCTTGCCATAGATTCTGACAATTAGGTTTCTTGACCAGCACTGTACTTTTGTGAAGAGGGATCTTGCCTATAAATAAAGGCGTCGGTTACAACTGTGCTGTACCTATCCGAAAACGCAATTATAAACTGAAGAAGATTTTTGTTTTTCTATACGTGATACACACGGGTTTTCTTCAACGTAACAACTACGTTTCACAAATTTTCATTTAGCTGTAAAAAAACTCTGATATTTTAACTTCTAGAACTGTCCTTGAATGGTGACTACCGAGAATTTTTGCAAGGGCTGCACCGGGGGTTACAAACCTTCATTCATCATTTTGTTACACAGTTCCATTGACCATTAAATTTAACAATTTACTCAGTGATTAAAGATCTTTGGCACAACAATCACCAAATAATTTTGCATTATTAATAATTATGAACAGAGATATTGCGTGTCGTAAGTTGAGAAACAATCAATTAACATAGAAGGCACTTATATCCCAATTATTTAACTATAATTATGATATTAATTTAGCCTTCCGTAAGAACCTGGAACAGAATTTCATCATAAGAAACAGACCCCATCACAGAAAAAGTAAGGCCTAAATGTTCAAATGTGTGTGAATTCCTATGGTACCAAACTGCTGCGGTCATCGGTCCCTAGACTTACACACTACTTAAAACAAATTAAACAAACTTATGCTAAGAACAACACACACACCCATGTCCGGGGAAGGACTCGAACCTCCGGCTTGAGAAGCGAGGTCTAAACACACAATGGCGCAAGTAGCAAAGCGGAACAATTTCCAGCTTACAAACTCTTAGCAATACATGGATATTACATTTCCGTTAATGAACAGGATAATAAGGTAACCAATACACTCCCACAAAGGGATTTTTTTTCCATACACGAAGAACAAGGTAAATAGAGGCCCCAGAAAAGGTAGAGAAACTAACGGTGAAGTTATTAATTGATCTCTTGATGCATTAGGGCTAGCGGACTCTTGGAGTGCTTGGTCTCCAGTGGCTGATGCCAATATATCTGAAAAAGATCCGATAAGTAACTTCTCCCCCGGAACTACTGGACGATATTACGTGGCTTAATCCCAACTACCGCGACCTAATACAGGACCGTGGAACCTATAGTACGGACTCAACTCGTCAGGGTCGTAGTCAAATTCCGTTCGGTCGGAAACGAAAGACCAAACAGGAAACGAAATGCGTAAAGAAAGTTGGTCACGCTTTACGCAACCACCAGTCCGGGCTAGGACTAATGTAATCGTGAGGCAGATACCTAGCATACAAATCACAGATCAGCACATTGAAATAACAAGGTTCAAGATAGCATACACTGCTGGCCACCGTAAATGCAACACCCTGAAGGAAGCATCCGAATCAAGTGAAATTTACACCATGGGTTTGCAGTGATGAGATATGCAACTGATTAGAATTTCAGCGCCTGTGGCGTCACCTCATAGCGCCATTTAAGGCTTGGCGATTTCGACGAGTGTACGTTCGGCACGTGTGTTTACCTTGTGGTTGTTTCACAAGACGATCAGTTATGCTTCGTAGACAACAGCGAACATCGTTTGATCAAGTATCCGAGTTCGACAGAGGAAGGATAGTGGCTTACCGAGATTGTGGATTATCATACAGAGAAATCGCTAGTCGTGTTGGACGAAACCAAACAACTGTAATGCGGATATGTGACCGTTGGATGCAGGAGGGTACGACGGACCGACGTGGTCGATCGCATTCATCTCGGTGCACCACTGCACGTGCTGATAGGCAAATTGTGCGCATGGCAGTGACGGATCGCTCAGTGACATCCCGAACCATAGCACAGCACATTGCGTCTGTAACGCATCATCCAGTGTCTGCGCGTACCATTCGACGCCGTTTACAGCAGAGTGGTCTGTCCGCAAGACGTCCATTGTTTCGTCTACCATTGACGCAGAACCACAGACGTCTCCGTCGCCAATGGTGTGATGACAGACGGATGTGGACGGCAGAATGGAATGACGTTTTCTTTACTGACGAGGCACGCTTCTGTCTGCAGCACCACGATGGTCGGATTCGAGTGTGGAGACACCGTGGAGAGAGGATGCTGTACAGCTGCATTATGCACCGCCACACTGGTCTTGCACCGGGTATTATGGTATGGGGCGGTATTGGATATTACTCTCGCACGCCTCTAGTACGCATTGCCGGTACTTTAAATAGCCGGCGCTACATTTCCGAGGTGCTGGAGCCAGTTGTCCTTCCTTACCTTCAGGGCTCGGCCACAGCCATATTTCAACAGGATAATGCGCGACCACACGTGGCACGCATTGTCCAAAGGTTCTTCGTCAATAACCAGATTGAAATGCTTCCCTGGCCGGCTCGCTCTCCGTATCTTTCGCCGATAGAAAACATGTGGTCCATTGTTGCTCAACGAGTGACCCAGATTACATCTCCAGCTGCCACACCAGATGATCTTTGGCAACGTGTGGAAGCTGCTTGGACTGCTGTACCCCAGGAACACATCCAACGTCTCTTTGACTCAATGCCGAGACGTGTGGCAGCGGTGATCTCCAACAATGGCGGCTACTCTGGCTACTGATTCTGGCAGGAACCACATGTCACAGACGTCCGTAAACGTAATCATTTGATACTTGGTCAACATGTTATCTACAAAATAAATTTTGTTGTTCTACCTCTTGTCTTTCTTGGTGTTGCATTTACGGTGGCCAGCAGTGTACAATGATCAGATGTAACAAACCAGAACCCATTGCAAAATTTATTATAGAATCCAGCACTTTAGGGTACCCTGACTCACTGACTTATAACCGGTCACAAACTCAAACCGTAACCTGAGAGGCAATTTGTGTTTACCCATGAACACACAAGAACCATATTATAAGGGCTACTTCCTCGCTAAGGCAAACAGAATAAAACATTGAATATAAGCCAAGGCGATACTACTTGGCCTAGTACAGTACAAATTAATAATCATTTAAAAATACAAATACATATTATCCTGCCTTGCTGCAGAGACACACTAATGCCAAGACTTATGAACTTGGATTAACTGAATGCATACAGCGCTTAATCTTTTATATTAAATGCTACGTACGATAATTGTTCACAAAAGAAGAGACCATAATCAAATATTTTAAATCTCTGAGCAGGAGAAAGAGATTAACAAATCACCTGCTTCCCGGTATACAAAATAGCCTGCAACCGAATAAATCAAGGCTTTAGAGAGAACCACTTTAACAAACAAATTCGTAAAACATAGCATATAAATGGCAGCATATGACAACAGAAGCTTAATAACGTGACATATCACTTGACGTCACTGCTCGGGAACAGGCTGACGAACGGACCAATCGCTTCCTTTACTAATCGCAACATATAACTAACGTCTATTCAAACTGTTGCGATTATGTTTGTAAGTAGGCTGTTTAGGTTTTTATACTGGTAACGCCACGTAGCGCTCTGTATGAAAATCACTGGCTGTGCTGTGTGCAGTCTGTGGGTGGTTTGCATTGTTGTATGCCATTGTGGTGTTGGGCAGCTGGATGTTAACAGCGCGTAGCGTTGCGCAGTTGGAGGTGAGCCTCCAGCAGTGGTGGATGTGGGGAAGTGAGATGACATTTTTGAGAGCGGATGATCTGGACGTGTGTCCATCAGAAACAGTACATTTGTAAGAATGGATGTCATGAACTGCTATATATATTATGACTTTTGAACACTATTAAGGTAAATACATTGTTTGTTCTCTACCAAAATCTTTCATTTGCTAACCATGCCTATCAGTAGGTAGTGCCTTCAGTAGTTTGAATCTTTTATTTAGCTGGCAGTAGTGGCGCTCGCTGTATTGCAGTAGTTCGAGTAACGAAGATTTTTGTGAGGTAAGTAATTTGTGAAAGGTATAGGTCAATGTTAGTCAGGGCCATTCTTTTGTAGGGATTATTAAAAGTCAGATTGCGTTGCGCTAAAAATATTGTGTGTCATTTTAGTGTTGATCAGAATAGGTAAAGAGCGAAATGCGAAATGTCTGAGTACGTTCAGTTCTGCTCAGCTGTTTGAAAATCAAATAACGTAGGGGCTTACCAGCACAGTAATTCACTAAGTTTTCTAAGGGGACGTTTCATAAAGTTGAATAACGTGACATATCACTTGACGTCACTGCTCGGGAACAGGCTAACGAACGAACCAATCGCTTCCTTTACTAATCGCAACATATAGCTAGCGGTCTATTCAAACTATTGCGATTATGTTAGAGACAAGTCCACTGCGGTCTTAAGTACGGAGGCGAAAACACATGTCACTAGAAACAGAAGCAATCAGCATCACAAAGACGCGTGATTCCTGCTCCACATATTGTAATCTTATTGAAATCAACAGCAGTACGTAAGTGACGTGTAAGGTGCCAAACCCACAAACTACCCTGCTGGACTCAGCAGCAAAACAAGCCACTGCCGTTTCTCCTCTCTCAACCACGGAGTGAACCGCTTCTCCTTCGTGCCGACTGCCAACTCTCGTCTTCATCGCCACGCGGCCTTACTTTTAGCTTTCTCCTCCCCCCCTCCCCCCCCCACCATAACCATCCAACCACCACTGTTTATTTCGTTCGAGGATCCTGCAGAACAGCTTCACCAGAGGTCACAGCTGGCCCAGGAACTACTTTGATACGCCAGGCCCGTGATCGCAAATAGTTTCGGCAGATACATCCGCCAAACGGGCTTTGCAGGGCGGCGCTCTGCAGGCAAAGGTCAGTTCGACGCATCACTTGGAAGTATGTAGAGCTGCCACCCCAGCAGCCACGGCCAGACACCTGGCCGATCTCTTGCACATGGACCTGGGATAGTCGACAAACATCTTGATATTGTAGAATTGTTTTATTGTGATGTCTCTTGCGCTTCTTAAAAGAATTTCGTTGCAAAACGTACAGTCCTTAACACTTCCTCTACTAATTCTCACTTCTAAGGAACCAGACTGGGGAGCAGTTCTCAAGAAACTCTCGAAGCAGTGTTTTGTAAAGTACATTGCCTGAGAACCGTTGGTGTGAACTCAATCTGTTACCTGCTTTGCCTACTGCGTAGTTTTGTGAGATCATACCACTTTACATCTCTGCGGACGGCACTCCTGGATCTTTTTACAGTGGTTACTGTTCCCATTGGTGCGTTAGAATTATTGAATCTAACGGTAATGGATCTACCTTGTTGTTTACGCAATGTAAGTTACATTTATTTGCTTTCAGCGTTAGCTGCCCGCCTCTGCACAAATTGCCGATCCTGTGAAGGTCTTCCTGCACTTTGCTGTGGTTTACGTACGGGGAACACAAAGGTATATTCCTTGCGCTTGATAACTTATCAAGCAGGTAATCAGTTAAGTTTAATACTCGTGGTACATCGGCGCATGTTACCAGATATTTTTAAGTCGTATAAATCAATACACCGTTTATTTAAACGTGAGGAGGAGGAACACCAGAGAGTGTAGCCAAGTTTTAGTTATGCCAGTCTCGTTAAGTAAAACATGCTACCACAAGATCAACAGCTGACGGTTTTGTACATGAATGGTGGTTGCCTCGGATGTTGTGAAATTTGCAGTCATGTCGCCCCTCTAACGGAATTATGCGCCTGCCTTCCTCAAGTAATTGCTGTGTAATGAAAGCGCCGAGTATTCCCAACGCTATAGAAGGAAAACACGCGCGAGCATGCGTATACATCCTCATAAATACCGAAACGTCGCTATGGGGTAGGATCCTCATCCCCTAGTAGGCTAGTCAGTTTTTATCAGACGAAAAGTGGTAAAAGAGTATCTAATGTCTAATGTAATTACAGCCAGTGATAACAAGGGTCTTTTCTGAGGTATCTAGAACGTCCGTTTTCTTTGTCATTAGCAAATACTTACTTTACTTAATACTGAGATGCTGTTATTAGGTGATATAATAGGAAGATGAACTGTATCTTAAGATGAACTGTATCTTGGCTGTTCCAATTGTACATTAACTGTCATTGCCACCTGAAAATCAATGCTGGAACCTTTTGTGAAACTACGCCATATTTCTTCCCTCGCTTTTATCGAGACAGGACATTTTCAGCCACAATTGACTGTTTCCCTATGCCTATCATCGAACGCTCGTGGAAGCCAATGTATTAAAGAAATATTGATTTGAAACTATACTAATCGGTTATTTCTGCAGTTTGCGATAAAAGACGGTATTCTAGCTCAGTAGTCTGTAGCAAAACTAAGTCAGACGACAAATCAACAAGAACTTGACGATAGCTTGGAGGTGTCGTTGTTTGAAAAATAATGAAAATTATTGTTATCATTGAAAAGCGCAGAACTGTAATTGTAACTGCTAAAGCAGCTTATCTAGTTTTCAGTCATATTCATTCTACTGTGATCTTATTCTAATTGCATTGTAAAGTTTGACTGAGTTCATCCTCCAGGAAAGATTTCTTCTCGAATCTGACTTGAGAAACACGCATTCATTAAAATGAGTCCTAAAATATAATAAAGGAAAACCTGATGCAATAACAGTATACCTTACTGCAAATTTTTACGCTAGTCTCTAAAATTACATTTCTCTCCATTTTCACAAACTGCAATAACTGATTCAAGATATATTGTATTACCTGGGAATCTCTTACTTGACGAGTGATACTAGTATTCAACATCGCTTACTAGCGAAAGAAATTCGGAAAGTCGAGATATGTTTTTCAGTGATATCACTAGTAACAATTTTAAGCTTTTACGGAGGCATGCTTTTCCTACAGAATATTGGATGTTGACAAACCGAAAAAGGGGACGCATATCTGTCAGGGAGACAAGGTTCCAAAAGCTCACCGAAATTGTTTACTTTCATTTTACACGTATGAAGATCTTTCCATAATCGCAGCACTCCGCTCAGTTCAAACACTTCATAACATTTACCTTCGCGTCATAGACATCTGATAGTGCTTTTCGTTAAACAGTTACATTCTGAAGGATGACATCTCTTCTCCTAGCTCAGCAGATCGTATATATCTTGGATATGTGAAATTCCTTGTCAACCTCATCTTTCAAAAATTAATTTGAGATTTATTATGATTTTTAGGATCGCTAACCTTTTTACAACAGGAAAAGAGGAAGTTATTGTAAAATTCCGTTTGCTTTTCTCTTCAGTATGTGACAGTGCGATCTGGCGTTTAGGATGAAGGATAATCTCATTGCTAATACTTCATGAATCATCTTACTACCAAAATTCATTGATTTCGTGAAACAAGCGGAACGTGGGGCAATGACAGCTCGAGAAGTCAACCTCTGTAATTGCGGCTTAAGCTTTTCATGTTACACCATACCACTTTATTCGCTGATTATCTCTGATGAACATAAAAAATATCAAATAAAACTATGTGGTTCCAGAGGCGTGTGGCACGAATGGGAATTTGGACTGACGAGGGAGGCATGCTAGTGTAGCCCGTGGAGTTCTGTAAAGCCACTGCCCCAACTTGGTACAGTGCTTAATGCATCTGCATAGTGAGCAGGAGACGTGGGTTCGAATCTCAGATTCCGTATAAATTTTCATTCGTCGCTTTAGTCTGCACATATATATTAACAAAAACGTACATGCAACGGGGTTCATAGTGGGATCGCTTATCACAACAATCCCTGTTTCGTCATGGTGCTTGGGAGA
The DNA here is from genome assembly GCF_023864345.2 of Schistocerca serialis cubense. Taxonomy (NCBI): domain Eukaryota; kingdom Metazoa; phylum Arthropoda; class Insecta; order Orthoptera; family Acrididae; genus Schistocerca; species Schistocerca serialis. Next base: position 627,467,389 of record NC_064638.1, on the reverse strand, counting down.
ACCTCAGTCATTTTGCGTGATTCATGAGAACGGAAATTTGTGGCTATCTATGATACTTAATCAAGACGTAGATCAACATATACAGGAAGTAGAAAGTAAAAAAAATTATAATTTTTATTATTTCAAAATACACACATCAAAAAATTTTTGCATCACCCCAGTTCCCAGAACTCCTGAAGATAGACGTTGACAGTGGATGTTGTCTCACAGACACAGTCACTTTCACTGTTCAGAGATGTCTCTTAGACCGCTCAAAGATGTAAACAACAATGCATGAGCAGCGCCTGTTAGACGAAGGGAGTCCGACAGCCGATCACTTCCAGTCATTCCACTAGGAAGGAGGTACACACCTCGGTCTGTACCGCGGTTCGATCGCGTCCGCAATGCTACTTTGTGCCAGGAAGGGCTCTCTACAAGTGAAGTGTCCAGGCGTCTCGGAGTGAACCAAAGCGATGGTGTTCGGACATGGAGGAGATACAGAGAGACAGGAACGGTCGATGACATGCCTCGCTCAGACCAGCCAAGGGGTACTACTGCATTGGATGTCGGCTACCTACGGATTATAGCACTGAGGAACACTGACAGCAATGCCACCATGTTGAATAAGGTTTATCGTGCAGCCACAGGACGTCGTATTACGACTCAAACTGGGCGCAGTAGGCTGCATGATGCGCAACGTCACTCCAGATGTCCATGGCGAGGTCCATCTTTGCAACCACGACACTATACAGCGCGGTACACAATAGTTATATATATTGGATTTGTATCGTTTCAAGTATTTCGTAACTGATTGTTAAGAAAATTAGATGTCTGTCCCATGATTGTAGAATTCCATTTCCCAAGCGCATATAGAAACAGATTTTCACCCGAAGTAATTCATGTTGCATCATTGCGTGTATATGAAAATTACGATAGGATATTTTTTAGCTATTCACTAGTTCGTACAACAGTAAACCATGCAGTTACCTGGTATAATTGCATATCTTACTGGCTAACTGGTTTCTCCAGGGTTCTATGTACTCTTAGCACAGTATTTTTTTATTTTATAAATATTGTTCTTTAGTATAAACAACCAGTAACTTCTCGACGAGAGCGCAACAGGTCAGGAGTCCTAATACTTGGAAGGAAGATGATGATGGTGATAACGAAACTATTACCTTCAAATAGATACTTCAAATAATATTTCGAAAAATAGATGAAGCAGTGCTATCCATACAATGACTTTGGTCAAGCACAACTTTATCACAATAGACATGTTCAACAGTTCTGTATCGCTATCTACACAGGGAGCACAGAGGAACCGGTAAGATATTGGCTGTCATATGCATTCCATCTGATGAAGTATCGCGCAACTGGAAAGACAGCATATTCCAAAATACGGTGCATACTCAGTAGAAGCAAATGACTGCAAACAAAAGCACATCAGAGACGTTCACTCACACACACTTAAAATCCTGGGTATGCCTGAAGATTCATTATGAGCGTTCAAAAACGTTAAACTATCCCATTCGATTTATTTTGAAAGATACGAGCAGACTGTGAGAACCGCCACGTGACTTACTTTTTGCAAACCCTTTTGCAAACATATTTATATTTTAAATGATAATTAATTGAAACCCTCAGCTGCCGACTGGTTTCGTTGATATACCTCGATGAGGACATCTGAAAATGTGTGCCCCAACCGGGACTTGAACGCGGGATCTCCTGCTTACACAACAGAGGTTGTATCCATCTGAGCCAACGAGGATATTTGCCCGGTCATCAATGGTATCTGTTCCCGCCGGCACGGTGACTCAGCACGTTCGGTCAGAGGGTTAGCTGCTCTCTGTAATAAGAAAACTGAGTTAATGCATCAACGACGAACTGAAACGGGAGTCTTGGCGACGTCCGCCACGAGCAGATGCAACGAACGAAAACGAACAAGATGAGAACACCCAAGAAAAACAAAAACAAAACAAAAAAATAGAACGTTTGCCACGTAAGCAGGAGATCCCGGGTTCTAGTCCCGGTCGGGGCACACATTTTCAGCAGTCCTCATCGAGGTATATCAACAACACCTGTCATCAGCTGAGGGTTTCAGTTAATTATCATTTATTCTAGAGAAGCTGCACGGTCATCAATGCTACATGTTCTTTCGAGAACAGTTACTATCTTCATTTTTATATTAGTTTCTCAGTACCAAATCTGAGTCACGTAAAACGCCTGTGTCATACGTTATGGATCATTAAACTAGCCTATTGTAAATTATAGCATCACATCACTGAAATCACTCGATTTCGTTCCTTTTACTTAATTGTCAAATATCCCGAGTACTAGAAAACTGCTTTGAATTAACGAATATCCTTGAATAGTACTCTAAGGAACATAATTTTGCAGGCCATTGTCCCCAATGCACTAATACCTAATATACTTTGTAAGACCTCTTTTTGTCCGGAATACTGCAGCATGAGTCAGCAAGTCGTTGGAAGCTCCCCGCAGTAACACTGAGCCATGCTGTCTCTACGCCGTTCACAGTAGTGAAAATATTATCGATGCAGGATTTTGCGCACGAACTGACCTCCCGGTTATGCCCCATAAATGTTCGATGGGATCTGGGTGGGTAAACCGGTCGCTCGAATTGTCCAGAATCTTCTTCAAACAAATCGCTAACAATTGTCCCCCAGTGACGCATTGTCATCCACAGCTGCAAATCGTCTCCAAGTAGCCGAAGATGGTTAACCATTTCCAGTCAATGATCGGTTCAGCTGGACCACAGGATCCACTCCTTTCCATGTACACACGGAACACACCACTATGGAGCCATCATTAGCTTTCACAGTGCCTTGTTGACAACTTGGGGCTATGGCTTCATGGGGTCTGCACCACCCACGAATCCTACCACCAGCTCTTACTATCTTAAATCGAGACTCATCTGACAATAGCACGGTTTTCCACTCGTCTAGCGTCCATCTGGTGTCGTCACGAGCCCAGGAGGGGCACTGCAGGCAATATCGTGCTGTTAGCAAAGGCACTCGCGTCGGTGCCTGCTGCCATAGCGCACTGACGCCAAATTTCACCTCACTATCCTAATGCATACGTTCGTTGTACGTCCCACACTGATTTCTGCAGTTATTTCTCACAGTGTTGCTTGTCTGGTAGCAGTGACAGCTCTACGCAAACGCCGCTGCTCTTGGTCGTTAAGTGAAAGCTGCCGGCCACTGCGTTATCCGTGGTGAGACATGATACCTGATAGTTGGTATTCTCGATACGCGCCTGATACTGTGGATCTCGGAATATTGAGTTCCCTAACGATTTCAGAAATTAAATGTCCCATGCGCCCAGCTCCAGCTACCATTCTGCGTTTAAAAATGGTTCAAATGGCTCTGAGCACTATAGGACTTAACTTCTGAGGTCATCAGTCCCCTAGAACTTAGAACTACTTAAACCTAACTAACCTAAGGACATCACACACATCCATGCCCAAGGCAGGATTCGAACGTGCGACAGTAGTGGTCGCGCAGTTCCAGACTGTAGCGCCTAGAACCGCTCTGCCACCACGGCCGGCTCGGCGTTTTAAGTCTGTTAATTTCCTGCATGCGGTCATAAAGACGTGGAAAACCTCTTCCCGTGAATCACCTGAGTACAAATGACAACTCCGCCAATGCACTGCCCTTTTATACCTTGCGTACGCAATACCACCGGTATCTGTATGTCTGCATATCAATATAAAATTACTTTTGTTATCTCAATGTATACTGTACACGTTCACTTCACTGTGGCGTTATGAAGTTTTCAATAGTTAATAATCCTTACTCCCGAAGTATGTTTATAAGGCAATCGAACATTATGATTTGTCATCTTGAAGCGAAGTTGACTCTTGTGTTTCTTTACAAATAAATTCGTTTTGGGGTAGATGCGCTTTGTTCAACTTGTAAACATCGACGCATTGTAAGTTTAAAAGTGTACTTATCACAGTGAAGAGATGGGGAAACCGGAAAAAATGCCACCTGTGAAAGAAAAGTAATTATAACTCAAAATTCAGAAAACCACAAAAACCTCATCATATGGTAACACGAAAGAAAATATAAAAACCACTGGTGATGGCGAAACACGTTTTGTTGAAAAGAAGAAGACACTGTGTTTGCCCAAGACGGACCCTACCGAAAAACAAATTTATTGCCCTTTTATTCTATTTATGTGTTTTAGGCAAAAGAAAACGACTTGCCATTCGCTGCTACAAAGTTGATCTCTCGCCTGAGGCATTCCACTTTTCTTTAAAATATTCCGGTGATAGAGCTTATGAATAAGCATCAATATCTTTAGCCTCGAATTTAAGACGGCTGTTCATTTTATTGGAGCTGTAAGACTCCTGAATTACAAAGGAGATATTTTATCCTGTCGTAGAAGTTCTTTTCTTCGAAAATTGTAGTAAGATATAAACGCAGGTGCACGCTGCATTTGAAAACAGAAAATTGTCTTTTTAATATTCTCTCTCTCTCTCTCTCTCTCTCTCTCTCTCTCTCTGTATAATAGTTCAACGAATGATGTAAATACGATGTCGTCAGACCTTTTACTGACCGTAGGCGTGAAATGCAAGCCTAAGATAGGAAACATGGAAGACAGCACATTTGAGGTAACTATATCGTGAGTGTCCGAATTCAGTGCCGAGAAAATCGCTCTGTCTTTCTCTAAGATACGGTTCATAGTTTTTGATTGTAAAAGCGAATAGATGGATCAGAAAGTAGCCAGATCTGTGTCAGACATCATCATCCTGAAAGCAGCCCCCCTTCGCGCTTGAGTACAGAGAATCCGCACTACAACCTGTAGCACCGCTTAACACCAATAGCACTGCACGAAGATTAGCTTGGGTGCTGTAAAAACGCCATCGGACGCTGTAAGCTTAGATGAGTGTCGTACAGACTTCGAAGTCGCGGTTGAGTCAGCTTACGCTAACGGCAGTGTATGAGCAAGTGCTAAATCACATGCGGCGACACATCTCGTCCATACTCAAGACGGCTTAAGTTCAAAAAGTCATTGTCCCAACGTTTTATTGCATAATTCTGCCACAACAGGTAAGGGTGCTCCTCGACGAGGACACTTGTGTGCTTCCCCACGTCACATTACAACAGACCTGAGGAGCACGTCTGGGAGTTATGACTTGGATGAGCGATTGTGGTTAATGCTTTCGATGCTTCGTGACACCCACTCGTCATCATCATCAGGGTGACGCTGGTGGATTTATATGCCTAAATCACGCATTTCAGTCGTTTGATATACGCTGTGGAAAGAGACCTCACCATACATATACAACGGTTTATGAATTTCAGCCGAACGCCTCCATGATGTTCCTGCGTATTTTCTAATGTTGTCTACATCTTCCATCAGGTTGTCGTTTCAATCTTTCCTTACGGCTTGCGAATTCATCAGCAACTTTCCGTACACGGTCTGTCACCCATTAGCCTGAGTGCATACACCACTCACACGAATTTCGTTCCAGTAAAAGCTGTTCGCCGTTTTACATGCAAACGTCCCTCTTTCACATTATCTATCCGTCTCTCGCAGTGCCATGTCTCACTCCCAAGTGGTATTACAGATTGACTAAAAATGTCGAAAGTAAGTTTGAAAAAAACCATTTACCTTACCCGATGCCCTCCTCGAAATTTTTGCTTTTTGTTTATTTTGCTGTCCGCCTGGTCATTGTAACCAAAAGCTAATACAGAGACTCATTATCGGGTTATAGGACCGCATTGGTGATACGTAATATTTTCGTTTTGGTCTACTGATTATTTTGGTCTACTGATTATTTTACTGTTATTGTTGCCAACGGCCTTGCCCCAGTGGTAACACCGGTTCCCGTCAGGTCAACGAAGGTAAGCGCTGTCGCGCTGGACCACCACTTCGATGCTTTTGGCAAGCGGGATGCCATCAGCCCTTGTGAGGCAAACTGAGAAACTATTTGATTGAGAAGTAGCGGCTCCGGTCTCGGAAACTGACATACGACCAGGAGAGCGGTGTGCTGACTACGTGCCCCTCGATATCCGCATCCAGTGACTCCTATGAGCTTAGGATGACAAGGTGGCCGGTCAGTAACGTTGGCCTTTCGTGGCCTGTTCGGGAGGAGTTTACTGTTATTGTTAATGATTTTCAGCTCTGACTATGTGAGGTAACATATCTACGAAGTTTTTCGGGACGGAGTCGTTGCATAAGAAGTTCTCTGTTCACTTACCGCTTCAAACTCGGATGATATTCCAAGCTATAGATGATTGCCCCCAACATCGCAGCACGGGCTAAGACTGATTGTCAGTCAGGTTGGGATTGATCTGAATTTGAAGCGGGGAGTAAACCAAGAACTTTTTATGTATGGCAGGTAATACTGAGGAACACGAAACATGAATCTAGAATAACACGCGATCTACGTGTATTTCATATTAGCAATTCATCTGTTCAGTGTTTGAATTGCATTTCAGTTTTGAATAGATAATCCTCAATATCAATTATTTTTCAGGAAATTTTCCTTCATTTCTAAGTTGAATCTAGTAAATGACTAATGTCAACGAATAATACTGATGTGTGAGGTAGCCATTATTCAAGTCATTTGTTTTATAATTCTCCTCAGACGTGCCAAATTAGTGAGAAACTGTTTCTCACTCTAATTTTTTTTTTGGGGGGGGGGTGGGAGGTGCGAATATTAAAGCCTTTACTGAGTGAGGAAATAATTAAATTATAAGTAATGTTAGATAGGCATTGTAAGTGTTCGTAAACTTGACAGTAAATAGCAATGTTCGCGAAATATAATGATTATGAATAATGTAGTTAAAAATCAAGCAATTTGTCACCAGAATCCGTTATCATTAAACTGATTATAACTGAAACCAAAACAAATAATGAAAAAGTGGTTACCAGTTATGTTCCGAAAAAAATATTCTTTTATTGGTGCAGAGTGATAGCCAATTGCGGACTCGTTAACCCTAGGACGCCTAAGGGGGGAGGTTCGTTGAAATCACAATTTTTTTATATCCTCTGCTTTTGCCCAAGTAACTTTCATACTACATATTCCTTTTGAGTTATTGTTTGTTGGGTATTTTATGAAACGTTAGTGTCAATATATTTTATAGACAATTCCTGCTTTGAAAGAAAAAATAAATAAACTTATTATGGGTCTAACAACCCCCCCCCCCTTAGCCTTCCATGTTATAGAAAATTTCCCTTAGTAGGATTTCGTATTTCTCGTCTCTACAACAATGCAAGTTAGTTTTTTGTTGGTTGGTATTCTTGATATTCACACAAACGGTTTACTTTCAGAGGAACTGATTGTTGATGTCAGTCAGCTGTTATTTATCTTGTAAACTTACAGTGAGTTAGTGCAGTTCCCAACACGTCGGCCTCCAGTATCTTTGGTGTCCTACACAGCAAAAATGAAACCAAGTGAAAACTTACTGATGTTGTCAACAATGCACCAAGACAAAGGCACTGTTGGAGGAGAGAAGAATAAAACCGAGATAAATGCATATTATAATTCCACTAAAGGTTGAATTGATACCATTGATCAAATGGCGCGTATGTACACCTGAAAGAGGGGAACAAAGAGATGGCCTTTATCTGTATTTTACTCTCTCATCGGCATTTGTGCTATCAATGCAACCACCATATTCATCCAGCAACATCCCAGATGGAATGAAAAGAATCTCAACAAACGGAAACTTTATCTTCTGCAAGCTGGGATGGAACTAGTGAAACTGCAGGTGGAAGAAAGAAGTGCCAATGCAAGAGGGTTATCTAACCAAATTGGTCAATCAATAGAGACTATTCTACAAAAGAAAATCAAAGAAGTGACAACAGAAGCACGTCAGCCTCCTGCAGGGAAAGGTGGGTGCCATATTTGTGTAAGAAAAGCTTAAACAAAGAAGCAGAACTACAACAATCTAAGTAAGCCAAAACAGTATTGTGGACAGTGTCATAAACATGTGTGTAACACACATTGAGAAAAAATTGTGAAGTGTGTCTCTTGCCTTGAAGTTGAGGACTCAGAGTAGTCTATTGTATATGAACACATCTGTATTTTGTATTGTAATACGTCAATTTTTTATTCACTCAATCCCATATTTATAACAATTAACAGCATTTATAAAACGATGTCTTACTTGAAATACATAAACCATTTTGAAAGTTGTAATTTTTCGTCAGTAAAGTTATTTAATACCTGTGGGCTCGCCGAAGCCGCCCCCCCCCCTCCCCTTGTAGGCATCCAAGTTAGAAAAAAAAAAAAGGCTTGGGTGTCCTAGGGTTATTCGTCTCCTGCAATACTGGTCCTGGGAAAACCTCCTTACGTGCAAACGGATAGATCTGTTAGTGCGTGATGTAGTATTTAATCTACAAGAAATTAAACAGTGTACAGTATTTATTATTTCATGCGAATACAGGTATGTAAGGGTTGGGTTCAGGGCAGCCATACTCAACGCCGTGGATCTCAATGTCCGCACACGACTGTGTCCGAGAGGATGAAGATGTTGTTACCTCGGCCGTTCAGGATGGCCGTACAACAAGACAGGCATCCATACAGTCGGCGCGACGAGGTCTGGAGAGCCACGGACGGTCAACACAGCGACGGAGCGGCTTCCCGAGACGGGGCGTCACAGCACAGTGCCAACACTGGACACAGCGACGGCAGCGCGTCGTCTCTTCTGACGGGTTCCAGCCCAGCGTCCAGCCTCAACACGGACGTGGCCCTGTGTGGAGGCTACGAGGAAAGCTAACGTCGCCGCCCTGCATTCCTCATCACCACATGCGCCTAGCCTCAAGCTTGGTGGCCAATGAGCTGCCATTAGATACACATCAAAATCGCTTCTGGCTTTCGCAACCAGTATTTTGGACAATACCCATTATACCTTCGAAGTGTTACGCCCGTGTACTGCACCCCTGTCTTCGAGGCCTCTGTGACGTTTTTAACAAGCTAAGTGAAAACCGTATGTTGTAGGTGCAAGAGAAGGCAGGTATCTGGGAAGAAACCATATGTAATGGAAGAAATACTTCAGTTGATCGAAGAAAGAAGGAAGTACAAAAATGTTCGGAGAAATTCAGAAATATAAGTCACTCAGGAATGAAATAGGCGTCGGAGTGGCCGAACGGTTCTAGGCGCTACAGTCTGGAACCGTGCGACCGCTACGGTCGCAGGTTCGAATCCTGCCTCGGGAATCGATGTGTGTGATGTCCTTAGGTCAGTTAGGTTTAAGTAGTTCTAAATTCTAGGGGACTGATGACCTCAGAAATTGGGTCCCATAGTGCTCAGAGCCATTTGAACCATTTTTAGGAAAGAAATAAATAGGAAGTGCAGGGAAGCTAAGGCGAAATGGCTACTCGAAAAATGTGAATAAATCGAAGTGCGAGAATTACCGCACAATCTCTTAACAGCTCGTGCATCCAAGTTGCTGACAAAAATTGTGTACAGAAGAATGGAAAAGAAATTTGACGACGTGTTAGATGTGATCAGTGTGACTCTGTGAAAGGCAAAGGCCCCAAAGAGGCAATACTGACGTTGCGGTTGATAATGGAAACAAGACTGAAGGATTTTTGGAGCTGAAAAAAGCGTTCAACGATGTCTAATGATGCGAGGTGTTCGAAATTCTGAGAAAAGTACGGGTAGGCTATAGGGAAGAACTTGCAGTGTTCAATATGTACAAGAACCAAGAGGGAACAATTAGAACGGAACACGAAGTACGAAGTGCTCGGAATAAAAACATAGAAAGACAAGGATGCAGTCTTTCGCCCTACTGTTCTGTCTATACATCGAACAAGCATTGGCGGAAATAAAAGAAAGTTTCAAGAGTTGAATTAAAACTATGAGTGAAAGGATATCAATGGTAAGCCAAAGTGAAGAATTACAGGTCCTGTGGAATCGAATTAACTATCTAATAGTACAGAATATGGCTTCAGAACAAATCGTCAGAAATGAGAACATCGAGAAACTTAACGTCAAATTGGTGATAACGAAGTAAATGGAGTTAAAGAGTTGTGCTACCTACGCAGCAAAATAACCCGTAACGGACGCAGCAAGTAGACTATTACTGGCAAAAAGGGCGTTCCTGGCCTAGAAAAGTCTACTAGCATTACACATAGATCTTAATTCGAGGAATAAATTTCAGAGAATTGCCGTTTGGAGAAATGTTCAAATGTGTGTGAATTCCTAAGGGACCAATCTGCTGGGGTCATCGGTCCATAGACTTACGCACTACTTAAACTGACGTAAGCTAACTTATGGCCGGCTGCAGTGGTCGTGCGGTTCTAGGCGCTCCAGTCCGGAGCCGCCCTGCTGCTACGGTCGCAGGTTCGAATTCTGCCTCGGGCATGGGTGTGTGTGATGTCCTTAGGTTAGTTAGGTTTAGGTAGTTCTAAGTTCTAGGGGACTGATGACCTCAGATGTTAAGGCCCATAGTGCTCAGAGCCAGCCAGCTAACTTATACTAAGAACAACACACACATACCCATTCCCGAGGGAGGACTCGAACCTCCCGCGGGAGAGACGTTGCAGCACAGCAGTTTGTGGAAGTGAGACAAGGGCTGTGGGAAAACCGAAACAGGAGAGAATCAAAGGATTTGAGATGTATTGCTACAAAAGAGTGTTCAAAATTAGATGGACTGATATGTTCATGATTGAGGATGTTCTCCGTAGAATCAGCAACGAAAGAATATATGGGAAACACTGACAAAAAGAAGGGACAGAATGATAGGATATCTGTTAAAATATCAGGAGACCGGCTAGAAGACAAATGACTCAAAAAGATGGTTCTAGCGTTGGTGGTGGGTAAAGCCCTACAGTTTTCAATTTTTTAATATTGTGGGCAATGAGTGCGGTACATTTTCCCGCGATTTTGAATTAAAGTATAGGTTTTGTTGTTACCTGTAACCCGTCCAAATTCCAGATCTGTCTGATTACTAATTACAGAGAAATATACAGTTTAGCTAAAACAATAACCACGGGTTTTCTATTGCATTATTTTTTTATTTATGTTATGGATGGAAACTCCAAGAAATCAAAATCGCACATGAATTTTCCTTATTGGTTACTAGTTTCGGATAACAATCTCGACATTTCAGCTCTAAGACATAAAACCGATTTTTCTCATGTTAGCAATACACAACAGCTTACAGAACTACACATAATACTGTTGCAGGGTTTAAGAGTATACACATTAATTAATTACAGAATACATTAGGCAGAACGTTTGTGATTAGTATTGGTGCCATTACTGCTTCACATATAGTTAAAACGTTTCTTAAAATGATGACACCCATACAAGACGTAATTAAAAACAACTTTTTATCGTCCCTGGTCAGTGCAATTGAACGATGATCATTATACCTATAATGAATGGGTTGTTGTTACCTGGTACCGTTTCTAAGATACAAAACTTGCCTGACATTGTTTCGTCCTCCATTATGACTGATAAGTTTGTTTAAAGTGAAACTCCTTAAAAATCAGTTTTTATTTAGCTATTATATATAGCGTATTTTTTTAAAAAAATTTCGTTCTTTCAGCCTGTGAATTATCATACATTATACATTCTCTTCAGTTTAAAAATTGTACAACCTGTTGTACCATTACCGTCTCAACGACAGAAATTGTCTATCACTACTACAACTTCAGTTGTGGCCTGAATTGTTGCACGTTGGTGAGCTCCGCCATAATTTCAATCATTGTGCAGACATGCATAAAATTGTTTTCTGACAGTAGGTATTAAAATCCATAGAGAAGAACTAAAAACTTTGAGGTTCACCGATGACATTGAAATTCTGTCAGAGACAGCAAAGGATTGGAAGAGCAGTTGAACGGAATGGACAGTGTCTTGAAGGGAGGGTATAAGACGAACATCAACAAAAGCAAAACGAGGATAATGGAATGTAGTCGAATTAAAACGAGTGACGCTGAGGGAATTAGATTAGGAAATGATACACTTAAAGTAGTAAAGGAGTTTTGCTATTTGGGGAGCAAAATAAATGATAATGGTCGAAGTAGAGAGGACATAAAATGTAGACTGGCAATGGCAAGGAAAGCGTTTCTGAAGTAGGGAAATTCGTTGACATCTAGTATAGATTTAAGTGTCAGAAAGTCGTTTCTGAAAGTATTTGTATGGACTGTAGCCATGTATGGAAGTGAAACGTGGACGATACATAGTTTGGACAAGAAGAGAATAGAGGCTTTCGAAATGTGGTGCTACAGACGAATGCTGAAGACTAGATGGTTAGATCACATAACTAATGAGGAGGTATTGAATAGAATTGGGGAGAAGAGGAGTTTGTGGCACAACTTGACTAGAAGAAGGGATCGGTTGGTAGGACATGTTCTGAGGCATCAAGGGATCACCAATTTAGTATTGGAGGGCAGCGTGGAGGGTAAAAATCGTAGAGGGAGACCAAGAGATGAATACACCAAACAGATTCTGAAGGATGTAGGTTGCAGTAGGTACTGGGAGATGAAGAAGCTTGCAGAGGATAGAGTAGCATGGAGATTTGCATCAAACCAGTCTCTCGACTGAAGACCACAACAACAATGTGTATCGACAGGGCATATGGGCTATGATTTGAAAAGTGTCATGATGATCTCGCCATTGGCAAAAGATTCCACAATAGTCCCCCATTGGGATCTGGGGAAGTGACCATGACAAAAAGACTGAACAACAACAAAAGAATAACATTCTACGAATCGGGGCGTGGATTCAGAAGTTTGTACGTGGTAGGGAAGCTAGAAAATCTGAAAAGGAAAATGCAAAGGTTCAAATGGCTCTGAGCACTATGCGACTTAACTTCTGGGGTCATCAGTCGCCTAGAACTTAGAACTAATTAAACCTAACTAACCTAAGGACATCACACACATCCATGCCCAAGGCAGGATTCGAACCTGCGATCGTAGCGGTCACGCGGTTCCAGACTGAAGCGCCTTTAACCGCACGGCCACACCGGCCGGCAAAATGCAAAGGCTCGAGCTATATGTAGTACAGGTCAGTGAAGTGAGATAGAGAAAAAACTATGATTTCTGGTCAGATAAGTATAGGATAATATCAACAGCAGTAGAAAATAGTGTAATTGGAATAGAATTCGTTATGAATGGAAATGTAGATCACATAGTTTATTACTGTGAACAGTTCAGTGACAGGAGTGGCAGCATCAGAATCGCCAGCAAACCAACACCGACAAAAGAACCGTCGCAGGAGAAGGGCGCCAGGAAGTCATTCTTAGCCCCAACGGCAACAGCAGCGGAAAGCCACGGGGGTGACTAGCGCGAAGGCGGATGAAAAGAAGGCAGCATTCATCGCCCAAGCGATAAATAACGGCCTGCAGCTCTCCTAAGAATCAGCGCGGCAGCTCGTAGAGCAATCAGAACTGCTCGAGGATCAACTGCAGTTAAACTGCGCTGTGCAGTAAACAAGAGACGCCGCACAGCAGCCACCTGCCGCCGTTCAGCGTCAGCCTGATGACGCTGCGCCAAGTCACCAATGACGCGCTGCAGCAGAGGGCTCAAAGCTGCGCACTGCCCTTCCGCACTAGCAGATCCGACTCTCGCAGAGATTTTTTTTCCCCCTTGGGTCTTGCCTTGCATCTTTCTTTCCCTCTTCCTGAAACGTCCCCTTAGAAAAATTTATACAAGACTGTGCTTAACCTGACACACAATATTTTGTTAGCGCAACGCAATCTGACTTTCAGAATTCCCTACAAAAGAATGGCCATGACTAACATTAAACTATACCTTTCACAAATCACTTACCTCACAAAAATTTTCGCTGCTCAAGCTACTGCAATACAGCGAGCGCCACTACTGCCAGCTAAATAAAAGATTCAAACTATGGAAGGCACTAACTACTGATAGGGATGGTTAGCAAATGAAAGATATTAATAGAGAACAAACAATGTATTTACCTTGATATCATAATATATAAATATAGCAGTTCATGACAAATTTCAAAACTCCGCCATCTCTCTCCCCATATCCACCACTGCTGGCGGCTCACCTCCAACTGCGCAACGCTACGCACTGTTCACATCCAGCTGCCGCTGCCCAACACTACAATGGCGAGTATTACAACAATGCAAAGCAGCCACAGACTGCACACAGCACAGCCAGTGATTTTCATACAGAGGTGGCGTTACCAATAAAAAAAACCTAAACAGCCTACTTACATAGCCCCCATGCTCCCCACAAAAAAATTTTACGAACTGGATTGGGCAGTGGCCAGTACAGATTTGAAAAAATTTTTCATAATCACAATAACAAAGAAATCAAATGCACACACTTATTGATACAATGTTGGTCAAAAGCTCAAATTTTCTCACAGTCTATAAAGACAGTCCTGATCGTTCATCACGGTAAAATAGTAGTGTTTTTCTCAAAGTCTGAGCAGTAGAAGAAAATGCACACGGAAGTAGTGGATTTCCATGCAGTCTTGAAGAAGTAGCGTTGTCCTTCCAACGGAAAGACAGTGCTGACTCTTGACATGCTGACAGATAATGGGCCACAACAGAGCAAACCCATAGCAGAGTCAGTCGAAATTTTGAAGAGTATTGGTAGGTAGGTCATCACAGAGCAGACCCACTGTAGTCCTGGTAGAGATTACGGTATTGGTGGGCCACCAGAGGTGCAGACCCACTGCAGTCCTTGTAGAAATAATGATATTGATGGATCATCAAAGATGTAGACCCACTGTAGTCCTTGTAGAGATAATGGTACTGGTGGGTCATCAAAGATGCAGACCCACTGTAGTCCTTGTAGAGATAGCCAGCAGCCATCTGTTGTGACTGTGCAGGTGCACAATCACCATTGAAGAGTCTTGCAGATAATATAGCAAGTCCATAAACCACCACTTGTGCACTCACAAAGTTTTCGGAACTGTCCTTAGAACCAACAATGCGGTTATCCAGTCCCTTGCTGAATTATTAACACACGTGCAAACACTAACAGTCCCTACTTCTCACATATTGTCCATATACTATGACCAACAGAAATGTGTGCAGTGAAATGTAACTTACAAGTTAAGAATAAGATGAACTGGTGTCAATTACAATTTTATAACATGAGAATACAATTACAAAGGTACAAAATACATCATTAAAGAACATAACAGTACAGATAACATTCGTGGTACTGGCTTTACAAAAGAATCGAACTAACATATACATCAGTGTTACAGGAATTATGACATAAGTAAATACATAAAAGATCAGAATAACTTTCGAAACATCAACTTTACACATGAGCATTAAACAGAACAGAATTAATAATGTCTAACATCTTTACAAAGTAAATAACATATTATTAATGCCAATTATATTTGAGGATAACAGTATTCCTCATCATAGTGAAAAATTCTATCTAAGCATGCTTTCTGTATTTATATGTTCACACATTTCTTACCTCAACATTTATTTCCAAGAAAATCCTACCTAAACCTGTTTTCTGTACTTTTTTTCATATAACTTCTCAATGCATTTCTTCCAATTCATCGCAACTCATTCTCTTAGAGGCTACCCCCTCTTAAGCTAACTTAAATCTACTGAGCTCAGATGCTAAACTAAGGGACGAGGCAATGCAGCAGCACAAAATAAGTAACACAAACAGCAATGACCAAAAAAATGGAAAATTGCAAAGCAAGCTACAGTAAATCTAAATTACCAAGCAATGCAACATTACAACTAATATGAGCCAATGTGCAGCAACAAGAAAAATAAATCAGAAGTAAACTGGCTTAGCAGAGTAACACAAAGTCAAATTCAGTAACACTATGCCTGGCAAACAGCAGTAACTTATCCGTATACCTAAACATGACATAGCTCAAGCAGAAAAAATATAACATTAAAAACAACAATGTAGATATGGGAAATGTATATTCACCTCTTAATGTCTATGTAATTAAAGTGGTGCACCACAAATTATTCTACAAAAGAAATTACCAAGTACTTGAAAAGAAAATTATAGATGCAGTTACTGTTATTAGTCCCTTCTTATTGTTCTCTTCATTCCAAGAGCTCTTTTTTCGAAGAATGTGGATCAGAAAATACTTATTTAATAAATCTGTTGACAGAAAGTGTTCACATTAGCAGATGCATTTAAGTTTATTTTATAAAACCAATGCTACAACACAGCTGGAAACCAGATATTAAATAAAATGAGCAATCTCTTAACTACAAAGACAATAGATGTAAAATGTTTCTAATCATTTCATTAGGCATTTTAGTAAATATCATAAATTACGAGCTCCACAGTATGCTTTCAACAAGGAAATGTCAATAGCGAGGACAATGGCCTCCCCTTTCTTTTTTTCTACCTGTGCTTCTGATGAGGCACTCACTAATGAATTGTTCTCCCAGCGTCTGACACAGCTGCGTGCCCACGATGCATTACGTGCAGGTGGTCACTTAACTTAATTACAGAAATATTTACGACAGCAGTTTCCGCTACAGTGACAGTCTCATATAAAAAAATTCACAGGTTAAGAATTTGCATTGCAAATGTGTAGAAACAAAACCCTATAAATATAACAGTGTCCAAAAAATTTTCGCCGGCATTGTGATATATTCACGCATTTACACACATTTCATAACTCTTAAAGTACGATTCTTGGTTTCCAACATCCTTTTTCACAAATCAAGAGTCCCTAAACACTACTCATTATTTCTTACCTCATTATACATATATATATTCGTCGACACTTCTTCAATATTTCATCATGAGAAATACGTAGCATAATAAACATTCCTCAACAACATAATACACATCGTCGTCGTAATAATAACATCATAACACCTCAGTCAAATCTCAAAAACGTCTTAGCTTTCTGCAATAATTTCAAACCCTAAAAAATATTCTCTGCTCATTTCAATAATGTCATCTACCTCAAACGTACTTTAAAAATCATGATCCCATACCAAATATATCATTCAAAGCTCTTATAGTATCACAAAGGTTCCGAAAAAATATGAACAGTTTACAAAGTACAGACAAAATACAATTTCATAAGTGTGAAGTTATCCAACTGTGTAATTGCGTAAACATCTGTCACTGATGTAATAAAAAAAAGTTTATCTCTCAGTTACTTGATCAGATAGCTGTGTAATTTGTGTATTGGAGAAATATGGTACCGATGTGTAAAGTTGTATAAGCAAATACCATATTAGCTAGGGTTCCTTGTGGTTGCCACACACATGGTACACAAAGTAAGCGTGTACCCCCCTGAGGATTAATGCAATTATACCCTCAGGTGTTACAGATTACAGCAATGGAATGAAATGTATCACGGAAAATCTTTGTATCATTGTACTCCAAATATCTTTAAAAATAAATATTTTAAGTACTAAATCAATCACTCAAATACGTCTCCTGTAGCGCTAAATGTGCGTCTTGTTGCAACATAATCTCTGTGGAAGTGTCGTAGTTATCGTCCTCCAAAAGCTAAGTTCTGCAGAAGTAAATGTACTTACCTCATGATAAACAAAAGCGAAATGCTTTGTGTATAGATATCGTAGTTATTACGCTTATTGTTGTGATGAAGAAAGTACTGTACTGTAACGTATTGTTGTGCTACAGAAAACCCTGTCTGATTGTAGCTATACTACAAAAGTTACTACTAAAAGCTGTTTTACTTTCCTGAAGATTTCAGAAAAACTGTGCAGATATAAAACAGATACACCGCAAAAGCAACATTGTAAATTGTCACTCATTAGTAGCGTCGTGATATAATCGTGTATCTGTCAAAGAAACCAAATGCTAAGTCATCATTAATTCCACAGAAAGTACTTTAAATCCAGAATGTATTTTCAAGTAAACCAAAATGTTGCATTAAAATCTCATTAGCAGTACTGGTAAATGTTCTAAGTATGTGAGCCTTATAGTCGTTACGTAATCGTGCAACTAACAAGCAAGAATGCACACACACAATAACACTGTGACGTCTGTTCACTATAACAATGCATTCGTCATTTCTGTTTCAATAAGTTCTCTTGGTTCTTGACTGGATATATAACTTCAAACATTGTTGCATGTTACCAGATTCTAAGTCTGACAAGCATACTAGTAATGTAAAGTGAAAAGTTTTATGGCAATGACAAAGTTAAAAAGCAGATTATCTTTCAATAAACGGTTTTACATGAGAAATGTGGTGCAGTCCTTTACTCTTCCTAGTACTCAGAGTTTGAACTTGAATGCAATTGTCAGGCGGTATACGTCCGTAAGGAACGCTAAAAATTTTCTAAAGGTTAGCGTCTATGTTATTTTTCTCTGAGCCAGCCGGCGCACCTGGCTGCCTGCGGTGCGAGTCATTGTCTGTCTCTTTGTTGGCGCGCGTCGTTATTGGGATTTGGAGACCTAATTTCTACAAATTCACCGTGACGAGAGGGCCCTGCTCTGTTTGAATCCCGCCAGTTCTGATGCAATTCAGGTCTGTCGTTATGATCATATCGTCTGTCGTCATGTCGGTAGTGCCTGTAGAGTCTTTCTTGTCGGTTACGTGGTGGAGAATTTCTCCCTGAATCGTAACTGCGTGCTGGTCCGTTGCGTCTAAAGTTATTCTGTCTCCCTTGATAGTATTTATTTTGGTTCCCATATTGTCTGTTTCTCTTACTGTCTCTGTGATAGTCATTACCACGGAGAGGTGATCTTTCCCTGTAGTTATTACTACTCTGCCAACGGTTGTCATACAGGTGGTGTCTGTTTTGGTCACGATTTGTGTTGTGAGAATAGCCTTGTCGTGTCAAGTTTTTACTTCTTTCATTGCGGAATTGCGACGGATGTGACCTGTAATTGTTGTGTTCCTGGTTTTGCGTTCCGCGATTGTCAGTGTCAATTTCTAATTCTTGTAAGAGTCCCTGAAATGCTTCAATGTCGTCTTTGCAACGTCCTGCCAAAATAATATGTCGTAAATGTGCAGGCAGTTTGATTAAGCAAATGCGGATGACTTCTGAGGGGCTGTATGGGTTTGAAAGATACTGATTCTTATGCAACATGTCTTCAAAATATTTCACAAGACTGGAAAATTCAGATTGTTCGAAACGTTTCATCATTATGATGCTATGTTTTACTCGGTCTTGTGTGGCTTGAGACCAATATGCTGAGAGGAAGGCATGGTAAAACTCTCCTTCACTGTGGCAATCTTGAATTACGGATCGCATTCTTACAGCTGGTTCATTCTCCAAGTAGCCACACATAAATTCTAATCTGTGTTCTAACGACCAGTTGGGAGGAAAACAATGCGAGAATTGATGGAGCCATGCTTGTGGATGAATGTCGTTGCCAGAATTCTTAAATGTTTTGAATTTACGTGTAGTAATGAACAGCTTATAGTCAAAATCATCATGTCGGCGAGTTGCATATCGGTCATTGTTAGGTCGTGTCGGCCGTTCCATCTCAAAATTCGGTGCACATTGCCAATTTCTTTCATAACTTCCGAAATGCCCTGTGTTATTATTTTGTGGCTGTTCCATATTTCTGTGTCCCTCTTCCCGTATTGGTGCGCGAGTATCCTCTGAAATACGTAATTCTTGTATTACCTGTGTCAGCTGATCTTGTACTTCACGGATTTCTCTTTTGTACTGTGTATTGATATGACTTTGATTCTGTTTGAATTTTCTAATTTGTTCATACTCTTCTGTGTCAGTGAAGGCTACAGGTCTTGTGTCATTCAGATCATCATCTACCTTTGTAGATAAGTTAGTGACCTGATCCGAAAGTTCGGCTACTTTCTCCGATAGAGAGCACATTTCCTCAGTGTGTTTTTCTGAACCAAGTTTCAGAGTGTCCATTTGTGTTGAAATCGTATCTACTGTGTCCTTTAAGTTTTCTTGAGTTTTTGCAAGTTGCGTAACCGAATCGGTAGATGCAACTGAGTCAATTTTGCTTGCAAGGTCTCATGATTTTCATGAACAATAGTTTGCAGTTCTTTTATGGCTGCTTCATGATTCTGTAATGCATTTTCATGACGCGAAAAAATAGGTTGGAAATGCTCACAAATTTGTGTTTTTACGTCATTACAGACTTTTTGACATTTCGATTCGATGTTATGTAACTCAGTAGTTAAATCTTCACGTGTTTGTTCAAGCGTGGTGTGAAGATTTTGTTCCATTGCGTCTAACTGTTGCTGTGTTTGTCTCTGGTGTTGTTCCATTGTGTCTAACTTTTGAAGCTTTTGCTGTGTTTGTCTCTGATTTTGTTCCATTGTGTCTAACTTCTGAAGCATTTGCTGTGTTTGTCCCATTTGTTGTATTAATTGTAATAACAATGCATTTGTGCCCGAAACATGTTCCTCAGTGCTTTTCGGCAGTGAATTTGCACCGGCAACATTCACATTTTGACAAGCGGAAAATGTGTCTTGACTCATTTGAGAAAACGGTGAGAACCCAAAACCTGAGTCTACAGTATTTGCAATATTGTGTTCTGTCATTCCCGATTCCCGAGGCGAGCTGTTGCCGACCGATCGATTGATAATGCTTCCCTGTTCACTACCTGTTTCACTGTCTACACCATTATTTGACGCCCGCTTCATTTCCCTATGCACAGTTACCAAATTACTACTTTGAACATTAGTAAATTCATTACTCGGCGGCGCTGATAAGCTACGCTCGTCGTCACTATTATTTCTCAGTTTACTTTGGAGCCTAGTGTTACGTTTTTCACACGCCATTATTGGCACAATATTTCACACGATAACACAGAAAAGCACAATTTGAAGAGCAAAAATAAGAGAACACATTAACATAGCACTGAAAAAATATCTAGTTAATTGCACGCGCTGCTGAGAAATACTTGGTGTAAAACTGCATGCATGCTACAACTGTTTTACTGTACCACAATGAAAGACTGCAACTACAAAGGAGATTCTCTCTACAATTACGCGCTAGCAATAAACAAAAGCTACACTAATTACACAAACTACAGGATAAAATCAGAAGATTCCAGTGAGGTATCCTCGGCTAAGGGTCGACATATGAAACGTCCCCTTAGAAAAATTTATACAAGACTGTGCTTAACCTGACACACAATATTTTGTTAGCGCAACGCAATCTGACTTTCAAAATTCCCTACAAAAGAATGGCCCTGACTAACATTAAACTATACCTTTCACAAATCACTTACCTCACAAAAATCTTCGCTGCTCAAGCTACTGCAATACAGCGAGCGCCACTACTGCCAGCTAAATAAAAGATTCAAAGTATTGAAGGCACTAACTACTGATAGGGATAGTTAGCAAATGAAAGATATTAATAGAGAACAAACAATGTATTTACCTTGATATCATCATATATAGATATAGCAGTTCATGACAAATTTCAAAACTCCGCCATCTCTCTCCCCACATCCACCACTGCTGGCGGCTCACCTCCAACTGCGCAACGCTACGCGCTGTTCACATCCAGCTGCCGCTGCCCAACACTACAATGGCGAGTATTACAACAATGCAAAGCAGCCACAGACTGCACACAGCACAGCCAGTGATTTTCATACAGAGGTGGCGTTACCAATAAAAAAAACCTAAACAGCCTACTTACATTCCCTTCAAATCACCACCCTCCGTATAACTTCAGACCCAATCTATCTCCAGATGAGCGCATTATATAACCATACATACGTAAACGTCCCAGTATCCACACCCTGTGTGTGAATTCCTAAGGGACCAAACTGCTGAGGTCATCGATCCCTAGACTTAAACACTACTTAACTATCTTATGCTAAGAACAACACACATACCCATGCCGGAGGGAGGACTCGAGCCTCCGACGGGAGGGGCCGCGCAACCCGTGACATGGCGCCCAAGGCCGCATGGCTCAAATGGTTCAAATGGCTCTGAGCACTATGGGACTTAACAGCTGTGGTCATCAGTCCCCTAGAACGTAGAACTACTTAAACCTAACTAACCTAAGGACATCACACACATCCATGCCCGAGGCAGGATTCGAACCTGCGACCGTAGCAGTCGCACAGTTCCGGACTGCACGCCTAGAACTGTGAGACCACCGCGGCCGGCAAGACCGCACGGCCAGTCCCCGCGGCACTTAGTGAAGACTAACCTACATCTACATATACATCTACATCCATACTACGCAAGCCACCTGACGGCGTGTGGCGGAGGGTACCTTGAGTACCTCTATCGGTTCTCCCTTCTATTCCAGTCTCGTATTCTTCGTGGAAAAAAGGATTGTCGGTATGCTTCTGTGTGGGCTCTAATCTCTCTGATTTTATCCTCATGGTCTCTTCGCGAGATATACGTAGGAGGGAGCAATATACTGCTTGACTCCTCGGTGAAGGTATATTCTCGAAATTTCAACAAAAGCCCGTACCGAGCTACCGAGCGTCTCTCCTGCAGAGTCTTCCTCTGGAGTTTATCTACCATATCCGTAACGCTTTCGCGATTACTAAATGATCCTGTAACGAAGCGCGCTGCTCTCCATTGGATCTTCTCTATCTCTTCTATCAACCCTATCTGGTACGGATCCCATACTGGTGAGCAGTATTCAAGCAGTGGGTGAACAAGTGTACTGTAAACTACTTCCTTTGTTTTCGGATTGCATTTCCTTAGGATTCTTCCAATGAACCTTAGTCTGGCATCTGCTTTACCGACGATCAACTTTATATCATCATTCCATTGTAAATCACTCCTAACGCCTATTCCCAGATAATCTATGGAACTAACTACTTCCAGTTGCTGACCTGCTATATTGTAGCTAAATGATAAGGGATTTTTCATTCTACGTATCCGCAGCACATTACACGTGTCTACATTGAGATTCAATTACCATTCCCTGCACCATGCGTCAATTCTCTGCAGATCGTCCTGCATTTCAGTACAATTTACCACTGTTAGAACCTCTCGATATAGCACACCATCATCCGCAAAAAGGCTCAGTGAACTTCCGATGTTATCCACAAGGTCATTTATGTATATTGTGATGCAGAGATGGCACTAGACCCTTTGTGTTGGTCATCACGCCGGTGTGGGCATGGAGCGGCTTCACCCCAATAAAAATAAATCAATAAAATAAAAAAAGGTCAAATATACATGCTGACATAGCAAGCCGAAGACGAAGAGGTAGAGAAAGTATGTAGGGATACTGAATGGATAATTTAATACGTAAAGGGAGATGAAAATATAATTGTCACTGGGGATTGGAATGCGGATGTAGGGTTACGAAAGAGTATGGGCTTCGTACTAGGAATGAGAGAGGAGAGAGACCGATTCAGTCCTGCAATAAATTTTAGCCAGTATAGCGAATACCCTTTCAACAATCACAACAGGAGGAGGTATACTTGGGAAAAGTTCGGGAGATACGGGACGGTTTCAATTCGATTTCATCACGCACAGAGAAATTCCGAAATCAGTTACTGGATTGTAAGACGCTACCAGCAGCAGATACAGACTCGGATGAAAATGCAGGAGTGATGAGTGTAGACTGAAGTTTAAGAGAGTAGTCAGGAAGAATCATTCCTCAGAAAATGGTATACGGAAGTACTAAGGAATGATATGATACGCTTGAACTTCGCTGCTATAGCTCAGTAAGCAGCTCATTCGAAGGGGAATAGACATCTCTAAACAGGGCAATAACAGAAGTTGAAAAAAGACATGGGTACAAGGAAGGTAACTGCTACGAAAACATTGGGAAGCTTCAGTTGTTCGATGAAATAGGGAAGCAAAAACATGTTTGTCAGATATGATAGAAAAAAGAACAGGTATTGATATAAAAGATATCAAGGATCCAGAATTCGAACCAGAATTTTTAAGAGGTTTGGAAGACTTAAGACAGAAGGAATAGGTAACATACCAGTAGAATTTTTAAAATCATTTGAGGAAGTGGCAAAGTTACGGCTATACATTTTGGTGTGTAGAATGTACATGTCTGGGTAAACACAATGATACTTCCGGAAAAACATCGTCCACATGACCCCGAAGATTGCAAGAGCTCACAAATGCGAACTTTTCGCACAATCAACTTAATATATCGTACATCCAAGTTGCTGACAAGAATGCTATACAGACGAATGGAAATGAAAACTGAGGGTGGGTTGGATGACGATCAGTTTGGCTAGGAAAGGTAAAGGCACCAGAGAGGCAGTTCTGACATTGCTGTTGGTAATGGGCTAAGACTAAACAAAATTCCTGGCAGGTTCCAAGGATTTGTCGACCTGGTAAAAACGTTCCACAATGTCAAATAGTGCAAGTTGTTCGGAAGTTTTAGGACAATAGGGGTAAGCTATAGGACAAGATGGATAATATACAAGATGTGCAAGAGCGAAGAGGGAATAATAGGAGTGGAAGAGCAAGAGCCAAGTGCTCAGATTAAAAACGATGTAAGACAGGGCTGATTCTTTCTCCCTTACTGTTCATATTACATATCTAAGAAGCAATTATGGAAATAAAAGAAAGATTCAATAGCTGAATTAAAATTCATAGTAAAAGATATCAATGATAAAAAATTCGCTGATGACATTGCTATCCACAGTGAAACAGTGTCTGTTGAATGAAATTAGCAGTCTAAAGAGTATAGAATTTGGATTGAGAGTAAATCGAAGAAAGTAAAGGGAAATAGCAGAAATGAGAAGAATAGATGAAGTAGATGAAGTTAAGGAACTGTGCTACCTAGGCAGCAAAGAATGAATGACGGACGAAGCAAGGAGGTCATCGAAAGCAGACTGGCAATAGAAAAATGGTATTCCTGACCAAGAGACATCTGCTAAAATCAAAGAGAGATCTCAACTTGAGGAAGAAATTCCTGAGAATATATTTTTGGAGTACAGCAAATTGTGGCGGTGAAAACACGGGCTGTAGGAAAAACGGAACAGAAGAGAATCGGAGCATTTGAGATGTTGTGCTGCAGACAAATGTTGAAATTTACGTGATTTGATAAGGTAAGAAATGAGTAGGTTCTTCGCAGAATCGGAGAGGAAAGGAATATGTGGAAAACACTGACAAGAAGAAGGGGCAGCATGATAGGACATCTGTTCGGACGTCAGGCAATAACTTCCATACTACTAGATGGAGTTGTAGAGGGTAGAAATTGCAGGGGTGGGCAGAGATTAAAATACCTCATCCAGCAAATAACTGAGGACGTAGTTTGCGAATGCTACTCTGAGATGAGGAGTTATTCCTGGCAGGCCCATCAAACTATTCAGACGACTGATTGAGAAAGGTGTGAATATCTGATTCGTGGTCGGTCGCATCAAAACAATCAGAAGACTGATGATGCAAGAAGCATCTGTCCACATATGGGTATATTATGCATATGCCGAGTGTTACGTTCCTTGTACATAGAACCATTTTAACAGTGGTTAAGCGTTCAATTCGTTGTAACCTTGGAGAAAATGTTATATATTATGTTCTTTATATTATTAAAAAAGCATTAACAACTGCATATCAACAACAATCTAATAATGAGAGGCGTTTGCTACTGGATTTAGAAGCATCCGACCCACCTTACATTTTGAAACGTCCCCTTTTGAACAATTATACACGACTGTGCTTAAACTGACACACAATATTTTGTTAGCGCAACGCAATCTGACTTTCAAAATTCCCTACAAAAGAATGGGCCCTGGCTAACATTAAACTATACCTTTCACAAATCACTTACCTCACAAAAATCTTCGCTGCTCAAGCTACTGCAGTACAGCGAGCGCCACTACTGCCAGCTAAATAAAAGATTCAAACTACTGAAGGCACTAACTACTGATAGGGATAGTTAGCAAATGAAAGATATTAATAGAGAACAAACAATGTATTTACCTTAATATCATCACAAGCCATAATATATATATCAGTTCATGACAAATTACAAACCTCCGCCATCTCTCTCCCCACATCCACCACTGCTGGCGGCTCACCTCCAACTGCCCAACGCTACGCGCTGTTCACAGCCAGCTGCCTAACACTACAATGGCGAGTATTACAACAATGCAAAGCAGCCACAGACTGCACACAGCACAGCCAGTGATTTTCATATTGAGCGCTATGTAACGTTGCCAATAAGAAAACATAAACAGCCTACTTACATAGAGAAAACATAAACAGCCTACTTACATAGCCCCTATGCTCCCCACAAAAATTTTTACAAATTGGATGGGGCAGTGGCCAATACAGATTTGAAAAAAATGTTTCATAATTACAATAACAAAGAAATCAAATGCACACACTTATTGATACAATGTTGGTCAAAAGCTAAAAATTTCTCACAGTCCATAAAGACAGTCCTGATCATTCATTACGGTAAAATATAGTGTTTTTCTCAGTCTGAGCAGTAGAAGAAAATGCACACGGAAGTAGTGGATTTCCATGCAGTCTTGAAGAAGTAGTGTTGTCCTTCCAACGGAAAGACAGTGCTGACTCTTGACATGCATACAGGTAATGGGCCACAACAGAGCAAACCCACAGCAGAGTCAGTCGTAGTTTGGAAGAATATTGGTAGGTAGGTCCTCACAGAGCAGACCCA
The DNA here is from genome assembly GCF_023864345.2 of Schistocerca serialis cubense. Lineage (NCBI taxonomy): Eukaryota > Metazoa > Arthropoda > Insecta > Orthoptera > Acrididae > Schistocerca > Schistocerca serialis. The sequence goes on along the minus strand of NC_064638.1, from coordinate 627,440,960 downwards.
CTAGAGTCCTGGTAGAGATTACGATATTGGTGGGCCACCAGAGGTGCAGACCCACTGCAGTCCTTGTAGAAATAATGGTATTGATGGATCATCAAAGATGTAGACCCACTGTAGTCCTTGTAGAGATGGCCAGCAGCCATCTGTTGCGATTGTGCAGGTGCACATTCACCATCGAAGAGTCTTGCGGAGAATATAGCAAGTCCATAAACCACCACTTGTGCACTCACAAAGTTTTTGGAATTGTCCTTAGAACCAGCAATGCTGTTATCCAGTCCCTTGCTGAATTATTAACACACGTGCAAACACTAACAGTCCCAACTTCTCACATATTGTACATATACTATGACCAACAGAAACGTGTGCAGTGAAATGTAACTTACAAGTTAATAATATCATGAACTGGTGACAATTACAATTTAATAACAGAAGAATACAATAACAAAGGTACAAAATACATCATTAAAGAACATAATAATACAGATAACATTTGTAGTAACACAGGCTTTACAAAAGAATAGAAATAAACATATACATCAGTGGAATTATGACATGAGTACATACATAAAGGATCACAATAAGTTTTAAAACATCAACTTCACACATGAGCATTAAAACAGAACAGAATAAATAATGTATAAACATCTTTATAAAGAAAATAACATGGTATTTGAAAAATTCTACAACATAAATCTTATTAGCTAAACACATAAAGACAGGAAAAAGACAAATACACAAGGGTACATAAACATATAGCGGAATAATACAAAAGGAAAGGACAGGGTTTTTTGTACTGCAGTATTTTGCAAACAAAACTTTCTTTATTTCTCGGAGATCTCCCTTCATTCGTCATTATTCCCAAAAAGTCCTATCTATACCTGCTTTCTGTATTCTATTCATATTTCTTTCAAAATAAATATGGCTCATTGTACAATACTCATTTAGGCCCAAACCGTTTTCATGTAACTTTCAAAGCATTCTTCCCCTATTCTCCATAGTTCGTTTCTTATAGTCTACCCCCTCTTAAGCTAACTTAAATCTACTGAGCTCAGATATTAAACTAAGGGACGAGGCAATGCAGCAGCACATAAAACAATTAACACAAGCAGCAATGACAAAAAATACAGATTGGCAAAGCTAGCAGCAGCAAATGTAATAACTTATATCAAAACATGACAAACGCACAAGCAGAAAATATAGTACACTAAAGACAACAACACAGATAAGGGAAATGTATATACACATCTTAATATCTATGTAATTAAAGTGGTGCACCACAACAATTTATTATAAAAAAAATATTACCATGAACTTGAAATGAAAATTATGTGTTACTGTTACTAGTTCCTTCTTATTGTTCTTTCCTTTCCAAGTGCTCCTTTTTTAAAGAATGTGGATCTTAAAATAATTATTTAATAGATCTGTTGACAGAAAGTGTTCACATTAGCAAATGCATTTCATTTTATAAAAGCAATGCTGCAACACAGCTGGAAACCAGATATCAAATGAAATAAGCAACTATGAAAAGCAAAGCATAAAAATATCATTCAGTAGTCATGTGACATTTCATAAGTTAGTAGAAACTCTCTCAACTCTCGTAGAAAGACGCTTGTCATAATCAGGTGTGCAGATGTAAAAATATTTCTCGTCATTTCATTAGGCATTTCAGTAAATATCGTAAATTAAGAGCTAGTGTAATCATATGTTTTCAAGTTCGGCCGTGTCGTTTTTGCGATGCTTTCTACAAAGGAATGTCAGAAGCGAGATTAATGGCGTCCCCTTTTTTTTTCTACCTGTGCTGCTTAAAAGGGCTCGCAATAATGGCTTTTCCTCCAGGCAACTGGCACACCTGGCCGCTCGCAACGCATTACGTCACGGTCACTTACCTTTCTTACCGACATATTTACGACAGCAGTTTCCACTACAGTGACAGTCTCACATAAAAATATTTCACAGGTCAAGAATTAGCGTTGCAAATCTGTAGAAAGAAAATCCTATAAATATAAGTGTCCAAATAAAATATTCGTCAGCATTGTGATACAGTCACGAATTTACGCACATTTCATAACTCTTAAAGTACGATTCTTGGTTTCCAACATACTTCTTATTCCTCATATACGGTAGCATCATCTTATTGATCATAAACATACCTCAGCAGCATAATACACATCGTTGTCGTAATAATAACATCATAACACCTCAGTCAAATCTCAAAATCGTCGTAGCTTCCTCCAACAATTTCAAAACCTAAAAAAAATTCTCTGCTCATTTCAATAGTGTTATCTACCTCAAACGTACTTTAAAATCATGCTTCCTTACCAAATACATCATTCAAAGCTCTCATAGTATCACAATGATTCCGAAAAAATATGAACAGTTTACAAAGTACAGACAAAATACAGTTTCATAAGTGTGAAGTTACCCAACTGTGTATTGCGTAAACATGTGTCACTGATGTAGTAAAAAAATGTTTATCTCTCAGTTAAATGATCAGATAGCTGTGTAATTTGTGTGTTAGAGAAATATGGTACCGATGTGTAAAGTTGTATAAGCAAATACCATATTAGCTAGGGCTCCTTGTGCTTGCCAAACACATGGTACACAAAGTTGGCGTGTACCCCCTGAGGATTAATGTAATTATACCCTCAGGTGTTACAGATTACACCAATGGAATGAAATGTATCACGGAAAACTTTCTTTGTAATTCAAAAATCTTTAAAAATAAATGTTTTAAGTATAAAATTGATCACTGAAATGCGTGTCCTGTAGCGCTAAATGTGCATCTTGTTGTAAGATAATCTCTGTGGAAGTGTCGTAGTTATTTTCCTCCGAAAGCTAAGTTCTGCAGAAGCCAATGTACTTACCTCATGATAAACAAAAGTGAAATGCTTTGCGTATAGATATCGTAGTTATTATGCTTATTGGCGTGATGAAGAAAGTACTGTACAGTAACGTAATGTTGTACCACGAAAAAGGCTGTCTCATTGTTGCTATACCACAAAAGTTACTACTAAAACATGTTTTTCTTTCCAGAAGAATTCAGAAAACTGTGCAGATATAAAACAGATACACCGCAAAAGCAACATTGTAAATTGTCACTCATTAGTAGCGTCGAGATAAAACCGTGTAGTTGTCACTTAAACTAACCACTGTGTCGTCTGGTATCTCACAGAAAGTACATTAAACCCAGAATGTATTTTCAAGTAAACCAAAATGTTGCATTAAAATCTCATTAGCAGTACCAGTATGTGTCCTAAGTATGTAAGCCTGATAGTCGTTACGTAATCGTGCAACTAACAAGCAAGAATGTACAAATACAACACTGTGTCGTCTGTTCACTATAACAATGCATTCGTAATTTCTGTTTAAAAATGTTCCCTAGGTTCTAGACTGGATATTTAACTTCAAACATTGTTGCATGTTAACAGTTTCTTAAGTCTGACAAGCATACTAGTAATGTAAAGTGAAAAATTTTATGGCAATGACAAAGCTAAAAAGCAGATTATCTTTCAATAAACGGTTTTACATGTGAAATGTGGTGTAAACCTTTACTCTTCCTAGTACGCAGAGTCTCAACTTCAACGCAATTATCATGTGGTATGCGTCGGATTCTGTAAGGTCCATTGTAAACTAGAAAGAATTTGTGACTCAAGTGTTTCTTCTTATGTGACAATGAATGAGCTTTAATGAGAACTTTCTGACCAATATACAACTTCTTGGCATTTGCTTTACCGTGTAGTTTTCTCCTTTTGTCTGCTGCAGATTTTATATTTTTAAGAGCCAAATCAATTATGTCTTTGTGTCGAAGTTTACGTGTATTCGGGAAAGGTACAAGCTCTCTGATTCTGTTCGGTGGTTCTTCATTCTTCAGTACAAGAGTAGGTGGTAAAGCAGTGGAGTCGTGAGGCATTTCATTCAGCACATTTTGAAATAAGTGTAAATATCTGTCCCAATGCTGATGCTTTCTGTGACAATAAAGTCTGCAAAGCTTATTGATTTCTTTCATAATCCGTTCAGACGGGTTGCAATGTGGTGAGTACAATGAAATAAAAACAGGTTTGATTTTATGGTTGCGAAGCATGCGTGACCAAACAGCAGATCTGAATTGCGGTCCGTTATCTGAAATGACTTTACTAACGTGTCCAACTTCGCGTAAGAAATTTTTAACAAAGGCGTTGGATACAGACCGTCCAGTGGCTTTACGTAACGGAGTGAAAGAAACAAATTTTGAAGTAAGTTCAACAGCGACTAGAACGTACGAAAATCCATTAGATGTTCTGACAAGCGGTCCCAAGAGATCAACAGCAGCAAATTCTTTTAATTTAGAAGGAATGATAGGAAACAACGGAGCACGATGTGAGACAGTAGATGGTTTCGCCTTTTGACAAAGTTTACAAATAGACAAGACTCTTCGAATTCGCTTTTCCATATTGTTAAAATAACAAGTCGTTCGAAGAATATGATAACATTTTCGTGGGCCAAAATGTGCGTAGCTGAAATGAATGTACCAAATGAGCTTATTAACAAAATCGTCTGGAATGCAAAGTACCCATAGCTTGTCATCAACAGTGCAGCGTTTGAAGAGTATGTTGTTTCTAACCAGGTAATAATGCCGAATCTGTGTGTGTGTCTTTTCATGCCATTTGCTCTTGATGTCTTTCCAAATCGGATCTTTATCTTGTTCATGAGCAATGTCCTTTAAAGATGTGGTGATGAAGTTTTCAAAGGCGACTTTCTGAATGTAAAGAATACTGAAATTTTTCTCGAGGTTGCCTTCTGTGGTACTTTTCTTAAGCCCAGCCGGTGTGCGTGACAGTGCGTCCGCAACAATGTTCTCCTTGCCGGGAATGTAGACTATTGTGAAGCGGAATTCTTGCAGAAACAATGCCCAACGTTTTAACCTGTCATGATTTAATTTTGAAGACATAAGAAATTGTAATGCACGATGATCACTGTATACTTTTACGTGCTTACCAGAAAGAAAGAAACGGAATTTGTTAAATGCCCAAACGATAGCTAAAGCTTCTAATTCAGTAACGGAATAATTTTTTTCAGATTTTGTTAGCACTCGACTAGCAAAAGCAATGGTTTTCTGAATGGTAGTGTCATTTTCTATGGCTTCTTGAAATAAATGGGCACCAAGACCGACTTTAGAAGAATCCGTGCTAAGGCAGAAATCTTGTGACAGATCTGGATGAGCTAAGATTGGCGCATGAAGTAACGCTTCTTTCAAAGAATTGAATTCCAACTGTGCTTGTTCGTCCCAGTTCCAAATAGTATTTTTTCCAGTGAGAGAACAAAGTTTTGGTGTAACAAGAATTTGCATATTCAGAAAACGACGGTAAAAATTTACGAGACCTAGAAAACTGCGGACTTGTCTTTTTGTGGATGGAACTGGAATGGCTCTGATTGCTTCTAACTTTTCAGGATCCGGCTGAATGCCTTCAGAAGAAATAATATGTCCCAAAAACCTCACCTTTGACCTACCGAATTCAGACTTTTCCAAGTTAACTGTAATTCCAAATTCTGTAAAAATACGTAACAAACTGTTGAGGATGCGATTATGTAGTTCCCATGAAGCTTCTGCTATTAGAATATCGTCCACATATAAGGTGATGTGACGTTTTAAGAACTCAGGTAATATGGAATTTAGCCCGCGAATGAATGCTGCTGAAGAAATGTTCAAACCAAAGGGAAGTTTCCGAAACTGATAACAAACGCCGAAACAAAGGAAAGCTGTGTATTTTCTACATTCTGGATGAAGTTTGATTTGATAAAAGCTGGATCTGAGATCAATGGAAGACAACACTTTTACACCATTAAAATTTTGAAGAAGTTCTTCCAACGTTTGCGGCCTGTCTGTTTCAGGAATAATGATCGTATTGATTTGTCTCGAATCTAAGACAAGCCTGATCGATCCATTTTTCTTCTCAACAACATGTAATGGATTGTTGTATGAGCTTACTGCAGGCTCAATAATGCCCTCGTCGAGCATAGATTGTATTTCTGTTCTAACACGGTCCCTATAATGTGCTGGAATTACATATGGTCTAACACAAAATTTAGTATGCTCACGAACACGAAATTGGTATTGAAATCCCTTGATTGTTCCTGTTTTATGAGTAAAAACTGTGGAATGTGCTTGTAAAATCTCAAAAAGGTCCTGCCTATCAGTGTCATTACAATTCTCAATTGTTTGAATTTTATTCTGAATTAACTTATTAGTGTCAAATGCGCCGTCGATATCATCCCTGTCAGTACTTGCAGAGTGATTGTTAGTGTCTAGTTCCGTAGAAAAGTCCGAACTGTTGTCTAACAGAAGGTAAAGCCGATTAATTTCCTCGTCATGGTTTGAGAGCCAATCTTCAAATTTCAAAGCTATTGACTTACCTTCTTTCTCTAAACTTATTTCAGCATCGTGAAAGTTTAAGATTGCTTTGTATTCATTAAAAAAGTCTACTCCCAATATAATTTCCGTCGACAATAATGGAACAATGAGAAAGCTCATAGAGAAGCTGTGGCTTTGACAATAGAATTCTAAGTTGGTTTGTTGGCGTACATCTACACTTTTTCCAAAGATTGCACCTTGTAATTTAATCTTACGTAACGGAAGTGTGGGACAATCATTCGATTTGTTGCATTTGCTAAAGGCTGTTTCACTAATTACTGAAATGGGACTGCCAGAGTCAAGTACTGCCGTAAATTTTACATCATTTACTGTACTGTGAATCACAGGATATGCAATATTGTTATGTTTTATGTCGTGTTCCTGGAGTAAGATGTCCCTAATGTCTTCCATTTTTACGTAATTACTAGCTACGGCAGCTGCGTCGTTAGTGTCATAAGAACGTTTTGTGGCTGCCAGCGGTGTGAGTCATTGCCTATTGTCTCTTTGTTGGCGAGCGTCGTTATTGGGATTTGGAGACCTAACTTCTACAAATTCACCGTGACGAGAGGGCCCTGCCCTGTTTAAATCCCGCCAGTTCTGATGCAATTCAGGTCTGTCGATACGATCACATCGTCTGTCGTCATGTCGGTAGTTCCTGTAGTTTCTTTCTTGTCGGTCAAGTGGTGGAGAATTTCTCCTTGAATCGTAACTGAGCGCTGGACCGTTGCGTCTAGAGTTATTCTGTCTCCCTTGATAATAATTATTTTGGTTCCCAAATTGTCTGTTTCTCAGATTGTCTCTGTGATAGTCACTACCGCGGAGAGGTGATCTTTCCCTGTAATTATTACTACTCTGCCAACGGTTGTAATACGGGTGGTGTCTGTCTCGGTCACGATTTGTGTTGTGAGAATAGTCTTGTCGCGTCCAGTTATTATTTCTTTCATCGCGGAATTGCGACCGATGTGATCTGTAATTGTTGTGCTCCTGCATTCCGCGATTGTCAGTGTCACTTTCCAGTTGTTGTAACAGTCCCTGAAAAGCTTCAATGTCGTCTTTGCAACGTCCTGCCAAAATAATATGTCGTAAATGTTCAGGTAATTTGATTAAGCAAATGCGGATGAGTTCTGAGGGGCTGTATGGGTTTGACAAGTACTGATTCTTGTGCAACATGTCTTCAAAATATTTCACAAGACTGGAGAATTCAGATTGTTCGAAATGTTTCATCATTATGATACCATGTTTTACGCGGTCTTGTGTGGCTTGAGACCAATATGCTGAGAGGAAGGCATGGTAAAATTCTCCTTCACTGTGGCAATCGTGAATGACCGATCGCATTCTTACAGCTGGTTCATTCTCTAAGTAGCCACAGATAAATTCTAATCTGTGCTCCAATGACCAGTTGGGAGGAAAACAATGAGAGAATTGATGGAGCCATGCTTGTGGATGAATGTCGTTGCCAGAATTTTTAAATGTTTTGAATTTACGTTTAGTAATGAACAGCTTATAGTCAAAATCATCATGTCGGCGAGTCGCATGTCGGTCATTGTTACGTCGTGTCGGCTGTTCCATCTCAAAATTCGGTGCACATTGCCAATTTCTTTCATAACTTCCGAAATGCCCTGTGTTATTATTTTGCGGCTTTTCCGTATTTCTAAGTCCCTCTTCCCGTGTTGGAGCGCGAGTGTCCTCTGAAATACGTAATTCTTGTATTACCTGTGTCAGCTGATCTTGTACTTCCCGGATTTCTCTTTGGTTTTGTGTATTAATTTGATTCTGATTTTGTTTGAATTTCCTAATTTGTTCGTACTCTTCTGTGTCATTAAAGACTACCGGTCTTGCGTCAATCAGATTATCATCTACCTTCGTAGATAAATTAGTGAACTGATCCAAAAGTTCGGCTACTTTCTCCGATAGTGTACTTATTTCCTCAGTGTGTTTTTCTGAACCAAGTTTCAGAGTATCTACTGTGTCCTTAAAGTTTTCCTGAGTTTTTGCAAGTTGCATAACCGAATCGGTAGATGCAACTGAGTCAAATTTAGCTTGCAAGAACTCATGATTTTCATGAACAATAATTTGCAGTTCTTTTATGGCTGCTTCGTGATTCTGTAATGCATTTTCATGCCGCGAAAAAATAGGTTGAAAATGCTCACAAATTTGAGTTTTTACGTCATTACAGACTTTTTGACATTTCGATTCAATGTTATGTAACTCAGTAGTTAAATCTTCGCGTGTTTGTTCAAGTGTGGTGTCTAACTTTTGAAGATTTTGTTCCACTGTGTCTAACTTTTTAAGATTTTGTTCCACTGTGTCTAACTTTTTAAGATTTTGTCCCATTTGTCTCTGATTTTGTTCCATTTGTTGCATTAATTGCAATAATAATGTATTAGTGTCTGGAATCTGTTTCTCTACGCTTTTCGGCAGTGCATTTGCACCGGCAACATTCACATTTTGACAAGCAGAAAATGTGTCTTGACTTATTTGAGAAAACGGTGATGACCCAAAACCTGAATCTACAGTATTTGCGAAATTGTGTCCTGTCATTACGGATCCCTGAGGCGAGCTGTTGCCGACCGATCGATCGATAATGTTTCCCTGTTCACTACCTGTTTCAATGTCTACACCATTGTTTGCAGCCCGCTCCATTTCCCTATGCACAATTACCAAATTACTACTTTGAACATCAGTTAATTCATTACTCGGTGGCGCTAACACACTGCTTTCATTTTCACAGTCATTTCTCAGTTTACTTTGGAGCCTAGTATTACGTTTTTCACACGCCATTATTGTCACAGTATTTCACACGATTACACAGAAAAGCACAATTTGAAGAGCACAATAAAATAACATAGCAATGGAAATAATGTCTACTTAATTGCCAGCGCAGCTGCGAAATACTTGGTGCAAATCTACATGCATGCCACAACTGTTTTACTGTACAACAATGAAAAACTACAACTACAAAGGAGATTTTCTCTACAATTACGCGCTAGCAATAAACAATAGCTACACTAATTACACAAACGACAAGAAAAAAAATCAGAAGATTCCAGTGAGGTATCCTCGGCTAAGGGTCGACATATGAAACGTCCCCTTTTGAACAATTATAAACGACTGTGCTTAAACTGACACACAATATTTTGTTAGCGCAACGCAATCTGACTTTCAAAATTCCCTACAAAAGAATGGGCCCTGGCTAACATTAAACTATACCTTTCACAAATCACTTACCTCACAAAAATCTTCGCTGCTCAAGCTACTGCAATACAGCGAGCGCCACTACTGCCAGCTAAATAAAAGATTCAAACTACTGAAGGCACTAACTACTGATAGGGATAGTTAGCAAATGAAAGATATTAATAGAGAACAAACAATGTATTTACCTTAATATCATCACAAGCCATAATATATATATCAGTTCATGACAAATTACAAAACTCCGCCATCTCTCTCCCCACATCCACCACTGCTGGCGGCTCACCTCCAACTGCCCAACGCTACGCGCTGTTCACAGCCAGCTGCCTAACACTACAATGGCGAGTATTACAACAATGCAAAGCAGCCACAGACTGCACACAGCACAGCCAGTGATTTTCATATTGAGCGGTACGTAACGTTGCCAATAAGAAAACATAAACAGCCTACTTACATAGAGAAAACATAAACAGCCTACTTACAATTTCAATGCGGTGGGTTACTTTGTACTGTTAATGAAATAAATAAATAAATTAGTTCCTTTTACGTTGTAATGGACATAAGCTGTCATTCCGCTCAATTGTGCCACATCGGAGCAAAATATATTTTATGATTTCTGTTACGATATGATGTAAATACTGACTGTGTCAGTTACTAAGCTGTAATGGCGTAAAGCATTTAGTAAGACGATATCTTTTGCATTTAGTCATTTTTGCGGATAGTTCGTATGCAAATATTGTTTCATTTCCACTGCCTCTTCTCTGTATTAATGTATATTTTCAGTTTTATGACTGTCTTTCATTTACACCGGCCACGAACTACGAAAAGTTGCTGTTAATTATGTCATGTATAGATGTTGTTACTTCAAGAAAGATTTTAACTCTTTGTGAAGTCTTGATGGCACCTACACTAATCAAGAATGCTTTATAGTATATATTCTATAATTAATTTGTATATACTGACTTAAACTGTGCTACATCATTATGTGCAGCTCTGTGAGCTGTTGTATGCCGCTAAAACGAGAAGAATCTGTTTTATATCTTTTATCTGAAGATGGCTAGATTGTCAGCCGAAACAAGTAATCAATCCCAATAAAGAAGATTTAACGTGCGATCTTGACTTTACGGATTTTCGGTCCCTAAAATAAATAAAAACAGATCACGTTTTTTCTGGTTGATAATGTCAACAAACTTGAAAAACTGAGCATTTTCGCCTCACATAATGGGTAAAACCCAGAAGTGTGTCTTTGCTCCAGTCGGTATAAATGGACTGCGTAATAAAAACACGTGAAATAATCCTTTGTAATATTGTTCTATTGTAGCCAAGCTGCCCAACACAATATTGAACTGGAAGTCCCGTAAATCTGAATATAATGCTTAAAAATACTTGTGAAACTTCCCCTTTGAACAATTATACATGACTGTGCTTAAACTGACACACAATATTTTGTTAGCGCAACGCAATCTGACTTTCAAAATTCCCTACAAAGGAATGGCCCTGACTAACATTAAACTATACCTTTCACAAATCACTTATCTCACAAAAATCTTCGCTGCTCAAGCTACTGCAATACAGCGAGCGCCACTACTGCCAGCTAAATAAAAGATTCAAACTATGGAAGGCACTAACTACTGATAGGGATAGTTAGCAAATGAAAGATATTAATAGAGAACAAACAATGTATTTACCTTAGTATCATCAAAAGTCATAATATATAGCAGTTCATGACAAATTACAAAACTCCACCATCTCTCTCCCCACATCCACCACTGCTGGCGGCTCACCTCCAACTGCGCAACGCTACGCGCTGTTCACAGCCAGCTGCCTAACACTACAATGGCGAGTATTACAACAATGCAAAGCAGCCACAGACTGCACACAGCACAGCCAGTGATTTTCATACAGAGGTGTCGTTACCAATAAAAAAACCTAAACAGCCTACTTACATAGAGAAAACATAAACAGCCTACTTACATAGCCCCCATGCTCCCCACAAAAATTTTTACAAATTGGATTGGGCAGTGGCCAATACAGATTTGAAAAAAATTTTTCATAATTACAATAACAAAGAAATCAAATGCACACACTTATTGATACAATGTTGGTCAAAAGCTAAAATTTTCTCACAGTCCATAAAGACAGTCCTGATTGTTCATTACGGTAAAATAGTAGTGTTTTTCTCAAAGTCTGAGCAGTAGAAGAAAATGCACACGGAAGTAGTGGATTTCCATGCAGTCTTGAAGAAGTAGTGTTGTCCTTCCAACGGAAAGACAGTGCTGACTCTTGACATGCAGACAGGTAATGGGCCACAACATAGCAAACCCACAGCAGAGTCATTCGACGTTTTGAAGAATATTGGTAGGTAGGTCATCACAGAACAGACCCACTGTAGTCCTGGTAGAGATTACGGTATTGGTGGGCCACCAGAGGTGCAGACCCACTGCAGTCCTTGTAGAAATAATGGTATTGATGGATCATCAAAGATGTAGACCCACTGTAGTCCTTGTAGAGATAATGGTAATGGTGGGCCATCAAAGATGCAGACCCACTGTAGTCCTTGTAGAGATGGCCAGCAGCCATCTGTTGTGATTGTGCAGGTGCACATTCACCATCGAAGAGTCTTGCGGAGAATATAGCAAGTCCATAAACCACCACTTGTGCACTCACAAAGTTTTTTGGAATTGTCCTTAGAACGAGCAATGCTGTTATTCAGTCCCTTGCTGAGTTATCAACACACGTGCAAACACTAACAGTCCCTACTTCTCACATATTGTCCATATACTATGACCAACAGAAACGTGTGCAGTGAAATGAATGCTTACAAGTTAATTAGTTTGAAACAAACTGGTGTCAATTACAATTTTATAACATGAAAATACAATTACAAAAGTACAAAATACATCATTAAAGAATATAGCAATATAGATAACAATTGTAGTAACACAGGCTTTACAAAAGAATCGAAATAAACATATACATCAGTGGAATTATGACATGAGTACATACATAAAGGATCACAATAACTTTTGAAACATCAACTTAACACATGAGCATTGAACAGAACAGAATTAATAATGTCTAACATCTTTACAAAGTAAATAACATATTATTAATGCCAATTATATTCGAGGATAACAGTATTCCTCATCATAGTGAATGTAGCTTAATATTAAAAGAAGAAAAAATTCTATGAAACTACACAGAGACAGGAAGAAAACAAATACTCAAGGGTACACAAACACATAGTGGGATAACACCAATAGGAAAGGACAGGGTTCGTTTTCATTGTAACATTTGGTACTGCAGTCCAACCCAAAACTTCATATATCTTTCCTCTTATTTCATCCTTTGTTTCCACCAAAAAATTCTATCTAAGCATGCTTTCTGTATTTATATGTTCACACATTTCTTACCTCAACATTTATTTCCAAGAAAATCCTACCTAAACCTGTTTTCTCAATGCGTTTCTTCCAATTCATCGCAACTCATTCTCTTAGAGGCTACCCCCTCTTAAGCTAACTTAAATCTACTGAGCTCAGATGCTAAACTAAGGGACGAGGCAATGCAGCAGCACAAAATAAGTAACACAAACATCAATGACAAAAAAATTCAAACTGGCAAAGCAACTGCAATATTACAACTAATATAAGGCAACGTGCAGCAACAATAAAAATAAATGAGTAGTAAAACTGGCTTAGCAGAGTAACACAAAGTCAAATTCAGTAACACTATGCCTGGCAAACAGCAGTAACTTATACCTAAACATGACATAGCTCAAGCAGAAAAAATAGTACACTAAAGATAACAATGCAGATAAGGGAAATGTATATTCACATCTTAATGTCTAAGTAATTAAAGTGGTGCACCACAACAACTTATTGTAAAAGAAATATTACCATGTACTTGAAAAGAATATTATGTATGCAGTTACTGTTACTAGTTCCTTCTTATTGTTCTTTCCTTTCCAAGAGCTCCTTTATCGAAGAATGTGGGTCATAAAATAATTATTTAATAGATCTGTTGACAGAAAGTGTTCACATTAGCAAATGCATTTCATTTTATAAAAGCAATGCTGCAACACAGCTGGAAACCAGATATCAAGTGAAATAAGCAACTACAAAAAGCAAAGTATAAAAATATCATTCAGTAGTCATGTGACATTTCATAAGTTAGTAGAAATTCTCTCAACTCTCATAGAAAGACGCTTGTCATAATCAGGTGTGCAGATGTAAAAATATTTCTTGTCATTTCATTAGGCATTTCAGTAAATATCGTAAATTAAGAGCTAGTGTAATCATATGTTTTCAAGTTCGACCGTGTCGTTTTTGCGATGCTTTCTACAAAGGAATGACAATGGCCAGGATAATGGCCTCCCTTTTTTTTCCTTCCTGTGCTCTGAAAGGCACGCGCCAATGGCCCTCTCTCCAGGCGTCCGACACAGCTGGGTGCCCACGACGCATTACGTACAGGTGGTCACTTAACTTTCTTACGGAAATATTTATGACAGCAGTTTCCGCTACAGTGACAGTCTCACATAAAAATATTTCACAGGTCAAGAATTAGCGTTGCAAATCTGTAGAAACAAAATCCTATGAATATAACAGTGTCCAAAAAAATTTTCAGTGGCATTGTGATACATTCACACATGATTCACACATGTACACACATTTCATAATTCTAAAGTATGATTCTTGGTTTCCAACATCCTTTTCCATAAGTCAGAGTCCCTAATCACTATTCATTACTCCTTACCTTATTACACATATACGTATCCATCGGCACTCGTCAATATTTCGTCATTATAAATATGAAGCATAATCAAATAACTCATATAGCCTCAGCCTATTAATCATAAACATACCTCAGCAGCATAATACACATCGTCGTCGTAAAAATAACATCATAACACCTCAGTCAAATCGCAAAATCGTCGTAGCTTCCTCCAATAATTAAAAAAATTCTCTGCTCATGTCAAAAGTGTCATCTGCCTCAAACGTACTTTAAAAATAATGATCTCATACCAAATATATCATTCAAAGCTCTCATAGTATCACAATGGTTCCAAAAAATATGAACAGTTTACAAAGTACAGACAAAATACAGTTTCATAAGTGAGAAGTTACCCAACTGTGTATTGCATAAACATGTGTCACTGATGTAGTAAAAAAATGTTTATCTCTCAGTTAAATGATCAGATAGCTGTGTAATTTGTGTGTTAGAGAAATATGGTACCGATGTGTAAAGTTGTATAAGCAAATACCATATTAGCTAGGGTTCCTTGTGGTTGCCACACACATGGTACACAAAGTAAGCGTGTACCCCCCTGAGGATTAATGTAATTATACCCTCAGGTGTTACAGATTACACCAATGGAATGAAATATATCACGGAAAACTTTCTTTGTAATTCAAAAATCTTTAAAAATAAATGTTTTAAGTATAAAATTAATCACTGAAATGCGTGTCCTGTAGCGCTAAATGTGCATCTTGTTGTAAGATAATCTCTGTGGAAGTGTCGTAGTTATTTTCCTCCGAAAGCTAAGTTCTGCAGAAGCCAATGTACTTACCTCATGATAAACAAAAGTGAAATGCTTTGCGTATAGATATCGTAGTTATTATGCTTGTTGGCGTGATGAAGAAAGTACTGTACAGTAACGTAATGTTGTGCCACGAAAAAGGCTGTCTCATTGTTGCTATACCACAAAAGTTACTACTAAAACATGTTTTTCTTTCCAGAAGAATTCAGAAAACTGTGCAGATATAAAACAGATACACCGCAAAAGCAACATTGTAAACTGTCACTCATTAGTAGCGTCGTGATAACATCGTGTAGCTGTCACATAAACTAACCACTGTGTCATCTGGTATCTCACAGAAAGTACTTTAATTCCGAATGTATTTTCAAGTAAACCAAAATGTTGCATTAAAATCTCATTAGCAGTACCAGTATAGTATGTGTCCTAAGTATGTAAGCCTGATAGTCGTTACGTAATCGTGCAACTAACAAGCAAGAATGTACAAATACAACACTGTGTCGTCTGTTCACTATCACAATCCATTCGTAATTTCTGTTTAAAAATGTTCCCTAGGTTCTAGACTGGATATTTAACTTCAAACATTGTTGTATGTTAACAGATTCTAAGTCTGACAAAGCATACTAGTAATGTAAAGTGAAAAGTTTTATGGCAAAGACAAAGTTAAAAGACAGATTATCTTTCAATAAACGGTTTTACATGTGAAATGTGGTGTAAACCTTTACTCTTCATAGTACTCAGAGTTTGAACTTGAATGCAATTGTCAGGCGGTATACGTCGGTAATGAATACTGGAGTTTTTCTCAAGGTTAGCGTCTATGTTATTTTTCTCTGAGCCAGCCGGCGCACGTGGGTGCCTGCGGCGCGAGTCATTGTCTGTCTCTTTGTTGGCGCGCGTCGTTATTGGGATTAGGAGACCTAGCTTCTACAAATTCACCTTGCCGAGAGGGCCCTGCTCTGTTTGAATCCCGCCAGTTCTGATGCAATTGACGTCTGTCGTTATGATCATATCGTCTGTCGTCATTTCGGTAGAATCCGTAGTTTCTTCCTTGTCGGTCACGTGGTGGAGAATTTCTCCCTGAATCGTAACTCCGCGCTGAACTGTTGCGTCTGAAGTTATTCTGTCTCCCCTGGTAATAATTGTTTTGGTTCCCATATTGTCTGTTTCTGTGATTGTCTCTGTGATAGTCATTACTGTGGAGAGGTGATCTTTCCCTGTAATTATTACTACTCTGCCAACGGTTGTCATACGGGTGGTGTCTGTTTTGGTCACGATTTGTGTTGTGATAATAGCCTTGTCGTGTCCCGTTATCGTTTCTGTCGTCACGGAATTGTGACGGATGTGACCTGTAGTGATTGTTTTCCTGTTTTCGCATCCCGCGACGGTATGTGTCAATTTCCAGTTCTTGTAACAGTCCCTGAAATGCTTCAATGTCGTCTTTGCAACGTCCTGCTAAAATAATATGTCGTAAATGTTTAGGCAGTTTGATTAAGCAAATGCGGATGAGTTCTGAGGGGCTGTATGGGTTTGACAGGTATTGATTCTTGTGCAACATGTCTTCAAAATATTTCATAAGACTGGAAAATTCAGATTGTTCGAAACGTTTCATCATTATGATGCTATGTTTTAGTCGGTCTTGTGTAGCTTGAGACCAATATGCTGAGAGGAAGGCATGGTAAAACTCTCCTTCACTGTGGCAATCGTGAATTACCGATCGCATTCTTACAGCTGGTTCACTCTCTAAGTAGCCACACATAAATTCTAATCTGTGCTCCAATGACCAGTTGGGAGGAAAACAGTGAGAGAATTGATGGAGCCACGCTTATGGATGAATGCCGTTGCCAGAATTCTTAAATGTTTTGAATTTACGTGTAGTAATGAACAGCTTATAGTCAAAATCATCGTGTCGGCGAGTAGCATATCGGTCATTGTTACGTCGTGTCGGCGGTTCCATATCGAAATTCGGTGCACATTGCCAGTTTCTTTCATAACTTCCGAAATGCCCTGTGTTATTATTTTGCGTCTTTTCCGTATTTCTAAGTCCCTCTTCCCGTGTTGGAGCGCGAGTGTCCTCTGAAATACGTAATTCTTGTATTACCTGTGTCAGCTGATCTTGTACTTCCCGGATTTCTCTTTGGTGTTGTGTATTAATTTGATTCTGATTTTGTTTGAATTTTCTTATTTGTTCATACTCTTCTGTGTCAGTGAAGGCTACGGGTCTTGTGTCATTCAGATCATCATCTACCTTTGTAGATAAGTTAGTGACCTGATCCGAAAGTTCGGCTTCTTTCTCCGATAGTGTACTTATTTCTTCAGTGTGTTTTTCTGAACCAAGTTTCAGAGTATCTACTGTGTCCTTAAAGTTTTCCTGAGTTTTTGCAAGTTGTGTAACCGAATCGGTAGATGCAACTGAGTCAAATTTAGCTTGCAAGGTCTCATGATTTTCATGAACAATAATTTGCAGTTCTTTTATGGCTGCTTCGTGATTCCGTAATGCATTTTCATGCCGCGAAAAAATAGGTTGAAAATGCTCACAAATTTGTGTTTTTACGTCATTACAGACTTTTTGACATTTCGATTCAATGTTATGTAACTCAGTAGTTAAATCTTCACGTGTTTGTTCAAGTGTTTGTTCCAATGAGTCTAACTTTTTAAGATTTTGTTCCACTGTGTCTAACTTTTGAAGCTTTTGCTGTGTTTGTCTCTAATTTTGTTCCATTGTGTCTAACTGTTGCTGTGTTTGTCTCTGATTTTGTTCCATTGTGTCTAACTGTTGCTGTGTTTGTCTCTGATGTTGTTCCATTGTGTCTAACTTTTCAAGCTTTTGTCCCATTTGTTGCATTAATTGTAATAACAATGCACTGGTGTCTGAAACATGTTCCTCAGTGCTTTTCGGCAGTGAAGTTGCATCGGCAACATTCACATTTTGACAAGTGGAAAATGTGTCTTGACTCATTTGAGAAAACAGTGGGAACGCAAAACCTGAGTCTGCAGTATTTGCAATATTGTGTTCTGTCATTCCCGATTCCTGAGGCGAGCTGTTGCCGACCAATCGATCGATAACGCTTCCCTGTTCACTACCTGTTTCACTGTCTACACCATTGTTTGCCGCCCACTCCATTTCCCTATGCGCAATTACCAAATTACTACTTTGAACATTAGTTAATTCATTACTCTGCGGCGCTAACACACTGCTTTCGTCTTCACTGTCATTTCTCAGTTTACTTTGGAGCCTAGTATTACGTTTTTCACATGCCATTATTGTCACAGTATTTCACACGATTACACAGAAAAGCACAATTTGAAGAGCACAATAAAATAACATAGCAATGGAAATAATGTCTACTTAATTGCCAGCGCAGCTGCGAAATACTTGGTGCAAATCTACATGCATGCCACAACTGTTTTACTGTACAACAATGAAAAACTACAACTACAAAGGAAATTCTCTCTATAATTACGCGCTAGCAATAAACAATAGCTACACTAATTACACAAACTACAAGAAAAAAAAAAATCAGAAGATTCCAGTGAGGTATCCTCGGCTAAGGGTCGACATATGAAACTTCCCCTTTGAACAATTATACATGACTGTGCTTAAACTGACACACAATATTTTGTTAGCGCAACGCAATCTTACTTTCAAAATTCCCTACAAAGGAATGGCCCTGACTAACATTAAACTATACCTTTCACAAATCACTTACCTCACAAAAATCTTCGCTGCTCAAGCTACTGCAATACAGCGAGCGCCACTACTGCCAGCTAAATAAAAGATTCAAACTATGGAAGGCACTAACTACTGATAGGGATAGTTAGCAAATGAAAGATATTAATAGAGAACAAACAATGTATTTACCTTAGTATCATCAAAAGTCATAATATATAGCAGTTCATGACAAATTACAAAACTCCGCCATCTCTCTCCCCACATCCACCACTGCTGGCGGCTCACCTCCAACTGCGCAACGCTACGCGCTGTTCACAGCCAGCTGCCTAACACTACAATGGCGAGTATTACAACAATGCAAAGCAGCCACAGACTGCACACAGCACAGCCAGTGATTTTCATACAGAGGTGTCGTTACCAATAAAAAAACCTAAACAGCCTACTTACATAGAGAAAACATAAACAGCCTACTTACACTTGGACAGAAACAACACTTTCTTTCCCCTCCAAAGTAGAATGAGTAGCGTAACTTGAAAGAATTCAACTACTGGGGCTAAGCTATGCATAGACTTAGAAAATCGTGTACTTCGTTAGATCCTCTGATTCATCCTTTGTGTCCCAGGCTCTTGTTCTTCTTCATCTTTGGACATTTTTTCTTCAAATCGAAAGATTACATTTATATGTGAGCTGCTGTCATGATGTGGGAAGCTTAAACTGACTCTTATGAATAATCAACTGGCTGTATGATCTGTTTTCTTCCTTTTGGGCACTGATATAATGAAATCTAGCTCAAGTCGTTTCGTTTCTACAACACGCTCTTTTCTTCCTTCTCAGTGGTAAACTATTTTCCCCTTGAATTCTTCTTCCATTCGTCCTTTATTAGGTATCGACGTTAGAAGCACAGATTTCAAAACTTTGCCAAATATTTTCCTCAGAACCTTTATTTTAGACAGAAAAATTATAACTTCAGATAAGATAATCTCATGCAGTGTGTGTTGATTGTCAGCTTTTGCGGGGGATGTGATTGCAGAATTGTCGTTACACTGTGGAGATTCGGGGATTTACTCCATAATACCTACGATGATTTGCCCCATTTCGCCACTTTCTGATAAATGAGCCATTATTGCTCTTGGGGACCAGCTGGAATAATTATTTCCACGCAAGTGTCAACGAGTAATAATTGATTCTTCTTTTCAGCGTGGCATTCTACAATGTTAAACATCAGAGAAGTTACATATAAGTACTAAAATACAAACTTACTTCTTTCCTCACCTCTGGATCGAGCTGCCGGGACGAACTTTCATGGCACAGTAAGTTACAATAACAGCTGAATCGGTGGCAGTCAGTTCAAAAACTTTACCCCACTCATGGCTTCATCCGCACCTACTGTACGTGCTGCCCTGACATAATGCGATACAGATGGTGCCGAACTGTTGCCTGACCGACACTTCCCTACATCTCTGATTCAATGAAAACATATGTAATAGATGTCTGAGAGACTGATGGTCTGATACAGGGTCGAAGCAATTTGGGATAACGTGCCCAGCTAGATTAGGTTTGCTACAGCCAGAGCTGGCAGCTCTGGGCACTAAATTTCGCATCCTGTAACTCTAAAATCACCTACAAAACTAATCAAGTGTTCTTCGTATTATACTGTAAAAGCACTACGCGCGTAATGTCGTTATTTGCTATACTCATTGGAGTTGCAGTTTTAATGTCTAGTAGTGCGTTCTCAAATTTACGGTGCTTAATTTTCCATAGAGTGCAGTGCTTCCTAGATTGGAGTAACGTATCTGTTATCACGTTTTGTGTTTCGCAAGGTGTCTGGCTTACATAGATTTCGTTACACAAATATTGGACACATGACAAAAGCTATTCTCCATGTACCGAGCACGAAGAGCGCCGCCCTGTCACTGAGACGATAATTACTAGATACCGGATTATATTCATTTGCATGTTGCACATGCATTTGCATATTTGGCTCCATTTCACCGGTTATTTCAAATTTTAACCAAAAACTAGTGACGATGCATATTTTCGCTCTGTGTTTACAATATTTTAAAAATTTAGACGGGCGGTCTCTAGTTCGATCTAGTTTTGATGTCTCACAGATCGACCCGACTTACAACTGCGTGCAATCGCTAACCGAGAGGCGACTGCCTAGCGAAATCATAACAGAAGAGGAACAGGAACAGCAATAAGCAGACAGGCAGACAGGTAGCCCCGTGGTCTAGGGCGCCTTCTGACGTATCGCGCAGCTCCCCCCCCCCCTCCCCCCCCCCCTCCCCCCCCCCCCCCCGCGTCGGTGGTTCGAGTCCTCTCGGGAATGGATGTGTGAGTTGTCCTTAGCGTAAGTTAGTTTAAGCATTGTGTAAGCCAGGGACCTATGACCTCAGCAGTTTGGTCCCATAGGAATTACCACCGCAGACAGTCAATGCTCCTGCGCCCGCGCACCCGGTTAATCCCCTCTGCCGTCTCACCGTAGACGTCGACAACAATTAAAGTACCCAAGCTTTTAGTCGCATGTCCATTGTTTCAGTTTAGCTTTCTATTTACTTGTGCACTATTGAACGTGTTTACGACGTATGGTGTGTAAAGTGTTGTGCACCACGCCGCAAAAAAAAAAAAAAAAAAAAAAAAAAAAAAAAAAAAAAAAAGTCTTTTCGTGGATAGCTGACCGTCCCGGAAAATTAAAGTATGACGGAATCGTTTCATATTGTCGAGTTTGCGAGAAAAACGTTTAGTTCAAAAAATTGTTTCAATACACCAGCATGTCAAGACAAGTCTTCATATTGCAGGAATGCAGAAGAAAGGACCACTACAACAACTTCTGACAACAGCAAGTTGCAGTAGCAGGGATTTGTTCAAAGGTAGCCAAAAAATCGGTTTAACATGTATCTATGTGAAGCTTTCATTGCAAGCAATATTCCTCTTCACAAACTTACAAACCCTATCCTCAAAGACTTCCTGCCCAAATCAAAATATACCAGATGAATCAACATTGCGTAAAAATTATATACCGACAATTTACTAAAATGTTCTAGAAGAAATAAGCAGTGAACTCAAATACAGCATTATCTGAATTTCAGATGACGAAACTACAGACACTTGTGGCCGCTACATTGCGAATTTAATTGTTGGTGCTTTTTGAAAGAAGAGCCTTCTTCTTCCTATTACTGGCCTGCAAAGAACGTGATAAATTGAATCATTCTGTGATCGCCAGATTTGTGAATGAGGGTACTACAAAAGTATTTCCAGAATCTTCTGCAGATGAAACAGTATTTGTGTTTATTTCAGATGCTGCTCCCTATATGATCACAGCAGGAAAAGCCCTCCGAGTATTTTATCCCAATTTCATCCATGTGACGTGCTTTGCTCATGGAGTACATCGCCTTGCTGAAGAAGTACGTTCCACGTTTGTGAATGTAAATAAACTGATTTCATCAACAAAGAAAGTGTTTCTAAAGGCTCCTGCTCGCATCAACGCCTATAAAGAAAAACTATCAAATGTGCCTTTACCTTCCGAGTCAGTGGTAACTCGTTGGGGTACGTGGATCGAAACTGTGTTGTTTTACAATAAACATTTCGAGGCCGTTAGACGGGTAGTAAACAACTTCGATAGTGCTGAGGCTTTGGCGGTTTGCCAGTGCAAGGAAGATTATAATGATTCAGGAATTTAAAAAAAAACATTGCTGTGATTAGCACTCATTTTTCCCATATACCTGCAAGTATTATAAAGCTTGAAACTCAAGGTTTGGCGTTGAATGAATCTATTGAGTTAATGAGTAAAATTATTCTAGTAAACTCCTCATTGCGGAGGTATTGCCAACAAAACTTAAAGAAAAGTCTTAAAACGTTTTAAACAATAACCCAGGCTCTGAATCCATGTGTTAAACTGATAGTTTTATTAATGGGGCGACTCAACTCTTACCAGAAATAATAAGTGCCAAAATAGCACCCACATTGAAACACTGCCCAGTTACCTCAGTTGATGTTGAATGGTCCCTTTCTGCTTATAATAATGTTTTGTCTGACCGACGATACAATCTTACTACTGAACATTTGGAACAGTACTTGACCGTTTATGTTTACAATAGTAGAAAAATGTAAAATAAATTGTAAATAATGCTTTGGTCCAATAGTATTAATTAAAAGTTAAAGCTGTTCAAAAAATTCATGATTGTATGTTGTTTTGTTTTTTTTTTAATAAAATATTACGGAGTTTCTGAGCGTGCCCCTCTGCGTGCGATACATCTCGAAGTTGGTTCTGCACATATCGATTGTTTCACTGCGACGCACTAGCATCGCATAGACTTGTTACCGACAACGACAGTAAAGAGGGAACAATTCATGAAACACGATATGCGTCCTCATTTTGCAAATTTTTAGAAAATAGTCCGAGAAAGAACCCACTTCCTAACCTGTCTCAGAATGTATTAAGAAAATGATATCAACGTTCTAAATGTACCGATTTTTCGTGTGGTCGGCGCTGTTCCTCGTAATTGATATGCACATGTTCGACTTCGAGATATAATGCATACCGTAACTATCATGTTTTTTTATTATTTGCTCTTGTATATTTCGACACTTTTCATTGCCTTTTAAGCATTTTTCGTGCATATTTTCACGCATATTTTAAGGTTTTCATGACACATACAATGTGGTCTATAGTAATTATGCACTCAGCATTGCTGTGATTGCAGGTCAGTATCGATCTCCATCATTCGCTGCCATCGTGTATACAAAATTAGCAGGCTGTACGACTTAATGAGGGCAATCAATCAAGTGCACTCGCCGCAGGTATCATATCAGCCCGAGCTTAATAGCGGCCAAATTACAATCACACTGATTTGTATGAGCGACCGGAATTCGGTCGTAAACTACTACAGCCTAAACGAGCATTTACGTTGGCCGTTGATGAACGTTATTACCACTGAAAAATATTTACGTTTCATTTCGTTTTACTCTAACGCTTCATGAACTATAAATTATTTTTGTTCAGATCTCTTTTTAGAATATGTAAGTAACGGAAAACTGGTAATAAAAGCTCTTACAGGACTCAAAAGGCTCATTCAAAGCCATGTGGGAAGCAAGGAAAGACAAACGAGCGCAGTAACTTTGCGAAACCTCCTAGCTGCACAAGATTATTTTGTTAAACGACGGAAGTGATCAGTTAGGGATTGAATACTATCGTATTGGGCATTCAGCCCGTGGTTTCTGAATTTATGGATTAATCCCTAAAATAAATATCGATGTGTCTTGTTGCTTCCAGCGTTTCCCATTCAAGAGGAGGGGGCCCCAGGCCCTGCCCGCGTTTTAATACTAAAGTTTTCAGTGGTTATCTTAAAACACACTGAATTGCATAAAGATTAATGTGAACGCACAGAATTGCATAAAGATTCCTGTGAACAAATGAGAACCTATATCATATATCCTCCTTGCACAACCTCACCTCCTGTTCCGAATTTAATGACCTGGTAGTGACGAGATGTTAAACCCTCACCTTCATTCTTCTTTTATAAGACTGATTAGTGCTGATGGGAAGCTGCTGCTATTGGTCACAGTATTTGTTGACAAGGCACTTCACTATCCATATTTGAACTGAGTCGGTACAAGTTGTACTGAAGACTGTGAATAGCTTTATTAACGCTTTCCTAAAAACTGTTATCTCCCTACGTTCCACGTGCTTAGCTGATTGGTAGCGTGCTTGCCTCCCATTCAGCGGGCCCGGGTTCGTTTCCCGCCCGTGATGGAGATTTTCTCCGTTCGTGGACTGGGTGTTGTGTTGCCCTCATCATCATTTCATCCTCATCACCGACACGCAAGTCACCCAGTGTGTCGTCGACTGCAATAAGAGTCGGCGGCCGAACTTCCCAGGATGGGGCCTGCCGCTAACAATGCCATACGCTCATTTCATTTTTCCTCACATTTATTTTATTTTACGATATTTAAAAATATTTTCGCCAAAGAAACACTAAAGGAACAATGAATAGCAGAAATGGGATTAGTGATAAGCTTACATTCAAAGTTGGTGGTCTCGAAGTAGAGGAAGTTAAAGAATTCAGATAACTTGGATGCAAAATATCACATGACGGACGATGCAATGAGGACATAAAAATGGGACTAAAACAGGTGAAGAAGACAGGGCATTCCTCGCATAAAAGTAGTCTACTAATATCAAAACATATGACATAAGTTGACGAAGAAATTTCTGAGAACGAACGGTTCAAATGGCTTCTATGGGACTCAACTGCTGAGGTCATTAGTCCCCTAGAACTTAGAACTAGTTAAACCTAACTAACCTAAGGACATCAAAAACATACATGCCCGAGGCAGGATTCGAACCTGCGACCGTAGCGGTCTTGCGGTTCCAGACTGCAGCGCCTTTAACCGCACGGCCACTTTCTTTCTTTTTTTTTCAATCTCATTTTGTTCGTTTTTATTCGTTGCATCTGCTCGGGGCGGACGTCGTAAGACATCCGTTGAAGTTCGTTGTTGATCGATTAGCTCAGTTTTTTTATTACAGAGGGCTGCTAACCCTCTGACCGTGGATTACAGCATAGTATGGAACTTTGGACAGAGAAAGAACGGGAATAGAAAGAATTGAAGCTTTTCAGATGCGGAACTAGAGAAGGGCGTCTAGAGAAGGGCGTTCAGAGTCAGGTGGAATGGTAACAGAGTAAGACTGGGCACAGTTGGCGATGAGATTAACGTGTGTAAAACATAGACAAGAAGAAGCTACAGGTTGACAGGATACATGTTACGTCATCAAGGATCTTCACTGGCAGTAGGGAGGGCCGTCGAACATAATAAATGAGAGATAAGACAGATTGTAATATATCGAACAAGTAACTGAGGTCATTGGATGCAAGTACTACTCTGAGATGAAAAGCTTAGCCCAGGAATGCATGGTTGGCAGCATCAAACCAGTTAGAAGACTGCGCTCAGTAGTTGGAAGAAGTCTCGGGCAACACCCGTCTGCAAGAACGGTAGCAAGCAGTGTCACTGATATTTATCTGTCGTAAAATCTTACAATATAAGCTGACCTCAAACGTAATGACTTTTTTGGAAGATATCGTCTTCCTTCTTGCTATCCCCAGAACAATGATTATGCAAAACCCAACTTGCACGTTTCTCACCAGCCATGCTGAAAACCACTGATCAAGGCAGTGGCAAAGTCTTGATTTCCGAAAAGCGTTCGAGTCAGTAAAACACAAACGTTTATTAAGAAAAGTACGACGATATGGGCTATCAAATGAAAGTTGTGAATGGATTGAGGGTATCTTACAAGGGAACCTCCCCATCGCACCCCCCTCAGATTTAGTTCTAAGTTGGCACAGTGGATAGGCCTTGAAAAACTGAACGCAGATCACTCGAGAAAACAGGAAGAAGTTGTGTGGAACTATGAAAAAAATAAGCAAAATATGCAAACTGAGTAGTCCATGCGAAGATAGGCAATATCAAGGTTAGTATGAGTTTATGTTCGCTGTGGTCCCGTGGTTAGCGCGAGCAGCTGCGAAACGAGAGGACCTTGGTTCAAGTCTTCCCTCGAGTGCAAAGTTTTCTTTCTTTATTTTCGCAAAGTTATGATCTGTCGGTTCGTTCATTGACGTCTCTGTTCACTGTAATAAGTTTAGTGTCTGTGTTTTGCAACCGCACCGCAAAACCGTGCGATTAGTAGACGAAAGGACGTGCCTCTCCAATGGGAACCGAAAACATTTGATCGCAAGGTCATAGATCAACCGATTCCTCCAAAGGAAAACACATCTGATATATTCTATACGACACTGGTGGCGGCATGTGCGTCGCATGACAGGAATATGTTGTCGACCCACCTAACTTGTACACTTGGCGAATGGATAAAAAGATTCTTCTACCTTGCCCGATTTAGGCAAGTGATGAAAACTTAAGAGTTTGTCACATAAACTGCAACAAATGAATGCCACAGTTTCACAGTCGCACAGTTTTCCCTGTGCTCTGTCAAAACATATGTTTTTATGTTTTCAAATTTTTCCGTGTGTAGACCGTCAAATCCTGCATATGTCCAAGCAAATCTGAACATGTCCTGGAATTTTGGAGAGCGAAGTTGATTATGTGTGAGTGCCTGAAAATTGGTAATTGACACACGATCACGTAAACGATAGTGCTCTGTGTACCTGTGCAGCTTCGCAAAATAACTCTCTGAAAATAAAAAAGTTAATCTTTTCGCTCGAGGGAAGACTTGAACCTAGAACCTCTCGTTCAGCAGCTGCTCTCGCTAACCACGGGACTACGACGCTTCTTAGTTTACGTTCTCCTTGATGTTGCTTATCATTCTCATGGACTACTCAGTTTGTATATTTTGCTTATTTTTTTTCATAGTTCCCCACAACTTCTTACTGTTTTCTCGAGTGATCTGTGTTCAGTTTTTCAAGGCCTATCCACTGTGCCAACTTAAAACTAAATCTGAGGGGGATGCGATGGGGAGGTTCCCTTGTTAGTAGAGAATAAGAAGTTTGAAATCTTGGATACAGAGTCTCTGTCAAATATGGAAGTAAGTATACTGCCTACAGGACACTTGTCTGGCCCCTCCTAGTGTTTGGAGCGACAGGGGGATATTGAGGAAGGGCAGCATGAATAATCACAAGTTCGTTTGATCCGCAACAGTGCGTTACAAACATGCTGAGAAATCTTAAATGACAGACGCATTAAGGTAGACCTCGTCTGTCCCGAGAAAGCCTACTTACAAAATTTCGAGAACCATTATTACGTGCGCTAATGACAGAGTAAAAACACCTAATTCGTAGTACACGGGAAGGACTCTTTATTATGCTCTTCATAGTGGTTTTCTGCCTACAAATATAGACGTATAAACGATCATGACCACAAATCCAGAGGAATGGGATTTCAGGTTTAGGATTATCGACTCGCAGCACTAGTTCATGAAATGAAAGTAGGAAGAGATGATGGAGCTATAGAAAAAAATCTACAGTGAAACATGATAATCTTGCTTACATAGTATTCTTTTATATGTAGATGGAGTATATTTCTGACTAGTATTGAAGATAGTACACAAGGAATTCTGAGAGTGAAGATGTACTCGATGCTCCGAGTTTCTCTTGCAGTAGATGTATTCGAAATATTTTAATTGAGGCTTCCAGTAAATAAAGTTACATAATTAATTTTCTGTCTGCTTCCAGGTACATGACCGCAGTCCTGACGCATATTGAAAACACCGTGCCACAGTACTGCAGCACGCTACCAGGCAAACCAAACAAAATAGCGGAACTCATCTCCACTTTAAAACGGCGCTGTGCCATTTTGCTTGGTATCTCTTTATTAGCGTACTACGTTATTGTGGAACGGGGTTTTCAGTCTGTATCACGACTGCAGACACGCAGATGGAAACAAACAGAAAATTAATTATCACACGGTGTGAAACTTTATTTTTTCGGAGTGATAATTAAAATGTTATGACAGATCCTCAGAGCAACTGCCACTGACATTCACTTGATATTTTTGTGTCATCCTCGCGTTAATTACACACTGCTGTGACAAAAGTGGTGGAATACCTTCTAACACAGGTCGGACTTCCTTTTGCTGGCTTAGTGCAGAAACTTGACGTGGCGTGGACTCAACAAGTCGTTGGAAGTTCCATTGCAGAAATATTGAGCCTTGCTGCCCTTAAAGCCGTTCACACCTGTGAAGGTGTTGCCGGTGCAGGATTTTCTGCACGACATGATGCACCATCAATGTTCGATGCGATTCGTGTGGAGCAAACTAGGTGGTCATGTCATTCGCTCGATTTTCCAGAATCAATCGCGAAAAATTGTGTCCCGGTGTCACAATGCATTGTCATCCATAAAAATTCCATCGTTTTTTGGGAGCACGGCATCCATGAATGGCTGGAAATGATCTAAAGGAGCTGGACATCCAAGGTATCCAGGCCATTCCATGTAAACACATCCCACAGATTTGTGGAGCCACCTCCAACTTGCACAGTGCCTTGATGACAACTTGGGTCCGTGGCTTCGTGGGGTCTGCGTCACACCCGAAACCTATATGCAGCTCCTACCAACAGAAATCGGTATTCATCCGACCATGTCAAGGTTTTCCAGTCTCGTAGTGCCCAAACAGTCGGCCACAAGTCCAGGAGATGCGCTGCAAGTGATGACATGCTCTTAGCAAAGACACATCGAGTCGGTCATCTGCTGCCGCAGCCAATTAACGCAAAAGTTCACCACACTGTCCTAACACATACATTTGTCGTAGGTACCACATTGATGTCTCTGCGGTTATTTCATGTAGTGTTGCTTGTCTGTTAACACTGGCAACGCTCTCGCTCGGTAAGTGATGGCTGTCTACTGCTGCGTCGTCCGTGAGGAAAGGAAATGCCTGAAATTTGGTATTCTCAGCACATTCTTGACACTCTGCATCTCGGAATCTTCAATTCCCTACCATTTTTCAAATGGGAAAGCCCGATGCCTCTACCTCCAATTACTGATGTGTGCTCAAAGTCTGTTGATTCACGTCGTGCGGCCATAATCACGTCGGAAAGCATTTCACGTGACACCTGAGTACAAATAAATGCTCCGCTACCCTTTTACACCTTGTGTCCGCGAGACTACCGCCATCTGTATATGTGGATATCGCTATCGCGACTTAGTGTACAAACCTTTCAACAGTCACGTAGCTGTTCGTTGTTCGAAATGGCACCCATGAGAAATGATATTGTCTGTAGCGTGACTACGCAACTAGACTGCGCCTACAACGTACGCTACTAAGGAAATAATATTAGAGTTTACCGTTCCGTCGTTGACGATGCGGTCATTAGGGGCATACTGCGAAGTCAGATATGTCAAAGATGGAGAAGGAAATCATCCTTTTCTCTAAGCAACCATTCCGGTACTTCCCTTTATCGTTTGAGAGAAACCGTGGGAAACGTTAAGTCCTTCATAACGGGCGGGGTCATGAATTCCTCTCCTCTCAAACATGAATCTTTTGTCTTAACCACTGCGTCCATACGAATACCGTTCATGTACGTATCATGGGTTTATCTTTGTGATGTGGTGATTGAATTACGACGATACGTCATTGTACGCTAACTGTTTTCATTTTCGTTTCTAGTTAAAAGTTTATTAAATTTAAGTGTGGCAAACGTGCAAACCAACTTGCCTTGACGGACCGATCAACGACGTTATAAACTGCTTTCAGGGCGATGGGCATAGTTTCCTTTCCACAGATCCATTGCAGTACATTCTCAAGAACGTCAAACATCTCATGAGAATGAGTAAATGTATTTAGAAAGGAAGAGCTATGTTAATGTTCCTTCTACAGTTCCTAAACGCAACGTTTCTCTCAGTCACAGAATTAGTCGAAAATTTAAAACACTTTTCCATTTTGAAGCTAATATCCAACTTGTCCCAACAGTATTATGTACATACACCGAAATCTGTAAGATAATTCCTAAGCATCAAACAGAAAAGTTTCCATATTTATTTAGACAGGTCGCACTACTTCACTGAAGATATGCAAAACTGCAGAGCTGTTTGCGTCATACGCAGTCTCATCAGAACTGAGTGCAAAATCCACTTTCTCTGCTCCGGACTTACGCACTTTGAAGCTGATTACATTATGATGGAGCCCTCTGCTAGCTAACACGCTGATGTATCACAGTCTGTTAGCCTTTATAGAAACCTAAAACAAAAGAAGCATGTGCTGTTGGTCACATCCTTCTTCACATGTTACAGGTAAGATATAAAGCGGCAATTGCTCTTCCTATCTGAATCTTGAATTACAGCAGCCTTGAGTAAGTGATAGTCGATTCGATCTGTTGTCATTATAAGCTCTTCGTCGACAGTTGTAAGGTAATCTTGAGACATTTGTTCCATTTAGAGAAGCAAGTTGATCATCCCATTCACCTAGCCAACCATCAGCTAATAGACAATTAAGGCAACTTTGTATCTCATTTTATCTCCAGCATTTTTTTAAAAATCATTTTTGTATGTCACTAAATGTGGCCTATTTTTCCTTGGGGTTATCGTAACAGCTCTACAACATTAAGTTTTAAATGCTATACTTTATCGTGCGAATATCACCGAAAACCACAATTCTAGATTTTCTCAGTGCTTCGTTTCTTCTGTTGTTGAACGTGATTACAATAAATGACTGTCCATTGCCTCCGATTCGTCTAGATTTTACAACGATCCGTAGAAATATGCTGTACAATTCTCATTTTAGTTGATTCGATTCTTCAGACATCCAAAGCCGAAAAATTGTAGCACTTAAAGCATTATAAGGAGTGCCGTAGTAGTATACAACTTTGTCTCTTCCAAGGGTTCGTCCTTTAACAGAGTATGGAATCTCTTTATTAGTTGGTTACCTGTTCCATAGGTCAAATTCACGATAAACGTTATGCTGTGGAACTTGTCAATGGAACGTATCAACAGAACAAACATGGGGCACTCATTTGCAACTAAAATAAAACGAATATTTGTATCTGATGTAGATACATTTTATTTGTATGACTACAAACTGTCTATTTACAGGTTATTTTTCCTTTAAAAACGACTTATTATCGCTTCTCAAGAATTCTTGTACGTTCTAGAAGTAGTTTTTAAGAAGAGACATTTATAATTTACACTTGAAAACACTTTTGTTATGTCGAACATTTTACTGACATGGGTAGATTCTCAAAGAGTTTTATAGCAGCATATTTCACCCCTTTCTTTGCCAAAACTAGGTTCATTAAAAATTTCCTGTTACTCTCAAACTCATGTGTATTGTAGATAACACATTTCCTAATTGAATGAATGTACTTTGCGGCTGTGGTTAATAATCCCAGCTGCTTAAAGAGATTTCTGAAAGATGTATATATGTGACGTCCACGCATTATTCTAATTACTTTCTTTTTTGCCATGAATACTATTTGCCTAAACAGGGGGCTACCCATCAACATTTTGCCACAAGATATCAATCAATGAAAATGTGCGAAGTATGTTAATTTACTGAGTTCTATATTGCCAAAGTTCTCAATTATACTTCAGGCAAAAGTACTCCAGGACTTTTTTTACAGATTTCCTTAATATGTTACAGTATTGTCTACAATAAGAAAGTATTTCTTTGTCGGTAGTTGTTCTGGCTGTTTTGTACCAGTTCTTTCTTATTATACCTGTAGTGATCCAAGGTTTCTTTAATGAATTACCTTTTTACGAAAACTAGTTCAAAAATGGAGAAAAGCACAATAAAATATGTGTTGAATTTGGAGGTAGCATTATGCTCATTGTAAACTTCATCCCAATTAACATTTTTAAGCTTTTTTTAAATCTTCTATAGTTTTATTATTAATCAGCCTTGCTGTTTTCTAGAACTGTTTCCGAACTGAACACAGAACTAAGTTGTGTAACGTGACTAACTGTGCATCGCAAGCTGACAATATGTTTACCACTGGACAGGCGTGTGTCTCTTTACCTTCCGCTTGTTAAATGAATATACTATCTATAAAGGTACTGCTATTTAGAGCAACTGAAGTAAGTAAATTTGTGACTGATGCCAAAGTATAAGTGTCTCATGTATTCAGGCCCTTGTAAAGAGTATATTTTAAAACGAGAAAATGACGGCAGTAGAAGTTACATTGGACATACACTGACAGAAAAGAAAAGTGTTACACCATCAAGTACCATTCCGATATTTATCAAACTTTGTGTAGATGTCAACCCCATAACGGGTGTTAAATGATTAAGCTGTTATTCTATGCACGAATGACGTAGACCATACCAATCTGAGGTACGTCCCCAAAGGGCGAGAACACACTCTTGCACTCATTTTCCAATAATAAAACAGCCACCTAATGTCATTGTAACTCCCTATGATGCCTGAAAAACGCATGCTGTGTCTGTTGACGAAGTTTTCTGACTTTGTATTATGTGTCAGCATACATCTTCCCTTCGCATCATAGACATGTTACCACGTAAGTCAGTCGAGGATTCATATTGATTAAAGCGTTTGTGTCTTGACGCACAGTGTGGGGTCTTCCATTATCCTACAGGAATATGTTACTTTCTAATTTGGTCATGAAGGATATAACAACAGAGTTTGTCGTTCTAGTCACATACTAGAGTGTACTCAGTCTCCCTTCAACAGTTACCAAATCAGACCTATTGTCCCATCCAACAACTCTTCATACGTTTGTTTTAGTCATCGGTCGTCTGATTTGATGGGCCTGGCACGAATTCTTCCCTTGTGCCAATCTCTTCGTATCAGAGTGGCACTTGCAACCTACGTCCTCAGTTACTTACTGGATGTATTCCATTCTCTGCCTTCCTCTACAGTTTTTGATCTCTACAGTTCCTTCTAGTACCGTGGAAGTTATTCCCTGATGTCTTAACACAAGTCCTACCATCATGTCCCTTCTTCTTGTCAACGTATTCGTTACTTTTTTTCCCTCGTCGATTCACTGGAGAATCTCCTCATACCATATCATTCCACCTAAGTTTCAAAGCTCTTCTGTAGCACCATACCTCAAAGGCTTTGGTTCTATTCTATTCCGGTTTTCCCACAGTCCATGATTCACTACCATGCAATGCTGGGCTCCAAATACACATTCTCAGAAGTCTCTTCCTCAATCTAAGACCTACGTTTGAAACTAGGAAACTTCCCTTGGGCACGAAAGCTATTTCTACCAGTGCTAGTCTATTTTTATGTTCTCCTTGCTCTTTCCGACATGAGCTATTTTATTGCCTAGGTAGCAGAATTCCTTCATCTACTTCGTGATAGCCAATTATGATTTTAAGTTTCTCGCTATTCACATTTCTGCTACTTCTCATTACTTTCGTCTTTTTTCGATTTACTCTAATCCATATTTTTTACTCATTAAACAGTTCATTCCATTCAGCAGATCACGTAGTTCTTCGTCACTTTCACTGACGATAGCAATACCATCAGAGAATCTTATCACTGATATCCTTTCACCTTGATTTATAATTCCTCTCCTGAACTTTTCTTTTATTTCCATCATTGCTTCTTCGATATACAGATAGAACAGCAGGGATGAAAGGCTACATCCCTGTCTTACACCCTTTTCAATCCTAGCATTTCATTCTTGGTCGTCCACTCTTATTATTCAGTCATATTGTACATTACTATCTCTCTCTACAGCTTATCCCTATTTCTGTCGGAATTTGGAGCATCTTGCACCATTTCTCACTATCCAACCCTTTATCAGGTCGACAAATCCTATGAACGTGTCTTCATTTTTCTTTAGTCTTGCTTCCATTTTCAACATCAGAATTGCCTCTCTGGTGCCTTTACCTTTCTTAACCCTAAACTGATCGTCATCTAACACATCCTCAATTTTCCTTTCCATTCTTCTGTACATTATTCTCGTGAGCAACTTGGTTTCCCGAGGTGTTAAGATTATTGTGCGATAATTCTCGCACTTGTCACCTGTTACTGTCTTCGGAATTGTGTGGCTGATATTTTCCGATGGTATGTCCCCAGACTGATACTTTCTACACATCAACGTAATAGTCGTTTTGTTGCCATTTTCTCCGATGATTTTATAAATTCTAATGGAATTTTATCTATCTCTTCTGTCTTATTTGATCTTAATTCCTCTAAAGCTCTCTTGCACTGTGATTCTAGTACTGGATCCCCTATTTCTAAATCGACTCATGTTTCTTCTTCTATCCCCTCAAACAAATCTTCCCCCTCATAGAGACCTTCAATGTACTCTTTCCTCCTATCCGCTCTCTCCTCTGCATTTAACAGTGGAGTTTCCGTTGCACTGTTCATGTTGCTTTTAATTTCACCGAAGGTTGTTTTGACTTTCCTACGTACTGAATCAGTCCTTCCGACAATCATTTCTTTCTCGATTTATTCACATTTTTCATGCAGCTATTTTGTCTTTGCTTCCCTGCACTTACTATTTATTTCATTCGGCAGCGTTTTGTCTTTCCCTATTTCCCTGGAGAGATTTTTGTACTTCCTTCTTCCATCGATCAGTTGAATGATTTCTTCTGTTAGGCGTGGTTTCTTCGCAGTTACCTTCTTTGTGCCTATGTTTTTTCTTTCCAACGTCTGTGATTGCCCTTTTTAGAGATGTCCGTTCCTCATCAACCGTGCTGCCTGCTGATCTATTCCTTGTTACTGTAACTACAGTCTCAGAAAACTTCAAGCGTATCTCATCATGCCTTAGGATTTTCGTATCTCATCTCTCAGACTTCAGCCTATTTTTCATCATTACCACACTGTGATCCGAATCTATATCTGCTCGTGGGTACGTCTTACAATCCGGTATTGAATTCTGAATATCTGTCTGACCATGATGTAATCTAACTGAAATCTTCCTGAACCACTCTGCCTTTCCCAGGTATATCTACTCTTCTTATGGTTCTTGATCAGAGTATTCACTATTACTATTTGAAATTTATTGCAGAACTCACAGTCTTTCTCATTTCTGGTCCCAAGCCCATATTCTCCTGTAACCTTTCTTCTAGTCATTCCCGAAAACTGAATTCCAGTCCACCATGACGATTAGATTTTCATCTTCCTCAATATCTTCATGTACTTTCTCTGTCTCTTCATCATCAATTTATGCAGATGCAGGTTATGAGCCTTTGATGCAGTCGTTTCCATTGCCTTCTGCATCATCATGCTGTCGATCATCGCTGATTCTTCCACCCTTATTGGCAGTTTCCCACCCCAAGGTAAGTCGGTGCCCTGAACCTCTTTCCGCTCCTCCACCCTCTTTGATAAGGCCGTTGGCAGAATGAGATTGAATTCTTGTGATGACAGTGAATGATGAGTGGAGCCCACTAACGACCTATAACTACATTAAGCGGTCTGAAGTACAGGTTTAAAACATACTAGAGACTGTCGACTTGCAAGTTGCAGCTGATAGTTTAACATGTTGCCATCCCTACTGAGTGTGTGTTTAAAAAAAAAAACCAGTTCTTCATATAAGTCTGATTTCCGCCTTTATCTTCCTTACAGAGGATTACGGTTTCTTCTAGATCATTAGGGGAATGATTAGTAATGAATAAATTTTCGACAGTGTGAAGTGGTTTACAAAGTGATTTGTAATAATAGTCCCTGGTAGTGGACAAATCAAACCGGCAGGGCGATCAAAGTAAGGCTTAAAGAAAATTCACTAGGAAAGACGAATGGTAACGTGCACACCTCCTCCTCCCTGCCTCCCATCTTCCCAATTTACTACATAAAATTTTTTAGTCCCTTTTCGTTACAACGTGGCGATTGATAATTTATCTGTTTGCTAAGCGTATATGTTTTCGTGCAGGTATGCCACGTACCAATGTTTCCCATTTCGTGTACTGCGACAGTTTTGTTAGTCGCCATACGGAGCCAGCCACATACGGGTCACTTCACTGTCTTTTAATTTCATGTACATGCTCAGCTCAAATCGAAATGTTTTTCATGTATTTTATTTGGTTTTACTGACGGTCAAACGTACGATGTTAACTGACATGAGCTTCTTTCCTCTTAAATTTGTCGTCGCCAATATGTGTCTCTACTTGTAAGTAATTTTTTGTTTATTATATTTTCATCTATTGGTTTTGTACTTCCTTTATACCTTGATAATTATTTGTAACTATGACGTGAAAAAATTTCCTCAACAGATCCATGTACTTCTAAAGAAGACAATTTTATAATTATTAAAGCCATGGTCAATGGTTATTAATAAATGTTTATATCTGTAACCCGTCAGCTGATTTTCTCAATCCATTCGTTTACTTTCACTGTTGCTGAACAGCAGCTATGTTAAATAAAAAAATAATTTTAATAGCTAAATTTCACGGACCCCTTCTTTTCTGTTTTGCTATATTACATGAGAGTTGCCTCAATTTTTCTGCCAAAAATATTGATATTTCAGTTAATTCTGATCATTCAGTACGAGTATCATACAGGAAAGAGAATGAAATTAAGACGTCATCTTGCGGTCAAAGTATTTCCACAGAGATCAAGAAATGTTGCTTTCCGACCATTTTCTTCTTACTTCATCGAAATGATCACAAACGGTCACGCTGAGGAGGAATATAGCTGTCGTACTTCGTTATTATTGGGTTAGTGCATAAGTTCGCAGCGTTTCTCCATAAGTTTAATAAATACAACAGATACACTTAACAAAGACTTTAATCATCAATAATATACTCTCCTTCACTATTTACAACGGTCCGCCAACGCTGGTGTAATTTTTAGATTTTGTGGCTGTAGAAATCACGTGATTTTGAGACGAAAAACTCTCGAGCCATGTTCGGGGCGCATTTTCCTTGAAGGTTGTTCGGTAGAAAGCGGAAAAGATGAAAAACTGAGGGAGAAACATCAGATGAAAAAGGTAATTGCGGATTGATTTTACAACCCAGTTTCTGTACACTGTTTTTTGTCAGTCTAGCTGAACGCAGGCGGGCGTTATCGTGGAATAGCACCACTTCACGCAGTCCTCTCGGTCGTTGTTCTTGGACTGCGTCTGCAAGAAGTCTCAGTTGTTGACAATAAATGTCAGTCATGATGGTTGCAACTCAGGGAAGCAGTTCGTAGTACACCACACCGTCCCAGTTCCACCAGATGCATGACGATGGATGCGCTTTGTCTTTGTACGGCGAGCTGCAGCTTCTTTTGGGCTCAACCATTCCTTCCTTTTGCTTGTGTTAACGTGAAGACACAATTTATCGTCGCCAGCAACGAAACTGGATAGGAATAGTCAGTGTTGTTCACGATCAAATTGATGACCGACTAGCAGATATGCACATATGGCCAACCGATTATTTGTGTAATATTGGCTTATAGCATGCGGTACCAATATATCCGATTTTTGAACCTTCCCCATCGCATGTAAATGTCCCACAATGGTGGAATGATCACATTTCATCATATCTGCCAATTCTCCCGTACGCTGACGTGAATTATTGTGGATTAAAGTGGTTGAACAATCTTTATCAAACACCGAAGGTCTTCCTGAAGGTGGAGAGTCACTAATGTCAAAACGATCCTCCTTAAAACAGAAAAATTATTTTCTCGCTGTGCTTTGTCGAATGGCATTATCGCCACACAGTTGGTCTCAAACAGAAGAACGTGTCTGAAATGTTCCGATTTTTCTATTTGGCACTCCATTTTCTAGCGTCCAGAGCTCCTCTTACTATCCCCAGATGACAAAATGATAATATGTAAACCAAATAGCAACAGTGTACTACAAATAAATAATGACAATCGATAAATAAGACGACAGCAAATTGAAATACCAACATCCAAAACTAAAACGTTACGAACGTATGCAAAGTATTCCGTGAGAGTACACTTTGATCAACTACTGTTACTCCGTTACCCGATCATCCCTGCACGACATCCTCTGCACTCGAACACCCAAATAAAGTCGACACATAATTAACGAGAGGCTCCAGCTCTCGGCTAATATACTAGTACGAGAACAATTACAGAGTTGCAAGTTCAGTGTTTATCTTTTTCTGTTTTCCTTATTTATTTATTTATTAAATTTCGTGTGTGTTTCTCTGTTTAAGAGTTTTAATCTCGCGTTTTCGTAAGTGTAAATTCATTCAGTCTGTAGCGCAACAGATCATTGAACAGCCAGCTACGTAGCTCATTAACGCATCAGCGTCCATTGGTGACACACCGGGATAGCAGGTTGCATATCTAGAATTGTTTGCTTTTGTGGCTCACTTCTTCCTTTAGTAAGCTCATCTCAGTATAAATGGTTATTACTGGATGAATGGGTAAATTGGAAGAGATCTGCAAACAGAATCTGGGGAAGTCAGTCAAAGTGGAACTCATCAGTCTGCTGTGAAGTTCCGTGTATCACAAAATTTCGCTGGATCGCCACCCAATTTAATAAAAATTGGGAGCATTTAATTTAAAAAGGAACTCAATTAATCACTGAATTGGTAAGCATTACTAACGAGTTAATATTAATAAAAAGATCCAAGGGAGTATATGGAGTGAGCATATGGGAACAATTTAGGTACAAACGATAAATCATAGAATTCCGAGCAAGCAATAGCTTAACCCTTAACCAAAAAATAAGGTATCTTACAAAAAGGGTTTGTTTGAGGAACATTCATCACCATTTAACAAAGTTTATAGAAATAAGACATCACATGAAATATTCAAAAAAGTAACTTTTATCTTTGATTTGTCATTGCCTGTTATTTAATTAAATCGCTTATTACTATACTCAGTGTTGATGTACACCGTGGCGATTGATAAAAAGCAAATCTTAGACGTAGGTGGGAAAAATACACACAAACATATGTTATTCACAAACACAAGAATAGAGATAAAATTAATTTTGTCCATCATAATAAGTCAAAGGCTCAGAGGTTCATCAACATCCTATGACTGGATTATTGAGCATATGAATACCATGGATCACTTTCTGATACGGACGTTTATCTGCATCATCTTGCACATGAAACCTGATATGCTGCACACGCAAATACCGTGAATATTCATGAAGAAAATAGAATTATTAAGACTTGTGAAAACTTTGAGAACACAGATGTAAACTGTATAGAAACACAGGAATAAAGTATCACTAGCAATTAAGAATAAATCTTCTTCAAGATGGTACTGAAATTACACACAGTGAACTTACCACCACGTGGTATGAACAAAGCTAGAAAGTCTTAAAACTGACAATTATAAGAAATAAAATACTTACACTCGAGAAGAGTACACACATACACTCCATTTAAAAGGGGAGTGAGGCAACTGAATTTTAAACCTGCACTGGAGTAACGATCATCTGGTTACACGAAGTAAGAAACGCACAAACTTACTAAACACAGAAAATATACATATGACTATAAACTCTGAAAGATATAGGAACCCGACTACCGAACTTGAAACTGAATTAGAAAAACAAACAAGTACATCAGTTAGAATAGCTACACTCCATCACACGTTTACAAACTCACCAGCGCCATGTCACTCTTAAGACTGCCATCTTCGCTTATCAAAGATTCAGTACCAAGTGATGAGAACATGCGCTCCCTGTAACGAACCTCTCCCCAGGTAGCCTGATGAGACTGGAGGGGTCCTTTCTGCCACCAACCTAACTATTGTCGAATGATTACCGAAAGGGTGCAAATCTCCTTGCATTCAGTGAGAAAGCTACGTTTGCTGCACTGTTGCTACCACATCGAACATCCAGATGACGTATTGCTATCATATAAAAGACAAATTCAACGTAACACTCAATGACTCAGTCATAGAGAGGACAAAAAGAGAAAGGAAATTTGGAAACACAAAACGTAGGTAATATACATAGGATTAGTTGCTTCCTGGAAAAACTGATACTTTAATGTACTTGTACACCACTGAAAGGGGACAAAAACTAAGTACACAACTAAATTATGAACGACCAGTCGTAACAACAGGATTTGAAAATTATATAATTTGTATGTACAACTGAGAACACAATCATTTCAGTCGTGTTACAGAAAAAAATCTAGAGTTAAGATGAAACATGAATGAAATTATAAAACATTACAGAATACATGATATCAGAATATACCGAAATAAAAACTGATCCTAAGCAGAGACATAAGGAAATCATTTGTATAGGTATATAGGCCTACTGAACAGAGATCAATAACATAAAAGGCAGATCAAAAAGGGCTACAGTTATCGCGAGATTTATAAAAATATAAATAAGAAATAAAACAGTTCATAGCACCATTGTGCGCAGTTTGATAGTTCAACGAAGGTAATACATCATACAAGGGAAGATAATGGTATATTACTGTAAAAAAATAATTTGGGGAAAGTAAGTTTATACCGGAGATGTAATGTATTAGGCAAATGGTATTACACTGTCACATTTTGTTGCAAAAATTTGTGAGACAAAGAAAATGAAGGATCAGACAATAAGCAAATTTTATGATGTCTCTTGGCTATATCCGAAGTGTCAATAGATCGACAAACAAGGAAAACACATTAGGGGAAATGAGAAACACTCATGCGCTGTTTTACTATCAGTTCATTGAGTATACACTCAGTTGTTGGATGTGAGCTGCCTGCTTCCACCAGCTCCCCCATCAGTCATGCAAGTCGTGGCCACAAGGTGCACCGCCACCATTCGTCATTAGTGGCTTCGAATTGTAATCCGAATGCGATTGTCTATGGGACCTCTGTGCAAGGCAGGCGTGAAGTGCCTTTTCTGTTTGTTGTCCTTGGCAGCAGAAACATCAGTCGAGGTGAAATTGCCTGTAGACATAGCCCTTGCCGAGTTTGGGTGAGAGTGTCTACCAGTTGACATCCCTCCCGCAGACACGGGTTCAGCCATAGACCTTGACTTGGCAGGTAGCAACGACCCTTAAGTATGGCGCCATCGTGCGGTGTTGGGTGGGGTTGTCCCCCTTTGCTGGTCTGCTTTTCTCGCCACTGGATGGGTTCCACCTGCTATGAGCACTCCTGGGAAATCCGGCGCTTACTGCAAATTCCATGCTCTCTGTCGCAGAACCTCTGGCAGATACTGCTGGTTCGCAGAGCTCGTTTCAAACTGCGCTGAGAAACATCACACGATAACATCATATACAGGCATTACAAAATTTACAAAGGTAATTTCTGCTACTGACTTAAAACTAATACATGAGAAACTGCCCCAAAAATTGCTTTGCAAGTGGGTTCTTTTTAATAAAATAGATTGAAAGAAATAAGAAAACTTATATGGCAAAATTATCAAGCATTCGGAAAAGAAAAACTGAATTCACTTCTCAGAAGATTACCTGTATGAGAAAAATGTTAACAAAAACCATACATAAGCTCTTTTAACATTACTGGAGTGATACTCAAAACTTAGACAATAAAGAGAATTCTTACATACTTTGGACAGAATACGTTATTTGTATTGAGAAATTGGTCAGGATCTGTCTTATACAAGATTTGGTAACGAAAATGAGTGGATCCTGTGACGCTGCTATCTGCAAACATAGTCCGTTATTTACCAATAACTACATTCCCACTCACAACAATGTACATAAATATAACAATTTACTGCAAACAGATGTAACCACTATGATAACCATACATAAACAAGAAGGAAAACCATTAGCCGGCCACTAGTGTCTGAGCGGTTCTAGGCGCTCCAGTCTGGAACCGTGCTGCTGCTACGGTCGCAGGTTCGAATCCTGCCTCGGGCATGGCTGTGCGTGATGTCCTTAGGTTAGTTAGGTTTAAGTAGTTCTAAATCTAGGGGACTGATTACCTCAGATGTTAAGTCCCATAGTGCTTAGAGCCATTTGAACCATTTGAAAACCATTATTTTGATATCCAAACCAATGCCACCATGTTTTTTTTCCCCATTGTTCCTCTGTGG
Organism: Schistocerca serialis cubense; assembly: GCF_023864345.2. Classification (NCBI taxonomy): domain Eukaryota; kingdom Metazoa; phylum Arthropoda; class Insecta; order Orthoptera; family Acrididae; genus Schistocerca; species Schistocerca serialis. Next base: position 627,398,854 of record NC_064638.1, on the reverse strand, counting down.
CGTTCACGTCCACTGGTTTGTGGAAAACTGCTTGAACATCATTCTTTAAACATCGCAAAAATTATGGTTACCCAGGCACAAAAGGAAATTCATACAGATCATACCGGGAACCGTAATGAGATTCTGTACCACACTGATACAAAGCAAATCACAGGAAAAAATTACAAATGGAAAGCACTTGTCACTCTGACACTATGAATAAATTCATGAAAGACTGACACACACACACACACACACACATATATATATATATATATATATATATATATATATATATATATATATATATATATATATATATATATACAGGGTGTCCCAGCTATCTTGTCCACCCAAAATATCTCTGGAACAATAACAGCTATTGAAAAACGACTTTCACCGGTATCAATGTAGGGTTGGGGCCCATGAATGTACGTATTTGGAAACATTCTAAAACGAAAGCATATGTGTTTTTTTAACACAACTTATGTTTTTTTAAATGGACCTCCTATATTTTCTCTTCAGTAATCCATAGCATGATAAAGCACATACACAATGGCGTTGATTGCATCGCAATATTCCCATTACATCCCGTGATATTGAGACGCGAAGTTGACGCTTGAAACACCCGACATGCGCTGCTAGCGCACGTCCTGAGGGTCAGGCGTGAACCCCATGCTGCCCGTAATCGCTATGTGATTGACATGTGTAATCACACCTCCATACTTATCAAGAAGTCCGAAACAACGGTAAAACTTTTAGTCCACTTGCTCGTTTCACTAAAACCATCAACATGAATTTTACTATTACGAGTGAATGATTAACTGTCACTTGCGCTGGATCTACGGTAAAGTTTTAACGTTGAACGGCATTTTCTTTTTAGTAACGGATTAACGATAAGCGAAGTTAACTTTGTGACTAACGTTGCGGTACACAGATATGTTACAGAACCGCATCACCCGTAGCCTATGGGATAAATACCTGCTGGAATGTACGACGTTAATGCAGGATGGCAGCAGACCGTATTATTCGTTTCGGACCTCTTGATAAGTATGGAAGTGTGATTACGCATGTCAATCACATCGCGATTACGGGCAGCATGGGGTTCACGCCTGAGCCTCAGGACGTGCGCTAGCAGCGCATGTCGGGTGCTTCAAGCGTCAACTTCGCGTCTTAATATCTCGGGATGTAATGGGAATATTGCGATGCAATCAACGCCATTGTGTATGTGCTTTGTCATGCTATGGATTGCTGAAGAAAAAATATAGGCGGTCCATTTAAAAAAAACGTAAGTTTGTGTTGAAAAACACACATGCTTTCGTTTTAGAATGTTTCCAAATATGTACATTCATGGGCCCCAACCCTACATTGATACCGGTGAGAGTCCTTTTCCAATAGCTGTTATTGTTCCAGAGATATTTTGGGTGGACAAGATAGCTGGGACACCCTGCATATACCTGTAGAGCACCATTACATACAAACATCAAAATGTTCGTCAGTTGCCATATTCTCTCCCCTATTTTGTGCGCTGCTCACTCAAAAAATGGTTTAATATTTGAAGTATGATGCAGGTTTTCCGAATTTTGTGTCCAAAGTGTCTCAACTTCCAGTACATTTCCATGTGGGATCCGTTTCACGCTTTATGGACCACTGCACAAACTGAAAAATTTCTTCACAGGGCAAATCGCTTGTTGGATAGTTTATGATTCCCGATCCAAACCTTCTGACCTATATGAAATACAATCTTTCTAATGTTCTTTTTGTAAGCTTTGACTCTAGTCTCAACTGCACATTTAATGTTTTGCATTGCAAAGTACAGAATTTCAATACGACTCAATCTCGGTTGAGAAGGCAAAGGAACCACGTCTTTTGCCTTACTTGGCGGCTCTTTGTTTTGTAGTACTAAATCAGAAGGGAGCATAGTCGTCCCATTTCGTAACCGATTCAGTATGTCCTGAAATTGATCTATATGGATGCCCCATAACCGGTGATTACAATTGCAATATAAATGACAAATTTTCCCCATTTCCCTAGGGATGAAACATGGTATAGTGAGATATACATACAATGGTTTAATTTTTCTCCTGGACAGCATATGCTCCCAGAACTTCGACCTAAATCGTGATCTGTTATCAGAAATGACTTTCTTCACCGAACCCACACACACTTGCGATTAATACATCCTACCTACAGACTGTTTCTCTTAAGCTCCAATTATGTTCGCATACAGGCTCGCGACATAAGTGATTTTTAACGGATGAATGGTTAACTGGGAAGTGATTTGCAAACAGAAACCGGAGAAGCTAGAAAACGCGGAACTCTGCAGTCTTCTGGTAAGTTCTGTGTATCAAACAATTTCGCTGAGTCACCACCCAGTTTGACGAAAATTTGAAAATTTAGTATAAAAAAGAACTGAATTAATTACTTAATAGATAAACATTACAAACGTAATACATATCAATAAACAGAGGCAAGTGAATGTATGGAATGAGCGTATGGGAACAATTTCGGTAAAAAAGATAAGTAAAATAATACAGAGTACGCAAGAGCTTAGGCCTCAACCAAAATATAAGATAATGAGACTAAAGTCTACAAATATATGGCCTGCATTTTGCACTTCAGAAACGCCAGGTTGAATGTATTAAAATAATTTTACAAAAGGGGATGAGTTAGTTTGAGAAACAGTCATCACAATTTAACACAGTTTACTGAAATAAGACATCATATTAAATATCCACGAAGTAACTTTTAACTTTTATTTGCTGTTGCCTGTTATTTAATTATTTAACTCAGTTATATAATAATAATAATTATTATTATTGTTATACTGAGTGCTGTGGTACACTGCGTTGGTAGATGATAAGGATATCTTAGACAGGCATGGGAAACGTTCACACAAACATACACGATTCACAAAGACAAAAATAGAGATAAGAAGAATTTTGCCATCACCGTAAGTCAAAGGCTCAGAGATTCATCAATATCGCTATGATTGGATTATTGTGAAAATGTACACCACGGAATCTTTTCCGACAAGGAAATTCATCTAGATCAGCTTGCACATGAAACTAAGGTACGCTGTCGTAGAAAACTAGTGCTCATGAACACAGCAGAATCCTAAGAATCATGAAAACTTCAAGAACACTAAGGTAAACTGTATAGAGACAAACGGCAGTAAAATACGACAAAAAACTAAGAATGAAACTTATTCAAGGTGGCACTGAAATTACGCACTGTCAAATTACCACCACGTCCTATGTACAAAGATGCACAATCTTAAAATTGACACGAAATGGAAAATAGATGAAATAAAACACATACACACCATAAAAGTTCAGAATACACTCCAATTAAATGAGAGATCAGACAATTGAGTTTTAAAGGTGCACTACATACAGAAAATATACTTGTGATTAAACTCTGAAAAATATAATAATTCGACTACCGAATTTGAAACTGAATTAGCAAATCATACGTCTACGTCAGTTAGAACAGCTACACACCATCACACATTAACACATTCAACAGCGCCATGTCGCTCTTAAGAGTACCATCTTCACTGACCAGATGTTCAGTTCCGAGTAACGAGAGCCACGCTCTCCCTGTAACGAACTTACACCGCCGACTTAACTACTGTCAAATGATTACCGAAAGAGTACAAATCTCTTTGCCTTGACTGAGAAAACTCCACTGGCTACGCTGTTGCTACCACAGCAGACAGGCATGTGCTCCGCTGCTATCACATAAAAGACAAATTCAACGCACAGACATACTCCATCATTCATACAGAGGACAAAGAGTGAAAGAAAATTTGGAAGAATAAAATGTACGTAATATACAGGGTGATTCAAAAAGAATACCACAACTTTAGGAATTTAAAACTCTGCAACGACAAAAGGCAGAGCTGAGCACTATCTGTCGGCGAATTAAGGGAGCTATAAAGTCTCATTTAGTTGAACATTTGTTCGCTTGAGGCGCTGTTGACTAGGCGCCAGCGTCAGTTGATGCTAAGATGGCGACCGCTCAACAGAAAGCTTTTTGTGTTATTGAGTACGGCAGAAGTGAATCGACGACAGTTGTTCAGCGTGAATTTCGAACGAAGTATGGTGTTAAACCTCCTGATAGGTGGCACTTATCTGTCCTTAACTACCTGAACGTCAACTACCCGAGGCGATGGATCGGCCGCCAGGCAGCCCGTGACAGAGCACTTCATCACTGGCCTCCAAGAAGCCCTGATCTTACCCCCCGCGATTTTTTCTTATGGGGGTATGTTAAGGATATGGTGTTTCGGCCACCTCTCCCAGCCACCATTGATGATTTGAAACGAGAAATAACAGCAGCTATCCAAACTGTTACGCCTGATATGCTACAGAGAGTGTGGAACAAGTTGGAGTATCGGGTTGATATTGCTCGTGTGTCTGGAGGGGGCCATATTGAACATCACTGAACTTGTTTTTGAGTGAAAAAAAACCTTTCTAAATACTCTTTGTAATGATGTATAACAGAAGGTTATATTATGTTTCTTTCATTAAATACACATTTTTAAAGTTGTGGTATTCTTTTTGAATCACCCTGTATGTATAGGATTAGTTGCTCACTGGAAAAGTTGATACTTTAATTTAATTGTATACCACTGAATCGAGACAAAAACGAAGTACAAAGCTAAATTACAAATGGTTGAGAGTGACAGGAAATACAAGTTAAATAATATGAAACGAATCTAAGAGAGCAGTTTAACAGCTATGATTTCATAGGTCCTTGTGTATGAGCTGAAGGCAGCATTTCCCGAAGTGCAGAAAGAGAAGCTAGTGGTTTCTTTCTTTTCCGCACAGTCTTAAGATCCGTAACGGCTTCTCTAAATCCCTAAAATCATCATAAAACCAATTTAGTTCCGATTAATGTCGAGAAGGGCAACGCAAACCGCACGACGTTTCTTTGGAAATTTTTCTCTGAACATTTTCTTCGTCTGTTTAACGCGTACACTGCGTTTTTTCCTTTTTTTTAATCTTAAAGGTTCTTTCAGACTGCCAGTTAGGTTGCGCTTAAATTCAGCGTCTTAGAGTTTTTTTTTCTTTCTTTTAGTATTCAATTTGAACCCCTATTTCACGAAGTATTTGATGTTTATCCTGATACGAGTGACGCGAAAGTAGGAAAATTCGAGAGCATCTAAATCTACGTACGGGTAATGCAGGCTCTGCCCGAGGTATGTGGCGGAGGGCACTTCGTCTATATTAGAATTATTCACTTTCTTGTTCCATTCGCTAGTGCTACAAGGTAAGAACGAAAGTCATAAGCCACTGAATGAGCTGAAATTTCTCTGATTCTCCGGTTACAGTCGCTCCGCGAAACATATGAAGCATGCAACAACACGTTGAATCTTCATGGAAGGATCTCTCTCGGAATTTTAACAGTAAACCTACCGTGATAAACAATGTTATTGTTCAAGTGTTTGACAATCGAGTTCGATGACACTTTCCCAAAATAGTGATATGCATCGAAACTTTAGTCGATAATTGTAGACTTTCATGAAAAAAAGATCAATTGTGAGATTTTGATGTTTTCTAGGGAAAAGAGTGCTCTTACAAACGGTGGTTAGCGCAAGTATGAATTTGGCTTTCGTTTTGTGACGCACAAGTTTAAAAGTTAAGGACTTTCGGCAAACTTTAACTCCATACACCTCAAAAATCATAAACTCAAAAGTAATAAAATTTGCGGGTTTTCTAAAAAAGCCACTGGGCGACAAGATCCCGGAAGGAGATAAAGTCATTTGAAACTGACAGAAATATTGTCAAAATAAAATTTATTGACAACCATGTGTGGCGGCCTGGACGAAAAATAGTGAATCAAATGGCAAGGTTTAAAGAATGTGCACAATGCAAATTTTTCAACAATCTGTAATATTTTTTCAGTCTTGCCGCAATTATTCACTCAAACGTACATCGTCCCGTCCCATTAATGTGACCGCCAGCTGTGTTCCACGTCTACGTGCAATAGCCACACACAGACTGCAGGTGGCAGCACTAGCAGTGGAGGGCGTATAAAGAGTGTCGACCTTGGGGGGGGGAATTACAACGCAGTCTCTGTCATAAGGCGCAAACGGAGTTATTTATTGTACATTAAAATGGCATGGTCATTGGCTTTCGTCCAAATGTGGAAGTATTTCCGAAACGGCTAAGTTTGTAAACTATTCGCGTAGCTCCTAAGTGTACGAGCGAACAGACGTGCAGCTATTGAGCAGCTGACCGCACATATGAGCCGATGGCTACCAATATTGTCTCCTCAACGACCGCACAGCGAACGTAGCTGTGTCGGTGCCTCCGCAACAGGCGCCTGGGTCATGTACCCATGCCGACAGCTGTTATCGGCGGAGCCGGAGGAGGTAGGGTTATGGTCTTGGGAATGATTTTGTGGCATTTCTGGGTGAATTCGTCGTTCTGAAAGACACAAGTATGCTTCTATCCTTGTAGACAATGTGTATCTATACATGCAATTTCTTTTTCTCGGCACGATGCCACTTACCACCAGGACAACGCAAAGAGTAACACAGCTCGCAGTGTATGTGGATGGGTTCTGAGAGCACCAATATCAGTTTATTGTACTCCTCTCACCACAAACTCCCCGGATTCGAATCCAGTCGAGAATCTGAGGCACCACCACGATCGGAGTGTTCGCGCCCTGGATCTTCAAACCATGAAGTCTAGTGCAGCTGACCACAGCACTGTAGTCGGCATCGCTCTACATACCGTCGGTAATACCGAGAAACTCTCTGACTCTCTTCCGTGCACGTCCGCTCTGCAAAAGGTGGTAATTTAGACTTTTGACAGGTCGCCACATTAATGTGACTAGGCCTGTAGAACTTAATACTAAGACAAAATTTTCGGAATTTAACTGTACAAATTTTCCCCTTTCACCTAAATTTATGCTCACTAGGGGTATGATAGATACTGCCTACATGAAAATTAAAGAGACCTTTGGAAAAAAGACAACCACTTGTATGAATATCAAGAGTTCAGATGGAAACCCAGTTCTAAGCAAAGAAGGGAAAACAGAAATGTGGAAGGAGTATATAGAAGGTCTATACAAGGACGATGTATTTGAGGGCGATATTATGGAAATGGAAGAGGATGTAGATGAAGATGAAATTGCAGATATGATAGCGCGTGGAGGGAGAGTTTGGCAGGTCACTGAAAGACCTAAGTCAAAATAAGGCCCCGGGAGTAGACAACATTCCATTAGAACTATTGATAGCCTTGGGAGAGCCAGACCTGACAAAACTCTACCATCTGGTGAGCCAAATGTATGAGACACGCAAAATTCGAAAAAGAAGAATATAATAATTCCAATCCCAAAGAAAACAGGTGTTGAGAGTTGTGAAAATTAACGAACTATCAGTTTTGTAAGTCACGGCTGCAAAATACTAACACAAGTTCTTTACAGACGAATGGAAAAACTGGTAGAAGCTGACCTCGCGGAAGATCAGTTTGGATTCCGTAGAAATGTTGGAATACGTGAGGCAATACTGACCCTACGTCTTATCTTAGAAGGCAGATAAAGGAAAGGCAAACCTACGTTTCTAGCATTTGCAGACTTAGAGAAAGCTTTTGACAACGTGGACAGGAATACTCTCTTTGAAATTCTGAAGGTGGCGGGGATAAAATACAGGGAGCGAAAGGCTATTTACAATTTGTACAGAAACCAGATGGCAGTTATAAAAGTCGAGGGGCATGAAAGGGAAGCAGTGGTTGGGAAGGGAGTGAGACAGGGTTGTAATCTATCCCCGATGTTATTCAATCTGTATATTGAGCAAGCAGTAAGAGAAACAAAAGAAAAATTCGGAGTAGGTATTAAAATCCATGGAGAAGAAATAAAAACTTTGAGGTTCGCCGATGATATTGTAATTCTGTCAGAGACAGAAAAGTACCTGGAAGAGCAGCTGAACAGAATGGACAGTGTCTTGAAAGGAGGACATAAGATGAACATCAACAAAAGCAAAACGAGGATAATGGAATGTAGTCGAATTATGTCGGGTGATGCTGAGGGAATTAGATTAGGAAATGAGACACTTAAAGTAGTAAAGGAGTTTTGCTATTTGGGGAGCAAAATAACTGATGATGGTCGAAGTAGAGAGGATATAAAATGTACTCTGGCAATGGCAAGGAAAGCGTTTCTGAAGAAGAGAAGTTAGTTAACATCGATTATAAATTTAAGTGACAGGAAGTCGTTTCTGAAAGTATTTGTATGGAGTGTAGCCACGTATGGAAGTGAAACATGGACGATAAATAGTTTAGACAAGAAGAGAATAGAAGCTTTCGAAATGTGGTGGGACAGATGAATGGTGATGATTAGATGAGTAGATCACATAACTAACGAGGAGGTATCGAATAGAATTGGGGAGAAGAGAAATTTGTGGCACAACTTGACTAGAAGAAGGGATCGGTTGGTAGGACAGGTTCTGAGGCATCAAGGCATCACCGATTTAATATTAGAGTGCAGCGTGGAGAGTAAAAATCGTAGATGGAGACCAAGAGATAAACACACTAAACAGATTCAGAAGGATGTAGTTTGCAGTAGGTGCTGGGAGATGAAGAAGCTTGCACAGGATAGAGTAGCATGGAGAGCTGCGTCAAACCAGTCTCTGGACGGAAGACCACAACAACAACAACAATTCTTTATCTTCCCCTACGATTTTTACCCTCTACAGGTCGGTCTCCATGTATAGGTTCTTTAACACATGTCCTATCATCCTGCCACTTCTTCTTGTCGGTGTTTTTATGCAATCCCTTCACCATTTCTGCGGCGAACCACTTCCTAGTATCTACCCTATCAGTTTATCTAATTTTCAACATGCTTTTACAACAGGACATCTCAAATTCTTCGATTTTTTTTCTGCTCCGGTTTTCCTACTGATCATGTTTCACTATCATACAATGCCCTATTCTGATCGTACATTCTCAGATATCGGTAGACTTCTCTTGATCTTGAATTCACTCCTTGCCTGCCTTAGTCTGCTTCTTATGTCCTCTTTGCTTCATCTGTCATAGGTTATTTTGCTTCCAAGACACCAGAATTCCATAACTTCGTCCACTTCGTGATCACCAATCCTGATGTTAAGCTCCTTGAAATTCTCAAATGGTTCAAATGGCTCTGAGCACTATGGGACTCAACTGCTGAGGTCATTAGTCCCCTAGAACTTAGAACTAGTTAAACCTAACTAACCTAAGGACATCACAAACATCCATGCCCGAGGCAGGATTCGAACCTGCGACCGTAGCGGTCTTGCGGTTCCAGACTGTAGCGCCTTTAACCGCACGGCCACTTCGGCCGGCCTGAAATTCTCATTTTTGCTTTTTTTCATTACTTTTGTCGTTTTCTTGTTTATTCTCAATTCTAGTTCTGCACTCATCAGTCTATCTGTGCCATTCCACAGATACTTCAGTTCTTCTTCACTTTCACTGACGATACCAATATCATCAGCGAATCTTATCATTGATAACCTTTCACCCAGAATTTTAATCCCACTCTTGAACCTTTCTTTTATTTCCGTCATAGCTTCTTCCCTGTGTAGACTGAACACCAGGTATGAAAGACTGCATTCCGTATCACACCGTTTTTAATCCAAGCACTTCTTGGTCTTGCAATTTTATTGTTTCCTCTTGGTTCTTGTACACACTGTGTGTTACCCGCATTGCCATATAGTTTACGGCTGTTTTTCACAGATTTTATAACACATTGCACCACAGACCAAGTTAGTTCCCTGGAGTTTATAAACGTATAAAAAATGTGAGTCTTATCAATAAGATTATCGTGTTATTTGAACTGGAAATACATACATCAAAAAAAGTTTTCCTTCACCCCGGTTCCCGGAAATCCTGAAGATAGACATTGACTGCGGATATTGTATCACCAACACAGTCCGTTTGACCGTTCAGAGATAGCATTAAATCCGCCCAAAGATGAAAACAAAAATGGTTCAAATGGCTCTGAGCACAATGGGACTTAACATCTGTGGTCATCAATCCCCTAGAACTTAGAACTACTTAAACCTAACTAACCTAAGGACAACACACACATCCATACCCGAGGCAGAATTCGAACCTGCGACCGTAGCGGTCACGCGGTTCCAGACTGAAGCGCCTATAACCGCTCGGCCACACCGGCCGGCTGATGAAAACAACGATGCGCCTATTACACAGAGAGGGTCCGACAGCCTATCAGTTGCAGTCAGTCCACCAGGAAGGAGGTACAAGGCTCATGTTGTCTGTAGTTCAACCATGCCTAGACGGTCAATACCGCGGTTCGAACGCTTCCGCATTGTTACTTTGTGCCAGGAAGGGCTCTCAACAAGGGAAATGTCCAGGCGTCTTGTTCGGACATGGAGGAGATACAGAGAGACAGGAACTGTTGATGACATGCCTCGCTCAGGCCGCCCAAGGGCTACTACTGCAGTGGATGACTGCTACCTACGGATTACGGCTCGGAGGAACCCTGACAGCAACGCCAACATGTTGAATAATGCTTCTCCTGCAGCCACAGGACGTCGTGTTACGACTCAAACTGTGCGCAGTAGGCTGTATGAGGCGCAACTTCACTCCCGACGTCCATGGCGAGGTCCATCTTTGCATCCACGACACCGACAACAAGCCGAATCGACCGCTTAGGAATGGCATCATGTTCTCTTCACCGATGAGTGTCGCATATGCCCCCAACCAGACAATCGTCGGAGACGTGTTTGGAGGCAACCCGGTCAGGCTGAAAGCCTTAGACGCACTGTCCTGCGAATGCAGCAAGGTGATGGTTCCCTGATGTTTTGGGGTGGCATTGTGTGGGGCCGACGTATGCTGCTGGTGGTCATGGAACGCGCCGTAACGGTTGTACGATACGTGAATGCCATCCTCCAATCGATAGTGCAACCATATCGGCATCATATTGGCAAGGTATTCGTCTTCATGGACGACAATTCACGCCCCCATCGTACACATCTTGTGAATGACTTCCTTCGGGATAACGACATCGCTCGACTAGAATGACCAGTATATTCTCCAGATATGAACACTATCGAACATGCCTGGGATAGATTGAAAAGGGTCTTTTTATGGACGAAGTGACCCACCAGCCACTCTAAGGAATCTACGCTGAATCGCCGTTGAGGAGTGGGACAATCTGGACCAACAGTGCCTTGATGAACTTGTGGATAGTATGTCACGATGAATACAGACATGTTTCAATGCAAGACGACGTGCTACTGGGTATTAGAGGTACCGGTGTGTACAGCAGTCTGGAGTACCACCTCTGAAGGTCTCGCTTTATGGTGGTACAACATGCAATGTGTGGTTTCATGAGGAATAAAAAGGGCGGAAATGATGTTTATGTTGATCTCTATTCCAATTTTCTGTACAGGTTCTGGAACTCTCGGAAGCGAGGTGATGCAAACCTTTTTTTGATATGTGCAGTAACCAGGACAAGACCACTGACAACATTTTAAAAGCGAGTTATTAGTAACTAAGTTATTGGAGATAATGTCATAAAATATTTTAAATTTTATTAATGAAAATGTTACTTGCTTGGTCACAGTTAGATCCTCTTGTCCCACTGTTGTTCATGAGCACACAAATGATTAATATTTAATATCTTACATAAGGGGATATGCCATGAGCGACCATTCGAAGGAAAAAGTCTATTAAAGATGTGATCTAAAATGTATCCCTAAAGAGGTAAGACCACGTTATCAGTAGAAGCTATGTTTCACACAAAGGGAGATGAACAAGTGCACTTAAAGTATGTATTTTAGAGCCTACGTTTACTGGACATACTTTCTTTGTTCTGGTCCGTACTATCACCTATTAAAATATGGAAAGCAAAGACCTTGCAGTAGAAGAGATTTGTTTCATAGTATCGAAGATGAAGAAGTGCTCATAGCTCTTAAGGTATGAATTTTAGAGCCCATGCTCAGTAGTCTTTTTTGCTCCGAATGATCGTTATTGTCATATCCCTGAATACTGACCATTTCGTCTGGAGCACCTTTTACATAATCTCTAGAAACGTCAGTGTAATGTAAAATTAAATTTATACGATATTAAATGGTCAGGTGTGAAATGCAACAGATATTTTAGTACGCTATGTTGGATTACCTTCTCCTGCATGAATTTGTTTGTGGTTCAAATGGTTCAAATGGCTCTGAGCACTATGGGACTTAACATCTGTGGTCATCAGTCCCCTAGAACTACTTAAACCTAACTAACCTAAAGACATCACACACATCCATGCCCGAGGCAGGATTCGAACCTGCGACCGTAGCGGTCACGCGGTTCCAGACTGAAGCGCCTAGAACCGCACGGCCACACCGGCCGGCGAATTTGTTTGTGATTCGTCTAAATAGCCGTTATCAGAAACTTATCCAGTGAGATAGTACAGCAAGCATTTCATACTAGAGGTACGGAAAGTGTAGAAATGGTGTAGATATGGTAGCTTATTAGGAAAGGTACATAATTCTCTGTAATTTCTTAAACACTTCGTACTTTAATAAATATTCTAGTTATGTATAATAACATCTTTTCGATCGAATAAATGATGTGGTTCTTTTTCGAAATTTTGGAGTATTTTACTCGATACCAAGTGTGAACATCTTGTAGATAACAATTAACACTTTCATATGTCACAGACTGGTTACAGGACAGGTAAACAAAAACAAACTTTCTAAAAATTCGTGCAACATAAAACAAAGGATGAAAGCCAAAGGTATCAAACAACAGAAGCATCATCTGCGGATGAAATACGGATTACGATACGGTGTGTTTGGGTTGACTAGTGAAGTAATGAACAAGGTGGCTGAATGTCAGAATCGTAACCACCTTATGTTAGTCATGTGTCGGCAGCCTCGCTATAATTTAGGATTGCCAGACGAGAATATTCTTATAGTAAAGAGACCCATGTAAAATACATACTATTCAGTTTTGATCACGAATAGTATTTGTATCGCCATTTACTTAAGCTCCAACGATCCTTCTGACACAGTCTTAAGGCAAGAACCATGGGGATGTTAAAATAACTTATCAGAAGGAACGGGTTTAAGCACTGAAGGCTTGACGTGAATAGCTGACTGCAATGAACTTTGAAAGAAGTATAATTGCTACTCTCCGACAGTATCATGACGAACATGAACAACACAGAGAGTTTCCTCACGAAAAATTTGGCTATTGCAAAGAAAACCCTAAATATGTAGGTCGAGTGGCGACTGTGATACACTGCAAAATCTCAGAATCGCTTCATCCAGATGAAATCGAAGTGTGTATCACAAAAAATTAATAGTTCTAGTGGTGCATTGGAGACGGCGATACTCAATGACAAATTCAGAAAAGGCTGGTCCCATGGGAAGTGGTCTACTTTTAGAGACGGTCCCCATTCAGTTATCTGAGATTTTGTTCAAATTTTGTCTGTAGGATTGCTAAACTATCATGGAAGACCGCTGCTCGTTTCGATTTTCCTAGTTAATCTTCTTTCTGAAGCTCTTTTCCCTTCAGATTTGGAATTTAAATGAGCTTCTTACTGCACTTACAGCTCTTCATGTCTTGGTACTTTTGAACTGGAAGAAACTGGAGAATGTTCATGACGATCTGTCTCTGCACCGTCTGTAGGTGGGTTGCTGTCATAAGCTCCAGAAACTTCAAATGTTTTAATGTACGCTGGTCTGTTACGGGAAGTGGCTGATTTGCTGCTCTACTTTGCTCATACAAGTGCTCTTCGTGTCACCTAAAACGCATTTTATCTCAAAGAAGCTTTACATCTCTCCATGTTATCTATTCTAGTGACAGGTTTAATATATTCTCATTCTGTAACGATCTGTTTGCTTTTAAAAATATTTCAGAAGTACACGAAAATACGGTATGCAGTTGCTACTGGCTGTTTTAATTTGTGAATATCTATTTAAATGGAAAAACACTCAAACGAATAATTGGTAGTATCGTGTCGGACCTGCTTTCGCCTGGCGTAGTGCAGCATTTCGACTTGGCATGGACTCAACAAGTCGTTGGAAGTCCCTTGCATAAATGTTGAGCCATACTGCCCCTGTAGCCGTAAATAATTGCGAAGTGTTACCAGTGCAGTATTTTGTGCACGAACTGACAGCTCATTTATGTCGCATAAATGCTCGATGAGATTTATGTCGGGTGATCTGGGTAGCCAAATCATTCTCTCGAATTGTCCACAATGTTTTTCAAACCAAACGAACAATCGTGGCCCGTTGACTTGGAGCATTGTCATTCATAAAAATTCCACCGTTGTTTGGAAACATGAAGTCCATGATGGCCACAAATATCTCCAAATAGCCGAAAATACCCATTTCCAGTCAATGATCGGTTCAGTTGCACCAGAATACCCAGTCCATTCCATGTGTACAGCCCACATCACTATGGAGCCACCACAAGCTTGCGCATGTTGACATCTTGGGTCCATGGCTTCGTGAACCTGTGCCACGCTAGAAACTGGCCGTCAGCTCTCACCAACATAAATCGGGACTCATCTGACCACGCCACGGTTTCCCTTTGATTTAGGATCCAACAGATATGGTCGTGAGCCCAGGAGGGGGTTATGTTCTACTGCTAGCAAAGGCACTCACATTGTTCGTCTGCTGCCATAGTACAATTTCGCCACGTTGTCCTAACGGATACGTTCGTTGCACGTTCCACATTGAATTTTGCGGATATCTCACGCAGTGTTGTTTGTCTTTTAACAGTGACAACTCTACGCAAATACCGTTCCTCTTAGTCGTTAAGTGGAGGCCGTCGGCCACTGCGTTGACCATGGTGAGAGGTAATGCCTGAAATGTGGTATTCTCGGCACGTTCTTGACACTGTGGATGTCGCAGTATCAAATTTCCGAGCGACTTCCGAAATGTAACGTCCCAGCTACAATTCCACTGTCAATGTCTGTTAATTCCCGTCGTTCGGTTATAATCACGTCGAAAACCTTTTCACATAGTCACCTGAGTACAAAAATGCAGCACCGCCCCTTTGCGTACGCGATACTACCGCCATCTGCGTATGTGTTCATCTCTATTCATGGCTTTTGTCACCTCCGTGTAGTCGTCTCCAATACAATAGTAATCTGTGGTCATGTTCTCGAATAGTAGCAGATCACAATCAAAATACTGCTACAAATAGAAACAGTTAATTTGTAAGATGTCCACATAATACTATTTCTTATAGAGAAATAATTATTCCTGTCTAGCTACAACTGTTTCTGAACAGTAATATTGGTGTCATCACAAGCATCCGAGTAAACCAAGGATTGCCATCCTCTGACCTGAAATATTCAAAAAGTAGTCACCATGTCGATTTGCCTTCCTATGTCATTTTGGGACACTTTCCCCTATCTCGTCTGGTTCCTTTCAATTATGCTGATTTCTGTGTCCCTTTATGTATAACGTTGCCACAGCCGTCAAAACGAAACTGTTCTAGGAATTTTCGTTATCTGTCATCCTCTTGCAAAATATTTACATGTTCCTTAATATCATTTCCCTTAATTTCGTAACTATTCTAATGCTGCATGTGTGTAGCCGCAATGTCTTTCGAATGATTCCACAGAAAGTTTATTACAATTTAATGGTCTACGCCAAACGTAAGAAAGCAGTTACTAACATTAGCTGCTACAAGCGTTCGGACACCAATTTCTGTTGAGATCACCGGTTCTAGGCGCTCAGTCCGGAATCGCGCGACTGCTTCGGTCGCAGGTTCGAATCCTGCCTTGGGCATGGATGTGTGTGATGTCCTTAGATTAGTTAGGTTTAAGTAGTTCTAAGTTCTAGGAGACTGATGACCACAGATGTTAAGTCCCATAGTGCTCAGAGCCATTTGAACCATTTGAACCATCTCTCCCTCTCTCTCCCTCTCCTCCTTACTTAATTTAGTATGAATACGGGTGTCTTCATCACACACACACACACACACACACACACACACACACACACACACACACACACACGAACACCTCAACACAAGTTTAATTTTCGTCTGGTACTTTCCCTGTAGGGGATTCCATCTGTCTCACTTCCATTTGTATTTGGCTACAAAGAAACGCGATCCTTTAATGGACCAGTTCTCAAACAGAGCGCAAAGTTTATTACATAGGCTAACTGGGGTCAATTCATGTGTCTTCTTTTGCCAATGACGTAAGGTGTGATGTAATATTATTTATGTCACAGGTTGTAGAATTAAATATTAAAGTTTGCCCCTGGATGTTTTTTTTACTTTCGTATATTAAATATTTAATATAAAATCCTTTTTTTTTTCTCTCGTAATATGTAACAGTTTGAGAATTGGGAAGGGGAGGGGTAGGAAGGGGATTTGGTAATTTCCAAGAATGTTTGCTTATCGAAGCTGCGGGCTCCAAACGACAGATTTCGAACGTGCGTTTGTAAATAGATCACGTGACTGTGGTGGCGGGCGTTATGAGTGAGCATGCTTATAGTGGTCACTACAGCAACGACAAAAAAAAGAGCTTTAATAAAATACTTGTAATTACAAAGGAGACACTTACCTCAGTCATCGTCGATGTTGTCGTCATGAGAAAGTCCATTTGATGTGTATGCTACGCGAATCATTCCCTTTTTGCGCTAACCTGGTTAAACTCTGCCAATGTCACGCAAAAATATGGGTAGAGTGTCACATGCGTTAACTTTTCCTTGCAATCTCAACTTATGGAAAAGAGGAACTGAAGCAAGTACAGTTCGTCTTTTCCTCCTGGGCGCCCTTATCTTCTTATGGAATATTTCACAGATTTCCACAGCCACTAGATGTTCTGTGTGTGCATACTGGGGTCATCGAAGACACGAACTCCACAGAGTGGTTGGCGAACTCGTGGTTGAATCCTTCAGCTTTCAGTGTCTTGTAGGAATGAGAGTCGTCTGTAATGACTTTATTACCGGGCAGTTGTTGTTGTTGTTGTGGTCTTCAGTCCTGAGACTGGTTTGATGCAGCTCTCCATGCTACTCTGTCCTGTGCAAGCTTCTTCATCTCCCAGTACCTACTGCAACCTACATCCTTCTGAATCTGCTTAGTGTATTCATCTCTTGGTCTCCCTCTACGATTTTTACCCTCCACGCTGCCCTCCAATACTAAATTGGTGATCCCTTGATGCCTCAGAACATGTCCTACCAACCGATCCCTTCTTCTGGTCAAGTTGTGCCACAAACTTCTCTTCTCCCCAATCCTATTCAATACTTCCTCATTAGTTACGTGATCTACCCATCTAATCTTCAGCATTCTTCTGTAGCACCACATTTCGAAAGCTTCTATTCTCTTCTTGTCCAAACTATTTATCGTCCATGTTTCACTTCCATACATGGCTACACTCCATACGAATACTTTCAGAAATGACTTCCTGACACTTAAATCAATACTGGATGTTAACAAATTTCTCTTCTTCAGAAACGCTTTCCTTGCCATTGCCAGCCTACATTTTATATCCTCTCTACTTCAACCATCATCAGTTATTTTGCTCCCCAAATAGCAAAACTCCTTTACTACTTTAAGTGCCTCATTTCCTAATCTAATTCCCTCAGCATCACCCGACTTAATTAGACTACATTCCATTATCCTTGTTTTGCTTTTGTTGATGTTCATCTTATATCCTCCTTTCAAGACACTACCGGGCAGTATGAAGTGCTTTATCAAACCGACTAAAGTTTCCTTGTCTCTGGACAACAATCTCATAACAAAACACTTTCGGGAGTCTCGTTCTATGCCACCGAATACCCAAATATGTGTGATTTCATTCTTTGAAGGTAGTCCTCCCTGGTTTTTCCTTCTTGATGTGTGCGATTCGTCCACTTCAACAATTTTAATTGGTCCACCGATCGGTACACTGTCGTTCGTCGCTATTACATAACACACTTCTCTGCAAAACCCGAAATAGTCGCACACAGTATTAGTAGATAAGTCAGTCTCCGATGCTGTTGCTTGCAGGGTGTAGTCCCTAATCCAGCGAGATAGAAGAATTACGCTGGTCTGGATGAATAATTTGATAGTCGTTCGTTTTCCACACTTTCCACAATGAAATTGTAGCGCTATTTCAGCATCAGAAATCTTGTTACGAACTTTTATACACTTCGCCCCACCACAGTGTACACAGTCCCTCCCTTCCTCATCCGGTATTAGTCCATATTTGCGACAAAAAGTCAAACAATCTTCTGCATTGCATAAGCATGAAATTAGATTCTTCCCCGTGAGGCAATCGGCCGAAGAAACGTCAACAACACCAGACATCCCACTCACTACCAACATGAATCGTCTGGGTTTCCCTATCAACTCACAAATAATTTATCATAATGCCTGCCACCACAGTAGCGTGATCGATTTACAATCGCACGTTCGATATCTATCATTTGGAACCCGCGGCTTCGATAGGCAAAAGGTCTCGGAAATTACCGGGGATCTGATTTGGGAAGCTACGCGTTTCGAACATGGCATGTCCTGTTTTATTCGTAATGTGTTCATTACTCATTTTAGTTGTTGCATAGTGTATTATAGTTTGTACTGTTAGCATTCTAATTGAATTTTCTGTCTTTCTTATATTGTTCTTGTGAGCCACAATCTGTTACTGCTCTGGAAGCACATATGTGGTAATTTCCTTCATAAGTATTTAGTGTTTTCCATTTCGATGTTTTTGCTCTATTTTCGGGTAAAAGTCAAGACTAGAGCCAGTGGCATACTCACGTGTTTCGTGCTGGAATGTTGTCAGCGCTTGACTTGAGGTATGATTGGCACAAAAGACGGTGTGTCAGTTGTTTGGTAATACTTGAACAGAAGAAAGAGTAAAAATAGCTGCGACGAGGATCATGCGTTTGATTGCTCCTTTATTGACTGCCAGGTAGTTAATACGTACTACTATTGTAAACCTAAGGAAAGCGTCGTTATCCACTACATTTTCGAAAACACGCTGATAGAGTTTTGACACTTAAGATCATAAATGTGATTGCTGCTCGTTCCGGTCGCAGCTGTTTAAAATTCCCTTCTAGCCCCAGAGCTAATTCGTAACATATTCGCAAAAAGTGACAACGATGATTACTAACGTAATTCTCGCTGATTCCACACGTAACAACGGTAAAAGTCTACAACTAATCTAGACTTTAGCTTTAATTGCGCTGAGCGGTTATTCAACGATACTTAATTAGCATTTTGCCTTTTCTTTTATTCCTAAAATTAAGAAATCTCAAATTCAATAATTCTTCATACCAATTCTAGGGTTTGTTATTTTCCCAGCTGCTGAAGTTGGTGTGAGTCATATGAATTCTAGTTACCGATTCCAAGGTAAGTCATTATTCGCATTTCCTATTTGGTGTGTGTCCGAAACAACAGACACCATATCGATGTAAGTGTATAGTTCTGGCAACACCAGCCAAGACCTTCTTCTTCTGTGCAGATGCACACACATTCTCCGAACTCTTACGGGATTTGGTACGAATGTCTTCCACGAGTAATGAGTGTGTTGGGGTGGGACATTACGAGTGTAGTGTGTGGACATACAAGGTGAGAATGTGGGTCTCGCGGGAGGCGAGTTTCGCTGTCTTCTGTGCCCTCGGTGGCTCAGGTGGATAGAGCGTCTGCCATGTAAGCAGGAGATCCCGGGTTCGAGTCCCGGTCGGGGCACACATTTTCACCTGTCCCCGCTGATATATATCAACGCCCGTTAGCAGCTGAAGGTATAAATATAATTCTAATTTCCTTCAATTAAATAGCTACATACATTCATTCATAATTATGGAGGTGCACCATCGTACTAAAACTATAGCTGTCGCCAAACACAAAGTGGAACGTTTGCTAATGCTTCAGGTGTAGTATTGCAAAGAAACATAGGATACGTGAGAGCGTACAACTTGTCCGACAACTACTAAGGGCTCAAAAGCACTCCTCCCACGATTCAAGCCCACAGGTTTACGCCAAAGCGTGCCTGAAAGCCATGCTCATGGGTATTCAAATGGTTCAAATGGCTCGGACTTAACTGCTGAGGTCATCAGTCCCCTAGAACTTAAAACTACTTAAACCTAACTAACCTAAGGACATCACACACATCCATGCCCGAGGCAGGATTCGAACTTGCGACCGTAGCGGTCGCGCGGTTCCAGACTGTAGCGCCTAGAACCGCTCGTCCACTCCGGCCAGCCTCATGGGTGTCATGTGTATTGTGTTCTTACTAATATAGGTTGTTTTGGAGGTTGAAAATACTTTCATGAGTGAGCTTGATTCGTCAGAACATATCAAGTTACTTATAAAATGACCATTATCCTCTACTTGGGGGAAAAGCCATTCACAAAACTGCACTCGCCGAATGCAGTCTTCTGGTCGCTGGTGTTGAGTTAACGTGTAATGATATGGATGCAGTTCTTCATCATGGCAACACTTGAATAACCACTCTTTGAGATGTTTGGAACTGCCGTGCCGTATCACGGCTACTTCGCTGAGGTGATTAGTGAACGCTTGCAGAGTCACGTCCTCTACTTGTGGTGTACGTCTAGTCCTCGATTGACCTCTGTCCATTACTTGTGGATGAAGATCGCCGGTTTCCCGAAGGCGTTGATACAGGCGACGAGAAACGTTCTTATCAGGATGGTGCCTTTGAAGGTACCGCGTGCAGCATACACACGAGCAGCATCGACAGCTTGGTTATCGCTTACACCCAGCACCAAAAGCATATCGACCTATTCATCGTTTATGGACTCATCCGGAAGGCGACCTACATGAATGTGGCGCAAGCTGATATGGTTGCGCACTGTGCACTTAGTAGACACGTGCATGCAGTGTAATGGATCCCACTGTCATGTAATAGAATTTTGTCATGTAAAAATGTCCTGCTTATAAGCTAAGGAACGGACGTCCAACAAATAAAAAAGGTATCTGACGACGATTAGTACCATAGCTCCTGTATGGGTGAGTAGACTGATGTCCCATCATTCATTTTTCTTTTTTTTTTCTTTCATTTTGTTCATTATTGTTCTCGGTTTTTGGTGTGGGCGGACGTCACACGACCCACTCTTCAAGTCCATCATTGAATCCTTCTCTCAGATTTATTATTATTGTTTTTATTATTATCATTATTATTACAGAGGCAGGCACCTCTCTGACCAAAAATGATGAGCTACTCTGCCGGCTGCTCAGTGAGATATGACAGCTAGTACGGTAATTCGGGTGAAACGCGATCCTCTGTACATTCCGATGCGCTACACGATGTGACGGCGTCGTCAGATCCTCATTTTCGTACGTGTGTTTTCAAAAATGCACCCAATCTCATTTTGTTAGATAAACTTTTGTCTTGAAGATGGATGAGAAATCACATACCGGCTTCCAAGAACGGCTTTTTTTTTCTTCACCCTCTGTATCAGAATTCTGAAAGGATCCACAGCACAGACCAATTGTTAACAACAGTAGTACATAAAGTGAAAACAAAGGCAGAAATCCTGCAACAAACCACTGCACACTTCTAATGTGAAAACGTCAAAAAACAATGAACCACGGAATCGGTAACTAGAACTGACCTATTTATCTTAATTCTAGTTATCGATTCCAAGATATGTAGTAGGTTTTTACTGAGCATTCTTTTATAACTTTCATAAGTGGTATCGATGGAACTGCGGGCTCCATATCCCGTTGCTATGTGTTATATTATTTGGTGTGGATTCTTATACCGTCAAGTGTTTCTACTAATCGAAAATAGCGATAAATGACAAATATCGGTAACTACAAATGAACTACGAAGGTTTATTCCATTTATTGATTTGCAGGTTTCTTATTTTTCGCAGTAATTCACATTGCAATACTAATTGGAAAATAGTTATGAACACCCAATCCGTGCATCTATTGCAAAAGTACACAAAATAATTTATTATGGAATGTTTGGAATCGGTAACTAGAATCAAGCTCTCCACCGAGATGACAGAAGTCACAGGATAGCAATATGGCGGTAGTTTGGAGTACGCAAGGTATAAAAGGTCAATGCATTGGCGGAGCTGTAATTCGTACTCAGGTGATTCACGTGAAACCATTTCGGAAGTCGTTCGGTAATATTCCGAGATCCACAGTGTCAATTTGAGGCATTACCTCCCAGCACGGTCAACGCTGTGGCCGACGGTTTTCACTTCCCAACCACCAAGATCATCGGTATTTCCGTGGAGCTGACAGTGTTAACAGACAAGCAGCACTGCGCGAAGTAACCGCAAAAATCAATGCGCGACGTGCAATGAACGTATCCGTTGGGACAATGCCGCGAAACTGGACTATGGATGCGGACGACCGACGCGAGTGTGTGTGCTAACAGCACGACATCGCCTACAGCTCCTCTCCTGGCCTCTGACCAATCAGTTGGACCTTAGACGACTGGAAAACCGTGGCCTGCTCAGATGAGTCCCGACTTATGTTGGTAAGAACTGACGGTAGGGTTCGAGTGTGGCGCAGACTCCCCGAAGTTATCAATAAGGCACTGTGCAAGCCGGTGGTGGCTTCATAATGTTATGGGATACGTTTACTTGGAATGGACTGGGTCCTCTGGTCCAACTCAACCGACTATTGCTACTTTTCCTAAAAGATGATGGAATTTTCGTGTATAACAATGTGCCATGTCACCAGGCCACAGTTATTCGCATTTCGTTTGAAGAACATTCTGGACAGCTGGAGCGAATGATTTGGCCACCCAGACTGCCCGACATGAATCCCATGGTACGTTTATGGGACAACATCGAGAGGTCACTTTGTGCACGAAATGTTGCACCGGCAACACTTTCGGAGTTACAGACGTCCGCAGAGTCAGTGTAGCTAGATATTTCTGCCGGGGACTTCCAATGACTTGTTGAGTCCATGTCAGTGGCGGATACAGAAAAACCTCAAGGAGAGGACGCTAAAGATATCTTGAGCTGCCTTTACTTTTACCGTAATAAAAAATAATCAAGTCACATGCACCATTTGAGGAAGTTTTATTTAAACACACATTCAAGACAGTGCCATGTTTTGATATAAAAAAGTTACAATTGTGGTTCTCTTCCTTAAATGATGAATTCTATGCGCTTCTTCTTCCTGGCAAACTGGTTAATTACATCGTCAATGGGACAATCAATGTCAGGGTGAGTGGTCAACAGAGTTAAGCCATTAAGTCGATCCTACTTCGTTGTCGACCTCAGCCATGTATTTTTACGCCGCGATATTGAAAAATTTCTTTCTACTGTAGCAATAGATGCAGGTAGACTAGCAAATATTTTGTACAGCGTATGCAAAGTAGGATAGTCGGGTTTAGGACCAACAGACAACGCTTGCATAACAGAATCACGATAATTAAAGGCGTTTATGCTCATTTACTTGTATTGAAGAATCTCTCCCATTAGTCTCTCTTTTTTTTAATCACAAAGAGTGATTCTTCTTCAAAGAACGGTAGTTATGTTAAGCACTGATTCAATTTATGTGCCAGATCATTACCGTCAAGTTTCAGTAGTTGCGGGGGCGGAAGTATGTTGAATTTTAATTGATAATTATTTTCTTCAGCAGTGTTGGAATAAAGACAGTTCTTTTCCAACATATCATAGCATAATCATTATGATCGCAGTTTTCCCTGTGTCTTTGTCTGCTTGTAAGATTAGGAACACTCATCTCCACGTTTAACTCTTCCATAACTGCCTTCGCATTCGCCTCTTCAACAGTACGAGCAAAGTGGCTATCAGCATTAGCTCTCACGCCGCCGTACACCTTGAGCGTCGAATCTAATTTTGCTTTTGCCATCGCGCCGTTCAGGCTTGTGTCTTGAAAGATTTTGTCGAGTGGATACTATACGTTATGCTCGTAATGCCACTCAGTATAAACAGAGAGATAATAAACTCGCAATTAGAGAGAGCTAGAAAGAGAATATTGGCTTTGGCAGTCGTTGTTCTGTCCAACACTGTATTTCATTAAGAACTTTGCAAACTGTTCCGAGATCAGCTGCGAATTGAATAACAAAATCATGTAGCTCAATCCTTCTTGTTTGACAATGTGACTGCAGCGAGTGTTTTAGGTTACTCATCAATGTTGCGAACCGCTTGCTAGACACAGTAAAGAACGATATTACTTCTTCAATAGTACCAAGTGAGTTTCTCACACTTGCAACTCTGCAATTGCGAGAGACAGCGAGGTTGAGCTGATGACTTCGACACGGCGCTACTTGCGCGTTGATAGCTTTGTTTTTTGTTGTAGCCACTGCTCCTTCCAATTCTGACATATTATCTGAGCAACCATCACAGCCTATATTCCAACCGCGTGGTCTCAGGCGTGGGTGTGTGTGTTGCCCCTAGCGTTTACA
This sequence comes from Schistocerca serialis cubense, assembly GCF_023864345.2. Taxonomy (NCBI): domain Eukaryota; kingdom Metazoa; phylum Arthropoda; class Insecta; order Orthoptera; family Acrididae; genus Schistocerca; species Schistocerca serialis. The sequence goes on along the minus strand of NC_064638.1, from coordinate 627,374,569 downwards.
GTAAGTTGTGTGTTAGCTTAGGGACCGATGACCTCAGCAGTTTGGTCCCATAAGATCTTACCACAAATTTCCAACTTATAGCACGTACTCATACAGTTCTCCAGTGACAGAGAAAGGCTTTTCACTGTCCTTAGAATCGTAGTACCTCAATACTTCACCAATAACGCTACGCTCTTCATCTTGACTCTCTTGAGGTTCATCGTCAATGTTTCCACTACAATCATTGCCTTTATGGATGTCAAGGAAACCCAAAAATATTTCGTGTAATTTGCCGTCACCATTAACATATCTTGCAGCTAAACTCGGTTGGGCATCGTGCGCCATGTCCGTAGTCTCATCAAAGATTATACTGTAGTAACGAGAATCTTTGATTCCCTCCAGTATCTCGATAACATCACTGTTCACAGCATGAAATAAGTTCGTTACACGTGGTTTTACTCACGTAAGTGGCGTTCGCTTTAGTGGTGTCAAGGTGATGTTTTAGTTGCAAGTCTCCAGCGTCAATCTGAAATCTTAGAAGAGCTCTAAAGTTTCCCCTTTGCCAGCTATAGTTTCACAAACATTTTCATTTTCTGATAGACTCCAATCATATCTATGCCCTCGCAAAGGAATATTTTGCTTTCCATGAAATATGGTATTTTTTATTATTGGTACATGACGGTCTCTGTTTTCCCTAATGCTTTCCATTCTCTGTCTTCACAACTGATTGATAGCCTCAAGTTCGCGGTTGTCTAGTGTCGCCCAAAATAATGTTGCTTCTGTTGGCGCTTCAACGTGGTACTTGAGCTGAGAGTGGGTCTCGAGGTCACCATATTTAGCAGTAAGTTTGGCAAACGTTGTTAATGGTTCAGTAACGAGTTTCTTGGCGATAATGGATGTATTTCCTCCAACCATTTTATTATTCACAAAAACTGAACAGTTAATGCAAAGAAGTCCCTTTTTAACTTGTCAGAATACCGCCCATGGATACTGTTCAATGTGATTATCTTGCACATGTCTGCGTTCAACGCGTCCCCAGGAACTAGGAAAAACACAATCTTTTTCAGGTTTCCTTGGAACTGTGAGAAGCTTGTGTTTTATATCATCACCAATATTTCCTGACACTGATATATTCAAATAATTGTCAATATCCGTGGCATTAAAGGAATTAGTCGATAAACTTTGGTGTGGAAGTTTCGACGAAGTGCTGGGCTCTGCCTGTACATCGGGTAATGTTTTTGCGGCTAAATGGTGACTGAAATCTTCAGATGTTTCTACTTTTCTTTTTCTTATTACATAACGATTCATTTTATTGTATTGCACGACGTAGGTAAATTAGATGCCAGTTATTCTCGAAAATTTATTCTCACTGAAAAATGTAACATTAATACCGTACACTTGGCACTAAAACACACATGGTCACACTCCACGTATTTCTAATGTCACTAAGCACAACACTGATTGAAGTCCGTGGTATTAGCCAATAATCGCAGTTGTTCTCTTTTTATCATTTCCAAGTTGTCGCGACAATTGCAGCATTTCAAACTGACTACCTGGCAGCGACTCTGCTTCCCTTATATATGTGCTTCGATTGTTCCGAGAACATTCCCTGCCTGGATGTTCACTTCGATGGAGTGTGAACAAATACCTACTGTGAAAGCGACAAGCCAATATGTATAATGGCGACTTTCCAATGACGACATCATCTGGCAATTTACGAGTGGTGTCCAGAAAGTAAGTTCCGATCGGTCGCGAAATGGAAATGACTATGAAAATCCGATAAAGTTTTGCACAGGTGTGTTGGCCAGTGTCTCTAGTACGGCCCTAGATAGCATCACGTCGCTCTTCTCATTTCTGATCTCACAGGGAGCACATAAAGATACATAGAACAATATTGTCTCCCGCCGAGTACGAGGGCCTGGAGCGAAATTTTGCCTGAAGCTATGCAGCCAACATTACATAACTGTCGTGCAGTTTCTTCTTCGAGACAACTCATAGCCATATTCTGCAGGGGCAATGAAGATGCTCCTGCATCGTTTTCAATTGCCAATGTTTGATTACCCACAATACAGCCCGTAATGTCTCCCTCTGAGTTTCATCTCTGCTCGCATGAACCACTGGCTATGAAGACAACATTTTGGCACAGACAGCGAGCTGTAGGCTAGCGTAGAGAATCGCGGAAAGCACTGGCGGCTGCCTTCTATGATAAGGGTTTTGGGAAGTTGGTACAACGCTACAAAAATGTCTAAGTCAGAACGGCGACTACGTAGAGAAGTAGCTGGAAGATGTAGCTAACTGTTACAAGTAAAACATATCTGATTTTCACTGCGGTTTCCGTCTGGCGATCAATAGGAACTTACTTTCTGGACAGCCCTCCTATGTATATGGAACTTTTATTGTCGATTTTGTTCTTTGTAGTGCATTCAGTAGAGGGCCTATATAATAACAATGCGTTTTTAGGAATCTTCTCGAATGTCACTATTATCAGAGAAATACGTATCAATAGTTTCCCATACATAACTCGTATTATGAGTTAGGTATGGGAAACCACTGTCACGTTATTAGTAAAAATGTATGAGAAAAGGGAAAGCTGAGTTTTTTCACTAGTGATGCGTTCTAAAACCTTGCTGATTGGTGCAAATAAGCTTCTCAGTCTCAAGAAGATTTATTGTATTCGAACTGAGATATGTTCAAGGATTCTGCAGCAAAAAAAGTTAGGGATTGACACTAAATTTGGTTGCACTGGTATATTAATCTGAGTTCTAGTTTAAAATTGTTCCTATTTCAGTTATTTTGGGAAATTTCAGAAAATGAGAACAAAAAATAGGGAACTGGGGACATTTGTTGTCCACAGGCAGTTTTAAAGGAATTGAAGAGAAAGCATGAAAATTGAGAACTGTCTCCAGAAAATGAAGAGAGAACTACTGGCCACCTCAGTTTAATCACTAAAAGTATAATAGGAGATTTGCATTGTTGTATCATTGTATGTTAGTGGCGGTGAAGTGTGGGGTGGGGGGGGAAGGATGTGGGGATTAGTGGCAAAGAGGGGTTGTCATTTTTCAGTTCTTGCATAGGATGGCAAAATACCACCTACCAACAACCCTGCACAACATTATATTCATAATTGTTCCATTTTAAGTTATTTGTGATTGTAGTCCCTAAGTACTTAGTGGAATTTGCAGTGTTTAAATTTATTTGACTTATTCTGTGACCAATAATTAATGGGTTTCTTTTAGTACTGGTACTTATGTAGATGGCTTCACACTCTCCATTATTCAGAGCCAATTGCCACTGTTTTCACGATGTCTCTTGCATTCTTTCATCTGTTGTTATCAGTGATGTTGTTGCATGCAGTACATTCTCACACAGTATATGACTTCGGAAATAATGTATATAAACAATGAAGAAAAAGGATCAAAGAACCAACTCCTCTGGTGTTACACATTTTATTTTCAGTGATTGTGACATCCAGTTATTTGCATATATGTAATGTAGCCTGTCAGGTAGGTAGGCCCCAAATAAACACAATGCCTTATCTCTTGTGTCATAGTGACATATAATTTTATTAATATAGTCTTCAGTGACACCAGGTCTGTAAATGTAGAAAATGTAGCATCTCTCTTTTCAGCACCATCATATACAATACCTGACAGATTTCCTATTGCTTTTCCTGTTGACACATTTGATTTAAGGCCAAACTGGATTACATTCAACCAATAAGTCATATAGGACTTAGTTCCTACAAGAAATACTCTCTTTGATAACTTGATTTGAAAAAAAAAAATGTGTTCTGTGAGATAAGACTTTTGAAATCAAAACAAAGACTGAGTGAGCATCTTATTTAGAAAGAAGTGTTCTGTGATTCCTTTTCCAAAACCTTCAAGGAGGAGATAAGCAGTATGACTAGACAGTATTCATTAATGTCTATCTTACTACCATTTTTGTAAAGGGTTGTCACAGCAGCATATTCCACACTGTTTATAACTGTGCTCTTTATAATGGGATACTTACTTATATGACTGAAAACATTGCCGTATTTGTAAATAACAAGATTTTATTACTTTTTTGAACAGATATTATCAACAACATGAGAGCTTTTGTATTCAAGGGGGTTAATTGCATTCCCAGTTTCTTTGGAAGGTAGACTGTAATTTGCCTGTACATTTGTGGAATTGCTTCTTGCATACATTCTGTTGTTTTATTCCTCCTATTCTCATATCTCCCAAGCTCCACAAGAGTTCTTCTATATACCTTGCAGGACTAGCAGCCCTGGAAGAAAGGATATTACAGAGAAATGACTAAGCCATTGTTTAGGAGACTTCCTGAATGAAATTTCACTCTGGAACAAAGTGGACTCAGATTTGAAACTTCCTGGTAGACTAAAATTGTGTGATGGAGCAGAACTTGAACCTGGTATCATTGCCTTTTGCAAACAAGTGCTCTAATCACTGAGTTATTGAATCTCTAAGGGTCTTGAATAATGTTTGGATAGCTCAGTTAATAGAGCAATAGTCAGTCAAAGATTCCTGATTTGAGTATCAGTCTGGCATACAATTTTACTCTGCCAGTAAGCCTCTGTATATTGTCTGAAATTAAGGTTTGAGGTAATAAAATTAAATCTATATGAGCAACATTTAAAAGAGAAATCAAGACATAATTTAGGAGACTTCAAAACTTTGGTATTAAAGAAAACAGTGAAGTAATAAATGATAGCAATCAGGAATCCAACTTTTTTAATAATCACTTCTCAGAACTAGCTCATAAGATTGGCATGAGCAGTCCTAGGAATAAAACAAAAGAACGTGTGCAAGAAGCAATTCCATATATGTACAGGCAAATTGCAATCACTTCATATTCTTACAAGTAAACTGGAAATGCAATTAATTTCATTGAATACAAAAGATCTCATGTTGTATATAATCTCTCTTCAAAATATGTACTAAAATCTTGTTATTCACAAATACAGCAGTGTGTTCAGTCACGTAAGCAATTACCTCACTATCAAAGATCGCAGTTTTAAACAGACTGAAATATGCTATTGTGAAACGCCTTTACAAAAATGGTAGTAAGATATTAATGATTACTGTCTTGTCTTACTATTTATCTCCTCCTTGAAGATTGTGGAATAGATTATATGCACAAGAATCATAACATACCTCTTTCAAAATAAGATGCTCATGCAGTCTTGGTTTTGATTTCAGAAGTGTTATCCCATAGAAAACTTTATTTTTTTTTTCAAATCATATTACCCATTATTTAAATGACAAAATATTTCCAACTGGTATTTTCTGTGGTTGAACAAAATCATTTGATTGTTCAGTTCATAGTTTTCTTGTAAAGAAGCTGAATATTTTGCCAAAGAGATCTTTTTGGTAACTGGCTTTGATCCACTATAACTAAAATGATGCTAAATGCTTGTGGTGGAAGTCGAGGGGAAAATTCCTTGAAGGCAATGCAGGAACATGACCTGAAATGGCACTTAGGGTTCTTACAGGTTACCATCAGGCTAATTACAAATATCATAAGTGACCATGGTAGCAAGATGGAGACTGCAAGTGCAGATAAACCTGCAACACAGTAAATGGGCAACTGCCACCATGAGTCAGCTTCTGGGAAGACATGAGGTGCATGTGGAGCTGGTCCAGGAATCCTATCAATATAATGGGGATGTTTCATGCCTTGGAGGAAAGGAAGATAAATTGATTGATGCTAATAATCTAAAGAACTCCAGAACATGCATGCTAATGGTGGACTTTCATTCCAGGTACTTACTAACAATCAGAACAAAACAGCATGAGGAAGGAAGCATGATGGTAAGTGTATTGGCCTCAGATTACCTTTCTTGTGGGGTCAGCACTCCTCCCCAGGAAATGAGAAGAACTGCTCACAGCTGAATGAACAACTGCTGGTTGATTATGATATCAGTTCCACAATCTGGTGTGAAGAAGCAGCAACAGCAATAGCAGAGGTGAGTATCTTACTGGATTTTAACTCAAAAGCAAACTAGAGATCATGAATGGGGGTGACAAACTTACATTTAGGAAATAAGAAGAGAAGAAGTATTTGACATAAATTTTGGGCCCATCCTAATGGTCAAACAGGAGGATGTGGTGATGGAGCCACCCTTATCTGATCACACCTAAATTGATTTTGAGGTTGAAATGGGTGACAAACAGACAGTGCCCTAGTGATCCAAGGGAAACAGACTGGGACTCAAACACAAAAGAAAAGTCATCAGCTCACCCTTATCTGAAGTCAGAAATTCGATAAGGAATCCATTAGATATTGAGGAAATGTCAAAAGCTGTGACATCTGCCATTATAGCCCCACACTTACAAAACTGCCCAATAACTGAGAAACTGACAAACAGAAATGTACCTTCCATGAACAATAACCTGGAAATGCAAAGGAAGCAGGTGAGAAGACTGTCATCTTGCAAGAAGGAAACGACAATGGGCAAAATATTGGAAAGTCCCAGGTACAGCCCTGTGATTATGCAGGTGAAATAATCATCCTGGAAGGTATTCTTTGAGGAGGGGGAAGATGTGCTGGACTTCACAAAATTCTCACCATAATACAAAGAAATCCAGGACATGCTCTAAGAACAAACAAGGTGGATGGTGGGTATAGAAGAACCACAAATTAGATGCTGGATGTGCTCCTCAAGACTCATTTCCTTTAGTGCACTCTGGCAGACAACACAGAACAGGAGACAATCCCTGTGAGGCACTTTTTTTACAGGTAAAATCTAGTCACCAGGCTCAGGTGAAATCTTTTGAGCTCTACTTCAGTGATCAGAGGACTGTTTAATTACACTTCTATGTAGGCTGTACAGCTTTAGCCTAGCAGCACGAATCAATCCTAATGCTTGTTGTTCTCATTTCAAAACCAGGGAGAATTGAGCAGGCCAGTGGCAAGGATATGATACTGAGCAGGCTGTCCTCCTTTCTTTTAAAGGAATTAGAGAAATTGGTTAATGTGCACAGTATGGAAAGAAGGATACTTAACGTTCCTCTATATGTAAACCAACAAGCATAACAATCAGGCAAGCCATGTGAAGCAGCACTTCAACAACTTGCTGTTAAGGTGGAAAAAGCACTACACTTTCAGGAAATTGCTCTCTATATCTTCTTCACTATTGAGGTGGGTTTTAGCAATACACCTTCAAATCCAGAATCTCACACCAAAATACTGAGTATGCTGCATGTAGAAATGGTCGGGGAAATGCCAGCCAACCATACAATAACTTCCAGCTGCTTCAATAAACCCTTCATTGTAAGAACAGGAAGTAGGGAGCAGTGGAAGAATGAACCACAACACTACGTAGGAGACATAGTCTGCTTTATTGAAGAGTCAAAAACAGATGAAGACACTCGAGCCAGGGTGTGTGGGATACATCAATGAGTAGAAAGTGCAGTCTCTCTAGGGAAGCTTTTAACAACCTCCTTTGTTATGAACAATGGATGACTGTTAATTGTAATAATTGTTCATGGAGTAATTAAATACTGGCCAAGTCTAGTGATAATTTTAAAGAAAAATTACTCGTTTGGTTTTTGAGGATCTCCTTCAATCCATTGCTTGAATTTCTTCTGTCTGGAAGCCAGGTTCTCTTGTAGGTCTGGAAACCCTGCAGGTTGTCATGCCCTTCCTTCCTTCCTTCCCGCCAGACAACATACAATCAACTGACACCCTGTTAACATCAATCCAAAGTATATCAATAAAGATATATTCATATTAATGATATCAATATAATAGAGGGAAACATTCCACATGGGAAAAATTATATATAAAAACAAAGATGAGGTGACTTACCGAACGAAAGCGCTGGCAGGTCGATAGACACACAAACAAACACAAACATACACACAAAATTCAAGCTTTCGCAACAAACTGTTGCCTCATCAGGAAAGAGGGAAGGAGAGGGGAAGACGAAAGGAAGTGGGTTTTAAGGGAGAGGGTAAGGAGTCATTCCAATCCCGGGAGTGGAAAGACTTACCTTAGGGGGAAAAAAGGACAGGTATACACTCGCACACACGCACCTATACATCCACACATACAGACACAAGCAGACAGGTCTTTAAATATGTCTGCTTGTGTCTGTATGTGTGGATGGATAGGTGCGTGTGTGCGAGTGTATACCTGTCCTTTTTTCCCCCTAAGGTAAGTCTTTCCGCTCCCGGGATTGGAATGACTCCTTACCCTCTCCCTTAAAACCCACTTCCTTTCATCTTCCCCTCTCCTTCCCTCTTTCCTGATGAGGCAACAGTTTGTTGCGAAAGCTTGAATTTTGTGTGTATGTATGTGTTTGTTTGTGTGTCTATCGACCTGCCAGCGCTTTCGTTCGGTAAGTCACCTCATCTTTGTTTTTATATATATTCATATTAAGATTGAAAGACAGAACCTTAACTCAAAAATACACTCCTGGAAATTGAAATAAGAACACCGTGAATTCATTGTCCCAGGAAGGGGAAACATTATTGACACATTCCTGGGGTCAGATACATCACACGATCACACTGACAGAACCACAGGCACATAGACACAGGCAACAGAGCATGCACAATGTCGGCACTAGTACAGTGTATATCCACCTTTCGCAGCAATGCAGGCTGCTATTCTCCCATGGAGACGATCGTAGAGATGCTGGATGTAGTCCTGTGGAACGGCTTGCCATGCCATTTCCACCTGGCGCCTCAGTTGGACCAGCGTTCGTGCTGGACGTGCAGACCGCGTGAGACGACGCTTCATCCAGTCCCAAACATGCTCAATGGGGGACAGATCCAGAGATATTGCTGGCCAGGGTAGTTGACTTACACCTTCTAGAGCACGTTGGGTGGCACGGGATACATGCGGACGTGCATTGTCCTGTTGGAACAGCAAGTTCCCTTGCCGGTCTAGGAATGGTAGAACGATGGGTTCGATGACGGTTTGGATGTACCGTGCACTATTCAGTGTCCCCTCGACGATCACCAGTGGTGTACGGCCAGTGTAGGAGATCGCTCCCCACACCATGATGCCGGGTTTTGGCCCTGTGTGCCTCGGTCGTATGCAGTCCTGATTGTGGCGCTCACCTGCACGGCGCCAAACACGCATACGACCATCATTGGCACCAAGGCAGAAGCGACTCTCATCGCTGAAGACGACACGTCTCCATTCGTCCCTCCATTCACGCCTGTCGCGACACCACTGGAGGCGGGCTGCACGATGTTGGGGCGTGAGCGGAAGACGGCCTAACGGTGTGCGGGACCGTAGCCCAGCTTCATGGAGATGGTTGCGAATGGTCCTCGCCGATACCCCAGGAGCAACAGTGTCCCTAATTTGCTGGGAAGTGGCGGTGCGGTCCCCTACGGCACTGCGTAGGATCCTACGGTCTTGGCGTGCATCCGTGCGTCGCTGCGGTCCGGTCCCAGGTCGACGGGCACGTGCACCTTCCGCCGACCACTGGCGACAACATCGATGTACTGTGGAGACCTCACGCCCCACGTGTTGAGCAATTCGGCGGTACATCCACCCGGCCTCCCGCATGCCCACTATATGCCCTCGCTCAAAGTCCGTCAACTGCACATACGGTTCACGTCCACACTGTCGCGGCATGCTACCAGTGTTAAAGACTGCGATGGAGCTCCGTATGCCACAGCAAACTGGCTGACAGTGACGGCGGCGGTGCACAAATGCTGCGCAGCTAGCGCCATTCGACGGCCAACACCGCGGTTCCTGGTGTGTCCGCTGTGCCGTGCGTGTGATCATTGCTTGTACAGCCCCCTCACAGTGTCCAGAGCAAGTATGGTGGGTCTGACACACCGGTGTCAATGTGTTCTTTTTTCCATTTCCAGGAGTGTAGTTTATAGAAAATGGAATTCACTCAACAGCACAACAGAACAATTTTGATAACATATATTCACATAAACAAAAATTTATCTTTCCTGTAGTACAGTAATTTAATGAAATTTATTTTTTGATCACAGGGGTTTGATTTTGCAAGATATTTATAAACTAATTGTTTTTTGTATTTCTCTTTTTAATTATGCATTGTTTAGCTTGTTGAATGAGTTTAGTATTAAGTGTCAGATTTTAAATGTATTTTTCCAGTGTGAATTTTTTAGATAAATTAATTTTATATGTGTCAGAGAAAATTTTATAATTGTGTTAGTACAACATATACAGTCTGAGTTTAAAACATTTCAAGTAAGATCAAAGAAACCATAAGATCATAAATTTGTGAATATACATGTTCCAGATGGTTTATTGTATGTCACAACCTAGTCACAGTATTCCAGGCAGAAATATCTGGTATTAGGGTGTGTCTGGAGGAGAATTTGCTTGAGTGCTACAAAGAAGATAGAATCTAAATCTATTCAGGCAGCAATGCAGCTTTGAAACTTCTGTTAGCCCCTGCAGTGAGATCAAAGATTGTTGCAGAATGCCATGAAACCCTCGAGAAACTAGAGGACAGCAACAGGATAAACCTGTTGTCAGTTACTGGGCATTCAAGAACTAATGTCAATGCTCAAACAGACAGGCTCATCAGGATAGATGCGATGACTTGTTTTATTAGACAAGAACCTGTCCTAACCATCATCATCACTAAGGTGATGTTAAATCAAAAATACAAAACAGAATCAGTAGGTAACATGTAGAATATGGGACTATGATCCAAAAACAAAAACATAGCAAGCTAATGATACCAAAGGCATGTTTTAAGAGAAGCTCTGTAATACTGAGCTTGTACAGGAGAAAAATTAAACTCATGGTTGGGCTAACGGCAGACTACGGGAATTTTAACAAACATTTAATCACAATGGATATAGGGAAAGAAGCCCTTAGGTGTACATTATGTTAGAAGAATGATGAAACCACACCACATGTAAGTGTTGGGAATCAAAAATTCCAGAATATTTGGGTCATCAAGTCTTGGAGAAATTGTATCTAATGAAGTATCTAATAAAGAACTAGCAAAGGGCCTCCTGCTACTCCTTAAGCCTTAAACAGGAATGTAGATAAACAGTACATACTGAGGGACATCTACTTCATAGAACTATCATTTTTAAAAATTTGTTTGTGTTTAATATGATGATTTTGTTCTTTTTGTGTAAAACATCAAATTGAGTATTATTTAAGTGCTACTTGTTGAAAATTAATTGGGCTTCTCATAAACAGTTACAATATTAGTCTTAAATCACAACAGAGCACAATATTTTTCAGTAGCTAACAGAATGATCTAGAAAGCTACCATGTTTCCCATGTTTTTTGTCAGTAACTATTTCTTGCTTATCTTCCAATATACTGTCACAACCACCACCACCACCACCACCACCATCATCATCATCATCATCATCATCATCATCTTGCACCACCACCACCACCATCACCACCACCACAACTGCTTTTCTCACTTACTATCAGCTTATTACCATTCTGTTTTCTTCTGTGATCACCTTCTCTCATGTCAATAATTACAATGTCAGAATCTGTATCTGAGTGATTATTTTCCACCTTGGATTCAACAACTCTCCCCTGCAACTGCTCTTGAAAGTTTGTTTTCAAAATATCCTCTCATTCCTTGGATCTGTAGTAGATTTTTGAGCACACTCTGAAACATCATCCATCATGTCATCTTCTAAAAGATGCAAAAAAAACATATCACAAAACAAAATGAGTAAAAAAAATAATTATGTGCAGTACAAAATGTCTGGTCTAATAGTCTGAGCCATTTCATACATAATATGAAACACATGGTTGGATAGACAAGTATGTTTTATGAAATTAATACATACCTGACAACAAGAGGTCCCAAACTTAACTAAAATGCTTCTGGTACACGCATTATTTGCCAGTGAAAAGGTGCTGTGGAGAGGACAGTGGCAAACAGAACCATATTGCTACACAACAAATAAAGATCTCTGATTGATGATTCAGTTTAGAGGGTAAGGGTACTGGTTGGCTTTACTAGAATCATGAAACCACTCAATAAGCCCTATGTTTTGGTGTGACCAATAGTGGGCTAGTACTACTGTTTCTTTTTTTTTTTACTCTCCATATTCAAATCAAATCATGTGTGATCTTTCAGTTACTTAAGTATGAGAATATGCTTTAGTGCACCTTACTTACACACGTTCTTGATTATTTAATGTTAGTGCTACCAATATCAAGTTGATGAGTATGAGTATCCTGAAGAACCCACCCCAGACACACACACACACACACACACACACACACACACACACACACACACACACACACACACAAAACATACAGATTATTCAAAAAATTATATGAATGAGATAAGTTTTAGTGTAACTATCATTGGGAAACAGTCAAAATCATTAAAACTGAACAAAGCTCTCTGGCTCAGTGGTATGTCTGTGCTTTATTTTGGAGCTGAGTTAACCCTTCTTTTGACTGTAATGTATCATAGATCCCTAAACCTTTTGGTGCATATATTGACAGTTTTGTTGTTTGTTTGAAAATATAGTGAATATGAAAAAAAGAAACATTATGGTTTACTTTAGGTAAAGATATATGTTACAATGGGAAGCGATGCTTTAATTGTGAGTTGGTGAAGCTAACAAATGTGGAACTAACAAACTTGGTTATAGTGACAGACTGATCTCTAGTTTTCCCAAGGTCCAGGTATGGTTGGAAGCTTACAATTTGTTTGTGAGTTGGCAAATCCACTCAATGTGAAATTAAAAATAAATAAAAAAATATAAAAAGGGCTGTTTGTTGTGACAAACTGATATGCACACTTGGCCTATTTGAGAAAATCACCAATAACATCATGTTACAGTCACCATATTGTTTGCAGAGTTATCTGTGGTCAAAGTCAACAGCCCATATCAAACTTTCTTCTACATTCCTGGAAGTCATGAATCCAGCCAATCAGGTATATTTCTTTCTTATGAGAAGCATTTGATTCAGTACTATAACTAAGTTTATTATCAGAAATATGGTAGTATGGGGTATAAAGTGAAATTTGTGACTGGAGTGAGGAATTTTGGTAGGGGAAGGTAGCAAGTTATCTTGAATGGAGAGCCATTGGCAGATATAAGGAACTTCACTCTCCCCTGGGGACATGTGTCAGGACAGTTGCTGTTCATGTTGTATACTAATGACCTTAATACAACATTAACAGTAACTTCAGACTTTTCATACATGATGCTGTTATCTACAATGAAGTACTTTTAGTACAAGAGCTACGCAAATGTTCAGTCAGATCTCGATGAGATTTCAAAATGATGTAAAGAGTAGAAACATGATTTAAATGTTCAGAAATGTAAAATTGTACACTTTACAAACTGAAAAAGCATAGCATCCTATGACTATAATATAGATGAGTCATGGTAAGAATCAGTCAACTCACACAAATGCCTGTGTGTAACACATTGCAGGGATGTGAACTGTAACAACCACAATAGGCTCAGTCATAGATAAAGCAAATGGCCAGCTTCAGTTTATTGGTAGAATACTGGGAAAGCTAATCAGTCTCCATAGAAGACATAGGAGATTAGTACAAATCACCTGTGTGACCCTTCGTAGATCACTGCTCAAGATATTGAATGCATATAGAGAAGAGTGGCATGAATGGTCACAGGTTTGTTTCACCCATGGGAGAGTGTCATAAACAATCATTTTTCCTGCACTCCATTTGTAAATGTCCTGGGAATAAGGCCTACTGACTGATAAAATGAGATGTACCTCTGCCATGTGATATATAGTAGCTTGCAGAGTATAGATACAGAGTTCGAAAGTGACAAACAATTAATAATTTCATTAAATTAAATACAGAAGTAAAACAAATGAACTTAAACTGACATATGCATAACAAGAAACGAGAAACATCTAAAAGTATAAAATAATGGAAATGTTAAGTGGGACAGCCAAAGTGCACACAGTTCAGGTTAAATACAGCATATAAAAATGTATTACAAAAGTACAGGTGAGGTGAATAAATTATTATTTATGTTGAAGCTCAGTTACAACTGTTTAAAAGAATTCCACCTAAATCATTTGATGGATGTGCTGTCAGAATATAATTTCAGTAAGTTAATCATCTGTTAGCATAGTGAGATACAGAGCATAATGTATGGCATGGATGTAAATACAGTACTGACAGCAATAGGAAGTATCTCAAATAGAGTGATTTCCTCCATCCCAACCAGCATGGATTTCGAAAACATCAGTTGTGTGAAACCCAACTTGCACTTTCTCACATAATATGCTAAAAGCTGCAAATCAAGGCAGTCATGTGGATTTTCCATTGTTTGATTGCAATATCATAATATGCAAGAAGTAATCTACAAAGCAAGGATAAGACTTCCGCACATCATCAGTGCAGTAGAATGATAAATGCAGATATCACACAGGAATTATTATTTTTCCCCCTTTATGATTGGTTGGTTGATTTGGGGGAGTGGACCAAACAGTGAGGTTATAGTCCCATTGGAGTAGGGAAGGATGGGGAAGAAAATTGACCAGGCCCTTTCAAAGGAACCATCCCAGCATTTGCCTGAAGCAATTTAGGGGAATCACAGAAAACCAAAATCAGGATGGCTGGAGAAGTGTTTGAAGCATCATCTTCTCCTATGCTGCTGATAGTGTCCTGCATGACATTACTTCTACAGACCACATTAATTTGCTCAGGATCATTGTCTTCTCTATTGCAAAGTTTCTATCCTAATCTCTTCTGTCATGGAGTGCCCATCTTTATGACTCTCATTGTGCTTCACTGGCTTATTGCATCGCATCACTTGTACAGACTACTAGTTTGGTCAATATCATTGTCTGCCTCAACTGTGCTGTTTTCCACCCCATCTGGCAGACTGTTTGGTGGTCCTTGGGTCACATTCCCAAAATGAACAACACAGGATTTGGAAGCTGACTGTTCAATTAGGATTGTGCTGCTGGATTCATCACTTGTGGTGATATGTTCCAGTTTAGTCATTGAGGTATTCTTGACCTGCAGTGTAACTTTTGTTTAACAGAAGCTTTATTGTGTGAACACACACATGTGTATGCTTGTGTATATGTGTGACAACTTTTACTGACAACTTCTACTGAAGCAGGGTTTCAAAACAAACAAATGACTTCAACTGTGTTTATAGATCTAGCAGCAGCTTGTGATACATTTTGGAGCTAAGCAGTAATATTTCAAATTTTGATGAGCCATACCATATCTTAAAACTGAGAAACCTGATCATCATTGTGTTAAGCAGTGGGAACTTCCAAATTCTAATGGGGAATAAGATGAGCTGTCTAATGAAACTTAATAATAGCTTTTCATAAGGATAAGTGCTAACCCCTTTTCTGTTTCCCCAGTGTACAGCATACATGTCTAAGACAACATAAAGGAAATTTGGATACACTAATGATTGAGCTCTTGCTTTGAGCCACAAAGGCCAAGGTTTAACTGAGTCTGTCTTGACTGAAGACTTGCAATTTTTTCAGATACTTCCATAACTGGAATTTACAGCCAAGTGCTGCCAAAACAGAGGTCACCTGTTTCCAACTTAACAAAAAGCTCACCAACATGGAAGTAAAGGTATATTTTGAAAGAAATGTAACAGAAGTCCACATTATCTAGGGGTCACTCTTGACAGGGCACTCCCCCTTAATGGGCACTTCCTGAAAACTGCCACTCAGATGAAAGCAAGAAACATTTTGGAGAAACTGTATGGTTCATCAGCTCCAATACTTAGAAATTCTACTCTTGGGCTGGTGTACCATGTCTCAGAATATTTTGCTGTAGTCCGGATCAACAGCCCTTACATCACACTTTTCAACACATAGCTCAGCCAGAGTACTTGCATAATCAGAACAGCAGTCAGAAACACTCAAACTTTCTGGTTACCTATTCTCAACCATACAGCTCCTTCATTTTTGCATTGAGAGTCTGCTCCAAGTGGGAGTTCATGAAAGTGGCTGGTGACTCTTATCTCACTGTACATGAAGACATTCCTCTACTCATTATAAACAGGCTCTGCTCAACCAAGCCATCAGTTTTTGAAGCGAACCACAAGATCTGGTCTGCACTCAACAGAATGAAGACAAATAATTGGAGATATGCTGACTCACTGTACAAATGGGGATTAACAACAATACCATGCCATGATTGGTGAAGAACAATAAACTGCTCAGCATATTAGACATGTAGGCAATCTGTAAGAGTTTCTGATGGCAACAAAGACATCATTAAATATATCCAGTAGTTGAATTGATGTCTATCACCTTCTGTGCTTTGCAAGTATTATAAATTTAATTAACATATAGTAATGAGTTTTTCTCTGTGTATAATATGTGTGTTGTATAGGTAAAAAGTTTTCTTGTGATGTGATACTAAACATATGTTAAATAAATAATTCATTAATTTTGTATTTTGTTCATAGTACTCTTCACACAATCTATACAGTGATGAATTATAAGTAGAATACTGGGTAATTGCAATCAGTCTACAAAGGAGATGGCTTACAAATCACTTGCATGACCCATTCTAGAATGTTGCTCAAGTGTGGGAGGCTGTACCAAGTAGGACTAGCAGGAAATATGTTCAAGTCACCTGGCCCAGATGGAATCTTTCCAGCTCTCTTGCAACAGGCAGGAGAGAATCTCATAAGAGTCCTATGCAGGTTATTCAGGGTTAGCCTAGCAGTAGAAATCATTCCCAATACTTGGAGGGCAGTAAAGGTTGTCTTCATTCCAAAGCTAGGATGAATTGATCATACCAAGGCCAAGGATATGAGACCAATCAGTCTCTCCTCCTTTATTTTTGAAACATTGGAAAAACTGGGTAATGTATATGTTGGGAAGAGGAGGCTAATTGTGACCCCTCTACATTCAAACCAACACACATATCAACCAGTTAAATCATGTGAGACAGCTCTACATCAACTCACAGGGAGGCTGGAGAAAGCACTTCACTTCCAAGAAATAGCCTTCTGCATCTTCCTGTATATCGATGGAGCTTTCATAACACAACCTTCAATTCCATGGTAAGGGCAGCGGAGGTGTTTGACCAAGGGACCACTATATGTAGGTGGACCAGGGCCATGCTTAGTAGAAGGAAGGTAGAGGCTACCATGATGAATGAAAATATAGTAATTAACACCACTAGAGGTTGCCCACAAGGAGGAGCTCTTTGCACACAAGGAGGAGTTCTGTCCCCTTTATTGTGGTATCTAGTGGTGAATGAACTCATTGAGGAACTAGATTCCAGACAATGCTTCTGCCAAGGATACACAGATGACCTTGTCATAGTAATGTTTGGCAAATTTACTAACACAGTTAGAAATATGGCACAAGGAGGATTGGACATTGTGCAAGACTGGTACATTAGACAGGATCTAAGGGTTAATCCTAAGAAGACTGCTGTGGTTCATTCCTGAGGAGATATATCTAACACTCAAGTTGGAATCTAAAGCTCTTCGATGAAGCTTTACCTGTGAAGGGGATAGTGAAATATCTAGGGGTAACCTTAGATGAGAAAATAACATGGGCCTCTCAAATTAAGAGCATCTGCTCGAAGGCGAAAAGTACTCCAGTGAATACCAGAAGGGCTTGTGGTAAGAACTGGGGCCTAAGCCCCAGAGGTAAGCACTGGATATACACCACAGTGGTTAGACCTAGGATTTCCTATGGGGCCGTAGTGTGGTGGAAGAAGGTAGAACAGCGGGTTGCAGCTAAGGAGCTTGCTAGGTTGCAGAGACTGGCCTGCTTAGCCATAACAGGTGGATGTAGCAGCACACCAACCACTGGGATGGAAGCCATGCTGAACACGCCTCCACTACACCTCTGGGTCAAGATGGAGGCAGCAGCTGGATATTTAGACCAAGGCTTTGGGGCAGGGGTGTACAGGGTTCAGCCAAGACTGGAGGGCATCAATTGTGTAGGAAAACTGGCCTCAGTATTCTAAGCTGAAATTACTGAAATCAGGGCATGTGTGGAGGAGAATATGCATAGGAGCTGCAAGGATTGTGGCATCTACATCTATTCAGACAGCCAGGCAGCCCTGAAATCACTGGCAGCTCCTGCAGTAAGATCTAAGATTGTTACAGAATGCCACAGGTCTCTGGTGGAGCTATGGAGGAGCAATAGGGTAAACCTAGTGTGGTTTCCTGGCCACTCAGGAATTTGTGGCAATGAACAAGCCCACAGATTGGCCAGGATGGGGGCAACGACTCCATTTATTGTACCGGAACCTGTCCTGACAATCGCCAAGGCTAAGATCAAACTAGAACTATGGAACTGGCTTAGGAAACAGCACATAGAGTATTGGACAAAGGTCCATAAACAAATACATGTTAAGGTAATGATGCCCAAGCCATGCTTTAAAAGAAGCTCTGTAATCCTGGGATTGAACAGGAAAGAGATTAGACACATGACTGGACTGATGACTGGCCATGGGAATTTCAAAAAACGCCTACACACAATGGGTATAATGGAAGAAGATCCTAAATGTAGGATCTGTGATGAGGATGAAGAAACTGCCTCACATCTAATCTTTGAATGCAAGGCATTGGAGAGCAAAAGATTCAGAATCTTCGGGACAACTAGACCTGAAGAAATTGTGTCTAACAAAAAACTGGTAAAGGGAGTCCTTGCACTATTTAAGGGCATTGGTTGGCCTTACTAGATATACAGGGAGCGATACTGCACAATAAACTTGGTTTCAGCACGGGCAGTGGCAGGTTAGACCTAAGCTGTTTTCAGCTTCCCTGTCAAAATCAAATCAAATCAAATCAACAGGGGTTGAATGTAAACACAGAAGGGCAGCGTGAATGGTCACAGCTTTATTTGACCCATGGAAAATTGTTATAAATTTGCTGAGAGAACTGAACTGGCAGAGTCCTGAACATAGACGTAAGTGCACTGAGAAAACCTACTAACAAAGATTCAGCAACGAGCTTTAAATTATAATTCTCCAATATAACAAACACAAAAAATGCACTTGACAATGGAAATCATTTCCTGAAATGTGTCATGCAAAAAATAAAATAAAGAAAATCGTGACTGGTAGCAGATGAGTTATTCATAAACAAACCTGTTGTTTCCACAGTCGCAGGATTTCAGAACAAAAAAACATCATGTTCCACAACAGGGGTCAAGTTTAGAATGCATTGTGCGATGCATGCTTTCAGTTCAGTTATGTTTATGATTGGAGCACTGAACACAGCATCTTTCAGATAACCCAACAGCCAGAAGTCTCAGGGATTAAGATTAGGTGATTTGGACAACAATGCTGTAGGAAAAATGATGGCTGATAATTCTGTTGTTGTTGTCTTCAGTACTGAGAGTGGTTTCATGCACCTCTCGATGCTACTCTATCCTGTGCAAGCTTCTTCATCTCCCAGTACTTACTGCAACCTACATCCTTCTGAACCTGCTTAGTGTATTCATCTCTTGGTCTCCCTCTACAATTTTTACCATCCACACTGCCCTCCAATGCTAAATTTGTGATCCCTTGATGCCTCAGAACATGTCCTACCAACCGGTCCCTTCTTCTTGTCAAGTTGTGCCACAAACACCTCTTCTCCCCAATTCTATTCAATGCCTCCTCATTAGTTATGTGATCTACCCACCTAATCTTCAACATTCTAGCATTTCCAAAATTTCCTGGAGCAGCTGCTTCGCTGGCTGTGCAGTTGTAATGTATAAACATAGGTTTTGCTTAGTGTAGTATATTTGGTCCAATCCTGTTTTTAACATACATCAATGACTTTCCAGTCAGTATAAGATATGTGGAAAAATTTCTCTTTGTTGATAACAGCATAGTCGCTGATAAAACATCAGAGCTCCTACTAGAGAAAGCAAATGAAACCCCCAAGGATGTGTACAATTGGGCAGTATGTAGTAAATTAACATTGAATGTAAACAAAATGAACAGTATTCACTTCAGCATAAAGAGAGGGAGCAACTCTGTTGCTATAAGCATAGATGATAAATTCTATAGACCATGTTGCAAACATTAAGTTTTTATGGATGAAAATTGGTTGTCAGCTAACTTAGAGTGAACGTACAAAGATATTGGCAAAAAGAATGTCATCAGCATGCTATGCACTTAGGGTGTTAGCATCAATTTGTAACTTTCAATGTTTGTGTGATCTACTGTACCTACATACACACACTACTTAGCTATGGGATTCACTTCTGGGGATCAGAGGCACAAAACATGGACATGGTGCTCAAACCACAGAAAAGAGCCATAAGAATAAGAACTGGAAGTTGTGGTCAGGCCATTGTAAAGAGCTATTATGTCCAGCAGCTTAACTTTTCAGGTGAATGGTGGCACATAGTTGCATATGGAGTTTGGAATTGAGTCAAGGAGCACAGCAGCATCTTCTCAGTCCAGGGGTCATGGAGGATGTCTTAATGTCTTATATGTGAGTGGTAGTGAAGAGTGGAACTATGTTTCTCATAGCAAGAGACCAACAACTACTATGTTTTTCATAGCAAGAGACCAAGAACAGTTGAGAAGTCATCAGCAGATGTTCTCTGTGTGTGGGCAGTGAGGAAGGAAACTACAGTTTATGTTACAAGTCACATGAAACAATAGTTTGTGTGTAAATGAAGAAACATTATTCATTAGAGAGCTATATAATGAGGCAGTGCAGTTGCTAGGATACTAACCTCACTTTTGAGATGTGGAGTTGCTCTGTCTGGCCATCCTGATTAGGGTTTTCTGCGGTTTTCCTGAATTGCAAAGGCAAATACCAGGATGGTTCCTTAACAAGGCCATGACAGACCTCCTCTCCAATATCTATAGGTATCGGTCCTGTCCTCTTAAAGTATATTATGCATACTGTGCATTATATTTTGGCCCACTGATTGACATTGTGTTACCTTAACAAATCCTTTATCATTTTAAGATGGTCCTTCAATGAATAAATAAACAAAAAAATATGTGGAGAAGCATCATCTTGCATAAAAATTATGCTATGCACAATCCCTGCTGTTGAAGTGTTGAAATGATGTTGATATGCAAAAGATTCTCATAGCATTTACTAGTGATAGTACAGGTAACAGGGCATGTAAGATCCATCTCATCAAAAAAAATATGGGCTGTGATAAATGATGCCATCAACCCACACTACACAGTTACCTTTGCAGAATGAAGCAGTACTGGTTGATCTGCAAGCAGATTTTCTGTTGTCCATGTTCTGCAATTGTATGTAATGGCATGTTCTTGGAGGGGAAAATGCACTTTGTCTGTCAACTGAATGTTCCATTGGCATTCAGTGTCCACTTACATGTGAGCAATAAATTCTACAGCAAATATTTGTCTTACTGTTAGGTCAGTGTGAAGTACTCCTGAAAATGTGTTATTTGTATGGATAGCAATGCAGGATTTTTCTTAGAACTTTATGCATCAAACTCACAGGAATGTCCAAAGTTCAGGAAATTACCCATGCATTGCTTATTTGGACACCACCATTTGACTTCTACTGCAAGGCTGATCATATATTGATGTCTGATCAATTGTTTTCCTCATTCAGCTACACTGCAATTCACAAGAAACTGTCTTTTCCAATTTTGTTATCATTTTCTTCAGACCCATGGCAGACACTGGATGAATGCCTGTTTCATATCCTTGAGTGACCAGAACTTCTGCAGAGATATTGGCACAGTGTGACCATTCTTGTGAAGGAACCTTATCAGCAGTGCATGATCCTGCATTGAGAGAGGCATGTCAAACTTCTCAGACACAAACTGTGGAACATCCATTAACCATGTGTCTTTTGTTTTAGATTTTCTTCCACTTACAGCACTATCTAGCAGTAAAATTTTTCTTTTTTCCCCCCATTCTTCAGTGATACTACACTGAGATTTGACATCATTGTGAGCAGTGATTTTGTTTTTTTAAATGATTTTGAAACTGGAACTTTAATTATGATCACCCTATACAAAATGTGTCACTTCTCATTACAGGAACTTCTTTGGTAATGTTCAGAGTAGTTTTTGTTGTGCTTAAGTTGTTTGATTTGTTCTTCTGAGATTGTCATACTTTTGTGGTTTAAAATAATTTTGTTGTTTTAAAATGCCATTTGGGGTTTTATCAATATGACAGCAGACATCCATAGTTGGTAAAGTTTTAATGAAGTGTGACAGTTTTAACTGATTTGATGTTTGCCTAGATGTTACACAGGTACAAAATGCAAAAGAGGAGACAATGGCCAATGAATGCTAGCAAACTCAAAAACTCACATGCAGAGAAAATTGGGGAATGGGGAGAATTAATGAGAACTATTTTAGAGTATGATGAAATCTTTGACTTTGTTAGTAGTAAGCTGACAAGCCAGGAGAGAGTGCAAAATTAGTAAATTGATCTTGGCAGATGGACATAGGGAAGGAAACACTGATACTACCAATTCGCACCAAGCCTTTACTTCATGTTAGGAAATGTAAGACCACAAAAGAGGTTCGGTATAAGATGCATAGTACTGGTGATATCACTGAGTTGAAAACATTGATCTGCTTAGACACAAATTTGATAACATTGTGTGGGAAGCATTTGTATAGGTATCCAATGCTAACTATCCAATATAATAAAACACTAAATCAACCATAACTGATAGACAAGCCTGTCAATGACATGGCCTTTGTGCATGAGTTTTGCGAACTTTGCTCGAACAGTGATGTTTATATTACATGGTACAATTTACCTGCTGAGGCAAAAATGCTGTATAAGTTACAAAAATGAAGTTTCTATTATTGTTGTTGTGATATTCAGCCCAAAGATTGGTTTGATGCAGCTCACCATGCTATTCTATTGTGCGCAAGCCTCTTCATCTCTGAGTAACTGCTGCAACCTACATCATTCTGAATCTGCTTACTGTACTCATCTCTTGGTCTCCCTCTACAATTGTTTCCTTTCATGCTTCCCTCCAGTACTGAATTGGTTATCCCTTGATGCCTCAGAATGTGTCGTACCAACCATTTCCCAATTCCTTCTTCTAGTCAGGTTGTGCCACAAATTCCTCTTCTGCCAAATTCTGTTCAGTACTTTCTCAGGTATGAAATGAGAATAGCAGATTGTGATGAAAAAAATGTTGCTACCATCATGATAATGTGTAGATTCAGACCATCAACCAAGAATGTTGCTTCTCTGTGAGACACTGAGGAATTAATAAAGAAGCAATGCAGGCAGAAAATTCTGAAGAGTGGATGGGAGCAATCTAGAAGGAAATGAATTTTCTGAAGAAAAATGAAACATGGGAACTAGTTTACAAAAGTAAAATAAATACGGAGACTGAAAATAAATGAGTTTTAACTAGAAAATTAAATGCAAATAGTAAACCAGTTTGATATAAGGCTCAGTTGGTGACAAAAAGATATAATCAATGCTCTGGAATAGATTATGTTGACACATTTAACCCTGTAGCGATATTTGAGATGACAAGTGGTCTGTTGAGTGTTTCAAACAACTGGACATATCTGTGAATTGCTTAAGAGTCTCTGTGGTTTAAAGCAAGCTTCAAAATCCTGGTATGAATGACTTGTTAAATTTCTTAGTGATTGTCTGCATACAATGATGCCTATTGGCTGAGGATGACAAGGTGATCAATTGGTGCTGTTGAGCCTTTTGAGGCCTATTTTGATGAAGTTTAGTTTCAATAATTTATGGGAAAGCTGTTCAGCTCCAGATATATATTCTTTGCTGGAGACCTGGTACTTCTGTTTTATATTGATGATCTACTAGCTATGGGCTTTATTGATGCAAAAATTAAATTTACTGAACTGTTGGGTAAACATTTTCAGACCACTGTAGAAAAGGTTGATTACCTCCTTGGCTTACAAATCAAGAAAGTTGACAGATATAGTCAAATAAACCAGTCTGCAAATGTGAAGAGAATTACCAATTGAACAAGGCTAGTTTAAGGCTCAAGTGACACAAACCAAAGCTTGGGATACCAAGCTGAGAGGGGCACCAGGGAAACCACAACTGTAAGATTTCTACACAAGACTTACCACAATTTTAACCAGTCGCTTGGGTTGCCAATCTATGAGGAGTGTGAGAGGCACCTGAGCTCAAGATCTGTATACAGTGCATATCACAATTAGTAGCAAAAACTAACACGGGTGAAAGTGTGTGAGGGAAAAGGGGATGAGGGAGGGTGGGAGGTTGGTCACCAAATGCTAAGTACCTCATATGGAAAAATGTTCTTGAACTGTGCAGTTGAACCTGGATGGATACTTGAGGGCTTGAAGTTAGATTAGAATGAAGACAATGATATTGCAACTTATAACGATGATGACCATTATGGAGACAGAGACACAAAGCAACCAAAAAGTGGCATTCTACTCAAATTTTGTGGAGATCCATTTATGTGGAAAAGTAAATTACAGGTTTCTCATCAATAAAGGCAAAATATATGGCTGAAAATAAAGCTTTCAAATCATGTGTGTGGTTAGACTGTTTTCTGAAAGAAGTTACAGCTGTTGACAAGTCCGTCATTCCATTTGCACAAAGTTACAAATGATGTAGAAACTTGTTGGTGCAATTTCAACTTCATGATATGTATAAAATGTTGTTGGGGAGTGTGAAAATATCAGTGTTTCTTCAATGTTGTTAGGCACACCATCCAGTCATATTAATGTGACCGGTGCCTATGTTTGAAGTCACTGTGCAACAACCACTCACAGCACTAGCAATGCAGGGTATATAAAATGTGTCAGGGAACACAGAAATCAGTGCAGTCATTGTTGTAATGTGGAAACAGAGCAATTTATCTGACACCAAAAAAGGATATAATCATTGGCCTTCAGTTTGAGGGTGGAAGCATTTCCAAAATGGCTAAATTTGTAAACCATTCATATGCTGCTGTGGTCATATGCTCCCTGGCAAAATGGTGCTATCCAATGCCACTGCCAAGGAAACTGTGGTGCACCAGGGCCATAGATGAAAGAGGTGAATGACAGTTGCACAGATGCGTATTTGCAAAGAGGTGTGCAACTGATAAGCAACTGACCACCAAGATGAACCAAGGGCTACCAACAATGTCTCCTGAATGACCTTTAAGGTGAACGTTGCTGTTTATGAGCCTGGTTCATGCACCCATGCTGACTGTTATTTATCAGTGACAGAGGCTCAAATTTTCACATCAATACTGAAACTGGACATCCACCGAGTGGTGACATACATTTAAGCATTCACCCAAATGGCCTTCTTCTATAGTAGAAAACACACCATAACCACACAAGCACAACTCACACACACAGGATCAGTGTCTCAATGCATTATGGATGACAGCTTAAACGTATAGTATTCTTTTTGTTGTGCTTGTATGTGACTGGTGAGTAACAAACTATCCTTTCCATAATATTTTAGCCAAACCATTCTGAATGTTTCATTGTTTTATTGTACTGTCTGTTGTCTATGGTTCTTTTACATTGTTTTTTTTTTCCCTAATACTTCAACTGCTGTTTCTGTTCCAGATACATACATTTTATTTCACAATGATTAGGTAATGCTACTACTGGTTAGAATCTTTATTTTCTTATCATATTCCCTTTTTATGAGTGAGTCTTTAAAATTTTGTCTAATTCCATTTTCTTTATTTGAGGCTTAAATTACCGGTATGCTTTGCTATGACTGGCACATTTTTAGTATCTGAATCCTGAGTCAGGTGTATTTAGTTCCTCTTCACTAATATAATATCAATTTGATACCTGTTATTGTCACCATGTCAAGTTCCTTGCAAAAGTGAAGTGACTCCTGTCCTCTGACATTGATGATTTCTAATTCAAATTTTTCTGCCATCCTTCTTTCAAGATCACTCACTACTACAGCACTGAATTTTCCCATTATGATTCTGTTATGCTTGTCACTTCTTAATTTTATTCTCTTCGTTATTTAATATATTTATTCAATGTCATCTTCATCACATCCAGAATATGAAGTCTACCTATCATAATCACCAAGTTTGTGGTTTCAATGACATTTCTTGCCATCATTAACCTATCATTTACATGACAGGTTGTTCATAACACTATCCACCCACTTTTTTTTCTTAGACTGGTTGCTGCCCATTTTTTTTCTTCTTCGCTACACATTACTCTCATCAAGATGAGACCCTCCATGGTATACTGGCACCATAAGGAAACTTCTGAAGGAACAGAGACTACTGCACAATAAGTGTAAAACAATGTATACATATGGCTATAGATTGAGGGATGCTGAATTAAACATGTTTGGCTCTCAATCGAACAATATGTGCGACCATCAGTGCGTACCATAGCAGAACACTGTCAAATGATCTTCCATAAAACCCAAAGGCTATTGGTGGCACCAAATTTAGTATCCAGTCACACACACAAGAGACACAAACTGAAATTGAGGGTAGCAAAATGAAAGCTGACTCCATTTTCAAATGTTGCCTTGCACAGGTAAACCAGGAGAATTGATTAAGTTTAACAGATGATGCAGTTATAATGAATGCTGTCTGGAAGAAGCAGCATAAATATTCAGTCAGACATTGACATGATTTCAAAGTGGCACAAAGATTGACAACTTGCTTTAAATGTTCAGAAATGTAAAACTGTATACTTTACAAAAAAAAGATAAGATACATAATATCCTATGACTGTTATATCGATGATTCACAGATGGAATTAATCAAATCATACAAACACTGTGTGTAACACTTGGTAGGGATGTGAAATGGCATGATCCCAGGGCTCAGTTGTGGGTAAGGCAGGTGGTAAACTTCAGTTTATTGGTAGAATAACAGGGAAACGCAATCAGTCTACTAAGGAGTTTACTTGAAAATCACATGTGCAACCAATTATATGAGGGTTGTCCAGAAAGTAAGTTCTGATTGATCACTAAATGGAAACCACAGTGAAAATCAGAAACATTTTATTTGCTAGAGTTAGCTACACTTTCCAGATACTTCTCTACATAGTCACCGCTCTGACTTAGACATTTGTCAGAGCGTTATAGCAAATTTCCAACACAATCATCATAGAAGGCAAATGCCTGTACTTTCCGATATTCTCTACACTGGTCTATAATGCGTAGCTCGTGCCCAAGTGTTGTCTTCATATCCAGCATTTCATGTGAACAGATGTGATACTCTGGATGAGCCAATTAGGGCTGTGTTGTGGGTGATCGAACACTTCCCATCAAAAAGGCTGCAGGAGCATATTCACTACCCCTGCAGAGTGCAGCTGAGAATTACCACGAAGAAGGAAGTGCATGGCAGATGTGTTAGGTGGGCTTCATTCATTAAGGCAAAGCCTCTCAGTGGGCCCTCCTACTTGGTGGGAGACATCATTGTTCTAAGCACCTTTACTTACTCACAGTGTGCTCACAACTGAAAAAGAGCATCTTGATGTGATTGACAGTCTTACTAGAGACACAACCCAAAACATCTGTGCAAAGCTGCATTGGGTTTACACTGTGGTGCCCATTTCACATCTGACTGGAACTTTCTTTCTGGACAACCCTCGTATAACATTTCTCAAATATGTGGGACCCATTCAAAACAGGACTATGTGGGCACAGGTTTGTTTGATCCATGTGAGAGTGTCACAGAGATGCTGAAGAAACTGACCTTGCTGACACTTGAAGATAGATGCAAAGTATACCAGGAAAGCCTGCATACAAAGTTTTAAAAACCAGCTTTAAATAATGACTGGAGGAATATACCAAAACTGCTTACATATTGTTCCTATAAGGATTGTGAGTACAAGATCATATTAACTACAGCATTTAAACAATCATCCTTCCCACACTCCATATGTGAATGGAATGGAAAGAAACCCTAATAACTGGTTTAATGTAACATACCACCTACCATGGACTCCATTGTGGTTTGCAGAGTATAGATGTAGATGTAGATCCTAATCTGGTCTGCCTCACTAATACCCTAGCTGGATCCTCGCTCCTGAGTTACTTGTAATAGTGTCATATCTTTTCTCTGTACACTCCATAGTTTCTGTGCTTAAGAAATAATTTGAAACCATCCCATTTCCCTCCACATCACAGTTTCAATACCATTAGAGTAATATTGACCGTTCAAATAAGTATGCATCACAGTCGCGACTGGAAACCTTTGTCTTCATATTTGTGCTTATACTGATGAAGCTCCTTTCATCATTCCTCCCCCTCCTTTTGCAACTGGAGTTGGAACTACCTGTTGCAAAGTTAAGTGACTTTTATGATATGTTCCTTGTCTTACATTCTTTATAGAAACTTCTCATTCTTACTATGATTAAGATACATATATGAATGAGGAAATGAATAAGCAGTATCTTTATGTCTTTTTTTCATGGTATAGTGTATTTCATTTAAGTGAACTTTACAGATGTTAATGTCTTCTAAGTCGAATTACAGTTGACATGGGGAAAGCAGTAGGTTAGAAGTACAGCTACTGCATTGGGTAATCGTCCTTGGCTTGTGGTCCTGCGGTAGCATTCTTGCTTCCCGCGCATGGGGTCCCGGGTTTGATTCCTGGTGAGTTCAGGGATTTTCTCTGCCTCAAGATGACTGGGTGTTGTCATTCATCATCATTTCATCCTCATTCACTCGCAAGTCGCCGTAGTGGCGTTAAAGAACTTGTGGAGCGGTGGCCGAACCGCCCCGCGATGGGTCTCCCGGCCACCAATGCTGCCATATGCTCATTATTATTATTATTACTGGGTAATTTCACCTGCACTTAGGACACTAGCATCCAAATATGACCAATGTATATGCTATGCTATTCACTATCTTATGCTTTTTGCTCAAGAAAGTGTGACTGCAGTTCAAAGCTTAAAATTATGTAGACTTTTTTTCCATTCAGTTATAAAACTCTGTCTATTTTCTGTATTTCTAGTTATGTCTCCCTTGTTTTTAAATAAGTGCTTTTAAAAATTCTAGGGGAAGTATGACAAAATAAAAGTGTCAGTAAGTTAAAAACACAATCCAGAACAGCATTGTATCAGAAAAATGTTCGACGTGGAACAGTTAAATTATGTATTGATGGGCATACATATACATAAAATAGCAGAAAATTCACTTAAAAATAATCTTAGGTCATACCTGAGGAACTATTGCTGCAATACAGAAAATAATACTTGAAATATAGAACATAGCATTTGTTAACAAAGCATTCATTCACAAACATAGGCATTAATGCTGAAAATAAACAGCATTCATTGATTAGGACTTACACTTGAAAACTGAAATTAATACTACTGATTATTTGATTTCTGTAAGTTGAAATTCTTGCTGAATCACCCATCCCTCCTCTATGCAACCAATAAACAGTGGTGATGGTATTGGCTAGCATATTCTCTATTGCTCTCTCACTTTTCCAAAAGAAACAACAAATATTAGTCTCGAATAATAGTAAACACCTACACAATAATGTGTTTGCTTCTCTTTAATGCATAACCTGTAGCCCACTGTAATGTTCTGTAGTGTCAATACTAAAGCAAAAATACATTTTCTTATTCATTTTTCTGCAAATGGCATTAAACAATTATTCAAAATTCACACAATATAAAAACAAGATTGGTAGTTTACATTTCACAAGAACATTTTCTTTTAAAAACTTGAAGAAGCACTTGCCATCTTACATACTGCCACTTTATTTACTACTCAAATGAGAGGCATTTATTTTTCAAACAAAAGACAACACTTCAACTAAAACTACAGATGTATATACTTCATACAGAATGCAAAGTTTAAAGAAGTGACATAACAGATAATAGCACAGATGAAGGGAAAAAGAAAAGATGACTACTTCAAAGTGATTTCCTATTACATCTCTCTATTCTGCCTCAGTGGTGGAGAATAACATTGGACCTTGAAATCAAGAATCTTTATCAGCTGTTGATCATGACTACTTCGAAGTGATTTCCTATTACATCTCTCTATTCTGCCTCAGTAGTGGAGAATAACATTGGACCTAGAAATCGAGAATCTTTATCAGCTGTTGATCATACTGGATAAAATAGGTTTTGTCTTTGGTAGGTTCATCACATAATAAAAATTTGCTGACAATGTATACAATGAACAAATACAGTCAATATACTCCCTTTTCAAAATATTTCCAGGACAGCTTTTCCTTATTTCTGAGTCTGCAATACCAAAAAGGTTGCTTTTAAGTTACATGGTATGAGTGTGTCCTTGAAATAATCTTGGCCATGTTTCTGTGTAAACTCACAAGGCGGCAGTGCTGTGCTTAACAACAAACTGTTCAGGTCCTTGGAGCATTAGTTATGGTGACAAAATGGGTGATGATTTTGAACAAAGAGTGAACATTAATTTCTGCATTAAACTCGGGAAAACTCCTAGTGAAACATGGACAATGATTAAGCAAGCATATGCAGGTGAGATACTTTCAAGAAGCCATGTTTTCAAGTAGCATAAAAAGTTTTCTGAAGGCAGAGATTCAGTGTGAGATGATCCCAAAGCTAGTCGCATATCTACAGCACATACTGATGCAAACATGGACTGTTTAAGGCAGTTATTGCAAGAAGACCATCATGTAACTGTATATGTGATGTCAGGAGAACTTAATTTGAATTGTGGAATGAGTCACAAGATTTTAAGAGAAGATTTAGAGCAACAGATACTTAATGTAAAACTCATCCCTCATACACCAACAGATGAACAGAGAGAGAAAAGATGAAGAATTTCTGCTGAATTACTGGATAGTCATATGTGATCCTGCATTTCTATCAATATTATTGCTGGGAATCAAAGTTGGTGCTACCAGTATGGTCCTCAAATGTAGTGTGAAAGTACTGAATGGAAGAGAGCTGGATCACCACCCTTGAAAAAAAAAAAAAGGGACAACACTTGAAATCAAAGACAATTTTGATCGCATTCTTTGATAATAAAGGAATAGATCACCTTGAGGAGGTTCCTCCAGGTCAAACAGTGATCCAAACTCTTTACATCAAAGTCTTCAAACCTTTCCTACAAGCAGTGAGACATGACTGCCCTGATTTGTCACACTCTCAGAACTGGTTCTCACTGCATGACACTGCAAGACACCATGCTCCTTATTCTGTTATCAAGAATCTGGTCAGACATTTTGTTACTGCCCTCCGATATCCATCATATTTGCCCAGCCTCTCACTTTGCAATTTTTTTCTTGTTTCTGCTGTGAAAAGGTGACTGAAAAGAAAGCTTCATCAAGACACTGCAGACATTCAATGGACTGTGACAAATGATTTTACAAGCATCACAATTCAGAATTTCTGTGCTTGCTTCTGAGACCTCTAGAAACGTTGGTAACTGTGTATAGATAACCATCGGAACTACTTCAATAAGAGCTAGGATCATTTCTTGATAAGCATAATTTTCTACTTTTTAAGAAAAACTGTCCTGGAATCTTACTAGCAAAAGGACCATGAGCTGTTTATAAATACCATAAATATTAAGACAGTGAGTATATTATCCAGTACACACTACATTTTTTTTTTAAATTGGTGAACACAGTTAAGACACAAGGGTACTAAATATGATATATATTGAAACAGTGATTATACACAATTAGTAAATTAGTATAAGTGATGGGTGACAAACATTTTTTAAGATAATGAATACAGCACATTACCTTACATGCTAATAGTCATTATACATTTGTTAATTAATAATATAAGTAGAACAAACTGTGAGTATAGTTGTTTCATAAACTGATCTCAGAAGTACTCATGTCATACCACTCTTGCATGCAGGAAACTGGGTTGTCTGAAAACCAGTTGTACAGTCTTTCTTTAAAAAATTTTAATGGCATGCCCTATGCAGCATGTGGTCGTGTACTGAAGATTTTTCAAGTATTCACTTTTGTGATTTAGCAGTTTTTGTTTACCTGCATCTTGGTATGTTGGCTGGTTCAAATGGCTCTGAGCACTATGGGACTCAACATCTTAGGTCATCAGTCCCCTAGGACTTAGAACTACTTAAACCTAACTAACCTAAGGAAATCACACACATCCATGCCCGAGGCAGGATTCGAACCTGCGACCGTAGCAGTCCCGCGGTTCAGGACTGCAGCGCCCAGAACCGCACGGCCACCACGGCCGGCTCTTGGTATGTCATAATCTGCCTTCATTCTAGTGGTCTGGTCAAGAATGTCTTTATTGACATCATCTTTCATTATACTGTTTAATACAAGTAGTACACAGACATATATGCACAGGTTTAGAATGGTCAGTTATCTGAGTCTGCTACAGAAAGGATGACTGCACTTCTGACGACCAGTTTTACACATTATGC
Organism: Schistocerca serialis cubense; assembly: GCF_023864345.2. NCBI lineage: Eukaryota > Metazoa > Arthropoda > Insecta > Orthoptera > Acrididae > Schistocerca > Schistocerca serialis. The sequence continues at coordinate 627,342,384 of NC_064638.1, read as the reverse complement.
TTACTTTCCTTTTTTTTATTTTTGAAATATTAGTAATTTGAGAGGTGTTCCCCCAAATGAGAAGGCCATAAGTAATATGTGATAGGAAGATCCCAGAATACATTACTCCACGCTCATCATTTGCCTAAGTTTCCTAAGGAGATAGGAGCCCCATGAAATATTTTTGCACACATAACTTACATGTTTTCTCAGAACCAATGGAGGGCTAATCTGAGTGATTCATGTGTAACACTATCCAAAGCTGACATGATTGGATGGGTAGTGAACAAGGTTGTGTCATTGACATAGCAGTAAACTAATTCAAAAAATTACTGCTCCAGTTTAAACTGATGTTATACTGTTGATGAACTTTCTTGACATACATTCTACAGCAAAGTCAATACTACACAATATGTTAGGTTCTCCTGTCATGAAATAATATTTACACAAAATTTTTAAAGATCCTGATATTTCATTCATTGACAGACCTGAGGCAACATCTTTCTTCATCTTTTAGGAACTGAGATGAATTCTAATGAAGACAGACAAATGTATTAAAGCACAATCAGTTTTATTATTTATATTCTGATACCAAATGATTTCCACAGTTCTTTCTGGATTTAGATATCATTTTTTCAGAGTGTTGAGTGCATTTATTTCCATCTTGAACCTCCTCAAAATGTCTTGTGTATAGAGTTTTTGATTTGTGAAGATTGATGTATTGCACCTAAGTGATTCATTGGTTATCTTGAATGTTTTCTTTATTAATCTGTTTAAAAATTCTTTGGTGTTGCAGTAACTAACGCCTCATCTCCCATACAGCATTTGAGCTAGGCAGCAGTGACTGAACACTTAGGCGTTACATCACTAATTACTACTTCAATGATCAGAACCATAAAATCTTTGGAAGTCAACAGTTAAATCACAACTTCTATTTCACTCAACACTTATTTATGATGACTAATGATTACTAATGACATCTTCTTTTCTTCTCTTTTACTTATCACTGTGGCTACTTTTCTCACTTCAGGCAACCTTGAATTACTCCTCTTGTCATTTTAGCTTCAACTCCACTAAACATAATCTAAAGAGGTCCAAAGACACAACAAGCCTACTGCCATAACTTTACATTGTCCTACCAAATCTTTTGCGAAAATTAAGCAAGATATTGGAAAACAAAGAGAGAAAAAAAGATGACTATTCAAGGTAGGAAAATATGAAACCCAAAACATGGTGAAAACAAAGTTAATGACTAGTCCACATTGAAATTGAGTTTATTGTCCTGTTTCACCCCCTGCAATTCTAGTAAAGCCAATGGGTACCCTTAAGAAGTATGCAGCAGGAGACCTTTGCTAGTTCCTTATTGGACACAATTTCTTCAGGCTCTATGAATGAAATATTCTGTGGCTTTTTCCCTCCAGAGTTTTGCATTGGAAGATTAGATGTTATGCAGTTCCCACGGCCAGTCATGAGTCCTATAATGAGTTTAAAATCTTGATTGTTCAAGTTCAGGATTACAAAACTTCTCTTGAAACATGACGTTGGTGTCATAAGCTTGCCGTGTTTTAGTTTTCAGATCACAATCCAATATCCTCCTAATCCAGATACTGTCTTTGCCAGTCTACCAGCTTGAAACTAATTACAAAATGACCAGGAACCTGCAACAGATTTATGCCATTGCTTTCCTCTAGTCTTCCAAGTGCTTCATGGCTTTCAGCAACAATCTTTGATCTCACTGCAGGGGCTAATAGAAAATTCAGAACTGCTTGGCTGTCTGAATAAATGTAGGTTCTATGATCCTTGTAGCACCTACACAAATTCTCATGCAAACACACCCTGACAGCAGATATTTCTGCCTGGAGTGCTGTGACCAGCCACCTAAAGAGACTGCTCTCTCTTCTCTTCACTGTATTCCGTACACCCTGGCTCCAGTGTCTTCATCTGTTTTTGGCCCTTCATAAAACCAGACTATGTCTCCTGCACAGTGTTGTGTTTCATTCTTCCAGAGCTCCCTACTTCCTGTTCTTACAATGAAAGGTTTATTGAAGCAGGAGGAAGTTATTGTATGGTCAGCTGGCATTTCCCTGACTATTACTACATCTACCATACCCAATATATGGTGTGAGACTCTGTATTTGAAGGTGTGTTACTAATAGTGAGGAAGATGCTAAGTGTAGTGCTAAGTGTAGTACTAAGTGTAGTGCTTTTTCCACCTTAACAACAAGTTTTTGAAGTGCTGTTTCACACAATTTGTCTGATTGTTATGCTTGTTGGTTTACATATGGAGGAACATTAGTTGATCACTGTCATATCCTTGACCTTGCTGTGATCGATTCTCCCTGTCTTTGGAATGAACTGGAAAGATTACTTCTGGGCTTCGTGACTTGAATGGTTGAAATCTTCCCACTGCCCACAGGATATTTTTTAAATCAACAGTTTCTCTGTCTGATTTCCTTTTTTCCCTTTGACTGCCTGTAAATCAGTATCTCTCAGAGACTGACTCCTGGTTTATGTTATCTGCCAGAGTGCATTGAGAGAAGTGAGTCTTGAGCAGCACATCCAGCATCTCACTTGTATACTTGCCATCCTCTTTCCTTAGACTACCTCCTGGATTAGTTGGTGTTCTAGTGACGATTTTATGAAGTCAAGCCCAAGTACCAGTAACGTCCACTTCCTCATAAAATACCTTCACATGCTTGATTGCAAGGTTGTATTTGACAAGGGTCTCCAAATACTTCACCCATTGTCCTATCTTCCTTGCAAGGTTGAACAGTCTTTTTTATCTGTTTCCTTTGCACTTAAACATTGTTGCTCCATCAAGATACATTTTTGTTTGTGCTCTTCTTGGTGACTGCGCAGTTTTCTAAATAGTAGCTCAAAATAGTAGATTCACTGAATCTGCCATTTCCTTAAAATCTATTAGGTTCATTGTCAGAGTTCTGGCTTCATATAAGTGTGAGTTGAGGCATTTCTTATGTTATTCCCAGTCTGTTCTCCTAGGACTCCTGTAGGCCATCATCTGCTTAAAATCCATTTCAACCTCACACATAATACACATGTGGTCAGATAAGGATGACTGCATTACCACATGTCGTTCTTTGACATAAGTACCCATTAAGTGGTACTGAAAGTTATGTCAATTACTTCTTCCCTTGTTCTGTTTGTGAAGTTAGATTCCCTACCCCATTAAAGATTTCCAGATTATTTTCCAGTATAAATCCTAACAGGTGCTCGGTTGGTGTCACTGCTTCCCCACACCAGATTTTTGACATTGGGATCACAACCAGCCAGCTGTGAGTAGCTAACTACCAGTCACCTCACTTCCTGAGAAAAAGGATTACTCATGAGTAATGTAGGCTGAGGCTAATACAATATTCTTTGTGCTTCTTTCCTTAAGTTGTTTCATCCTGATAGTCACTAAATCCCTGGAACAGAATTCTGCCATTGGAATGAACAAAATTCCAGTCTTAGTATAAATATATGTTCTGGAGTCAAACAATGAAAATCCAGGATGGAATGTAACAATATGAGAGAAGGAAAGTTGCTACTCACCATACAGTGGAGATGCTGAGTTGCGATAGATACAATTAAAAGATTCACACAATCGTAGCTTTTGGCCATTAAGGCCTTTGTCAGCAGTAGACACACATACACACACACACACACACACACACACACACACACACACACACACACATGCACACTCATACACACACACACACACACACACACACACACACACACACACACACTTACGCAAGTGCAACTTGCACACACATCTGCAGTCTCAGAGAGCTGAAACTATAATGCGATCAGCAGCACCAGTGCATGATGGGATGGCAACTGGGTGGGGGTAAGGAGGAGGCTGGGGTGGGATAGTATGGTGGGAGTGGCGGACAGTGAAGTGTTGCAGTTTAGACGAAGGATAGGAGAGAAGATGTGGAGTGGGGAGGGGGTAAGTAGCAGAAAGGAGAGAAATAGAAATAAAAATAAAAGAAATTAAAAGACTGGGTGTGGCGGTGAAATGACGGCTGTGTAGTGCTGGAATGGGAACAGGGAAGGGGCGGGATGGGTGCGGACAGTGGCTAAAGAATGTTGAGGCCAGGAGGGTTACGGGAATGTAGGATGTATTGCAGGGAAAGTTACCACCTGCGCAATTCAGAAAAGCTGGTGTTATGGGAAGGATCCATATGGCACAGGTTGTGAAGCAGTCATTGAGACGTGGGGTATCATGTTTGGATCAGCTACAGGGTGGTCCACTTGTTTCTTGGCCACAATTTGTTGGTGGCCATTCTTGCGGACAGACAGCTTGTTGGTTGTCATGCCTACGTAGAGGGGTGGGAAGGATAGTGGGTAGGACATTTCTCATTTCAGGGCATGACAAGAGGTAGTTGAAACCCTGGCGGAGAATGTAACTCAGTTGCTCCAGTCCCAGGTGGTACTGAGTTACGAGGGGAATGCTCCTCTGTGGCTGGACTGTGGGACTTTGGAACTGCTTCACAGCCTGTGCCATATGGATCCTTCCCACCAACACCAGCTTTTCTGAATTGCGCAGGTGATAACTTTCCCCACAATACATCCTACGTTCCCATAACCCTCCTAGCCTCAACCTTCTTTAGTCACTGTCCGCACCCATCCCGCCCCCTCCCTGTTCCCATTCCAGATTTTCCCACTCCTCAATGGCGATTTGGCATAGATTCCTTAGAGTGGTTGGTAGGTCATGTTGTCCATAAACAGCCCTTTCCAATCTATGCCAGGAAAGTTCGAAAGGGTTCATGTCTGGAAAACATGTTGGTCACGCTAGTCAAGTGATGTCATTATCCTGAAGGAAGTCATTCACAAGATGTGCATGATGGGGGCATGAAGTGTAGTCCATGAAGATGAATGCCTCACCAATATGCTGCCGATATGGTTGCACTATTGGTCGGAGGATGGCATTCATGTATCATACAGCTGTTACAGTGCCTTCCATGACCACCAGTGGCATACGTCAGCCCCACATAATGCCACCCTAAAACAACAGGGAACCTCCACCTTGCTGCACTTGCTGCACAGTGTGTCTAAGACATTCAGCCTGACCGGGTTGCCTCTAAACACATCTCCGATGACTGTCTGTTTGAAGGTATTTGTGACACTCATTGGCGAAGAGAACCCTGACAGCAATCCTGTGTGGTCCATTCAGCATGTTGTTGCGCCCATCTGTACCATGCTGCATGATGTCATGGTTGCAAAGAAGTACCTCACCTTGGATATTAGGAGTGAAGTTGCTCATCGTGCAGCCTATTATGCACAGTTTGACTCATAACAAAACATCCTGTGGCTGCACGAAAAGCATTGTTCAACATGGTGGCATTGCTGTCAGGGTTCCTCTGAGCCATAATCCAGAGATAGTGACCATCCACTGCAGTAGTAGCTCTTGGGCACCCTGAGCAAGGCATGTCCTCAGCAGTTCCTGTCTCTCCTCCATGTTCAAACAACATTGCTTTGGTTCACTCTGAGATGCCTGGACACGTCCCTCGTCAAGAGCCCTTCCTGGCACAAAGTAACAATGTGGATGTGATGAAACTGTGGTATTGATCATCTAGGCATGGTTGAACTACAGACAACACAAGCCGTGTACCTGGTGGAATGGCTGCAACTGATAGGCTGTTGGACCCTCTCTGTCTAATAGGCGCGTTTCATGCATGGTTGTTTACATCTTTGGGCAGGTTTAGTGACGTCTCTAAACAGTCAAATGGACTGTGTCTGTGATACAATACCCACAGTCAACATCTGTCTTCAGTAGTTCTGGGAACTGGGGTGATGCAAAATTTTTTTGATTTGTCTATATTAAAATAATAAACTTATTGCAACAAAGTAAAATAGCCTGATACCTCTGTGTCCTGACAATTCAGTCATATTGCAGCTGCTTAGTTTTACAGATTTTAGTGGCTAATAGTTACAGTATTTGAAATTATGGTTACTGATGTGGAAAATTTAGCGGTGTCCTACAGATGACACTATTGGACTGATTATTAACAACAATATGAATTAGGATGGACCAGTAATTCTCAACTCCTGATTCCTTTAAGAATCAAACTCCCACTTACAAAACAGCTTGAAATTTCTGATTACTTCCCAAATGATTTAATGTGTTAAATATTTGATATTAATCATGTAAAATCTTTATGAGTGTAGACACAAAAGCCCTAATGATATTATGTTTATTAGTTTCAGTTTGTTAACCCATCAGCTAATGAGTTTAATAATGAGATAGAAGAAAGAATGGGAGAAATGTTTGAAAGCGAAGCAAGAATGGGCAGTGCAACAGTGAAGAGAGAAGAAAGAATGAGACTCACTACAGGTAAAGAAGAGGAAGAATGGGATGCACAATGACTAAAGGAGAAGGAAGATCTAAAATGTAGTCTTCAGTCAGTATTTCTAAGAAGGAAGAGCACACAAACAAATGTGAAGAATTAGGAACAAACAATCAGAAAAGAATTTCCAAATTGAAAGCAGAACTGAAAAACCAGTCTGAAACAGTCACGGCTATGGGGGTGGAAATCCAAGTCAGTGCGAATTTATGTCAGAAAGAAAATGTGAAAGTAGGACACGACATACTCTGAGGTGACAAAAGTCATGTGATGGCAATATGCAAATACACAGATGGTAGTAGTATCTTGTGTTGTTGTTGTTGTTGTGGTCTTCAGTCCTGAGACTGGTTTGATGCAGCTCTCCATGCTACTTTATCCTGTGCAAGCTTTTTCATCTCCCAGTACCTACTGCAACCTACATCCTTCTGAATCTGCTTAGTGTATTCATCTCTTGGTCTCCCTCTACGATTTTTACCCTCCACGCTGCCCTCCAACACTAAATTGGTGATCCCTTGATGCCTCAGAACATGTCCTACCAACCGATCCCTTCTTCTGGTCAAGTTGTGCCACAAACTTCTCTTCTCCCCAATCCTATTCAATACTTCCTCATTAGTTATGTGATCTACCCATCTAATCTTCAGCATTCTTCTGTAGCACCACATTTCGAAAGCTTCTATTCTCTTCTTGTCCAAACTATTTATCGTCCATGTTTCACTTCCATACATGGCTACACTCCATACAAATACTTTCAGGAATGACTTCCTGAGACTTAAATCAATACTGGATGTTAACAAATTTCTCTTCTTAAGAAACGCTTTCCTTGCCATTGCCAGCCTACATTTTATATCCTCTCTACTTCGACCATGATCAGTTATTTTGCTCCCCAAATAGCAAAACTCCTTTACTACTTTAAGTGCCTCATTTCCTAATCTAATTCCCTCAGCATCACCCGACTTAATTAGAATACATTCCATTATCCTTGTTTTGCTTTTGTTGATGTTCATCTTATATCCTCCTTTCAAGACACTGTCCATTCCATTCAACTGCTCTTCCAAGTCCTTTGCTATCTCTGACAGAATTACAATGTCATCGGCGAACCTCAAAGTTTTTATTTCTTCTCCATGAATTTTAATACCTACTCTGAATTTTTCTTTTGTTTCCTTTACTGCTTGCTCAATATACAGATTGAACAACATCGGGGAGAGGCTACAACCCTGTCTTACTCCCTTCCCAACCACTGCTTCCCTTTCATGGCCCTCGACTCTTATAACTGCCATCTGGTTTCTGTACAAATTGTAAATAGCCTTTCGCTCCCTGTATTTTACTCCTGCCACCTTTAGAATTTGAAAGAGAGTATTCCAGTCAACATTGTCAAAAGCTTTCTCTAAGTCTACAAATGCTAGAAATGTAGGTTTGCCTTTCCTTAATCTTTCTTCTAAGATAAGTCGTAAGGTCAGTATTGCCTCACGTGTTCCAGTGTTTCTACGGAATCCAAACTGATCTTCCCCGAGGTTGGCTTCTACTAGTTTTTCCATTCGTCTGTAAAGAATTCGTGTTAGTATTTTGCAGCTGTGACTTATTAAGCTGATAGTTCGGTAATTTTCACATCTGTCAACACCTGCTTTCTTTCGGATTGGAATTATTATATTCTTCTTGAAGTCTGAGGGTACTTCGCCTGTTTCATACATCTTGCTCACCAGATGGTAGAGTTTTGTCAGGACTGGCTCTCCCACGGCCGTCAGTAGTTCCAATGGAATATTGTCTACTCCGGGGGCCTTGTTTCGACTCAGGTCTTTCAGTGCTCTGTCAAACTCTTCTCGCAGTATCATATCTCCCATTTCATCTTCATCTACATCCTCTTCCCTTTCCATAATATTGTCCTCAAGTACATCGCCCTTGTATAGACCCTCTATATACTCCTTCCACCTTTCTGCTTTCCCTTCTTTGCTTAGAACTGGGTTTCCATCTGAGCTCTTGATATTCATACAAGTTGTTCTCTTATCTCCAAAGGTCTCTTTAATTTTCCTGTAGGCGGTATCTATCTTACCCCTAGTGAGATAGGCCTCTACATCCTTACATTTGTCCTCTAGCCATCCCTGCTTAGCCATTTTGCACTTCCTGTCGATCTCATTTTTGAGACGTTTGTATTCCTTTTTGCCTGTTTCACTTACTGCATTTTTATATTTTCTCCTTTCATCAATTAAATTCAATATTTCTTCTGTTACCCAAGGATTTCTACTAGCCCTCGTCTTTTTACCTACTTGATCCTCTGCTGCCTTCACTACTTCATCTCTCAAAGCTACCCATTCTTCTTCTACTGTATTTATTTCCCCCATTCCTGTCAATTGCTCCCTTATGCTCTCCCTGAATCTCTGTACAACCTCTGGTTCTTTTAGTTTATCCAGGTCCCATCTCCTTAAATTCCCACCTTTTTGCAGTTTCTTCAGTTTTAATCTACAGGTCATAACCAATAGATTGTGGTCAGAGTCCACATCTGCCCCTGGAAATGTCTTACAATTTAAAACCTGGTTCCTAAATCTCTGTCTTACCATTATATTATCTATCTGATACCTTTTAGTATCTCCAGGGTTCTTCCATGTATACAACCTTCTTTCATGATTCTTAAACCAAGTGTTAGTTATGATTATGTTGTGCTCTGTGCAAAATTCGACCAGGCGGCTTCCTCTTTCATTTCTGTCCCCCAATCCATATTCACCTACTATGTTTCCTTCTCTCCCTTTTCCTACACTCGAATTCCAGTCACCCATGACTATTAAATTTTCGTCTCCCTTCACAATCTGAATAATTTCTTTTATTTCATCATACATTTCTTCAATTTCTTCGTCATCTGCAGAGCTAGTTGGCATATAAACTTGTACTACTGTAGTAGGCATGGGCTTCGTATCTATCTTGGCCACAATAATGCGTTCACTATGCTGTTTGTAGTAGCTTACCCGCATTACTATTTTCCTATTCATTATTAAACCTACTCCTGCATTACCCCTATTTGATTTTGTGTTTATAACCCTGTAGTCACCTGACCAGAAGTCTTGTTCCTCCTCCCACCAAACTTCACTAATTCCCACTATATCTAACTTCAACCTATCCATTTCCCTTTTTAAATTTTCTAACCTACCTGCCCGATTAAGGGATCTGACATTCCACGCTCCGATCCGTAGAACGCCAGTTTTCTTTCTCCTGATAACGACATCCTCTTGAGTAGTCCCCGCCCAGAGATCCGAATGGGGGACTATTTTACCTCCGGAATATTTTACCCAAGAGGACGCCATCATCATGTAATCATACAGTAAAGCTGCACGCCCTCGGGAAAAATTACGGCTGTAGTTTCCCCTTGCTTTCAGCCGTTCGCAGTACCAGCACAGCAAGGCCGTTTTGGTTATTGTTACAAGGCCAGATCAGTCAAACATCCAGACTGTTGCCCTTGCAACTACTGAAAAGGCTGCTGCCCCTCTGGTGTACAAGATGTAAAAGGTCAGTGCATTGATGGAGCAGTCACTTATACTCAGATGATTCATGTTAAAAGATTTCTAATGTGATTATGGGCACATTACAGGAGTTAACATAATCTGAACATGAAGTGGTAGTTGGAGCTAGACACTTGCGACATTTCATTTAGAAATGCATTAGGGAATGCAATATTCTGAGATCCACAGTGTCAAGAAAGTGCCAAGAATACCAAATGTCAGACTTTACCCCTCACCATGGACAACACAGTGGCTGACAGCATTCAATTAATAATAGAGAGTAGTGGTGCTGGTATCGAGTTGTCAATGCTAACAGGCAAGCCACACTGCATGAAATAACCACAAATATCAATGTTGGATGTATTCATTAGGGCAGTGCTGCAAAATTTGGTGTTAATGGACTACAGCAGGACACAACTGACAACTGATATGGGTTCCTTTGCAGAGGGCCTCACTTGCAGCACCTCTCCTGGGATTGTGACCATATCAGTTGGACCATTGATCACTGTGGAACCATGGTCTCACCAAATGAGTCCTGATTTCAGTTGGTAAGAGCTGCAGGCAGGGTTCAAGTGTGGCACAGATCTGATGAAGCCATGGAGACAATTTCACAACAAGAGACTATGCAAGCTGGTGGTGGCTCCTTAATGGTGTGGGCTGTGTTTCACATTGAAAGGACAGAGTCCTCTGATCCAAACGAACTGATCGTTGCTAGAAAGTTAGCTACATGGAGACCACTTGCAGCCATTCATGAACTTCATGTTCCCAAACAACAGTGTGCCATGTCACTGGGCCACACTTGTCTCAATTAGTTTGAAGAACTTTCTGGACAATTTGAGTAAAAGATTTGGCACCCAGATTGCCCAACATTAACCCCATTAGACATTTATGTGATGTAACTGAGAGGTCAGTTCACGCATAAAATCCCGCACTGACAACACTTTCACAATTATGGTCAACTATAGATGCAGCATGGCTCAATATTCCTGCAGAGGACTTTCAACAACTTGTTGAAATCATGCCACATTGAGCTGCTCCACTACACCAGGCAAATTGAGGTCCAGCACAATATTGGGAAGTGTCACATGACTGTTGCCACCTCAGAGTTCAAGTGATTCATAATGGTAACATCAAAATCAAGAAACAAGTGAGAAGTGTGATAGACTCATTAACCAAGTGGAAACAGAAGGAATGAGATCACTACAAATAATAAGAGGATTGAAAAAGCCTTACAGGAATGCATTATAAAGGAATTACAGCCAGAGGTGTGTGGTGTAGGCAAGGGAACCATACTTGTAGGGTGTTATGACTCTCAGTTAAGTGATATTGACAAATCTGTTCTCAAAGGCTTAACCCAAACACTTGCATCTCTTGAAATTTTCAAAGGTGGCTGGCTCACTGGTTATACAGAAAATGGATAGATCACTTTTGTATCAAAGAAGGTAAAGTGAGATACAGCCAGGTTCCATACATGCTTAGGAATGACAGTGGAAGGTTATACACAGATTATGACCCAGTGTTCATGGAAGAGTAGTAGAGCGATGAAAAACATATTGTAATAAAGCAGATTTTAGAAAGGGGGCCAAAATATTGGATAGAGAACGTGCACTTAAAGAAAGTAATGTGATGTAAGAAAGAAAGAAAGATGTATCATGTTTTATATCATTAAAATAAGTGGGAGAAAGAAGAAAAGAACAAACTGGGACAGCCACAATACAGCGATGTTTGATAAAAAAAATAAATAAATAGAATAAAATAAAATAAAATAAAATAAAACACTTTATGGTCCTAAGTGTATTTATTAACATTCAAACAGGTACTTGCAATGAATAAGGATTAGGACTGCAGCACTGCTAGGTTGAAAAAGACTGCATGTAAAGCCAAGATGTGCCACAACAGACATCAATTGTGCACAAGTGTGAGGAAAGTCTGTTCACTCCCCATACTAGCAGTGGGCTGCCTAACACTATCAAGCATGACTGTGCATGGGCAGTGTGTCGCAAATGATTTATGGTAGTGTGTTGAGTCCATTCTGCTCACACTGAATCAGCTGGAAATGTTGATCGACAAATGCCGTGCACCAATAACACAAGCACCAAAGCACACTTGCCCTGGTCCAATGCCGGCCGAAGTGGCCATGCGGTTCTAGGCGCTGCAGTCTGGAACCGCGAGACCGCTACGGTCGCAGGTTCAAATCCTGCCTCGGGCATGGATGTGTGTGATGTCCTTAGGTTAGTTAGGTTTAACTAGTTCTAAGTTCTAGAGGACTAATGACCTCAAAAGTTGAGTCCCATAGTGCTCAGAGCCATTTGAACAATTTGAACCTGGTCCAACAGATAACAAGACAGCTGCATATAAACCTACAACACAGTAAAAAGGCAAGTGTCACTCTGGGTCACCTTCTGGGAAGACAGGAGGTGGACATGGCCCTAACCCAGGAACTCTGTCTATATAAATGGGGGTTTTTCAGGCATCAGAGGAACTGGAGGTAAGTTGACTACAGAACAATATGAGAGAAGGAAAGTTGCTACTCACCATATTGCAGAGATACTGAGATGCGATAGGCATAATAAAAAGATTCACACAATCATGGCTTTCGGCATGAAGGCCTTTGTCAGCGGTTGACACATACAAACACGCACACACACACCCTCATGCAAGCGCAACTTGCACACATATCTGCAGTCTCAGAGAGCTGAAACTACACTGTGATCAGCAGCACCAGTGCATGATGGAGGTGGTGACTGGATGGGGGCAAGGAGGAGGCTGGGGCGGGGAGGGGGACAGTGAAGTGTTGCAGTTTAGATGGAGGGTAGGAAGAAGATGTGGAGGGGGCAAGGGGTAAGTAGCAGAAAGGAGAGAAATAAAAATAAAAATAAAAGAAGTTAAAAGACTGGGTGTGGCGGTGAAATGACGGCTGTGGCTCCAGAAGAAACAAAGAAAATGCATATTTACAGATGAATTTTTTCTAAAAAAAATAGACATGAGTTTGCCAAACAGATAGCAGGACAAACATGGGACTCAGTATTCTCAGAGGTAGATGCAAATGAAAAATTCAAAAATTTCATGACATTGTTTAAATTAAATTTTGAAGAAACATTTCCTAAAGTATTATGTCCATTATCAACAGCAGGAAAAAGCAAGTGGGTCACAAGAGGAATCAAAAAATCATCTGAAACACTAAAGTAACTGAGCTCCATTAAACACAGCCAAACTAATCCTGCTTTCTTACTCTTTTATAAAAGATATAGGAAAACATATAGGAAAATATTGCTTGCAGCAAAGAGAGTTCATAACTCCAAAATATTGCACTCTGCTGAAAACAAAAATAAGGCAGTATGGAAGATTGTGAAGCAGACAACTGGTACCAGGAAAATGAATCTGTCAAACTTGAAAATCAAAGAGGAAGGGACTCTAATAAAAGACCCAATATATTTGGCAAACTATATAAATGATTATTTTAGTAGCATAGGAATAAAATTACAGGAAAATTTTCAAACAGCCCCTCTGGTCAAAAAGCCAAATAATGGTGTATCACACTCAATGGTGTTATTCCCTACAACACAGGAAGAAGTCTATAAAGCAGTCAGCAAACTGAGAAACAAAAACTCAGCTGGTCTGGATGAAGTCCCCATTTTTATAATTAAGGACTGTATCAAGAGCCTACTTCCACCTTTAGTTAATATTATAAATCAATCTTTCAAGCAGGGCTACTTTCCAGACTATTAAAAATATGCGAAATTACTACCTCTCTTCAAAAAAGGTGATGCAGGAATAATTGAAAATTATAGGCCGATTTCTCTACTATCATGCTTTGCAAAAATATTAGAAACTATTATGAAAGATAGGCTAATGAATTATTTAAATAAATACAACTTACTGTCTGTTGACCAGTTTGGATTTCGATCAGGGAAAAGCACAGAATCAGCAACAGCACACCTCACAAAACACATTCTAGAAGCAATAGATAAAGAGAATTACACAACAGGTATATTTCTTGATCTAACTAAAGCGTTTGATACAGTAGACCACAACATATTGTTAAATAAGTTACATGAACTTGGAATAAGGGGACTTGTGAACAAATGGTTCCAGTCATATCTAAAAAATAGAAGACAGATAACTGAAATCTCACATATTTCAAGTTGCTCAAACTATATTGTAAAGTATACTTCAGACCCAAATTATGTAAATATAGGTGTCCCACAGGGTAGTGTCCTTGGCCCAGTACTATTCCTCATTTACATAAACGACTTCCCACAGAGCATCAAGCATGGACAAACAATATTGTTTGCAGATGACTCAAATGTTCTAATCAGTGACAAATCACCAGATGCACTAAAAGAAAAAGCCAAACAAACACTAAACAGTGTACGTGACTGGGCATCCAATAATAAACTAACACTAAATCTTAAAAAAACAAATGCTGTTAACTTCTATGTCTGCAAAAAACCACACTATAACAACTTTAAGTTAAACAATGAAACTATAGAATGTGTAGACTACACAAAATTTCTTGATATGCATGTTGACAGTCAGTTAAAGTGGGAAGAACATATTAAAATACTTAGTAACAGAATCGCTACAGCATGCTATGCTCTGAGAATTCTGACTGCAGTTTGTGATACTACATGTGTCAGATCTGTATATTTTTCTTATATCCACTCTGTTATTACCTATGGAATAATATTTTGGGGAGTCAACAGTAAAAATATTCAAATTACAGAAATGAGCAATTCGTATAACCAAGAGTGGCAGTAGGGCTCACTGCCTTGAACATTTCCAAAAGCTGGAAATCCTAACTGTCCCCTGTGAATACATTTTTCAAAGTGTTATGTATGTAAAAAAAAATATTGATTGCTATATGAAAAATTCTTTAGTACACAGCTATGAAACTAGAAACCAATACAATCTGCATCTAGAGAGGAAACATAAAGTTAAAACTCAGCAGAGCTTGTTGTACAATGCTGTTAAATTATATAATAAATTACCCCAAAAAATAAAAGGTTTTGACACAATCGGACAGTTCAAAACAAAACTAAATTTTTTTTATTAAATAAAAGTTATTATGCAGTAATGGACTATCTGAATTAAAACATGTAGTGTAATTAAAGTAGCCTGCATTGTAATACATGAGGAAAGAATTATAATATGAAATCAAAAATTGTACAGTACTATAAGAAAATTGCAAATCACACAAGGATATAAAACTAACTTAAGATACCTCAAAAATGTGTGTAAATACAAATTTTATGTGTATAATTGTAGGTATATTGTATTGTATATGATTTTGCTGACGAAATCCACACAATGTAAATTGTTACATGTA
Organism: Schistocerca serialis cubense; assembly: GCF_023864345.2. Classification (NCBI taxonomy): domain Eukaryota; kingdom Metazoa; phylum Arthropoda; class Insecta; order Orthoptera; family Acrididae; genus Schistocerca; species Schistocerca serialis. The sequence continues at coordinate 627,327,238 of NC_064638.1, read as the reverse complement.
TTAATAAAGAAATCAATAAATCAATCAATCAAAACCATCCTATGCCCCTCACTGGCTATGTTCTTACTCTGGATTGTGATAGCTCACAGAAAAACTGCTTAATATGGCATAATATTACTTGTGTCTAACATGGCAAAATATTAATTTCCTTTTGAACCTACTGAGAGTTTCTAAGTTCACTGCTTTAGTCTGATTACAGGTGTCTTTTTGTTCCTCATGTTGTGGTTGTACAAATGACATTCTGTTTGATAAATGCTCACCTTGTAGAAGAGGCAGTGTGTCACAGACAGGTGCAATGAAAAGTCAATTAAACAGTGAAGTTTTTGTCCAAAAGGCCTTCTTCAGGAATCTCTCTCTCTCTCTCTCTCTCTCTCTCTCTCTCTCTCTCTCTCTCTCTCCCCCCCCCCCTCTCTCTCTCTCTGTCATGTGTGTGTGTGTGTGTGTGTGTGTGTGTGTGTGTGTGTGTGTTGTTATTCGATCCTGGACTTTCAATTATTTGATTCAGTTTATCTGATGGCTTTTCCACCATTATCTACGAAATTTGTTGAGTAATATATGTGTTTAGAAGAATTTTGAGATAATTTCAGAGCCACAAATGTATGCTACTTCAAACAGTCCTATTGCTGTTTACTACTATACTTCTGAATACCTTATTTACTTCAGTAGCATAGCCCCAGAGGATAATTTCCTAACACAGCAGAGAGTTAAGGAATGTAAAATAAGGTAATAACACCATTATGTGTAGGTTAATATGGCATGAAATACTTTGATCTATATGTTGACATAATTCTTCTTTATTGTCTACTTGAATGCTTGGAAATTTTTTGTGTGTGTGTCTTTTTTTTTCATTTAGTATATCATGGTTAATGTTCATCTCTGGTACAGCAAGACATTTTCATTTGTCTGAAATTGTGTACTATTATTCTTCGAAAAATTAAAACATGAAACTGTTTGCTGCTAATTCCCAAACTGTTCAGCCATAATCTGTACTGAGTCTGATGCTGATGAGGCATAAACATTGACTAGTACATTTTAGCTTTTGAACAGTTCCTAAAATCAGCTGGAAGGCTATGAACCGGAGTGCATTTGTTGATATTTTCATATTATACTGAAGCTATGCTTCTTTTTATTCTTGTTGTATTTTTGGTTCTTTGTCTACTGTATGTCTATTTTGAGGTCTCCTATGTTACAATAGATTTTGTTTTAAAATTCAGTAACAGTTTTGTCACTTGCTTCAGAAATATTGCAATACTACCTCTTGGAGACTTGTATGCACAGAAAATTCTTAGATCTTCATTCATTATACCAGTAATTTCAACATATTTTGTAGGCATGCTGGAAATAGCATTATCTTTACTTTTGTGTTTTGATCTGTGGATATAATAAACTGGATTAGATTTAAAAGTTCTCCTCCATTTAGCCAATGCCCACTAATGCATAATGCACCTAGTTATGGTTCACTGTTGAGCTTTTCAACTTACAGCTTCTTGTTGCCTCAGTATTGAATGTTTCAGTGCAAGACTTTAGAGTGCTTTGCAACATTTCCCTTACCTTTTGAACAACTTGGTTTCACATGTCTCAAAGTCTCATATCTTGAAGGTCTGAAATAATGTGCTGCAAACTGATTCTGTAAAGGACAGTGAAAACTTATACAGACCACAAAGTACATAAATTGTAAGTGGTGTCTCCCACTGTATTAGTACTACAATTTTGTTGGTAGTCAGTTCCAGTTTTACAGATTACAATCAAACAGGTAAATTGACATACTCCTCTTCCTTCTGAAATATGTTCAGAAGAGAAATATTACAGGCATTAAGATGTGACACAATATTTGTTAAATTTCACTGCAGTATAATTTGCAGGAGAACAGAATTGTGAAATCACAGTGCACATGATGTAAATGACAGCAAATCACTAAAATTAATTACAATGTCCAATGATTAGTGCTTATGGAACATTAGCTCTTTGGGGTTATAAGTTTACTATTGCACACAAGATTTTACAGTGCCAAGATATTATGCAGTTGTAGACTCTACATACATCACTGTCACCTTTACAATATCAGGGCACAGATTTTTTGATGCCTAAGTGTTATTTGTTCAGTAGTGCGCCTGGGACTTTCGCGTAAAACTGATGGTTATTTCATGATAGCACATTGGTCACAGACTGATGCTTTTGGGCAAAGGGTGGCTATATAAAGACAGGGGTAAAAATATGAATTATTTTCCAAAACTGCTTAATGTTTTGAAAATCAGATATGCAAGATTTTGCTATTTTTCATAGACTACAGGACTTTACTGCTACCTGTTTTATGAAAAATGTTGAAAGTTAGTATATTATAAAAGTAGATGGAACTTAACCATGCTTCCATTGTACGGAATCCCCTACTTAATAAGTACCAGTATGGCATCGATATTGAAACTAATCATTTATGATTGCAAATTATTCAAAAAATTAATTAGCAAATTGTGATTAAGCAAGCTGGGATCTCTTTACTTCCTCTCTTGTTCTGCCATCTGTCTCCTTAAATTCCTTTTATTTTTGTTTTTGCCTGATTACCATTAACATGCATGAGTATAAGCTACATTTCCATAACAGAGAAGGTTTGGCCCTCGGTGTTAATTTTGTATTTAGTTTTGTGTTTGTAATTAATTTCCTATAATTTATTTTGACCATTCCTAATTAATATCTTTTGCTACAGATCTTTATCGGGTGAAATGAGTAACTGTTTTGTGATTCTATTGTTGACTAACAAACAAATATAAATTCTGAACTAATTATAAAATATGGAAGGAGAACTACTAGGATTCTTAAAGTATGTGTTTGGCTCTATTTGAAAATGTGCAATGGCTTTGCTGCAGTGGCTACACTGGCTCCTGTCAGTTCACTGAAGTTAAGCACTGTCAGGCTTGGTTGTCACTTGGATGGGTCACCATCTGGGATGCCATGCACCATTGCCATTTTTTGGAGTGTGCTCAGCCTCGTGATGCAAACTGAGGAGCTAATCGACTGAATAGTAGCGGCCCCAGTCAAAGGTAACCATCACAACGACTGACAGAGTGGTGTGCTGACCACATGCTCCTCCTATCCGCATCCTCAGCTGAGTATGACATGGTGGTCAGATGGTCTCGACGGGCCACTTGTGGCCTGAAGACAGGATGTTTTTTCTATTTGATAATATATTAGTAAAGTCAGCCCTTAATTAAATCCAAAATAATTACCATGTCTGTCAAAAGTATTGTTTGTATAACTATATATGTTAATTTCATTAATTAAACAAATAATTTGGCATAACCTTTGTAGTAAAGGAATTGTTGAAAAGAAGGAATTTTTTGATGTATTCAGTTAATTGAATGAGTTATGTTTTAATTGTAATTTCTGTAATTTACACATCAAACCTTGTACAGTTTGAGTGACTGTTATTGTGAGTGTATATAAAGGACCAACTTTTGATACCGAAACAGTCAGTCAATCGCCGATGTTCAGATGTGAAACATGTGATGGTTAGATTAACAACAATGTATCAACATAAGAGTGGAATGAATGTAACACAAATAGGTCATATGTTAGAACAATTAATGACAATGTCTGTTTCATTTATTTGTAAAACAGTGTCACACATATTACATTATTATGCAAGAACTGTGAACCGTGTATTTAGGTTTTTACTGCTCATAGATGTTCAACAGAAAACTATGGTAGCAATATGCTGATGTTGCCTGCAACATATTAATGAGGCTTATCGACATTTACCAATAGTGAACTGGCCATGTAATTGTGTAATACTGGTAGGTTGCGAACAGTGAGAGTGAAGAACTTGGAAACGCAATGGTACAACTGTCGGCTACATCATTTACAATAGCCAGTGTTGAACTTCCACCCCCAATTTTTCAGTCAGTATAACAATGCAGTACATTGACAGCAGGAGTATAAATGAAGAAATCAATCAGGCAAATGTCACAAACTTAATTAATTAGGGAGAGGTATCACCTGATTGAGATGAAAATACAGCAACAAAAGTAAGTTCAGATTCTTGTAAGTATTGAGGCAAACTAGGCAACTGAAATTATGAGTGACCATAATTTTAATGTCATTTCACTAGATAATTAGTTTCAGATAAATTAAAGTATGTTCTCAAAAGGAGTAAAATGTCTACTTTTGAATGAACTGGAACAGTACTTCATATTATGTCTATTAGCGCAACAAGTTTCTCCACTATTTGCTATAGTCAAAGTTTCAGTTAGCTTAAATTAGCTATAACTTTTAATGAATTAAGCTTTTAGTGAAACTAATTCCATCACTGGAAGCAGGGAGATAAATACATATAATTGAACTGTATATTTAAATTGAATTGTGCCAAAATAACATAATGGTGCTTCATATACATATTAAAGAGTACAAGTGCCTTGAAAATACAAAGAAAAAAGTGAAAAATATTAGTTACTCATGGGAGTAGAAAATGTAACAGATGCAGGAGTTCACAACTTGCTTTGTCTCAAGTTTCCTGCATAATTTCTCTATTTCTTTTTCAGTTACATCCCAGTCACTAATATGCAAAGTCTTGTCTTCTTAGGAATCTCTTTATATTAAGTGCAGTGAAAGCTGTTCACATCAACTACAGTGACAGGATTGTATTATTCACCTGCCTTGACAATGTGTTCAGCTGATGTGACCATACAAACTACCAAACAGGTTGACTGGTGGAAGGTATTGTCAATTCCTATCAAACAGTTTGCCTGTTCTGCTAGAGAGGGCATCACTTAAACAATGACTGGAGATGTGGTTCATGTGTGATTGGGCATCAGCCCATTTTGTTGGAAATATTTGAGAACATGTCACACAGACACTTAATGAGCAATGGATTAGTCAGGGTGGTCCAGTACAAAAGCCAGCTTGTTCCCCCAGTCTTAATCCCTTGCATTTTTGCTTATGGAGACACTTAAAATTGTTCATATATCCAAGACCATTAATGATATAATTATATAAATACTGAAGGAATGCACCATCAATGCCTACCAGTGCATACAGCAGCAACCTGGAGTTTTTCAGAGAGTGCATGTTTCTTTAAGACTTCGGATGGAAGTATTTTTTACTGTGGCTGGACACAATATTAAGCAGCTCCTTTAGTGATGGCTCACAAGTGCAGGTTGTATTTAACAGCAAGCAAATCACATTAGAAGCTCTGCTATTTCCCAGCAACAAAATAATGTGACACCATTGTTAACTGCATTTTGTAGATCATTTGTAATGACAAAAAGCTTGCTGTAGAAGAGATTTGTTCCACAGTATCCAATATGAGCGAGTGCTCATATTTCTTAAGGTATGTGTTTGTAGTCCATGTTTATAAGACTTTTTCTTATGTTGGTCTGTACTAGCCACCTTTCAAAATGTGAAACAATTTTTTTTCATACAATGTATTTCAGCATTTAACCTCATAAGAAAGGTGAAGATGAACCTGGAACTATGAGCTGTAAGCTGGACAAAAATTCATAGCCATTCTAATAAAGATTAACTTATTCAAAGTCTAATTATAAAGTGCAGTCATCAGGAATTTCAATTAATAGCATGCTTCTCAGTGTTTTGCCAAGTTGATTTTTTCCGTTTTCTGCTCAATATTTCTGTGACTCAGCCACCTTCTTCAGATGCTGCAGGTTTTGCTGTTAAATGTACTAGATGCCTGGACTCCAACCAGACCATGAACTATTGTTGGTCTCATGCCATTATTTATAGGCAAGTTCAATTCTCAATGCCTTCCCAGTGCCCACTCAGTCCTTTGATGCTGGCTGGAGCCCAGACAGTGAGTACACATGACACTCACAATACCTGAAGATGAAGTCTCTGGTCATCATCAAAATATTGTGCATAAAATGGAAGCAACTTGGCAGAGCACCTGGAAGCACACTATAAATAACTCACACCAAGAAAACCTGTTGATCACAAGATGTTCAGCTGTCAGATAATCTAGATTAATGTACCTGTGGTTCTGTACTCACAGTAAAAATAACAGGAAGGCTGTCTTGAAAAGAAAAGACTGATTTTCTCCCTGTATTTCCCCAGTCTAGTTTTCTGCTATCTTAAATGACTGTGTCTTATTTTATTAGGACAGAAAATTTTCATATACACTCCTTTTTTCCACGTTTTCTAGTAATCAGTCACACTGGAAGGCATACATACTGGGTTATTCATGATGTTTGTTCTTCATTGTCTCACATGCTATTATTTGCTGTGAATCTCCTGAATGAATAATCTTGTTTTATATGCCCTCCACACTCTTTCGTGGCAGTAAAGATTTAAAACAATTCAGTTCATTAGTTGAATGCTCCAAAAAGTACTTCAGATTATGTTTGATAGGCTAGACTAAACTGCTTATAGTAAAATGAGACTCTAATAAAAGATAAACTGATGTTGCTTTAGTGTAATATTTTCCACATCTATTTAATCACAAAATTTATTTTCCAGTAACAGCTGAGTTCTTTATTTACAGCTGTGATATTAATGGACACATATTAAAACATGATTAGTTTCATAGTCATTTAACTCTTATCAACACACCCAATATCAGCTTAATAAAATCATGAATGTTACCACATCAGCATTGCAAATGTATCAAGATTGCTGCTAGTCACCCACAATGTGTTTAATTCATCACAGTACACATGTATTTGATTAGTTGCATCAACTGAGATAGTAGCTACTCAAGCGATTGACTTCATCTGTCTTATGCCTTACATGACATCACAATGCTGACAGTTGTTTTCTTTCTTAATTTGTTACTTTTTCTACATATTGTTAGTCAGTTGGTTAGATACAAATTTCATAAATCATAATTACTTATAGTATATATTGCAATTATGTGGTACAACATGGATTCAGGGCTACGTGCAGATGGAGTGTTTGTGTTAATGACTGCATAATAACTATTTACAGATTACCAAACAGCACAGTAGCTTAAATTTAATTAAAATGAATGCCATTACTCATGTTATTAGTCAAACAGAAATTAAGTCAAGTACACATTTTTGTCTAATGTACTACACCTTTTATCAGTTGTAAAAATATATTCATCCTTAGAATTGAAAGGATTATCCAGAGAAAATGATTTCAGAGTTGCTAATTGTCAGTTGTCAGCTCCCTATATTATTGGGTAAATCATCCATTTCTGTTGCTGGATGATCGACTCCTTTCAAAGCCAAAGCTTTACATATCAGTGGGACTCATAAACATGAGATTGGCAGAAAACTGAAATTCTTTGTCAATCACATCGTAGTTGACAAGGAATTTTTACTAAAGCAAGGTATTGTATGAGACAGTTCTAGGATGGGAAAGGGAGGGGGGGGGAGATAATGGCTGAGTGCAGCAGCCATTGTTAAGCTAATAAATCAATTTCTGAGTTACTGTATTGTGGAATTATTACAAGAGCAATGACACAGTACATTTTTGAAGACTTAGGCTGTGTTGTCTAATCAATACATCTTCAACATCATCTGGGGATGCCAAAAGTAGTGCCTGCACCTCATCTCTGCTTAAACATGAAGTATTCATAATATTCTTGCATTGAAGTTAACAGCCCACAAATCCTAACTCTACTACAGTATAACTGATATGTAAATATGTACACATAACAGTATCTGTGTTCTGAACTTAATGCAAAAATAGACAGAAAACGTTGTTTAACACACATGATATCTTTTTGCATGTGAAACTGCTTGGCATGAAGCAGAAACAGCTGTTACTTACCAGAACTGGAAAATATGTCCTGTTTTGTTCACATTATATTTGCATGCCTTCAGAAATTTCTTTTTCTTTGTTTCTTTTTTTGCTCTAACAAGAAACCAAATGCAAGCAAATGAAAGAGGAATGTAGGCCATTGTCTTCAAGAAATCGACATTTTCCATGAAATTAAATGGAACAATCTGCAGATTTCTTAAAAAGCATTCATACACCAAATGTTTAATCTCAAATTATTATGCAACAACCTTGATCACAAAAATGTCCAAGCTAAAACAATACAGGTTTTTGTTACTTAATATATTCAGTGGTGAAACTTAAATCCTATGATTATTTGCATTAATACATCAAAATTCTTCTTCTTTGCCGTCACCCTTCAGCAAGAATCCTATGAAGTTTCTCTATTTTACTGGTTGGGAAAGTGCAGCCAAAAGCAAATGACTGGTGCGGAATTTCATTTGAGACTTCTGAAAATGCATAATATGTGCAATGTTACACACACTTAACAGGAGGCCAATGTGGCTGGAAATATCACATGATGTGAGTTCAGCCAATTGTGGAATGTAGACTCACCAAGTGAAAGGGAAAGGATGAATATACTTGTTCTATACAGAGCTTTTTAGTGGGATGTCTGCACCACCAGCTCTACCCTCTGCTAAACCTGATGTTCAAATTCTTACAGGACCCTGCAGTTGTTCTGTACAAGATGTTATCGTGTCCAGTTTGGAGTAAGCAGCTGTTGTGTGGGGAAATGCGACTGCCACAGAGAGTGCAAAATCAAACTCTCAGATTCACTTTGCACCTATCTAGGGATTTTCCAACATTGGAATTCCATCAGGCAGCCATAATATGTTAGCTGTGGGAAAGGTTTAGGCGATCGGCTAGTGACTTCAGTAAGAAATTTAGGACATCATATAATCGACGTATCTGTAACTTAGGCACTAGTAGGGTGCAGTGCCAGAAAGCAACAAGGTGCCACAGCTGCTGATGGAATAAAATATACAGGGTGAGTCAGCATTATCCAATGGCTTTTGAATTTATGGTACACAATGACGTTTGAAGATGTAGCAACTTCTTTTATTTCAAAAGATACACAATGAATAGTAGTTTACATCTTGTATGTTAATTTTAACAGAAATTGACCATTTGTGAAGGATAACGTCGTTTAAGCATTGGCCTTCTTTTTCGATGCACTTGTCAAATCTCTGATCGAAATTTCTCATCACTCTCTTCTACATGTTACAGGGTAAAGCACAAATCTCTAACTCAGTAGCATCCTTTACTTGAGGTTTACTACATAGGTTATTCATGTACACTTCCATCTTGAAGAAGCCCCACAAGAAAAAAATCACATGGACTAAGATCAGGAGAGCGTGGCAGTCAGTCAAAATTTCATATATTGTATATCACTTTCCCTGGAAAGAACTTCCTTATTTCAGCAATACACACATTCGAATTGTGAACTGTCACACCGTATTGTTGAAAAGAAACATGTCGACCATTTATGTCATGGCAACAAAGCTCGATGATGAGAAATTCATGCAGCATGGTGAAATAAAGAGTTCACAATGATGGCTCTCCCATTTCTTCGAAGAAATAATTACTTACGACTCCATATTTGCCTAATCCAGAACACACTGTAACTGAACCACAACACAATGGGCGCTGGTGCAGTTGTTGAGGGTTGTCTGGGGACCAATAACGATAGTTTTGTTTATTAACACCGCCGTTTAGGACATCTGACATTGAAATCACAGACCCAGGTTCTCCCTCTGACATCCCTCTCGTTACTTCAGCAAAAAGTCTCCTCACAAAATCTTGAGGCTTCGACTCTTGACCATTCGCAGTTTTGTAGTGACGAAAGTTTAGACAATGTAAAATCTCAGACACAAATTTGATAACCCAATAGATTGAGTGTGCCGTCTTGGTTGAATTGCATGACGCCCAATGCCAACGTGTTCAGGTGATGTGACAGCCTGTGCACTGTTGTTCAATGCAGAACTGGTCTCACGGAATTTGTCAACCCATAGCAGAATAGCATTGTGGGTTGGAATTGCACGATAACTGGAACACTGAATGGGAGATGGAAATCCATCTGAGTGTTGGTCACATATTCTGCACTTGTAGAAGAGTGTCTCTATGACAAGCACACACTGTTGCTGTGTTGCTCGTTCCATCTCTCCATTGTACCTAAACTACTGCTTCAGGGAAAATAATGAACACAAGCATGATCCTCCGCTACGCTGACTCACCCACTGCTACTCAAGTCAAAAACGTCGGCTGCCACTGACTCACTCGGTACTAATTTAATATTTTGTATGTGTTTTTCAGACCTACACAAGAAAGTACAACCAAAGAAGAAGAGAACCTAGTAATGGTAATTTGAAAGTTTGAAGCAAAGAGCCAGCAATGCTAAGCCTTCGCCAAAATTTGGGGGAAGAGGAATTCCTGTTAAGAAGAGGGAAAGAAACTGCTACCTATGCTCTAGCTACCTGCGAGGCCGCCGGGTTTGCTTTCATCTGACGCTCTCGGTGAATGCAAAACGTCAGCCTCACTCTTCAACCACAGTCATTGTAATTTTTTGAAAACATCGAGACCGCTGCTTCTTATTTTGCAGTGGAGCAATGTTTGCGACAACCTGTTGCAGTAACTAGTTTGCGAAGTTCTCTGTGTTCCAAGTGCACACTACTCGAGTTAGATATCAATGCACACGTTTGACAATTCCTTTTTGCGTTTATTTTTTATTCTCTGTAGATAATAAATTGTAGACCTAGGTACCTGTTAGCTGGGAACTACGTGAGTCAGGGCCCCTTCAAGTGGGACCAATCCGCACTCGCTGAGGCAAAGGCCAGATTTCATCCTTTTATGCTCTTATATCCTCCTCTGCTTTTAAAAAATTGTCACATTCTCAAATGGAAGTATGGGCGACCTCTAAGTGTTTGTATAAAAATTTATTTAGTCACAAACATTCAGATATATTTAAATTAATCAAATTACCGATTTCGGCATTATCGTCATCTTCAGATGTGCTTAATCCCTTTAACAAACACAGGAACTGTGCAGCCAACTGGTTAGGTACACTGGTCCAGGTTTCGAAACCTACTACGGGTGTCTTCAGCAGAATGAAATTTTTAGAAACTGTAAAATTACATTGCGAGAAAACAGTGGTCATAATTCAGAGATGGAGCATGTTTTATTTATTTTTGACCTGAGCATAGCTGCTCTCAATTCTGAGCATTGCTTTCTCGTAATGCAATTTTACAGTTTCTCAAAATCTCAGTCTCATGAAGACACCCTTAGAAGGTGTCAAAACCTAGATCAGTGTACCTAACAGTTATTTGCAACCGGATGGCTGTATAATTCCTATGTTTGAACGCTACGATGGTGTAGCCTATACGCTTGCTGAGAAACAGCCATGTTTAAAACTGTAATACTTTTGAAAAAGCTTTGTACGGATATATAAACAAATACAGTGAAGTATGAAGTGCTTTTACGTATTTCAATGAATGAGTATATCGTCATAACGGTAAAAAGTATGAAATTAGAACACTGCCTGGCTGTTTTCTATATATATTAACTGAAGCGCCAAAGAAACTGTTATAGGCATGCGTATTCAAGTAGAGAGATAAGTAAAAAGTCAGGATACGGCGCTGCGGTCGGCAAAGCCTACATTAGGCAAAAATTGTCTGGCTGGGTTGTTAGATCGCTTACTGCTGTTGCAATGGCAGGTTATCAAGATTTAAGTGAGGCTGAACGTGGTGTTACAGTCATTGCACGACCGATGGGACACAGCATCTCCGAGGTATCGACGAAGTGGGTATTTTCTCATACGACCATTTCACGAGTGTACCGTGAACATCAGGAATCCGGCAAAACATCAAATCTCCATCACTGCCCTGAAAAAGATCCAGCAAGAACGGGACAAACAACGACTGAAGAGAAACGTGACAGAAGTGCAAGCCTTCCGCAAATTGCTACAGATTTCAATGCTGCGCCATCATCAAGGGTCGGCATGTGAACTATTCAACGAAACATCATTGATCATGGGCCTCTGGAGCCAAAGGCCCACTAGTGTACCCTTGATGACTCCATGACACACAGCTTTATGCCTCACCTGGACCCGTCAACACCAACAGTGGACTGTTGATGGCTGGATTCATGCTGCCTGGTTGGACGAGTCTCGTTTCAAATTCTATCGAGCGGATGGACGTGTATGGGTATGGAGACAACCTCATGAATCCAAGGACCCTGCATGTCAGCAGTGGACTGTTCAAGCTGAGGGAGGCTCTGCAGTGGTGTAGGGCTTGTGCAGTTGGAGAATTGTGGGACTCCTGATACGTCTAGATGCGACTCTGACAGGTGACACGTACGTAAGCGTCCTGTCTGATCACTTGCATGCATTCATGTCCATTGTGCATTCCGACGGACTTGGGCAATTCCAGCAGAACAATGCGACATCCCACATATCCAGAATTGCTATGGAGTGGCTCCAGGAATACTCTTCTGAGTTTAAACACTGCAGCTGGCCACCAAACACCCAGACATGAACATTATTGAGCGTATCTGGGATGCCTTGCAGCGTGCTATTCAAAATAGATCTCCACCCTCTCGTACTCTTACGGATTTATGGATAGCCCTGCAGGATTCATGGTTTCAATTCCCTCCAGCACTGCTTCAGACATTAGTCGAGTCCATGTCACGTCATGTTGCGGCACTTCTGCATGCTCTCAGGGCCCTACACGATATAAGGCAGGTGTTCCAGTTTCTTTGGCTCTCCAGTAAATACAGGGTGAGTCACCTAACATTACCGCTGGATATATTTCGTAAACCACATCAAATACTGACGAATCGATTCCACCGACCGAACGTGAGTAGAGGGGCTAGTGTAACTGGTTGATACAAACCATACAAAAATGCACGGAAGTATGTTTTTTAACACAAACCTAAGTTTTTTTAAATGGAACCCCGTTAGTTTTGTTAGCACATCTGAACATATAAACAAATACGTAATCAGTGCCGTTTGTTGCATTGTAAAATGTTAATTACATCCGGAGATATTGTAACCTAAAGTTGACGCTTGAGTACCACTCCTCCGCTGTTCGATCGTGTGTTTCGGAGAGCACCGAATTACGTGGGGATCCAAAGGGAACGGTGATGGACCTTAGGTACAGAAGAGACTGGAACAGCACATTACGTCCACATGCTAACACCTTTTTATTGGTCTTTTTCACTGACGCACATGTACATTACCATGAGGGGTGAGGTACACGTACACACGTGGTTTCCGTTTTCAATTACGGAGTGGAATAGAGTGTGTCCCGACATGTCAAGCCAATATATGTTCAATCTGGTGGCCATCATTTGCTGAACACAACTGCAATCTCTGGCGTAATGAATGTCGTACACGCCGCAGTACATCTGGTGTAATGTCGCCGCAGGCTGCCAGAATACGTTGTTTCATATCCTCTGGGGTTGTTGGCACATCACGGTACACATTCTCCTTTAACGTACCCCACAGAATGAAGTCCAGAGGTGTAAGATCAGGAGAACGGGCTGGCCAATTTATGCGTCTCCACATCCTATGAAACGCCCGTCGAACATCCTGTCAAGGGTCAGCCTAGTGTTAATTGCGGAATGTGCAGGTGCACCATCATGCTGATACCACATGCGTCGACGCGTTTCCAGTGGGACATTTTCGAGCAACGTTGACAGATCATTCTGTAGAAACGCGGTGTATGTTGCAGCTGTTTGGGCCCCTGCAATGAAGTGAGGACCAATGAGGTGGTCGCCAATGATTCCGCACCATACATTTACAGTCCACGGTCGCTGTCGCTCTACCTGTCTGAGCCAGCGAGGATTGTCCACGGACCAGTAATGCATGTTCTGTAGATTCACTGCCCCGTGGTTTGTGAATCCCGCTTCATCGGTAAACAGGTAGAACTGCAACGCATTCTCTGTTAATGCCCATTGACAGAATTGCACTCGATGATTAAAGTCATCACCATGTAATTGCTGATGTAGCGACATATGAAACGGGTGAAAGCGGTAACAATGCAGTATGCGCATGACACTACTTTGACTCAGTCCACCGGCTCTCGCAATGTCCCGTGTACTCATGTGTGGGTTCATGGCAACAGCAGCTAACACACCAACTGCACCCGCTTCTCCTGTGACGGCCTGTTACGGACCCGTTTGCCTGCTACGACCGTACCTGTTTCATACAGTTGGCGGTAGATGTTTTGCAATGTGCGGCACGTTGGATGCTCTCTGTCCGGGTACCGTTCTGCATACGCCCTGCAGGCTTCAGCTGCATTTCTTCGACACTCGCCGTAGATGAGTATCATCTCCGTCTTTTCAGAGTTCGAATACACCATGGTCACAGTTCCTGCAACACTACACTATCACAGACGTCTGGTAACACGGTGTACTACAGTTGGTCTGCGTGCGGAGACGAATGCAGAATAAGAATAGCAGCAAGCGCTATATGCGGACACTGCGACAGCTAGACCAAACCATAACAGTGCACTACAGCCACACTCGTAAACACAGTCGTCATCGTAAACACGTCCCTGCAGATGCTGCTCGCCGACCGTGGCCCGTGTTTGTTACAACACGCAACTGAACGTCGGAGGTTTCAAGCGTCAACTTCAGGTTACAATATCTCCGGATGTAATTAACATTTTACAATGCAACAAACGGCACTGATTACGTATTTGCTTATATGTTCAGATGTGCTAACAAAACTAACGTGGTTCCATTTAAAAAAACGTAGGTTTGTGTTAAAAAAACATACTTCCGTGCATTTTTGTATGGTTTGTATTAAACAATTACACTAGCCCCTCTCCTCACGTTCGGTCGGTGGAATCGGTTCGTCAGTATTTGATGTGGTTTACGAAATATATCCAGCGGTAATGTTAGGTGACTCACCCTGTATTTACCCTGTTATTTGGAGAAAGAAAGCCTGTGAACGAAAGCAGAAGTTGGTTGGAAAACTCACCTTGATACCTGAACAAGGAGAACAGCTATGCTGCAGAATTTTCAGTTTGCGTTTTGCAGGCTATACATTGACTGATAAGATCCTTAAACTCCATGTTTTTCGTTTCCGCCAAGAAAACTGCATCGCAAACCGTTTTGAAGGGACCGCTGATCCTAAGTGGTTCGACAGTTTTTTGAAGAGGGACACTGATTGAGGTTGCATGACAGAGAGCTCAAAGACTTAAACCATCCCGGGCTGAAAAATTAGACAAATTCGTAGTTGCTCACCATTTCGCAAAAACGAAAGAAATCTTCAACAAATACGATTGCTTCACGTTTCAGAACGAGTGTACAGTATGGACAGATGTGGTAAGAGCTGGCATATTGGTATGGTGATGGGCAGAACCTACATTACACATTTTGCTTAAAATAGCTTACTACACAGAAAAACATACAAGATGGAAATAGGAATAACGATAGAACTCAATGAAAAAACACTGAAATAATGTTAGGAGCAAAAGTCGTGGCGTAATTGTGAAGTAATTAACAAAGACACTGTGTTTATATCACTGGATAGTTCATGAAATTCCATTGCAAAAACCAAATTACTTCGAAACGCTAATTATATCAGAGATGTTGTCATGATTTGCCAACCTAAAATTTGTTACTACTGTTATGAAAACACGTAAGTTTTAATTGTAAGTTTACTTATGTACAGCTAAACGATACGTAGAGAGATCTTGTGACTGTTGCAAGTTGCGTAAGGATTAACTCCGGTAGCCGTGGTCAGTCGGTATTACGTTAGTTTTAGCGCAGATTTACAAAATTATTGTGATGGTCCTGGATGAGATGTGGTGTATTCTTTGTAGAAATAAATTGGTGAATGATTAACTCCAACGTGTCGACTACATCATTTTAATAATTAGTATGCAACAAAAACTGTCTTGATGGTGTTGTTGTGGTCTTCAGTCCTGAGACTGGTTTGATGCAGCTCTCCATGCTACTCTATCCTGTGCAAGCTTCTTCATCTCCCAGTACCTACTGCAACCTACATCCTTCTGAATCTGCTGAGAGTTTTCATCTCTTGGTCTCCCTCTACGACTTTTGCCCTCTACGCTACCCTCCAATACTGAATTGGTGATCTTTGATGCCTCAGAACATGCCCTACCAACCGATCCCTCTTCTCCCCAATTCTATTCGATACCTCCTCATTAGTTATGTGATCTACCCATCTAATCTTCAGCATTCTTCTGTAGCACCACATTTCGAAAGCTTCTATTCTCCTCTAGTCTAAACTATTTATCGTCCATGTTTCACTTCCATACATGGCTACACTCCATACAAATACTTTCAGAAACGACTTCCTGACACTTAAATCTACACTCGATGTTAACAAATTCCTCTTCTTCAGAAACGCTTTTCTTTCCATTGCCAGTCTACATATTATATACTCTCTACTTCGACCATCATCCGTTATTTTGCTCCCCAAGTAGCAAAACTCCTTTACTACTTTAAGTGTTTCATTTCCTAACCTAATTCCCTCAGCATCACCCGATTTCATTCGACTACATTCCATTATCCTCGGTTTGGCTTTTGTTGATGTTCATCTTATATCCTCCTTCCAAGACTCTGTACATTCCGTTGTCCGCGGCTCGTGGTCTTGCGGTAGCGTTCTCGCTTCCCGCACACAGGTTCCTGGGTTCGATTCCCGGCGAGTTCAGGGATTTTCTCTGCCTCAGATGACTGGGTGTTGTGTGTCTTTCATCACGATTTCATCCTCAATCACTCAGAAGTAGCCGTAGTGTCGATAAAGACCTTGTGGAGCCGCGGCCGAACCGCTCCGCGAGGGGTCTTCCGGCCACCAATGCCATATGCTCATTATCATTATTATCCATTCCGTTCTACTGCTCTTCCAAGTCCTTTGCTGTGTCTGACAAAATTACAATGTCATCGGCGAACCTCAAAGTTTTTATTTCTTCTCCGTGGATTTTAATACCCACTCCGAATTTTTCTTTTGTTTCCTTTACTGCTTGCTCAATATACAGATTGAATAACATCGGGGAGAGGCTACAACCCTGCCTCACTCCCTTCCCAACCACTGCTTCCCTTTCATGTCCCTCAATTCTTACAACTGCCATCTGGTTTCAGTATACATTGTAAATAGCTTTTTACTCCCTGTATTATACCCCTGCCACCTTTAGAATTTGGAAGAGAGTATTCCATACAACATTGTTAAAAGCTTTCTCTAAGTCTACAAATGCTAGAAACGTAGGTTTGCCTTTCCTTAATCTATCTTCTAAGATAAGTCGTAGGGTCATTATTGCCTCACGTGTTCCGACATTTCTACGGAATCCAAACTGATCTTCCCCGAGGTCGGCTTCTACCAGTTTTTCCATTCGTCTGTAAAGAATTCGTGTTAGTATTTTGCGGCTGTGACTTATTAAACTGATAGTTCGGTAATTTTCACATCTGTCAACACCTGCTTTCTTTGGGATTGGAATTATTATATTCTTATTTAAGTCTGAGGGTATTACGCCTGCCTCATAAATTTTGCTCACCAGATGGTACAGCTTTGTCAGGACTGGCTCTCCCAAGGCTGTCAGTAGTTCTAATGGAATGTTGTCTACTCCCGGGGCCTTGTTTTGACTCAGGTCTTTCAGTGCTCTGTCAAACTCTTCATGCAGTATCATATCTCCCATTTCATCTTCATCTACATCCCCTTCCATTTCCATAATATTTTCCTCAAGTACATCGCCCTTGTGTAGACCCTCTATATACTCCTTCCACCTTTCTGATTTTCCTTCTTTGCTTGGAACTGAGTTTCCATCTGAGCTCTTGATATTCATACAAGTGGTTCTCTTTTCTCCAAAGGTCTCTTTAATTTTCCTGTAAGCAGTATCTATCTTACCCCTAGTGAGATAAGCCGCTACATCCTTACATTTGTCCTCTAGCCATCCCCGCTTAGCCATTTTGCAGTTCCTGTCGATCTCATTTTTGAGACGTTTGTATTCCTTTCTGCCTGTTTCATTTACTGCATTTTTGTGTTTTCTCCGTTCGTCATTTAAAATAAATATTTCTCCTGTTACCCAAAGATTTCTACTAGCCCTTGTCTTTTTACCTACTTGATCCTCTGCTGCCTTCACTACTTCATCCCTCAAAGCTACTCATTCTTCTTCTACTGTATTTCTTTCTCCATTTCCTGTCAATTGTTCCCTTATGCTCTACTTGAAACTCTGTACAACCTGTCTTGATATGCCGATGAAATACCAGGCATATTTCGTAAAGGATGGATTATGCATTTAATGAAAGTTACATCACCCATTCGACGAGAAACCAATACAGTGGTTATCATTCGAGTTTATTCATACAAGCTGGGCAGCCGCCTAAGGAAACCATACAAAAAAAAAAGAGGCTGAGAACCTGATACTGGTAATTACGCTGAGGCGGAGGCCTAGACCACTGTGCATTCGCTTCTTTATTATCTTTCCTTTCGCCCTCACATTCGTCCAGTACCTTTTCTTTTAGTAACTGACTTATTCGTAATCCTCACCAATCACATGTATAGACCTTTCATCTATCTTTCAATAACTGTCTGTTTATTTCTATTCTAATTACTTGACTCACTGTTAGTAATAAGCGCTTTTTCTTGTCTGGCGTCACATTACGTGCACATTGTGACAATAACACCAGCAGCTTCCAAGTTGTACCACGGAGTATTCCAGGTACATTGATAAAACAATACCTCTGGTCTCCAAGAAAAAACCGTACAAATGACGTCTCGCGCCTATAACGATGTGTGGGTTAGAGGGGCTAACGGTTTGAGTGTACCAATTAAGGGTATTAAAAAAATCAGTTCTTCAGTGTTCATTAAAAATAAACGTATGAAGTAAGAATCTAAGGCATCTGACAACAGCTATGACTGAAGGGAATCCCACCTGCGACTCTTGAAGCAAAAGATTAGAATAGTATGGTTATATGAAAAGAATGGCTCCTTGTAGGAATTTTCGATTATTAACTGATCTTAATGTACCTACGAGGAGATCAAAAGAAAGACCTCGTGATGGATGGGAGAAGCATCTTACAGCACCTCAAAACAAGAAATGTTAATGGATACAGAATTACGGAGCGGACGAAATCACATCCGGTTTGTTGAACCAGAGAAATGAATACGACAGCGATAGCTGTACGACGAACGCTCTTCCCGTAGCTGTTGCTAGATGGGGCTCTAAGAACAGTACAAGAAATGACCTGGGTATTAACTTTAACAAAATTGATAATACGAGGAATTTTTTAAGCATCTGAAGTCGTGTCTATTTGATATTAACTTAAATATCCTCGGAAAATTTGATTTGAGACTTTTTTTTTTGTCATCAGTCTACTGACTGGTTTGATGCGGCCCGCCACGAATTCCTTTCCTGTGCTGACCTCTTCATCTCAGAGTAGCACTTGCAACCTACGTCCTCAATTATTTGCTTGACGTATTCCAATCTCTGTCTTCATCTACAGTTTTTGCCCTCTACAGCTCCCTCTAGTACCATGGAAGTCATTCCCTCATGTCTTAGCAGATGTCCTATCATTCTGTCCCTTCTCCTTATCAATGTTTTCCACATATTCCTTTCCTCTCCGATTCTGCGTAGAACCTCCTCATTCCTTACCTTATCGCCGACCGAAGTGGCCGTGCGGTTCTAGGCGCTGCAGTCTGGAACCGCGAGACCGCTCCGGTCGCAGGTACGAATCCTGCCTCGGGCATGGATGTGTGTGATGTCCTTAGGTTAGTTAGGTTTAACTAGTTCTAAGTTCTAGGAGACTAATGACCTCAGCAGTTGAGTCCCATAGTGCTCAGAGCCATTTGCACCATTTTTTTTACCTTATCAGTCCACCTAATTTTCAACATTCGTCTATAACACCACATCTCAAGTGCTTCGATTCTCTTCTGTTCCGGTTTTCCCGCAGTCCATGTTTCACTACCATACAATGCTGTACTCCAGACGTATATCCTCAGAAATTTCTTCCTCAAATTAAGGCCGGTATTTGATATTAGTAGACTTCTCTTGGCCAGAAACGCCTTTTTTGTCATAGTGAGTCTGCTTTTGATGTCCTCCTTGCTCCGTCCGTCATTGGTTATTTTACTGCCTAGGTAGGAGAATTCCTTAACTTCATTGACTTCGTGACCATCAATCCTGATGTTAAGTTTCTCGCTGTTCTCATTTCTACTACTTCTCATTACCTTCGTCTTTCTCCGATTTACTCTCAAACCATATTGTGTACTCATTAGACTGTTCATTCCGTTCAGCAGATCATTTAATTCTTCTTCACTTTCACTCAGGATATCAATGTCATCAGCTAATCGTATCATTGATATCCTTTCATCTTGTATTTTAATTCCACTCCTGAACCTTTCTTTTATTTCCATCATTGCTTCCTCGATGTACAGATTGAAGAGTAGGGGCGAAAGGCTACAGCCTTGTCTCACACCCTTCTTAATACGAGCACTTCGTTCTTGATCGTCCACTCTTATTATTCCCTCTTCTTTTTTCAGAATCTCGAACAGCTTGCACCATTTTATATTGTCTGACGCTTTTTCCAGGTCGACAAATCCAATGAAAGTGTCTTGATTTTTCTTTAGCCTTGCTTCCATTATTAGCCGTAACGTCAGAATTGCCTCTCTCGTCCCTTTACTTTTCCTAAAGCCAAACTGATCGTCACCTAGCGCATTCTCAACTTTCTTTTCCATTCTTCTGTGTATTATTCTTGTAAGCAGCTTCGATGCATGAGCTGTTAAGCTGATTGTGCGATAATTCTCGCACTTGTCAGCTCTTGCCGTCTACGGAATTGTGTGGATGATGCTTTTCCGAAAGTCAGATGGTATATCGCCAGACTCATATATTCTACACACCAATGTGAATAGTCGTTTTGTTGCCACTTCACCCAATGATTTTAGAAATTCTGATGGAATGTTATCTATCCCTTCTGCCTTATTTGACCGTAAGTCCTCCAAAGCTCTCTTAAATTCCGATTCTAATACTGGATCCCCTATCCCTTCTAAATCGACTCCTGTTTCTTCTTCTATCACATCAGATAAATCTTCCCCCTCATACAGGCTTTCAATGTATTCTTTCCACCTATCTGCTCTCTCCTCTGCATTTAACAGTGGAATTCCCGTTGCACTCTTAATGTTACCACTGTTGCTTTTAATGTCGCCAAAGGTTGTTTTGACTTTCCTGTATGATGAGCCTGTCCTTCCGACAATCATATCTTTTTCGATGTCTTCACATTTTTCCTGCAGCCATTTCGTCTTAGCTTCCCTGCACTTCCTATTTATTTCATTCCTCAGCGACTTGTATTTCTGTATTCCTGATTTTCCCGGAACATGTTTGTACATCCTCCTTTCATCAATCAACTGAAGTATTTCTTCTGTTACCCATGGTTTCTTCGCAGCTACCTTCTTTGTACCTATGTTTTCCTTCCCAACTTCTGTGATGGCCCTTTTTAGAGATGTCCATTCCTCTTCAACTGTACTGCTTACTGCGCTATTCCTTATTGCTGTATCTATAGCGTTAGAGAACTTCAAACGTATCTCGTCTTTCCTTAGTACTTCCGTATCCCACTTCTTTGCGCATTGATTCTTCCTGACTAATGTCTTGAACTTCAGCCTACTCTTCATCACTACTATATTGTGATCTGAGTCTATATCTGCTCCTGGGTACGCCTTACAATCCAGTATCTGATTTCGGAATCTCTGTCTGACCATGATGTAATCTAATTGAAATCTTCCCGTATCTCCCGGCCTTTTCCAAGTATACCTCCTCCTCTTGTGATTCTTGAACAGGGTATTCGCTATTACTAGCTGAAACTTGTTACAGAACTCAATTAGTCTTTCTCCTCTTTCATTCCTTGTCCCAAGGCCATATTCTCCTGTAACCTTTTCTTCTACTCCTTCCCCTACAACTGCACTCCAGTCGCCCATGACTGAGACTAAAGGCCTATATGTCTTTCTTACAAAAAATAACTTCTGAAAGCACTCCTGTTGCGAAGAAAATAGAGTTGCTTGGGCTACTGAGATTTGTATTGATATTCTTGAGTAAATATCGCAATTTTTTTACCATTCAGCACTGCCTTCCTTCAAGAACGCTGTCCAATGTATAACGTTGCGGTGAGAATACTATAATATAGTTAACAAGTTTCGTGGTTAATTTTTATAAATGTAATGCGTTAAAATTATGTAAAAGATGTACTGTGTGTAGTGTTCTTTTTTTGTGTTCTTATGTTCCATGTGTTCGAGGACACTGAACCAACGACGGCGGATTGGCGGCTGCACAGTAACGGCAGCTTCGGGAGTTGGTAGCTGTACGCGCCGAGCACCACGCGACGTCGTTGATCCAGCAGACGCGACACAGATGAAATTATAACACTGTTAATAAGAAAAAGAACTTGTTGCTACTGCAATTTTGCTCAGGACATGTCTGTATTCCACTGAAGTCAGTCATTGGATGGAAATGTATACCACACTATGTGTATTGTGAAGAGTTATCAATAAACCATCGGAGAAGGTAATTATTGTGAAAAGAAAAAACATGCTGTTGAAGATTTTTATTTTTGAAGTGTGTATGCTTGATGTTGGTTGTCAAAACTGAATCAAGATCCTGATCAGATAAAAAGGGGAACGCAGGGTTAAATACTTCGCAACCAAGAAACATTGGAAAATCATGTGCATGCTCCTTTTTTTAAAATTAAGATGTGATTAATTTGTTCTCATTATTTTGAGTGAGTTTTTTTAAAAACAGTGGGAATAGTTAACGTTATTCGGAAAATACTTGACAGTTTTTGAAATTTAATGAAAGTTTAATAGTGACAAGTGAAACATTTTGACAGTTTCGATATGTGAATCAGAGAAATACTTAACGCTACTGCACGCTTGACTGTGTAGTAATAGCCGAGAGCGTCTCTGGTTGTCTTGACAGCGGAAACTGCAATATATCCGAATTTGAAAAATAGTTTGAAATTGATATTTGCTACATGAATACTTACGAGGGAGTAAAAGCAATTAGTGATCGTTTGTCCTTTTTGAAAATACGAACCAGTAAAATATAGATGATAATTCTTCGGAAGATACAACAGCAAATATCGGCCCATTGAATATAATTGATAGCACGATCGGGAAGATCTGTTGCATACATTTTTGTGATCAGTACGTGTCCAGGTGTCCACACATCGTAGATTGTTCTTTTCATTCTGTTTTCAAAATTTTGAAGTACCTGTTTGTTTACTACGCAAGCGTTGTAATCTTTGGAGAGCTTATGTCAGAGATTTCCTTGAATCTTGAATATTGTTTCTCCGACTCTGGTCAAATTTAAGTCTTCAAGTGCGATCAAGGTGCTTACTGTCTGATCGTCTGGTGTTGCAGATATTGTTGTGGTGGTTCTAGCTGGAAACAGTTTGCGAACTCTCGCAACGAGCTTCCTTGCTGTCATTTAAAACTTCATTGCATCACCTACACTTTGCCCCTGCTTTATAATATTTTTTTATCCTAATTTGCCTTTAGAAACTGAAACGCTGTTTTAAAGATGACCTCTCGTGACATAAAAGAATATGTAAAAATTACGCATCCCTGATCCATATAGAGCTTCTTTTTTCCATTTCTTCATCCTAATAAAGAACGGAATGTTAGGTTGTCTGTTTCTCTGTAGACACTAATAATAATCAAAAACTAGTCATAAATATTAGCAAACTGGCTTGTAACTAGAGAGAGATTTAAAACTACTGTTGGTAAGGATGCAGTGACACACCCATTTCTTTGGTTTGCATTCATCATACGGACGGAGCGGCAGCCCATCTGTTCATGTGTCTGAGAATTACGTGAAACAGAACATGAACACGAGTTCCTAATCGTGAGGGAATTCGTAGGTAACCCTGGAAGGAAAATAATGAATTATTAAGCTCATTTAACTAGGTCTCCATATAGGCCTACGTTTTTCAAACAAGTAGCATTGGTTGCAAATATGTAACATTACCTGCATTTCCAACCTATTTGGCTTTACCATCGTACTAAATACAAAGTGTGGTTTTTGAACTAGTGCGATTATCATCCATCTCTGCCAGCGAATTTTCTCTTTCTTTGACCCTAGAAACTCGCTAAAACTTGTCAACTCTGTATCATTGGCTACTTCAACTTGGTTTCTACGAATTTAAACCTTACGGCTCCGTCTTTCTTTTCTTTCTGTAGCTGTATCATGTGAAAGACTACTGATGTGACTGAATCCAATCATGGTATCTAATTTACAAAATCATCACTCGTTTCTCGTGCAAGCAATAATGGATTTACTGAAATAGCATTCGGAAATGCCTAAGTAGTACATAAATATGTCTTCTACTGCCAGAGTCTCTCGGTGTTTGGGTATGTTGCTTAAGAATTCACTCACATTTTAGTATCTATTGATAATAGCTCCTGTTTGGGTGCATCCACTCTGATTTCAAAGGATACATCTAGTTCAGCATTTCTTTACATTTCTCGTGAAGTCGCTTTATTACTATAGTATGATAAAGAATATGTCATAAATGCTTATTCTTCTTTAGACACCACAGAAATGGGATCTACGTAGGAATAGTAAGGTCCCTTCTTGACGCAGGGACCGATCGTTGCTTCCTGCCGACGCCGCCGAGAAACATTAGTGTGTTTTCTTCTGTGAATTTTACAGAACTGAAAATATATGTATTTTCGACGAAGATAGTTCACAGTAAAATGAGAGACGTACGTACTTACGGCTACGCTGATTTGACATTGCTCGTAACTTCCCATTTGCTTCTCTTTAAGACAAGTAATCCTTTCTTCTAGGAGTGCTAGCCTTGCAAGTGTCACAGGAGAACTTCTGTGAAATTTGGAAGGTAGAAGACGAGGTCCTGGCGGAAGTAAGGCTGTGAGGACGGGTCGTGAGTCTTGGCTGGGTAGCTCAGCCGGTAGAGAACTTGCCCACGAAAAGCAAGGATTCCGAGTTCGAGTCTCGGCCCGGCACACAGGTTTAATCTGCTAGGAAGTTTCATACTTGTCTTTGCTTTATAGTTTCATTCCAATAGATTACAACTTATGTTAAATGATCCCACGACCAAAGGTATTTTTTCCTAACATTTATTGAGAGCTATGTATGATTGTCAACGTGTACTGGTATTGGGAGTTGGATAGATGCGTTTTCGTCTGCACACATCACCGAAACAGAACAATGTGCAGGCGCAAAGAAAAATTTGGACAATATTCTTTATTTTTCAAACATCGGATTCCATTTTCTGAGAGAGGTAGGACGGGCGTCTATGGTCGTCACGTGAGATTATTCGTACAAGAACAGGAAGAAGAAACTGTTTTGCGAGGCAAAATTCACCCGTGCACTGAGCAAGTGTATTTTATGATAGGACTATGTTCTGAAAATAACGATATCCTAATAAGGAAAAATCAGTGACGTCACACACATTAACCGTGTCGAGCTGTGGTATACTATTTTCAGTAGACTATTCACTGGCTTGTTGTCTCTACGCAAACGCTGTCTGTCTCTGTAGACCCCGATGTCTCCAGTAAGTTGAACGCAGTCATTTATTCCTTCTAGGATCCACACAGCTGTTTCAAAATGACCTCCTGTGCGGTAAGATGCACGTACCAATAGTGCCAGTGCTCAACATTATTTACGACATGCATTGTTAATTCTGTTTGAAATTGTGAATTACTTCAAATTTACCCACAGTTTTCAGTTACGTATTTTGATAGGTCGATAATGATTTCTGTAAGTATATGTTATGTATACCTTCGTATAGTCTTAGTGATAGACAAACAAATGTACTACACTTCGTTCTTCTTACTGCAGTGATTTCCGTTTACGTCCGACTTTGTGACAGTATTGGGTCTGTTTTTCTGAGCTTGAGGCGCACCCGTCACTCTTTGTTTTGTCTGCTGTACAAGTGACATAAACACAGAATGAACGAGAATGCATTTATTGATCCCAGACGCAAAACGAGTTTGTGCTGATGACTTCGTCGCTTTGTATGAGGTCGGCAGAAAGGAAAGAAGTTGGAACACCAGAAATGTAATCTATCTAGACACTTTTCTGAGACTGGTTTCTATTAACTATCTGATTTCTCCTACATTATATGCAATAACACAAGTATTTTCGAAATGTCTCTTTTGTTAGAATGACGCTCATGCATTACATACACTGGTCATAAACAGTTTGAAGTATTTAAGAGTAATTTTCAGGTACTCTACGAAACATAAGACACGTAAATTACAATCCGAATGGATCAATACATACAGATTCTATAATTGAAAGTTTATCCTCTTTAGAAAGTCGTATTTCATAGTTATAGGTTCATTTCTCGTCCTTCCATTATCTCTCTACAATCTACTTCATTTCTAATAGCAAATTGACTACATTGTATGGCAATATGTCAGTACGCCATTTACATAATTTTATGGTATGGCTTGCGTCAGACTTCCCATTAGACCTATGTGACTCGATCAGACTGAATACAAGCGGTCCTTAAAATTGAGCAGAAAATTCATTGACCTTCATCTCATTCTAACAGCGTTCAAAACTTTCGTACTGTGATGTATTATCTCAGAAATAATAATAATTATAGTAACCATAGCTTGCACTGTGCGATTATACGTGGCAACGACAATGAGATTGTGCAAGACAGTATAAAAAGGCCGCACTGTGGAACTGATAGACTTCTTGTATGGTAATCTGCTTGAGTGCTAGCGGTGTAACAAGCTGATAACAAAACGTTACTAGTGTGATTTCAAATTGGAATGGAAACATGACGTAACATTCACAAAGAAAATGTCTAGTAGAAGAAAAAGTGAGAGGCAGCGACGAGACTGTAACACAAGTACGTCACAGCTACTGATGTTTGTTTTAGTTTTCCTGTAGTTATACGGCAGATACTGTATATATATATATATATATATATATATATATATATATATATATATATATATATATATATATATATGTGTGTCTGTGTGTGTGTGTGTGTGTGTGTGTGTGTGTGTGTGTGTGTGTGTGTTTCCTTACAGTGTAAAGCTGAATACTTCAATAAATGACTGCCACACATTACAAATATACAGTACCCATCGGTATTATTTTCTAATAAAAATTAAAACTAAAACCTGTAGCTCAAAGGTTTTAATAAATTAATGTTGAGGCCTTCTGTGGTAATACACGAGTATCAAGTTGCCAATGTTTGTGTGACTGTCTGTTTAAAGGTGGCTGTATCAATCTAAAGATTTAACGATGTGCTACAGCGGTAGTTTCAATGTTTTATATGTTCGAGAGTGGAACGGTAGAGAGATAGTATGAAGGTAGTTCATTGAACCCTCTGCCAGGCACTTTATTGTGAATAGCAGAGTAATCACGTAGATGTAGATGTAGATGTACCTCTGTTCATAGAAATGAGAGTGAGTGGTGCCAAGTAATCTAAATTAAAAAAAACTTGTATATTATCTAAATTTGGAACAAAACAAGTCGTCATCTAAATACGCCATGTGGATGAAGAGCAAAAATTCCGCATGGTGTGGGAAAACATATGCAAGCTTTCACTGCTTACATTCACTTATAAAGGCCTATTGGTAAGTGTAAGGCTAATTTCTTGTCGATGTTTACTTTTCCATCTGTCCGTTGCTGCTTATACTGCATTCATGTTAGGATGAAATACGGCAGAGTATTAGAAGATAATTTGTTGCAAATTCGATAACGTTACTGTTATGTGTTACTTTTTTTCTGGAATTTTCAAAGGCAAGAACTGGAAATTGAAATCTAGCTTTTTAAAGTTAGCTAAATTCTTAGTCGTATTTGCAGAACATGAGAGTAATAGACTTTCCTGATGTACTTAGCTATTATTTATTTAATTACGAAAAGGTTTCAGCTCCTTAGCCGTTTGTCAGGTGACAACTAAATGTCTAAACTTGAGACAAATAACTTCATTAAAATGCTCCCTAGACGGTCAATTATATTGTACAACATTTCCAGATGCGCAATAATATTAAACGTGTAGAGATCAGATTTGAGAATATCAAAAACTTTCGAAATACATTCTGCGGCTCGGAAATATCGTGTTAGGTTTGTTGTTGTGTGAAAAATGAGACGAAAATATTTTAAAAAAAATTAATTAATACATACTGTGTATACATACTTACCGGAATATAATTCATTAGTGTACGTATTATTGCATGACACGTTTCATTAGCTATATCTCAAATACTGCAAGGTAAAACTGCACTTTTAAATTCCAAGTCTTCGAAAGAATTGTCAGTAAATCGGGATCCTAGCGTAATACAAAAGCGCAGACTTTGTGGAACTCCGTCTCACGTATTATTTTGTTTTTTTGATGATAGGATATGGGCTATGGGCGCCCGCAGACGTTTATACTGGCGGGGGGAGGGGGGGGGGGTGGCAAAGAGCAAGTACTTATGTATGGGGACACCAATTTATATCGGGAGAATAATTTGCAATAATATATCAAACGCACGACATTATTGACAATATAATCGATAAAGTAATTGTGCACTCTTGGAAGACTGTCAACAATATTACGCCATATTGCTGTGAATATTATTGACCAATTAGGGACCACTTAAGAATAAGTCTGTGCGCACGACGTCTCACGTCACTTTCTTGTGGATGAAACATTCAGTTGCTCCCGTAGATGATCAAACAATTTGTCAAACTTCGCATGTTTAGCAGCTTATTTAGCAGTGTGGTGCTCTGTTTGACGTGTCTGTCAAACAAACGCTATGTCTGAAGTGTTGGGAGAAATTTGATTGACAGCTGATTTAATAAACAAGTTTTAGCGTTTACGCTGGCGCTTCTCAAATAAATGCCATTTGCTGGCCAGATATCGAAGATGAGGAACTGTAAAAATGTTGATTTTCAGTGAAGAAGACATATTTTGGAAATTAAGCTCAAAGAATTATATGAACAAAAACAAAAATACTGCCACTATGATAGAGGAAATGTGTCTTCTCCATACAAATAATAAAGCGGAAGACGTAAACAAAATCATCTTATTACGCACAAGAAGCTGCAAAACATTCGTTATTAAATAAAAGACGATTACAGACTATCATGAATGTATTTTCTTTTCGATACCTACTACGACTAGAAGGCGTTACTGATTCCGCTTCTGGATAATGCGGACAATAGTATTCGTAAAAGTGAAAAGAAGAGATCTTTGAATCTTGTGCTTCAACTGAAGACTGTAGGGAATTACTGAAAATAGTCAACATACGGAGAGAATTTTCTCGAGTTTATTTCATTTGAATAGTATCACATCTGGGTTTCTCGTATGAACGTTTGTCACGAACATTAGAAGAAACTGATACTGTAGCTGTTTGTAGACTGAAAGATAATGCTGTAGTCAGAAACATAGTTGTTCTCATGTCAGAACATGTGCATCTCGTTGATATTCAAGTCGATAAGACGAGTAATGTATACAGGCCGGAATTGTCACTAGTTTGCGTGCGCTGTACAGGAGAGTACAACTGTTTTTCATCAAGGCGGTGCATGGCCTGGAATCTGATGCAGGTAACAGAACACAGTGAAACACTGGGTAGTGTGCCTGCTAGGGCAGGAGCCGTTGCTGTTGTGGTGGTAGTGGTTGAGAATCGTAGGCCAGCGCCTTGGTATCAGTAGCACGAGCAGCGATCCAAGGGGCACCGGGGCGGATAGACGATGCAGCGGTCCATGCAGTACTCGTCTGCGCCCCTGCGGCCCGCCAGGTCGCCGATAGCTTCGCAGGTGCGTCTGCAACAGCATACAGAATAGCTTTAACCACCGAGAGGGCACCAGACGCACAACAGTGGCACAACCAGTAATATTCATCGAACCGAGATTTTCACATGACTTACGTACAACGCTTTTGTTTATATTTTGCTCTAAGACTGAAACTTTAATGCATGTTTCACTTATTTGTCCTGTATTTATGCATCTGCTTATTATTAACAGCAATGGTTATTAACTGTTGCTGCTAAGGATGCAAATATACACTACTGGCCATTAAAATTGCTACACCAATAAGAAATGCAGATGTTAAATGGGTATTCATTGAACAAATATATTATACTAGAACTGACATGTGATTACATTTTCTCGCAATTTGGGTGCATGGATCCTGAGAAATCAGTACCCAGAACAACCACCTCTGGCCGTAATAACGGCCTTGATACCCCTGGGCATGGAGTCAAACGGAGTTTGGATGGCGTGCACAGGTGCAGCTGCCCATGCAGCTTCAACAAGATAGCACAGTTCATCAAGAGTAGTGACGAGCCAGTTGCTCGGCTACCATTGACTAGACGTTTTCAACCGGTGAGAGATCTGGAGAATGTGCTGCCCAGGGCAGCAGTTGAACATTTTTTGTATCCAGAAAGGCCCGTACAGACCTGCAACATGCGGTCGTGCATTATCCTGCTGAAATGTAGGGTTTCGCAGAGATCGAATGAAGGGTAGAGCCACGGGTCGTAACACATCTGAAATGTAGCTTTCACTGTTCAAAGTGCCTTCAATGTGAACAAGAGGTGACCGAGACGTGTAACCAATGGCACCCCATACCATCACGCCTGGTGATACGCCAGTATGGCGATGACGAATACACACTTCCAATGTGCGTCCACCGCGATGTCGCCAAACACGGATGCGACCATCATGATGCTGTAAACAGAACCTGGATTCATCCGAAAAAATGACGTTTTGCCTTTCGTGCACCCAGGTTCGGCGTTGAGTAAACCATCGCAGGCGCTCCTGTCTGTGATGCAGCGTCAAGGGTAACCGCAGCCATGGTCTCCGAGCTGATAGTTAATGCTGCTGCAAACGTCGTCGAACTGTTCGTGCAGATGGTTGTTGTCTTGCAAACGTCCTCAGCTGTTGACTCAGGGATCGAGACGTGGCTGCACGATCCGTTACAGCCATGCGGATAAGATGCCTGTCATCTCGACTGCTAGTGATACGAGGCCGTTGGGATCCAGCACGGCGTTCCGCATTATCCTCCTGAACCCATCGATTCCATATTCTGCTAACAGTCATTGGATCTCGACCAACTCGAGCAGCAATGTCGCGATACGATAAACCGCATTCGCGATAGGCTACAATCCGACCTTTATCAAAGTCAGAAACGTGATGGTACGCATTTCTCCTTACACGAGGCATCACAACAACGTTTCACCAGACAACGCCGGTCAACTGCTGTTTGTGTATGAGAAATCGGTTGGAAACTTCCCTGATGTCAGCACGTTTTAGGTATCGCCACCGCCGCCAACCTTGTGTGAATGCTCTGAAAAGCTGATCATTTGCATATCACAGCTTCTTCTTCCTGTCGGTTAAATTTCGCGTCTGTAGCACGTCATCTTCGTGGTGTAGCAATTTTAATGGTCAGTTGTGTATATTCGTCAAAGAATGTAAAGTCGCTTTTCACAGATTAATTATCACAAAGGTCTAATTCCAGTATCATACCAAAAAGAACAGCTTCATAAGCTGAAAATAGTGTACTGTAGGGTAGTAAAGAGTTCATGTCCTAGTCCTAATTTGTATGGCTGCATGGCCATATATTTGTAAGTGTATGATAAATTCGGTAGTATGGAAGTATGCTGGCAGTCAATCTGTTGAATGTATGTACATTCGGAATAATTTTCAACTCTAGATTATATAGATCTTCAAATCACTGTACTGATTTCGGAGTAGCCACAGTAGGACACTACAGTACTAGAATCTATGCCGTAGAGAATATGTACGATTAATACGAGAGACACTGAATGAGTCAGTCAGTTTTGGTTGAAAAAGTGCAGAGTTTGTTGTGGGACATCGTGGCATATTCCCACCCTAACCCCTATAGTTTCATGAAATTCCGAAAGGGGGCGGCGCTGTAGGTAGCCTTGAATATGGCGTCTGTAACGGAGTTGTGCTCCAAGCAGAGAGCTGTAATTGAGTCTCTTTTGGCTGGAAATCAGAGCATCGCAAATATTCGTAGGTGGATGCAGAATATCTGCGGAGACCAGGCAGTGAACGAAAGCACGGTGAATCGTTGGGCAAGGTATCTGCCATCATCGCAGCAGGGTCACGCAAACCTGTCCGACCTCCCGCGTGCCAGTGTGCTGCACACAGCTGTGATTTCTGCAGTGTTGGAACGTGCGGACACTCTCATTCTCCTTGTCCATGACAATGCAAGGCCCCATCCAAGTCAGCGCACCCGAAAGGAGCTTATAAAACTTCACTGGACTCTACTTCCTCATGCTCCTTACAGGTCGGATCTCACACCTTCCGACTTACATCTCTTTGGCTCAGTGAAGGGTGCACTTTGTGGGATGCAGTAGAGGAAGACGTGGAGGTTATTGATGTAGCAAGACGTCGACCAATAGGGTGGTACCATGCAGGCATACGAGCCCTCCTATTATGGCGGCATGAGGTCACCGCACTGAACGGAGATAATGTTGAAATATAGGGTTTTGTGGCCTACAATCAGAATCCTGAATAAAACCAAAGTGCTATGAAACCAACCTGCCTACAGGGAAAAAAAATGTGTCGTGTTACTTACTGAACGCCCATCGTAATTTAGTTTCCATATCAGGAGTATGAACGAAGTTTAAAAATATGGCACCAGAAAGGAAAAACCAAATAATTTCGTTGCTAAAAATATTTCAGTGTTTGATAAATCACTAATTTGCATGTCATAGTTTCAAATTCAATGGTTTTCCTGTACACTTTCACTTTGGCGTTGTGGGAAGCCATTTCACGATACCACTGTAGCACAAGTAATTGAAACAGAGACTCGCCAGTAGGATCATGTACACCAAAAAACCTAAAAAAATAGTGGTGGCTATTCATTCTTTTCCTATACCCAGATAATTACTGGCGTCTCAACTGTGGAACTTGAAGTAAAAAAGGGAAAACTTGGATTTATCTTTTAAAAGCTTTAAGTCAAGTTCATTGAAACTAACGAATGTTAATTATTAAGATGCCTATGCAACGTATGTACAAAATACAAGTTACTTTTTCGCGGAATCTGTCTGTACTAGCTATGTCATGACATGCAGAATTTGTAAGGCGCGTTCAGGCAAAATATGCCCATGTCACTTTTGCGTCGAGGTATGTTGGCAACAAAGTACTTCATTCTGAATGTTCACTCCATAGATATTCCTACTCCACGGTATTCATGTATGATCCTTTGCACATTATCAGTTTTCTATGAGGAGAAGCTCTTTTTTATCAGATAATTTAATTGTAGAAAGCTTACAGAAAGTGGTAGTTGCCGCAAACAACAGTGTGTGTGTGTGTGTGTGTGTGTGTGTGTGTGTGTGTGTGTTGGTTCCAGAGCGAGAGAGCTAAAACTTGCGATTGCCACAAATCAGAAAAAAACAAATGTGTACACTAACAAAAATGGGAAGTGTTACACCAGTAATGCCTTGACCAAACGGTATAGAGCAAATACTCCAGTAGTTTCATGCATGTATGGTATGTTGATTACAAATCCCTGTCTTCTGCGAGTACAGGTAGAAGCCATTATTACAGATGAAGATCGTAATGAGTACATCATGTGGATGTTGGGTGGTTCTGACGTTACTAGAAGTTTCCAACTAGAGTTTGCAACAAAAAAATGGTTCAAATGGCTCTGAGCACTATGGGACTCAACTGCTGTGGTCATAAGTCCCCTAGAACTTAGAACTACTTAAACCTAACTAACCTAAGGACAGCACACAACACCCAGCCATCACGAGGCAGAGAAAATCCCTGACCCCGCCGGGAATCGAACCCAGGAACCCGGGCGTGGGAAGCGAGAACGCTACCGCACGACCACGAGATGCGGGCAGTTTGCAACAGAACACATTCAGAGGAACTGTACAAAGTCTTTGAGAAAGGTCGGATCACTAGTAGCATCATACCGACAGATCACACAGACAATGACTGCAGAACCGAATGGACTTATGACAACACCGTGGCAAGAAGAGTTGGTACGGGTCATTCCAAAGACGGATGACAGCATTTGAAATATGGGGAGAAGTTACAGGCAGTGTCATCGTGAACCATGGGAAACAGAACAGTGAAAGCTGGGTTGAGTTCTCGAGTTGCCATGATTAGTTTAACGACGACACGCCACGCACTACAGATACTCGCATGGTGTCGAGATACAATCAACAGAAAAATTAAATGGCATTCTTTGCTGTTCAGCGATGAATCTCGCTTCTTTCTGCATGTCTGCCTGTCGCGGTAAGATCGACGTGACGAACAGGTGAAAGGTCGTAGGAAGCAGATATGCTAGAGACCTATACCGCTCCAGCATCTGGAATCATGGTATGGGGAACTATTCGATACGATAGTAGGGCTGATTTGGTATTTGTTGAAGTGGGACTGAACGATAGACAGCATGTGGTCAGAACAGTAAACCTTGTTCTCACATCCTTAATGACCATGGTACAAAAGGGATAATCCAGGAGATTGTTGAAAACTTACGCGATTGTTCACACCACAAACGCCTTGAGGAATATGTGAATCCTTGACTGACTAGGACGTTCTCACTAGTCACCCGTACAGCAGGTCTGCGATGCGACTGCAAGACGTGCACTTTCGTACTAGCCTCCAATAAGCAGTTTTGATAATACTTACACAACAAGTGTTTCAGGCAAAGTAAAAAGTTCCTCAAGATGACATGCAGAGGTTGTTCATTTCCATGGCACTGCGAATAAGTGTATTCGTGCCCGTGGAGTCACCACTCATGCTGATACTGATGGTGATGGTGGACATCCGCTCCAAATGAACTGAAAGTGTAACAACTTTTTACGAGTTATGTGATGAACACCTCCACAAAGTCTGATAAATCCGGGACAGATTCTTTTCCATTTCCCTCAGTGTAGCTGAACTTGGCGGGTACGAGACGAAGGAATTAGTGTCATGTTAGATGCATGAAAATAAGAAAATTACCAGTGAGAGATTTAGAGTCTTCCATCAGGGTAAGCAACAGGCCATACTTCTTTTGACGTACTGTTATTTAAAACAAGTCTTAATCTGTGTTGACGTCATTTCCTGTGGCACACAAATCACTACCACGATTTGTGCTTGAATGGCTACGGATTTCCAGTTCAGCCTTGGTTGAATATACCCTGTAATTGCCACTTGTATTCCATTTTACTCCTTTTCCTGTCTTCAACCAGTGATTCCTTCTATCACTGTTGACGAAAACAATAATCTTGAAGATATCATAATCATGATGCGTAGCTACTCAGCTAGAGTTTCTTGTCGGTAATGCTTCAAATTCAGAATAATTCAGCATGTGGCCGACTTCAGCTTCTGCTACGGAAAAAAATTATTATATTACTGTTGCGGAAATATTTACTACCGAAATCATACATTCGAAATTTTTATTAGAAATTCTCGGTTATGAACTTACGTTTCTCTAAAAATAATCAGGCTGTTTCTTGGGTGGATAGTTAAGGGACACACGACTGATAGTCTATGTAGGAAAATCAGACTCAGAACATAAAATAATTACTTTATGGTGCTGGTATGCATGCCTTGGGTACTGTAATGCATTCTTTGAAAGAAGAGCATACTGTTTTTCATAAGGTTTTCTTATAATTAGCTGTAATTTATGAGAGTCAGCTGTATTACATGTGTACTGCTTTCTTATGATTCTGAAATTTAGAAAACAGGAACAGGGAAAAATAGTCGGGCAATTTTATAAAGATACCCACCTATTCATGAAGATGTTACAAATCCCTATGATCA
This sequence comes from Schistocerca serialis cubense, assembly GCF_023864345.2. NCBI lineage: Eukaryota > Metazoa > Arthropoda > Insecta > Orthoptera > Acrididae > Schistocerca > Schistocerca serialis. Next base: position 627,291,788 of record NC_064638.1, on the reverse strand, counting down.
AAGTAAGACTCTACAGTAAAAGAGAGATGATCTCGTAATGAAAGTATAGAACAAACGTGGTATCACATATAATGTCAATCATGAAGTGATTTATTATTTTTAAAATCTGTTAGGAAGTTAACATGCTTCCTTGTCAGAGTGTCTAAAACGCCGGGGTGCTTAACTCGGAATAGCTACCTGGCGTCTGTGCAAGGGAAGAAACGTTCATTGCTTGAATCGGCCTGAAAGGGATAGATGATGAGGTAGTGGGGAACGATTAGTACGTACAAATTGAACAGCATTATTAAATTCGAAACCTCTTCGGATTGCCATAGCAAATGACATCATTAGTTTGTTGATGGTGATACCTACGTCGGATGAGGAAGTTAAACATGGTAAAAAAGTTACTTCTTGACTTATGTAGACGACATGCATTATTTCGAGTACTGTACAAACCCACATGCAGTAATCATTATGATACAGACACACACTAAGTAGTTTAGTTAAGATATTATCCAGGGCACCTACACACCTCAAATAAAATTTTGCATCACCCCATTCCCAGAACTCCTGAAGATAGACGTTCACTGTGGATATTGCATCACAGACACAATCCCTTTGACTATTCAGTGATGTCACCAAACTCGCCCAAGCATGAAAACAATCATGCATGAGCAGTGCCTATTAGACCGAGGGGGTCCGACAGCCGATCAATTCCAGTCATTCCACCAGGAAGGAGGTACATAACTCGTGTTGTCTGTAGTTCAACCATGCCTAGACGGTCAATACCGCGGTTCGATCGCGTCCGCATTGTTACTTTGTGCCAGGAAGGATTCTCAACAAGGGAAGTGTCCAGGCATCACGGAGTGAACCAAAGCGATCTTGTTTGGACATGGAGGAGATACAGAGAGACAGGAACTGTCGATGACATGACTCGCTCAGGCCGCCCAAGGGCTACTATTGCAGTGGATGACCGCTACCTACGGATTATGGCTCGGAGGAAACCTGACAGCAACGCCACCATTTTGATTAATGCTTTTCGTGCAGCCACAGGACGTCGTGTTACGACTCAAACTGTGCGAAATAGGCTGCATGATGCACAACTTCACTCCCGACGTCCATGGCGAGGTACAGATGCCGCCAACAACATGCCGAATGGACCGCTCAGGTTTGTCATCACGTTCTCTTCGCCTATGAGTGTCGCGTATGCCTTCAAACAGACAATCGTCGGAAACGTGTTTGGAGGCAACCCGGTCAGGCTGAGCGCCTTAGACACGCTGTCCAGCGAGTGCAGAAAGGTGAAGGTTCCCTGCTGTTTTGGGGTGGCATTATTTGGACCGAGTACGCCGCTGGTGATCACAGAGGGCGCCATAAGGACTGTACGATATGTGAATGCCATCCTCCGACCGATAGTGCAACCATATCGGCAGCATATTGGCAAGGCATTCGTCTTCATGGACAATTCGCGCCCCCATTGTGCACATCTTGTGAATGACTTTCTTCAGGATAACAACCTCGCTCGACTAGAGTGGCCAGCATGAATCCTATCGAAGATGCCTGGGATAGATTGAGAAGGGCTGTTTATGAACGAAGTGAGCCACCAAACACTCTGCGGGATCTACGCCGAATCGCCGTTGAGGTGTGAGACACTGCCTCGATGAACTTGTGGATAGTATGCCACGACGAATACAGGCATGCATCAATGCAAGAGGACGTGCTACTGGGTATTGGATGTACCGGTGTGTATAGCAGTCTTGAACACCATCTCTGAAAGTCTTGCTGTGTGGTGGTACAACATGCAATGTGTGGTTTACATGAGCAATAAAAAGGGCAGAAATAATGTTTATGTTTATCTCTATTCCAATTTTCTGTACAGGTTCCGGAACTCTCGGAACCGAGGTGATGCAAAACTTTTTTCGATGTGTGTGTATCTACATGGTTACCCTGAAATCCGCAATTACGTGTCTGGCAGAGGGTTCATCGAATCACCAGCAATCTATTTCTCTACAGTTACACTCTCGAAGAGCACGCTATAAAGACGAACACTTAACTCTTTCCGTGACATTCCTTCTATGTAGATGGGTGCTAACAAAATAGTTTTACACGCTGACGAGAAACCTGGTGATTGGAAGTTCATGAGAAGATCCTGCCACAACGAATAACGCCTTTGTTTTAATGACTGCCACCGCAATTCGCGTATCATATCCAGGACACTGTGCAAGGGGTTTATTATGTAAGTGGTTTACTGTTCACTACCCTACTGGAGCAAATGTAATTTCGATGTATTGCTCACGCGCTGTCTGCGATATAAAACATCTTTGCTGGAATAGAATCGCAGGTCAGAGCAATGTCGGCAGCAGTAATAATCGCGCGCTCCTACAGAGCAGTCGCAATAGTTCGTTGTTATGGGGCAGTCGCAATAGCTCGCTGTTCCGGATAAGTCATAGTAGCTCACCGCTACAGTACAGTTGCTAGCAGTGTAAGAGCAATAGCCGTTCATTACCATGTAGTGTAAGGTAAACTTTATTATTCTTCATCGCCATGCGCGTACTTCCATTTCTTGTCTGAGATGTTTCAATCTCTTTGTGATTTGTCAGCACTAATGAAGTCAGACTTGTAATTTTAAATTTTTTATGTAATGGTTTACAGAAATGTTTTCAATAATAAGGTTTCTTAGAGCATAATTTTTTATCAGTAATTTGCTTGAATTTAAATATTTTACAAATTTTCCCAGCTCATACTCACGTGTTGTTTAATAATCAGAGGACCAGATACGCAGCTGTGTCAACAAGCAAAGTCAGTTTTTTTTCTAATAATGCAAATCTCAGACAAATATTGTTCAGTAGTAGTAGATAGCCCAACATTGCACTAAGCTGACAAGAAAGCACAAGACAAGAAATTTGTGGCACAGTTTGACCAAAAGAAAGGATAGGTGGTAGTATAAACTCTGAGACATCAAGAGATCACCGCTTTGGTACTGGAGGGACGTGCGGGGCGTAAAAATCGTAGATGAATACAGTAAGCAGATTCAGAACGATGTAGGGTGCAGTAATTACTCAGAGATGAAGAGGCTTGCACACGATAGAGTAGCACGAAGAGCTGCATCAAACTAGTCTTCGGACTGAAGAACACAATAACAACAACAACGTGTCATGACACATTAAACTGCTTTTCTGTTTGGCTCGTAATGAGTTCTTCACTTGAACTAATTCATTGCCACACGATCATGTTAATATGGTACCGTGTTTATTGCACCAAGCACTTGTAGCTTAGTGAATGAGCTGGAGAAATAAAAACTAAGTTGGTATGGTATTGGCACTGCCGATATCAAGTCTACTTAAACTGCTATAACAACCTGAATATTAAGTGCATAGCAATACGAAATAGGCAACGCACTATTGGGATAATTGAACATTTTCTGAAGCTGTACGTGGACAGCGTAAAGTTCCTTGTTCTGGCCATCGGGACCGGCCGATCGTCATGTCATCCTTTGTCAGTGGCCTCATCGGGTGCGATTGGAGGGGCACGGGGTCAGCAAACCACTCTCTCCGTCGCTGTCGGGTTTCTTGACTTTTGAATCGTTGCTAATAGGTCGAGTAGCTCCTCAGTTGGTCTCACGAGGCTGCGGCCACCCCGTAATAGTCCTCCCACAAAGGAAAAAATCCCTTCTAGTAACGGGAATCGAACCCAAATCCCCTGACTGGCATTTTGGGGTACTTTCGTTTCGATGTAGTAAGGTTAGGCCGTAGTGAAGTACGTATGTGATCCTTGTAGACTGCAGACTTAGCCGAGTACTCACGGACAGTGGCAGAGCTCGGGAGGACAGTTGGGTGGGTAGCGCAGGCAGTTGGTCTGGCACCACTCGCCCATGCCAGGCGACGAGCGGTAGAGCGGTGTCGGCTGACACACTTGCGCCCTGAAAAACATAAGATATTTGATGAAATAGTGTGCCAAACTTAGACAGCCTGAGCAAGCTATTTACATGAAGAGAATTTGCAATTTTTAGCATATAAAATGTATATTTTTACTCTTATCTACACGTTTTTTGAGATCTCAACATTGATATCTCTCTCTCCCTCTCTCCCTCCATCCCTCTCTCTCTCTATTTCTCTCTCTCCCTCACTCACTCTCATCCTAGAAATTATTTGTACCTTGCACACATGACATCGTATGTAGTGCTGAAGGAAACAGACTAATTTGTTCTTGTACGAAAGTTTCTGCCACCAAAATAAGTTTCTGTAAGATTTTTCGGAATTTGTGATTTCGTCATGTAGCTTCATGACCTAAGATGACGCAGTCACAAAGTAAGTTGGTTTTATTTAAACCTGCTAGTTCTTAAAAACAAGTTACCTTCTTAATGAGATTTTCAAAGATAATTTCTATACTGTAATGTTATTCCATTCAGAATCCGAATAACAGATACAAAACGTAAATGGGACGCTCACGTTTGTTAATAATAGTATATGCTGTTTACTTTTCCTTTCTCAATCCAAGAGCCCTTTCGGGAGGAAGATATGAATTGGTTGATAACAATCTTTATTTTCTCTTTATTGTTCTCTCTGTTTGATTTTTTTTTTATGTTTTTCTTTCAGCCTTGTCGAATCTCATCATTTTTGTTTCCGTGAAGTTTTGCTGCTATTTCTATAATCTGTGTCACACATTCTGGTCTCTGCCCTACCTTACTATATATACTCCATATTGGGCCGTGTGTTGCTTGATCAGATATTCTTTCTTGTTTTAGTATACACATTATTTTTCCTGCCAGTAAGCGTTCTGTAATTATCTGTTTTTCTTCATCCACTGTAGCGCCTCCTCACTTCATACTTTATTTCGTTCTGTAACACTACCATGCGTACTTCAGAAGTAATTTATTTCACATTCTTCGACTAATCTTTCGATCCTCGTTCATACACTTAGATTAATTGTATAACTAGTAACATGGGAATTAAAAATAAGTACTTTTTACTGTTGCTCTACTGCTGATAAGTTATGCATAGAAGCATGTAACCCATGAATAGGTGATGGTCTGTTAACTCTGACGTTTAGAGAAAATTATGTTCTTCTAAATGTTTCACGTCAAAGACCCGAATAAATTCGAGCCAGTTTCGTTACAACTTACCTAGTTAGATACAAAATGACAGGCAGAAGCTGTTGTCAGTTAGAATCTTTGAAAATACGGCCCTCTCAGAGAAATGTATGCTGTCCATAGTAGCATATGCTCGGACTGGACAAGCATGTGGAACGAATACGGGTGTGCTCTTTTGGTAGGAAATAGATAAGCGCAACTTACAGGCCTCCGGATAACAAGGAGTTTCTTTGACGTCCCATTATTTAAATATTTTACCAACACTTTCTCACACTCCACTGCAAATGGAATGGCGCCGCACAGTAACATGTTTTAGATGGATGTGATCACAAGTTTCCTATAATCTGTTACTGACTTCAAGAATCATGGCAGATTTCAGTATGCTCCCGGAATAATCTTTAATCCTTTTCTTTATTGTAGGCTTATACGAATTTCTGAACTTCTTTGTGATATGCTACGAATCAATCAACCAGACGACGCCAGTCGGAGGGGAAGCATGTTTCACCTTACTCTGTATGTTCTAATTCCAGATGACCTGGCTCTCTTCCTTCTCTGAAAGATAGCTGTACCTAATCACTTGCACTTTCATAGTCAACCTTAGTTCAGTCTAAACGGAAGTCGCTTCGTTGTAGATCTGAGCTTAAAAAGGGAAAAAAAATCATGCTCAGTTATCAAAACTGTGCTGTATTTTGTCTGACTTTAACAACCTGAGAGCCGGCCGCGGTGGTCTCGCGGTTCTAGGCGCGCAGTCCGGAACCGTGCGACCGCTACGGTCGCAGGTTCGAATCCTGCCTCGGGCATGGATGTGTGTTATGTCCTTAGGTTAGTTAGGTTTAAGTAGTTCTAAGTTCTAGGGGACTTATGACCACAGCAGTTGAGTCCCATAGTGCTGAGAGCCATTTGAACCATTTGAACAACCTGAGATATAGGGGAATAATAACTTACGCTTGGAGGGACGGAGATCATAAACAACTCGTTTGCACCGATCGTACAACCTATTCTGCTGTCCTCAGTTAATTAATTATTTACGGCATTTGTTTAAGAAGTGGAACCAAGTGGTCGCCTCTTTCATCAACTTGTTTGACTTTCTGGTAGGTTACGTGATCTATCATCGGTAAGCCTCCTGTCGCAATAACATTCTTTCCTTAGATACTGCGAACCACAGAGCGAGTTTCTTTCCGTTCTCTTTGTAACACCTTCAGTAATCTGAGGTAACCTTGGGAAAGCTAAACTCAGATGGCTCGGCCGTGGTTCGAAGTCTGACTCTTCCAAATGCGTCTGTATACCATCTTCTTGGTCTGCTCATAATGTTTAGATTTTTGAGATCTCACCCTGGTGTATTATTGTCAATTTTTCATGCTCCACCAATTCTTAAAAAGGAGGTCAAACTCTTGTGTACTATTTACTGGTATCACTCGTACGGGGTTTTATTCTTTGAAGTCTGCATTACTTCTCTTTGGCCATCATATTGAAGATAATTAATTCAGCACTATACGTCTTAACAACTACGCAACTGCTTAAAATTGATTCCAAAGTAGGCCTGTGAGGCACCATTACAATGTGCACAAGCAAAATGTTAGAGTTGAGGTGAGAACTGATACCAACAGTGCACAAAAAAATTAAACCCTTGTGAAAGGAATATTATTTGTTATCGTCTGCGAAATGTACTGTATTATAGGAAAATTTAACTTTAAAGTTACTACTGAAATTAAAACAAAGTATGAGTGACGTTACTGATGGTCTGCAAAGCCTGTGACCATTAGTGAGGTCCTTTAAAAATGCTTTATCCTGAAAAATTTCAAGCAATTTACTACAATTTTGAATCACACATGCGAAAATGTACTGAAAAACCGTGATTTATTGTAGTATGTTGATATATTAGTGCTATTGTCGATTTATTTTTGTTTGCTAGTTCTCTCATCTGTTCAGTGGCTCTCTCCTTAACATATTCGTGATTATATAAGAAATATATTCATAAATTATAGGGAAGATACGTGGTAGAGACTCATTTCTTACAAAACAGACAATGCACTTACGAATTATGAAGATGGTTCCAAGTGGACTGCAATAACCGCAAGTAAATATTTTGACTGGATTCTCAGAATAAATGTCTAACAACGAGCGGACTTGAGTCAGCTAAGTTGTAGAATTTATAGTATGTCCACAGTTTTTTTTTACTTCGCGAATCGCGTAGTGCTTAAGGTTAATAAAAGGAAAAAGTTAACGACTTTTGGTAGCAGATACTTTGATATTGAAGATCCTGGCGCGGCGACGCTGAGAGCTGGACATCGGCATTCGGCCGCTGCAGCGCTAGTGTATCCTGTTTCGGCGTCACCTACTGGCCACCGCGACGGCCGTGTAAGTACGACCATCTCGTGACAGAGACAATCCGCGTACTGGCCTCGCTATTGTCCCGTTACTATAACGAACTACTAGTTCTTAATCCCTGCTTTACTACGTTTCTGGTTTTCTCTGTTTGGATTACTCATTGGACTTCTTTACTCATTCATGCAGTCTTCACTTATCCGTTTCCTGATTGCTCTCTCTCGTCTTATCGCCATCGGTGTTCCGTTGTTTGGTGGCGCACACCAGTCGGTCTTTTCTGGCTTTAGAAGAACATGCACAGACACCTATCTTTTTTTATTTTTTTATTTTTTATTTTTTTTTTTTTTTTTGTCCTCAAAGAATTACCACGATTTTAACGGAACAAAATCGACATACGTGTAGGTAATTACCAGAGTATTCCACGAAAGTGGGATAGGACCGTTACTGTTTAGAATGTATATGACGATCTAGAAGAATGCGTCCGAAGCTCTTTAAGGCTGTTCGGAGGTGACACGGTTGCCTATAAGAAGGTAGCAACGCTAGAAGATAGTTAAGATTTGCGGAAGAACCTACAGAACATTGTCCAATGTTGCAGAGACTGTCAGTTGACGTGAACGTAAGTAAATGAAATATACTACGCATACATAGGAAAAGAAATTCCATAGTGAACAACTACACTATTGATGACAGATTACAGGATATAGTATCTAGCGTGAAATATCTAGGAGTTACTATCCGGAGCGACCTTAAGCCTTAAGTAGAACGATCACGTAAAACTGATAGTAGTGAAAGCAGATTGAAAACTGAGTTTCACAGGAAGAATGTTAATGAAATGCAATTCATCCACTAAAGAATCGATTTACAAGTCGCTTGTTCGACCGATACCTGAATATTGTTCATCAGTCTGGGGCGCTTACCGCGTAGGACTGCTAGGAGAGGTAGAGAAGGTTCAACGAATAGCGGCGCATTTCCTCACGGGATCGTTTAGTCAGGGCGAGAATGTTACAGAGATGTTCAACGAGCACCAATCGCAGGCTTTATAAGAGAGGCGTTGTGCATCACGAAAGGTTTACTACTGAAATTCTGAGTTCAAAAGAACTGGACAACATAACGATTCCTCTCATATAAGTCTCACGAAGTAACCACAACGAGAAAATTCGAGACATTACAGTTAATACAAAGGCTTATGGACAATCATTCTTTGCACGCACCATTTGCGAATGGAACCGCGAACTGGGGATGTGATATTGGTACCAGTAATAACCTCCGCCTCACACTGTCAAGTGGCTTGCGGAGTAACGCTGTACAAGTACATCCGCTACAGACAATTTACTTGTCTAACGTGGTTTAGTGGTAACGTTACTGGACAGATATGCTTCCGTTCATCTGATGCTCTCCATTCATTTTACTCACATTCGGAATTAAGCATACTGTTTGTCAGAATTTGCATTCTGGGGAGAGCTAAATTACATCCCCACATGGGAATCCGGATTATGTTTTCCATAGCTTCCGTAATACTTACAAGGGAACCTCCCCACCGCACCCCCCTCAGATTTAGTTATAAGTTGGCACAGTGGATAGGCCTTGGAAAACTGAACACAGATCAATCGAGAAAACAGGAATAAGTTGTGTGGAACTATGAAAAAAATAAGCAAAATATACAAACTGAGTAGTCCATAACAAGATAGACAACCTCAAGGACAGTGCGAGGTGAGAAACGCCGTGGTCCCGTGGTTAGCGTGAGCAGCTGCGGAGCTAGAGGTCCCTGCGGAGCTAGAGGTCCCTTCCCCCGAGTAAAATGTTTAATTTTTTTCAGACAATTATCATCTGGCAAACTGTTATGTTTCATAACTTTTTTGGGGGTGATTATCACATCCACAAGAAAACCTAAATCAGGCAAGGTAGAAGAATCTTTTTACCCATTCGCGAAGTGTTCAAGTTAGGTGGGTCGACAACATATTCCTGTCATGTGACGCACATGCCCCCACTAGTGTCGTATAGAATATATCAGACGTGTTCACCTGTGGAGGAATCGGTTGACTTATGGCCTTGCGATCAAATGTTTTCGGTTCCCATTGGAGAGGCACGTCCTTTCGTCTACTAATCGCACGGTTTTGCGGTGCGGTCGCAAAACACAGACACTAAACTTACTACAGTGAACAGAGACGTCAATGAACGAACGGACAGATCATAACGTTGCGGAAATAAAAATAGTAAACTTTTCACTCGAGGGAAGACTTGAACCAAGGATCTCTCGCTTCGCATCTGCTCACGCTAACCAAGGGACCACGGCGCTCGTGAGCTTACACTTTCCTTGATGTTGCCTATCTTTCGCATGCACTACTCAGTTTGTATGTTTTGCTTATTTTTTTCATACTTCCACACAACTTCTTCCTGTTTTCTCGATTGATCTGCGTTCAGTTTTTCAAGGCCGATCCACTGTGCCAACTTATAACTAAATCTGAGGGGGGTGCGATGGGGAGGTTCCCTTGTTAGATAGTTCTTCAGATAGGCCGTAGCTGCATCGTTCCTTCGTCTTCATTCACCAGAGTCACTGCAGTGTTTCCTTTCTTATTTTCTTCTAGAGAATTACGATCGATGTTAAATAATCAACTGTATTACGTCCAGAAAATACTAAATCTCGGCATTCAGTTAAGAAACAGCAGCTAAAGATTACCTCTCGTGTTACTTTACACAAGTGTCCGACGACTGCCGTATGTAAGGATCAGAAATTAACCCTGAGACATAGAGCGGAATAGAGGCTGGAGGCTGCGCACTCCAGGTACAAACCTGAGGACGAGAGGCGAGATGGCGCTGGGCATGCGCAGGTCGCGGTAGTAGAGCAGGTTGGGGTAGTCCTGCGCGCTGACGAAGGCTGGCGGCAGGCCGCCGACGGCCGTCACCACCGACACGTCGGCGCAGTTGACGAACGTCTCGGGCGGCCCGCAGCCGATGTCCTCCCTGCCGTCGGCGCAAACGCCCCAGTTGTTAGCTGCAAGGTGGGCTTTGCACGTCAGTCCCAGAGACATGTTCCAGTCTCAAACGTAAATTAAATAAAAATTTCGAAAAAAAGGTTACTCACTTTGTGAAACGATTTGTCTAAAAGTAGGAAAAAATGGATTAGAGAAACATTTAACGTAACATTGAATCATGCCTGAAATTATACACAGAAAATGAGGTGCCGACTTAGAATTTAAAATTTAATGTTTTACTTAAAATTTTGAAGAGTACTAGTGGTTATTTGTCTGCTGCATTAGAGTAATACTGTACATGATTTCGAGCACCATTCCATGGCACGTCAACTGTTTCTCTAGTCAATTTTATTTATAACTGGGGTAATCATTAAAAAAAACATTAGACTATTTTCATATCTTTTTTTTATTTTCAAGTTTTGTTCAGTAGGCATGATATCGGGTGTACAGAAAGTTTCCGTAAGAGCGTGCAAAAATGTAGCAGGACGCAGAGAATGGTCCACTGAACAATGTGAGATAGGGAACCTGAGGTCGGAGGAGCTGGTTTAAGGTGGTATGGAAGTAAACGTGGCTACTTTGTCTAGCGTTACTGTTTTCTGGCTTATTTACAACTGACATGCGTACAAGTTTACACGTACTGTGCTGTTTTCTTTCATGAACGTTCTTTATTTGCTGCAAGGAAACAAGGACAAGCCTGGTTACCAGGAAGTAATGACGCAGGTTCTGTTAGCATCCTCTATGTCCTGTTAAATTTTTACATGCTCTGTTAAATTTTTGCGTGCTCTTACGGAAACACCATGTACATTATAAATGCGAAAGTTAGTTTGTGTGTGTGTGTGTGTGTGTGTGTGTGTGTGTGTGTGTGTGTGTTACTTCTTCACAGTGAAACAGCTGGACGAACTTGCATAAATTAACTCGAAGGCTCCCTTACATATACCTACCTATCAAACGGGTGCGCGTGGAGGTGAAAACGAGTAGAAGCCAACGACGCGCGAATACCCACACTTTGGTCATCGAGTACTTGAGAATAAAAGCACGTAGTAACTTGCAACAAGCTTTACATATAATATAAAACCATCACGAAACTTTTTCTCGTTGACAACCACCACAAATTGAGGAAAAAAGGTTTATAGCTTACTACCTTTTCGTTGTTCATGCAGTAAAAGTGTCGCATGAAGCATGAAGTTTTAATTTATTACTTTCTTACTACTGATTCTATTCGCGAGATATTTTGCAGACACGATTCAGGTATACTACTGTATGTACCTGCGAAATTATAGCTTGTACGACACATACGCTATGTGATCAAAGGTATCCAGACACTCCCTCCCAAAAACATACGTTTTTCATATTAGATGCATTGTGCTGCCACCTACTGCCAGGTACTCCATATCAGCGAACGCAGTAGTCATTAGACAGCGTGAGAGAACAGAGTGGGGCGCTCCGCGGAACTCACGGACTTCGAACGTGGTTCAAATGGCTCTGAGCACTATGGGACTTAACTTCTAAAGTTATCAGTCCCCTAGAACTTAGAACTACTTGAACCTGACTAACCTAAGGACATCACACACATCCATGCCCAAGGTAGGATTCGAACCTGCGACCGTAGCGGCCGCGCGGTTGCAGACTGTAGCGCGTAGAACCGCTCGGCCATCCCAGCCGGCTCGAACGTGGTCAGGTGACTGGGTGTCACTTCTGTCATACGTCTTTACGCGAGATTTCCATACTCTTAAACATCCTTAGGTCCACTGTTTCCGATGTGATAGTGAAGTGGCAACGTGAAGGGACACGTACAGCTCAAAAGTGTACAGGCCGAGCTCGTCTGTTGACTCACAGAGACCGCCGACAGTTGAAGAGGGTCGTAATGTCTAATAGACAGACATCTATCCAGACCATCACACAGGAATTACAAACTGCATCAGGATCCACTGCAAGTACTATGACAGTTAGGCGGCAGGTGAGAAAACTTTGATTTCATGGTCGAGCGGCTTCTCATAAGCCACACATCACGTCGGTAAAGGCCAAACGACGCCTTGCTTGGTGTAAGGAGCGTAAACAATGGGCGATCGAACAGTGGAAAAACGTTGTGTGGAGTGACGAATCACGGTACACGATGTGGCGATCAGATCGATTGGTGTGGGTATGGCGAATGCCCGGTGAACGTCATCTGCCAGCGTGTGTAGCGGCAACAGTGAAATTTGGCGGCGGTGGTATTATCTTGTGGACGTGTTTTTCATGGAGGGGAGCTTGCACCTCTTGTTTTCCGTGGCACTATCGCAGCACAGGCATACACTGATGTTTTAAGTAATTTCTTGCTTCCCACTGTTGAAGAGCAATTCGGGGACGCTGCTTGAGTCTTCCAACACGATCGACCACCTGTTCATAATGCACGGCCTGTGGCGGAGTGGTTACACGACAGTACCATCCCTGCAATGGACTCGCCTGCACCGAGTCCTGACCTGAACCCTATAGAGCGCCTTTGGTGTGTTTTGGAGCGCCGACTTCATGGCGGGCCTCACCGACCGTCATCGATACCTCTCCTCAGTGCAGCACTCCGTGAAGAATGGGCTGCCATTTACCAAGAAACATTCCAGCTCCTGCCTGGTAGAGTGGAAGCTGTCATCAAGGCTAATTGTGGGCCAACAGCATATTGAATTCCAGCGTTACCGATGGAGGACGCCACGAACTTGTATGTAATTTTCAGTCAGCTGTCCAGATACTTTTGATCACATAGTGTACTTCGGGAGATACCACGCCAAAAACATTGAGCTGCGCGAAACTGCACAGCGAAATTGGCTAGAGATTTGTACATTTGTACAGATATGTGTGAAATGTGTTAAATACGTGTGAGATATGTTTGACATGTGGATACTGTGAGAAAGCCACGGGTAAAAAAACACATCCTAAGCCCCTGGAACAATTTGAAAGAAACTTGGTAGCGATATTAGTTACGATCTGGAAAGAAATACTGTGGGAGTAAGAGCCGCCAGGCTTCTATTGGGATAGGGATGATAACTTGGAGGGAGGAGGAGGAGACGAACAGACAGAGCGGGAAGGATGAGACAGGCACAGACAGAGGAGAGGAGCAGATGGACTGAGAGATTGGCAGGAGAAGATGAACGGAGAGAGAGGAGAAGGAATGAAAAGCGAGAGGGGGAGGAGGAAGTCAACAGCGAAACGGAGGAGGAGTAGATGAACAGCGAGAGGGGAGAGGAGGAGAAGGACAGAGAGAGGGGGTGGCAGAGCTGGGGTGGAGGGGATGGTCAGAGAGGGAGGGAAGGAGGAGATGCCACAGAGAGAGGGAAGAAGGAGATGGACTAATAGGAGGTTGGAATAAACATATACCTGGGCATTTTGATTCATACTCAAAACGTCTTCGGTCCCGGGTTCGATCCCCGCCACTGCCTAAATTTTGATAAATAATCAGCATTGGCGACCGAAGACTTCCGGCATAAGAAGTCAGCCTCATCCTGCCAACGGCCTTGTCAAAGAGGGCGGAGGAGCGGATAGAGGTTCAGGGCACTGTCTTGTCCTAGGGGTGGGAAATTGCCCCTAAAGGCGGAAGAATCAGCAATGATCAACGACATGAGGATGCAGAAGGCAATGGAAACCACTGCATTAAAGACACGTAACGTGTATCCACAGGACATGTGGCCTGTAATTGAAGAAGTGTCATGATGATCTCTCCATTGGCAAAAGATTCCGGAATAATCCCCCATTCGGATCTCCGGGAGGGGACTGCTAAGGGGGAGGTTACCACGAGAAAAAGATTGAATAATCAACGAAAGGATAACGTTCTACGAGTCGGGGCGTGGAATAAGCTTGAACGTGGTAGGGAAACTAGAAAATTTGAAAAGGGAAATGCAAAGGCTCAATCTAGATATAGTAGGGGTCAGTGAAGTGAAGTGGAAGGAAGACAAGGATTTCTGGTCAGATGAGTATCGGGTAATATCAACAGCAGCAGAAAATGGTATAACAGGTGTAGGGTTCGTTATGAATAGGAAGGTAGGGCAGAGGGTGTGTTACTGTGAACAGTTCAGTGACTGGGTTGTTCTAATCAGAATCGACAGCAGACCAACACCGACAACGATAGTTCAGGTATACATGCCGACGTCGCAAGCTGAAAATGAACAGATAGAGAAAGTGTATGAGGATATTGAAAGGGTAATGCAGTTTGTAAAGGGGGACGAAAATCTAATAGTCATGGGCGACTGGAATGCAGTTGTAGGGGAAGGAGTAGAAGAAAAGGTTACAGGAGAATATGGCCTTGGGACAAGGAGAAAGACTAATTGAGTTCTGTAACAAGTTTCAGCTAGTAATAGCGAATACCCTGTTCAAGAATCACAAGAGGAGGAGGTATAATTGGAAAAGGCCGGGAGATACGGAAAGATTTCAGTTACATTACATCATGGTCAGACAGAGATTCCGAAATCAGATACTGGATTGTAAGGCGTGCCCAGGAGCAGATATAGACTCAGATCACAATATAGTAGTGATGAAGAGTAGGCTGAAGTTAAAGACATTAGTCAGGAAGAATCAATACGCAAAGAAGTGGGATACGGAAGTACTAAGGCATGACGAGATACGTTTGAAGTTCTCTAACGCTATAGATACAGCAATAAGGAATAGCGCAGTAGACAGTACAGTTGAAGCGGAGTGGACATCTCTAAAAAGGGCCATCACAGAAGTTGGGAAGAAAAACATAGGTACAAAGAAGGTAGCTGCGAAGAAACCGTGGGTAACAAGAAATACTTCAGTTGATTGATGAAAGGAGGAAGTACAAACATGCTCCGGGAAAATCAGGAATACAGAAATACAAGTGGCTGAGGAATGAAATAAATAGGAAGTGCAGGGAAGCTAAGACGAAATGGCTGCAGGAAAAATGTGAAGACATCGAAAAAGATATGATTGTCGGAAGAACAGACTCAGCATACAGGAAAGTCAAAACAACCTTTGGTAACATTAAAAGCAACGGTGGTAACATTGATAGTGCAACGGGAATTCCACTGTTAAATGCAGAGGAGAGAGCAGATAGGTGGAAAGAATACATTGAAAGCCTCTATGAGGGAAAAGATTTGTCTGATGTGATAGAAGAAGCAACAGGAGTCGATTTAGAAGAGATAGGAATTTAAAAGAGCTTTGGAGGACTTACGGTCAAATAAGGTAGAAGGGATGATAACATTCCATCAGAATTTCTAAAATCATTGGGGGAAGTGGCAACAAAACGACTATTCACATTGGTGTGTAGAATATATGAGTCTGGCGATATACCATCTGACTTTCGGAAAAGCATCATCCACACAATTCCGAAGACGGCAAGAGCTGACAAGTGCGAGAATTATCGCACAATCAGCTTAACAGCTCATGCAACGAAGCTGCTTACAATAATAATATACAGAAGATTGGAAAAGAAAATTGAGAATGCGCTAGGTGACAATCAGTTTGGCTTTAGGAAAAGTAAAGGGACGAGAGAGGCAATTCTGACGTTACGGCTAGTAATGGAAGCAAGGCTAAAGAAAAATCAAGACACTTTCATAGGATTTGTCGACCTGGAAAAAGCGTTCGACAATATAAAATGGTGCAAGCTGTTCGAGATTCTGAAAAAAGAAGAGGGAATAATAAGAGTGGACGATCAAGAACGAAGTGCTCGTATTAAGAAGGGTGCAAGACAAGGATGTAGCCTTTCGCCCCTACTCTTCAATCTGTACATCGAGGAAGCAATGATGGAAATGAAAGGTTCAGGAGTGGAATTAAAATACAAGATGAAAGGATATCAATGATACGATTAGCTAATGACATTGCTATCCTGAGTGAAAGTGAAGAAGAATTAAATGATCTGCTGAACGGAATGAACAGTCTAATGAGTACACAGTATGGTTTGAGAGTAAATCGGAGAAAGACGAAGGTAATGAGAAGTAGTAGAAATGAGAACAACGAGATACTTAACATCAGGATTGATGGTCACGAAGTCAATGAAGTTAAGGAATTCTGCTACCTAGGCAGTAAAATAACCAATGACGGACGGAGCAAGGAGGACATCAAAAGCAGACTCGCTATGGCAAAAAAGGCATTTCTGGCCAAGAGAAGTCTACTAATTTCAAATACCGGCCTTAATTTGAGGAAGAAATTTCTGAGGATGTACGTCTGGAGTACAGCATTGTATGGTAGTGAAACATGGACTGTGGGAAAACCGGAACAGAAGAGAATCGAAGCGTTTGAGATGTGGTGCTATAGACGAATGTTGAAAATTAGGTAGACTGATAAGGTAAGGAATGAGGAGGCTCTATGCAGAATCGGAGAGGAAAGGAATATGTGGAAAACACTGATAAGGAGAAGGAACAGGATGATAGGACATCTGCTAAGACATGAGGGAATGACTTCAATGGTACTAGAGGGAGCTGTAGAGGGCAAAAACTGTAGAGGAAGACAGAGATTGGAATACGTCAAGCAAATAATTGAGGACGTAGGTTGCAAGTGCTACTCTGAGATGAAGAGGTTAGCACAGGAAAGGAATTCGTGGCGGGCCGCATCAAACCAGTCAGTAGACTGATGACCAAAAAAAATAAATAAATAGCTTTTCAACCACTGGTAACGCCGCGGGGCGCAGCTATTAAAATATATTTATGTATCGACCAGTAATCAATTAATTTCTTAACTTCCCTGATTACTTCAAGGCAATTAAATCATTTCTTTCCTTTTCAAAACTAACCCTCAAGCTGGTCAATTTGATACCCCATTTGTCCAATTCCCATTCTTCGTTTGGGTATAGAAACTCGGAAAATATGCACTGTGTAATTTCTACGGTGTCTTATTTTCACTCCGCTAAGACATTTGACCAAAGGGGAGAGGTAACTGAATCATGCAGGAATGTTTAAAAGAATTAAAGTTATGACTCTTCCCGGATTTTTCCATATTTGTATGTGTATGTTACCCGAAATCACACAGACATTTCACCACTAAACAGTTAAAGCACGATTATGAACTTACAAATAGGAAAGGTTTTCAAAGAGAAATACATAGCAAGACTCTAAAGTGTACTACATTAGCCTAAAACGATCTTCATTGCATTTAGTATAGGTATAAAAAAGTGTAAAGGCATTACATTTATTTAAGGTGGAATTGAAAAAAAATACTAATAACGATTAGTTTGAGGAATGTTTTTTTTTTTTTTTTTTTTTTTTTTTTTTTTTTTTTTTTGACATAGACACACTTTGTTAGAGCAAAGGTGTTCTAAAAGTAATTGGCAGGTTTCCAGAGATATGTAACACCAGATGTCTGAGCACGGGTCACACAGTTCCCGTAATTATGGACTGGTGGTCTGTGGGAGTCGAGCTTACGTCCGATAGCTTCCCGGACTGCTCCATCGGGTTCTAATCACTCGCATTTGGTGGCCAAGACACGATTGTGAGTTCACAGTCGAGTACTTCAAACCACTGACCGGTACAGTTATCCTGCTCGAAGACGCCATCGCCTTCGGGAGAGAGACCAATCATGAATAGATGAAGGCGGTTCACAATATCGTTCACGTAGTGCACAGCTGTCTTGGTGTCTTCGATTAGAGCCGGCCGCTGTGGCCGAGCGGTTCTAGGCGCCTCAGTCCGGAACCGCGCCTCAGTCGCAGGTTCGAATCGAATCCTGCCTTAGGCATGAATGTGTGTGCTGTCCTTAGGTTACTTAGGTTTAAGTAGTTCTAAGTCTAGGTGACTGATGACCTCAGATGTTGAGTCCCATATTCTTCAGAGCCATTTGAACCATTTTTGTCTTCGATTACCACCAGAGACCCCTTAGATGTACTACCTAGCACACCGCCCCGAATCCTTGACGCAGTATATGTTTCGAGCAGCCGTTCGCATAGATTATGGTGTATTCGGTATAACAAGAATCGTGACTCATCCGGTCAGGCACCAGGTCTCCACTGATACATGGTCGAATGCCAATGATTCCGTGCCACTGAAATCGTAATTAACGATGTCACCGGTTCACCATAGGAAGTCATAGGTGCCGTCTGATACGGAAACTTTTTGAATAATGTGCACTGAACGGTGTGTTCCGAAACACTTGTGCCGGTACCAGAATTGTACCTTGTCGTCAGATGTGCCACCAAACGCCACGTATCCTGCTTTACACTGTGGACAAGTCTTTACATTCAGTGATGAGGCATGAACATTCAACACCTAGTCGTGGTTTCAAGTTCTTCAACAACTTTCCATTGATGCACACGTCAGGAGCACCTTCGCCCGTTTCCCAGAGTTAGTTCTCAGACGCCTTGCCCTACACTCACGCCAGCAGATATCCACAGCAGCGGCCAGTAACGTCGCTAGATGAATCCGCATTCGCCTCTGCTTCGTTTATATACTTTCCTTAACACGTCACACGCCCGCGGCGGCTTTGTTCGACATTCAGGCTCACAGTGGATAGTGATGACGTTTGAGGTCATCAGTGCATGTTGTTGAACTACAGAACTTCTGCATAAATCTTCTCTCACCACTTCCCTCACTCAGTTTCATTCACTCACACTCTATGATTTCGGTGGCGTTGCCCTGAAGTGATTCCGGCAGCCTCGGCCAGAATTTACACATCTGACACGTGAAGCGCGTGAGACAAATTACGCGGCACATTGCTCAGTAGGTTTAATCGGAAACGTTTAGTGTTACATTGTTACACTCTTAAATCAGACTAGATAAGTGTTGCCACTCTTGCAATGACAGAGTAGAAAGGGTTAAAATTGTCACTTATCATGTAGCACTGATTAAACCCCTGTAACAGTCCAAGTACTTTCACAAATGCTTTCAGATCGAAACACTAAATGGAAAAGTACATCACATACAGTAACTAGACCGCCTGTAACTGCTTTCTCGAAATTCCTGCCGATAACAGTTCAAACTCAGTAAGAAAGGACACACATACGACAACACTGCACTTCAAGTTTCCGTGAGAACAGACAGTCTTTATTGTGAACCATTAGACGTCACTAAGTCCACCTTCTTCATTAAGCACCAGCTCCACCCAGGTAACAGCTCAGCGCTCTGCTGTACTGCGGTACAGGCTCTTTCTTTTTAGCCTGTGTACCGTTACTAAGCTGCAGCATCACCTGGAAAACAGTCAGCTCAGTTTACAACTTAAGCAAGGTTCATGCCAGGGAACGAGAACGCACTTTAAGAATTCTTTTAAACGATCACGTACTGGTATAACAACATTGTTGATCACTATGGATCGCCAAGCCACAAACTGATACATCAACATTGTTGAAGCACTATCTGCCCCCGATATGACTCACGGCTCCCCATCCACAGCTCCGAGGATCACCATCCAACTCGTTGACTTCGCGACCCTTCAGCCGTTTCCCATAACTGTTTGAAAAGTCAGGCCTTACAACCAATGAAGCTCAGGAGTAGAATGCGGGCGTTTTTGTTCGCCATTTCCTGCTCCTACCAATAGCAATCCTCAGCAAGGCCGCGCTTTCTGCTAGGACGTTTCGAAAGTTTATTTCCAACAGGAACTGGAAAACCCTTCCGTTAGGGGAAAGTCACTAGCTCTTTCGCCAGCGTAGCAGACCCCACCCACAATCCATTTAGGAGGATTGCAGAAAGATCGATGTATCGTCTAAAAGCTTCAAAAATGCCCCCATGGTCCTAATACCGGACACCTATTCTGTGATCTACAAAAGCCAAGAAGATGTGCTCCCTGGGACTGTCAGGACTGATATGTTGCAATACGAGCTGGTATTGATTTTGATGGACAAAGATGACGCAGCAAAACGAACTGCAATGAAACTGGTTATAATGTTGCTGCGAAGTATTATAGAAAACTAGCTGACAAACCCTACACTGCCCAGGTATTCATTTCGCCAATTTCTTATTAGAAATGAAAACAAAAATTTGAGTGTGTTTGGCATGTAATATAAAAAAAAATATTTCCATGTATTCGTCGAAACACCTTTGAAATTACGGAATAGTTTCTGTAGTCTCGGTGCAGGTGCTTCGCCTGTCTACAACACAGCTTTGTAAACGTGTCTGTGGCAACGCCTCTTCATAGCTCTATAGACGGCTATTGTTTTTGCCTATCGCCTTTTGTGCTTCGCATTTGAAACTTGTCGAAAGCGCTGTGAAGTGTCAGGGATTTCCTTAAGGTAGCTCGACTGTAACAGCATCTTAGCAGTAAACAGTAAACAATAAAATACCCTTGATGCGGCAGTTTTTCAGGAATCTCAGTGTTTATGACATCATACCTCCTGAACTGTGTGTGGTAACATGATAAAGTTTTGTAAGTGCATTTAGCGGAATCTGTGGATAAAGTCTGCGAAATTTATTGCGAATAGAATTAGTAGCACAGAAGTAACAAATTTAAACGTCGTGCATGCGCATGTCATTGTTTATGACGTCATATCTCCTCAACCATGTTATGTGGATGGTTCTTACCACCACAGCATTGTTGCCTGACGGTAAGAGATAAGTGTAGGAAGTTTTGTTGAAATCGGTCCCATGGCCGAGCGGTTCTAGGCGCTGCAGTCTGGAACCGCGCGACCGCTACGGTCGCAGGTTCGAATCCTGCCTCGGGCATGAATGTGTGTGTTGTCCCTAGGTTAGTTAGGTTTAACTAGTTCTAGGGGACTGATGACCTCAGATGTTACAGATGTTAAGTCCCTTAGTGCTCAGAGCCAAATCGGTCCCAGGATGTTGAAGGAGGTGTGGAACATATGCAAGCCCATTCATACATCCATTTTGACATGTATGGATACTGTATCCCTCTACTGAAATTACTAGTCATCAAGGAAGTTATAAGTGAATTGAAGAGAATAGTTATTTTGAGAAAATAACTCGGCGGAAAGAAAAGAAATGTCGTTGTGCATGACACCGCTATGTCCGTAGAATTCTAAAGCTTAATGTTATTTATCACAGGAAACATGACACCTTATTTCTACCGAGCTTCTCATTAGACTACGACAGCTAACAATATGATTTAGTGTTCTCGTTCCAAGCCATATGCGTGCATATGCTTTTAGTTAACGTAAGTACAACCTGAGTTCAGCTTTCTAGAAATGGCACTTGACTGCTCGATTCTCATCCATCAGCTCCGTTACCAGGTAAATGAATTTTTCTGTTTCTTGTGTTCCTCTCCGGAAAACAATCATCCAACCTTCTTAAGGGATCTACACTGTTAGTGTAGTTTGACAGTGTACGAGGTAGGTAGGATACGCCCTTATGACACCTACCCGTGATGTACTTCCACTGTATGACGCACTGCGTGCAGGTGAGGAAGGGCGGCAGGCGCACCTTGTATCGCAGCGTCGCGCTCTTCTCGGTGCCGTCCGGGATGTGGAAGCGAGTCTCGTTCTCACTGCCCACCACCAGCAGCGGGTTCCTGTCAACATCCAGCATCAGCTACTTATTCTAGTACACCCGTGCACTGCAGTGAATGTTTCTGCCTTTTATTACATTCAGTGCATTCGATTAATGATTTTACTTTTTTATAATGTCCAAAAAAACCGTAAATATCATGTCAACCTGTGTCCACTTACATAAACAGTGTCGCAAGGATTATGCCGATAGCATTCTCTGATCAGACGACTGTGTTTCGTGTGAGTATGACGAGGTTGTTCATTCACTCTTCACTTGGCTTTAGCGTGCAAGTGCTGGAGTTGCCAGCCAGTGTCTGATGAAAAAACAGGCCACTAGAATGCAGCGTGGCAAACTGGTTCCAGGAGAGTCCTGATTCTGAAGAAATACAGGAATGGCATGGACCTTGTCACAAACACTGTCTGCTCTTGTTATTGTGTGCTAATAACATTTGTTCTTAGTCGCCAAAAGTATGTACACCTAGGAACATTATATAAGTGATCGCAAATTTTTAGGATTATATACGAGCTCGTTAATTTGGATTCTTATATGGAGTCAATGTGAAATATATTTGGTATTAATGCATTCATTGCATATAATGTAAAAGACATTTCCAGTAACATTCCTTAGTGTTAATTATTGGTTGAAATCCCACACAATTTGATGTTTTCGCGCTTAGAATAAGAGTAATAATGTGCACTGCTCTTGTAACTAATGTGAGAACCAGTAGAAGCAGTTTTTGTTGTCTCACATCTTCTGTGCCAGCTGGTGTAAGGAAAATTGAAAGCCGGTAATTAGGTTTTCAAGTAGCAAGAAACTTTGCTGGAGTTAAAATGACGACCTCACTTTACATGCAGCCACAGGATTGAAAGCTTTGGTTATCAGGATTAAGGCTGGTCATCGGGCTAGTTGGCGGATTATACAATCTTTCTGGATATGGAGACCCTACTGGGTCTTCCAAATTTTTCGCATAACGATAAGAACGAGCTTCCTGTCTTCTTCTGTGAGGTGGAGTGATGTTGCTCAGCAGCTGGTGTCAGTGAATAGGTGTTGATGGAAATGTACCAGACCTGTACACCCTCGTGTAAATTAATTTGTCAGAAGATCGCAAAAAGGCCAAACAATCTTTATCATGCTTGACAACAGCCTTGTTAATAACGAGATGAAACGAGAACCATTATTAAAATTATATAGGCTGTTGTAACAGGCTACTACTCTACAGAAGCGAAAATGCACTCTTTCATCAGCCGACTCAAGAATAATAGAATCAGCGGAATTCATATTCCCCCGATAAACAGTTTGTTATTCGTTTTCCGGTCATAGAGAGAAGAAGAACTAGTTATTCGTGTCATCAGAGATGTAAAACACTAGTACAACCTGAGTCCATTAGAACTAATACAGCATGGCAATACGAACAGAAGGACTGCGAGGATAACGTGGTTCCTTGCGAATAAGGGTGCATCCATAACATTTAGAAGCATAAAACATGAGAACGATAATGATGAAAATCAGCTTGGCTTCGAAATACGTGCTAGCTGTTTCCTGTTGAATGTCGTGGCGTTGAAGTCTATTGTCATCTAGTGCTGGATATGCGTGAAGTTGACATCACAGCTATAGGTGGAAAAAGGAAAGAAAGGTAGAATTTAGCGCCATGGCATCTGCAGCCTTGTTTGAGGAACCATGCTGAATTTTAGGTTCGATGGTGACCGTAATATTTATCGTTCACTGAGAGCATTTCAAATCAGATCTTTCACGTTCTTCTTCTGCAATTGAGCATACAGTAAATACTGCTTGAAGTGAATAGGTGTAAATCGAAAATTATGAGCTCTTTGCAGCCATTGTATGAAGCGTTGAAATTTGATATCTATACATTATTACGTAGTTCTACTTTTCTTCTGAAAGAAAAACCCAGTGTAGAGCATCTGCTGCAACGCCTAGACACAAAAAAGCCATACTGTTTCCAGTATTGAAGTTGCTGACCTGGTGAGACAATCTTCATCCACTTCCTTCTTTGGGTTGTTGTTGGGGCAGATATACATCTCGAAGTAGCCGTAGTGGTTCGCCGTCAGATCGACTTCAACCTGGATCTCCTGGAAGGAAACGTGTTTATCTATGATATAGCGCACTCGAAGCAAACGTGTGCTTATATAACAAGAGGAAAATTTTTTTCTTTCAAAGCACGGTGTGCATTGCCAGCGCAGATGATGCGTGATTTTTTTTTTTCGGGTTCAGTGACTGTTTCTCGAGCCTTCTTGGCATAATACAGTGTACACGCCATGATCATCATCATACCTCTCCTATCGTAGAGAATCGCCAAGAGAACTGTTCTTCCTTTTATCTATGTCGACTACTCCCTCGCTTATCCATTCCAATTACAGCTACATCTTGAAACTACGGATAGATGGGGGATGCAGTTCTCAGAATTTGATATGAAAATCTCAGGTTCATCACTGACCTACAGAAGGATGGACAGATACAATTGTCAAATGCCTTTGT
Organism: Schistocerca serialis cubense; assembly: GCF_023864345.2. NCBI lineage: Eukaryota > Metazoa > Arthropoda > Insecta > Orthoptera > Acrididae > Schistocerca > Schistocerca serialis. The sequence goes on along the minus strand of NC_064638.1, from coordinate 627,267,594 downwards.
GAAACGGAAGTCGGACGATTCGATCGACCATAGTATGTATTGCTAACCTAATCAGCCTTGCAATTAATTAACATAATCCATTACAGGGATACGACCTTCAAAAGCACGAAGCCTGTCAAACGACGATAATTTTGCCATCGAATAGCAACATTTATGGGACATCTTACGACTAAATGAGAACTCCACTCAATAAAGTGAAACCGTAATTCGGGAGAACGTTACAGCATTAAAAGTGGAAGCAAGACGGGTAAAGAGGAAGGCCTGTACACCACTCGCTGTCCGTTGGATTAGAGCTCGCAGAGAACAGTTTGCATGACGGAGGAACACTTGGGAACAGGCAGTGTACAGTATAGTGTCGCAAGACACCACTAAGTTTAAGTGGGGGTATTTTAGGACTGCAGAAAGGCGAAAGGAGAGATAAATCAGATATTTTGAACGAATGATCAGTCTCCTGCTTGATTCAGTACTTCAGGGTTGGGGTTGGGTTGTTTGGGGAAGGAGACCAGACAGCGAGGTCATCGGTCTCATCGGATTAGGGAAGGATGGGGAAGGAAGTCGGCCGTGCCCTTTCAGAGGAACCATCCCGGCATTTGCCTGGAGTGATTAAGGGAAATCACGGAAAACGTAAATCAGGATGGCCGGACGCGGGATTGAACCGTCGTCCTCCCGAATGCGAGTCCAGTGTCTAACCACTGCGCCACCTCGCTCGGTCAGTACTTCAGGGAGCACATGATGATGTAGAGGGAAACATATGCTAAGTAGGATAAAGGAACTGCTAGAATAATTGTGAAGGCCAACAACCCTCGACTCCTCGGTAGAGAACTGGAACGTTTCCAGCATAAATGCCAGTACAATGATAGTCAGCTTCATCCTGCTACAAATCGCACTTTCATCAGCTGATTAAACTTTATCTTAAGTGTGCAGGTAGAGTGGCAACTTACCTGTCCGGTGACGAAGTGCCTGCTGATGACGCCCTGACCGTAGAGACCGCCAGCCTCGTGAGGACGCGGCCTGGGCTCCCCGAAGCTGTCGCCGCAGATGCCGCAGCTGCCGTTGTACTGCTGCCACTGCACTGAGCAGAACACCGCCATGTTATATGCCACAATACCTCAAGGGGCATACAGCGCGCTGGCGAATAACAGCCTTAGTCGTGACACGTGGTACAAGCATCTGCTGACCATTGTCTGAAATACACTCCCAGAAATTGAAATAAGAACACCGTGAATTCATTGTCCCAGGAAGGGGAAACTTTATTGACACATTCCTGGGGTCAGATACATCACATGATCACACTGACAGAACCACAGGCACATAGACACAGTCAACAGAGCATGCACAATGTCGGCACTAGTACAGTGTATATCCACATTTCGCAGCAATGCAGGCTGCTATTCTCCCATGGAGACGATCGTAGAGATGCTGGATGTAGTCCTGTGGAACGGCTTGCCATGCCATTTCCACCTGGCGCCTCAGTTGGACCAGCGTTCGTGCTGGACGTGCAGACCGCGTGAGACGACGCTTCATCCAGTCCCAAACATGCTCAATGGGGGACAGATCCGGAGATCTTGCTGGCCAGGGTAGATGACTTACACCTTCTAGAGCACGTTGGGTGGCACGGGATACATGCGGACGTGCATTGTCCTGTTGGAACAGCAAGTTCCCTTGCCGGTCTAGGAATGGTAGAACGATGGGTTCGATGACGGTTTGGATGTACCGTGCACTATTCAGTGTCCCTTCGACGATCACCAGTGGTGTACAGCCAGTGTAGGAGATCGCTCCCCACACCATGATGCCGGGTGTTGGCCCTGTGTGCCTCGGTCGTATGCAGTCTTGATTGTGGCGCTCACCTGCACGGCGCCAAACACGCATACGACCATCATTGGCACCAAGGCAGAAGCGACTCTCATCGCTGAAGACGACACGTCTCCATTCGTCCCTCCATTCACGCCTGTCGCGACACCACTGGAGGCGGGCTGCACGATGTTGGGGCGTGAGCGGAAGACGGCCTAACGGTGTGCGGGACCATAGTCCAGCTTCATGGAGACGGTTGCGAATGGTCCTCGCCGATACCCCAGGAGCAACAGTGTCCCTAATTTGCTGGGAAGTGGCGGTGCGGTCCCCTACGGCACTGCGTAGGATCCTACGGTCTTGGCGTGCATCCGTGCGTCGCTGCGGTCCGGTCCCAGGTCGACGGGCACGTGCACCTTCCGCCGACCACTGGCGACACATCGATGTACCGTGTAGACCTCACGCCCCACGTGTTGAGCAAATCGGCGGTACGTCCACCCGGCCTCCCGCATGCCCACTATACGCCCTCGCTCAAAGTCCGTCAACTGCTCATACGGTTCACGTCCACGCTGTCGCGGCATGCTACCAGTGTTAAAGACTGCGATGGAGCTCCGTATGCCACCGCAAACTGGCTGACACTGACGGCGGCGGTGCACAAATGCTGCGCAGCTAGCGCCATTCGACGGCCAACACCGCGGTTCCTGGTGTGTCCGCTGTGCCGTGCGTGTGATCATTGCTTGTACAGCCCTCTCGCAGTGTCCGGAGCAAGTATGGTGGGTCTGACACACCGTTGTCAATGTGTTCTTTTTTCCATTTCCAGGAGTGTATTTTCAGTTGCATAGATACAATGACGAGAAAAAAAACCGCTACACTATGAAGAAACTGTGCGACATAAACGAAAGTTGCTAGGCGTCTTTGTATGTCTGAAAGATGATGTCTATTCATATTTCACCCCAGTCGCATAAGAGTGGCTCTAGTAGCGCCACTATGAGAATGCAGATCAGATTTGCTTTACATACGTGCTGCTACAGTCGTGAGCATTAGTTACCTGTTAGTTGATGTTACTCAACAATGGCTTTAATGTGGCAAAGACCCATTGTCGACATCTCACTGACTTTGAACGAGATCGTGTAATAGGGCTACGAGAAGCTGGTTGTTCCTTCTGTGATGCTACAGAAAGACATGGTAAATATGTAGCCACTGTACATGATTGCTCGCAGAGGTGGTCAGAACAATGTACGCTCGCAAAAAGATTGGGATCTGGACGGCCGCGTGGCTCTACCGAGAGAGACGACCGTCGTATTTGGCGTAAGGTTCTCGCCCGTCTTACTGTATTAGCAGCAGCAGTCTGAGCGGCAGTTGGCACCACAGTGATACGATGAAGTCAGTTACTTCAAGGACAGCTCCGAGCCATATGCCCAGTAGTGTGCATTCTACTCATCCCAAACCACCGCCATTTGCGACATCAGTGGTGTCAAACGAAAGCTCCTATGGGGGCAGTGTGGAGGTCTGTTGTGTTTTCTGATGAACGCTGGTACTGCCTCGTTGCCAGTGGTGGTCGTGTGTTGCTTAGAAGGATACAAGTTGAGGGGCTGCCACCAGGCTGTAGGCGTGCTAGACCCGCTGGACTAACACAGTGCTTTAGGTATGGTCTGGGATGTGATTTTGTGTAATAGCAGGAGCCCTCTCGTGGTTATCCCATGCATCCCGACTGCAAATTTGTACGTCAGTTTGATGATTCGACCTGTTCTGCTGCCACTCATGAACAGCATCCCAGAGAGTGTTTTCCAACACGATGACGCTCGTCAATATTTCGCTGTTGTAACCCAACATACTCTACAGAGGGTCGAATGTTGCCTTGGCCTGCTTCATCACCAGATCCGTCTCCAATCGAACACATAAGGGACATCATTGAACGACAACTCCAGCGTCATATACAAGCAGCAGTAACCGTTCCTGTACTGAGCGACCAAATGCAACAGGCATGGAACTCCGTCCCACAAACAGGCATCCGGCATTTGTACAACGCAATGCATGCAAGTTTGTATGTTAGCATTCAACATTCTGGCCACTACACCGGTTATTGATGTACCAGCATTTCAGCATTTCAAAGCATATCCTAGCGGGACAGTAGCAACAAAGGGTGGCGTAGCCCAATCTACAGTCGTGTATAAATTGCAGAGTTTCAAGCTAACTGGTGCTAATGCAAGTATTTCACGATCTGAAAGACACCGAATAATATCATACAGGCAACATCAGTCCTCATGTGTACAGAGTAAACATCAGCACCTGAAATTTGCGAAGAAGTAAGAGCGTAACGCCAACTTCGTGAACAAGGTTTAAAAGGGTGCATAGTGACCGCAAATCCTTTATTGCGCAAACAAAATAAGGTGGAATGATAGAAATGGGCACAGCAACATAAAAAGTGTGCAACATAGGTCCGAAGTGTCGTATTGCATTGTATTGTACGGAACCGGGGACCTAGAAACGACGGGTAGGCTTCGTCTCCGCTGTAGCCCTCAGTGGTTCACAACCCCACAACAGGCTACAGCAGTCCACTCACCCCACCGCCGCCATATACCGAACACAGGGTTATTGTGCGGTTCTGCCCCCACTCCCCCCCCCCCCCCCCCCGCCCTACCACCCCCGGGAACGTCTCACACCTGACGAGTGTAACCACAATGTTTGTGTGGTAGAGTAATTATGGTGCACGCGTACGAGGAGAAAGGGTTTGCACAGCAATCGCAGACATAGTGTAACCGAGGCGGAATAAGGGGAACCAGCCCGCATTCTCAGAGGCAGATGAAAAACCGCCTTAAAAACCATCCACAGACTGCCCGGCACACCGGACCTCTACACTAATCCGCCGGGTGGATTCGTGCCGGGGACCGCCACCCCTACCCACCCGGAAAGCAGTGCCTTAGACCGCACGGCTAACCCGGCAGGCCTCCAAAGTGTTACTCACAGATAAATTTAAGTTTGAAATATTTAGAATCAATCGTTGAATATTTGTTTGTCGACTTAGTGGAGTCAGTTTTTGATGGCAAAAGTGATGCATGGTGGAGGGCAGTGATGGTGTGGAGATGTTTCTCGAGTGATAAAGTCGGTGATCTAGTGAGAATTAATGGAAATTAAAGAAGGAAGGAAAGCACAGGATACTGCTCAACAGAGCTGTTCCATTTGGTAAGAGACTTATTGGTTGTGTGTTTGCTCTGTAGCGGGACAATGATCCCAAAAATGTTTCTAAGTTGTGCGGCGAGTGTATCAGTAAAAAAGATAAATATGGATAGCTCAAGAATATGATATGACCATTCAGTCACCTAACTTAAATCCCAATGAACTATTATGTGACGAACTTTACGGAGAGGTGAGAAAACTAAGGTCATCTAATGCTGAAGATCAATAGAATAATTCCAGATGTGTTGGACTGCAATATCTGCAAAAACACTACAAAATCTTACCTCCAGAATGTCAAGAGTTTGTGTAGTGGATACTTTCAAGAGGCTAAAATCTTAGGTGTATTGTATTTTACTTAGTGATAGAGAAAATATTTATATTCTTGGTCTATTTATTTGTAGTTGGGTTTATACATTGAAATGAAGTACACAGTTTTACCGTCGGTTATCGAAAATATTTGACCGTTAGTGTACGTGTAATTAAAACATAAAGCATCAGTGTATAATATGTGCAGTTATGAAGTGAGGGGATAAAACTGCTCCCCTCCATGAAATATGTAACACGGAAAAGGGTAAAAATATAGTTGTAAAAATCTCGTATTACAGTAATCCCGTTAAAATTAAAATTGACACTGACCAAAATAGTACAAAGTACCCGAAACTAGAACAACAGTGGTCTGATCATCAATACTATGAATTATGCAGGACTAAAGTGAAAGACGTGTGGAGTGTTATTCAAGGTTCCAAGATTCCAAATACACTCCTGGAAATGGAAAAAAGAACACATTGACATCGGTGTGTCAGACCCACCATACTTGCTCCGGACACTGCGAGAGGGCTGTATAAGCAATGATCACACGCACGGCACAGCGGACACACCAGGAACCGCGGTGTTGGCCGTCGAATGGCGCTAGCTGCGCAGCATTTGTGCACCACCGCCGTCAGTGTCAGCCAGTTTGCGGTGGCATACGGAGCTCCATCGCAGTCTTTAACACTGGTAGCATGCCGCGACAGCGTGGACGTGAACCGTATGTGCAGTTGACGGACTTCGAGCGAGGGCGTATAGTGGGCATGCGGGAGGCCGGGTGGACATACCGCCGAATTGCTCAACACGTGGGGCGTGAGGTCTCCACAGTACATCGATGTTGTCGCCAGTGGTCGGCGGAAGGTGCACGTGCCCGTCGACCTGGGACCTGACCGCAGCGACGCATGGATGCACGCCAAGACCGTAGGATCCTACGCAGTGCCGTAGGGGACCGCACCGCCACTTCCCAGCAAATTAGGGACACTGTTGCTCCTGGGGTATCGGCGAGGACCATTCGCAACCGTCTCCACGAAGCTGGGCTACGGTCCCGCACACCGTTAGGCCGTCTTCCGCTCACGCCCCAACATCGTGCAGCCCGCCTCCAGTGGTGTCGCGACAGGCGTGAATGGAGGGACGAATGGAGACGTGTCGTCTTCAGCGATGAGAGTCGCTTCTGCCTTGGTGCCAATGATGGTCGTATGCGTGTTTGGCGCCGTGCAGGTGAGCGCCACAATCAGGACTGCATACGACCGAGGCACACAGGGCCAATACCCGGCATCATGGTGTGGGGAGCGATCTCCTACACTGGCCGTACACCACTGGTGATCGTCGAGGGGACACTGAATAGTGCACGGTACATCCAAACCGTCATCGAACCCATCGTTCTACCATTCCTAGACCGGCAAGGGAACTTGCTGTTCCAACAGGACAATGCACGTCCGCATGTATCCCGTGCCACCCAACGTGCTCTAGAAGGTGTAAGTCAACTACCCTGGCCAGCAAGATCTCCGGATCTGTCCCCCATTGAGCATGTTTGGGACTGGATGAAGCGTCGTCTCACGCGGTCTGCACGTCCAGCACGAACGCTGGTCCAACTGAGGCGCCAGGTGGAAATGGCATGGCAAGCCGTTCAACAGGACCACATCCAGCATCTCTACGATCGTCTCCATGGGAGAATAGCAGCCTGCATTGCTGCGAAATGTGGATATACACTGTACTAGTGCCGACATTGTGCATGCTCTGTTGCCTGTGTCTATGTGCCTGTGGTTCTGTCAGTGTGATCATGTGATGTATCTGACTCCAGGAATGTGTCAATAAAGTTTCCCCTTCCTGGGACAATGAATTCACGGTGTTCTTATTTCAATTTCCAGGAGTGTATTATTGCAACTGTTTGCGGTAGATAGTTGTTCTGTAAAACGATATGAAAAATTAAACGGATACAAAAAAACTATTGATTTCAAAACATCTGAAAAAAGAAATCTTCGATTAGATAATTTCGTGATGGAGACAGCAGTGGAAAGTGAATATTGTGGGACAAATGAAAACAATCACTGGCTGCAAGAGTACACAAATAATACGAGTAAATTGAGACCGACTCCAACGCAGCAAACCATAATAAATTTGAAAATGATGAAAAAGATATATTGGAATATCAGTGCAATCTGTCTAGAAAATGGAAGTGACATTTGGACAGTAAATTGTTCCCTTACATAAACATTCAGTTTAAGTATCCTAAACCACACAAAATAATTGTTACTTTGATTGGGACAGCTCTTTAACGTGTGTGATAAGGATGTTCCATTTGCGGTGCGTGGAGGATCTTACATGCTGCCTAGTTGTATGCTCCTCGAGGTCTAAGGTAAAGGATGTCTAGAAATGAGATTAAGTTCAACTCACTACTCCTATTCTATGTTCAACTCCATTTGGTGAATAGTCTTTCAGATTTATTACCCCTGACTTGATTGAAAACGCAGTGTACGTGGAAATGTGCGCAGCAGAACATCAATAACACATCTGTACAGTCTAAATAATAGACTCAAGACAAATAATTTTGTAGACTGAAACAGGTTTAATTAGAATATATATTGCAACTTCTCCAAAGGGGATTTAGCAGACGCAGTGATCTCGTGTGCAGAGTGGCGGCTCGAGGCGCGAGGCTCACCATTGGCGCCGCCGCAGTAGAGCTCGTTGTCGTTGTAGTTGACGGGCGTCAAATAGCCGAACCTCCACATGGAGTTCCTGGCGGGCGGGTCCATGAGGCGGGCGTGCGCCTCCACTCCAGGCTGTCCGACCATCTGGAAAACAATGCGCTTCAACTGATATTAACCGCTGTCTACTATGACATTTGGTTGTGTTGTCTGTCGTTGTTGTGCAATTATCATTATTTCAGTCATCTGAATACAAGGACGAAATTAAATTTCTCCAGAAAATGATAAAATACTAAAACTTAAATAGTAGAAAAATGTTACCATTCGTTAAGTTATAGATTTATTTAAAATCCGTCACTGTGTCAGTAACGTAATATTAGAAAAACTGGACAAGTTCAAGTAGGACTCGCGATCTGAGGATTATGTACAAACTTAATTATGTCTATAGACAGTTCGGTTTGCGAGTAGCAAAATATATGTCGCAAATGGCCGTATCTTTTGATAACACTGAGTTAGAACCTTACATATTTTACACCGTTAAGGGACCATTGACCTTGGTATTTGACGTAATGTTCAACTTGATACTTCAAACCGTTCCTGAGAAAAAGGGGTACTAAAAGACGATAGACAGACGGCCAACAAACGGCAAACAAATCTTATTTTATGTGACATAATTAAAATTAACAATTTTCGAATTTTTTCGTTACATGTACTGTGAAACCTTACTTCTTGTCGCATTTTGTTATTCTAGGTTAACAGGAAGTACGCTATAGGTTTTGATGAGTGAGTTTGCAACCATATATATAGGCGACATAAATGGCTTTATCTTTTGCTTGCATTGACGCAGAAGCTTAAAGTTTCCACACCGCCTTGGGACTATAGACCTCAGTATGTGTCACATATTGCAGCTTGATATGTCTGCCCGTTCATGAGAAAAATGTGTCTGAACACACGGATAGACAGGCGGAAGCCGGCCGGAGTGGTCTTGTGGTTCTAGGCGCTACAGTCTGCAGCCGAGCGACCGCTCCGGTAGGAGGTTCGAATCTTGCCTCGGGCATGGATGTGTGTGGTATCCTTAGGTTAGTTAGGTTTAATTAGTTCTAAGTTCTAGGCGAATGATGACCTCAGAAGTTAAGTCGCAGGGTGCTCAGAGGCATTTGAACCAAGCCAAGACAGGCGGACAACAAAGTGGTCCTATAGAGGTTCCGTATCACCGACTGAGGAACGGAACCCTAAACAGAAGAATTTAATGAAAATGGCAATACTGAGGCCACTATTTCCTCTCGTATGAAGAAAATGTCTGATTCAGTAATAAAACATTACAGGCTATAACAATCCTTCAGATTGGTGAAACACCCTTTTGCGATATCACATCAGATTCAGTTTTACGTCTTGCATTTTCCCAGTACAGAAACAACGTTTCATTAGGTACGCAAAATTAAAAATAAACACTTATATAGTTACTTTAAGTATACCTAAGATAAAAAAACGACGCACCGCGAATGATTTATTCGAGTGGGACGGAAACCGGTAGATGTGATGCACATGTACAGACAATGAATTGAATACAGTTTCAGAAAAACCGGATGATTTATTCAATAGCAAGAGCTTCACAAATTGATCACGTTAATAACACACTGGTCGAACTCCAGTTCTTATGCAAGTAGTTACTCGGCTTAGCATTGATAGATAAAGTTGTTTGATGTTCTCGTGAGAATATCATGCCAGATTCTGCCCAATTGGTGCGTTGGATTTTCAAAATCTCGAGCTGGGTGGAGGGCTCTGCCTACAATGCTTCAAATCTTCTCACTTGGAGTGAACTCTTGCTGAGTGCAGTCGGGAATTATCTTGCTGAAATGTGAACTCAGGATGGCTTGCCATGAGAGGCAACAAAATAGGCCGTAGGCTATCGTCGACGTACCGGTACGGCTGCGCTTTAAGTATACAGCAGATGACAACCAAAGGCTCCTGCTACGAAGTGAATGGTACCCCAGACCATCACTCTTGGCTCTCAGGCCGTATGGCAGGCGACAGGTTGGTAACTCATCGCTGTCCAGGGCATCCCCAGGCATGTCTTCGGCCAGGAATCTCATTGACTGGAGTAGAATTGTCTTCAGTGATGAGTCCCAAGCCGAACTGAGCCCCGAAGGCCAGCGAAGACGTATCTGGAGATGTCCCAGAGAGCGGTTGGGATCCCAGCCCCACTGTCACCCGCCATACGGCCTGATAACAAGGAGTGATAGTTTCAAGTGCCATTTCATTTCATAACAGACCCCATTTGCTATCATTTGCGGCATCCATATATCACAGCGCTATGTCGGCGATATTCTGCGACCCTTTTTGTTGCCCTTCATGGCAAGCCACCCTTGGTTCACACTGCAGTACGATAATGTCCGTCCACACACGGCGAGAGTTTCTGCAGTTTGTCTTCGTGTTTGTCAAACCTACTTCTGCCACCAAGTTCGCCGGATCTCTCCCCAGTTGACAACGTTTGGAGCGTTACTTCGTAGGACGTCCCAACCAGCTCGGGATTTTGACGATCTAAAGCGCCAATTGGACGGAATTTACCACAGCATCCCTCAAGAGGACATTCAACAGCTCTATTAATCAAAGCCAAGCCGTACAACTGCTTGCATCAGGGCTAGAGGTGGATCAACGCGTTACTAATTAGCTCAACTTGTTTAGCTCTTTCTCTTGAATAATTCAGCCAAATTTTCTAAAATTATAATGTATTGTTTGTCTGTACATGTACATCGAATCTCCAGATTTCCGACCCAATTGATAATTCCTTCGTGGTGCTTCGTATTTTCTATTTTAAATTGTAGTAGAACCAGTCCTTATAGACGTACTTTAATACAATCATATTTTCCATATTATCATTTACTGAGGTTTTTAAAAATAGGACTGTCTTAACTTTGGGAGAATGCAGGGTATTTAATTGTTCAGAATAAAGATGCAACGCAATTAGTAGATGGTGTAGTTAAGTAGGAATGGACAAGTAAAGACTACTCATGGTAGTTAAATACGGTGTATACAGTGTGAGGCAGCTACGACAGGTATCGCGAATACCGTGTATCTAGTATGTGTTAATAAAGACCGGTTTTAGAAGATATATAATTTGCACAATGAAAACACAAAAACCCATGTATAGGTTTCAGATTGCAGTAATTAATTTTGAATGCTGTGTATAGTGTTAGTTTACGAGAGCTGTTCCTTTTTCTTAAAATACACTCCTGGAAATGGAAAAAAGAACACATTGACACCGGTGTGTCAGACCCACCATACTTGCTCCGGACACTGCGAGAGGGCTGTACAAGCAATGATCACACGCACGGCACAGCGGACACACCAGGAACCGCGGTGTTGGCCGTCGAATGGCGCTAGCTGCGCAGCATTTGTGCACCGCCGCCGTCAGTGTCAGCCAGTTTGCCGTGGCATACGGAGCTCCATCGCAGTCTTTAACACTGGTAGCATGCCGCGACAGCGTGGACGTGAACCGTATGTGCAGTTGACGGACTTCGAGCGAGGGCGTATAGTGGGCATGCGGGAGGCCGGGTGGACGTACCGCCGAATTGCTCAACACGTGGGGCGTGAGGTCTCCACAGTACATCGATGTTGTCGCCAGTGGTCGGCGGAAGGTGCACGTGCCCGTCGACCTGGGACCGGACCGCAGCGACGCACGGATGCACGCCAAGACCGTAGGATCCTACGCAGTGCCGTAGGGGACCGCACCGCCACTTCCCAGCAAATTAGGGACACTGTTGCTCCTGGGGTATCGGCGAGGACCATTCGCAACCGTCTCCATGAAGCTGGACTACGGTCCCGCACACCGTTAGGCCGTCTTCCGCTCACGCCCCAACATCGTGCAGCCCGCCTCCAGTGGTGTCGCGACAGGCGTGAATGGAGGGACGAATGGAGACGTGTCGTCTTCAGCGATGAGAGTCGCTTCTGCCTTGGTGCCAATGATGGTCGTATGCGTGTTTGGCGCCGTGCAGGTGAGCGCCACAATCAGGACTGCATACGACCGAGGCACACAGGGCCAACACCCGGCATCATGGTGTGGGGAGCGATCTCCTACACTGGCCGTACACCACTGGTGATCGTCGAAGGGACACTGAATAGTGCACGGTACATCCAAACCGTCATCGAACCCATCGTTCTACCATTCCTAGACCGGCAAGGGAACTTGCTGTTCCAACAGGACAATGCACGTCCGCATGTATCCCGTGCCACCCAACGTGCTCTAGAAGGTGTAAGTCATTTACCCTGGCCAGCAAGATCTCCGGATCTGTCCCCCATTGAGCATGTTTGGGACTGGATGAAGCGTCGTCTCACGCGGTCTGCACGTCCAGCACGAACGCTGGTCCAACTGAGGCGCCAGGTGGAAATGGCATGGCAAGCCGTTCCACAGGACTACATCCAGCATCTCTACGATCGTCTCCATGGGAGAATAGCAGCCTGCATTGCTGCGAAAGGTGGATATACACTGTACTAGTGCCGACATTGTGCATGCTCTGTTGCCTGTGTCTATGTGCCTGTGGTTCTGTCAGTGTGATCATGTGATGTATCTGACCCCAGGAATGTGTCAATAAAGTTTCCCCTTCCTGGGACAATGAATTCACAGTGTTCTTATTTCAATTTCCAGGAGTGTATATCTCGAACCATTCCACATTCTTGAGTGTTCTTGTTCATGACAGGAGTTCGGCAAACACCGAGCAAGGTGATGAAGTGATAAAACATTTGACTCGTATTTGGAAGGGTGGTGGTTCAAACCGCCATCCGATCATACAGATTTAGGTTTTCCATGATTTCCATAAATCGCTTAAAGCAAACATCTCGGTGGTTCCTGTAACAAAGCACAGTCTTTTCGTTCTGCAACTTTCCCTAGTTCGGGCTTGTGCTCCATCTCTAATGACCTCTAATGATCTCGTCTCAACTCTGATCTTCAAAAAAAATGGTTCAAATGGCTCTGAGCACAATGGGACTTAACATCTATGATCATCAGTCTCCTAGAACTTAGAACTACTTAAACCTAACTAAGCTAAGGACGTCACACAACACCCAGTCATCACGAGGCAGAGAAAATCCCTGACCGCGCCGGGAACCGAACCCGGAAACCCGGGCGTGGGAAGTGAGAACGCTACCGCACGACCACGAGCTGCGGACTCTGATCTTCCTTACTTGCTTCTTTCGACTTACAACGAAAGATTGATAACATAAATGAACAGAGTGGATGCAAAAATTTAACTCTGATGTTTTTGCTATACAACTATCCATCGGACGCTATGAATTTTCTGCAATGAACCACAACTACCTGCTTCGAATAATAGTGGAAATATTTTGAATGAGTGGCAGTTTTCTAAAGTTCTTTAAAAGGACCTATTTGTAGGGAAGCTTACGAGTACACTTACATAGAACTCATGTTTTTGATGAAACTGACGTTATGAAGTGTTACAAGCATTTGAGTCAGTTCTCTCCAAACCAACAATTTGAGACAGCGTTTCAATTGGTATTCGTCAAGGGAAGTTTCTAGTTACATCTCAGTTTGTGCAGTTAGATTTATTGATGTGCTCAGCATTTGCTTGATACCTATGTTCACAACATATCTCGTCTGTGCGCAATATGCTAATAAGATCGTTTCTTTATCAAACATTTCAAACAAACTTAGCCCTGCGCGGCTCGTGTTCATGCCGTTTATTGTTTGTCATCTTCTTTTACGGTACTGCCGCCTAGTTTTCGTATTCGATTTAATGGCTTCACATAGTTGCTGGTTTGCTTCCCCGTGAGTGGCAGCAGCAGCGCTTATCGATAAGTGCACTGTAGTACCATGTCTAGAGCGACCGCTAGTGTTTCTGGGTAGTCAGTCAGTCAGTCAGTCGGGACGGAACACCAGTGAGGCGCGGACAGCCAGTATTCGCCGACCACTGGCGATACACTTGATCTGTCCAACAGAAGGAGATTGGAGAGGGAACGACCGCTGGTTGGTCGTTCGGTTGGTCGTCTCATTGGGCGACGTGTATTTGGTCTTTTGACCCTTTCTGGGCCTCGCCAGTTGGTCATCTTGCCGGACGTGGGACGGTTCCTTTCTTGTGCAGAGATGTCGTGGCCAATGCACAAGAGTTATCTCTGCATGGTTGGGTCCGAGCCAGTGAGCTTGGATCGTCGGGTCTCCCGAGTTCCGAACGGACATAGAGTTGAGTCGGATTGGAGCTGCAGAGAGTTCCGGACACCCAAGACTCGCCCGACCGTTGCCGACACACATAATTTGAGTAAAGACGACCTTGTTTGGTCGTTCTGTCGGTTTTCTCATCGGACGACGTGTATTTGGTTCAAATGGTTCAAATGACTCTGAGTACTATGGGACTTAAATTCTGAGGTCATCAGTCCCCTGGAACATGGAACTACTTAAACCTAACTAACCTAAGGACGTCACACACGTCCATGCCCGAGGCAGGATTCGAACCTGCGACCGTAGCGATAGTGTGGTTCCAGACTGTAGCGCCTAGAACCGCTCGGCCACCCAGGCCGGCCGTGTATTTGGTCGCCAACCCCTTATGGAAACTCTGTGTGTCGACTTGTGGTTTCTCCTCGTTGTTTCACAGTGATTGGTTTTAGGATTGTCGCAGTTCTTGGTGCAAGTGTTTACGTGGAACTGTGTGTAGTTTCTGTGATTTCCACTGAGCAGATCTATGCTGTCTGCGTACTGCAGTTGCCAGTCGGTCGGTTGCGGCAGAAAATAGCGTGTGTGTGTTTCCTCGCCGTGTTTATGCTGTCCGCACGGCGTGTAGTTTTACAGTCTTGTCTTTTTTCGTATTTTTCAGTGGTTATTGTGCCTTGGCTGTATTTAGATGCCCATATTTGAAGACGTAGTGCTGCTGGTATCTTCGCCCTCGCTGACATGTTCGGTTGTCGTGCCGTTGGTCGGCGGAAGGGAATTGATTAGGTTGTTGGCCGGTCCTTCAGCCGTCCCTGGGTCGAGTTGCCATCCGTTTATTTAGTATTACGCTTGGCTGCCCGTCTCACCTAAACTTATATTAGGGTTACTTCCGCAGGCCGACCCTTGGAGCACTTCTGAGCACCACTGTTCAGCCTTCAGCAGTGTATTAATTTAGTTTGTTTTAATGTTCAGTATGCGGCCTTTAGCCGAACCTCTACGTGAAATATTTTAACATAAAGCCTTCAGCTGTTGTAAAATTAAAATTTGAAAAATCCTTTGTTCAAAACCTTGAGAATCTGTTATTCAGGCCTTAAGCCTCGAGTGATTCTATGTTCAGTAGATGGCCTTCAGCCGAACTTTGTGTGAAATATTTTAAGATGTGGCCTTCAACCGAGTATTTATGCAGCAGTTCTTTAACTAAGGTCTTCAGCTGTGTGTATTCCTTAAGATAAATTTAATAACTTGTATTCGGGCTTTCAGCCGTATTGTTTCTGAGTGCTTCTAAGCGCATGTCTGATTGTTTTTATCAAATAAAGTTTGTGTGTTTCTACAACTAACAGTTACTGATCTTGGACGCTTTCCACAGCAACAATCCTGATCCGCTCTGTCCTGCGAACCCAGAGTTCCCAAACATTTATTTGCCTGTCCCACAACAAATGTTAATAAAACTTTCGTTTATTATCTTCCTCTGATATCTATGATTTTCCAGATACGTGTGTAATTTCTACAGTACTAGACCCTTTCCGAGCAAGTAATTGCTTAGTTCATCTATATTGTAGCAATGTGTATAGTTTTATGTGATCTTTAGTTAATTTTAGTTCTTTAGGGGCCGCTTCCTAGATTTCTACGTGGCCAAATGTACATCCAACTACATTGCCTCACCTCTTCTCTCTTCTTTTCCCTCACCCCCATCGTCTTTGCCATTTCTTGCAATCCTTTTCATTTCGCTGAACGTATTGTGCATGGTTGAACTATGTTATCTTTAATTTCATGTAATGTGAAGAACATTTTAGCGACTCAACTTTGCGTCTTTACTTACCTGCAACAGCAGTGCCCATATTAGCAGAGCCCTTTGTAGTAATTCGTTCCCTGGAATCATCTTGCTTCCTGAAAAGAAAGAAAACAGGAAGAAAATTACAGAATTTTCTTAGCATGAAACGTCATCATACAGACGACACAGAATGCTGTGGTTCTAATCCAGATACCAACCACCGATTTACACTTGTCTTTAGTTTAGTCCAGGTGACTGTCGAGCAGTTTTAGAAGAAATCAAATCATTGTTTCTCTCTTAGAATGAGTGAAATGTGAGCGGCCTCTACCTTGTATGATGTCATTGCCAATAGGATGCCAACCTCATGTAGGAATTGCAATTTGTATTGTTTGTATTACAGAATTCCACGAACGACAACTCAGACAAAATGGAATAAAATGTACATGCGCAGAAAGTTTATGTAATACCAGGGAAAGAAATGTGATCCTCCTGCTAAACTTACGATATTATCTTCTGAGTGATTAATAAAACAAATCCTGAGATGCGAGACTTAAAAATGATTTCACCAAAAATATTCAGGCATATGGTAGTTTAGAAACATGTAATGTGGGCGTTTAGTGGCTCCCGACGTGGAAGCATTAAGCAGGCGACTTTAACGCTCCATAGAAATGTCACCAGCGTCGTTAAGCGAAAAGTCGTTCCAGCTTGAGTGATGTGGACATGCCGACAGTTGTCAGCGCGTCGCTCTCTCTGGAATGCTATCTACACCTCCTCGCCTGCCAGAATCTCCTCTGCGGCTCCTCTATGAAACCGATACCGCCGTCCTGCTCCACAAGAGAGATCAGTTTTCATAAGATGCAAATGAGATAAATGAATACAAGCCGCCTCTTAACTTGTGAAGGTGCCTTGGTGCCCTAGCTGTGTCGTTATCTACAAACCTGCACACACACACACACACACACACACACACACACACACACACACACACACACACACACACACACACACACACACACTATATCTTTCTTTTCGATACAGTAAATTTCATAATTTAGCTGTAACTGTGCCAGTTATTACAATAACAGTAGCTGATGAGAGCAAGCAAAAGAAATGGTTCAAATGGCTCTGAGCACTATGGGACTCAACTGCTGTGGTCATAAGTCCCCGAGAACTTTGAACTACTTAAACTTAACTAACCTAAGGACAGCACACAACACCCAGCCATCACGAGGCAGAGAAAATCCCTGACCCCGCCGGGAATCGAACCCGGGAACCCAGGCGTGGGAAGCGAGAACGCTACCGCACGACCACGAGATGCGGGCAGAGCAAGCAAACCCTGTATCAATATTGAATACTGAGGGGATGAGAACGAGTCACAATGAAATATGAGAGAAGTGCATATCATTACTACTTCAGCTTTAACATATCTTGAATGATAGCGAGCACAATTTTATGTCTCTAGCAAACACTGCGAAGTGATGAATGCGCACACCTATATGTCGAGAATCTCTGGTCTTACCTACCCACTATTCCTTAGGTACTATTAATACGTAGTACTGTACATTACACTTTCCAGATCTATATATAGATTTATAAACACATCGAATAAAAGTGGTATTCTATTCGAGGGGATAGCGGATCACCAAATTTTCGTTTTCCTTTGTTTCCGCGAATCGCGTAAGTCGATTTCTACTTTGAAAAGTGCACTGCCGTTTTCCTCCTATTCTTCCCCAATCCGATCTTGTTTTCCGTCTCTGGCGACTTGGTCATCGTTGTTGCTGGGCGTTAAACTTTCACCTGCCTTCCAGCCTTTCTTCCTTCGAAGCTAGCGAAAGTGACCTCCAGATGCCCATCCGGCAATCATGACTTAGATATTTCATGCTAGGTCAAATAATTTTAAGCCGGTATTCGGGTGGTCTTTGCATCTTTTAAGAATACCACAGATAACTCCTTCCCTCTGTCATGTTCGACAGAGCGAGTACAACATCTCTATTGATCTCAATGGCAAGGGGATGTGAAACTTTCTTACTTCGTTCTACTCGCTAAATTTCTTTCTTTTTCCCAATTTTTTTCTTCTGAATATTTAGTCATTGTCTCTCAAAACCATAAAATAACAACGTAAAATATTTGGTTGTAGAGTGTACATTGCACTAGTTTTCATTTTTATTTCGGTGGCTCCCACTGGAAACTGTAATATATTTATCTCCTTAATTCAAATAAGATCTTATACAAGTGAGAAGTGGAAGTTGATCAACGAAGCGTCTTTAGAAGTACTACTACCAAAACGCTCACGTAACATGCACCATGACTGTAGGATTGAATTCTTAGTAACGAAATCAGTTTCAAATAACGAAATATGTTTTGCTCGTTACATCATCCCCATATTAAGCAAATAAACATAATCGGACACGTGATGCTGCAAGACGAGTCACTCTCGCTACGCGAGATGGGAACTTGAGTGCTCGTACGACGCCAATTAACAGAGACCCCACTGAGATGATATCATACTGAGATACTTACGCTGTTATACTTAAGATTTTGATCACAGCTCTATTTTGATGTCTGAGTAACTTTATATACATATTATCTCCTCCAAGAAAAGTCGGAGAGAAAAGATCACATACAGCTTATGTGTTAAACGTTTCTTCAAAAATTTTAAAGATAATAAAGTGCATGAAAGGGAAATGATCTCCCGTACACTGGTAAAAATGACAACTCCTCTGGGATATGCAAAAGATGATCTACTTTCGCGAAAGTAGGATTTTTAGCAATACCACATCAGCGTGTTAAAAATGAAATAGCACAAGCAATAAGCACTGTGGAAGAACGATGCAGCTAACGCCAGCGACACACCCCCCTTCTAGGGGTCCATTAAATCTGCAGTGGCTGAACACTGAATTTCCACTGTCCATTTTTGGGCTACTGGATAGCCAAGCTACTCTTTCTATTTTTTATTTTTATTTTTTATTCTTGATTTATTTATTTATTGTCATCAGTCTTCTCACTGGGTTGACATGCACCGATATGAATTCCTCTTCTGTGCCAAACTTTTCATCTC
The DNA here is from genome assembly GCF_023864345.2 of Schistocerca serialis cubense. Taxonomy (NCBI): domain Eukaryota; kingdom Metazoa; phylum Arthropoda; class Insecta; order Orthoptera; family Acrididae; genus Schistocerca; species Schistocerca serialis. The sequence goes on along the minus strand of NC_064638.1, from coordinate 627,248,692 downwards.
AGAGTAGCGCTAGCAATCTACTCCTCAATTATTTGTTGAATGTGTTCCAATCTCTATCTTTCTCTAAAGTTTTTACCCCCTGCAGCTCTCTGTAGTGCCATGGCAGTTAATTCCCTGATGTTTTAGGGTGTCCCATCAGTCCTATCATCCTGACCCCTCTCCTTGTCAGTGTTTTCTATATATTCCTTTCCTCGCCTATTCCGCGAGAACCTACTCATTCCTTACGTTATCAGTCCACCTTATTTTCAACATTTTTGTTGCACCACTGCTCAAATGCTTAGATTCTCTTCTGTTTCGATTTTCCCACAGTCCATGTTTCACTGCCGTACAATGCTGTTCACCAAATGTACACTCTTTGACATAAAACTTGACCGGCGGCCGGCCGCTTCAGAGGCTAAGTCCGCGCCGATCGCGACATGGGACAAAAAAACTGGCCAACTCGCTAATTCTCTAAGTCCGGTTATCTGCACAATCTGGCAACACTGTAGACTGCGGCACTTCCTGGAGGGAAACTTGTCGCATGATAGAGAAACTCTAGGCTGTTTACGCCTGTGGTCTAGCGGTAGCGTGCGTTGTTTCTGTTCATAATGTCAGTGGATCGAGAGCAGCTGGTATAAAATATTTTTATAGCCTCTTCTGTCTGAATGCTGAAGACGTGAATGTAATGGTAGCGCAGATTCAATCTATTTCGCTTTGTGACACACCGATATCAAAATTTTATCCAGTAACGATTTTGCGGCAGATTTCCTGCAGACTGTCCTCCTCTGGACGCCGTATGCGGCAAAGCTCCGGGATCCATTTGCTGGCTACTGGCAGCGGCCGTGGCGACAGCAGCGGCGCTGCACTCCCCCGTTCTTTATCGAAAGCGCCTGCTACCGCTCATCGCTTTTGATGATTTAAAACGCTTTATTATTAAATGTTGCTCCACAGAAAATTTCTACAATTTCCATTCACGCTCAAAAGCAACGGAGACAGACGCCCTGATTAGTAGGCGGATATTATATTACATTAATCGGCAAGAGCTGAGTATGGCCCGAAATTAATTTTATAGACTGGGACGAAATTAAACCACCTCACTACATTCGATGAATTTATAAATGCTTCATACCTCGTTTCTTTTCCTTTCAAACTCAATTATTTGTGCAACTTTTGGTCAATGTTTGGATGTTTTCGTCAAGCCAGAGTGAGCGTCTGTGGTGTAAAGTGTATTACAGTTCTTGTTTCATTCCTTATGGTAAGTCTATGCGATAAACTGTGTGAATACCTTGCAATGCATGCTCTGTAGCAGTGCAGGAACACTGCACATTTGGAGTTCCATGTATGGGTTCATGAAGTATTTATTGTTGATCGGAAGTGATAGTTAAGGTCATCAGATTTAAACCAGAAAAATTTGTCGTTTTGAAGGTTTCAGAGAACGGAAAGGAATTGCTAACGCCGGTGTTAGAAAACGTCTACAGTTAAATGCTATTGCAAAAATTTAGAAGAAGGGAACTACATTAATGAACATGTGCACTTCATAAACAACCTTCTGACATGTTAGACCTATATGACGAACAAAGCTCAAATTTATATCGTTGACAGTCGGTTTGAATCTTTTCAGGGTCTATTTTACAGTGAAGCACCTTGGAATTCGCAAAGCAGAAATCCATGATATTAACTTAATTTACTAAGTCGAAATCGGACGAAGATTGATGTTTAAAGGCATTCTTCAGATTTCGCATAAGAAATTTTTACTATCAGTTTGCAACTCCATTAATTAAAATGGAAAATAAAAGGTTGTACTCAGCGGCTTCTACCGTGATTCGAACTGCTATGTCTTATAGTATAAGCACTGCAACGCACAAGGGAACCTCTGAGCTAACGACACACTGGCGGCCAGAGGCGGAATATAGTCACTGCGATGTTGCCTGAGCCTCAAAACGCAACCTTAAACACACGAACAGAGGAGGTGGAGATTACTGTTTTAACGTCCCGTCGACAACGATGTCATTAGAGACGGAGCACAAGCTCGGATTAGGGAAGGATGGGGAAGGAAATCGGCCGTGCCCTTCCTAAGGAACCATCCCGGCATTTGCCTGAAGCGATTTAGGGAAATCATTGAAAACCTAAATCAGGATGGCCGGGCGCGGGATTGCACCGTCGTCCTCCCGAATGCACACACAAACAGGTGTTACTTATGTGAAGAACGCCATTCTTGGAGTCCAGAAATTAAATATACTTTCTAATTGTGTCATCATGCAGTGGATTATATCGTACGAGTCTTCGATGTGGAAAACGAATGTCAAGTGAATTTAGCGAGGTAACGCCGACCTACACCCGAGAGTAAATGCACTATCAGAGTGTTGACAAATACTTGCTACGACGCTGCCATTTCTAGGCTCTCTGACGAGGCAGCTCTTCAGCGAAATGCTTGCCGTGATTCTCCGATACGGTTCTTCCGAGTGGAGACGCGCGCGCACGTTTGGTTTTTATGCGGCGTTCTCCCCTGATGGTTTCTGACGTCGCCTTCTGGGCTATGTATACATATGAGACATTCAATTATCATTAATCCAGAATGATACAAGTTTCAGCTTCCGGTGTGGAAGAAGGCTGTTGACGCCGACATTATATCATTTCAACGTAGGGAAAGCAAAACGGATCATTCAATGTTTCTCATTCAACATAAAGCATGTGAGATAATTTTCTGTAACGTTCATAATCATCTAAAAATACAAACGAAGTAAAAATACACCGGATGCTTATTCGAATTGAATATAACGCTTTGCACCTCGATGTCGAATTTGTCCACTTGCAATTTTTTCCAGCATACACATAGAATGTCATGATTACCACGAGAATGAAGAAATATGTTGATAAGGATGGAAGCAAGAAGAGACGCAGTCAACAAATATTGTATTCCTCATGGCATTCATTTCATTTGACACGTAAGAAGAGGTAAAGCGGGAATTTACTTTCGTCAACACGAAAGATATGCCGCACATATTGATAACGAGGAAGTCTGAGTCTTCATACGTTTCCTCCTTGAAATCTGTATGCTCTATTATATACTAAGTAGCCCGATCATTGTTTCAGTAATGTTACCCTCTTGTTTGACCCCGTAACGATGAACAGATTCCAAATGCATGTCTCCCTTCCTGGGTTGTTTTTTGTGTTTTATTGCTTGGAATTCCTGAAGCAGACCACTGTGCCTTCCCCCCTCGTGGGTTAGGTCTCAAAACTAAACCGCTTTGTATCCAATGGCATAATTTATTCAGACAGCATCAGCACAAGACTATCAAACAAAGCCTTCCATTTACAGTTGCAGCACTCTAACCAGCACTGACCAAAGTGTAATCCACGGTCATGGTCCTAAATTACCAGCTGTCTGCTACTGTGGCAAAGTCCGTACTACACTGTCGATTCCGCAGCACCATTTTATCTGGTAACA